>NC_138891.1:57715206-58992706 GCF_965194825.1 Balaenoptera physalus
CTTTCTCTCAGGACACCTCCATCAAAACAGATTCAGGCTCAGAAAAAGTGTCTGCTTTTCTGTATAATACCCAAGTCTTCATTTTCTATAACCAAGAAGTATGAACCTTGGATCTTAGTAGATAAATTCTCTGAAATTCAGCTACAACACATTTAAATCCCTGAAACACAAATTTATCAAAACTTTTCTAGCCTTCCCTTGTAAGAAGCAAAATATTTTATTCTAAATAGAAAACTAGACAAGCTGGACATTTAACAATAGTTTAATTATAATTTATCTCTTGAGATGAGTGTACTTAATAAATCTGACACTAGAGAATTTCAATGTTTGAGGAAATTTATTTTGAATTGGCAAATAGAAATACATTCATCACATATTGATTCCCTTGTCAGGTTAATCCCCAAATTTAAGTTACCTCTTAGAGTGCTTTAATTAGTCATTCTAGAAATGGTTCATTATGATCAGTAATTAATATTTTTGTTGAAAATTTTAGGAAATTTCTCCCTTTAGAACATTCATTGAGTGAATAAAAGATGCAAATTTGTCCTTTTATTTTGGAAAAAAAAAGCTTTAAGAATCTATTTGTTCTTTCAGAATAAGTTTCAAGGGACTAGTACCCAAAATACGAGAGGCTTACTGAAATATGTTTGTCTGTAGATTTTACGGATAATGTCCTGAAGTCTGACGCTGAAGTGAGTTTCAAAGGTGATCAATACCTTCATGAGAGAGTATGTTCTAACAACTGAGTATAGTTCAGAGGAATTCTAGTTTGTGTTTTACAGCTTGGGGCATATTTTAGAGGAAACCTGCTCCCTCACCCCATTCGTCTAAGAATATGAGGATTCCTGGGAAGGACCTGATAGTTTGTTAGGTAAAATAAGAATAGTCTCCCCAAATCCAGCTTCTAGGCCATCAATTATTCACCAAAAATCTTTCCTTTCGTTCCTTTTTTTTTGTTTATAATTAGTCCAAACTCTGCTAGAATATTGTTCTGATTAAAAATTAATTTCTACATCAAGAGTTGAGCCAGATGCAAGTTACTTTTTCCTCAGAGAATTCGCTTTTCGTACAGAGTTCCATAACGGTAGACCTAGGATATAAAACTACAGAGTTGGATCTTCATTCTGCGAGAATGGCTTATGTAGGGGATGTGAGAATTTTTTAGTAGAAAAGTGAAATTATCAAACCGGATTTTGGACAGGTTGGGAGAAGATTACAGAGGATGTCACAAACTTGACAACATGGGGTAATGAACATGAATGCCATGCCAAGTCAGTCAGCTACACAGTTTTCACTGCAGGAGACAGATTCATTTCTATGTAACCAAATGCCAAGAAAAGCATAGGTCTACAAAAAAAATGTTTTTCCAAGAAATGATGAATCATTTTACTGTCCTAAATTCACTATTTCAAATTCAAACAGGAATATTTATTATGCAGTATCTTGGTAGACATATCTGCTCTTTCCACCCTTGTTCTCTTTGCCCTTTTTATTTTAAAAAAGGGGGGGAGGAGAAAGAAAAATGATATCAGTGAGTGCCAGATGGATTTTAAAATAATGAATCTAAACTATTGATGCCTCCAGTACAAACATAGGGAACTTTATTTAATAATTATTTCTGATATGCAATTTAGGAAATTTAAGTAATATTTTCATGGGGTAGAAATAGTTAATTCTCCAGGACTGATTTCCCGAGTTCACATCAACAGTCCATGCATAACATTACATAAGATGTATTTAAATACCCAAAAGTAATTTCATCAGGCAATGAACCACAGTGTCTTTCCCATTTGTTTTTACTCAGAACACACTCACTGGTTCACTCAGCATCCATCACTTTTATTTTGTATCAGATACTCATTGTCTGAAGTAATAATGGATAAGTGATCCAAAGAATAGAGTATTGCTTTGAACTGCTGACACGTTGCAGAATGCTGTGTTATGCAGGACTGTACTGCTAGCCAAAATAGCCACGTTGAGCTCAGAGCTCTTTGCAGAAAGCATGCCACTGCTCCCACATTTCTGTATAAAAGATATTCTATAGTGGATGATTAAAAATGGAAGCCTTTCTCATTTTGTTCAATAGAATAAGAAATGGCATCTGATGTGTTTAATTTTAATCATATCACTACATAGACACATTTCTTCATGATGTTTGAAATCTTGATTTTTATTTCTTTGATGTAAAATATCTCAAAATAGTAACCAATCTGAGACAAAAAATAAGAGTTCTTTTATATTTTTATGTGAACTGTTTGGGATGCAAACTTTCATCAAGTAAAATTAAATCCTTCCAGGAAAAAAATCTATCTCACCAAAATGCCACTGGTTAATCAATAAAGAAGAGAGTCAAAGAACATCTTTTATTTTGCCATTTAAGCAAGATTCTGCATATGTGATTATTTTCAAATGCACCCACATTCAACACAAGAACACAAACCCGGGAGAGGTCTGTCTATAACATGAGGCCATTGCATGAGTGTTGTGGCGAGGTGGACACAGTCTATTACAGAACACAAATAGGCATTTTGTTCTTGTTGCCACACACAGGCAAAAACATAGGTGTATTTTTTTTTTAATTTTTTTTTTAAAACTCATTTGCGGTTTTGTTTGTTTTTTAATTAAGTAATTTATTTATTTATTTTTGGCCGTGTTGCGTCTTCGTTTCTGTGCGAGGGCTTTCTCTAGTTCGGCAAGTGGGGGCCACTCTTCATCGCGGTGTGCGGGCCTCTCACTATCGCGGCCTCTCTCGCTGCGGAGCACAGGCTCCAGACGCGCAGGCTCAGTAGTTGTGGCTCACGGGCCTAGTTGCTCCGCGGCATGTGGGATCTTCCCAGACCAGGGCTCGAACCCACGTCCCCTGCATTGGCAGGCAGATTCTCAACCACTGCGCCACCAGGGAAGCCCCATAGGTGTATTTTGAAATGCTGGAGAGATATATATAGATATGTATAAGTGCATGTATATATATAACCCTATATATGTAGATGTATGTAAGTATCATTTCTAAGAGATATAGATGCTAGAGTTTCAATTAAATGGAGTCTTCAATTCAGGGAGGAGGTAGGGTATATTGGTTAACTGAATTTGTAAGTCACCAGATTGTAGGTGAGAATTTCATTGGCCTCATGGAGTTGTGTGTGCTCTCTCCTTACACATGGTTAGACACAATGTATTGGTTTTCTCTGCTGCTTTATTGCATACAATATAGAGCCTATGTCTGTATCTTTGACGATTTGGAAACTTGAATTTATTCAGGGTAATAACTGGATCCAGTAGCCTAGATCCAAGTTTCCCTTTCCAAACTACATAGCAGACCTGGGAAATGAAAGGAACTGGGAAAAAGACCAAGCTACAACTGTTGTGCTGAGTGGATGCAATGAAAAAGATGTGCAACATTGTAAAATTATCTGGGTATCTGAAAAACATTGGTCTCTAGACTTAAAGTTGTGGAAGATTACATAAAATGCTTGCTAACCTCATGGCATTTTTGCTTGCTTTTACTAACTATTAGTATTATAATTTGCTGTTCCATACTACAGATTGAGTGTGTCCATTATCCCAGCGTGACTTATTGAAAGTTCTTTCTAGCTGAGTTGTAGACAGTTGATGCTTTTCTATAATTATACTTATAAAAGGTCATAAACATCCTTTATCACTGCTTGGAAATGCCTTGAATATCTTCTAGAAATTTGTAATAGCAGTAGTCATTTAGGTTTCAAACATACAAATTTATTTCTTGACCTGTGATATTAGCTAAGATTTTAATTGGATATTTTACTGCAGGATAACATAAAATGAATATATTCCATTAATTTTGGTGTTGACACTATGGGACTATTTGAACACACTTCCTGCTGAAATTCACTTACATTCAGCACTCAACAGCTACTGTCTTTCTCTCTGGTGAAGAAAGTTCTGCTGGCCTTTACATTAGAAGAGAATGGCATGATTGCCTTCCCATCACATGAAGATACTTATTGTTTTTCCATTACTGTGAATGGATTCACATTGACCCATTTGCACTCTCCTACTTTGCCTCCCTTTTGATTGAAGGCACCATTTCTGAAATGTTGACCAAGGTAAAGGAGCAGTGTAGATAGCTGAGCACTGCCATGTTCTCTGCTGGGAAGTGATAAGGCTCTGATATTATCTAGTTATTTGGATAGATCACTTAACCAGTCAGCCCTCAGTCTTCTCCTCTGAACTGGGTAACTTGGAATAGATTATTCTATTTTCATATAGAATGTTTTTAAAGACTGTGTATGGACCATATTTTTGTCTCTTCCACCCCAAAAATGTTATTAAGAAAATCTTCGTAAAGATGATAAAAGAATAATACAATGATCACTTTTATACTCCTCACATAGACTCAAAAACTATTAATATTATTCCATACTCACTTTATTTTTATGAACCATTTGAAAGTAACTTGCAGACATAGTGACACTTTTGAGAATTTCAGCATGAAACCTCTAAGACTAAGGGCATTGTTCAACATAACTATAATACACAACTTTAAAAGTGTAATATACAACTTTAAAAAGTATAATACACAACTTTAAAAAATAATTACCTAAAAGCTTCTCTTATCCAAGTCATATTCAAATATCTCTATTTGTCTCAAAATTGAATATTATAGTTCCCTTCCCCCACCCCCACTAAGGATCTAATTATGTTCCTCACATTGCATGTAATTATTACTCAAGGCAACTTGTAGTGTCATAAATTGCATGGGCTTTAACATGACAGTAATTTTTCATTCAGAACCAGTTGATTAAGAAAATGCATAACGGCAAAAAAAAATTAGTGAATAAGAATACCTAGTACATGGTAGTTGTTTAACATTTCCTTGCTACATACATGAATTTAGTAATGTTTTTAGTCGACATTGCATTTTACTAAGCACAACTGCAACTGAATATATTTATAAAACAATAAGATATTACTGTGTGAGAGGCATTTTAAAGTTCAGTCTATAGACTCTAATAATTGCTAATGTGATTTCATCATTTATTTTGCACCTGGTGTGGAGCCAAGCACTGAGTATTAGCTCATTTAATCTTCACAACAAGCCCATGGGATACGATTTTATAGATGAAGAGACTGGGCAAATTAAGTATTTTGCTAAAGATTTCAGAGTTAATAAAAGAAATAATCTCTATGATCTTGAGGGCTTATCACATACTATAGTGCTTTGCAAGGCAATGTTGGCTGCATGAAGGGGCGTCATCTGTCCTCCTGCAATTTTTTCTCAGCTCCATCAAGCAGACATGTTGCTATCTGTCTATGCACGCAAACATCCCAGCAGAAGCACTATCAAACATTCTGCTTAATTATTGCTGTGGCCTTAAGGGAACTTATATCTCTGTGAGGAAGCTCTTTGAAATACAAAGGATCAGTACACAGTTTTTTGTTCAGAGAGAGCTTTGAGTAAGGTCATGTCTGTTTCCTGAATGGACAGGGTTAGGATAGGAAAACTGGAGAGTTTCCCAGTTTGAAGACAGCCAAGTTTTCACTGTGTCATTTCATTATTCTCTTTGAAGTAAATTCCCAGAAAATCAGACACACCCATATCCAAACTTAAATACAAAACACATCCTAAAGCCAACTGGGCATGATTCAGGGAGTTTGCCACCATTTTGGAATGCCTGTACTTTTGTTCCTTTCTATTAGTGAAGATAATCGCATATTTCCTGTAACTTCAGGGAATGCAATTTAATCCAGCCCAGGCATTTTACTGCAGAGGACTCTGAATTGTAAAGAGGATAAATCAGAAAAAGTAAGAGATCAACTTTACCAAACACCTGGTCCTACCATAGCTGCAGAGTTTAGTTTGGTCTGTTTTTTTCAACTTGCCAGTATAGACTGTTTCCTATTTTTATGGCTTCATTTCCCATGAAGTGAATGTTTTATTATTGATTCTGTAAATTTGTGGTATGCTCATTTAAAATATATATAGTCATACTCTTACAGAGAAAGTCCTTCCTAAAAATATGAGTAGATGGATTAAAAAACAAAAAATAGCCCCCAGAAAAATATCTGGCCTGTAGTTGGTCTCCTTTGTGGGATTAACTTCAAATCTGTTAGCACATTAAAAAAAAAAAAAAAACAACGAATGAACTAAATTAAATGTCAATAAAAAGTCAAAATTAATCATAAGCGTGATCAATACTATGTGTGAAAAAGAGTTATTCTAATGGACATAAAAACTCTGTATGAGACATGTTTTTCAAGATGCCTTATAAACTAAACTTATGGAGAAGAAATCAAGCAAGCTTTCACCACAAATGAAATGTGGAAACAGTCCCATGACTTTCTAGTCAACCAGTTTGTAAATGCTCTAAATGCCTCTCATTCTGGGCCTTCAATAAGTGCTAAGCAGGGGCAGCAATTTCCTTTCCTGTCTAGTCAGGGTGTCATTACTTCTGTAAAGTCTCTGAGCTGGTGAGCTCATAGGAAAACACAACCCACCACCACTTGAAATAAGCCTTTTGCTCTCCCACCTCCTCTTTACCTTATGACCTAAATTGCTGTTTAACCTACGGAAAATCTAAAAATATTAGCTCTCAGTTACCACTTATTTAACCTTAACCTTTCCTCTCCCAAATGCCAAGAAGTTCTAGCAGGTCTAATCAGCATATTTGATTTTGCCCTTTTCCATAAGCTGTTTGATGGTGTTGATTTGCTGCTAAAGGAAGTTTAAAAAGAAAATCCGCCAGCTTTGGAAAGTATGTCAGTCCCTTAGGGAAAATGGCATTTTATATCACTGCTTGTCAGGGTGTTTTCAATGGTTGTTTTCCCATTTTGGAAGTCCTTCGGGAAAGTTCACTTGTACCATTCACATGTCTTTCATTTATTACAATACAAAATAAACACAAGTTATTAATGTCCAAATACTTATTACCCTTGGCATCCAGCGTTCTTTCATGCTACTGAACAGCCATTTCTGTCACTACACACCATGATGTAAGTCCTATGCGAAAACATTCACTTGGCTTCCAAGTAGCCACTCTCATTTTTCTGCGACGTCATTGGCTTTTCCTTTTCAGCCTCCTTAACTGACTTCTCCTTCTCTCTCTGTCCTCTAAATGTCAGAGTGGGTTAGCACTCAATTCTATATCTTCTCTTCTCTAGGGACATCCACTCCTTGGGAGAGCTCCTCATTCTTATGTCATCTCATATCCTAATGCTGATGGGTCTCAAATTTTTATCTCATTTGGAGCTCTGAGCTCCAGATTATCACACCTACCACCTTATTCAACATCTTAGCTAGGCTATCTGTAAGGTTTTACAAAGTTATCATGACAAAAAGAGAACTCTGGATATTTTCTCCAAAAGTTCTCTTTCTCTAAACTTCTAATTTTAATAAAATGCACCACCATTCAACCAAGTGGTCAAGCCAAATCATATAGGCATCCTTGATTTCTCTATTTCCTTTGTTTTCCATATACAGTACAAATCTTGCCATCTCTACTTCCAAATTGTGTCCTGAAGTTGCCCCCCCCTTTCTCCACTGATATGACCTTCACCCAGGCTCCGTTGTCTCTTCCCATAGACTACTGAAATAGCCCAAAGGCTGGTTTCTAGCTCCCAGTCTTTGCCCTCAATCATCTATACTTTACACAACAGAGCGGTTTAAAAAATTAATGTACATACGATGATGTAACTTTCCTGCTCAAAACTCTAAAATAGCTTCCCATTAGCAAGCAGTCAAGGAAAATATAACCTCCTGATTGTAGCCTACAAAGCCCTGCATGATCCCCTGCCCCTCATCTCCTACCACTTTCCCCTCACTCACTCTGCTGCAGCCACTTTGCCCTACCTGCTTTTCTTCAAACACACCAAGCTGTCCCTGCCTCGTGGACTCACACTCACTACTCTCTTTCTTCTGGTCTCCATGTGGCTCCTCCTTCATGTCATCCAGGACCCTATTGAAATACCATCTCTGAGAAGTTTTTCCTGCTCCCACCCCCTTTAAATTTGTCTCTCCAGTTAATCTCAAACTCCACAAGCGGCTTTACTTTTCTTCATGGCATTACTGCAGCTTGGAAATATTATTTATTTTTGTAAGATGTCCACTGCCTGCCTTCTCCACTAGAATGGGAGCTTAGTGAGGACAGTGACTTCGCCTGTCTTGTTCACACAAAGACCCTGTGTCTCCAACACCAGGAATGGTGCCTGACATATAATAATCACTTAATAGTATCTGTTGAATAAATGAATAACCGGTCAGGAGTCCTGGGTAAATGGATTATTTAATCCATCATATGACTTGTTTTGTTGCCCTTGACAAATCATCGTTTTTGTTTTTGTTTTTATATCAGTGGTTTACTCACTTAAAAAAAGGATGTATCTATACTCTTACAGAGAAACCCTTATTAAAAGTTTGTGTAGATGTGATTTTTAAAAAACCATCGCTGAAAAATTGGATTTACATTGTCACTTACTTACATGAAAGGTTTTTTAATTTTTTATTTTTTGTACAAATCTTCAAGGGATTATGGCAGTGAGCCTTAAACTTTAATGTTTATAACAATCACCTAGGGCAGCTATATAGTAAACCTAGTATTTGCTTCTAAATCCTGATTTGTTAAAAAAAAAAAAAAAAAGCCCCAGGTGACCTTGATGCAGCTGCTCCTTGAACTGCTTTGAGAAATATTGAGCTTCAAGTTTTGTAATTTCTTTCATAACTTTGAGAAAAGTAGATACCTACCTGTCTGACTTACCTTTAACAGAGAATCAGATTTTGTCACTTAGGTGCCGGTTGCTGGGTTCCTGGAGATCACAGCTCACTCTTGTGAGATATCTGTCAACCATGAGGAAGCCCAGGGGATGAGTAAATTGATATTGAAAACTTCTTGACATTCTGTTGTCAAGACCAAGTGGAAAGCATAGGCAAGAAAGTAGAGACATAGCCAAAGAAGCCAGAAGACCAGGAAGACAATTAGAGGGGGACAAGAGAAGCTTAGGATGGGAGCAGAGATTTTCCTGAATGGAACTAGAGTTCTTCAGAAATTGCCTGGGTCAGCCTCACTTAGACTAATAGGTAAAGTGCAGGCGCAGGTTAAACCTCCCAGTTAGTGCATAAGAAATATGCTGTAATGATATGTAGTAGAGACCCCTGTTATGGTCGGAAAGCCCTCCACCCACCCTAACTCCCAGGTCCACAGAGTGAGAATTGGACTAAGAGTTTCAGCCAGTTAGACAAGGTCATGGAGTTTTGCAGCATGCACACATACTGTGAAGCAGTAGGCAAACTGGGAGTCAGGGGGGGACAGAGGAAGGGGATTTTTCAGCTTGACATATATTCTGCCATTTTAATTCTTGACAGTATGCCATCTTAGTTTTGTTAATAACACTTATCCTCATTTTCCAATTCCATAAATTTAGATGGAACAATTTAATTACTTCTTATCTCTGCTTTCATATTATGGCAAAAAATTTCCTGATGATCTGTTTTTGGTCCTTTGCAGTGTAATAGTAATTTTAATCAAAGTTATTGCTGATATTCATTGAAAGCTTGCAGATGAGGAAACTGAGGCTCGGGAACTTGAATAATTTTCCCAGGGTCGTATAACCATTAAATATCAGAACTGGGATTCAAAACTAGGTCCGTCTGATCAAAATCTGTGCCTTGGACGAGCTGCGTGGACTCAGTGCTAGCAGTCAGCCTTGCCTCCTCACTCTGCCGACTACCAGTTTGCCCTCCACCGCAAGCTGGGGGTGCCAGAAGCACCACCCCCCCCAGGAGAAGTCCCATCTAGTCACGAAACTGTTGAGTTCTAGGAGTGAGGAGTGGCTATACATAGTCAGAGGTGCTGAGACTGTACCCCTTGGTTGTGGAGGTGAATATTCTGGTCACTTGGTGATGTGGGCATCAGACTCAAGCCTTGCATCTGCCCCACAGTGCTTGGCCACTCTGTCTGATTGGACTTTTGACAGGCTCTTTATTCCCTCGCATTCCCACTCTGAAAACTGAGCCTAGCCCAGAACTCCAGTTGTTGAACTTTGGTTACCTGACACTCCTGCCCAGTTCTTGATAGTTATTTTCCTTGGTGATAGTCACTGGTTCCAATATAATACCAATGACTCCATAATGACTTTCCTTATCTATACCTTGGACATCTATGGGTTGCCAATAGTTAGCCCTTCTAGAAATTCTGACACTACCCTTATCCTACTCTATCAAGATATGACATTATCCCACTCTGCACAGGATTCCCTACACTTTCTGGACTACTGTGATTTGCATTAGGGACACCTATGCCTTTAAGACTGATTTGTAGACAAGAACTGGTCAAATATGGGGTCTTGAGTTACTGTTTATAGCTAACTTGCCCGAGAAAATAGGTCAGTCTCACTCCTTTCAAAGACTTAGGCCAACAAGGATAGGGACCTGGAACATGAAAGGATTTTACAATCAAGTTAAAGGTGAGTTCAGATTTCTGGATAAGATACATTTCAAATAGTGCTTAAAGCTAGCCGGATGTCATACTCAGGAAACTGAGTTGGGAAGAAACCTGCTTCCTTCCATTGCCTGGCTAAATAGGTAGGACATCAAAGGAAATCCTGATATAGAACTACGTCTGGTGCAGAGAAGCATAGAATCCTGAATGGAAAGTAGAACAAGTCTTTTCCATTTTTTCATCCCCTCCCCCCCTTTATCCTTTAGCAAAGTTTACTGTAGTGATTTGTTTAATTGTCAGCCTTCTATGTGATGGTGTGACCTTGGGAGTGCATCAGGTCTCTTCCGCACCATTGTATCCCGTGCTGGATATAAAGTATATGCTCTTTCATTGTCAGTTACTGGAAGCAATGCATAAGTGAACGTTTAAAGGAACAAAAGACCTACAAATTAGCAAATAAACTGTATAGAAGAAAAGATAGGTCCTGACTCAGTTCTCAAATAGTAGATGTGATGCCCTTAAGTCTTGTTAAGACCATCTACACAATCATTATGAGCCAAGATGGTAATGATAAGCAATAGAACTTTGCTCTTCATATGCACACTACACTTTTCAAATGCCAACTGTAAAATTTCTCGCTGAAGTCCTTAAAGCCCAGGAATAGTTATATTTGAGGTCTATGACAAAAGAATGGATAGATTTAATACATTACTGGCTAAAAGCCATCTAAGGAGTCCCCTTTTATTTTTCCCCTCACCCTTCTCTCTATCCATGTAAGGGAAGACCAGGCACCATGGTGCAAAATTCTACTATAATATCAGTCCTGGAATTACCTGGCTTTGGTGCATTTGTACATAACAGTTCTAATGTAACAGCAAGAATTTTTCCCCTCCTGTTTATTTCTCTGAAGCTGTAATAAGCAATCCTGTGTGACATTGCCTGTGGAGCGGTTGCCAGGCAGCAGAAAGAGATCTGCAGCAGGAGGCAGGAGAGCTGGGGGAAGAGGAGAGAAGGCAAGAGAGGAGGAAGGGAGGAGAGCTGAGCAGGTGCGGGCTGGGGGCTGAATCTGCTGAGCTAGAATTCCATCCCCTTGTCATCCTTCATGTTCCAGGCACAAAAGCTAAACCTTAGAGGAGAAATAAAGATGGAAAAGAAACAGTTGAATGTTGTCATTAAATAGGGTGTCAGAAATGTATCTTATTTTATGAAGAAAGGGTTTCAGATTGTTTTTTTCTACGGAACTTTGCTTCTTGGTAAACGCAGCTCTACAAATATCATAAAAGGGCTGGCTTCTCAGGGGGCCTGCTTTGCTCTAAAGCAACAAACAATTAGTGCGTAGTATCTTCCAGCACTGTATATGGGGAACATACACATTATAACTTGAAAGGTTTCAACTTCTCTCATAGTGTGGAAAAGTAAAACATAGAGAAAGATACTCAATCTTTTATGGAATATGCAGCTTGGGGAAGCTTCTTTGTGCCTAAGAGCCAGGAGGTCATTCAAGGTGTCTCAAGAAGCTGGCCTTCTCATTGTGAGCCTTTCTGTAGCTGGTGAAATTGGGAGCTGCAGCTAAATTGCATCTCTTGGCTTTACAAGATTCTTGCTCTAATGAGATTAAAATCTCATTTTAATCCCAGATTGGACTGGGATCTGAGCAGAGGGGTGGGGGCAGATGGCATACAGGTCCCGGCATGCTGGCCTGGTTGTCCCCCAGCACAATGTGTCTTGCCTTTTGCCAGCCTTCCAAGCTGTCTACAACTAATTGGACACTCTCCAGTGGTAACAGACAATGATTTTTATTTAGATGTTTGATTATTCTTGTTAATCAAATAGAACCAGAACAGAAGGTTTGTTCAAAACAAACAATGTACTTACGGATAGCTTTGTTTGGTGGATGCACATTTTAAGCCTCTGAAGTTGCTTCTCGGAAGATGCAAACCCAGCATCTGGGAGAAAAAAAATGGGACAAAGCATGTTAAAATGGCAAGGTGATCAGAATGAACTTGGATTCATGTAATGATGACCAAGTTTCTTTTTCGCTTTATCAGTGGGAGGTGGGGGTGGGAGGGGGATGTAAAATGAGGACGAGCAACTCTGAAGATTGTGAGGAATAATAGCTGGGATCCCTCCCTGGCCCCCAACTGCATGGTCAGGCTTATTTCTCCTGTTCAGTGGCTTGGCTTTTTCATCCCATCTAAGGTCGTGGATGAATCAATCAAGGGTAATCAGTGATATTTCTGCACATTCTAGGAGGAAGATCATGAGTCAGAAGAAAAATACTCTTTAGCATAAGCCACACAAAGAGATAAGAAGGAAATACAGATGTGGGACTAATCAGAGAGATGAAATGACTGAAAATAAACAAACCAAATCCACTGGAGAAGCAGGGCTGGATGCAGGGACAGGCTCTCGCTGCTGTATCTCAGAAGGCCAACACTTTTTCCTAAGGAACTGCAAAACATTTATAGACACCTGACAGTTCTCTAGGCAGCACAGTTGGAGCGTGGACACTCGAGCTCTCTGGAATGTCCTGTGATTGAGGTTTTGTCTATACTGCCCAGCAGGAGAAACTAATCAGGGAAGATGCTGGTTCGCCCCACCACACTGGTTAATGACGGTCTCCGCAGAGCCTACTTGGAAACTGGAGATGAAATATCACACTATTTCACGTGAAATTGCACTTTTAATCAAAGTAAAAGGATAAAATACTCTCTAGTCAGTCTCATAGTGGTGCCACAATGGAAATTTCTACCAAAGTCTATAATCTTTCTTCATTTTGTACTCTGTATAGATTTTATCATTTAAAATCTAGTTTTTATTATATCAAAGTTACACATGAGTTACAAAATGTTAAGGGGACTTCTAGTCTCATTTGAGATCCCAAAGTTAAGATCAATGGATGATAAAATCCCCATATTTTAATGAGAGAAGATAGACGATATACGTAGGACTTGCTAGAGGTGGTCAAAACCCAATACGGTGACCTTTGCACCATCATCTACGTCCTGCCCAGATACGAGAGATTGCTCACATAACAAGAGGCCGTTTTTATAATAGAGTAGACTGTCTAATGCGAATCTTCTAGCATTGCTCCTTCATTTCCCCATTCTTCTTCTCAAACCATGTAGAGTGTTCCATGAGACTTACATCACCACGGGAACGGAACATTAGGAGGGAATTCTTGGGGGAAACGGACCTGTGTTCCCTGGAGTTTGGGAAGCCATGTGTTGGAGAGCAGCAGCTTTTGGCATCGTATTTTTCCAAAGCAAAACAGAGGCATCATCCTGGATCATGAAGGAAGTAACACAGGAGGATGGAAAAGACAAATTACTAACTTTCTATTACTAGGACAAAGGTTTTGGTCCAATTAAAATTCAAAGCGAATTCCATTTGATGGATTTAATTCAGTTGGAACAGGTTAGACAGATTCCATTTTCTACATGCCAGTAATGCTTAGGGAAGGACTAAGGAATGGAAGAGGAGATCAACTGCATAGCCTCCTTATAAACACACCTGTGCACAGTGCATGTAATGTACACATAATAGCATATCTTTCCTCATGAGGTTTAGATTGTCGAAAGGGAGTTAACACAATTTACAATGGGGCTGTGGTTTTTTTTTTTTTTTTTTTTTTTTTTGCAGTGCAAATAGGAAAATACTTTTCATCCAAAACCTTTCCAATGCAGAAGGAAGACATAATTTTCAGAGTAGGTAGAATAAAGAAAATGGAATCTGCATCTTCCTTTGAAGAATCCATCCCTAGCCACCAAGAATAACAGAACATGTAGATTCCTGTGAGGGGATGAGCACCTCTTCGATCCAGGGCCTTTGTCATTTTTCAAAACTAGCACATTTTTCATAGTTCGCCACAGTGATCTTCAAGTGGATAAATGATATGGTCAGAAGCAAGTTAATTCCCACCTAGTCCCTTTTTTAAGGATAACAGATATCCTCAAAGAGAAGTGGCAAAAGACAATGGTAGATGAAGGTAATAAAAGCACAGTCTGAAAATGAATGGATTCAGAAACCAATTAAAATAAAGCATGGCTTTAAAAGATTTCTGATATTATTCACATACCACACTACTGGAAAAGCAATGGTTTCTCTCAGCCATTCCGCCTTAAATGTTTTGTTTTTGTTTCCAGAAATAACAGGTTTAATTAAATGTGCCAGATACACGCAAGTGATCCAGACTAATGCACACAGGGATTTCGAAGTCACTTAGCAGATTTTAGGAAGGATTTTGACTTGCCAGGCTCAGATACTAATGGAGAAAGCTGGTCTTCAGGGAAAGAGCATGAGCGCTGTGTACGGCTCTGTTACGGCTGTCAAAGCCAGTTATTACATTACTGGGAAAGAATGGTTTCAAAGGTAGCAAACATTAAGTAAACTGGAAAGGAAATTAACTTTATTAAACTCCTTATATGTGCCAGGGTACTCTCACATGCATTATTTCAATTAAAACTTAAAACCACCCAGAGGAAATGGATATTATTGCCCTATTTTTAAGATTCATAAGTCAAGAATCTGAGAAAGCCAAGAATAGTAGGGCCTCCAAACCCAGGGCATCTGATGGCAAATCCAGTGCCCTTTCCATTACATTGACTTATCCTCTGTGCTAATGAAGATGCATGATCAGTAAATGCTGCCCCTGATCAGGAGATCAAAGTGCCTTGTGATGCACTAAAAATATTCTACCCTTTTAATCCAGAACAATACTATCCTTGAACAGCCCTGTTAGAACACATGTATCTGTTAAGGATTATAAGGCAACATCCAGCCTTCAACAGGATTCAGTAGGAACGGTCACAAAATGTTGACAAGTGTGATTTACTGAACTTGAATACAAATGCTAGTTTCAGGAACACATAATGTGACCTTAAGAAGTATTTTTACATGAGAGGGAAAAAAAGAGAGAAAGATTGAGAGTTGCAAATCAGTCAAAGCCACTGGAGCTACTTCAAAAGGTTGCTATGTATCTGTGATTAGAAATTTGAAAGCAAACTAAATAAAAGCCTTAAGCTTTAAAAGGAATAAATGCATTATACATTTCACAGCTAGTACTGTCTTTTTCTACGAGCCACAAAGATAATGGATGCAGCTTAGCACATACTGTAGGTAGGTTAGACTAGCCTGTATTTTATTGGTTATACAGAATAGTACCCTGGCAAGTCACTTGGGTGTTTAGCACTGAACTTTGAGTCAGGAGACTTGGGCTAAAGTCCTGTTGTCACCATTAAGGTCAGATTTTTCAAGTGAATTTGTCATTCTTGGCTTTACTTTCTTAGATGCTATATGAAAATGTGCTTTAACATATATTAGCATTTATGAGAGTTAAGTGCATTCACAATACGTGTTGTTAAATGAATTTGTAGAATAATGAGTTGGGTTAGATTTTTTTCTAAGGACCCATAATGTTCTAACTTTTTGTTAACTGGGATTTCTTGAACATGTCCAAGTACCAGATTCTTCCAGAAGATGTTATTCCAAATTAAATACAAGGATAAGTGAGCTTTCCTCAGAGTTCTCTGCCAAGAACACATAGCATGTCAAACTTTTTCAGCTAAACAAATGTGACTGGAAATAGGATATAAAATGTGAAGAGAAAGGAGTACAGATTTACAAATAAGCTAAAGCATATACATACTACTTCCAGTTAATAATATGTCGTGTTATAGAACGGGTGCTGGGTCAGCAGTCGGCAGATAAATTGGATTTATTACTGGTTCTAGCACTAAATAGCCCCATGCTTTTGGCTGTCATTTATTTTCTCTGGTTCTTGGTTTCCTCGGCTGTAAAATGAACTGCAGCATTGTACTGTAGAGGTAAAATGAGGGATGGGCCAAAATGTCAAACAGCCAAGAAAAAGTAGACATTTAAGGAAAATCCACATTGTGAGAAAAAAAAAAAAAGCACCATATTCAACCAAACAGAAAGATTGACACCCATGTAATTACATTAATGTAGCAAATTGAAGAAAATTTCCAATAATTTTATGTTTATCTATAAAATAAGGGTGAAATAGTGTGAAAAAAATCAGATCTTTGAAATTACTCCATATATTCTTCCTAGTCTAAGCTGACTTACACAAAAAACAGGGATTCAGAATAACCACGTTGCAAGAAACTGGGTAAAAAGAAATCAGGATGAGATGGCAGATACAAATTTAAATATTATTCAACTACTATAAAAAGATGAAGGTATGAGTACACTGATATTGAAAGATGTTTTTAAAATATAGTATCACATTTAAAAACATCTTATAGAGCAATACATAGTCAGGTGTATTTGGAAATGTATTCACAATTCTGGAAACTGGTTCCCACCAGGAAAGCTATTAGGATTGGATATTTGGGTGAGGGAAGTGATATGAAAGGGATTTCTACATTTATTATATATGCTTTGCATTGTGTTAATTGTACCCAGTGAGGACATTACATTGTGTCATTAAAAAAATAATTTCAGACACACAAAGAAAGAAAGAAAAAGAACATGGGCTACAGAGTCAGATAGCACTGGGATTTATCCTAACCCTATTCCTTGTTAGCTCTGTATATTTGAATAAGTTAATTGACTTTTCTCACTAAAGTTTTCTTATCTATAGAACAGAGATAAAAATAACCACCTCACAGTGCTGTTGCAAAGATTAATGTATGTAAAGCACCTGGAACATATTCAAAATTTAATAAATTGTAATCATTATATGAAGATAGATGAGATACTCTTGGTTTTATTCTATGGATCAATGAAATGAATTCTTATTAGAATCCTTTATTGCCTGATACAAACTCCTTTCCTCCTTCCCATCTCCCCAGTTAACAAAGAAATCAGAGAACTGGAAAGAAGAGGGCTAGAAGAGGCAATGACAGAAGAGATGTTCCGTCCTTCCTGAAGCTACAAAGCCTTCTCTGGCAGCTCTATATGCTGCATATCATAGAGGACATGCACAAGTTTAAGCGTCTTTGCTCTTGAGAAACCTGTAGGCAGCAGGTGGAAGAAGTTCTGAAAACGTGTGTAGACTAGAGTCTAGGAAGCGCCATAGAGGCAGATTTCAGCATCTTGCTACACAGTTCCATCCCTCCCCCTCATGGCGTTTCCCTCCCCTTTCCCCCACTCCTTTTTGGAGATGAACTCAGCAGGAAAGGAGGCTGTGATTTGAGGCAGCTGGTCATCCAACCCACAAGTCTCAGCTAAACCATCAAGATCAAACCATGTAAAATCCCTTTCAATCTTTGAGACAGTCCTGGCAAGAAAAGCAAATACAACACAACTGACAGCAAAGTGAAGAGTCGGTAGGTACCCCACCTCCTGCAAATTATTGTAATGATGGCTCAGAAGAAAGATTGGAACTTTAGTGGAAGAAAGAAAAATGGTTGCAATGTCAAGGGAACAAATAGCTATTTTGGTGTGAGTTTTTAAAAACCTACAAATGAAAATGGCTCAGAGGCCCTTTACTTAAGAACAGGAGATGATGACCCAGGTGTGTATAATGGTGAGTGCCCTCTGGAACTCTACACCTCCCCGTTCAGGATTAGGGTCACAGATGTACTTTTAGTCAAATTTCTTATCTGATTCCAACGTACTCAGGGTCACCCCTAGCATCCCTAGTATGTAAAGAAAAATGCACTTCTTCTTGCAGGGAGGAGGGCTATACAAGCAGAATATGGCCTGGCTTTCAGCCTCACTTGCCCCTTTGGTCTGGCATTTTTGTGCAGTGAACAACATGCACAACTCTGTACAGCTACCCTACTCTCATATATCCAAAGTGCCAATCAACTTAGAATACATGCTGTGTTTTCCCATCTTCTTATCTTTGTTCATGTCATTTCCTTCCTCTGAGCTCAAAACTGGCCAATTTCTCAAGACCTACTAATAGAACTATGGTAAGTGTTTTACAATTAATCCTCCAAAAAATCCTGTGAGTTAGGTACTATTGTCATCCTCCACTTCTTCCAGATGGAAAAAAAACAAAGTTTGAGAATCACTTATGTTACTTACCCAAGGTCACACAGCTGGTTAGTAACAGGCCAAGATTTAAACCCAGATTGGTATGGCTTGGAAAGCCAATTTTTTTTTTTTTTTTATAAACTTATTTATTTTATTTATTTATTTTTGGCTGTGTTGGGTCTTCATTGCTGCACGCGGGCTTTCTCTAGTTGCAGCGAGCAGGGGCCACCCTTCATTGCAGCGCGCGGGCTTCTCTCTGCAGTGGCCTCTCTAGTTGCAGAGCACAGGCTCTAGGCGCACGGGCTTAGTAGCTCCGCGGCATGTGGGATCTCCCTGGACCAGGGGCTCGAACTCGTGTCCCCTGCATTGGCAGGCAGACACCCAACCACTGTGCCACCAGGGAAGTCCCGGAAAGCCAATTTTTAACACTACTTTTTAGTCCCATTCTAATGACAAGATGTGATTAACAGTCAAGCTGTTTAAAGTAAAGTAATTAAAATTTCAGCTACATATTTGATTTGAGTAAGAGGAAAACTCTCTCTAACTACTAAGAAATCATTTGAATTGCCCAAATAAAAGTCATTATTGGAAGTAATCAGAGCACATAGACATTTTATAGATATTAAATGGAATTCCTGCAGCCAAGTTCAGTGATAGCAAGTGGTTACAATATGAACCTGTCTCCCATTCAGAATTCAAATAATTCTCTCTGCCATCATCTGAGACACTCGGGTGAATTGTCCTCCAGTCTCTGAGTTAAGTACTACTCTGTGTCAACATCCCGGCCCTCATGTTGGCTGACAGAAATAAACCCTCCATGTGAGCTACTTCTTAACTCGAAGTCCAGGAAGGACATGAGATAGTAAAACGAGCTTCCTGAGTTGGAGAAAAATCCGCTCTACACCTTATCCTTCATCAAAACTCACTCTGACAACAAATTATTAAATAAGCTATTGGGATATGAAGAGCCTCAGGAAAAAAAAACAAAAAAAAAGCCTAATTTCCAACTCAAGATCAAAGAAACTCACTGAGCCAGAAAACAGTCAGATTGCTAGGACAATGCTTGAAAGCAATTCTCCATCTGGTCTGCTTTGGAAAGATTAGCAAATTAATCACATGGAAGTATGAAGCGACAGAAAGTATAAAGCTACCCACAACAAACAAACATACAAAAACACACTTTTAAACACAAAACCAAAAGCCAAAAGAATCAAGGTAAGTGTAGGCAAAACTTTACCCTCAAATACCTTTTACATATGAAATGGAAACTTTTTAGAAAATAGAGGTTATCTTACCTTGCAGCAATGAAGAAAGTGAGGTGAGTTTTGTGGCAATTGCCAGTACTGTTTGCCAGATATTTTCCGGTCTCCACCTTCCTGTGCACTCCAAAGGTCTAAGTTACCACTCTTTGTACTTGGATGGAGGCATGTATCTAGGTTGGGCCCATGAATTCTGCTCAGAAGATGCATTATTTGGGGGCTCAACCATTTAAGTGACAATGACAGACCTTGTCAAGCTCTCGTTTTCCTTTAGTACAGATCTAGCAATGTTGGCAGGTTCGCCAGGCTGAGTCCCTGTGTAGCTACAATGAGCAAGACCCCACTAACAACCTAAGACAGTCATGCACGGTAGGCAAGAAATAAATTTTATTTTAAGAAATTGGAATTTTGGTATTTGCTACTGCAGTATAAACTAGTCTATCCTAACTAATAAGACAAACATTGAATGAGATCAAACTGCAATGAAAACAGCAACTGGACGACTGAAATCATTGTTGCACTTAGTAGTTATTAGAAATACGACATAAAACAATGAAAACAACAGAGCACCCGAAAATGCAAGACACAAAGACAAATATGGAAGATGGAACCTGGAAACAATTTGTGAAAAATAAGAATGACTGGTAAAGACAAAAACGTGGAACAATAATAAATTTAACTAAAGTAATCTTTCAGGTATAAGAAATGAAGACTTCTGGGGAAAAAGTCTCTTCATATATCAAGAGAAATAATTAAACATAAAAAGCAACAATGTGGCTTACTAAAGTCACACATCAACCAACCAGGAAAAAATAAATAAAAAGGCAAAAATCCGAGGTTGGGCGGAAGTTTATCAATAAACCATGAACATATTTTAAACATCTAAAACAATCTAAGTGTTTTAAAAAAGGGGAATGATTAAATAAATAATGATGCTTCTACTTTATGTATCCATTAAAATTACTATTTTGAAGATTAAGTAAAAACAGGGTAAAATTGTACTGTCTAATGTAAAATTTGAAAAATGGAATCCATAGATTTATGTTTCTCTATAAACAAAAGTTTGTATAAATTTTGCATTTTAAATGGGCAGGAAAGTGAATTTTTTAAAAAAAATGTTGTGTTAGGGCTATGGAACTAGAAATTATTATCACAATATTTATTATAACAATAAAGTATAGCGAGCATTTAAATTAATGTACCAAGACTCAAGAGCATAAAGGCCTCTCTATTTTTGAAGACGGTTTAAATGAGACAGGTATTTTGCCTAAGTATTATACTTAAGCAGTATGATAAAGCCTAAAATTTCCTAAGAAATTATTTCCAACCTTTCTTCCTGTAAAAGGCATATTCTATAACTATTATTCTTTATTCTGAATTAGAGAAATACGAATGTGTAAGAACTTATTATAATAAAATTTATCAATTTTAAGGAAAAATAATTCATATGGAAACTATTTAATCATTTTTGCAGTGTTTCTGCTACCATTATATTTAGTCTAACACATTATATTTTTTCATTATAGGATGACTTAATTCCTTTTAAGAAGGTTATTCATTTGGGGTGGTGGTGTTGGTGGTGCTATGTTCCACCAATGTGTTTGACCTCTGTCAAAATTGTTACCTTTTGAAGAGTAAAGCTTATTGTTGATGCAAGCTGAAACCCCAGAAAGCCTCAGAAGCTGGATGAAGACAGTAGTTGTTGGATTTTTAGATCCTGAGGTTATATACAATTTCTACATTTGCTTTAGGCTTTTAAGTAGAGTCACATCCTTAAGCACTTAAAATATATGCTACCTTCACTATTACTGATAATATCTTTAATGAGTACTGAGCACACAAATCCAGTGCTCGCCAGCTACAAAGATAAATATGCTTTGGTCTAGTAGCCATAATAGATTGCAAAGGCTGCATCATATACCTCAAAATAGATCACTGACTTCAAAATCAAGGCTAAATGGCTCCTCTGCTCATGACATAATGTGATGTGCATTCAACATAATTTCCTTTTATTGAAAAAATTTATATTATGAATAAATACATTACATGGTGGAAGGAAATGCACTAAAATTTAAATGTGGATGTTACTGGGAAGTGACTTTTACTTTCTTCTTCATTTGTTTTACCGATTTTCTGTAACAGCTATAAAAGCATGAATTACTTTTGTGATAAAAAATTAAAATTAGGCTACAAAAATATTCAACTTAAAAAAGAAAAGAAAGTTCTCAGTGCTATTTTTTTTAGAATTTATTTTATATAATTTTGCTGAAATAAATATATATATGGTGTAATTATCATTCCAGATTGTGGGATTAGACCTAAATAAATCATTTTTACACATAAAATACTTTTTTAGTATCAACACTCCCTCCTGCACACCTACTCCCACTCCCCACCTTGGTCTAGCTGCATAGAATGTTTGGTATTTCATTATATCAAGAGGGCTGGTGAGCAAAACTACATAGGTAGAATCCTTCACTAAGTTTTATCTTAGTAAAGCTTCTTTCTTTCACGTATGCTGCACAGATATGCTCTCATTGACTTTCTATCCCCTGCAGTCATCTTCAAGAACTTAGTATTGACTATGACCTCTTCCCCCTGTGAATATGGAAAATTTATTTCAGATTGCACTCTTGTCATTTTCAGTGATTTTAATGAATTATGAAAGTTTAATCTTACAAGACTCCTCCCCCCACATCTTCCCCCAGCTTCCCACACTTTGCATTTCCCATTGCCTCTGGGCCTGAAGTTTCATTCATTTGAAAACTATTCTTGGAAAGATGTCCCCTCCTCCAGCTGTTAATCTGTCATTAATGGACCATAAGTCATTCAGATATACTGCACTATTATGAAACCTCAACAGAGTGGAAAAAATCATTTGCTTTACTGTCAACGTAAGAACTTTTATCTTCTTTGACAGTTTTATTCAGAAAACCTCAGCTTTATTTTAATTTGATTCTAATGATGGTTTTCAGAAAATGATTTGAGTAAGTAAAAGTTTAGTGCAATGACAGCTGTCATGATTTCTGTGGTGGTTTTTTTCAAGGAGTATTTATTGAAAAGATGCATTTCAAATACAGTGTATCATTTTTGGCATAGTGGATGGAAGTTAATTATTCAGAGCTGGTAATGTGGTAGTATTTACTCAGTCGGGAATTTAAATGAGGAAGGCCCATTTGTTTTATCTCCTCTCTTTCCTAGCCAGAACTTCCTTGAGCAAAACAGATTAACAGATATCCCCATAGCTTTGAACTTAGAGCAATTGTTGTTGATTGTCCTTACAAGGTGAAATGAGCTTCACATTTTTTATTCATAAAAATAATGACCTGAAATGCATTCAGAATGCAGTGGACTAATGAAATGGCTTTTTGCTCCATTTTTACTCTGAACTGCTGTCTTAAAACCAAGGGTGAAGGTATATATAACAATCTGAGGTTGCTTTACTTGGGAAGTACGTTAACAGAATTAAGCATAATTATGGTTCTCCATGCATTTTCAAATTCATTTTCATTTAGTGGAGAAATATTAACCACATTTGACTTTATAAATCTGTAATGAATTTATGCTTGCTTGGTAGTGGTTAAAATACATAGACCAAAACCTACATTCTGAAAAGAATTTTATTTGGAAATATTTACATCAGCTTTTCACAAAGCAATATGACCAGCTGAAATTTGCATTAGCCCAAATAATGGACTATCTAATGGCAGTTCATTTGGTTACCAGCAATTTTGCTGTAGAATATGCTTCTTGGAGATAAGGGTAGTGATAGCTGAGGAAGCAAAGCTATGACATCTGCACATTTTCAGTATTAAGAGATCTATGTATAAGCAAGCTGAAAAATCCATCATCGTACAACAGCTAAATTAATAACACTTTAAGTGATTTTAAGACTGTCTTGTGGTTTCAAAGGAACAGCTAACTAAGATTAGCTCAGGAATGAACATTTAATGTAAAAGACAAGATGGACTCTTTCTCACAAAGCTTATTTTGTTTCACAATTGCAGTGATACAAAACAGACAAAAAGTAAAATGCCAAAGAGGAACAGCTCTTTTGTTTGTTTTGCTTATTTACCTGGATGGAGGCAAGGTGAAGGATGGCTGCTGTGGGAATGCTGAAGATGAAGCCTCGAAGAGGAGTGTCTTCCAATATTACAGAGATTTGTTTCAAATAGGTACTTGCAGCAATGCATTGTCTCTGGGGAAGTTGACATATTCCAATAAAAGATGACACTAAACATTAAGTTCTATATCTTGCAATTTTGTTATTAGGAATTAAGCAAAAAGCGAGAAAGTTCTTTCCTTTTCTTTCTTTTATTTTATTTTTTCCAGATTGCATCTTTATGCTAAATTCCTCAGCCTTCACTGAGGAAAAAAATACATTAGTGAGATGATTATGTTCCCATTCCCCCCTAATTATTTTAAACTGAAAAGTTCAAATCAAACAAGGAAGCTGTTCTAAATATGAAAATGTTTCCAATCTAAAGATCTAAAGGCCCTAATAGTTTATAAGCTCTGCCTGCATAATTTAGGCAGGATGGTGAACACAGCTTAGAGAAATTTTAAGCCATGCTTTTTAGACAGCATTAGCTTTTATCCTCACTAGATGAAATCTTATAATACCTTGCTGAATTGTTCCATTGTATTTAAACAAAAACATACAGAGTTAGCAAACGTTAAAAAGAACATTAATTTCACCATAGTTAAGAAAAGATTTAACAAATTCACTACTTAACCAAAAGTTATACATTGGACAACCGTCTAATTCTTGTAGATAAATATTTTGTTAATTAACACAAGTGGAAGTTTCCTTAGCAAAAATCTCATGAGTGGTGTGGTGTTCCATCAGAGTAACCTAGAAAAGAGGTACTTTGATGTCAGCTCTAATTTCTATGCTTTTTTTGTTTAACTACCTACATTTAATATCTTTTTGTCTGTTTAGCTTAGGTGTGGGCAATTTATCATTGCACCAAATATCCCTCCTCTACAGGAGGGTTGGGCTCTGCAGAATCAAACCTCTGGCCCTCATTAGCGAAATCAGATGGAGTGAGAGGGAGGAGGGAGAATCATTCCTTCTCATGCACAGGCATGGATGTTACCCAGCTGTGGTCCCCGCAGACATCACAACAGACACACCAGCTCCCAGCTGAGCATTTCCAGGGTCAGAGCCAGCAGACATATAAAAGAGAAATATTTGTTAACCATCGAGCCCTTCGGGACCGATTCGATATTTACGTACACAGCAATGGCAAACAATCATATTGTTTTGATTCATTCTGGGGGGACTTTTAAAATGTTATTTAGAGGTCCTGAGAGCCTGTTTAAATACTTACAGATTTTTCAGTCCCATTTGCCTTTGTGATTTTTCAGAATTTGTTTTCAGTTAGTTTGGGGAATGAAAATCTGGTTTTGAATTTATGCAATCTTGAAGAGACTACTCAGCTGTTCACTGCCAATGTACATATTTTTTAAAACCACAAAACAAAAGGGCTTGTTGGAAGAAGCACCTTTAAATAAACAGATTATTTTCAACGTATAAATAGAGTTGCTTGGAATAATCTCTTTGAGGTAATGTAGTGTTCATTCTAGTCTTGATAATTCTCTGCTCTACCTTAAAGGACGTTATCTTTCTTTTTCACAGTTAGACCAACATGAAGAAATATAATAAAAATTATTACAATTTATTTAACAGGCACTGTATATACATTACTTAATTTAATTCTAATAACACATATATGACACAACTTTTTATCTCTGTTTTACAGATCGAGAAACTGAGTCTCAAAGAAAGATTTGATGGAAGTCTGCCTGGCTCCAAAGCTTGGACTTCTAATAATCCACTCCACAATGTTTGAATATAAAAAAATATCCTGCTAAATGATGGAAGCCTTCCATCTCTTCATCCCCAAGCTTTCTGCATGCCTGGTGACAGGTGTAGCACTTTAGCTTTCTTTCAAATGGGTGACAATAGCACATAGTGAGTAAAGACATGGTGCTTGGAGTTTGGTTGAACCTAGGTTTGAATTCCAGCTCTTCTTCTTACTGGTTCTGACCTTGAATGAGTTACTTAATTTTTCTAAGCTTCAGTTTCTTGGCCTTTAAAAAAGGGGATTACAATTCTTGTCTCACAGGGTTGTTTTAAAGATCAGTAAGATAATGTATGCAAAGCATTTAGCACAGTGCCTTGCACATGATAAGTCCTGAATAAATAGTAGCCAGTTTTTTAAAACAATATAATTTTAAACATTTGTGTTTCTTATGACTCTAATCTCACCCTTTTTCTATTGTCAATGCATTTGCTATGTGTCTCCCATATCCAATCTGGAACTTGCATTCAAAGCCATTATCTCTCAATGCCAAGAGGGTAGCCCCACGTGGGTGATTAAAGTACTCAAATTCAACATGCCCAGAACTGAACCCAGTAAATTCAGTCACACCCACAGTCCATCCATCCAAGGGACCAAGTTCTGGCAGTTATCTAAACTCCTCACTATCTTCAGCCCCCATCCATGATTAGTCATCTGCTTGATTCTAACTTCTAATACTCATTTATTTTATCACCACTGCTACAACCTTAGGTCAGATGCCAGGCTTCTCTATTCTGCCCCATTGTTTCCTCTTGACTGGAATTCCTGCCTCAAATCTCACCTTGCTTCACTCTTTTGTCCACTCTGCTATGAGAGAGATAAAAATTACAACATATCGAATTCTATTACTCTTTCTTATAATGGCTCTCCATTCTCCTGTGGGTTGCACACATTTTATGGAACATGAAAGTATTTTCTGGGAGCTAAGAAGAAAATACTGTTTTTCTTTTTGTTTTTTAATTTTATTCTGTCTAACATTATTTTGTAGATGTCTATAAAGTGTATATTTTATAATGTATGTGATATAGTACACATGAATAATGGTTAATTTTATGTGTCTCCTTGGCTAGGCCACAGTACACAGATATTTAATTAAATATGTCTGGATGTTACTGTGAAGGTATTTTTTAGATAAAATTAACATCTAAGTTAGTAGATTGACAGTCAAGCAGATTACCCTCCATAATGTGGGTGATCCTCATCCAATCCATCGAAAGCTTTAAGAAAAAAATTGACCTCTCCCGAAGGAGGGAGAATTCTGCCAGCAGACTGCTACAATATCAAATCTTCCCTAGTATCTAGCCTGCCAGTCTGCCCTGCAAATTTTGGACTTGCCAGTCTCCACAATCATATGAGTCAATTCCTTAAAATAAATCTCTCTCTTTTTCTTATGTATACCTATCCTTTTGGCTCTGTCTCTCTGGAGAACCCTGACTACCACAATACTTTAAAAATATATACAATGTTCTCAAAAGTTTTTCAAAATCAATGTTAGGAAGCTTTTTTACCTATGTTTTTTTTTTTTTTCCCTAGGCATTTTAGAGTTTCAGGTCTTCCGTGTAAGTCATTAATCCATTTTGAATTGGTTTTCCTCTATGGTATAAGAAAGGGTCCAGTTTCACTCTTTTGCATGTAAATTTACAGGTTTCCAACACCATTTGTTGGAGAGACTATCTTTTCCACATTTTGTAGTACTGATGCTCTTGTCAAAGATCAGTTAACCATACAGGCACACATTTATTTCTGGCTCTCTATGTTGTTCCGTTGGTTTCTATGTCTATCTTTATGTCAGTGTCATACTAAGTTGATTACTGTAGCTTTGTAATATATTTTGAAATAAGGAAATGTGATGCCTCCAGCTTTGTTCTTATTTTTCAGGCTTGTTTGAGGTTTTCATTGTACTTTTGGTTTCGTATAGATTTAGAAATTCATTTTCTATTTCTGTAAAAATGTCATTGGAATTTTGAAGGGGAACACACTGAATTTGTAGATTGCTTTGGATAGTATGAACATTTTAACAATATTAAGTCTTCCAAACCATGAACACAGGATGTCTTTCCATTTGCTTGTGTCTTCTTTAATTTCTTTTATCAATGTTTTGTACTTTTCGGTATAGAAGGCTTTTCCTCCATAGTTGTTTATTCCTAAATGATTTGTTCTTTTTGGTGCTGTGTAAATGCAATTGCTTCCTAATTTCCTTTTCAGGTACTTTGTTGTTAGTGTATAGAAGTGCAATTGATTTTCATATATTGATTCTGTATTTTGCAAATTTATTGAATATGTTTATTAGTTTTAAACAGTTTTCTTACAGAGTCTTTAGGGCTTTTATATATAAGATTATACTGTCTACAAATAGGAAAAATTTTACTTCTTCCTTTCCAATTTGGATTTTTTTTTTCCTATTTCTTGTCTAATTGTTCTGTTTAGGCCTTCCAGTACTGTGTTGAATAGATGTGAGCATTCGTCCCTTGTTCCTAATCTTAGAGAAAAATTTTCAACTTTTCATCATTGGGTATGATGTTAGCTGTGGGCTTTTCATATGTGGCCTGTGTTATATTGAAGCACTTTTCTTCTCTGTTCCTGGAATCTTGAGAGGTTTTATCATGAGATGTGCTAAATTTTGTCAAATGCTTTTTCTGCAACTACTAGGATTATCATATGACTTTTATCCTTTATTCTGTTAGTGTTACATGGTGTATCACATAACATTGAGCTTAGCAAAGATTTCATGGATATGACACTAAAAACACAGGCAACAAAAGCAAAAATAAACAAGTGGTACTGTATCAACTTAAAAAGTTTCTGCATAGCAAAGAAAACAATCAGCAGAGTAAAAGGCAACGTATGGAATAGGAGAAAATATTTGCAAACCATATATCTGATAAGAAATTAATCTCTAAAATATATAAGGAATCCTACAATTCAATAGCAAGATAACTAATAATGGGATTGACAGATACATACTACTATATATAAAATAGATAACTAATAAAGACCTACTGCACAGCACAGGGAACTATACTCAATACTCTGTAATGGGCTATATGGGAAAAAGTCTAAAAAAGAGTGGCTATATGTATATGTATAACTGATTCACTTTGCTGTACACCTGAAACTAACACAACATTGTAAATCAACTAGACTCCAATGAAAAAAACTGGGCTAAGAACTTGAATAGACATTTCTCCAAATACATATAGTTAACAGGTATAGGAAAAAATGCTTAATGTCATTGATCATCATGGAAATGCAAATCAAAATCACAATGAGATATGTCCTCATACCTTTCAGGATGGCTATTATCTAAAAAAAAATAAAATAAAATAATAACTGTTGGCAAGGATGTGGAAAAGTTAGAATCTGTACATTTTTGGTAGGAATACAAAATGGTGCAGCCACTATGGAAAACATTATGGAGGTTTCTCAAAAAATTAAAAGTAGAACTACCATATGATCCAACAATCCCACTTCTAGGTATTTAGCCAAAAAAATTGAAATCAGGATCTGGAAGAGATACTAGCACTTTGTGTGAATAGCCAAAATGTGGAACCAGCCTAATGTCCATCAGCAGATGAATAGATAAAATGTGGCATATGCATACAATAGAATATTTTTTCAGCCTTAAAAAAGAAGGGAATTCTCAATATGTAACAATATGTGTGAACTTCAGACACTATGCTAAGTGAAAAAACCAGTCACAGAAAGACTAATGCTTCATGATGTCACTTATGTGACGTATCTAAAATAGTCATATTCATAGAATTGAAGAGTGGAATGGTGGTTTCCAGAGGATTGGGGAGGGGGGGAAATGAAGATTACTAATCAACAGACATAAAGTTTCAGGTAAGCAAGATGAATAAGTTCTAGAGATCAGCTATACAGCACTGTACCTATAGTCAGCACTACTGTATTATATACTTAAAAGTTTTTTAAGAGGGTAGATCTCATGCTAAGAGTTCCTACCACAATAAAATAAAAAATATATTTTTAAAAGGCTTATTGGCATTTTCATTGAGGGAATGGTTCACTTAAGGGAATTGGCTATGTTGAATTTTTTTATTCAAGAAGAAGGTACACCCTTCTATTTGCCGAAAACTTTTGAGTCCCCAGTAGTATTTTAGAATTATTTCCTCAAACAGATCTTTCACATTTCTTGTTCAAACTATTCTTATGTATTTTTGTTGCTGTTTTGATATTTAAATAGGGTTTTTCTTCCATCATATCTTCTAATCCATTGCTGTTTTTTAAAATTGTTGATTTCTATATATTCATTTGTGTCTAGCACCTTACTAAATTCTTAAAAATTTTATTTTTAGTTTTTTAAAATGTATAATGGTATGCTTAAGAATTTTATTTATGGGTCTATATGATGAAGTCTAAACTCCTTAGTATGAAGGCCCTTTATGGGCTGACCCTTCCTGACTCCCTAGTCGCATGGGCCACCATGCCGCCACACTCAGGCTGAACACTTACATTCAAAAGTGCTTGTGGTTATCTAAATATAAATGATTCTTGAATGCTTTTTATTTACTACAGTTTTACTCTGCCTGTAATTCTACTCCCAAACTTCTACTGGTGCATTTGTCTAAAGAACTCGTCACCTTTTTTGGACTCAGCTCATGTACCCCCTCTTCTGGGAAACCTCCAAATCCCCCAGACACACTGAGTTTCTCCCTTATTTCTGGTTTCTTTGTGCCCGGTATGGACCTAATTTATTTCAATTATACTATTAGTTTGTAAGTAGTTATCGTAATGTCTTCTTCATTAGATTCTGAGGTTCTTAAAAAGAGATTGTTTTCTTGTTTGTTTTTATATTTCCAATATCGAAATATAGTAGATAACAAATATATGGTGAATTGACTCTCATGGGTGCATTACTGTATAATGTTCACCGAGATACTTGATTTTGCATGGAAGTGAGACACAGTCTAAAGCTGAAAAAGAACTATATGTTCTGTAAATCTAAATCCTTCAGCTTACATATAAGGATAATGAAGACACAGAGGGGTAACTTGCCTTAAGTCACAAATCTGGGAAGGGGCAGAGCCAGAAAGGGAATACAGTTTGTTTTTTGTGTCATCCAGATCTCTTTCCACTACTCCACAAGGTTGAATGGATGTATTTCCAGGTGTGCATTCATTTGCAAAATCTTGTTCTCTGAAAATCTGCATATTCCTAAAATATATACACAGGAGCATGGAATATGTAATCACACACCTGTCAATACTCATGAGAAAATAGTGAAAACCTAAGTGCTATCCTGCTCATCACCAGAGAAACAGCTGTTGTAATTTCTTACCCGATTCTCCCAAGGGAGATGAAGCTGTATAGACAAGCTGATCCTTTTTGGTACTAATATTCTCTCTTAGTTATGCTATTTTCAAAGGATAGAGCCAAGAAGGAGTGATACCTTATTATTTTCTAAAGGATAATTTCTCTTTTCAGCATTACAGTTTTGAGTCACAAGAAGACTCCTATAGAAACATTTAGTGAATATGCACAAACAGCTACAGTTTACCTAAAAACTTAGGCGCATTACTCAAATGGTCATTCATTCAGGAGCTTCATTTACTCACAGAAACTCAACTCTGTATCTCAAACCATTGTCTCAAACCACTCTGCACCCAAATAGCCAACAGCTTTTTAGATATTTCTCCAATCATACAGAGCTAATCGCATTTCCTTTTCTCCAGTATCAATTTCTCTCCCTGTGTTTGTTCTTTTGAGGCTCTCCTCAGCTCAGTTCAGGTCATCACCAACTAGTTTCTAAGTGAGTGAATATATGCCTGAACAATGAAGCCAACCTCTTTCCTTTCTACCATCCCTCCAGTATAGACTCCCTTTCATAATAATTTTCTTAATTACACAAGTGGCACCATTATTATCTCAGATTGTCAAGAAAATTTTGGAATTAGTTTTCCCCACCAAGATTAGATATAAACCTCAGTCCCTCCGACATTCCCATATACATTGCTCTCAAACCATTTTCTAATCTGTATATGATCCTGTGATTGTTGGTGGTGTTCCCTTTATGACTCAGGGTACAAAGTCCCTCTGCTGATGTTTTTTTGGGATGGAGTCTTCTGCCCTTTCTGACCAAGCATCCACCTCTATTTCTATCTCTTCTAGATATTTTGCCCATCACTTGAGGGAAAATTCGCTGATGTGATTGGTCAGAGCTTAGGGCATTGTTGCAGCCACAGTTATTATGAGCATGGTTATTATGTCCTAAAGATTGACATTTTGAGAGGTATTCCCTTTTGTACATACTTGTCTCATGTGACAAGTATACTTAGGCAGGGCATTAAGTCTTGGGTTAGGCTTGGCTAAGTGTCTCTTTTTTCTATGCTATCTCTTCCATGCTAACAACTGAATAGTGAGTTAAGCTTTGGTCTGTGTTACAGACACAACCATCTCAGCTAGAAAGAGGAGGAAATCAGTGGTCCTGCTTTAAGCCATATGTAAAAACTCATTTTTACAAGGACTCTGGATTTTTAAAAAATATTTTTTATTTATTTATTTTTCCTTCCAGTTTTATTGAGATACAACTGACATATGGCACTGTATAAGTTTAAGGTGTACAACATAATGATTTGACTTACATACATCATGAGATGATTATCACAATAAGTTTAGTGAACATCTATCATTTCATATAGATATACACAGAAATGGAAAAAAATTGTGTGATGAGAACTCACTCTCTTAACAAATTTCATATATAACACATTTCAATGTTAATTACGTTTTCATGTTGCACATCACATCTCTAGTACTTATTTATCTTATAACTGGAAGTTTGTAGTAAATTTTGACTGCCTTCATCCAATTCCCCTTCCCCCCACCCCCACCTCTGGTAACCACAAATCTGATCTCTTTTTCTATGAGTTTGTTTGTTTATTTGCTTTTGAAATATAATTGACCTACAATACCATGTTAGTTCCTGTTACACAACATAGTGATTTTTTTCTATACATTTCAAAATGGTCACCATAAGTCTAGTTACTATATGTCACCATAGAAAAATAAGACTTAGTTATTGACTATATTCCCTATACTGTACATTTCATACCCATGACTCATTTCTTTTGCAACTAGAAGTTTGTACCTCTTAATCTCCCTCACCTATTTCCTCCCTATCCTCTGGCAAACACCTGATTGTTCTTTGTATCTAGAACTCTGTTTCTGTGTGTTACATTTGTTTGTTTTGTTCTTTAGATTCAAATCATGCAGTATTTGTCTTTCTCTGTCTGACTCTGGCTGCAGGGCCTTAGGGATCCCGGAGTTGGTATTTTGGCCCTATGGTGGGCAGGCCAGGGCCCAGGGGGTCCTGGAGCTAATGCCAGCCCACTGGTGGGCGGGGCCAGTTCCTGGGCCCTCAGGTGGACAGGGCCAGGTCCCAGTCTGGGACAGCTGTGGGTTCAAGGGATCTTAGGGCAGCAAGCCTGCTGATAGGCAGGGCTGTGTCTCTACCTGGCTAGTTGATTGGCCTGAGGCATCCCTGTGCTGGTGGCTGAGAGGCTGGTGGTGAGGACGGGTCCCAGCACCTGATGTGGGGCTCAGACCACTCGCTTCTTGGGGAGAACCTCTGCAATTGTAATTATTCTCCCTTTTGTGAGTCATCCACCTGTGGGTATGGGTCTTGATTATACTGCCTCTCCGCCCCTCCTACCCATCTTGTTGTGGTTCCTTTTTTTATATCTTTAGTTGTAGAAGATCTTTTCTGCTGGTCTTCTTGTTTTTTCATCAATAGTTTCTCTGTAAATAGTTATAATTTTGGTGCTTCTGTAGGAGGAGGTGAGCTCAGGGTCCTCCTACTCTGCCGTCTTGGCCACACCCCTCAGGACTCTGTATTTTGAATTCAAGGACTGATTTAGCTATTGTAGATGTAATTTTCCAAATCTGCTGAAAAATTTTAACAAATGAATCCAAGAGGCTAAACAAAACCCAATTTGAGATAACACAAAGTAGCCAAGGTATCCATTATCAAATTTCTGAAATACAACTATATAAAACAAAATCTTTAAAATACCTGTAGAAAAAAAGACATATTATATACAAGGGGACAATGATTCAAATGAGGTCTGAATTCTTATGTGAAACAATGGAGGCCAAGATACAATGGAATGACATCTTAAAATGTTGAATGAAAAGAGGAACTGTTAGCCTAGAATTCTATATCCAGTGAAAATATTCCTCAAGTCTGAAGGCAAAATACAGTCATTTTCAGACAAACAAAAGCTGGGAGAATCTTCATAGCAGGTGAACATTAAAAGAAATGTTAAAGGAAAATTTTCAGGCAGAATAAAAGATATAGTAGATGGAAACTTGGATCTGCAAAAAGAAACATGGAGTTCTGGAAATGATAAATATATGAGTAAGCATAGTTAAAAAAATTTTTTTTTACTTTAAAAGGTAATTAACTTTTTTAAAACAAAACTGACAAAACTATATTGTGGCTTTAAATATATATAGAAATAGAATGTGTGCAACAAATGCACAAAAAAGGTGAGGCAAGAAAAGAGCATATATTGTTGTAAGGTTTGTATTTTATAATTGAAGTGATGCAATAATATTTGAAGATAAAATATGATAAAGATACATGTTGTAAATACTAGAGAAAACTCAAACACACACAAAAGGCAAAGCAAGATAAAGAGGTATAACTAAATAGCAACTGAGGAGTGAAATGGAGTATTGAAAAACACTCAATGCAAAATAATGTTGTAAAGGAAGAGAAATAGCAAAGAACACATACACAAATAGAAAACAAATAAATTGTCAGGCTTAAACCAATCATAGTAACAATTGTATTAAAAGTAAACAGACTAGGGGCTCTTCTGGTATGACTGAGCAGTTCCTAAAGGATGGTGCTGCCTCATAGGTAACCTCTATAAGCTCTAGACAAAATACAAAACAAACAAAAAATAGTGCCTGAAGGCAATGAAGAGCTAACAACAAAAGTAGCCAGATTCTGCAGGCAAGTAGACACTTGAAAAAGGCAATAGTACAGGGTGAGTTACAGGGTTTTACATCTTTTATCTTGAGGGTAGGTGAAATTTGGCACTGCATGGGGTGACTAAATCTTTAATTAAAAAACACATAGCCTTTCTAACCTGAACAACCTGAAGATAGAGTTTGGGGAAATCCCAGCTACCTAGAAAAAAGTGTGAATTCTGATCAAGAGAGATATATAGAAGCCCTGACTTGCTGGTGTGAACTCTACCCAGATCTTCTCACTTACCTCTGAAACATGTATGTGAAACAGACCAGTTAAGAACAAAAAACTGAACTAAGATTTGAGGTGCTACCGAGAAAGAGAGTTTGTAATTTAAGACAAACTTGGAAATTCCAGGATCCAGATTTTCCACAATATGACATTCACGATATCTAAGACTTAAAAGAATGCAGGAAAAAAAAAAAAAGAATGCAGGAAAACGTACCCATGAGCAAGATAAAACAGCAATCAATGAAGACCAACCTTGAAATGACTCAGCTCTTGGAATTAACATACATGGATGTCAAAGGACTATTATAATTAACCTCAAGGATGTAAAGAAAAGCATGTTCAAGTGAATGAAAAGAGGACTTCTCAGCAGAAAAAAAAAAAAGAAGTAAAATAATAAAGGGAAGTTGTAGAACTGAAAAATAGAATATGTTAAAATAAAAAAAAGGTCACTGATGGGATGATCAGTAAAAAGAAGATGACAGAGTAAACAGACACTAAACTTGAAAATAGAGAAATAGATTATTATATATTTTGAAGTCTAGAGGAAAAAAAATAACATGTAAAGAACAGACCTTCACAGACCTTTAGAACAATATCAAAGGATTAACATATGGAAGTAGAATCCCAGAAGCAGGGGAGAGTGAGAAGAGGACAGAGAAAATATTTAATGAAATAATGGCTAAAAAGCCTAAATTTTGTAAAAAGGATAATTTATAAATTCAAGAAAACCATCAATCCCAAGCAGGACAAATACAAAGAAAATCATACCTAGAAGCTTCACAAACATCTAAAAACCCCAAATAAAGAGACAATCTTGAAGTAGCCAAAGAAAAATGACACTTTGTAGAGTGAACAATAATTGGACAAATGAAGACCCATGCAGTAGAGAAGCATCTTTAGAGTGCTAAAATATGAAAAAAAACCCCCAAAACAGAAACTGTCCACTCAAAATTCTGTATCCAACAAAATGCCTATCAAGAAAGAAACAGAAAAAGACATCTTCACAGGAAAATAAAAACTTACAGAATTTAACCTCAGTAGACCTGCACTACAAAAAAAATGGTGAAGGAAGTTCTTCATTATGAAATAAAATAATACCAAATGTAACAAAAAAGAAACAGACTCACAGATGTAGAGAAAACACTAGTGGTTACCAGTGGGGAGAAGAAAGATGAAAGGGGCAACATAGGGGTATGGTAATAAGAGATACAAACTATCATGTATAAAATAAGTTATAAGGATATATTGCACAACACAGGGATTATAGCTAATATTTTATAATAACTATAAATGGAGTATAACTTAAAAAAAAAAAAAACAAATGAAAACTCAGATCTTCAGGAAGGAATTGAGATTGTCACAAATGATAAATATCTTGGTAAATTAAAAAGCCTATTCTTTTTTAGCTTAATTTCTTAAAATACTTAGGACTCATTAAATTAAAAATATAACACTGTGGGGTATTTAATGGATTTAGATGTAATGCATATGACAACTATAGTATGAGGGACTAGGGAGAAGAAAACAGATCTACAATAAAATACACTGCAAGGTTTCAAGAACTATTACAATATTCACTCTGAGTAGACTGTGCAAAGTCAAAAATATATGTTGCTATTCCTAGAACACCCACTAAAGTGAATGCAAAGAGGTATAATTAAAAAGTCAAAAGATAAATCGAAATTACTTTCCAAAAATGTGAGTAAGTTAAATACTCTAATTATAGGACAGAGATTATCAGATGCAATAAAGAAGGTATACACAACAATTTTTCCACTTATAAGAGTCACACATTAAGTATAAGGACAGATATATTTTTTAAACCACCTTGCAAATACTAATTATAAGAAAGGTAGAGTAACAATATTAATATATCAGAGAAAATAGATTCCAGGGAAAAGAGGATTACTTGAGATAAAGAGGAATATTTCATAATGATAAAAATAACAATTCATCAAGAAATCCTAAAAATAATAAATATGTATGTACCTAATAGCAGTTTCAGAATAATTGAAGCAAATATTGACAGAAGGTAATGGAAAAACAGGTTAATCTGCAGTTATAGTAGAAGATTTCAAAACTCCACTCTCAGTAAATGATAGAACTAATTGAGAAGTAATCAGTAAGAACATAAAAAAGTTGAAAAACTTATCAACCAACTGGATCAAATTGACATTTATGGAATGCTGCATCTAGCAACCTGCAGAATACAAATTTCTTTCAAGTACACACAGGACACTTATCAAAATAGAACATATCCTAGGCCGTTTTAAAAGTCTCAATTCCAAACACTGAAATTATACCAAATGTGTTTTCTTACCGCTCTGGAATTAAAGTAGTAATCAATAAAAAATGGCATCTAGAAAAGCCTCAAATATTTGGAAATTAAGCAACCAGGTCCAAGAAACATATGGGTTAAAGAAGAAATCAGAAAGAAAATACAAAATATTCTAAGTTGACTTAAACTTCAACATAAGAAGCTTAAAAAAAGACAAGCAAATTCAAATCAAAGTAAGTAGAATAATGAAAATAATAAAGAGAGGAGCAGAAATTAATTAAATAGATAACAAACAATAGAGAAAATCAATGAAATCAAATGGGGTTCTTTGAAAACGTTATTAAAATTGATAAACTCCTTATCCATATTCACCAAGAAAAAAGAGAATACACAAATTATCAAAGTCTGGAATGAAAATAAGGATGCTAGTGTAAATCTTGTAAGTATTAAAAGGATTAAAAGAAATATTAAGAACAATTTCAACCAATAAGCTCAGCAATTTAGATGAAATAGACAAATTGGGGGGAAAAATAAGATTAAAGATTAAAGAAAAAAACATAAAATTTGAATAGCTAAGTATCTATTAGTGAAATATAATTGGTAATTAAAAACATTCCCAAAAAGAAAATTCCAGGCCCACCTTGTGTCACTTAAATGTCCACAAAAATTTAAGCAAGGATAATACATATCCTATATAAATTCATTCACAAAATAGAAGGGAACACTTAACAATTTATTTCATAAAGTCAGCATTACCCCAATACCTAACACAGATAAAGACATTACAATGAAATAAATCTACAGACTGAAATCCCTCATAAGAAAAATTCTTTAACAAAACAATAGCAATATACGCATGCACACACATACCAGTGGGATTTATCCTATTTATGCAGTTCAACACTCAAAAGTCAGTGTAATTCACAACTTAAACAGAACAACTCAGAGCAATCTAGAAAATATATAAGCAACACAATAAAAGCATAGAAAACATTTGACAAAATCCAAAACTCATTTGAATCAAAACTCTCGCTAAACTAGGATGAAAAAAAAATGACTTCATTTTGATGAAAAGAAGAAAATACAGCTTGCATCATACCTAATGATGAACACTTTTCCCTTAAGATCAAGAATAAGGCCAGGCTAACTGCTTTCACCACTTGTGCTCTACATTGTAATTTAAGTTGTAGCCAGTGAAATAAGCCTAGAAGAAAAAGAGTCATGTAGATTGGAAGGAAGAAGTAAAACTGTTTTTATTTCTAGACAATATGATAGTATATGTAGAAATTCTAAGTGATGCACAAAGCAGCTACTTGAACTAATAAGTGAATTTAGCAAAATTATGGGATACAAGGTCAGTTTATTTCTATATGGTAGCACCCAATGGAAATTGGTTAACAATATATACTATTTACACTAGCATTAGAAAATATAAACTACTTAAGATAAACTTAACATTAAAGTAAGTTCATAGCTTTATTCTGAAAACTGCAAAACACTACTGAGAGAAACTAAAGAAGACTTAGAGATATATATTATGCTTATATGTTTTGAAAAATTTAGAACTGTTAAGATGTCACTTCTCCCCAAACTGAACTATAGTTTCAGCACAATCTTAATCAAAATCCGATCCATTTTTTAAAACGGAAATCAACAAATTGTTTTTAAAATTTACATGGCAATGCAAGACTTAGAATTCTTTTAAATCTTGAGAAAGAAACCAACAATAAAGTTTGAGTACTTACAAATGATTTGAGACATTAAAAAACTAAAAAGAGAGTATGCTTTTTTTTTTAATAGATCTTTACTGGAGTATAATTGCTTCACAATACAGTGTTAGTTTCTGTTGTACAACAAAGTGAATCAGCTATACATATACATATATCCCCATATCCCCTCCCTCTTGGACCTCCCTCCCACCCTCCCTATCCGACCCCTCTATGTCGCCTCAAAGCACCAAGCTGATCTCCCTGTGCTATGCAGCTGCTTCCCACTAGCTAACTATTTTACATTTGGTAGTGTATATATGTTGAGTATGCTGTTGATATAAGAATAGACAGATCACTGGAATAGATTGGAGAGCCCAGAAACAAAGTCATACTTTCATTGTGAAGTTTCACTGACTCCAAATCAATCCAATGGGGATAGAAGTGTCTTTTCAACAAACGGCGTTGAAATAAGAGGATTGTGATATGGGGGAGAAGCTTTGCTTCATACGTCGCTTCATATTTAAAATCTAACTTGAGATGGATCTCAGAACTAAATAGAAAGGCTAAAACTATGAAGCTTCTGGGAAAAAATTGAATAATATTTTCAATAACTTGAGAGACAAAATATTTCTTCCTCAGGACATAAAAAGCAATAATCATAAAAGAAAAATTGTTAAAGTACACATCATCAAAATTAAACACTTCTGCTTATCAAGAGACACTGTTCAGTAAGTGTATACATAAGCCACAGCCTGGCAGAAAATATTTGCAGTGCATAAATCTGACAGAGAATTTATATCCAAAATATACCCAAAACTCCTACAATTCAATAAAAATAAAGACAACTAGTCCAATCAAAACATGAATAAAATATTTGTGGTTGTCTTCATTGGAGGATGGTGAATTTATTATTAACTAGGTTTTTTATGGGGTGTTAAAATGGTCTACATCTCGATCTGTGTGGATTATATTCATGTACACCATTGTGAGAACTCAACAAATGATACTCTTAAGATCTATGCCTCGCTTTTTGTAAACTGTACATGAATAGAAAAAAAGTGTTACTTTCTAAAAATTTGCTACAATAACATTCTGTAATGATTTCCTCTTTTGCGTCATGAAAATTAATAATCATAAGTCAAATAATTTATTTTAATAAAAAGGCAGCTCATTTTAAAAGGTCATCAATGTAACAATACGTGCTTAAATCTAGAAAGCCTATGTGTAGGCAACAAACCTATCATCGAGCTTAGGTTATGGTAAATACTACTGTTCTGCTGTGGTTAACGAAAGGGCTTTCTTTTCGTTGCATAAGTAAAAAATATATACCCATTAATTTTTCACCCGCTTATGTAATAATGAGGTAGCATTTTAAGATGATGAAAAATGATTCTTTCAGGCAGCATGATGCAGCAAAAAGAACAATAGACTGAAGTCAGGAGGTCTGAACTGTGTTCTTGGCACTGGCACTTTGTAACTGTGCATTGAACCCTGGAGAAGTCCCCAGCGTCTCTGGCCTTCCCTTTCCTCATTTACAAAATGAAGTGATTGAACTGAATGACCTCCAAGGCCCTTTCTCCTTCTAACATTCTGTGATCTATGATCCATCCCTGGAACTGTGACCATAGGTGTCCTCTGCTTTGACATTTTAATATGTCATGGCACTTACGCTTGTTTTCATTCATTATGTTACTATTCAAAGTTCAAATTCAGGAAGCTATTTTAAGAATATTAGAAAAATAAATTAATTTTAGTTGATATTTATTCTCCTGTTAGCACATTATTTGTTATTAAGGTCACATAAAGAACTAATCATTCCCAATCTGATTCCAGAGGCATAGTGTATATTACAATAACATAAATCATATTAATGTGAATGTGAGATTAATTTCAAAAAGAGACAAATTACATGCTTTGCTTAGTATTTACATATTGGATGCTATGAATTTATTTCTTATCCATGGTAATAACTTTAATTACAATAAATTTGGTTTATATTCATGTAGATGTCACACACTTCTGGAATTTAGCATTTATAATACATGAATTAATGGCCACTAGCCTTTTACTCTCACATTTCAAATGAAGTTACTCAAATGAATAATCACAAAATTAACAAACTATGAAACCAGGAAAAACAATCTGGTAGTTGCATTTTATTGATTTTGTCACAATATCAAAATATATAATTTCTTACCTCTGGCATTTATTTAGTAATTTCATGTAATGAATTATTTATTAACAGCCAATGGCCTAACTGGAAATTATTTTGATCTACGTTCCACACTTGAAGAAGCTGTTTTAAGAGGGCTGGGTACTCAGTGAAATCAGCGTTCCTATTAACATATAATCTAGCTCCATGTTTATGCCCCTCACCTCTGCTAAATTTTTTTTCTTTCTCTTCAATTGTTTTTTTATTGAAGTAGAGTTGACTTACCATGTTGTGCCTATCTCTGCTGTACAGCAAAGTGACTCAGTTATATACATATGTACATTATTTTTCATATTCTTTTCCATTATGGTTTATCACAGGTTATTGAATATAGTTCTCTGTGCTATACATTAGGACCTTGTTGTTTATCCATTCTAAATGTAATAGTTTGCGTCTGTTAACTCCAAACTCCCAGTCCATCCCTCTCCCTCCCCCTTCCCCCTTGACAACTGCAAGTCTGTTCTCTATCTCTATGTGTCTGTTTCTGTTCTGTAGATAGGTTCATTTGTGCCATATTTTAGGTTCCACATATAAGTGATATCATATGATATTTGCCTTTCTCTTTCTGATTTACTTCACTTAGTATGATAATCTCTAGTTGCATCCATATTGCTGCAAATGGCATTATTTCATTCTTTTTTATGGTTGAGTAATATTCCATTGTAGATATGTACCACATCTTCTTTATCCATTCATCTGTCGATGGACATTTAGGTTGTTTCCATGTTTTGGCTATTGGGGAATGTAAACTGGTACAGCCACTATAGAACACAGTATGGAGGTTCCTCAGAAAAATAAAAATAGAATTACCATATGATCCAGCAATCCCACTCCTATAGCTCCTATGGACAAAATTTTATTCAGGAAAATACATGCTCACCTCTCCTAATTTTGATGAGAGATAATGTGATATGATGCAAAGGATTAAAATTAAAAAATCAAGCCACCAAAAAACTGGAGTTGAAATCTCACTGCTACCACTTAAAATAGGCTTATTTTAGGCAAGTTTCCCAACCTCCTTATATCTGTAATATGTAGATAACATTCAAATGTAGTTCCATTTGTGAATATACTTGGAACTCTATAGGCAATCAATAAATATTACTTGGATATGGATTTGCATCTTGTCTTCAGTCTAACGCCTACCTTCTGTTTTCTTAATCCCTTCACTTTATAATTGCTCTATTAGATGAAAAACTCTTCCTTTATTGCCTCGCTATAAAGGAAGAGTTCTCATTAATGCCCTATCCAGGCTACTCATATATATCCCGACTACATCAACAGGCTCCCAGCTCCAAAACAGTGGCCCCCACTATTGCAGGCAAACCATCCTACTTCCTCAGACTCTTCTTGAAGAATTTTTGCTGCCTACCTTGACTGGTACCCTCAGAATATCACCATTCCTTGATGGCATTGAAACCCTCAAAATACTGCTGAAGAAAATTCTTCCTTCTCAGTCCTTATTACTACTTAACTGGACCACTGAACTAGCTTTCTCACTGGCATCCTCCATTTTCCTATAGTCCATCATTTGTATTGCCCTTGATTCATTCCTGAGTCACTCCTGATGTCATTCCCTGGCTCAAGACCTTTATTGACTTCTTATGGCTAACATGAGAAACTCTAAATTTATTATATGAGTTTAAAGGCCTCCATTAATCTGGTCCAAATCTACCTTTCTAATCTTAATCTCTATATCTACTTGCAAATCTTTTATTTTAGTCAAGCTGAACTGTTGCTTATATGCCTTCCTTCTTTCTATCTTTGTAGTCATGTTCACATCCTCTCTACCAAGAATCCTTTTTCTCCTAACTCCGCATGACCAAATGATACCCATTTGTCACATATAAGCTTAAATTCCACCCCTTCCTGAAGTTTTCTTGGATCACTGCTGGAAATAATCTCTTTCCACAGCATGTTGGTTCTGCCCCTTTCATGGCCCTTACAACTTTCCACATGCACCTATCTATTGAGATAGATGTATTATCTCCCTATGTATTCCTTGATTGCAGAACCCATATATGATTCAGCTGTGACTGCCTAAAAACATAGCACAATGGTTTATAGAAAATAATTTCTTCAAAAAATGAATGAAAGAAAATAGGTCTGTCTTATTAAAACAAAACATTTTCTCATAAACTTTGCTGAAAGGTTATTTGCTGCAGGAAACAGAAATTTATTACATCTATAAAAGAATCCCAGTGGAGCTAAATTAGGCAAAAAGAGTGAATTTATTACGAAGGTATAGGACATTTCAAGTACTGTATGGGCTGTGAGTAGCAGGACTCAGGGATAAACTGTAACCAAAGGCTGGTACACTTGGGGAGGCTGGGAAATCATTTCTCTCCATCTCTCATTTACGATTCTCTCTGAGTGTCTGATATTATTTGATCTCTCTCCGAAAACTGACTTTTTTTTTCTTCTCAGCCCATAGTTCAGATCTTGGCTGCAACAACTTTCAAATTTTCACTTCTTCTATTAAAGAATATCCATACTGCAACTCAAATCTCTTAGTTATAATTCCACATTCCTAGGGAAGGACGTTAATATACCTGGCATGGATCAAGTGCCCATCTTTAATCCTGTCATTTTTGATTAGAGAGCAGAGCCACATTATCAGATGTTTCTGGAGGAACTGCCCTTTTCCCAAAATGCAGATGACTATAGTTTGTACCAAGTTGCCCCGTTGCACTCGGGAATGTCTATAATCATTTGCATCTTTTAAGAATGAGTAGCTCCTTCAGAATAGCGTGTGCATGCACAAGCAACCCAGTGGGTAGGCACATCAGTGGCTAGACTTCTAAAGCAGTCTACAAAATGTAGAAATTTATAAGCCACTATTCTGTAGTTTTGCATGGCTGCTAGTCCCCCAAAAATATTTTTCTGAAGTCCTGTCCCTTTGTATTTTGTTCCAGAAGCATTAATTCAATCACTGGAGCCATTACTATTGAAAATTTCAAGTCAGAGTTATAGCTTTTGATGAAAACTCATGAATTCATTTTGACTGCTTGAGGCTGTTTATCTTTGAAATTGGCAGAAGATCACTTTTGTCACTGAACCAGTTCCAGAAGTAGCCCCTCCTCTTAAAATGAAGATAGAATCATCCAGCAAGGTGTAAAGAATCATTATTCTTCCATAAGCTAGAGGACAACGGACCTCCAGTGTAGGATTCCACAATTTTGAAAAGGAAGATAAACTGGTCTATTCTAAATACAAGTTATTTTGGTCATTAAGTGTCCTTTGGTTTGACAGCTAGTTTCAGGCATGATTGGAAATTGCTTTTTTACCCCTAAATCTGTCTGCTCCCTTTCTCTGGCCAGAAGAAAATTAAGTGAGATGAAGTGACCCAAGAACCCAAGTGTCAGAGGAAGGCAGGGGCAGGTGCTTCTTACATGAGGTTGAGGTGCGAGGCAAGGAACAGAGGGCAGGTTCAGAAGTTGTTTCCTGGAGCTGGGAGAAGTCAAAGGAAGGAGAGCAAGTTTCAGCTGGGATTAGGTGAAGGGCTAGATCCTGGGTGGGACTGAATATTGATGACTGAGGGAACTGGGGATGAGGGGGAGGCGGGCAATGAGGAAATCTGAGAATGAGGGGTAGAGGAGCAAGCAAATGGCTGGTGGTCTATAGAAAACACAATGGGATGTTATTGACAATTTAATAAAATTATAATATCCAAATTTCTGTTTAGTCCTTTATATCAGTTAGTAATGGATTCAGTTGTAACAACTGAAACTCTCAAACAGGAATTGCTTTCTCTCTATAAACACAAACTCCAATGTGGACAAACCAGGGCTGGTGACAGTTCAGTGATGCCATGTGGGATCCAAGGTATTTCTGCCTTTCCCCTCAGCCATCCTGAGAGTATAGGTCTTTGACCCATGATGGTCACCTCTTGGTTGCAAAATGGATGCTGTACCTTCAGAAACTTTATGTCTCCATTCTAAGCAGAAAAAAATAAGAAAGACTAAAGAGCTGAGTCTGTGAATACCCTAAATAGAATTAAGGCACTGTTAATTAGCAAGAAGAAGAGAATAAAATTAGAGGAGGTAACTGGAGATATTTGTCTTACTCTTCCCTTGATCAACTAAATCTTTGTCTTTTTTTTTTCATTAAAAGATCAAGGTGAATTATGAAATGAGGTTAATGTATGTCTTATAACCTGTCTTGGGAAGTGAGGTTTGACATTGCCTGGGTTGAGCTGACCTAGTCTCTACTTGATTTTTCAAAGGCAAGTAAAGTATGATGCACTACTGATAGTTTATACAAGGCCTGCAAGTCACTATAACTAAATCCCCTGCACATTAGAATTGAAAGAGGAAGAGGGCAGAAGGTCGATGGGAAATAAAGAAACACAGGTGTTCGGGAAAGAAATAACCTGTTGTGTGGTGTGACTAATATGCATAAAGCTGTCAGGTAGGTGATAAGACAGGAAGCCATGGTGCTGGGAAAAGGTGAATTATAGAGGACAATGTCTATGGTGCTAAGGGTTTTAGACCTTTTCTATAGGAACAGAGAACTTGTGAGGGGGTTTTGAGCAGTAAATACATGAAGAGCCAGAATCCTGAAGAGGTGGATGAGGTGATGGCAAAGAACACTCACATTTTTTCATCCATGAACTAGCTCTGAACCTTTGAACTCAGAGTGAAAAGTTAAAATATAAAATGCCCTTGTTATTAAAGTTACCACATTAGACTTCATAGGATGTCACAATTTATGAATCAGATGTTCTTGTGTTATGTCAGAGTAGTTTTTCTTTATATCCTTACCTGAATTTAAAGTATTTCTTCTTTGTCTACAGAAAGAATCACAGCTTGAAACTCGTTAATATCCGATGTAAAATTATTCAGTTTGGTCTGTAATTAGAGGACAAATTGGAAGAAAAATCATGCAAGAAAGATCTCTGTTCCACCAGCAGCTTAAATTTACACAAGTGCTATCACTGTGTCTGATCTGGGGCCCAGTCTCCCTATTAAGGAATTTGTTACTTTCTGTTCCAGAGACTGGACAAACTACAAACTCTACTGTGAAGGAAATTACTTCCTATGTTTGAAATTGCCCAAACAGCAGGGGTTGACAAGACAAAGACACATTGCCTTTTCCCCAAAGGAAGCAAAGGCCCAGATATTTACACCAAGCCAAGATCCATTAAAAAGGATCAAATGAGGGCTTTTATCATTTTAGGTTTCTTTTCTGAGAGAGAAGTTGAACACATTGCCATCACTTGAATTTTAATTTAAAACAGAGTACACAAAACTTTATTTAATAGTTTATTTTGTTTACTGCTAGTATTCAAGAAGATGTGTAATTCTCTGGGAGGCTGTGACAGTTACCTGGAAAAATATTATGTTGAGAATAAAAATCAGCTCAATTCAACAGACGTAGATTTCTAATCTGCCATTTTTATGGTGCAAACTGTGTTAACTCAGGAACTTAACAATTTTCTGGGACTTGGGTTTTATCTATGAAATGGAATAATTTTGTTTGCCTCCATTCAAGAATCTCTTTGTTTCTTTCAAGAAAGATTCAACTTTATCTTTGAAACTACTCAAAGTATGAACAGAGAAAGCAATTTCCTAAATAATGTGATCTAAAAAAATAGAATAGATTCCTCTGGTTATCTGAGTATGTAGTCAGCTGAAATACATAACTTCAATAATTATAAACCCATTCAAATTCCAAGCAACACAGTATGTTTTATGTGACCAGGAGAGTGACGCTGAGAGCAAACAGGCTTCATGTTCAAAAATACCTTTCATGCCTTTTGTTGCATTTTATTCTTTTGGATCAATTAATTTTCAATTAACACCTTAGTCTAGTTTTACTGACAACCAGATACATAAAATAAACAAAACTTGGGAAGATGAGAAACCAGAACACATAATGTTTCTGATGAGATTAGTCAGTGAATAAGAAAAAGGCCTCTTGTTTTCACCTTTATACTCTAACACTTGTGTGTATGCTCTTAATTTTCTCAGATCCAAAGTAACAACGACATTTCTCCAAATACTGTACTGTGTTTTTTAAACCTTTCAGCTTTATGCTAGTCTCACAAAGATGGTTGTTCCCAATGGCTCATCGAAATTTCTATGAAATTTGTCTAAGCCACAGGAAACCAATAGCAAGAAAGGATTTTTACCAGCATTTGTAGAGGCATTCACGTGTATTTGCGCTAATAGTATTTCCCCTAAAAGAGGGCTAGAAAGCAAAATGATGGCTCCTCAATTTCTCGTGAGGAAAGAGGAGGAAAGATGTTTGAAATTGTCTTTTTAGGTGTAGTAACTTTGCAAAAATAAGAGAGCTTATTTTCTGCTGATGCCTTTAAAACCCAGGATAATCCTTTTGAAAGCAACATGGCAATATAAGCCAACTCCCAAAGTGTCCCCTACCTTTCCCTCTAGTGAGGCCATCTAAAGGAAATCATCTAAACCAGACCCACAGCTCTATGTATGAAGATATTTACTACAGGATTAGCAGGAATGGAAAGTGGCTAAAGGAAACCTTGGAAAAAACCTAACTGTCAAAATGTTTGAGAATGCATAGTTTTTTGTTTGAGAATTATGATACTTCTATTCTATTAAATATTATTTATTAAAAAAGAAAATCTACTTAAACAGGTTTCCACATCAACAATAAAACTTAGCAATCCTTTTATTGTGTATGTGCTGTTTTCTGGATATCATAATGCTCAGAAAAAATGGCCAGAGGTGTGTATAAGTGTGGTGTGTGTGTGTGCATGAGAAAGAGAGAGAGAGAGAGAAACTGTTGATAGTATGCTTAATTCTATGAAATGCCAGCAAAATATTATATATAACGTGGTAATTGGTAAATACTGAGATACGCATAATGGTGGCTTTTTTTTTTTTTAATATGTTATAATTTCAGAGAATCCAAAATCCAAAACTTCTGTAGCGCAGAAGTTTTACAATGTGATTTGAGGAGAGACAACACACATTTCTATGGGTTTGGCCATCTGTCATCCCCCACACTGTGCTTCTGAACAGAAAGGTTCTAAGGTTAAGGGGACAGTGAATGGAGCCCAGGAACATCTACAACCCCTGTCTATCAGCAACCTCATTTTTGCATAGACTTTCTCTTTTTTAAGATGAGTAGAATGATAAAATGCAAATGAGAGTTATGAAAAATAATGCAAATGAAGCAAGAAGAAACATTATTCTGAAGAATCAAAGAGAAAAGCAGATCTCTGAAACTGATCAACTAAAAGAACCAGAAGAAACCCTTCTGGGTCTTCACAATAGAATAAGCAAAAATGGTAGGTAAAATAGAGTGAGACAGTTATAAGAAGAAATCATATTGAGAAAAAACAGTAAGAAGAGTGGCAAAGTAAATATGCTGAGATTCAAAATAACACTTAAAAAGAGAGAGAAGGGTAAGCTAAGAGATATTGGCACGAAATTTTCAGTAGGACACTAAAACTCTGTGTAAGCAAAAGTTACCCAGTCAGCATAACAGAAAAAAAAAATGAGTTACGTGAAAGTATAACTTGCATGCTATCTCAAAATAATGAAGAAAAGAAGAAAGGAATAAAAATAGTAATAGAATATTAAAGGGAGAGAGAATTTTAAGGTGTAAACATTGTAGATGTTCCCCAGATATAAGACAGATAAAATAAGACACAACCCAAGAATAACAATACAAATTTAAAACACTGGATACTATAATTAAAAGTTTTGAAGAGAGAAAGAGATAATCGGATTGCACACATGAGTCATATTCTTTTTTTTTCAAGCATGTCATTGTTTTTAATTAGTCATTCATATTATACACATCAGTGTATACATGTCAATCCCAATCGCCCAATTCATCCCACCCCACCCCCACCCCCTGCTGCTTTCCTCCCTTCGTGCCCATAGGTTTGTTCTCTACATCTGTGTCTCACTTTCTGCCCTGCAAACCAGTTCATCTGTACCATTTTTCTATGTTCCACATATATGCATCAATATACAATATTTGTTTTTCTCTTTCTGACTTACTTCACTCTGTAAGACAGTCTTTAGATCCATCCACATCTCTACAAATGATCCAATTTCATTCCTTTTGATGGCTGAGTAATATTCCATTGTATATATGTACCACCTCTTCTTTACCCATTCATCTGTCGATGGGCATTTAGGTTGTCTCCATGACCTGACTATTGTAAATAGTGCTGCAATGAACATTGGGGTGCGTGTGTTTTTTGAATTATGGTTTTCTCTGGGTATATGCCCAGTAGTGGGATTGCTGGATCATATGGTAGTTCTATTTTTAGTTTTTTAAGGAACCTCCATACTGTTCTCCATAGTGGCTGTATCAATTTACATTCCCACCAACAGTGCAAGAGGGTTCCCTTTTCTCCACACCCTCTCCAGCATTTGTTGTTTGTAGATATTCTGATGATGTCCATTCTAACTGGTGTGAGGTGATACCTCATTGTAGTTTTGATTTGCAATTCTCTAATAATTAGAGATGTTGAGCAGCTTTTCATGTGCTTCTTGGCCACCTGTATGTCTTCTTTGGAGAAATGTCTATTTAGGTCTTCTGCCTATTTTTGGATTGGTTATTTGTTTTTTTAATATTGAGCTGCATGAGCTGTTTATATATTTTGGAGATTAATCCTTTGTCCGTTGATTCGTTTGCAAATATTTTCTCCCATTCTGAGGGTTGTCTTTTTGTCCTGTTTATGGTTTCCTTTGTTGTGCAAAAGCTTTGAAGTTTCATTAGGTCCCATTTGTTTATTTTTGTTTTTATTTCCATTACTCTAGGAGGTGGATCAAAAATATCTTGCTGTGATTTATGTCAAAGACTGTTCTGCCTATGTTTTCCTCTAAGAGTTTTATAGTGTCTGGTCTTACATTTAGGTCTCTAATCCATTTTGAGTTTATTTTTGTGTATGGTGTTAGGGAGTGTTCTAATTTCATTCTTTTACATGTAGCTGTCCAGTTTTGCCAGCACCACTTATTGAAGGGACTGTCTTTTCTCCATTGTATATCCTTGCCTCCTTTGTCATAGATTAGTTGACCATAGGTGTGTGGGTTTATCTCTGGGCTTTCTATCTTGTTCCATTGATTTATGTTTCTGTGCCAGTACCATATTGTCTTGATTACTGTAGCTTTGTAGTATAGTCTGAAGTCAGGGAGTCTGATTCCTCCAGTTCTGCTTTTTTCTCTCAAGACTGCTTTGGGTATTTGGGGTCTTTTGTATCTCCATACAAATTTTAAGGTTTTTTGTTCTAGTTCTGTAAAAAATGCCATTGGTAATTTGATAGGGATTGCACTGACTCTATGGATTGCTTTGGGTAGTATGGTAATTTTTACAAAACTGATTCTTCCAATCCAAGAAATTGGTATATCTCTCCATCTGTTGGTATCATCTTTAATTTCTTTCATCAGTGTCTTATAGTTTTCAGCATACAGGTCTTTTGTCTCCCTAGGTAGGTTTATTCCTAGGTATTTTTTTCTTTTTGTTGCAGTGGTAAATGGGAGTGTTTCCTTAATTTCTCTTTCAGATTTTTCATTATTAGTATATAGGAATGCAAGAGATTTCTGTGCATTAATTTTGTATCCTGCAACTTTACCAAATTCATTGATTAACTCTAGTAGTTTTCTGGTGGCATCTTCCGGATTCTCTATGTACAGTATCATGTCATCTGCAAACAGTGACAGTTTTACTTCTTCTTTTCCAATTTGTATTCCTTTTATTTCTTTTTCTTCTCTGATTGCCATGGCTAGGACTTCCAAACTATGTTGAAAAATAGTGGTGAGAGTGGACATCCTTGTCTTGTTCCTGATCTTAGAGGAAACACTTTCAGTTTTTCACCATTGAGAATGATGTTTGCTGTCAGTTTGTCGTATATGGCCTTTATTATGTTGAGGTAGTTTCCCTCTATGCCCAGTCTCTGGAGAGTTTTTATCATAACTGGGTGTTGAATTGTGTCAAAAGCTTTTTCTGCATCTACTGAGATGATCATATGGTTTTTATTCTTCAATTTGTTAATATGGTGTATCACATTGATTGATTTGTGTATATTGAAGAATCCTTGCATCCCTGGGATACATCCCGCTTGATCATAGTGTATGATCCTTTTAATGTGTTGTTGGATTCTGTTTGCTAGTATTTTGTCGAGGATTTTTGCATCTATATTCATCAGTGATATTGGTCTGTAATTTTCTTTTTTTGTAGTATCTTTGCCTGGTTTTGGTGTCAGGGTGATGGTGGCCTCACAGAATGAGTTTGGGAGTGTTCCTTCCTCTGCAATTTTTTGGAAGAGTTTGAGAAGGATGGGTGTTAGCTCTTCTGTAAATGTTTGATAGAATTCTCCTGTGAAGCCATCTGGTCCTGGAATTTTGTTGTTGGAAGATTTTAATCACAGTTTCAATTTCATTACTTGTGATTGGTGTGTTCATATTTTGCTTCTTCCTGGTTCAGTCTTGGAAGGTTATACCTTTCAAGAAAATTTGATGAGAAGAGAACCACATCGGGACACTTTTGCATAATTAAGTTAAAGATAAAATTCTACAGATATCTAGACAGAATAAAGACAGAAACAACAACCACCACCAAATAATAAAAAACAGTTCACCTAGACTAGGTTTTTTTCCTTTGCTACTAGATGTCTAAATATTACTGTTCAGAAGCTATTCTGAAAAATCAGAATTTGAAGAATAAAAGTCACAAGTCAAGCATTTATTTTAAACTAACTTGATCCTTGTGGTAAGGCAACAGGAAAAATTCATCAAACAATATATAAAAACTCAGAAAAGACAAAACACACCTGAATTTCTTTAAAAACTTAGAGGAGGTAAACAAATACATATTAAATTCCTTGTCTGCAGAGTAGTCAAGGGGTACAGTTTCATTCTAAACTCCAAAAATAAGTAATGTTTAAATATGGCTCTTGTCAAGCTTCGAGGTAACTACAAATGGATTAATAATGGAATAGGTTATGGTATGTCATTTTAGTTTTAAACATTCTTCTGTTGGCCATTTTGATGATATAATTTTTCTATTATAACTCATGCTGAAATGAACCTGTCATAGAAGTCTCATAATTATAATTTTCTTATAACTAATTATAAAAATTGATCACAAATTAAATTTTAATTTTTGTAGACTATTTAATGACATAAAACCATATTCATGACATGATGTTATGAACAAAACCAGAACACAAGAGTCCATATAAATCACATCCTGTAAAGTGTGCTTGTAAACACACACACACACACACACACACACACACACACACACAAAGGAAAGCATCCCTAAAAATGCCTATCTGTTGATCATGGGATTGGGGGTTATTTTTATTATTTTTATCCTTTTAAAATTTTACAGTCACTACAGTCATTTTACATTTGAGAATACTGAATTTCAGAGAGTTTAATAAGCGTTACCATGTTACATAGCTAATAAATGGCAGAACTAGCACATATACACGCACTTATGCATAATTATTTAAATATCCATAGATAAATTTGTAATAAAATGTATGCTGTTACCCTTATGGCATTCCTGAAATTAATATTAATATCTTTATTTCACACTGTTCTATTATACAGAATACTTATTCTCAGAGAGTTTGAGTAACTTGCCACTGTCACAAACATCTTAAATTGTAAAACCAGGATTCAGACTCAGGCCCTTTTCCCACCATGCCAAGCCTATAACCTGTATGAAAGCAGTAGGGCTTTTATGAATAACCCTGGAAAGTCATTATAAAATAAAAAGTAGTTCAGGTGCCTAATACTCATCTATCCTAGAGTATAAATGTAACAGTAACCATAAGGTTACTCTAATCCTATCCTTTATTTGTGTGCCTTATATATTTATTTTCTATTCTTCTTAACTTCCCTGTGAAATAGGCTATGCAGCTGGTATTATCTGTCTTTTACAGATGAAGGAACAATTGTTTAGAGATAGAAAGTACTTCACCTGAGGTCACCAGGATAACTACATGGTGGAGGAAGGTTCCCTGGCTGAGCCCAGAGTTGCTTTTGTACCATATCACACCAAGCTGCTTTCAGATTTATTTTTCATATCCCCACTCTTCTATCTGTTGACCAGGAATAACCATCCAATCCATTCCATTTCTTGGATGCATTAATTCTGAAGCTTTTTCCAACCAGCCCCTGAAAAGGTGTCTACAAGAAGCATGTGTCATAGTCATGCCTGGCTGGTAATACTGCTCTGTACAAAGTTCCAGTCAGGAGTCTAGATTCTAAGTAACTGAACCAGCTCTAATTTAAATGGAAGAAGAATGTATTGGAAGGATACAGACAGTAGGGAAGGATAAAGAACTGGACTCAGGAAATAGCCTGGAACCACCAAAAGCCACCAAATCAAGAACCAAACCAGAGTCATGCCTCAGGCACTGTGTAGTGTGGACAGCACTGCCTGATGCACAGCCATTGATGATTACTACCTCAACCATGTTCTCTGTTCTCCACCATTAGTGGCATGAATAATCTCTAAGTCCCTCTAAAAGCTCTCCTTCAAGGTTCTAAATCCTGGGTGGAAAGATCCCCTTGTCTGATCCTAAATCACATATTCCTTTTTTAGCTTCCAAGAGGGCAGGGGTGGAAATTTACCCTCTTTGTTTTCTCTAGTGTGATGGGGCCTCATCAAGAATCAAACAGTAGATCGTTGGAAGTTAAAGTAAAAACAGACAAATTCCATGACTTTCACAAAGAACAAATTTTTACATCTGATAAATTCCTTGTTTGTGAAGTTAAACACCTAGAGTTTAAAATTCAAGAAACTTAATCTCCCTCATCTTCCAACATAGATACACATACATATATACATATTCTGAAATGTACCATGTGACTGAGCAGATGACCTCACTCCAGCTTGTGTGAATCCTCAGTTAGAAAACAGGCACTTTATTACTGGTCACCCCCTAACAGGGAGGTTAGAAGGATTTATGGCCACAATGATTTTGTGCACCTACAAATTAAAAGAAAAGTGCTCTAAGACAAATGAAAAGTGCTTCTCATTTTATAATTTTGAGGCACAGATGCTGTCTTGTAACTTCTTCAAAGTTCTTAACTTAAAAATATTTTTCCATCAAGATATTAGAACTTGCTTGCTGAAGTGAAAGAGGGTTCTATAAAAGCCAGAAGTATGGAACTGCATGAGACACATCACTCTGAAGTAAAGCTCAGACTTGGGGAAATCAGTCCCGATGTGTTGCTGGGCTTGTGTACACATGGTAAGGTAAGCCATGGGTGGGGACACCTCAGGACTACTTGGCAGCCCTGCTCTATCCAAGCTTTTATTCATTGTGTTCTTAAATTCTGGTTCAAATATTGATGACTGACCAGTTTATGAACATGCTCTTCTCTTAATTCATGCAAATATCATTAATGAATGAAGCAAATGCAAAGATATACTCTGAATTAAAAATACCATGATTTTTCTAAACAAAATAAAACTAACAGAATTCACATATATATCCCTTGGAAAAATGGAGGAAGTGAGAAAGAAAAAGGTTACAATGCATTGTAAAACAGTAACTTGCCTATGGAACAGATTTATGATCACATAAAATTTTTAAATAGTGTAAGAGCTTATTCTTCTGTACATGACAGTCTGAAGACATTTACAATTTTATTTAAAAAAATAAAAAGCTCTTCTTGAGCTACTGTGTCAACAAAGATGCCCTGAAACCTCAATAAAATATCTATTTTTACACTTTTACATGGGACAGAAAAGATTGAAAAGAATATATAGAGCATATAATACCAGAACCAACTTGCATATGAGTTGTAAATATCTTGAATAGGTGTTCCTGAAAAGGACACAAATGGAATTGTCAGTTGCTGAAGCTGAGGCAGGAAACACACTATTGAGCTCCATTGGTTGGTATAATTCCTTAAAATTTATGGTAATATTCCCCATGTCACACTCCCAAAATGTAGTCTGTTGATGTTTCTTGGCCCAGAAGGGAGATGAAATAGTCTTAATCAAAAAGTCCTCTTCCTTTTTCTAACAGTTGGCTTCCTAGCCAGGATGAACCGTTTATGAAAGGGACAACATTAGGATAAAATTTTCCCTTCCTACAAAATATGTAGATTCAAAATAAACTGTGTCTTAACAGGACCCCCAAAATTTGAACACAGTTTGTTTGAAGATATGTTAATGCTTGTTGGTGAAAACACTAGAGTTGGAGCCTAAACCCTCAGTCATTCCCACAAGACAGGAATAAATACAGAATTAGAGAAACCAGGTTTGAGACTTTCAAGATGGATGTCTTAGAGCTGCTAACACTCAGGATTTGAACAGGGGCTCTACTGGAAGAAATTTCAGTGAGACCCTACATTGGGTACATGTAGTTCAATTTCAAATAGTTGGTCTTCAGACCCAAAGTTTGATTTGGATACACAAATATGAAGACCCTTGCTAAAAGAGTTGGGTAAACTATTACTATTATTGTGCTAATGAAAGAAAATAATGAAGAGAGAATTAGCATGAGTGTAAAACCTGATTTATATGTACATCTTTGTTTAATAACATTGATAACTTAAAGACATTTTATATCAATTCAATCCATCAAAAGATATTGAGGCAAAGATGACCTAAGCCAACTCTTTCTCCTCAAAGAATTTACAATATGATGTGCAAGACAAAATTATACAAATACCTATAATGTAATGAGGTGGTTCTATACTAGAGGGATAGGAAATAGACAATATTAATTCTCACTACAGGAATGAAGGATAACTTCATCCAATAGGTACTTACTTTGGACTTTGAAAGATAAATAGAATTCTCATAGATTTGAGGATTATGTGGAAGAAATCCAGGGAGGGAGAAACAATATGATCAAAGACACAGAGATAAAAAATGTCGTTGGTATGTCTGAACAAAACCTTAAGTAGTTCAGAATAGAAGGTGGAAAATATAGTAAGAAATGCTGTTATACTGAGATAAGTTAAGTCCTGATGGTAGAGATCTTTCAATTCTATGTTAATGAGTTTATTTAGGGAGAATAAACTCATTAACATAGCTTTGAAACAGCAAGTCATTGTACTGCTTAGAGGTCATAAACACTTACAGTTTCTGTAATTTTTATCAAATATATATGTCAAATGACTGAGCATATTGTGCTAAATTAAAAAGAAAAAGATAGCTATATACAAGGTGTGAAGCTTAAAGCAAAGTAGTTCTTTCTAATCACCACAACGACCCCCCTAGGGCAAGTATTGTTCATGATACTGAGCAATGGAGGGGACCCAGAGGGTCAGAGAAGTCAGTTACCTGCCAAGTAGCAGAGCCAAGATGCAAACTCAGATTCTGTCTCATTCAAAGACCATGCTCTACATCATGGAGCAGGTTTGCCTCTGCAGAAGTTGAAAGGAAGTGTGACAACAATGCCCTGAGAGTCATTTGGGAGGCAAGATCTCAAGGCCCTGGTTGGTGGCACCTGAACATCATCCCTAGTAGCCTACAAACTATAACCAAAGGAATAGGCTTTCCAACCACACTTGGGCAGCTTCATATAGCATAGGAAGTTCAGGAGTACTTGCTTGTGGGAAGCAGGAAAATATTTCTCTTCTTCCTATAGGAAAACACAATTATGAACTCAAATAATAGTGGGAATTCTAACAGATCTTCCAACGTGCTGCATGAAGCTCGCAGGAATGATTGGACCTTAAGAGTGTTCTGTTTTATTCCAAGGGAAACAAAATCTTTCTTGCTTCAAAACATTTTGCAATCACTGCAATAAAATAACAAAACACAGCAAACTGTATATCTGCATTGTCATATATATACACATATGTTAATATATATGTTGGATAAGCAAGAAAGCTATTTCTTAATTAAGCTCTCCAAAAAGGCATAAATTGCAATTTATATATTTTCAGAAATTGTGGCATTAATTGTCTAAATATTTCATCTTAGGGATAGATAGTTCTTTATTTTTCTCTTTCCAACAGACAGAATTAATCAGAATATGACAGCAGGGAAAGGATATACACTAAGATGGAAAAGTTAGGAAGTTAAAAAAAAACATGTCAAGTAACAAAAATTTTTAGTAGTTATTAGCTGATGGCATTTTTTGGTATTTTAACAATAAATTTTAAAACCAATGCTTAGATATGTCACACAAACTCATTATAAAGATATAGGTGTGAAATAAATAATGGTATGTGTGTGTGTGGAAATGCACATGTGTGACAGCACTCAGTGTCATTCTATTTCTCTTTCTTTCCAGGGTGATGTTGACTCATCTTCTCCAATAGATTACTATTCCATTTCTCCCTGATTTAATTGATGGGAACACCTCAGTCCTTTGCCAGAGATTGGATAATTAACATGACCCTATGATTAAAACATAAAGAGTGTATCTTTATGTTTTACATTGAGAAAATTAGAGAAAGCAGAATCTTTTTTGTTTCTGTCTTATTTCCCCCATTTTATCACATGACCTAATAAGTATAATATAATAGCTTCACATTACACTTAAAATAAAATTTAAACCTACTACCATGACCTAAAAGCCCTATATGATCTGGCGCCACTTATATTTTTGACCTCATCTACTTTTTTGCTTTTCCTTGTTCCTTGAACAAGCCAAACATGTGGACATGGACACGTATGTGTGGACTTACTATCTACTTTGCTTGCTCCACTCTTTCCCTAGGTAAGAAGTCTACTGTAACTGCACATTAGAATCACCTTGAGAACTATTCAAAATACAAATGTCTGAGCCCCATCACCAGACATTCTGGTTTAAATGATTTTGAATGGGGCTTATGCATCAGTGTTTTTAAAAGTCTCCTTAAGAAGTACAAACTATTATGTATAAAATAAGCTACAAGAATATAATGTACAACATAGGGAATATAGCCAATATTATATAATGACTGTAAATGAACTGTAACTTTAAAAATTGTGAATCACTGTATGGTACATCTGCAACTTACATAATATTGTACATCAACTATATGTCAATTAAAAAATTTTTTAAACACTCTGTAATTCACCCTATGCTTATTTTTCCTAACCATTTTATGTGTTTATATTAAGAAGAAAAGTATTTTACAATAGCAGAATAACTGAGGCAGAAGAACGGATAAGTGACCTGGAAGACAGAATGGTGGAATTCACTGCTGCAGAACAGAATAAAGAAAAAAGAATGAAAAGAATTGAAGACAGCCTAAGAGACCTCTGGGACAATATTAAACACAACATTTGCATTATCAGGGTCCCAGAAGGAGAAGAGAGAGAGAAACGACCTGAGAAAATATTTGAAGAGATTATAGTCGAAAACTTCCCTAACATGGGAAAGGAAATAGCCACCCAAGTCCAGGAAGCGCAGAGAGTCCCATACAGGATAAACCCAAGGAGAAACACGGCGAGACACATAGTAATCAAAGTGGCAAAAATTAAAGACAAAGAAAAATTATTGAAAGCAGCAAGGGAAAAATGACAAATAACATACAAGGGAACTCCCATAAGGTTAACAGCTGATTTCTCAGCAGAAACTCTACAAGCCAGAAGGGAGTGGCATGACATACTTAAAGTGATGAAAGGGAAGAAAATACAACCAAGATTACTCTACCCGGCAAGGATCTCATTCAGATTTGATGGAGAAATCAAAAGCTTTACAGACAAGCAAAAGCTACGAGAATTCAGCACCACCAAACCCGCTCTACAACAAATGCTTAAGGAACTTCTCTAAGTGGGAAACACAAGAGAAGAAAAGGACCTACAAAAACAAACCCAAAACAATTAAGAAATTGGTCAGAGGAGCATACAAATCAATAATTACCTTAAACGTGAATGGATTAAATGCTTCAACCAAAAGACACAGGCTTGCTGAATGGATACAAAAGCAAGACCCATCTATATGCTGTCTACAAGAGACCCACTTCAGACCTAAGGACACATACAGACTGAAAGTGAGGGGATGGAAAAAGATATTCCATGCCAATGGAAATCAAAAGAAAGCTGGAGTAGCAATACTCATATCAGATAAAATGGACTTTAAAATAAAGAATGTTACAAGAGACAAGGAAGGACACTACATAATGATCAAGGGATCAACCCAAGAAGAAGATGTAACAATTATAAATATATATGCACCCAACATAGGAGCACCTCAATGCATAAGGCAACTGCTAACAGCTATAAAAGAGGGAATCGACAGTAACACAATAATAGTGGGAGACTTTAACACCTCACTTACACCAATGGACAGATCATCCAAAATGAAAATAAATAAGGAAACAGAAGCTTTAAATGACACAATAAATCAGATAGATTTAATTGATATTTATAGGACATTCCATCCAGAAACAGCAGAATACACTTTCTTCTCAAATGCACACGGAACATTCTCCAGGATAGACCACATCTTGGGTCACAAATCAAGCCACAGTAAATTTAAGAAAATTGAAATCATATCAAGCATCTTTTCTGACCACAACGTTATGAGATTAGAAATGAATTACAGGGAAAAAAACGTAAAGAACACAAACACACGGAGGCTAAACAATACGTTAGTAAATAACCAAGAGATCACTGAAGAATTCAAAGAGGAAATCAAAAAATACCTAGAGACAAATGACAATGAAAACATGACAATCCAAAACCTATGGGATGCAGCAAAAGCAATTCTAAGAAGGAAGTTTATAGCTATACAAGCCTACCTCAAAAAACAAGAAAAATCTCAAATAAACAATCTAACCTTACACGTAAAGGAACTAGAGAAAGAAGAACAAACAAAACCCAAAGTTAGCAGAAGGAAAAAAATCATAAAGATCAGAGCAGAAATAAATGAAATAGAAACAAAGAAAACAATAGCAAGGATCAATAAAACTAAAAGCTGGTTCTTTGAGAAGATAAACAAAATTGATAAGCCATTAGCCAGGCTCATCAAGAAAAAGAGGGAGAGGACTCAAATCAATAAAATTAGAAATGAAAAAGGAGAAGTTACAACAGACATCGCAGAAATACAAAGCATCCTAAGAGACTGCTACAAGCAACTCTATGTCAATAAAATGGACAACCTGGAAGAAATGGACAAATTCACAGAAAGGTATAACCTTCCAAGACTGAACCAGGAAGAAACAGAAAATATGAACAGAACAATCACAAGTAACGAAATTGAAACTGTGATTAAAAATCTTCCAACAAACAAAATTCCAGAACCAGATGGCTTCACAGGTGATTTCTATCAAACATTTAGAGAAGAGCTAACGCTCATCCTTCTCAAGCTCTTCCAAAACATTGTAGAGGAATGAACACTCCCAAACTCATTCTATGAGGCCACCATCAACCTGATACCAAAACCAGACAAAGATACTACAAAAAAAGAAAATTACAGACCAATATCACTGATGAATATAGATGCAAAAATCCTCGACAAAATACTAGCAAACAGAAACCAACAACACATTAAAAGGGTCATACACTATGATCAAGTGGGATGTATCCCAGGGATGCAAGGATTCTTCAATATACACAAATCAATCAATGTGATACACCATATTAACAAACTGAAGAATAAAAACCATACAATCATCTCAATAGATGCAGAAAAAGCTTTTGACACAATTCAACACCCATTTATGATAAAAACTCTCCAGAAAGTGGGCATAGAGGGAACCTACCTCAACATAATAAAGGCCAAATATGACAAACCCACAGTAAACATCATTCTCAATGGTGAAAAACTGAAAGCGTTTCCTCTAAGATCAGGAACAAGACAAGGATATCCACTCTCACCACTATTGTTCAACATAGTTTTGGAAGTCCTAGCCACGACAATCAGAGAAGAAAAAGAAATAAAAGGAATACAAATTGGAAAAGAAGAAGTAAAACTGTCACTGTTTGCAGATGACATGATACTATACATAGAGAATCCTGAAGATGCCATCAGAAAACTACTAGAGCTAACCAATGAATCTGGTAAAGTTGCAGAATACAAAATTAATGCACAGAAATCTCTTGCATTCCTATATACTAATGGTGAAAAATCTGAAAGAGATATTAAGGAAACACTCCCACTTACCATTGCAACAAAAAGAAAAAAATACCTAGGAATAAACCTACCTAGGGAGACAAAAGACATGTATGCAGAAAACTATAAGACACTGATGAAAGAAATTAAAGATGATACCAACAGATGGAGAGATATACCATGTTCTTAGACTGGATGAATCACTATTGTGAAATTGACTATACTACCCAAAGCAATCTACAGATTCAATGCAATCCCTATCAAATTACCAATGGCATTTTTTACGGAACTAGAGCAAAAAATCTTAAATTCGTTTGGAGACACAAAAGACCCCGAATAGCCAAAGCAGTCTTGAGGGAAAAAACGGAGCTGGAGGAATCAGACTCCCTGACTTCAGACAATACTACAAAGCTACAGTAATCAAGACAATATGGTACTGGCACAAAAACAGAAACATAGATCAATGGAACAAGATAGAAAGCCCAGAGATAAACCCACACACCTATGGTCAACTAATCTATGACAAAGGAGGCAAGGATATACAATGGAGAAAAGACAGTCTCTTCAATAAGTGGTGCTGGGAAAACTGGACAGCTACATGTAAAAGAATGAAATTAGAACACTCCCTAACACCATACACAAAAATAAACTCAAAATGGGTTAGAGACCTAAATGTAAGACTGGACACTATAAAACTCTTAGAGGAAAACATAGGCAGAGAAGTCTTTGACATAAATCACAGCAAGATCATTTTTGATCCACCTCCTAGAGTAATGGAAATAAAAACAAAAATAAACAAATGGGACCTAATGAAACTTCAAAGCTTTTGCACAACAAAGGAAACCATAAACAGGACAAAAAGACAACCCTCAGAATGGGAGAAAATATTTGCAAACGAATCAACGGACAAAGGATTAATCTCCAAAATATATAAACAGCTCATGCAGCTCAACATTAAAAAAACAAACAACCCAATCCAAAAATGGGCAGAAGACCTAAATAGACATTTCTCCACAGAAGACATACAGATGGCCAAGAAGCACATGAAAAGCTTCTCAACATCACTAATTATTAGAGAAATGCAAATCAAAAGTACAGTGAGGTATCACCTCACACCAGTTAGAATGGACATCATCAGAATATCTACAAACAACAAATGCTGGAGAGGGTGTGGAGAAAAGGGAACCCTCTTGCACTGTTGGTGGGAATGTAAATTGATACAGCCACTATGGAGAACAGTATGGAGGTTCCTTAAAAAACTAAAAATAGAACTACCATATGATCCAGCAATCCCAGTACTGGGCATATACCCAGAGAAAACCATAATTCAAAAAGACACATGCACCCCAATGTTCATTGCAGCACTATCTACAATAGCCAGGTCATGGAAGCAACCTACATGTCCATTGACAGATGAACGGATAAAGAAGAGGTGGTACATATATACAATGGAATATTACTCAGCCATAAAAAGGAACAAAACTGGGTCATTTGTAGAGACGTGGATGGATCTAGAGACTGTCATACAGAGTGAAGTAAGTCAGAAAGAGAAAAACAAATATCGTATGTTAGCGCATATATATGTTGAACCTAGAAAAATGGTACAGATCAACCAGTTTGCAGGGCAGAAATTGAGACACAGATGTAGAGAACAAACGTATGGACACCAAGGGGGGAAAGCAGTGGGGAGGTGGGGGTGGTGGTGGGATGAACTGGGTGATTGGGATTGACATGTATACACTGATGTGTATAAAATTGATGACTAATAATGACCTGCTGTATAAAAAAATAAATAAAATAAAATTCAAAAATTAGAAAAAAAAAAAAGAATAAAAGTATTTTACACATGAAGAAAATGTCTCCCAGGTAATGCTAATCTATAGACAAGGTTGCAAACCATTGCACTAGATCTTCAAATAAGGGTTTCAGGTCTCTGTTCAGATGGCTTCCCATAGAGATCTTTCTTATGTCCATGTAAAGAAACTCCAACCTCATAATATGATCACTATTGGAAATCATACCATTATTTTTTTACTTGTTTATTATTCATCTCCTCTACTAGAATATTAGTTTGATATTAGCACGGACTTTGTGTATTGCTCATAATTTTATTCCTAGTACAATAATTACTCAATAAATATTTGTTTAATGAATGAACATCTGGCTGATAAAGATAAGGTAAAAAAGGGAGGAAGGTTAGAAGAATTTATGGTTTATCAAAATACTTTATATATATATATATATATATATATATATATATATATATATATACATTTGTTGGAATGTATGAGTTTATGAGGATTTGTGTCATGTGTGTGAATGCATATGCAATCTCCAAATACCTAGGCCTTGCTAGAGTATGGATATAAATAAGATCACAACAAGATTAATAATACAGTTTTTCTTGGTCATTAACTCTACCTATTTGGGTAAAACACTAGGGCCGTGAAAATTGTCTGGAAGCATTCCAAAGCATTCTGGAGTCTTACATGTTGTCTTGAACCAGCCCACCAGCTGGTGTGCATTTTTATACTGTATTCCTTTTTCGCTCTTAGCTCATTACTGGTCTCCTAGGACTTACGGACCTCTCTGAGGATAACCTTGCCATTGCTGCTCCTGTGCACCATGAGAACGACAACTATCCTGGTCAAGGCGCCCTTTCCTGATACCCCCAGAGCCGCCAGCCCTCCAGCCTCTCCACAACACAGACCAGTTTGTGTTCTGTGCAGAGATGAGAAAAATGACCCTCTTCCCCCCTTGTTCAAATCTGGGCTTCCGGAAGGCCTACTCATCGTTTCTGTGTCCTGATGTCATACAAAGTCCTATGTGAAAAAACACCCCCTCAGCCTCCGCCTACACACCCACTTTTCCTAACTATGAGATTTGAAAATCAAAGCTTGTGGTCGGCAGAGGCCTGTTGTCCTCCAGTTCCTCACTTCTCTATCTCTTCCTGCAGCACAAAAGAGCCCATCTCAAAGGGCCCCTTCTCTGTGTTTCACGCAATAGAGTCTCTGAGGCGAGGGCATGTTGAGATGCAACGGTTCCACTGGGGTAATATGAGCTTGGGCTTATATTATACACATACTCAAACACAGTGCTAGATATACATAATATGTGTATATACATACACACATATGTGTACGTATGTGTGCTTGGCTATGCGTGTACTAACTATAAATTCAGAGTTATAGATTTGAGACTTGGATCGCCTTTTACCAATTGTGTAAATCTGGGCAATCACTTAGCCTGTCAGAATATCAGTTTCTTCATCTGTAAATGGGGAATTTCAGTAGCTCCATAGTATTTACAAATTTAATGTTCATGGAATCAAGCCTGTGCAAGTGACCATGACGGACCATGACCTGTGGTGATTTGTAATCTTACCGAGGCATGAAATTGAGAAATTGAGGCTTGTGTACTAAGGAGCTGTTGTGCAGAAGAGAGCCAGTTAGCTGGGGGCGTGAGCCTCGTTAACTGCTCAGCAGGCAACTAGCCACATGGTTCGTTGTTTTCTGCTTGACCCTGTGTACACAGTAAGTCTCTTGAAGCAATTAAAAAAGAAGTATGTGGCTTTCTGGGAGGAAAAAAACATAACCAGCTGCTGATGCTGGTGGATAGAAATGAAAAAATACATGAAGCTGTTCAATCTAATGATGTCTTTCAATGAAAAGCAGAAATCTTCAGCAATTTTTTCCTATGTATACCCTAAAAGAATGTTGAAAAATTACGTGCCCCTCACACATTTTAAACTGACATGTAAAATTTTATGTCATAAGTTTAAATACTTGAAAAATGTTGTAATTTTTAGCAAGCTATAAATATTGGCAATTTTAAATAAAATTATTGTCATTCTTAAATTGGTTCCGAAGAATCCTTATATCATAATGACTTGATAACCACCATTATTCATTATAAAAATACATGAACAAGATCTTTGTAAGAAGATGTTGCATCAATTTTACCTCCTTAAACTCATATTTTCATTTCATGTACCCTCAGAATTTTATCTTAATTATATTTTATGTTTGAAAGTCAATTACTGATCACTCTATCATATTTCTTTACAACAAAAATGTTTGCACTTAATTTTTTGTAAACTTCCTGGGACTATAAAGTTCTGTTTAAAAAATATTTTGAGTTTAATTATCATTATAACTTATAGTAGTATGCAATAGATAGAAACAACATAGCTATATAATATAGTTTGATATGTTATTAGCAAAAAAGAAAAAAATTATTGGGCATTTGTATCTTAAGATATACAAAGCTTATATCTGTGGATGAATATGACTTTCTACTAGACTGAGCCAAGATTCAGCATTAACTCTACTCCTATTTTTGTTTTCATAGATGGAAGTGGTAAAAAATGTTGTCCACATAAAAATATTGAAGGAAATGGCGAGAGTTTTATTATACGTATTGACACACACGTCTTAGAACACTTTCCAAGTTATGTGCCTAATGATTTATCATTAAAAATTATTTTAATAACATATCAGCCAACAACTCAGTCAGAATCTCCTTCAATTTTGTTGAAAGACACAAGTACTGGATTTGAAAAGAATTATTGCCTATTAATTTAGATCATTCACTTTCCCAATACCTACAATGATATTTCAAATTGTCCTAACATTAGACACTCAGATTTTTCTATTCTATGACAATGTATCATGATAACATTAGGAGTAAGTGAGAGGCATGCTTTTCTTTCATAAAGTGAAAAATGAGTGATTATAAAAGACGAAATTGGAGAGAAGACTTGTTTGAGTTATCGGTTGTCAGGGAAATTAATTTTAGGAAACGGTGTCTATGGAAGTTTACGGTCTGGAAGTTGTTTTCCTAAAACTATCAAGTACCCACACATTCCTTGGGAAGTCTCCACACAGCATTTTGAAAACCTCCAATATCAGTTAAATAATAATAGAGTATATTGTAATAACTTTATATGTGGCACTCACTCTGTACTTATAGAATTGCTTAAAAATTTTTACTGCTTCTTTGCATTTTATGGCTGAAATGTGATGCTATTTGAGATTCTCAATATGAAATTCCCACAAATCTTAGGAGGTATCCCTATCGAATGTAGTACCTACTGCCCCACCATAAAGCGTTAGTATGAGATAAGTAAGTGGGTGGAAGTGCTGTGTCAATTGCAAAGCACCATAAAAGTGCTCTGACGTGAAAGAATTGGCCTCCTTTATGAAGGAGAAGAAACACAGGTTGCTCGGGAGGACCTGTGCAATGAGGTAAAAGCTCTAGGAAACCATTTGGCAGCTGACGGGTACAAGCAAAGATGTTACTTCAGGATAATAACTACAGAAGCAGGGAGTAAATATGCATCTGGCAAACAAATAAGAAAGAATTAAGTTTGTTTTTTGGTGTTTTTTAAGGATTAGGGATGTGTTTTCTGGAACCCAACCTGAGCAGCTGAATCGTCTGTGGCTAGTTCTGAGGTAGGAGACAATCTATAGCTTGGAAGTACAGCGAGTTTCCATTATTCTGCATTTTCTTTTTTGTTTGTGTTTCCCTTATGGTTTTCTTGTAAATGTCTAAATATGCTTTTACTGAAGTCAGAAGAAAATGGCTTTATATCCTTTGAAGCCCATATTACATCAGAGATCAGAGTGCCTCTAGAGAGCAGACACCAGTAATCTCCTCACTGGCTCTGCGTTTCGTCTCTCGTCTCCTTCCAACCTATTCTCCACACAGCTGCACGGATGAGTTTTTAAACGTGAAAATATAATACATTTTCTCCCCTTCTTAAAGCCTCCTTTCCACACTGCACTTGGATAAAGCTTAATATGTTATGTGGCCTAAAGTAGTGTTGTGTTGAGACTGGTTTGTACAGGGCTACAAGATTATTGGTAAATTATTGTTAAATTTTGTAAGCTGATGGTTAAACTCATCATCATTAAAAATAGAATTATATAGCCTTACAATTAAATAAATCATGTAAAAAGAAAGATAATGAACAGTCAGAATTCATCACTCTCTAATTATTTTACTTTGACTCTTACCTATGTTCTTAAGGTTATTTAAGTTTATTGTATTTGTATGGTAGAAATACTATATATTAATGTGCAGCTGCATGTCTCTCCCCGACTCTGCATTCAGTGACATCAGTTGTAGCTTCACATCAGTGATGTGGTTTTATTTATGCCAAGGGAATCTGCAACAGTGTAAGTCAGGGCTTTTTCCCCCAGAGAGCTGGTTGTTAAATATTTACCAGCACACCACTGGGGAGATATGACTTGAACATGGATTAAAGTATGGGGAGGCCAAATTGACTTATCCTTGAATATTTCGCTGCATTTTTTTTTTGGCATTTTTTTTATCATAAACATTTTCCAGATGATAAATTAAATCCTTTTAAATTGATGAAATTTATTTATTTGTACTAATTCATTTAATCTTTGAATTTATGTTCTTTGAGCAACTTTTGCCCATCATGTTTCATGAGACCTAGCACAAAATTCATATCCTTTAAGAACTTTACTTCTCTGGGAGAAGTGTACTGGGAGATTTTTACTTCTTCAGTATTTAAGTGTGCAGGGTGCCTGACAGTATTCTCTATTCATAATCGTTCTTATTGTTCTTATTGATTAAAATCTTTTAAAACAACACAGTAAATTATGAAGATAATATATTTTTAGATACCCAGTAACACTTGTGAAATAAACAAAACACCCAGGTATTTTAAGCTTAATATTCTTTGAGTCCAATTGTTATAATATCTATAGAACTTTTCCTGAACTGCATCAAGGGATCTGAAATTTAAATTATGTTCTTTTCGGCACTGCCAGTAATAAGGCTTTGACAATCATAATCTGTCAATTTGCTTGATAGAACATAAGGCAGAATAGCATCCGGTTGTTTTTCTATTTCAGTATTGACTTTAAGATCTTCTTTGAGAACAGGCTATGCTTCACCAGCCCATCTGGAGTAAAAATACAAAACCATTTTGTAGCCATTTTTTCCACAGACTATCCTCACACCTTTAGGGGTAGAATTTGAAAGACAAAGATGTTTGTACACTTATTAGATTCTAAGTAGGGAATAAAGCTTTGGCTAACTTAAAACCAAGACTGTTTTTAAATATTCTTAACAACAACAACAAAAAACCCCGGAAAACAAAGAACAAAACCCAATCCTACCAAAACAAAACCCAAGATGCATGTTAAATACACTCCACTCCAAATAGTAAGGAAATTTTAAATATTGTTGAGATAGCCATTTTAATTTTCTGGGTCACCACAAAGGTAACTTATCTGAACATGTGAGATTCATATAAGAGCTAAGGAAAATCCTTAAGTGAAAAGTAGACCACAAACTTCAAGGAGTTGTATACACAAGTCAATGTTAAGAAGATGGAAAGTGAAAGATTTGTCTCTTGGACTACCTGGCAGTTGCCTTTTTATGGCATCAGACAGGTGTTTATTTAATAGATCCAAACATGTGTGGCTCTGAAAAGAGGTAATGTTCTTGAATTTCATCAATATTATCTCTGACTTCAAACAGAAACATGGGTTTGAAGATTTTGTGAAACCTAAAGTTTAACAATTTGAAGGGCCCTATTTTTTATTACAGGGTTACAGAAACAAAAGTATGTTCAATAATGAATATTTATTTAGAAGAAAAAAGATATTATAACAATTATCATAGGACAATGGTTTTGAAATATTTCCTATAGACAGAAGATAAAGATAACTCACTTTTTCCTCTAATGAGCTGATCAAATTTTGGTTTGATTGTAGATAATTTGGGGATGCATAAAACATATGACATAACAGAGATGTCCTTCATGTTTGTATTATTAGCTGCATATTTGTGCCTTACAAAGAGATTCTGATAAATTCTATTGTGCTTAATTCTTGTCAAAAAAGAAAAAGCAATTGTGTGGTGCATTTAGATTGTGTATGCTGCATTATCAAATATATTCCTGCTAGGAGGAAACTTCTATTTTGTCTAAGCATTAATGGGAATCAATTCAACCTATGTAAAAATTGGGAGCATTTTTCACAGATTAACTTCTGTTTCCATGTATTTTATACCTTGATTCTCCTCCTTCCAGAGCCTCCACTGCCAGTAAAACTCTTTCATGTTGAAATGCACCCACCAAACCTACACTTGCGTGGTGTGGTACAGTGAGCAGCAATATTCATAGTAGATATCTCTCCAACAGAATTCTTCATGGAAGTTACTACAAGCCACTATATCCCACTAAACTTAAATTAAATATAGCCCCAACTCAACTTACAATAGCTGGATCCAAGGGCCCTCTAAGGCCACCCACTTAAGGAAAGCTTAAGGAAGTTAAAAAACAATTTTAACCAATATGGTAGAACTTCAAATGTTACAGAAACATATGAACACGTTGCCAGGACTCCTTTTTGGACCTTAGTAGGAGCCAATGTCTGTGAGAGGTTCTAAAGGTTACATTTTATTACGCTTCTTGGAGAGAACTTGTCTCTGGACAGTCTAGGGTGCACTGCCAGGAGGTCTCCACTATAAAGAATTCTGGGAGTGGATCAAGAGGAATTGCAGTTAGCTGCATACTAGCAAAATAGGAGCCAAGCACCAGAATTGAAATCTTAATACAAATGTGGGTAATCCAAACCATGAACAAAAAACATGTTTCTCCTTCAGAATTTCCATTTCAGGAAATGAATAATCTTGATTTCTCTCTTTTCCTCAAGATTGCCTTCTTTCTATCAGCAAGTCCTGTGGACTATGCCTCCAAACTCTATCATGAATCTATCTGTTATTCTCCATCTTAATATTACTAGCTTTGGTCATGTCACCCTCATCTGTTGCCTGGCATCAGCTAGGATGCATGTAACCGGCATCCTAAAAGACCTTATGATTGCCCCAAGAGCACACCTGCATTTTATTCGCCACATAGAAGCCGTGGGGATTCTCTAAAAATATTAATCAGATAGTGTTACTTTTCTGTCTAAAATTATCTAACATCTTTGCATTGCCCTTCGGATAAAATACAGCCTCTGTGCTGTGGTCTACAAGGACCTACAAAATTTGGCTCCTACTGACTTTCCTACCTCGAATTATCTACTCTCTCCATTTCTCTGTCTTATCCAGACTCATTCTTCTTTTTGTTCCTCCAATTTGTCAATTTCATTCCTGCCTCGGAGCCTTTGCACTAGCTGGTCAGCTTCCCAAATGCTGTATCTCCTGATCTTTGCTTGGATGACTCTTTCTCACCAGCTGAAATCTTAGCTCCTCTAACAGGCACCCTGAAACCATTCTATAAAAATGTTCTTTCTTGGTATCAAATTATCCTACTTAATTTTTGTATTACTTCTTACATAAAACTATTTATTTATTTATTTTTGTTTATTGTCTTTTCATGTAGAATGTATAGTCCACAAGAACAAGAAGTTTGTAGGTCTTAATCATTTCAGTCAGAATATACAGTGTCCAAAATAGTTTCTTGCAAATTCGAAGACTTCAAATCTACTGGGTGACTGTGTTAAAAAGGAAAAGGAGGTGAGAAATGTTGGTTCTGACCTGTGGAAAATTAGGAGCCTGGAAAGCATAGAACAATGATGACAAGGATGTTGGGTACTGAATTATGACATTTCTAAGAAGGAAATTGGGAACCAATAGTAGACAGGCTTTCCTAGGTCTTACGTCAATGTCTTTTGGGATCCTGAGAAATGCCAAGTACCAAAAAAAGCTACACAGAAAGAAAACAGAAAGGTGACCTGCCTTTCAAGGAGCATTTGAGAAGAAATTAGGGAATATTCCAATGGACCAAAAAGGTGTCTGGCTTTGTCATTTGGGGGCACAGAGTTAGCACCTGGTATGTTTCAGGGCACAGGTTATTATCTAGTGCCCCACTGCCCACCGTTGTTTCTAGGAGAGCCAAAGAGGTCTCTAGCCTAAAGCTAACTTGATGTTTATTCTGAACATATCTGATCCAACTTTGCGGATCAAAGTTGAGGTATTACACTAGACTCTGTGGTTGAAATATTTCTACTAAAATATGTAATTTGGCTTCAGCGATTTTAGTGAATTTCCTAACATTTGTCATGCTTTATAGAATATTAGGTCGTTTGTTAGTCATGAGCTATCTAAATTATGTAGTCGATTAACTGATTTTTCAACTCTCATTCAGCTATTTTGACCAGTCCAAAGAATGATTTTCTCTAATCAATGCTTCTTCCCCGTTATCCTGTACTATTTGTAATGAGCAATTCTATCTACTAAAACTGGATAATATTTCTTATTCTCTCCTTATTTCTCAGAACCCACAAGGCTGTTGCCTAAGGAATGCAGTAGAATCTCTTCCTAAATGTGTGAGACTGAATTTTTAAAAGCCATGCATCGATTATTTCTATTTTTTCAACACTGGTGGATTTTATTATAACAAGAGGATCACATAAGTATTTTCAGCTCATCTAAGTATTGTCAGAATTTCATCCTTTTTCCAAAGCAACCGTTTGAATTAGGAGGTAGACACATTAAAATATGTACAGCGCCATCTTTTGATGACAATCACTGACATCCGTTGATTTAGCTTTTGCTAGCTTTTTAAAAATGATGACAACCTACAGCCCTCTCAGACATAGACTAGCATTTTCCCCCAGTCACATTGACACTTGCTTTTTATTGTTGTTGTTTTTAGGTGAGACCAGCTGCCTCGTGATCACTGAAATATCAGGGGAAAAAAATCACTTTCCACCAGAAAGAGAAAAAATTAAATATTCTAAGAGGGAAAACTCCCTCAGAAGTCTTGAAAAAGCTAAAGAAGTGATTCTCTGTTTGATGACACCAGGATCACATGGATGAGTTTCATTAGTGTTAATGGTAGTTTTGGATACACTGACAGGCAAGGTTGTTCACAAAAGGTTTCGTCTGTTTTCTCTGATTTGTATATATAGAACAAAGACACAGACAATGGCCATTAGTTTTAAAAGAAAAAGTATAAAATGCAAGGAACTATTTTATCTAGTACAAATACTTTATCTCTGTATGACCAAAGATAAATGACAGAGTCTCTCTGGGCATTACCCTCCTCACTTCCTAAATTAACTGGATAATTTTTTTAAAAACTCCTTTCACCTAGAAAGTTCTATGATCTGGTCTATTGTTATTAAATTATCACAATGTTTAGCACCTTAACTGTATCAAATGGAAAAGCAAATGTCAATTTATCATTACATCACCAGTTTGATAAAAATGACCACACCTATAAGAAGAGCCGGAGAGAGATGGAAAGAAGGATAGATCATTTTTCCTCAGTAATTCCAAGGGAGCCAAGAATTACTCTTGGTAGGACCACAGGAAGTTTTTGGGGTGGTAAAGGGAAGGAATAAGTTCCTTTACTTTTTATGAGATAAATTTAAAAAAATATTTTCTACTCCAAATAGCATGAAGGATTAGGACCCAAGCAGAAAGCAGCAGTCTTCCTAGGCTGTGGAAAAAGAGATCTGAGTTCAGAAAGAGAGGTGAAAGAGAATGAGAAATAAGCAATATTGAAAGAGATACTGGTTTAGAATATCCAATTTTAAAAACTAAACAAAGGGACTTCCCTGGAGGTACAGTGGTTAAGACTCCACGCTTCCACTGCAGAGGGCACAGGTTCGATCCTGGTCGGGGAACTAAGATCCCACATGCCGCATAGAGTAGCCAAAAAAAAAAAAAAAACCCAAAAACTAAACAAAGGCATTGAACTATGTATTTAAGAACCCCTATGAAAACAAGTAAATGTGAATAAAACCAAACAAGCATGTCATAGTCAAACTGCTAAACAGAATAGACAGAGAGAGAAAAAAACCTCATATTACCTTAGAGAAGTAACAATAAAACTGAAGGCTAATTTTCCAACAAAGACAATGGAAGCTAGAATACAATGCAACAATATCTTTCAAATTCTGGGGTGGGGTGGGGTGGGAGGGGGAGTGGGGAATGCCAATCTAAAATTTTATTCAAAGTCCAAAGAGTCTTTCCAACGAAGGCAAAATAAAGACATTTTTACAGAGAATTTGTTGACAATAGACCTGCACTTCAAAAACTGTTAAATAAATTAATATTAAGTGGAGTTCTTTGGGAAGAATGATTATCTCAGATGAAAGCATGGCATTGCAGGAAGGAATGAAGAGTACCAGAAGTGGGAAAATAAGTAGGTAAATATTTATCTGCACGGACTGTTTCAAGGCACTAATAAGAAGAGAAGACTTGTTAATTTGAACTAGATAACAAAAATAATAGCTTAAAAGGCAAAAGGTATGGAGTTAAAGTGTTATAAAGTTTTTCTATCGTTTAGGAAGTAGCAAATGTAGTTATTTACAGCACACTATATTAAATGAAGGATGAATATTGTAACCCCCAGAGTAATTCCTAAGGGAATACTAAAAGAATATTTAAATTAGATGGTGACAGAGTAGAGAAAAAGTGGAATAATAAAAAATCCCTGTTAAGTTGAAAAAGCAAGAAGTATTAATAAGCAAAGAAGATATTAGAAAAACAGAAAACAACTAACAACATGGAAGGCTTAGACCCAAATATAACTGTCACTACATTAAATATGACAGAATAAAATTCCAATTAATAAACAAAGATTGTCAGCAGGATAAAAACAAAATACCACTATATGAAGTTATGGAAGCCACAACTGAAATATAGCACACATAGCTTGAAAGTATAATGATGGAAAAAATATACCTTGCAAGAACTAGCCAAAAGGCAGATGGAGTGGCTGTATTAACATTAGACAAACATTTTTTGACACAAAAATATTACCAGAAATAAAGAGATACATTTCACAATAGTAAGTTCAATAGGAAGATATAACATTCTCTTATGTATATATACCTAATAACATAGTTTCAAAACATATATAAAAATAATTGACAGAACCAAAAGGAGAAATATACATTTCCACAATCATATGGGGGTTTTAAAACACTCTTTTCTTTAATTATTAGAATAAGAAGGTAAAATATAATTAGAACACTATAGAAAATATGAACAAAATTATTAGCAAACTTGATCTCAATGACATGTATAGATCACTACACCCAACAAGTACAGAATAAACATTCTATTCAAGTGTACATGAAATGTTTGCCAAAATAGACCATATGCTAAGTCATAAAGCATCTCAGCAAATATAAAGGGCTGAGATCATACAGAGCACGTTGTGTTCCCCGACCACAGTGGGGATAAACTAGAAACCCACAACTGAAAGATAACTTACGAAAAAAATCAAAAGCAGACCTTGATAGCCAGGACTGGTCTGACACAGCAGGCCTCAGGGTTAGAGCTCCTGGTGCTCCCAGCTAGGCCATGTGGTTCTCTGATTGGAGAAAAACAATCTCACAGAATACCAACATCATACAAGATCACTATGAGACTGTGATGGAGTGAAACAAGGCAATCTACTTCATAATTTTGTCTAAATACAGATTAAAAACAAGGTCAGTGTACAACCAACAAAACACCAACATCCCCCACTTCCAGCTAATATGAGTGATTACTGCTACTTTGTCAAGTACAGCTGCAGCCCCTCTCCAGACTGCCCTGCATATAGATGAGATTTATTGAAATAACCAATCATAAAATTGTTCCTTTTTCTATAGTACTTAATCTAGGATAAACTCTCACTTCCTTAAGCCTTCTCCAAAATTACTCAACCAAACACTAATCCTATAATTGGTCCTTTTTAACACCTTCTTACTAAGATGCCCCATGGTTCCCCATGGTGTAAGTTCTGCCTTGCTGTAGTGAATAATAAACTCAACTTGTTCAATCACAGATATTTACCTGAGAGTCTTTGGCTGGATGGCATTGACAGTTGAAATCCCCAAATCTTTGAAAAATAAGCAGCATAATTCTTAATAATGCATCATCAACAAAGAAATTACAATGAATTAAAAAATATTTTTTAATTGGATGATAATAAAAATAATATATCAAAAAGCTTTTGGATTCATTTAAACTGTTCTTAGCATGAAATGTCCAAATGACCAAAACATTTTGTCCTGTTTCTGGTAGGGGATGGGGAAAATTAGCCATTTAAAATATGCCCAGAGTGTTTTCCAAAACAAAGGCCAGCCCTCAGAGGAGACTACCAGAGCCTTTTCTGACCTGGAGGAAGGGCAGCTAGTCAACTCCAGCCCCCTTGAGATTTCCTGTTTAAGGTAAAGGGAAGAAAAGTAAAAAACTTAGAAATGCTATTGAAGGTTACTGCCCAGGGACTCATGTTCACTAAAAAACAGATTTAATTATAAGATTATAGGATGCTTTTATTCTCCAACACCTTACCACCACATCAACAGGGCTTGTTATTAGTGTAATAATAGTGGCTTACAACTGAGAGAGCTGCAAGACACAGACTATTTAAGAAAGAGATCTTAGGGAAACTCAAAGACAATAGAGAAGGGGAAAAATAACCCAATAAGGATGCTAGAGGAAAGTAAAGCTTCTAGTATCTACAACTATAACAAACATTAAACACAGCTTATAACCTAGGCAGATTTGCATAAACCTCTCACTAAATGTCTAATTAACTCAGTTTCTATTACCCAATACATCATGTCCAGCTTTCAATAAAAAATTGAGAGATAATATAAAAGGCAAGAAAAAACACAATCTGTAGAAATAAAGCAAGCATCAGAACCAGAATCAAATATAAAACAGATTTTGGAATTATCAGATAAGGGATTTAAAATAAGTATGATTAAGATATTCAGGACCTCAATAGAAAAGTAGACAACATGCAAGAATAGGTGAGTAAATAAGCAGAGAGATGGACGATCTAAGAAAGAATATAAAGAAAATGTTAGAAATAAAAAAAAACTAACGAAATGAAGACTACATTTGATGGGCTCATAAGTAAACTGGACATAGACAAGGAAAGAATCAGCTTAAAGATATGTCAACAGAATTTCCCAAAGTGAAATGCAAAGAGAAAAAATATAAATTGAAAACAAAGGAATAGAATGTTCAAGAATTGTGGGACAATTACAAAAGGTATAAAATATGCACAATGGGAATACTGGAAGTAGAAGAAAGAGAGGAAAGAGCTGAAGAATTATTTGAATAATAACAATGGAGGTTTTTCCAAATTCTTTAATGGCAGACCCCAAACCACAGGTCCAAAAGCTCAGAGAACATCAAGCAGGATAAATACCAAAAAAACTTACATCTAGGCATATCATATCTAATGACAAATATTTAAAGAGTTGAAAAAAAGCCACTAGTCTAGAATTCAGAAAAGAATGAGAAATAAATAATTTCTCAAACAAACAAAAACTGAGGTCATTTTTTGCCAGTAGACCTGCTTTGCAAGAAATGTTAAAACAGTTCTTCAGAGAGAAGGAAAATTATGTCAGAAATATGGATCTAGGACTTCCCTGGTGACGCAGTGGTTGAGAGTCCGCCTGCCAATGCAGGGGACACGGGTTCGCGCCCTGGTCCGGGAGGGCTCCACATGCCGCGACGCAACTAGGCCCGTGCGCTACAGCTGCTGAGCCTGTGCTCTGGAGCCCATGAGCCACGGCTGCTGGGCCCACATGCCACAACTACTGAGGCCCGCGCCTAGAGCCCATGCTCCACAACGAGAGAGGCCACCGCAGTGAGAAGCCCACGCGCCGCGGCGAGGAGTGGCCCCCGCTCACCGCAGTTGGAGAGAGCCTGCGTGTAGCAACAAAGACCCAGTGCAGCCAAAAATAATAAATAAATTAATTAATTAATTAATTAAAAAAAGAAATATGGATCTATTTTTTAAAAAAGGAAAAGTATTAGAATAAATGAAAGTAAAATACAATGTTTTATTTTTTTTATTCTTAATTGGACTGATAACTGTGTGTTCAAAGTAATAGTAGCAATAATGTATTAGGTGATTATAGTATATGGATAAGTGACAGGAATGACACAATCATATAAGGGATAGGAAGGAAGAATTGAGACTACTTTGTTATAAGGTACCTGTTCCATCCATGAAACAGTATAGTATTCCATGGAAGTGAACACAGATTGGTTGTGAATGCGTATCGCTAACTCTAAGGCAACCACTTAAAAATCAAAAATAAAGCATAAAATGGGAGAGAAAATAGAATCACATAAAGTGATTAACTAAGAGAAATGCAAATCAAAACTACAATGAGGTATCACCTCACACCGGTCAGAATGGCCATCATAAAAAATCTACAAACAACCAACTCTGGAGAGGGTGTGGAGAAAAGGGAACCCTCTTGCACTGTTGGTGGGAATGTAAATTGATATGGCCACTATGGAGAACAGTATGGAGTTTCCTCAGAACACTAAAAATAGAATTACCATATGATCCAGCAATCCCACTACTAGGCATATACTCTGAGAAAACCATAATTCAAAAAGAGTCATGTACCACAATGTTCATTGCAGCACTATTTATAATAGCTAGGACATGGAAGCAACCTAAGTGTCCATCGACAGATGAATGGATAAAGAAGATGTGGCACATATATACAATGGAATATTACTCAGCCATATAAAGAAACGAAATTGAGTTATTTGTAATGAGTTGGATGGACCTAGAGTCTGTCATACAGAGTGAAGTAAGTCAGAAAGAGAAAAACGAATACCGTATGCTAACACATATATATGGCATCTAAAAAAAAAAAAAGGTTCTGATGAACCTAGGGGTAGGACAGGAATAAAGACACAGACATAGAGAATGGACTTGAGGACACGGGGAAGGGGAAGGGGAAGCTGGGACAAAGTGAGAGAGTAGCATTGACATATATACACTACCAAACATAAAATAGATAGCTAGTGGGAAGGAGCTGAATTGCATGGGGAGATTAGCTCGGTGTTTTGTAACCACCTAGAGGGGTGGGATAGGGAGGTTGGGAGGGTGATGCAAGAGGGAGGAGATATGGGGATATATGTATACATATAGCTGACTCACCTTGTTATACAGCAGAAATTAACACAACATTGTAAAGCAATTATACTCCAATAAAGATGTTTAAAAAATTGATTAATTAAAATCAGAGAAGTTAGAAAGATAGTAGATTAAAAAGAGAGAAACAATTAGCAGTGCAATGAATAGAAAACAGTTACAACATGGTCGATATTAATCCAACTACATCAATCGCTTTAAATGTGAATGGTCTAAATACATCAGTTTAAAAACTGAAACTGCCATAGTGGATCAAAAAAAAAAAAAAACCCACCTACAGGTTGTCTATGAGAAATTCACTTTAAATATAAAAACGAAATAGATTGAAAATAAAGGAATGGAGAAATATTGTCATGTTAACACTAATTAAAAGAAAGCCAGAATGGCTCTATCAATTTCAGACAAGGCAGAATTCAGAATGAGGACAATTATCAGGGATAAATAGGGGCATTACATAACGGTAAAGGGGTCAACTCTCCAAGAAGGCACAATGATTTTTAATATGTACGTGCCTAACAACAGAACATCAAAATAAGTGTAGCAAAAACAAAATGCAGATAGAAAGGCAAATCCACTCACAGTTGGACACCTGAATACCTATTTATCAATAATTAGTTGATTCATAGGCAGAAAATCAGTAAGAATATAGTTGAACTGAACAGCATCATTAATCAACTAGATATAATTGACATTTATAAAAAAATACATCCAACCACAACAAAATGTAAGTTCATCTCAAAATCACAGGAAAGATTCACTACGATTTGACCACATACTGGGCCACAAAACACACCTTAAAAAATTTAAAAGAGCAGAAATCATACAAAGTGTGCTGACAGATCACAATGGGTAGAAATCAGTAATGGAAAGATAGGTGGAAAATCCCCATGTAAAGATAATTAGAGAAGAAACCAGTGAAATTTAAACAAAAAAATCAATGGGGAAAATCAGTGAAATCAAAAGCTGTTTCTTTAAAAAGATTTTTTTTTTAAATTGATAAACCTCTAGCTAAGCTAATCAACAACAACAAAAGACACAAATTAGTAATACCTGAAATGAAAAAGGAGCATCACTACTTATTACCTGGACACTAAAATAATAATAAAAGAATGTTATTAACAACTCTATGCCCACTGATTTGATAACATAGATGAAGTAGACAAATTCCTTAAAAAATACACACCACCAAAACTTACACAAGGAGAAATAGACAATCTGAGTAGGCTTATATCTACTAGCAAAATTGAATTGATAATTAACAACTTTTGCAAAAAGAATCCACAAGGCTAAGATGGTTTCATGAATGAATTCTACGAAGCATTTAAGAATTTATACCAATTCTCTACAATCTCTTCTAGAAAACAAAAGCAAGGAAAACATTTCCTAACATTCTATGAGGTCAACATTTTACTAATACCAAAATCAGATAAAGACTTTATAAGCAATGAAAACTGCAGACCAATATCTCTCATGAACATAGATGCAATACTCCTCAACAAAATAATATCAAATCAAATCCAACAATATATTAAAAAAATATGCCAAATGAGAGATTTACTGCCAAACAGAGATTTATTCCAGGTATTCAAGGTTAGTTCAACATTCAAAAATCAAATAACATAATCCATCACATCAATAGTTTAAAGAAAAAAGTCTTCTGATCATATGATAAAGAAGAAAATCATTTGATCAATAATCAATAGATTCAGCAAAAGCATTTGACAAAATCCAACATCCATTCATGATAAAAACCCTCAGTGAATTAGGAATGGAAAGAAATTTCTTCAGCTTGATAAAAAAAAGAAGGTCAAAAGCCTACAGCTATATCATACTTAGTGATGAGAAAATAGATCCTTTCTCTCTATGATTAAGAACAAGGCAAGGATATCCCCCTCTCACCACTTTATTCAACACTGAACTGGAAGTTCTGGTAAATTCAGTAAGACAAGAAAATAAAGTAAAAAGTATAAATATTGGGAAAGAGGAAATAAAACTGTCTTTGTTTGCAGATGACATGATTGTAGAAAATAACAAAGAATTAGCAACAACAAAAGAACCCCTGCTACTAATAAGTGATTATACCAACCTTGCAGGATACAGGATTAAAATACAAAAATCTGTTACTTTCCTTTACACCTGCAACGAACAACTGGGAAATTAAAAGCACTATACCATTTAAATTAGCACCAAAAAAAGAAACAAATACCTAGGTACAAACCTAACAAAACATGTACAGAATCTATAACGAGGAAAATTCCAAACTAATGAAAGGAATCAAAGAGGATTTAAATAATTGGAGAGATATTCCATGTTCATGGACTAAATATGAATTCTCCATATGGACACATTGGAGAGGTACATACTAAGATATCAATTCTTCCCAGTCTATAGATTCAGTGCAAACTCAATCAAAATTCCAGCAAGTTATTTTGTGGATATGGAAAAAATGATTCTAAGTCATATGTGGAAAAACCAAAAACCCAGAATACGCAGCGTAATACTGAAGAAGAATAGTGTGGGAAGACTGACACTACCTGACTGCAAGACTTACTGCCATGTTATAGTAATCAAGACAGCATGATATTGGGGAAAGAATGGTCAAATAGGTCAATGGAACAGAATTGTGAGCTCAGAAATAGACCCACACAAATACAATCAAGTGATCTTTGACAAAGAAGCAAAGGCAATTCAGTGTAAAAGGATGAACTTTTCAAAAAATGGTGCTGGAACAATTTGGACATCAATACAAAAAAAAAAAAAAACTCCATAAAGAACCTACAGTTTTCACAAAAATTAACTCAAAATGGATTACAGACCTATATGTAAATTTAAAAACTATAAAACTTCTAGAAGATAACATAAGAGGAATGATAGAGACAGCAAGCAGGTTTGGTGATGAGTTTTTAGATATAATACTAAAAGCATAATCCATGCAAGAAAATAATGATAATTTGGACTTTATTAAAATTAAAAACTTTTTCTCTGTAAAGGACACTGTTATAAGAATAAAAAGAGAAACCACAGATTTGGAGAAAATACTTGTAGAACACATATCTGATAAAGGACTGTTATCTAAAATATCAAAAGAACAGTTAAAACTCAACAATAGGAAAATGAACAACCTGATTAAAAAAACTTGCAAAAGACCTGAACAAACATCTAGCCAAAGAAGATATATGGATAGCAAATAAGTATATGAAAAGATGCTCTACATTATACATCCTTAAGGAATTACAAAATAAAACAACAAACAGACACCACTACGCAACTATTAGAATAGCCAAAACCCAAAACATTGAAAACACCAATGAAGATGTGGAGCTACAGGATTTCTATTTATTGCTGGTGGGAATGCAAAAGGGTACAGCCATTTTGGAAGATAGTTTGGCAGTTTCTCACAACACTAAATATAGGTTTATCATATGATCCAGCAATCGTTCTCCTTGGTATCTACCCAAATGAGTTAAAAACTTATGCTCACACAAAAACCTGCACACAAAATTTTACAGTAATTTTATTCATAATTGTCAAAACTTGGAAGCAACTAAGATGTCCTTCAACAGGTAAACAAACTATGGTATATCATACAATGGATATTATTCAGAGATAAAAGGGTATGCGCTATGAAGCAACAAAAAGACATGAATCTTAAATACTTTTTGCTAAGTGAAAGAAGGCAGTGTGGAAAGGATACATACTGTAGGACTCCAACTATACAACATTCTGGAAAAGGAAAAACTGTAGAGATAATAAGATCAGTAGTTTCCCAGAGTCCAGGGAGGAGGTAAAGTGGGGAGGAAATGGAGAGATAAAGTACAGGGGTTTTTAGGGCAGTAAAACTATTCTCTATAATCATTGTAATGGTGGATAAAGTACATTATGCATGAGTCAAAACTCATAGAACTATACAACAAAAAGAGTGCAAAAAGAGTACAATGCAAAATATGAACTTTAATTCATAAATATGTATCAATATTGATTCATTAATTGTAATGTGTTGCCATACTAATGCTAGAAGTTAACAATAGGGGAAACTGTGTGTGTGTGTGTGTGTGTGTGTGTGTGTGTGTGTGTGTGTGTGTGTTTTGGGGGAAGTATACGGGAATACTCTGTACTATCTGCTTAATTTTTATGTAAATCGGCAATTCTTCAATAAAATGTACTAAAAAAATTGGTAGGGAAATATCATTCTATAAATGGAGAGAATTATACCTGAAGTAACATAAACATTAAGATTTTGATTTGGCACATAACATGAGAGGTGAAATTTATTCTTAGAAAAATGCTCTATATTTTTCAATGTGGAGAGAATAACAGTCACTATAAAATTTACATAAATAGCATTTAAAGTAAACATGCTACATACTTACTTTACAGAATGGTTTATTTTCAGACACTATTTAACACAGAGAGAAATAATAGTTGCTACGTTACCATGCATTGTTTAATTTTACTACTAAGCTAAGATACAAATGCAGTGAGAATGAACATCAATCCATATAAAACACAGCACTCTTTCCAAGTAAACAGTATTTGCTTTTACTCAGTATTAGCTAATGGTCCAATTCAATCTGGTTATGAAAGAGCATAATGTGGTTAGCAGATTTTCCTACCTACTCCAAGAGCCAGACTAAAGTTCCTCATAGAATTGAATTTGGGTATTAGGTAACAGGAAATGTGGCTGCTGATAACTGAGTTACTTTAAACCCTGAAGCAGTCACTGGGACATTTTGTCCATTAAGTTTACAGATGGCAAAGTAGATATGTTATTCACAGCTGCATTCATGAGGACATGACATTTTTGTCTATATTAATCTCACGGATCGCTTGACATGACTCATTTAACCTCTCTTTCTATTAATGAAAAGGAAGCTAACTAGCAAAACTTATGATGCCTTTTAAATAGATCCACACACTGTCCCTGTCAACTCTTAAAAGTTTTAGAGAGAAATAGAAATACTCATTTCATTTTACCAAATAATTGGGCCAAACAGAAGTTACATTTTGTGATTTAATTACCCTTCATAATCATAGTAAGGCAAAGATTAAATCTAAAATAGTGCAAATATGCCAAAAAAGAGTGTACTTGATGCATGTGTTCCTGACAAGAGTTGTTATCTTCAGTGGCAACAGACAAAATACTAAAAGTTATCATGGAAATTGAATTTCAGGAAAATGCATTGGCTGGAATTATTCAGAATCCCAGGGGGGGAAAAAAAAAGACTTCAGAAGAGCTTAATCATTTATTTTGTTTGAACCCTATAATCATGAGCCAACAGTAAATCAGGAAATCTTCTCAACCACCTGTGTCTGACTTATAAGTTTCAATTGTCACAAATCTGTGTGCTGTGATAAACATCCAAGGTTATAGAACAAAGTCATGATGGGCATATTCAGTGAGGCAATATGAGCTGCATTCCACAAAGACATCTAACCAGTATTGATAGGACGGTTATCAATAGATAAGATAAAGCACAAATAGGGATGCCTGGTATATATGAAACAGCATAAGCATGCAACGCAAGCCTTAAACAAAAGGAGAAGCATTTTATGACCAAGAACTTTGAACAACCCACTGAGAACTTGGAGGATCCTAGAGACTTCAAGGAACCCTGAAGCAAAACTTGAAAACTCTATTCTGAAAACTGGGAGCTGAGTTCTCACATTTGAGAGCCATGCATGAAAAAAAAATGAATCTTAAACTGTGCATAGACTCGAGCTGAGACATAAGGTCTGAAGGTCTGTGTCATGCTCAAAGGCATCTTCTCTTTCTATGCAGATTAGGTTACACTTTAAAGATGTTTAAGCCTCTTAAACAAAAATCACTTGAGCTCTAAAAATACTTTTAGATGATGAGCAACTCAGCATAGCCCTACAAGCTTGTTTTTAAAAAATTACATTCATCTATTTACACAGTCTATTTCTGATGTCTGTTGCCACAAACCCAAAAAGTAAAAATCTTCATTGATTTTATCTTCAAAATTTGACATATTGGAGGGCAATCCAGGGCAATATTTAAATTTTAAATAGGAGGAGAGTTCACACTCTAATACACAGAGGGAAATAAGTGGTGAAATAACACTTATAGGCTTATAAATGGCAAATGTGTCTGAAGTGGGCAGAGCATGCTGCTTTCATATCCTGGGAAAGAAATAAAAATGTGCCAACAAAAATAGCACGGAGAATGCCTGAAGGGTGGAAGCCCTGGTATTAGTAAAAGCATTTTGCTGCCCATTAAGCAAGTACCAATTAGGTTCATGGAATCTGAGATGAAAGAAGGTATAAAGATAATCTCAGCAGTCATTCTCAACCTTCGTGAGAATAACGAGTGTGAGAGATAGTTTCCAAAGATGCTCTCCTTATCAAAAAACATGGCTCCTAGAATTTACAACCTTATGTGGTCCTCTCCCACAAGTGGGATGTGGAGTATCTAGCCCAGCTGCCTCAGCTGGTGCCACTTGGAGCCCTTCTTGAATACCTGATCCACAAAATCATGAGCAATATAAGATGGTTGTTTTAAGCTAGTAGATTTTGGAAAGGTTTGTTTTGCAGGAAAAAAAACAAAAAACAAAAACAGATCAATGACTTTTCTAAGTTCAAAATATACCTTGCAGACCTACGTGATCCTTGTATTTTTAACACTCATTCACTGAAAATATGCATAATAAAAAGAAGAAATGTTTTTTAAAAATTCTAGTAATAATAATTGTGACAATTGTAATGGCTAACCTTTGTTTAATATTGTTTATTTGCAAAGTGCTCTTCCAAGAGCTTTCCTGATTTATGCTATTTAATAGTCATAACATACTTATGAAGATGGTATTGTTATTATCATCCCCATTTTATAGATGAGGAAAGTGAGTCACAGAAAGATTAAATAACTTTTCCCCACTGTTACCTAGTAGCAAGGAATTATTATGTATTTAATTTATTACAATAGTAAATATGTATCTTGACACATTGTAGTTCACAGGTGTACAAACATGGTATTTATATACAATGCTCAGTTTATTGATAAATTCACAGTCACTATATCATAGCTCCATGGTCTCCAAGGAATTTATGGACCACAGTTTGAGATCCATTGTTCTACACCAATTCTCTTGACATTTCTTAGATGAGGAAACTGAGAGCCACACAAATTATATGAATATCCTAGGTTTATACAATTAGTGACCTAGTCAGAGCTACAACTCCTTCCTAGTCATTTTCACATTAATGTCTTTATATTAATCCTAGGTGGTCTTTAACTACCTTTTGGGTCTTCAATTCTTTGTGTCTTTCTGTCAGAAATATATCGACCTTAGATCCTATTTGTTAAAAATCCTCAAAATCTTCTCTTGTGACTTTTTAGTTTTTAAAATTTCACATTTTCACATTTGTATGATTATGAATTATTATGTTTTCATTTTATTCTAGGTAGTGTAAAAGCCTGAAGAAATAACATTACACCTTTAAAAAACACCAAGGGGGGAAAGCAGCGGGGGGTAGGGGTGGTGGTGTGATGAACTGGGCGATTGGGATTGACATGTACACACTGATGTGTATAAAATGGATAACTAATAAGAACCTGCTGTATAAAAAATAAATAAAATAAAATTCAAAAATTCAAAAAATTAAAAAATTTTAAAAAAAATTCCTGATATGCTCCTTTATTCAGATTGACTTTATCACAAATCAGTGTTTTACTGTTCTATGCGAAACTGACTTAAAAATAAAGCTAAATAGGAAACCGTTCCTATCTAGGTTCCACACCTACTTAATACTGTCTACTGTATTTTGCTGCATCAGCCTTGTTCTGTATGCGGTGGGAATTATCAGTGGCCGAGTAACCCAACTCCTTTTCTATTCGCTCATTGCCTTAACCTTTTTTACATTCCAAGGGTGATCAATGCAAATACCTTGCCAAAGTACATTTCTTGTGCATGTTACTGCTAAACATCATTCAATCATTTGAGTGGAAATCTTTACAGGAGTTCATCTTAGGTGAACCTGAATACGCCCGTTTTTCTTTTAGAGAGGAATGAAGAGTTCCAAACAAGTCATAAAACTGTAAAAGCAATTTCAAGAGTCCATCCTAATTGTTCCCACTGTGAAATAGAAAGAAGCATCGGGGTTTCAAAAACATTCCTGTACTCAAGGATATATCAGTAAATATTTATTGAACATTCCTGCAGAAAATATTCTGCAGACTGGGGAGAACTCTGCAGTGGTCCGATGTGTTATTTACAGAGGTCTCAAGGCAGGCTGTTGTTTATTCATTCTGAATATGAGTTACCTAACAGTAAATCCAATAGTATCAAAAAGTAATTTATGGCAGAACTCTCCTATTGATTTATTGTTAGTATTACAACCATTGGGTCCATATAATCATGAAATTGTAGTTCTGAAAAAGACTTTACTTCCCTCATTTAATCTACAAGAGAATATAAACCCAGACACAAAGAAAGTCAGTTTCTGTGACTTTTAATGATTGGCAGGGTGAAGTTTAGACACCAGACCTCTTAATCCCAACCGTGGGTTTATGCCTTTATGTGTAGTACACTGTTGCAGAGAGCAATGGTAATTAGACAGTGACAGGAAATAATAAAAACAAACAAAACCAGTTCTTGGATATTTGGGGTTATGCAAAGGACTTAAAAGTAAAAATAAAGTTTGAATAATATGTAGTTTCCTAAACCATATTTTATAACATCACAGATTGTGTACTCTGATTAACCACACTGTCATTTGGTAAAGGACAGTGCTTTCAAGGAATTCCAGCAACACTAATCACAATAATTGCAATGCCTAACCTTTATTCAGTGTTGCCTCTGGATCAAAGTCTCTTGTGTAAGGTAATAAAAACACTCTACTTTGTCTATGCATCAGACTTCTATGGGGATGACATAAAATAACTTTCTTGAAATACAAAGAAAATTATTTATTCATATAAATGAATAACATATAAATGGTGTTAATTGGCAGCCAGAGGGATAAGTCCAAGAGGAGTGTACTCATAATTCTAAAGACAGCGACTGTTCTTCAGCCTCTGCTCTGTGGCAGGGCCCGTTAGTGTTTCCTTTTCTTTCTTTTTTTTTTTTTTGAATTTTGAATTTTATTTAATTTATTTTTTTATTCAGCAGGTTCTTATTAGTTATCTATTTTATACATATTAGTGAATATATGTCAATCCCAATCTCCCAATTCATCCCACCATCACCACCCCCCCCCCCCCCGTCACTTTTCCCCTTTGGTGTCCGTTAGTTGTTTTCTGTAAACTGTATCTAATTCTCACATCATTCTTGTGGTTTAGCTATTATTTATTTTCCTTGTTGATGTACGAGGAAACTGCATACAAGAGAGATTAGAAACTTGCCTAGTGTCAAATGTTTAGAAAGTGTTGGAGACAAGGAGTGAACTCAAGTCTGAATTTAAAGTCCAAGCTGTTTTCCCATGATACTAAGCAGCCTCGACCAATCTCAAGCTAAATAATTAACCTTATTGACTACTTAGCAGGCAGTTTGTCCTTATATTTCTCTACCTTTGAAAAGAAGTCTCCAGATTCAGCTGAAATTAATTGTCCTCCTGTGAATTCCTAGCCTTTGTAATGAGAAGAGTAAAAAAGTCCAGAAAAAATGTCCACGCATATGTGAAAACTTGATTTATGACAAAGGCAACTCAAACAGTGGAGGTTACAATTAGTGTGTTTTTTTAATCAATAAATAAAATTGCATCAATTGAATATCTATATAAAAGTTATCTGTATCTCACACTGAATCCAAAAATAAACATTAAAAATGATAGCTATCATAGAAGAACGTGGGTATCAGAGAAGAACGACATTGGAGTAAGTAGAGATTTATTGAATAGGACATATAAATAGTAATCATAATATAAAATTTTAATAAACTGGAATACATTAAAATTTAAATCTTTTTTTTAAAAGACAAAATTATGAAATAAATAGGTAAGGCACAGATTTGGAGAAGACATATGCAATGTGTTTAAATAACAAAGCCCTTCTACTCAGAATATATACAATCTATAAAAATTCATAAGTAAAAGACAGCCAAATATAATTCTGGACAGTAGTCTTGGACATCTACTTTATGAATGAGGATATTCAAATGGTCAGTAAGCCTATGAAAAATGCCCACTATAGTAATCAGGGAAATGGAAATTAAAGCTAAAGAAGATACCAATACACACCCTAGCCAAAATAATTTTTTATTTTAAAGTAAAAAAAAAAAGTGTTAGTGAGAATGGATGTGGCATAACTAGAATTCTCATCCAATGCTGTGGAGATCATAAATTGGAAATCGTTTGGCTATATCTACCAAAGCTAAATATATACATACTTTATCACCCTTTAATTCCATTTAAAATATATGCCCACAAGAAATGTGTACATTTCTACACAAAATACATGAATGAAAATGTTCATAGCAGCACTAATCATAACTGTCCCAAATAGGAAACAATCCAAATGTAAATCAGCAGTAGAATGGAAAAACAAGTTATGGTCTACTCAAACAACAGAATACTGTACAGAAATGAAAATAGATAAAATTTCCTGTATGCAACTATGTGGATAAATTTCACAAAAATAATGTTGAACAGAAGAAGCCAGACTCAAAGAGTATATACTGTTATGATTATATTTATAAAAGTTTCACAAACAGGTACACATAACTGATGGAGTTAGAAGTCAGGATAATGGTTTATCTTGGGGGAGGAAGGGAGTGTGAACCCCTCACAGCAGGAAGGACACAAGCAGATTCCGTGGTGCTGCCAGTATTGTATTTTTTTTTAATTGAAGTATAGGTGATTTACAATGTTGTATTAGTTTCTGGAGTACGGCAAAGTGAATCAGTTATATATATATGTATACACACACATATTCTTTCTCATATTCTTTTCCATTATGGTTTCTTACAGGTTATTGAATATAGTTCCCTGTGCTGTAGGATCTTATTGTTTATGTATTTTATATACAGTAGTTTGTATCTGGTAATCCCAAACTCCTAGTTTATCCCTCCCCCACCCCTTTTCCCCTTTGGTAACCATAAATTTGTCTTCTGTATCTGTGAATCTGTTTCTGTTTTGTAAATAAGTTCATTTGTATCATATTTTAGATTCCACATAAGTGATAGCATATGATATTTGTCTTTCTCTTTCTAACTTACTTCACTTAGCATGATAATCTCTAGGTCCATCCATGTTGCTGCAAATAACATTATTTTATTCTTTTTTATGGCTGAGTAGTGTTGTACTTATTGGTCAGGGTGATCATTATACAGCCATGTTTGCTTTGTAAAATTCATCAAGCTATATACTTGTGGCATGTACGCACACACATGCACGTGTCGTATGTTAATAAAAATGTTTATTAAAAATAGAAGAATCAGACTCCATGTGACCCTATTGTTAAAAAAAAAAAATACCCAATTTGTTTTGCCTACTTATGTATGGAACTAGTCCATTATGAATTGGATGTCTCAACTCACGTGTTGAAAGTCCTGGTCTATTTTAAGAATTGGAAATTTAAGTTCATACTCTTCTTGGTAAATGTTTCCATTAGTTTCCAAGTAGGGCAGACTAGTCAGACTAACTTAGAACTTTAGGCTTTAATTTATGCTAATAGATGTTGAAATATGTAGTCTGAAGTCTTAAATTTATTGGTAAATAAATTTACCAGACATTAGGTGTTCACAGATTTTGTTTTCCCACTGTGAATGTTAGGAATAAGTTTATCTGCATATAAATTTCTAATCAGTTAAGATTATTTTTTTAACATCCTGTCAAAGAAACCCACCCACAGTGGCTAAAATAAATAGACATTATTTTTCTCACATAACAGGAAGTCCAGACAAAGCAAGACTGTCCAGGGCTGCTGCAGAAGCTTCATCTGAAGTTATCAAAGTCCTGTTTTCCTTCTAGCTTTTTACATTACAACTCTTTACATGCTTTCATTCTTATGCTTGAATCCTTAGTATCCAGTCTTTTATCCATGTTCTAGGCAGGAAAAAGAATATAGAATGAAGGAGGATGGAGGGAACTCCTGAATTAGTAAAGTAAAAAATTTCTCAGAAATTCACCATCTTCTGCTGGGTCTCCTGCCCCAGCCCCAAATGTAAGGCAGTGAAGAAAGGTGTTAATTTTTGGGGCTCAGTGCTGTTCCAAACAAAACTAGGTTCTTTTGGTGACGACGAAGGAGTGAGCAGATATTGGGTAGGCAACGAGCAACATGTATCATAGCCATGTTTTCTTACTCCCCCAAACCAATAGGAATTGCCGACAGTGTCTCTCACGATCTGACATTAGGGTGAAAATCTATTTTTTATTAGTTTCAAAGAGCAATTTGAATATGGAATAATTTGGTTTTACTTTCTACAGAAAACCTGACTCAGACCCTTTTTCAGATGTAATTTTTTGGAGAGTGGTATATTTTAAATGCTAATGATAGCATTATAGCAGTTCTGTTTTCCTGTGACATTTCAAAGGGAACATTTTTTCCAAGTAAACATTAATGGATCATTTACATACACAGCAACCAAATAACTACACTGTTCCATTTAAAGCAGTTTTTCCCAACCTATAATAAACTGATATTTTAAATTAAAGTTTAAGTTTAATAAAATCTAAGGGCATTTTTGTAAAATGTGCTGAGTTGGTAAAAGATTAGTTAATAATTCAAGAGTATATTAAGATTTTTTCTACCTCTGCTAAAGTTGTTTTAGTTAGTAATCTAAAAAGAAAAAGTATTTGTGTTTTCATATGTTTTCAGGGAATAAGCTAGCATCACCATTTATATGTAACTTGCATACCCATATCATACCCTAGGGAACCTATTTAAAAGTTTTGATGATTTACAAAGATGATTAATGAAATGATTAATAAAGCTTGGGTTGTGTATGGGGAAGAGAAAGAGTTTTGTGAGACCAAATTGTCCTCTCAGAACTAAAACAAAGAAATATCTATGTTTTGGAAAAGGTATAATTTCATGCTTCACAAATGCATTTTCAAAGAAAATAGCTCTCCTTAGTTTAGGAAGAATTTCTTTTAAAATAATTGCTTATACAACAATTAAAAAATGGATGTGTGAGGTACTGGGTCAAAGACCTCGATCCACTTGAATTAGGAAACTTTCCAAGAGAGTTAAAGATCCGCGCAGTATGTCCTCATCCCTCACGGCTGTGCTCTGGTCCAGACTCCTGATTTGTATCCCTATTCCCCTAAGGCTGAAGCTCACCTAATTATCTAGGTTTGCCCTCCTGCCTCCTCTCCAGACCTTGGAACCACTTGCTAAGTTCCTGAGTAAATCTGGCAAATATCCTAACAACCCTCATGCCACCAACCAACCACCTAAGTCAAAGAAGTAGGAGTACTTTTCCTAAATGAACATTAGTGTCGCATGGCAACAGGGCTACAACTCAGTGAGCTTGCAGGAGACTCGCCCACTATATACCTGCTTCAGAACAACGAGATTTTTGCCAAACCTGAGAGAATCTTCTTATCTTCTCTCGTAGCATCCTCTTTTTTCCTTCACACAATTATCAAAATTTGGATTCTGTACTTAGTGCAAATCTCTCTCGTAGCCTTGGGTCCCTTTGTTATGCATGGAGCATTCTCCCTTTGGACCAGTCCAGCCTCATGGGCTGTGACAAGTGCAGTCACACAGGGCCCTGTTCTCAGGAGTGCCCCACACTTGCTTTAAAGCTGTGTGGCCAGCCTATTGAAATTTTGAATAATTCTGTCTTTGAACCTGGGTTTTGTAAATGAGGTCTGATAGGGCAATGGGGCATGAACGTGAGCAGGGACATACCCCAGGTAGCAGACATGCAGGCTCAGGCCCAGGGCATCGCGGGCAGCACCAAGCGCTGAGCATTGGCATGGCTGCCCAGCACATATGCACTTGTCTAGGGGCCGTGCTTATGCGCTGGGAACAGAGGGGTCCAGAGTGACAACAGTGGCAGTGGCCACAAAAGCAGAGGCAGTGCAGCACTAACAGGCATGGGCCACAGGAAGGGCTCTGCATGGGAGCAGCCCTGGGACTCACGGTGGGAGGCTGGCCCCAAAGCCTGTCTCTGCGGCACCTGTACCAATATTAACTCTGCAGACTGTGCAGCGCCAGGAGCGGCAGATGCTTGGGCAGTAAACTTTGTCAGTAAATTATTGCAGAATAACAACAGGTACATGGACATGTGTGTGTCAATTACTCAGGAAGTAAATAACTCAGGGAATTATTAGAACTCTTCAAAGAGTTTAGAATCTCCGGCTTTGAAAACAGCCACAACATTGCAAAGCAAATTTCCACAAGCCTAGAAATATAAATTCAGTGTGATTGTTGCATTTGAAAGAAAAGAACTCCATTGTTATACAAGGCTTTGAATGAACTAATTTTAACACGGAAGATAATTTTATAATTAAGTGTTCCTTATAACTGAAGATACAATAATAGAATATGGAAACAGGTGTTTTGAATTCTACACAAATCATGAAGCCACTTTTTATTTTTTAATTTTATTTATTTATTTATTCATTTATTTATTTTTGGCTGTGTTGGGTCTTCGTTTCTGTGCGAGGGCTTTCTCTAGTTGTGGCAAGTGGAGGCCACTCTTCATCGCGGTGCGCGGGCCTCTCACCATCGCGGTCTCTCTTGTTGCGGAGCACAGGCTCCAGACGCGCAGGCTCAGTAGTTGTGGCTCACGGGCCTAGTTGCTCCGCGGCATGTGGGATCCTCCCAGACCAGGGCTCGAACCCGTGTCCCCTGCATTGGCAGGCAGACTCTCAACCACTGCGCCACCAGGGAAGCCCATGAAGCCACTTTAGATTTCTTGCAAGACAGTTATAAGAAATGTCAGAGGAAACTTTAAAATGCCATTGTATAAATTTATATTTAAAATTAAGTTAGGATTATATATAAAAGTGATTTTTACTAAGAATTAAATCTCTTTAGAAAAATTACTCCAAAAGAATTATTAGTTCTATATGTAGTAAAATTCACATTTCAAAATAACTTAGAAATTTATCCCAACATTGTCACAATCTATAAAATATGTTGCATCAGAAGAATCTTCTCAAAATTAAAAAATTACTAAAAATTATTTATAATCTTGCATTTGACAAGAGCACTGACACAGTTTTCAATTATGTCATTTGAAAACAAAATTATTAAAAAAAAATAAAGCTTTAAGACAGAAAAAAAATAAATTTACAGGAATCTTTAAAAGGAAATATGTGCCTACTTAAGAAAGCTGTTTTTTCACCATTTTAGGAAGTCTCTTTCACCATTTAGGAAGTTTCACCATTTTAGGAAGTCTACATACACATGATTGAATTCCATGTAAACTAAAGCTAACAGGCAGATAATTTGGGCACATTTAAATCTGTTGTTGAGTGCAGAATGTCTACTAAACAACATTTAACCAAATGTAGCCACAAGGCACTTAGCCTTAAAATTGTATTTGTTTATGTGTATAATCTATAGCAGAAAAATTGTTCTGAATTCAGAAAATACTTCTCTCCAATAGGTCAGAATTACTGAGGGGTTTTGATCATTTTAAATTTATTTTTGCATTTATGTGGTTATATTGTCAAGACTAGGAGTGGCTTCATCTTATGTTCCTTCCAAGATGTGGCATTCTCCGGGACCACATTCTGCATATGGTAGGTATCCAATAAATATTACTAGTATGCATGCAGGAATAAAATAAAATTTTCATAATTACTTTTGAAACAAAAAGTATATATTTTGATGGCTTTACAAAAGAATTTGCAGAAATGTAAGACAGAAAAATCTTATGATAAACGAAGATAACACATTTTAAAAGTCTTATTTTTTTAATTAATTTTTATTGGAGTATAATTGCTTTACAATGTTGTGTTCGCTTCTACTGCGCAGCAAAATGAATCAGCCATACATATACATATATCCCCTCCATTTAGGACACTACAGTGCATTAAGTAGATTCCCTGTGCTATACAGTACAATTCCCATCAGTTGTCTATTTTATGCATTGTATCAACAGTATATATGTGTCAATCCCAATCTCCTAGTTCCTCCCACCCCACCCCTTTCCCCCTTGGTTTCCATACATTTGTTCTCTATGTCTGTGTCTCTATTTCTTCTTGGCAATTAAGGTCATCTGTACCATACTTCTAGATTCCACATATATGCATTAATATATGATATTGTTTTTCTCCTTCTGACTTACTTCACTCTGTATGACACTCTCTAGGTCCATGCACGTCTCTACAAATGACCCAGTTTCGTTCCTTTTTATGGCTGAGTAATATTCCATTGTATATGTGTACCACAACTTCTTTACCCATTCCTCTGTTGATGGACATTTAGGTTGCTTCTGTATTTATAGTATTATATAAAATTATAAAATAAAATATATTTTGCTATTTATATGCTAATGCTGTTATTCATGCATCACTATTACCCCCTTATGTTACATAAGTAACAACATATTTTAAAGGTAAAAGCTTTGTATTCTAGTATCTCTAATGGCACTGTTTTCCTGCTTTTTGAACAAGGGGCCCACATTTTCATTTTGCTCTGAGTCCTGCAAATCATGCAGCCAACCCTGCTTTGAACACTATGATTTCAATTCTGTACCTTTTCCCCTCTTCCACACCTCCACTCTCACAGCCCTGGGAGCTGCCAATCCCTCTTCCCTCCTAAACTTGCACCTTCATGATTCACTCCTGCCTTCTTGCCTGCCAGCCATCTGAGTCACAGCATGTTATTCTGGCTATAATGGCATATTTGCAATCATTTTGAACACTTACCCTTTGCTAAATCCTTTACATATCGTACCTAATTAGTCACCGCAATCACTCTGCAGGGTAGGTATCTTAGCTTAATTTTATATTCAGGGAAGTAAAGGCTTAAAGTGATTAAATATTTTCTAATGTCACACAGTTCATTGGAGTTTGAAACCTACCAGTAACATGACAGGAACTTTAGATTCCAATTTCTTTGCTTTCTGTATAAGGCATGACTGTAGTGGCTCATAAATAGTGATCTATTCCTTCCAGGGTCCTCCTTCTCTGCTTTACTGAGTTCCTTTTCTAAGGCTTTCCTTGTCCTTTTAATGTCTTCCATACCTCCAGATGCTCTTGTCCTAATCACTGAGATCCTACCAGGTCCATCTGAAATATCTTTCCCACACTTTCCATTGAGTAAATACCTTGTTATTTTCCAAGATGTGCTCAAATATGCACCTACTTGAAATGGGAACCCTCCTACACTGTTGGTGGGAGTGTAAATTGGTGCAGCCACTATGGAGAACAGTATGGAGGTTCTTTAAAAACTAAAAACAGAATTACCATATGATACAGCAATCCCTGGGCATATATCCAGAAAACACAAAAACTCTAATTCAAAAAGATACATGCACCCCAATGCTCATAGCAGCACTATTTACAATAGCCAAGACATGGAAGCAACTTAAATATCCATTGACAGATGAATGGATAAAGAAGATGTGGTATATATATACAATGGAATACTACTCAGCCATAAAAAAAGAATGAAATAATGCCATTTGCAGCAACATGGATGGACCTAGAAATTATCATACTAAGTAAAGTAAGTCATACAGAGAAAGACAAATATCATAAGATATTTATATGTGGAATCTAAAAAAGTGATACAAATGAATTTATTTACAAACAGAAATAGACTCACAGACAGAGAAAACAAACTAATGGTTACCAAATGGGAAGGGGGGGCAGATAAATTAGGAATTTGGGATTAACAGATACACACTACTATATATAAAATAGATAAATAACAAGGACCTACTGTATAGCACAGGGAACTATACTCAATGTCTTGTAATAACCTATAATGGAAAGGAATCTAAAAAAGAATATTTATATAGATATATATGTGTGTGTGTATGTACATATATATATATATAACTGATCAGTTTTCTGTACACCTGAAACATTGTAAATCAACTATACCTCAATTAAAAAACATGCACCTCCTTTATGAAGTCTTGCCTGACCTCCTCTCTCTCACATCATAAAATTGACCACACCCTTCCTAGCCCCAGTGTTCACCATGCATTGTTCTTTCACAGATTGTGTAACACCAGTCGGCTTAAACAGAGACACAGTAATCTCTAGCATAGGATGATGAGTCTGTCACAGATAACAACTATCTTAGTTTGCCTTCATATTCCCAGCACTTAGCCCAGTTCAATCAATGAATAAATGATGAACAAATGAACCAATAATAAAAGGGAGAAATATCCCCCCTTATACTGGTGAATTATTACTACCCTTACTGCATTAATTTAGTAGATACCGTTTTTTCGTCCAATTCTGAGTGCTCTTTATATAACAGTCCATTTATACCTGAAAACAATGCCATGTTCATCATGTTATTTCCTTCAGCACCAGGGAAAACTGAGAGTTGGAGAGATGAAGTAAATTGTCCGCTTTTATGCAGCTACTTCAAGAGAGAGCTGTAATTTGAACTCAGATACTTCTAACTCCAAAGGCTGTGCTCTTCAAAAATATGTTTATTTCCTGTACTCTTCATTTATTAAAGCGCTTGTCCCATGTAATATAGCCCTCATATTTAAGTCACTATATAATTCAGCTTTCTGTCTTAGAAAATCGGCTGAGGTTCAATGGGAATAAAATACAGTACATGTGTCTCCTTCCTGTGTCAAATTAGAAATCACCTCTCCCATCTAGTTACTAACTACTTTCCCTGGACCCAAATTTGCACGTTTTTTTCTTTGGCTCTGTACATAGTCATGGAATCTTAGCACATAAGGAAAGGGGAGGAAAGCCAGCATCCTCCTTAACAGGCCCATTCAGATTCTCCCCAGCAGACAGCATCCTGGCATACTCAGAGACCTCTGAATTCTCAGTAGTTTCACAGATTCCCTGCTCCCCCTGGTTCCTTCCCTACATTCTGTATTCTCTCTCTCTCTCTGGAGCAGGTACAGCAGACAGACGATAACTGAAAAGGCCTGTTTAATTTTAATTTTGGATACATAATAGCTGACTTTCAGAAAATCTACAATTTATTTGTGGTTGAATAAGAGATATAGAAAGAAGAGAGAAGGAAAGATACAGAGAGAGTCCAGGCTCTCTCTACCACGAGAATTCAAATTTGTAATTGAAATGACCTCTTTAGCTAGTTTCTCATGAAATCTTTCACTATGACATTTGATTTGAATTTGATATTTGGTAATAAATATCTTTTTTAATACTGAATTGGTTAAGTAGTGTATTTAAGGAAGCTTCTCAAAGGACAAATCATCTACAATTCTCTTAATGTTTATGAGATACTAATAAGGGGTAAATTTGCAATTAAGGCTGTATTTTATATGAATTTAAATACAAGACTAATATTTATATGTAGTGAGAGCAATTCCTCCTTTCGAATGTTAATTCCTTTTTTTCACTGAACAGCTGAGCCTCTGTAGCGCCCTACATCATTTGTCAGATTTAACAACCCAGAGTAAATAGCTCTCTGAAAAGTAACTACAGGTCCATCTTGTTGATCCCAATTTGTCAAACGTTGCAATGAAGAAAGTGCTAACCCTTCAGGAAGGGTGTGAGGAGATTTGTAATTTACCCGAAACTCTAGACCAAAACTCAGAAATAGATTTTCTATCTTGCATCTATATAGTTTCTCTTGACAGAAGAGTAGGATTTGTTATATTATTTGTCACAATTGAACTTTCCAAGTCTTCTGCCTGTCTAATATTATTTTTCAATGAGGATACATTGAGAGGAATATTTTTAAACTGTTTGTGCCTTTTTTCTGAGGCATCAAAGGCACAGAAAGGGTAAAATATATTACACTAAACCATAAACTTAGTTTACAGCAAAGGCAAGATTAGTGTTCATAAATGATTGGCAACCCACTTTGCTTTATACCAAATAATGGAAACAAAAATGATTGAAGGTACAGTGGTCAGAGATAATGTCTACATAATGCCAAATAATAGCTAGATAACACTTTTAAAACTTAGTCAAGATTTGGATGTTTTTATATGTTTGCAAATAAGAAACAACTCTTAGTAAGCTGATTTGACTCGTTTATTTTCTAATTTCAGTTATCTGAAATTAAGGTCTTTCTTGGTTTGCTAGTTATTACTTCCTGCTAATAAGAAAATGTGCTTTACTAAGTGTATATGAATTCTATCTGTCGTTCAAAGTCTCCCAGTAGTGACCAGTTATTGTCTCTCTGATACCTTCATATATTTCCCCAGCAAAGCCAAGGAAATCACTTAAGTTTCAGTAGATTATTTTTCACAACAGAACTATAAACAGAATATAGCATTGGTAAGTTTCTATAGACAACAAGCCAAGCTCGCCTTTATTATATAGACTTGCTATTATACACATGTTGAGAGGATCAGGATTGAAAGGAGGGCAATATTGAACAGAGAAACTAATATTTATCTTAAGTTGGACATAATAGTGTTTGTAAAATACAGAAACTGCAGCTGAATTAATAGGAAGTAAAATTGCTATTTAGGGATCTATGTCATATATATATATATATGATGAGTACTGTTCATATATGTGTATGAACTTCATATATACATATCATGGGTACAGCTAGATTCTGTATCACCACCAACCCCTTCTCAATAGAATCTATAAAACCCCAGGGGCTCAAGGACTGTTTTCTTCACTCAATCTTTTACTAAAAAAATCTAAAGGCATTTCATGGGCCAGGCACAAAAGACAATGGGCATCATAAAAATGGAGACAGCAAAATTCATATAGAAAAGGCACAGATATAATATAATCTAGTAGAAGAAAGAAAGTAGGGCCACAATACAAGGCAAAAACAGGAAAAAAAGAACAATTAAAGTGCTGTCGATATTTAGGTGAGTGAGAGGACTTCTGTTGGATGATAGTGGTGGATTAAAAATAGAACATGAAAACAATAGAGTTTTAAAACAATTGATGTGATGAATGTGAAAAAGTAATTGGATTAAATACTTGTTTAAAAATTATCAGAGCACATTTAAAATCAGGACAGCTTGAATTTATAATTAGTAAACTTATGACTATCTAAAAAAATATTCAGAAGCCTAGGACTATAGTCAATAGTACTATATTGTATACTTGAAATTTGGTAGAGTAGATCTCAGATGTTCTCACCACAACAAAAAATGGTATCTTAGAAACTATGTGAGGGGATGGATATGTTAAGTAACTTGATTGTGATAATTATCACAATGTAAACATTTTGCATCAAAACATCACATTGTACACCTTAAAGATACACAATTTTTATTTGTCAATTATTCCTCAGTAAAGCCAGGAAAAAATTAAAAGTCCAAGAAGGGAAACGGGAACGAGCAGAAATTGTTGGTGATTCAAAGGTGGGAATTGACAGAGCAGGAATGGAGGTAAGTCAAGGAAAAAAATTCTTGGGTGATGTCAGGTGATTGTTGAGCTGAGTAGATGTGAGGTGCCTGGGTTGGAGAACACGTGAGCCTAGAAGAGATGTGGAAAAAAATAGAATAAGCAAAGACTTGTGATTATATGAAGATGAAGAACAGGTTCTGTGATAGTGACAACAGGGTGAAGAAGTGGAAGATTAAAAAGTTATCGTTATAAGGGTAGGCTTCTCCTCACATTGCCCAGGAAGAGAGGTAACTCATGTCACAGAAGGAAAACTTGTAGAAGGAATACTTTTTATTCTTCTCTCAAAGGAAGAACAGCAACTTATTTCATGGTAAGATCAGGAAAATAGCCTTTTGGCACAGCTCCTTCCATGGGGCTCTTGAGAAATGAGAATTCTTTTTTCATTTGGAAGGACTTCATTTCTGGGAGGGAAGGTTTTCATTCATGAGGGAAAGCAGGAGGGATCCCATTATGCCTAAGCCCATGCTTCATTCTCCTTTGGCACCAACAAAAATAAATCTTCACCTGTCTGATACCTTTATAAATTTCTCACCTGATTCTGAAGTTGGTTGGAAAAACAGGATGTAATTATTACCTCCCTAAATACCAAGAGCCATGGTGAAAAAAGTTTTGAGGTGGAGAAATTGTGTGAGCAGTGATGATATTCAATGGATGGTCAGTGAGTAGATGACCTGTGATAGAGAAGAAGGTCATTGAGTAGGAGGAAGTCAAGACTCTCTGAACTAATTAATATGTAGAAAAATTATTAACATGATGCTAAAGTCCCAGAGGAAGATTTTAGGAAATAGGCAGATAAGGAAATATGGGAGTGTATTTAGATGATGGACAGAAAAGAACAAATAAAATGCTGGTAAGGGTGTGAAATAATGAGAAATACATTTGTGGTGAGAATATAATCTGATACAATAAGGTTTGGTATTACCTGGCAAAACTAAAGGTGTGCATATCCTATGACCCTGTAATTCTACTTCAAGATATCTATCCTCAAGAAATGCCTGCACATTGAAGCAAAATAAATGTTCCAGTACATTCAAAGAAGTTTTCTTAGTAAAAGTAAAAAAAAAAAAAAATTGTCAAACGCTGCACTATTGAATTGTAATACTATGGAATGTTATACAGCATAACAGTGAACAAACCTCAACTGTACTTAACAGCATAGTTTTGAACTAAAGAAGCAAGACATAATATTGAGTATAATTTCATTTAAAAAGTTAAAAACAGGCAAAATAAATCTATATTATTTATCAATCACCCTTGATGTTTGCTTTTTTCCATTACCACTTCTGAGGTTCTCAATATTGTTTAAGAAGTTCACAAATCTATAGATTATAAATTCAGGCTGTCATTTTAATGTGCTATCATTGGTTAACCTATTATCATAAAAACTATAGTTTATGTAAAAAAATTATCTGAGATAAAGAGAATCATTTTGTAATGAGAATCATTTTGTAATGATAGAAAAATAATGAAACAAAACAAAGGAGATGAGAGTTACGCTATTGAAGCAATTTAGTCATTTATCTCTAAAATTGTTAAGTGATTTTCCCAAGATTACACAGCTGAAATGGACAGAGCTAAAATTTAATCCAGGCAGCTTTGCTCTTGATCAATGGTTCTCAAACTTTAGTGTGTGCAACAGAATCACTTGGAGGTCTTGTTCAAACTCAGAATGCTGTGTTCATCCCCAGAGTTTCTGATTCAGTGGGTCTGACATAGGGCCTAAGATTTTGATCTCCTAGCCGGTTTCCAGGTAATGCTGATTCTGCTAATCTGGAGACCACACTTCAAAGAGAACAACGATTTAGATAATTAGAATAATAAGAGTTATTTTACAGGACATACACACGCACATATATTTAAAAGATTAATGACTTTAAACAGGGAAAATACTTAACACAGTGATAGGTACATAATATTTATTGGATAAATGTCACTTTTTATTATTATTACTATCCTCTAGAAGCAACTTTCAGCGAGTGTTGAGTTCACTTTGAATGGTCAGGTGGAAAGTCCCCCATGGTATTCTCCCCTCCTCCCTTTTCCTACTGCATCTTCGTGGGGTCTTCATCTTTTTGATGAAGATGGGCTGGTTCCTTTTCCCCTGGATCTTCTCATTCTTCAGAATGGAGAATCTAGGAGATCCGCAAACTGCTGTCTTGCTACTAGAGATTGCCTTCTATGGAAGGCAATGTTTGACATGTTGCTGTTAAACAGCAACCTCCCAGCAAGGCTGAGGATGAGAAGAGCTAAAGGATTGAAAGGGTCAGAGCCCCATCCTGCTGCATTAAAATTAGCATCTGATCAAGCCACTGCCTCGCTAAAAATCCTTCAATGGCTGCGGATTACTCCCAGGAGAAAGACTCATGTTTCATATAACTTGCCTTTGCCAACATTTTCAGCCTCATCACACACCCCTTTCCTGCTTCCCAGCCTTCCTTGGATCCCTCTGAATCTAGGGGTCCCTCCTGCTTCAGGACCTTTGCTCACATTGTTCCCTCTGGCATGACCACTCTTTCAACCCATGGCTACTTTTTTTTCCTACTCATCCTTCCACTATAAGGTCAACCATTATTTCCTTAGGAAAGCCTTCTATCACGCCCTAGATTAGTTCAAATCACTTTGCTTTATGCTCTTGAAGCACCTTTATCTTTTATTTCGGAGCATTTATCACGGTTTGTAATCGTGTATTTATATATGTGATGATTTGATTACTATATCGTTCTTTTACTACCAACATTACTTAATAGAATTTTCTGTGATAATGGAATTGTTTTGTAATATAAAACACGTAAGAATGTGAATAATGTGACTTAAGAACTGAATTTTAAGTTTTATTTAATTTTAATATCTACATGTGACTAATGGCTACCATACAGGCAGCAGAGTGCTCGACTGTGAGTTCCATAAGGAAAGGAACACTGACAATGCAGTCCATTTCTGCATTACCAGCTTCTGTCACGTGTCTGGCAAATAATATGATCTCTGTAAATATTTGTAAAGTGAATGATCCCTCCAATGTCCATATATTTTAATACTCTAAAAGGGTTGGAAGGCTTTTTTTCTTTTTCCATCAATTATTCTTTCTGGGTTTTTTTTTCCCCCTATAGGAAATCAAATAAAACATTTGCAACACTAAGAAATGATTTTTGTGTGAAGTTCTGAATTGCCTAAACCTTGTAAAAGAGAAGTGTGGCCGATATATAAATAACATCTACTGCTCCAGTCCACTGAGAATACATTTTAAGATTCTCTACAATTAAACAAAGTTTTTGTTTGCAATTATTTTTTTCTCTTGAATTAGACTTTTCCTTTAAGAGGTTCCTATTTCTCAGTTCTTCAGATAGAACATTTTATAATTTATACCATCATTTGAATATTTAAAATTATTTCTTCTTCTTGAATAAAGAATTAATTTGGGACACACAAAGAATGTGAAAGTAGAAAAATTGCCATATATGATTATAATTTGTAAGTAAGAAGTTCTTTACTTTCTAGATATTGTACTATGTGTTTACATTTCCAAAAGTTATCTAAAAGCATTCAATGATAAGGAGATTACTTGGATTAAAAATGCTCAGTCTCAATTTTTGAAACCTAACTGTTATTACGTGGATGGGCAAACCTTGAGGTAACAATCCAAAGATGTCTGAACTAACCCCTGAGTCACACTCAGACTATTGTGTGAATTTGTCCATTAGTACTACTGCCTGTCAGGAATATACAGAAAAAGCAAATGCCTTTCCCTCTAATAGGAAGATTACCTAATAAACTCACTGTTCCTAACTTCCTTGAAAACTCTGAGGTTCAGGAGGCCACCACTTACTTTGGTGGCAGAGGTTTGCCTTGGCAGGACTTCTGAAGAAACACTCATCTTCTTGCTTATGACTGTAACTGTTTCCTGAGTTTGAGATTGGGGTCAGAGGGATTCTGCTGCAGACTGTTTATTAAGGAGGTAGGACTGTGTGTGACTACTTATTATATTTCTGGGTCTGTTCAGTCTATTTAAAGGTCATCTTCCTTAGCTTCCTGAAGGAAGTCAGCCAGAAAAAAAAAAAAAAAGATCTTAAATTCTCAAAAATATCTTATTTTTTCTTCATTTTCTTTGAAACTCTAAAAAAGTGCCTTTCTGTACCAGTGTGTCTTTTATTCATATACCTAGAATTTGTTTTCAGAATATGGACCATAGGAAGGTTACCACCATGAAGATTAAATATTACAAAATAAGATTAATGTGAAAGGTTAAACTTTAAGATCAAGATATAACAGATCAATCAAAGATGTGTAGAGTCAAATTGAACAGACAGATTTGTTCTAAGTTAGGCAAGAATGGATTATCCTCAATTAAATGGTCATTTTAAATATAAAATGTAATGTACCAGTCAGAAGAGAATCCACAACGACTGAGAAAAAGGAGAACTATAGAAGCAAATGTTGGCAGTGCCCATCCCAGGGAGCTGAACTCTACCATTTCCTTGGCTCAGCATCCCTATAGGAGGGGAGAACTTGCTCACCAAGAAAGCATTAGGTGTTTAAAATGGTTTCATATTCAACTTACCTTCAGGGGAGAATGTATAGATAGCCTGGTATGGCTGTCTGGCTCTCTTGACAGCTACTTTTCTAACAAGTAATAAATGACTTGGCCCACTGTTTGTGCCAACAACATCAGGTTTCTGAGCTGCAATCTTGACAGTCAGTTCTGAAACAAGTATATTTCCCTAGTTGATAGGGTTGCCAGATTCAGTAGATAAAATACAGAGTACCTATTAAATTTGAATTTCAGATAAATAGCAAATAATTTGGAGCATGTTTATATGAAAAAATGATTCATTGTTTATCTAAACTTCAAACTAAACTGGGTATCCTGTATTCTGCCTGGTAGCCCAACCTGGTGAGGATCTATATGGGACCTAATGAAACTTAAAAGCTTTTGCACAGCAAAGGAAACCATAAACAAGATGAAAAGACAACCCTCAGAATGGGAGAAAATATTTGCAAATGAAGCAACTGACAAAGGCTTAATCTCCAAAATATACAAGCAGCTCATGCAGCTCAATATCAAAAAAACAAACAACCCAGTCCAAAAATGGGCAGAAGATCTAAATAGACATTTCTCCAAAGAAGATATACAGATTGCCAACAAACACATGAAAGGATGCTCAACATCACTAATCATTAGAGAAATGCAAATCAAAACTACAGTGAGGTATCAGCTCACACCAGTCAGAATGGCCATCATCAAAATATCTACAAACAATAAATGCTGGAGAGGGTGTGGAGAGAAGGGAACCCTCTTGCACTGTTAGTGGGAATGTAAATTGATACAGCCACTATGGAGAACAGTACGGAGGTTCCTTAAAAAACTAAAAATAGAACTACCATATGACCCAGCAATCCCACTACTGGGTATATAACCCGACAAAACCATAATTCAGAAAGAGTCATGTACCACAATATTCATTGCAGCACTATTTACAGTAGCCAGGACATGGAAGCAACCTAAGTGTCCACTGACAGATAAATGGATAAAGAAGATGTATTACCTATATACAATGGAATACTACTCAGCCATGAAAAAGAACAAAATAATGTCATTTGCAGCAACATGGATGCAACTAGAGATTATCATACTAAGTGAAATAAGTCAGAAAGAGAAAGGCAAATACCATATGATATTACTTACATGTGGGTTCTAAAATATGACACAAATGAACCTATCTACAAAACAGAAACAGACTCAGGGACATAGAGAACAGATTGGCGGTTGCCAAGGAGGAGGGGGTTGGGGGAGGGATGGAGTGGGAGGTTGGGGTTAGTGGATGTACGCTATTATATATGGAATGGATAAACAACAAGGTTTTACTGTATAGTACAGAGAATTATATTCAGTATGATAAACCATAATGAAAAGAATATTAAAAAAAGAATGTATATATATGTATAACTGAATCACTTTGCTATACAGCAGAAATTAACACAACATTGTAAATCAACTATACTTCAAAAAAATCAAAGCAAAACAAACAAACAAAAATATGCCTGCAAGCAAACTTTTGGACTTGACAAACCTTGGCTTTGGCACCAATGAGTATGCTTATTTTCTAATTCAGAAGTCCTTTCTTCCCTACCTTTCCCCAAGTACTGAAGATTCCCAAGACTGTTGTTCCAACTTTTCTTTCCAAACCCTTTTTTCTTTTTTCAAGAAAACACCCTTTAGCTCAAATGATCTAAAGTATAAAGCACTGAATAATGGGCTGAAGTTAAATGAATGCATTGTGGGCAGTTTGTAGGGAAGAATGTTATGGTACTTCGCTGTTTAGAATGCGGTCATTTCAACTTCTTCGAAAAGACTGACATTAGATCACTATGTAAGGTAGAAGGTTCTAGAAATATTTGTAAAATTCCTTTAAAATTATTCAGATAAGATAGATGACAGAATTAGCATGAAGCATCGAAGGCAGTGAACCCTCTCTGGGCAGGGAGCATGACACAGAAGAGGACAGCGTGATTCAGCTTTTTTGCAGGGAAGTTAAATTAATATGCAGCCAGCGGGTCTACTGAGAAGCAGGATGTGTGGCTTCAGTGTCTGAAATCTGTCCCTAGTTCTAATGACTCATTTTGTGACTCTAAGCAACTTATTAACTTCTCTTTATTCTAATCTCAGCCGCTGGAAAGGAGATTTAATAATATACAATTCACAGGAGGTTATGATCCTGAGTCATTAATGCCAGAATCTGTAGAGAGAATATATTATTAGCTGGTAGAGAGGGGGTGATAAAATTACTTCTGAGAGGCAACATTTGGAAATCTGGAGACAGTAACAAAATAAATCTGTAGTATCACAATTCTGGTTTAAAAACTTAGAATCAAGAACTTGAGTTAATGGAGACATAGTCCGTGGAGAGCCTTTGTAGGGAGCAGGGAAAAAGCTAAGCCATACGGTGGCAGGTGGCAGGCTTGTTTCCACTGCCACTGCACCCCTTCCTAGGACCTCTGCCCCTTTGCGTCTTCCCTCTACCTCCATGTACCCCATTCTACTGAGGACTTCCTCTCTTTCTCTTTGCCACCCTGAGCTGAAAACTTGTTCTGCGATGCTTTATTTGTGCTAAAGTAGTAAGTCGAAAAGGGTGCTATTTTATAAGCTGGCACCAGAATTCTTTCTGAGTAAAGAATATTTCTGGTTTAACATTGTAGAAAGAAAGGTGAAGCTGGCAAGAATAGGTAGGAGGGAGACAACTACTTTTCAAAGAAATGACCTTGTGAGGTGAAGAAGGAATTGGGGAGGCAGGAGAAGAGGAAAACAGGGCTGGAGAAAAAGGGGAGCCAGCATCCAGGTTGGTAGAATAACAGAAATACTCCGTAAGAACGTAGATATCTAATAGTCGTTCTTAAGCTGTTCACATTATTGTGTTATAGAACCACCTGCACCAAGGCCTTTGGTGTTTTTTATCTGTGTGTGGAAATGAAAGAAATGGGTCTGAGATGCAGGTCTAGGTCACAACAGGAGAACCTGGACAGCTGGTGAACGAAGGTGAAATGATGTGTAAATTGAATTAATTCAGAGAAAATGGGCTTATGAAGCTAGAGATGACTAAGAAAAAATGTAACTAAGTACTTCACCTCCTCCGGAATTTCCTGAATGGTTGGAAAGAACCAGGTTTTCACAAGGTTTTTTTTACCACCAACAGCAAAGAGTTTAAGCACATTGTGCTTTAATCGCCACAGATTGGATACCTCAACAACTTTAGGATTTAACTTGGGCCATCAGGTCTCTCTCTGGGATTGTGGGATGTGAGGCAGAAAGCTGGCAGCCCACCCCGCCCTTCTGCATCTTCCCAATCTGCATCTCCCCTGATCTGCTCCTAGTGGCAATTCCAAAAGAGAGTTCCTTTAACTTTGAATTGTGCAGCTGGAAAAAAAAAAAAAATTGTTTTGAACATTTGGAAAGTCATTCACCTAAAGCCTCACTTCTTGCAGGGTTATTTTTATTTTAACACAGATTGAATAAAATGATAAAGGCTTTATGGGATAATTTCATGAGCAAGTCTTTCCAGGGTCATGGATGAACTTGGAAGAGTGTGTGGGGGGTGGAGCTGGAAGGTGGTAAACTAGGTGAGGAATCCGTGGGATAACGCCAGCGGTCTGAAGTCCTCCCAATGGCCCAAGACATTCCCCAGAGGAACATTTTTAAAATTACATTTTAGAAGAAAAAGAGAATAGATTTTAAGAAGAAAAACTGCATAATATGAATTCTATTGGTGACTTTTAACATTGTATTCTGCCACCAGAATATCTCAAAGACCTTAATGCCTAATAAAAAGATTTAAATATTATTATACCATCCACTGAAGATATAGCAACCATGACATATACAAAGTATTGTTTTTAGGCTTATACTAAGTTTTGTTTTTTTAAGAAGAGGTCTTAGATTTTGCTGAGGAATGCTAATAATTTCCTAAGGGAGATGTAAGACAGAGGTACCCAGAAACTCTTCTCTTCATACAAGAAAAGGTATAATTTTTCACGTAAAAAATTAAGATTTTATTCTCGTTCCTTCACCCCCTTCAAATTGCTCTTTTTTAGAGGCTACTTAAAATTTCTTAAGCTTCTTTTTCAAAGATGATGTCTTTGAGAACTGAGTTCAGGATTTTCAAATTTCTCTTCTATCATTCAGTGTGGGCAGAGATCACCTCACTTTCAAAAACGATTTTTAAATGACAACCTCGCAGTTGATTTTTAAACAGCCTCTTTCCATTTCTGAGGAATTGCCTTGAAGTTCAAACCAAATGAGTCACCCAAGGAAAAAAAAAATCACAAGCCATTTTTATTCATCATCCAGAGCAGAAATTTAATTTAACGGCACTGATATAGGAGAGCTCCTTCATGAAGCAATTTTAAAAGTCTGCTCCTTTCCTTTTATGACAGCAACGCGTTTAGTTCTCTATGCAGATAAAATAATCATCAATGGTGAATAATGCTGGTGCTCGTGTAAGTCTGGGAAGGAGGGCTGTTGGCAAGGAAAGAGAGGCAGACATACTACCACAGGGAAAAGTCATTCTAGACTGTAATTTGCCGTCGCAGACTCACTTCACAGCTTTTGCCTCACCCTCTGCCTTTTGCTTGGAAGGCCTTCCCTATGGGAAAGCGGAGGGTGGTAAATCAGGAGCTTGACATAGTTCAGACTTTCTTTAAAAGTTCAAACTGGTTACCACCACCACGTCTGTTATCTTCATGTTACACAGAACATCTCAGGGCGCAGATTTCTGATCTAAGCCCTGCTGACCCCTTTCGGCCATGAGGGCCCTTTCCTTGACTCCCACGCCCGAGGACACATTCCTTACGGACAGCAGGTTTCTATGTGTCCGTTCAGGTTCCCACTTGCTTCGAGAAGAAAATTTACACTTTTGGACTAAGCGGCAATATTGTTCCATGGGCTCTCTGTCCCATTTTGAAATGATCTCTTCTGGGTTCCCTATTTTATTTCCTCAACAGGACACATTTTAAAAATATTTGGCACATGAAACTATAGCTAAGAGATACTTGCATTCTACAACATTCGCGTCCTGGTTAAGAGTGCTGACTCTGGAGCCGAACTGACCACCAGGTCCGTCTTCCACCAGGTTCATCTTCCATCTTGCTGAGGGTCCTTGGAAAAGTCTCTGTGCCTCAGCTTCTTCATCTGTAAGATGGGATGCTACTTTGTGGCAATGAAAACTGAACAAGTAAATAAATATATATAAAGTGCTGTTCAATAACAAATGAGAGCTGGTGTTATTGTTATTTTATTATTAGTATTATTATTACCCCAGAATTGAGCATGAATTAAATCATTTGATTGTGTTCACAGACATAGCTATTTACAGTTTTCAAGTCATTTCAATATACATTAGCCCTTCAGATATTCACAAGTATCAAGTAAGTGTACCTAGGACCTATGTTTTTATTCCCATTTTATAGACGCCTAAGGTAAATCAGTAAATAGTGGAGCCAGGATTTAGATTCAAATCAAGGTATTCTGAGTTGATTTCAAGATCTTCTCTATTAGAGACAGTTATGAGTAATAATACCTCCAACAATATCACATTTAAATTTTAAATAAAATTGAAAAGTCTCTACAGGATGATTTATACAAAGCAATGGAGATAAACAGAATATAATCAAGGAAAAATAATATGGAAAAAAACAAACCTCCCTATTGGCATGATTAGGACAACTACTAAATGGTGCTCTTTAAAATGTTTTTGTTAATAATTTTGTGGAAAAACAAAGGATTGTGGAAAAAGAAAAATGCTAACATAATAATTAAAACTTTAGATAAGAATGTCAAGTGTGTGTGTGTGTGTGTGTGTGTGTATACATAGATAAATTAAATTTTGCGCAGATTGAAAACACAATATAAAGATGTTATACGTAGCTACCATACCTCATCACTGACCCCTTGTCTGAATTATACTTATCATCTGGATTTTAGAAAAAACATTAAATTAATAATTTATAAAATGCCTAAGATTAACTCAAATAAAATCAGAAAGCTAGGCTATTTTCTTTAGAAGAGCATTATTGTTTGAGCATAATTTTCCAGCTTCTCCTTACATATTCATAACAGGAAGGATTATAAGAAAGCTTTGGTGAAACTCATGATAACATCTGCCTTTTATGTAAGCAGTACACACCATTGGAGCAAGAAGCTGCCTCTCTAGGACTCCTCTTAGTTAGTAGAACCAATGGGGCCCAGCCCCCCTTGCTCTCAGGTGTGCAGTCTCACCTGAGGTCTACAGAAAAGAGATCCTGGGAGGAAAGTTTACTCATGAGGACTGACAAGTACTGGAATGTCAGTGACTTTTCCTATCTTCCTAACTTGTACTCATGCGGGGAGCATCTGGCCTTAATCCTACGTCTCACCTTGTCTTCATTGCTCTACTGGACTTTCATCTGGATGTTTCTTCCTGGGATTTTTGACCTTCCATAGCAGAGAGAGCAAATTTTAAAAAATGCTTATACCTTGAGGACATACAAGCATGTATGCTATTAAGAACATATAAGCATGCTGCTCCCTCTGCCCATGTGACACTCTTCCTGTTCTACTTTCCCCGTCCCCTGCCCCCACCCCATCCATCCAGTCCACCATCTCTCCACCACTTGGGATTATGAGAAGGAATAGCTGCAGGAGGGCATCCTGTGATAATAATGGACAGCCTCCCATCACCCAGGAAGATATAAACAGAGACTCTGGAGGCCAATTCCAAAAACTAAAATCACTGCTTCTTGGGCTATGAAATATTAAGCTAGAAAAGGAAGTTATAAATCATGAGTCAATGAAGAGCATGGTGATTGGAAGTTGGTAGAGGAAAAATGGAAGTGAGAAGAATGACATATGCTGAACAAGGCAGACAGCCATGTCATAAGGTGGTATGGTTGCTCCAAAATGAATCTCCTGGTCGTTGGATTCTGATGGCTGTACCCTGGTCAGGCCCTCTCTAGACTTTATATTACATCACTGCGAGGTGGGCAAGTCCTGTTATTACCCCATATAAGTTTTCTAGGGCTGCCATAATAAATTACCACAAACTGAGTGGCCTAAAACAACAAAAATGTATTCTCTCACAGTTCTGGAGGCTAGCAGTCTGAAATCAAGGTGTTGACAGGGCCATGCTCCCTCTGAAGGCTCTAGGGAAGAGTTCTTCCTTGCCTCTTCTAGCTTCTGGTGGTTGCTGGCAATCCTTGGGCTTCCTGGGCTTGTAAATGCATCATTCCAACTTCTCCCTCCATCCTCACAGATCCCTTTCCCCTGTATGTCTACGTCCAAATTTCCCTTGTCTTATAAGGACACCGGTTCTTGGATGAGCATACATTCTAATCCAGTATGAGCTCATCTTAACTTGATTACACCAGCAAAGACCCTATTTCTAAATAAGGTCACATCCACAGGTTCTGGATAGATATGAATTTGAGGAGGACACTATTCAACTCAGCAAACCCTGCTTTTAGAGATGTGCAGACTGAGGTCCAGATAGGCTAAGCAATTTTTTCAGATCATTCAGAGGAACAAACTGGAATTTAAAACCAAGTCTTCTGACTCCAATTCTATGTTGTTTCTACTGCACTATAAAGTATGAAAAAAAGTTTTCTGATGTAACATACTCTTATTTGATCCCCCGTATAAAGCCTTTAAAAAGAAAGGCAACATGGGTATTACTTATATTTTCACTAAGGAAAAATACCATGACTTCCCTGAACTTCCTACCCCTTTTATTTGTTCCCATAGCAACCTGTTATATGTCTTTAAAAGGTGTTATCACTTTATTGTATTTGCCCGATTATTTATCTGTTTCTACTAAAAGCTGGGAAACACAGCATTAACTAGTGTTGGTTCTGGTTAATGAGACTGAGAGGGAGGCAAAGGTCTTGCCTGCATCACACCAGTTAGATGCAAAGCTTGGACTTGAACTCTCAGTCACCTTGACTTCATCTTACAGTATCTCCTCAAAGAATCCAACCTCTCCCCCTGTGCTCAGAGCCACTCATCCCTTGGTATCATCAGGCACAGTGCCTACGATTGATAAACTTTTTAAAGGCCAACAAAATGTTTGAGACTTGGAAAACTACTACCAGCTACAAAATAATAAAAGAACATTGCAAAATTAAAGTAATAAGTATTCTAATTAAATATAAAATATAACATGTTAACTAAACAACTACAACAATTACTACAGAAATAAATATGTAAATTTGGATTGATCTGGGACCAAGGTGCATTTTAATTTATTTATTATGTAATGTGGGATGGGAGCGTGTCTCCAACAGTAAGAATGCTTTGGGCCTATAAAGGCCCTAAAAAGGCTCTGATGACCACATTAAAGTCAACCCTGTTTATGAGGGTAAAAAGAACTCTCAGATTGTCTGGTATGTCAGATGGAAGAGTGTGAACAGTCCTTTTTTTCTTTCATCACAAGCAAAGCAGCTTCTTCTTATTATTATACAACCATCTTAGTCAGGCTCGGTAATGTGGCATTTGGTGAGGTCATCGTGTACTATTTGTGGCTCACTTAATGCCACTGTTCCTCCGGGGGATAGACCTAACAGAGAAATGTTTCATCTTGGTGTTTTTCCTGTGAAATTTTTGATCCAATTTTCTTTTAATCTTTCTCTACACAGTGTGCTGGGCAGACAACTTAGCAGCGAGGGCCCTTGGCTATAACGACAATTAGCCCAAGAGACAAGAGAGCTGAAAATGTTTTAAATCAAAGAAAGTAATTCTGAACAGGAGAAAGCTTTATGATTTACTTAATTCTCTCTTCCAGATGATACCCAGATAGAAAGAACAACTAGATTTTAAAGATGTTATCAATTTTCTTAGTGAGAAATGATTTAATTCCAGCTCCCCCTGTTCTCCCATCCATGGAATAAAAGTCTTGTTATTCCTTTTGCCTTAAACATTTCATAACATTCAAATCTCCAGCATTGAAGTGGATGACACTGTTCCCATATTGGGGGATCTTATGACTCTCATTGGCAATGAGAGTTTAGTTTGTTTATCCACAATAAAAGCCAAGGATGTAAAGTGATGCCACACTATCCTTACAATGTCTCAGCCCTTTCTTGACCTCCCATCCTTCCTTCTCCAGGCTCACCTCCTTAGGCCATGAGTTCTCTCATCAACCTCCTCAACCCTTTGTCCTCCCCTCATGCAAACTCTGCAGATAGTCTCAGAATCTGTTACCTGCTTCTACACAAAGTCAACAGAGCATCACTGCAGAAATTCACTCAAAGTTACCACTTGCAATTTGCCCTGGGGAGTCCTGCTTCTTTTAAACCCTCTAATTTATCTTCAGTCAGCAGCCTATCTCATTCTCTGCGTATCCAAACTTTCTCTTCAAGTCCTCGTCCCCATACTCATTCTCATCAGATAACTTAACCACCTTCGTATCAAGATCAGGCCTGAACCACCTCAAGGTTCCTTCCCAATTCCCAGAGCTCTCTCTAGAGCCACACCTCTCCCTTCAGTCTGAGGAAAAGGTGTCACACCCCTTCGTCACAGTAAAGCTCCCGTCTGTGCCCTTCATGACATCCATCCTTGCATTTTTCTGTATGCCAGTCACTGAAGTTGCGACCCAATAAACTATAAAATGCTTACTCCGAGGATAGTAAGAGAGACAGGCAAGAGAACAGACATCTGTAACATACATAGTATGTGTCATTTTGCTCTTTTTTTTTTTTTTTTTTTCTTCAACTCTAGAATGCTGGGACCAGAAAATTGTCCCAGAGAAGATAATACCTGAACCAAACAATGCAGGATAAGGAAGAACTAATCTGGATTAAAAAAAGGGAGAAAAGACCATCATGCAGAGTGAGCAGAAATTATGATGGCACAGAATCTTGAAAACAAGGGAGAGCTGATCTAAAGCTGAGTTATATAAGTTGAGTGGAAAATATGTGAAGTAGGGTAAGTATTCAATGATACGACTCCGAAATATGGCATATAGAATAAGAAGCTTATGTTTTCATACTGATGACCCTGGGGAGCCACTGAAAGTTTCTAGTTCTGAGAAGGGTACAATCATATTTGCATTTTAGAAGGAACATTTGAATGCAATATGTGAGATAGATTGCAGTGAGACAGACCTAGGGGCTTGAACTTGGAGGAAGACCAGTTACTAAACCTACAGTAACCCAGGCTGAGAAAGACAATAGGGTGAGGTAGTGCCTTGCTGCCTTGGAGTAGTAGTGGGAGGGAAGCCCTCACACGGGCACCAGTACCCTTGAGTGTCAGGCACTAAATTACAAAATCTCTGGTATGGACATAAATACCAGTGCCCTGGCCTTGTGAAGGTTCAGCAGCTGATGCCACTGCCAAAGGCCAGAGCAAAAGAAAAGAAAAATTGTAAACCCTACAGAGGAACCAAAATTACTCTGGGTTTCTAAGTCTACCTGAAAAACTGACAGGGTCAATTGTGAGTGAGTGTGTGTGTGTGTGTGTGTGTGTGTGTGTGTGTATGGGGTGTAGAGATTAACAGATGGAGCTGATGTTCCCTCAGAAACTGTTGAGGCATAGGGAGGAGGGAGTTACAGCAACTTACCTTACATTTATTTACACTTTTTTCTGGGGCATACCCTCAGAAGAAGGAAAAGAAGGTATGTCAACCAGTCTAATCTCCTTGTTAACTAAATATTCAAGTAGATAGACTAAAAATATATGCCAAGAGGAGGAGAACTTGACTTCAGAATGTCCTTAATAGGATGTCCCTAGCTAAAGATTTATCTATGATAAATAAAGCAGAACCTCTGGATTTATAAGACATGACTCTCTACAGAATTTCACATAAGCTCTACCACCCTGAGGTATAAAATGGGAATTTTTCATAGTTTTCATGCTCTCTGCTGTGTGAAATAACAGTCACACTTACAGACCACACTTTTTCTGAGCCAGAGGTACCTGTTTGCTGCAGGAAGAAAGGACCTGGCTGGCCATCCTTGATGTCCGAGGTCCTTCCCTATCCTCTCTGTGCCTCTTGATAAGCTTTACCCCTGAAATTAATAGTAAAGCTTGATATTGGGTAAAATTTGTGAGTCTAGTTTAACAACCCAATCCTGTGCATTACATCAGAACAGAACTAGTGAAATACTTTTCATTAATCTTGTTATGTGCCTAGTTTTACCTACAGAATTTTTGTTTTGGCAAAAACAGTTTATACTTAAATTCTCTGATCTAATCTGTTTGGCCAAATTAAATGATTTCTTTTTTGAATTTTTGAAATTTATTTAATTAATATTTTTATACAGCAGTTCTTATCAGTTATCTATTTTATACATATTAGTGTATACATGTCAATCCCAATCTCCCAATTCATCACACCACCACCACCACCACCCCTCCCTCCCCCACCCCCCCCACCCCACCCCCGTCGCTTTCCCCCCTTGGTGTCCATACGTTTGATTCTTATCTATTCAGATATTTCTGACTGATCCGTTCAATTGAATGTGAGTTTTTATCTATAGCACCTATTAAGCTATCTCCACTAACCTGGACCAGTGGACCAGTGAAGGTAGTTTCTGGCCCCTCCCCTCAACAAGATAATCCCTGACTTGTTTTCAATGCATTACCAGTGAAAACAAAATGTACTTAAGTGCATGTCTTCATAATCTTGTTTTCATGTCCCAACTGGAAGCAGTCACATGGATTAGAGTAAAAATATCTGTAGAAATTCTCTTCGATGCAAAGCAAGTATAGGCACTGCTTTAAATCCACAAGATAAAGCAAGCAAAGCTATGCTTTCTTCTCTAGGGCAAGTTAGGCTAACGGTAAAGCAATTACTGCCTGTAGCAGAAGAAAGCTGTCCCCACAAGTAAGCAGCTGGGGAGCTGTGAATTAGCTTTTCAATACCTGAAGCATAAGTTAGAGAAAGATAATGGCTCTGCTTTGAGAATAATAAGAAAAGCCTGGGGTTAGATGAGGTCCCTTTCTTCACAGTAATTTTGCACATTTTAATAATTAGTAGTACATCAATATTTATGTTATCACAATAAAGAGGCATGTTTGGGGGGAAACGTTCGATCGTGTGCATATTCTATTCACATTCGTCCAAGACTACACAGATCTCTGTGCCAGGGTAGGGATATTTCCTCTGTCAAGGCTTTCTAAATCAGTGCATATTGCCTGGCAGAAATTAGGCCACTTCTAAAGTGCTAGCCTGGCAACTCTAGACCTAAAATATAATGCTTATCCTTAACTGTGTGTGCATTTCATGGAGCTATGCCCAGTGACATTTTAAGTACATTATTGAAGACTACAGGGTATTCCTGATATTATCTACTTCGTGGTTTTCAAACATTAGTGTCCATCGGATTCACCTGGGGTCCACCCCGTCCTAATTCAGTAGGTTTGGGGTGGGGAGCCCAAATTTGCATTTCTAACAAATTTCCAGGTGAAGGTCATGCTGCTTGTCTAGGAACTACACTTTGAGAAACATGGGTCTGCTGCATATAAATCAGAGTTCCCTACTATTGTTGCACTTGAGTATTACCTGGAGGGCTTTTAAAATTCGAATGCAACTAACCTAAAAGAGGTCCCAATGGCCAAAGCTAGAATAATTTGAGTAACAAAATACAGTTTTGGGTTATAATCCAAAGTATAAAGACCCATATCCATGAGTCTGTATTTATATAAATAAAGGGTTAAGTAAGTAAATGAATGTGGGAGAAGAGACAAATCCTCCTAGTGAAAAAACTGCAAACAATTTATTTCGATATTCCCCCTGCAGGCAGTGAAGCCAAACTCCTCCCCCCCCCAACTCTTAGTGACTTATCTTCAAAAACTAGAATACAGGAAGGTGAAGGGGGTCGAGAATAACTTTACAATAGAGAAACTGACCAACACCACCTTGGGCAGGTGATCCGAGATCCAGTCCTTGTCCTCAGTGGGAAGTCATGCTTATGGGATTTACTTCCAGATATATGATGAAGGCACTTTACCTCTGTGATATTCTTCCCCAAAATGAATGACCCCAGTCTAACCATGAGAAAACAATCAAAAAGCCCAAATTGAAGGACATTGTTCAAAATATCTGGTCAATACTCACCAAAAGCTTCAAGGTCATGAAAAACAAGGAAAGACTGAGAAACTATCATAAGACCTGATAAGACGAAGGAGACATGATGACAAAATATAATGTATCCTGGATGGGATTCTGGAACCAAACAAGGACATGAGTGGAAACGATAATGAAATCAAATAAAGTCTGGAGTTAATAGTAATGTACTAATGCTGGTTTCATAGTTGTGACAAATGTACCATGGTGGTAATATAAGATAAGAGGGGAAACTGAGTGAGGGGCATGTGAGATCCCTCTGTACCATCTTTGTAGCTTTTCTATAAATCTGAAAGATTCCAGAAAATCATTTCTTTTAAAAATATTAATGCCCAGGAAACACCACAGACAAATTAAATCAGAATCTCTGGGGTAGAACCTGGGTGTTGGTATTGTTTTAAGCCCCCAGATGATTCGCATGTGCAGTCAAACTTGGGAACCACTGATTTAGATGGTACTAAATTAATGACTTTCCCATGAAATCTAACTTTCACTTGGTCTGCATGGTAGTTGGTACAGAAACAATTAGCCATTTTTGTGTTTCTTGAGAAAACATCTCTTTCAGTTTGAATTAATCAGCTCTGCAAAATGTTAGTAACAGACACTTAAAATAAAATGGAAAGTAGAAACAGAATAAATTCATACAGTGGTATGTAAAAATTACATTCTAGAGGATATCCTGAGGTCCATATGCATCCTATCTATTCTTTTACACCATCTTTAAACTTCAGCAGGAGAGAGCTGTCGGACCTGGTGAAAATTTTGTGACAAACAGAATTTAGGCAGTGTAATTACGTGGGAACCCTCTGTACCTAGCAGGTCATGCGCAAGTGAAGGGTATGTCTCTGTGGTACGTCTATGAAGTCTCTACCCCAAGGGCAAACTCTCTCTTCTAATTCCTGTTAATTTTGAAAGGAATTAAGGCTCAATTGTAGCATCTGTCCCATTTTCCATCTCTACATTGTGTGAATAAATCTTCCCAATATGGATATGCCAAAAGCAAAGAATAATTTTAACTATCAGAATAAGAGAATCATTTTAACTTTTAGTTAAAAAAAGGACTTGTTACACCAAGAGAGCTGATGTTGGAAAGACTCAAGCTATTCAATTGGCTCTTTGAGCATCTCCAATGCTTCCTCTTTCCTAGTAGCTATATGGGTTTTCAGACCCAGCTTTTGACCTATGGAGAGGTATGAGGAAAGAAATTCGTAGTTGAAATTCTTCCAATGAAGTGGAAAATTTTTATGGTCCCTGGCCTGTCAGTGCCAGTCAGTTCACTTGGGTAGCCCAGTTTTTTTATTTCTGCAGGTCTGGAGGACACCATGCAAAATGACCCCATTCTACTCCTTCCACACCCTTTGGCTAATCTTTGTGGATTATACACACACTGGCAATTTGGAGGAAAGGATGAAGTCTGTAATTGATGGGACTACAGGTAGCATCAGAAAGTCTGACATTTGTGTCCATGGCAACTTTTATTGGCATCACAAGCAAACACAGGAATATAGAAATATCCCAGGGAGTTGCATCACCCAAGGAGTGAAAGTCTAGGAATACAATGTACCTTTTTAACATTTAATGTATTCTTTATCTCTTGAGAAGATGTTTCCCATAACCTTTGAGGACAATTAAAAGCATAGTTATAGTTTTAGGGAGCATTACTATGGCTTCTAGGCATTCAAAGAGAGAGGGAGAGAGCGAGGAAAAAGTCAACATATTTTGTACACACAAAACCCCTTAGTCAGTTTTCATGCCTTATTCAAGACCCAGGCTTAGGGATTCTGTTCCCTTAGCAGGTCATGTGAACTCACCCCAACCCTGTTGCCAGGCATAATTGTTTGAGCCTGAAAGAGGACATCTGGTTCAAGGTGACTTACTAATTTCCTTTCCTGGAAATCTGTAATTTGGATCCAGAAGTTCTAGTTAGTGTCATAGGAGCTTGAAGCGTGCTGCCTTCCACATTCACTCAGAAGCAGAAAGGCAGAGAAGAGGTGGATGCTCAGAAAGAGGCCAGGGAGGGGTTGGGTGGTAGATGTGCACAGGGAGGGGCTGGGGAAGAGGAGCAAGAGTGGGAGACCGACTGCTGGAGACTAAGTTGGCCCCTAATGGCTGGCTTCTTGCATTTCTTGCACTTAACTTCCACAAATTACCCTTGTATACTAGTAAAACTTATTTTATTTCCTACTGTGTTTTAATCCAGTCTACATGAGTTTGTTACTCTCAGCAAATGATTCTTAAAAGAATATTAATATGAATAAGAATAAGAATAAGAATATGAATAAGAATATGAATACCAGAATATATCTGGTAACTGAAGCATTCCTTCCAAACTATGACAATGTCTATTTGATAACATTTTTGATGAATAAATTAAAGTTTCTATGCATTTAGTAACAAATGTCTATTGTCCACTTACTACATATATGTATATGAAATATGTATATACGTATGTATGTGTATATATGTATGTATGTACGTGTGTGCCTATGTGTGTGTATCCCATTTTTTTAGGGAACCCCTCTCAAAGAAATTCAACTAATTAAATTTAACTATTAAGTAAGTTAATTTATGTGCAGAACTTGGAACCATTCCCACCTATGACATATAATAATCATTCAAAACTATTATAGCTTATTATCATTATAATTATTATAATATATAATAAGCATTCAAAGCTATTGTTATTATCAATATCATTATTATTAGAAAGGTGGTTTAGTCCCTGGAGAACTTGTTAAAAGAGGGAGCCACAAACCTGAAAGAGCAAATCTACCTTTTCAAGGACCACTAAACTGTTTATACTTAGAAAACAAATCAGCCAAGATCAACATACAAAAACACTAAGCTTAGAATGAGGTTTTCTTCCACTGGGGAGCCAGGTAAGTGGTGGAATATGTTGTTGAAGAAGGTTGGAAAACCTGAGTTTAAGTGCTGCATAGATGTTGTTTGGCAACATAAGAAGACATTGACCAAGACCCTGTGACCCCAAACACCTGGTACTTTTTCATAAAAAGCTATGAAGAGACTGTTGGGCATCCCCTTTGGAAGATGTATGAGAACAACGTGGGATCGAGGGTCGATGTGGCCAGAAACCTAAGAAATATAAAGAAGCATTTGAGTCAAATGCCTTCTTGATTTCTACTAAGGCTATGAGTGTGGCCAAAGAAACAAGGATTATAAGAGTGTATCCTTTTCATTATAGAGCCATTTAAATTTACTCTCTTAACCCTAAGAGTACTTAAGATAACCATGTAGTATTATTTACTGTGCTTCCTAAGGAGTTTAAGAATGTCTTAGAATAAATGTGGGTAAATGTTCTGTAAACTATCAGATAGTAAATACTTTAGACTTTGTGAGCCATTGTTTCTCTTTCACAGCTACCCACCTTCTCATGCTATTGTAGCACAAAGGAGCCTTAGACAACACCTAAGTGAATGTGGATGGGTTGCAATAAAATTTTAGTTACAAAAATCAGTGATGAGCTGGATTTGGCCTATGCAATATAGTTTGCCAATCCTTGTCTTAGAAAATTTCAACCACTTTTCCTCTAAAACTTTCATTCCCAGTGAGTACTTACAAAGGAAATTGCTATAAACTTCAAAATATAACTCTTCTTAGATTTGAGGCCCCAACACAGAGCCTGCACTCAGAAAATGCTTAACAAATGTTTGTTCAAGGGTATCCAATCAAGTGGCAACAAGGAATACGATCCAACCATAGCAACAGGGGATTCAGGTGGTGGTCATCATTAGACATTTTGTCTACATGTAGCAGATGTTTAGTTCAAAAGATGACAACATAAGAACAGAGTCTAGTCCTAGAAAGTAGAAAAACAAAGGCCAAGCAGAACCTTGTGAACAACTTGGGGTGAAGAATAGGATTTCAGTCTTCAGAATGAGGGCTAGCTAGAGCAGTAGATAAAATGAGGAGGAAACATCCTGGCAGAACGCAGATCAGGCCAGCACCTAAAGAGGAAGAGTCATAGGAATTAATGTGTCCTGGGAAAACACGTGCACTTTATGTCTACAGTACTGGATTCCTAACCTGGTTGATAACAAATGGGATTTAGAGGGGATCCAAAGGAAGTCAAACAAGGGATCCTTTAGACATGACTGAAACACTGACTTCTAAACCTAGAAGAGATTCTTAGCTCCAAAACTCAGTAAAGTCAATAATATATTATCACAGTTGTCAGGGCTGATTATCAGGGATGAACAGAGTTTGTAGACATGTCCTATGGATATAGCCAATAGTTAGGATAGAGGTTGAGAAGTTGAGTTACTAAAATATAGTATAATCACTAAGATCATGGACCTTAGAGTCTGATAATCCTGGATTTGACTGTTGACTCTGCCACTTATTGACTCTACCACATTTAGCTTAGCTCTTAACTTAACATATTTATCCTAAGTTGGCTTTCTTGTGAAATGGGTATAATAATAGTATCTATGTCATAAGATTGCTGTGAAGACTTGAGAAAAATATGCAGAGTGTTTTATGTCTGGCTATATAGTAACTGATCAATAAAGGAAAGACTTTAGGAAGAAAAAAACTAGTAGGGATATGAGATTGGCATTTCTTACCTTCGTATTTGTTAAAGCACATCTAGATTTCTGGAAGCACGAACCTAGGAGCACTAAGCCCCATTTTTACATTCTCTTTCCTACTTTGGCAAGAGTCCACACTCTTGGACTTAGTAACTTTTGCTAAAGGCAATTTCCAGGATATATTGAGCACCTCTAATGAATCAGAAACCAATCTTTGGGTTTGAGTTGAAGCTTAGAGGCTGCTCCAGCACAGAGTAGACTGTCAAATTTCCAGCTTGAAGAAAAAAAAATGAGCTCAATATTGCAAGGAGAAACTCTTTTTCCCCCTAAAACTTTCTCAAAATCAGCAATTCCTCTCTCAGATTTTTCCTAAAGCCATGAAATGAGCCAAGCACGAAATGGTTGCCTTAGAAGGCTATTTGTCAGAATATTTCTCCTAGTCCTGTTACAGTTTTAAACTGAACCTTTGGAGAAGTCAAAAGAACACCAGCGTGTCCCAGTATTCAATGTATCAGTGGATTCATCAAACTGCAGCTTTTATTCTTTAGGATTTTTCTGGGGCACCGTGACCCCCTCCAACCAAGGGGTCTGACTGGATAGAAGATAGAGGAGATTGCAATATGGGGACAGCATTCTCAGTCTCCCACACCTCCCTGAACACATCAAGCTTCAGAGACTTACTTCATAGAAAATGTTCTTTATTTTGTCTACCAAGTAATTAATCAGAGAGTAAATAACTAGTAAATGACATTGCCTGATGCCAACTGCCTTTTGGAGAAAATTAAAACCAGAACTCAAGTGCTATGAAATCTTGTGACAAATGGCATTTTCTTTTTTCCATATTTTTCTAGATGTAAGATGGTTTGGGCTTCCAGCTAAGCTCCATTAAACATGTCAAATATGTCTTCATTGTGATTATAAGGCACTTAAAACATCTTCCAAGCTACCTTTGTGATAATATGTAATTCATGCCAAATTTAAATATCATCTTCTTTAGTCTCCTGAATTGAGAGGAAAAAAGTTCAAATGAGAAAGAAACCAAAACTTTTAGTTTCCATGTTCCCTTATTTGAAATGATTGAACACAAGACCCACAAAGCCCCAAGACATTGCGACACATATATCATGCTTTCAATCTTGCAGGGTCAGTATGGTCATTTGTCATTAACCAGTCACTCAAAAGGAAAATATCATCAGCACAAGGACATTTCATCTGAATTTTCTCTTGGACCTCGTTTTTTTTTTTTTTTTAAAGTTTTTAATCTTTTATTTATTTATTTATTTATTTATTTATTATTTATTTATTTATTTATTTATGGCTGTGTTGGGTCTTCGTTTCTGTGCGAGGGCTTTCTCTAGTTGTGGCAAGTGGGGGCCACTCTTCATCGCGGTGCACGGGCCTCTCACCGTCGCGGCCTCTCTCGTTGCGGAGAACAGGCTCCAGACGCGCAGGCTCAGTAGTTGTGGCTCACGGGCCTAGTTGCTCCGTGGCATGTGGGATCTTCCCAGACCAGGGCTCGAACCCGTGTCCCCTGCATTTGGCAGGCAGATTCTCAACCACTGCGCCACCAGGGAAGCCACGGACCTCCTTTATCAGAATCAACAGGAATATTGCTAAAAAATGGTCATAGCTTGGCCCCACTTAAAGCTTAATCAATTATAATATCCGGAGCTGGGACTCAGGAATCTGCTCCTTAACAAATATTCTATCTGATTCTTGAACACTATAAAATTTGAGAGCCAAAATCAGGGATTATGTTCTGACACTACATTCAATGGTTAAAGAATGGGATTTTAAAAACAGAATTACATAAAATTTACAATTTATTTTTGTCCATAATTTTTGACATTATAATTAAAATATTGTATTAGTAATCGATATTATTGTTTTATTATTACAAATTATTGTTTTATTATATTAGAATATTGTATTACTAATTTCTGTTTTTAATCTCCTCCCTCTTGCATAGATCAAAGTTTTAAACAAGATAGGATTAAGAGTTAAAGTGGGGAAGACCAGATTGGTTTAGGCAAGATAGAGGAGACTCATTTCTTTACGTATCTAAGTTGTAATAGGGGTGAATAAAATATTGTATTACTAATTTCTTAAAACCAGATAATTTTTTAAAATTCTGAATCAAATAGGCAATGTATGTATCTTTTCTTATTGGTACCATATATATTACACTTAACTTGAAATTTCAAAAAATAATTACCTTTCTTTCACTAAAAAACTGGGAAAATTTAATAAAAAGTATATGAAACTATGATCAAGCACTGAATTAAGGTACTTATCCTTCACAGAAGAAGAACAAAGAGAGTGAGCCCTAGAATTTCCCCAGCTTTACTTCAGTAGGTACTTCTAAGAACTCAGTGCTGAGAGGATGGAATGAAGCTGAGCAAGGTAGTTTTGTTGATTGAGGAAATAGAGATTCCAGTGTGAGAATGTTGAGGCAGGAAGAATTTTCAGGCCAGGGAACTGGAAGGAGTGAGTTATGCAGAGAAAGTACTCCAAAAATCTGTGGAGGGGTCTACTTGGGTCTGTTGCTGAATACCAAGCTGTATGTGCATCAAGTAAAGCTTCCGTGATGCCAAGCAAAAATGCGCCAACTGAACCAAAAACTATCAGCTATCAGGGAGGTAGTCAGCTACATAATTCCTGATCTCACACAGGGGTAAGAGGGATTCCTCTTCCAACTAGCCAGAGTGAAAACTCAGGGTACTCATTAGAGACCGCAGAGGATCAGATCTTGATTGTAATGCTGAACTAGTCCTGGAAAAAAGGATATTCTAAAACCTTCCTAACAAAGATTAAAACTAATCTAAAATGATCAAGTTGACTGGCAAGTAACTTACCTGCTTGCCAAAATAAACTTCAACAATTTTTAAAAGAAGACAACAAAATCCATATATGTCTATATGGATTTTTATCTATCTATCTATCTATCTATCTATCTATCTATCTATCTATCTATCTATCATCTATCTATCTATCATCTATCTATCTATCTATCATCTATCTATCTATCTATCTATCTGTCTCCATACAACATCATAATGGCCAGCATCTGATCCAAAATTAATAGACATGTGAAGACATAAAAAAACAAAATCTGTACATGAAAACAGACATAGAAATGACAGAAAAAAAAAAACGGGAATTAGTAGACAGGGACTTTAAAGTTGTATATATAAGATGAAAAAATTACCTGTGTGGACTTAATAGCACACTTGTATTTGACACTGAACAGATCAGTGAACTTAAACACATAATAGAAACCATCTAAACTGAAACACAGGCAGAGAAAAATAAAATGAAAAGAAAAGGGAAGGAAAGATAAGACAAGAGAAGAAAGAAAGGAAAAAGAAGAATAGAAAAGAAAAAAGCCTTAGTGATTTGTAGAGCAATATCAAGTGGTCAATATACATGGCATTTAAGTGCAGATAAAAAAGAAATAGAAGATCAAAACAATGTGTAAAAAAATAATGGCTAAATTATTTTCAATTTGATGAAAATCCAGGAAGCTTGAGGCACTCAAAGCAAGATAAACAGAGAGAAAACCACACCAATGAATGTGCTGGAAAACAGTGATACGGTACACAGAAAACTTCAAAGCTGCCAGGGAAAGAAGTCACGATACATAGTGGAGAATAAAGATAAGAATTATCTCTGACTTTTTGTCAAAAAGAAAAAAAAAAAAAACCGAAATCTGTAGACAATGGAAAATCAATCTTTAAATTGCTAAAAACAATCATTCAGAATTATACATGCAGCAAAAATTTTCTTCAAAATTAAACTAAAAACATTGTCATACAAACAATACCTAAGAGAATTTGGTGTCAGCAGATTTGCACTATAAGATGTATCAGAGAAAGTTCTTCAGATGGAAGCTGGATGTTCATAAAGGAATAAAGAGTGTGAGAAATGTTAAAAGTGTGAAAACATATTTTTTCTCATTTTAAAAATTCTTTAGATTTGAGGCTATAGCATTAGACTTATAACAATGAATTATAAGATATATGATAAAATATATAACAGTAGCACAAAGAATAGGAGGGGGAAATGGAAGTATATTGTTGTAAGATTCACACATCATACATGAAGTGCTATAATAATATTTGAAGATAGACAATGATATATTAAAATTGCATATTGTAAATCTTAGAGCAACCACTAAAAAGCAAAACAGAGATACAGCTTATAAGTTCAAGAATAGACATAAAACTAAATAACTAAAAGTACTCAATCTAAAAAAAGAAGAAAAGGAGAAAAGTGAATGAAGAACAGATGCAAAAACTATAAAACAAATACTGTAGAATGGTTCTAGACAAACACATTCAGATCAAAAAATAAATATAAACAGTTTATGTACTCCAAATAAAAGGCAGTGATTGTTAGACTGATAAAAAGGCAATATCCAAATACGTTCTGTTTACAAGAAATGCATTTAAATATAGAAGACATTTTTTAAAGTAAAATGATAAAAAATGATATATAATACAACTTACTATTCATAGGAAAGTGGCAGTAGCTATTGAATATTAGAAAAGTAGACCCCAGGGCAAGGAATTTGACCATTCTTAAAGAGACATGTTTAATAACAATAAAAGGGTCAATTAATTAAGAAGAATAAAAATCCTAACAGAAAGCCTCCAAACTTTGTGAAGCAAATACTGAACAGCTGAAAGGAGAAATAAACAAATACACAGAGTGTGGATCTTCAACACTCTTTTCTCAGTAAAATAAGCAGCCAGTATATCAACAAGGGTATAGATGATTATAACAGCACTCTCCAAGCACGACCTAATGGACAATTACAGAACACTTCACCCAAAAATAGCAGATTACACATTCTTTTCAAGTGTACACAAAACTTTACTAAGGTAGACAATGAGTCATAAAACAAATCTCAATAAATTTTAAAACAATTGAATTGACACAATATTTAATCTGACCATGGTGGAAATAAATTATAAATTTTAAGAAAGATACATGAAAGATTCCCAAATATGTGGAAATCACTTTTTGAGATAATGGATATGTTCTATACATTTGTGAAACATGTTGACTTACATGTTAAAATCGGTGCTTTTATTGTATGTAAAAAATAATTTTACTAAGTTGATTCAATATTAACTAAAAGTATAAAAAATTACTTATTTGATCTTTTTAAGGTACAGTTGGGCCTCCACATCCACGGAATCTGTGAATACTTAGGGTCAACTGCACTAGCCATGTTATATAAAGGACTTAAACCTTCTGAGATTTTGGTGTTTGCAGGGGGTCCTGGAACCAATTCCCCAGTGGATACTGAGGGATGACTACAATACCAGCTTTCTGTTACTGGTCTTATCTTCTAAAAACGGTTATGTATATCCTTCCCTCAGCTCTACCTTCAACATCTGGCTCCAATTTAGTTTATGCTGGAGAAGATACTAGAACTCCTGCTTGGGGCAATCTTGGGAGCAGGCCACTTACCAGGGGAAGTCCTCTGAGGGGAATGAGGGTGGAGTAAAGGAAAGATCACACAAATCCTCATGTGTTAAGGCTAAATCACAAACCCAAACTTTTTACTCTTTCTCACCTATTATTAAGCTCTTTTTTGTGTTTTCTCTTCTTTTTTCTTTCTAGTCATCTGATATCTTCCACTGACTAATTTTCCTATTTGCTAATCTTTTCTTCTGCTGTTTTAATCTGCTATTAACACCCATTTTGAGCTCTTAATTTAGATTATTTACTTTTTATGTCTAGAACTTTCATCTTAACCTCTTTTAAAATAAATTCTTCTCTGGTGAAATATTTTGTCTTGTCAAATGTTTTCTTGAACAAATTAATTAGAGTTCTTTGAAGGTCCATTCCTGTTTACTCCAAAAAAATAGGTCACGTATATGCCTGTTTTTGATATATGTATAAATGTATTTTTTAAAAAAGAATCTAATCTATAGTGATAATAGATCAGTGGCTGGATGTGTATGGCCGAGGGTAGGTGGAGAGAAATGACTATCAAGAGACATGTGGAAATATTTTGGGGAGAAGAATATGTTCTCTGTCTCGATTATGGTGGTTGTTACATTTGCAGACTTTTCTTTTGTTCCTATACATTTTAGTTATTAATCTAATGCTAGATATTTTGTATAAAATACAACTAAGCTACTCATTTATTCATTCATTCATGCATGCATGCATTCATTCCAACAATATCAAATGCTTACCACATGCCAGTTCTTTCACTGGGGATCCACCAACAAACAGGACAGGTACAGCCTCTGCCTGTAGAGCTTTCAGTCCCCTGGTGGTCCTAGTTTCATAATTCTTTGGGCTTTCGAGTTTTCCCACACTCTTTTATTTACAAAGAATGCTGTGCTCCTCTATCTGTATATTCAAATTACAAACACATTTTTCAAAGTCAATTTTAAATGCCACAGCTCCCATGAATCCTTCCTGTGTTTGAAGTAATGTTAGCCTAGTCTGAGCTCCCATGTTAAATTATCTGCTCCTCTAATGGTATTTGTCTAACCTACCTTGCATTATTCATGAGGTAGCACATCTGACTAGACCGCAAACTCTTTAAGTGTAAGGATCTTGCCTTACTAACTCTTCTACGCACTCCAGCATTTAGAAAAGTACCTGGGTCATAGTAAATAGATATTTATTAAATGATAAATACATAAATATGTCATGATAATATGTATAAAATCATGGTCCGCAGTTAATATTCTATAATTCACCAGATTCTATACTTCTAATTATTGAACTTGAGTCGCTTACAACCCTACCACGTCTAATTCTAGCTTGCAGCTTCTATGATGCTCTATGCTCACAAGCCAGATAATCAAGCTTATTAAGGACTATGTATTAAAAATGTAATTAGGCACTTAGGGAGGGCATAATGACTTTTCATACATTAAAGCATGGCTTGAGAGTTTGGGCTTTAAATCTAATTGCCTAGGAGGACTATTTTGTCAACATCCACCTTTGGGGCTGTATTTTGAAGACTAGACAATGGTTTCCAGAAGTCTGACCTCCATAAAAATAGGGTATTGCATTACTAGAAAAAGCATTCCTTTTATAGAAAATAGCCATTCTAACACTGGATATGTGTCCTCTTTGACAAATGAATTCTGGTGTTCAGGACTCAGAACCAGACAGCTGTCACAGCACCACTGAGGATTACTCTAAATTGCAGCAGATGGTGCTACTTATTTGGCCATCTAATGCTATTCTCAAGTATCAGTTGGCCAACTGCTGTGGTGGAGGTATGAAAATAGGAGATGTATTTAGAGCCAGAGGATACAAGCACAAATGTTTTGGGATACAGAGTTTAAACTGATATGCAAAAATTGTATCCAGCAAATTGCCAAGCCAGATCCATTAGAGGGTGTGGTTGAAAGCTCCTTCCCTCAAATGAAAGCAGTCTTGGAAAATACAACTTCTTTGGCCAGCTGTACGATAATCTCTTCCATGCCCTTTTCCCCTGAGACGCACACATGCTCACGGGCAAACTCACACATGCACACACACACAGCACACATTTTCCTACACATATAGCTGCTAGTTGCTAACCGGTCTGCAATTTAAATTTAACACTACTTAGGAGCCATCTGGGTCACCTGTGGCTGGTCTGTGGAAATATGCACAGCATGTGTCGGTGGCTTACATCAGAAGCAGGAGCCTTTCTGGACTCTGTCTTTAAGGTAGCAGCTGCAGTCCTATGTAGCTTTTATCAATGTACAGAAATCTGGCTTTCTGTGTCACAAAGATATCGAATATTCTGGCCATGTCTTTGGCCATCTCCATAGCTGCTATGGCTCACTCCTTATCAGAATTAAATCTGGTTAATAAACACTCTGCTTATCACTGCCCAGAGTACAATTTTTAAGTACTTTCTTAACTCTAATTTATATCATTAACTGTTTACATATAAAGTTTAAAGATAGCTTACAATAGATATTAAATAGAATACTGGTGCATTGTAAACTCTTTTTGTAAAGTCAATAAATTCCTATTATGTGTATAGTGAGCTTCTTACTTGAGAAAAATGGACCAATTAAATTATTCAACTGAACAGCAATTTAAAGTGGTGCACTATATTACCTAAAAGACGGTAATTTACAAAGTGAAAAATGCACAGAAAACTGTGCACTGGAGATTATTTCCAGGTCTCTGTATTGGAGGCCCAGCATATATGTGGCTAATGAATTAGAAATACCAAAATGCAAATTGAAACGACATCTATAAATAAACCTAAATATAAATAAATGGATCAGCTTTGCACGACTTATCAATAAAAGCAAGTGAGACTTTCACGGAGACAAAGCCTTTAAAGCACAGAAGGAGTGCTTACCATGAGGAAGAAGAAGACCTCAAAATTCATCAAGATCAAAGGCAAACTAAAATTTAAAACAGCAAGAGATACATATACATGTACATATGTACATACAAAGACTCATGATAAAATTGACAATTATCCCAGAAGGAACTCACGGAATGAAATGGGTAAAGCGTTTTTAAATGAAACCAAGGGAGGATATCAGCTCCAGAAGAGATGTGGGAGGACCCTCAGGATCAGAGCATTCAAAGTGCCTTGGGGACCAGTGAGCTGGAAGTAGATAGGCATGCGAACGCTTTTCTCCTCGTGGGAGAAAATATTATCAAGGATCTCTCTACCAAATTATCTTTCCAGCAAGTTCTAAATCCTTGAAATGCCTGTACAGAAATTTAGGGGCCAACGTGCCTTCTGTACTATTAGGACAATAAGAGCCAGCAGAAATAGCAGCACTCTTAGTTGTCAGCATTTATCAACACAGTCTCTTGTCTCACGGCCACTGTCATAACTGATTCTCTTTCATCCCAGGTTAACTCTTGGCCCTGACTTGAGATTTATGGTTCAAATTGTTTAAATCCTATTCATTTCTTTTCATGGAAAAATCTATTGCTGACTTGCTGCCTAGCTTATTCGATCCCCACCTCATCTCCCATGCTTTACTACCACCCACCTATCCAATACTTACACTGTGAATTAGACCTGTTACCCAATATGTAAATTGTCATTTACATTTCTGGTTTCCATTTATATTTCAAACTGCTTAACTATGCCTCTGTTAAAGCCCATTCCACACTATCTGGAAAAACTGCTGTAGATACAGGGCCAACAATAGTAAAATCACAGTATACTCAGATAAAATTAACAAACTAGACTTACAGAATCTGTGTTGTAATGGTAAATAATTATGGAGTCCTAAGGGAGAAACTCTGTTTTCAACACTTTACATACTTTAACTCATTTAATCCTATAACAACTCTTTGACCTAAGTAACAACAACCTCATTTTACTAAAGAAGAAACTGAGGAACAAAGAGGTTAAATGATATACCTACTAATACACTTACTGCTGCTAGAAAATAGCAGACCTAGGATTTGATCCCAGGCAGTTTGGGGTCAGAGCTCACCTTTTAAACCATTATTCTGTGTGATATCTTCTTGAGAATTTAAAAACTTGAAGAAAAAAAATCATGGTTGCTATTAGGAATGTGTAAATTATCATTACAAATTATAATTTTCAAGAACATCTATGGATTACTAATATAACAAACCATCTATGTGCTCATTAGGAAATTAGATTCTACAATGAGTAACAGACTGATGAGTCTGTAGTCCCTCATATCTAGATTGAATAGAATGAGAGAATCTCTAACAACAGGTAGAATCCTAGAAAGCTTCCAAACTTTTGAGTAAATTGAAGTGGCAGTCTATTTTTCAGGTGTAGGTTTAGCTCCATTCCATCCAAAGTTTCAAAGCAAGGCAGATGTCCACAGAAATTATATGACCATTGGATAGTTTAGTTATATAATTGGGATTCCTGTTCATAGCAAAGGAATGGACAGTGTTATTGTGCTACATATAGTGAAAAACCATATCTGACTGATGAGGGAAGTACTAATGAAACATTGCATTGAATCAAGCAAGAGAACAAGGTTATATGGCGGGTATTAGTAACCTTAAATTAATTAATCACTAATTATTATTGTAGCTCATTGTATAAATACCTTGCAGCAATTCTAATTTCTAGGGATGAGGGACAGTCTTAGAGAAAGGGCACGTTAATAAATGTAGTTGGACATAAACAAGTAAACATTTTGCATGATGGTTCGTATGATTTGAGTGCTTGTGTCCCCCCCAAATTCATATATTGAAAACCTAATGCCTTATGAGATGGCATTAGGAAGTAGGATCTTTGGTAGGTGATTAGGTCCCAAATTAGTGCCTTTATTAAAAGAAGACCAAGACAGCTCCCTTGCCCCTTCCACCATGTGAGGATACAACTGAGAAGTCAGTAGTCCACAACTCAGAAAAGGGCCACTAACCTTGGACGTCCAGCCTCCAGAACTTTGAGCGACAAATTTCTGCTGTTTATAAGGCACCCTGTCTATGATATTTTGTTTACAGTGGCCCAAACGGACTAAGACAGTGGGCAATCAATTTTTACTTATGTTTTTCATATAGCAAGGTGCTTTGTAAGTCTGCCTTCATGTCTTGGAGTTATTCTGGGTAGTCACCTCATAAAGGGAGTGCATTGCTAGGATTGATACTAGAACTATTGTTGAATCAGGAACATAGTTGGAGGGAGTGAGGTTGTTCCCAGTTGATAGCAGATGGCATTGTGAGGAAAATATTCGTATTTTCATGTTTTTGCCTGCTCAGGAATTTGTGAACAAAGATTGCCAGCAACACGTGTTAAAGAATTGAATAGCAATCCTATAGAAAAATAGATAAAATCCACTAGAAAAATATAGAGATTTATTTTCCTGAACGCTTGTATTTACAATTCATAGAGTGATAAAATCTAGAGCCATTTGTTTACATTTTAAAGCGTTGTTGTTACAAATACCTGGGGATCTTCCCCATCTCCTCCAAGGCAGAATTTGTTTCCATTAGAGAGCAAAATTTTCTCCCCTTGTCTCTGGGAGAGAAGTTCCTATAGAAGCTCTGAAATCTATAGTTTTGGAATTCCTCATCTATAGTGTAAAATCCCCTTCTGCACATGCAGGTAACATCTTCCCCAAGTGGAGGAAAGAGTACTAATGCTGAGATTGCTTTGTGAGTAAAATAATTTGCTTTTCTCTGATGCAGAAACCTCCAGCATTAAAAATGAAGATATTAAAAACTTACCAGTTATATTATAAACAATAGAATTCCAAGGTCTGACTAGCCAGTATGTTTGCTCTACATGAATGCCTCCTAGAACAAATACTTCCCAGATTGTTCATGCAAGATGTTAATAAGTGTTGCATAAGTAAAAGGGTCACATAATTAAATAAGTTTGAGAAATGGGGCATACCACATCTCTCTCTGGGATATGTACGAACTGGGTTCTCCAAACCTCTATAGTAAAGAAACATGTTCAATTTTGATTTAGGATTTACAAATTAGAAATACCATTGTAGAATGAGTTCATAGCATCTTTTTTTTTGTCCTCTGAGATGTGCCAAAGAACACCCAGAAATTAGTGCCATATTCATAGGTATATTTTCTGCCTAAATGTCCAGGAAGAGTTACTAGTTAGTGTTATCTTTTGGCCCATTGTCCTCAGTCTTAGAAGTCATTCTATTGACCCTAGAAAGCAACTACTATTCACAAAAAGCAGTGCTTTTCAACGTTGACAGAACATGAGAATCACCCAGGCAACTTAAAAAAATAAAAGTGCCCCAAACCACACCATTTAAGAGAGCCTCTGAGGATGTCTGGGAATTTGTAAGATTTAAAAGCTTCCCAGGTGACTCTAATGTGCAGCCAGGTTTAAGAACCACTGACACAGAGCAGTGGTTCTCCAACTTTAATGAATGCAGGCATCACCTGCATATGAATGCAGATGTCTGCAAAGCTTATTATTCAGCAGGTCTGGGGTGGGCTAGAAATCTTTTTTTAACACAAATACTCCAGATGATCCTGATGCAGTTTGAGATGACCTCAATGGCCACACTTTGAGACACACTGATATGAGCTGAATCTACCATTCTACCTGCTTCATGACAGTTAATCAAGAATCCTATCTTCTAGAAAACAGTAATATTCCAATTCTACCCATGGTACTCCCTAATCCACCTCTATTTTCAGACACAAGGGGTTTTAAATTACTTTTAAATTCTGAGAGCAATATCCTGACCCATTTTACATGTCTCTGGCAAAACTTTGGATGGAGGTGAGCAAACTACCCTTCAGCAGCTGAAAGCTGCAGGAAGGAAAGCCCAGCCACTATTGGAGTTTTTTCCCTTGACAGTTCATAAATCTGGTGTCTCAGGGCACTTACTCCACCTGTAAAATACCTTCTTTACATGTCAGTCACAAATGAGGGAAAGTCAGACATACACAAATATGAATTTCTATCAGAAAACGTGGCTAAACTTCCACTCTTAGTAATGACTGAGTAGCTCCTATCAGACCAAGCTCCTATAAATAACAACTATAAACTCTGGACAGAATAATATAAAACAACTACCCAAGGCACCAGAGAGAAAACCACATTTGCCAGATACCAGAGGGCAGTCAATAGTCAATAGAAAAAAGAAATAGTATGAGGTAACTTTCCCATTTTAACGGCTTTTAGCCTAAGAGTAGGATACAGTTGGCATGCAAAGTGGCTAAAGCCCACAAGGATATACCAGCTTATTGAGGAACCAGAATACAGAATACGGGGCATCCATAGTAACTGGACAGTGAAGTGGAGAATCTTAGGAAGAAGAGAGGGACAGAAGAGGTCCAAATTCTGTAAATAACTCTGCTCAAAACTCTGGCTCACCCCTGAACTACACATTCAAAAGGGCAGCTTCTAAGCAGCACATTTAAGGCTAAAAACAAAAACAAACAAACAAAAACTAAACTATGAATTCAGAGCTTGAGTTTGAGTTCTCTTTATAGGAATATAACAGAATCCTAAGTCTGTACCACACATGATTCATAATATCCAGTATATATTCCAAAACTACATGATATATTAAAAGTAGGAATATATGACCAATTTTCAAGGGGAGAACAATCAACAGAGCCCAAACTCAAGATAATGCAGATGTTGTTATTACCAGTCAAGGGTTTTTAAGCAGCTACTTTGAATATGCTCAACAAAGTAAGGAAAAATATGCTTGTATTGTGTGAAAAACTAGGAAATCTCAGCAGAGAAATAGACATATAAAAAAGAACCATCTTTCTACCTGTGACTTGCGTGAGTGGCACCTCCAGTGGAATCCAGTGGGACATAATTCATTTTCCATTTGGATAGGAATCGTCAAAGTAAAAACTGCACTGGACAGAGTTATAGAGCCGTGTGGCTGACAGGGTCTTGGTGCTCCGGCCAGGTGTCAGGCATGAGCCTCTGAGGTGGGAGAGCCAAGTTCAGGACATTGGTCCACCAGAGACCTGCCAGCCCCTTGTAATATCAATTGCTGAGAGCTCTCCCAGAGATCTCCATCTCAATGCTAAGACCCAGCTCCACTCAACAACCAGCAAGCTCCAGGGCTGGACACCGCGTGCCAAACAAATAGCAAGACAGGAATACAACCCCACCCATTAGCAGAGAGGCTGCCTAAAACCATAATAAGATCACAGACACCCCAAAACACACCACCAGACACAGTCATGGCCACCAGAAAGACAAGATCCAGCCTCATCCACCAGAACACAGGCACCAGTCCCCTCCACTAGGAAGCCTACACACCCACTGAACCAACCTTAACCACTGGGGGCAGACACCAAAAACAACAGGAAATTCAAACCTGCAGCCTGTAGAAAGGAGACCCCAGACACAGTAAGTTAAGCAAAAGGAGAAGACAGAGAAACACACAGCAGATGAAGGAGCAAGGTAAAAACCCATCAGACCAAACACATGAAGAGGAAATAGGCAGTCTACCTGAAAAAGAATTCAGAGTAATGATAGTAAAGATGATCCAAAATCTTGGAAATAGAATGGAGAAAATACAAGAAACGTGCAATAAGTATCTAGAAGAACTAAAGAGCAAACAAACAATGATGAACAACACAATAAATGAAATTAAAAATTCTCTAGAAGGAATCAATAGCAGAATAACTGAGGCAGAAGAACAGATAAGTGACCTAGAAGATAAAATAGTGGAAATGCTACCGCAGAGTAGAATAAAGAAAAAAGAATGAAAAGAATTGAGGACAGGCTCACAGACCTCTGGGACAACATTAAATGCACCAACATTGGAATTATAGTGATCCCAGAAGAAGAAGAGAAAAAAAAAGGGACTGAGAAAATATTTGAAGAAATTATAGTTGAAAACTTCCCTAATATGGAGAAGGAAAGACTCAGTCAAGTCCAGGAAGCACAGAGAGTCCCATACAGGATACATCTAAGGAAAAACATGCCAAGACACATATTAATCAAACTATCAAAAATTAAATACAAAGAAAAATTTATTAAAAGCAGCAAGGGAAAAACAACAAATAACATACAAGGGAATCCCCATAAGGTTAACAGCTGATCTTTCAGAAGAAACTCTACAAGCCAGAAGGGAGTGGCAGGACATATTTAAAGTGGTGAAAGGGAAAAACCTACAACCAAGATTACTCTACCCAGCAAGGATCTCATTCAGATTCTATGGAGATATTAAACACTTTACAGACAAGCAAAACCTAAGAGAATTCAGCACCACCAAACCAGCTTTACAACAAATGCTAAAGGAACTTCTCTAGGCAGGAAACACAAGAGAAGGAAAAGACCTACACTAACAAACCCAAAACAATTAACAAAATGGTAATAGGAACATACATACCGATAACTACCTTAAACGTAAATGGATTAAACGCTCTAAGCAAAAGACATAGACTGGCTGAATGGATATAAAAACCAGACCTATATATATGCTGTCTACAAGAGACCCACTTCAGACCTAGGGACACATACAGATTGAAAGTGAGGGGATGGAAAAAGATATTCCATGCAAATGGAAATCAAAAGAAAGCTGGGAAGCAGTTCCCATATCAGACAAAATAGGCTTTAAAGTAAAGACTATTACAAGAGACAAAGTAGGACACTACATAATGATCAAGGGATCAATCCAAGAAGAAGATATAACAATTGTAAATATTTATGCACCCAACATAGGAGCACCTCAATAAATAAGGCAAATGCTAACATCCATAAAAGAGGAAAGTGACAGTAACACAATCAGAGTAGGGGACTTTAACACCCCGCTTTGACCAATGGACAGATCATCAAAAATGAAAATAAATAAGGAAACACAAGCTTTAAATGACACATTAAACAAGATGGACTTAATTGATATTTACAGGATATTCTATCCAAAAACAACAGAATACACTTTCTTCTCAAGTGCTGATGGAACGTTCTCCAGGACAGATCATATCTGGGGTCACAAATCAAGCCTTGGTAAATTTAAGAAAATTGAAATTGTATCAGGTGTCTTTTCCGACCACAACGCTAAGAGACTAGATATCAATTACAGGAAAAAAATCTGTAAAAAATACAAACACATGGAGGCTAAACAATACACTACTCAATAATCAAGAGATCACTGAAGGAATCAAAGAGGAAATAAAAAAATACCTAGAAATAAATAATGCAAACACGACAACCTAAAACCTATGGTTTGCAGCAAAAGCAGTTCTAAGAGGGAAGTTTATAGCAATACAATCCTACATAAAAAACAAGAAACATCTCAAATAAAAAACCTAACCTTACACCTAAAGCAATTAGAGAAAGAAGAACCAAAAAACCCCAAAGTTAGCAGAAGGAAAGAAATCATAAAGATCAGATCAGAAAGAAATGAAAAAGAAATGAAGGAAATGATAGCAAAGATCAAAAAAACTAAAAGCTGGTTCTTTGAGAAGATAAACAAAGTTGATAAACCATTAGCCAGACTCATCAAGAAAAAAGGGAGAAGACCCCAATCAATAGTATTAGAAATAAAAGAGAAGTAACAACAGACACTGTAGAAATATGAAGGATCATGAGAGATTACTACAAGCAACTATATGCCAATAAAATGGACAACCTGGAAGAAATGGACAAATTCTGAGAAAAGCACCACCTTCTGAGACTGAACCAGGAAGAAATAGAAAATATAAACAGACCAATCACAAGCACTGAAATTGAGACTGTGATTAAAAATCTTCCAACAAACAAAAGCCCAGAACCAGATGGCTTCACAGGCGAATTCTATCAAAAATTTAGAGAAGAGCTAACAGCTATCCTTCTCAAACTCTTCCAAAATATAGCAGAGGGAGAAACACCCCCAAACTCATTCTATGAGGCCACCATCACCCTAATACCAAAACCTGACAAAGATGTCACAAAAAAAGAACTCTACAGGCCAATACCACTGATGTACATAGATGCAAAAATCCTCAACAAAATACTAGCAAACAGAATCCAACAGCACATTAAAAGGATCATACACCATGATCAAGTGGGGTTTATCACGGAAATGCAAGGATTCTTCAATATACACAAATCAATCAATGTGATAAACCATATTAACAAATTGAAGGAGAAAAATCATATGATCATCTCAATAGATGCAGAAAAAGCTTTCAACAAAATTCAACACCCATTTATGAAAAAAACCCTCCAGAAAGTAAGCACAGAGGGAACTTACCTCAACATAATAAAGGCCATATATAACAAACCCACAGACAACATCATTCTCAATGGTGAAAAACTGAAACCATTTCCTCTAAGATCAGGAGCAAGACAAGGTTGTCCACTCTCACCACTATTATTCAACATAGTATTGGAAGTTTTAGCCACAGCAATCAGAGAAGAAAAAGAAATAAAAGGAATCCAAATCAGAAAAGAAGAAGTAAAGCTGTCACTGTTTGCAGATGACATGATGCTATACATAGAGCATCCTAAAGATTCCACCAAGAAACTACTAGAGCTAATCAATGAATTTGGTAAAGTAGCAGGATACAAAATTAAGGCACAGAAATCTCTTGCATTTCTATAGACTAATGTTGAAATATCTGAAAGAGAAATTAAGGAAACTATCCCATTTACCATTGCAACAAAACGAATAAAATGCCTAGAAATAAACTTACATAAGGAGACAAAAGACCTGTATGCAGAAAACCATAAGACACTGATGAAAGAAATTAAAGATGATACAAACAGATGGAGAGATATACCATGTTCTTAGATTGGAAGTATCAACATGTAAAAATGACTATACTACCCAAAGCAATCTATAGATTCAATGCAATCCCTATCAAACTACCAATGGCATTTTTCACAGAACTAGAACAAAAAATTTCACAATTTGTTGGAAACACAAAAGACCCGGATAGCCAAAGCAATCTTGAGAAAGAAAAACAGAGCTGGAGGAATCAGGACTGACTCCAGACTATACTACAAAGCTATAGTAATCAAGAAGTATGGTACTGGCACAAAAACAGAAATATAGATCAATGGAACAGGATAGAAAGCCCAGAGATAAACCCACACACATATGGTCAGCTTATCTTTGATAAAGGAGGCAAGAATATACAATGGAGAAAAGACAGCCTCTTCAATAAGTGGTGCTGGGGAAAGTGGACAGCTACATGTAAAAGAATGAAATCAGAACACTCCCTAACAGCATACACAAAAATAAACTCAAAGTGGATTAAAGACCTAAATGTAAGGCCAGACACTATAAAACTCTTAGAGGAAAACATAGGGAGAACACTCTCTGACATAAATCACAGCAAGATCCTTTTGACCCAACTGCTAGAGAAATGGAAATAAAAACAAAAATAAACAAATGGGACCTAATGAAACTTAAAAGCTTTTGCACAGCAAAGGAAAGCATAAACAAGATGACAAGACAACACTCAGAATGGGAGAAAATATTTGCAAATGAAGCAACTGACAAAGGATTAATCTCCAAAATATACAAGCAGCTCATGTAGCTCAATATCGAATAAACAAACAACCCAATCCAAAAATGGGCAGAAGACCTAAATAGACATTTCTCCAAAGGAGATATACAGACTGCCAGCAAACATATGAAAGGATGCTCAACATCACTAATCATTAGAGAAATGCAAATCAAAACTACAATGAGCTGTCACCTCACACCAGTCAGAATGGCCATCATCAAGAAGTCTACAAACTATAAATGCTGGAGAGGGTGTGGAGAAAAGGGAACCCTCTTGCACTCTTGGTGGGAATGTAAATTGATACAACCACTATGGAAAACAGTATGGAGGTTCCTTTAAAAACTAAAAATAGAACTACCATACGGCCCAGCAATCCCACTACTGGGCATATACCCTGAGAAAACCGTAATCCAAAAAGAGTCATGTACCACAATGTTCATTGCAGCTCTATTTACAATAGCCAGGACATGGAAGCAACCTATGTGTCCATTGACAGATGAATGGATAAAGAAGATGTGGCACATATATACAATGGACTATTACTCAGCCATAAAAAGAAACGAAATTGAGTTATTTGTAGCGAGGTGGATGGACCTAGAGCCCGTATACAGAGTAAAGTAAGTCAGAAAGAGAGAAACAAATACCGTATGCTAACACATATATATGGAATCTAAGGGGAAAAAAATGGTTCTGAAGAATCTAGGGGCAGGACAGCAATAAAGAGGTAGACGTAGAGAATGGACTTGAGGACACAGGGAGGGGGAAGGGCAACCTGGGACGAAATGAGAAAGTGGCATGGACATATATACACTACCAAATGTAAAATAGATAGCTAGTGGGAAGCAGCCGCATAATACTGGGAGATCAGCTCAGTGCTTTGTGTCCACCTGGAGGGGCAGACAGGGAGGGTGGGAAGGAGACGCAAGAGGGAGGGTATATGGGGATATATGTATACGTATAGCTGATTCACTTTGTTATAAAGCAGAAACTAACACACCATTGTAAAGCAATTATATTTCAATAAAGATGTTAAAAAAAAGAACCAAATGGAATTTCTGAAATAAAAACAGAAACACAGTATCTAATATAAAACATTCAATGAATGTGCTTAATAGCAGAATAAAAATTTCTAAAGAAAGAGTCATTGAATTCAAAGATATGCTAATAGAAATTATCTGATATGAAGAAGTGCAAGAGAAAAAAAGATTAGTAAGTTAATAGTGTCTCAGGAGTCTATGCGAGAATACCAAAATATATGAAATACATATTATTGGAGTCCTAGAGGGACTTTCAGATAAAATATTTGAAGATATAAGAGCCAAAGATCTCCCAAATTTGGTGAAAGACATATTTATAAAGATTTAAGCAGAGTAAGTACCAACAAATGCCTCCAAGTACATCAGTCATACTGCTAATGACCAAAGATAAAGAAAAAACAAAACCTTGAAAGCAGCCAGAGAGAAATGACACATTGAGTACAGAAAAACAGAAGTTCAATCAAATACTAGCTTCTTATCAGAAAAAACTGAGACCCAAAGATAGCTGACATGTGCAGAAGATGGTCCAGAAACAGACATGGGAGTGAGAATAAAAGAAAATACAATAATTTAACAGTCATAGAGGTGATAATGGAGAAAATACTGGACACTCAAGATTGTATGCTGCAATCAAACATTACAGACAAAGATGAGATATGAGAGGAAATTTCACCATGAGTCATAAAATAAAATAGAGAGTGATGCATATTATTGTGGCACATATTATCATAGGGTAATATGCATATATTATGATACAGTCATATCTGAATTTGAACTTGCACAAACTATGTTTCTCCCATGTGTAGTACCGATTAAAAAGCCCATGTTTCTGCACCTGCTCCGCTTCCCAAACTGTACAAGCACTGTCATCTATCTAATAGGAGTAGTTCTCTAACCCTAGTTCTGCTCCATTTTTATAATATAGCTATGTATTTCAAAAGCCTCTAAAATATTTATGTGTTTTAACACAATAATTTCAATTTGATTAATTTAGTCCAAGAAAATTATATGAAATGCAGCCAAGTATTTACACACAGGATATTCATCAGAGCTTTACCTATACAATTTTTTTAGGCATAATATTAATGGCAGAAGTACAGGCATGATTAAATGACTATGGGAGATTTACAAAGTGAAATAACCTACCACTAAAAAATCATGTGTGTCAAAGTTTTTTCATGATATCTGAAAATGTTTATGACATAAAGTTGAATTTTTTAAAAACTTCCCGTTAACATTGTCTGAATTATGTTTAAAAAAAAACTGGAAAGAAAATGCCAAAATGTCCATACTGCTTGTCTCTGGGTTGTGGATTTATTGTTTGGCTTTGTTTAGTTCTGATTCTTTCTACTTCATGGGTAATTTGCAAATATTTCACAAGAACCATGTATTATTTTATAATGTTAAAAAAAGAAGAAAGGTATAAAAAAATAAACTTGATTCCTAGAAAAACCAACAGTGTGTCTATCTGTGAGCTGCAACTGAAGTAATGGGGTGTGAGTGGGAAGTTGGAGTCAGATGCAACAGTGGGTCAGCAACTAGACAGGGAATCAAAAATGCAGGCATATACTGCTAGTAATGTAAGAGTCAGGACACCCATGATTTAGGGAAAGCAGAAAACTGTCAGTCATGGACCAAAAATATATAAGCAAAGGAAAATCAGATGGATAAAACAGGATAGGTGGTCATATATTCAAGGGGAAAGCCAGAAACAAGAAAAGAATAAAAATCACAAGGAGGGGGCAAGGAGAGGCAAAGAGATGTTGAGGGTGAGTTTCCTCCACAAAGACTTCATATGTGCTTTGGGTTAGAATAGAAACCAGTCTGAGGATGTGGCCAGTCCAGAGTCCATATAGAAAAGCAGGTAGATTAGCAAACCCAACAAGAAAGGATAAAGAGGGGGTGTGTATTTCAGTAATCTCTTGCATAGCCTACATCAGAGAAGAAAGGGGGGAGGGGAGAGAAAGAAAAAGAGAGAGAATGAGCTTAAGGGTCCCTGAAAATTGTTGGATAAAGGAGCAAACCAGTGCAGAAATCAGGGCACTGGGACTCTACAGATCTGTAACGTAGTTTATTCACAAGCTTATGATCTAAAATGTTATTATAAATGAAAGAAGGATATGTTAAACCCTAGATTATATGTATCTGTAGTAAATACAATGCTTATTATCTATAAAACATTCCTTTTATTTTTCAGCAGAACAATCTATATTCTATTTCCATTATGGGAGTGTACAGACATTTACTATATTTTTCAGACTGCAGTTCTCTAAAATACTTCCAATTATTTCCTTGCTAACATTCTATTTTAGAAGTGCCAAGTATTAGAACTTGCTGACTACAAACTCTTGATCTATCACAAAGGTCTGCTACAAATTCATCCTTTGGAAGGCTCACAATCACACAACTGAAAATTTACAATCTATTATTCACCTACAACTAATGCAAAGTGAATAAAGTATCTATAGATATTTTCCCATGTCTTCACAGCTTTTCACAAATACAGAGAGGCACCCTGGCCCCAGTATTGCGCCTGTAAAATACCTACTTCCCTCCTGCCAATGTTAATAACAGAATAAAGTCCCTATGACAATTTCTTTCAATTTGGAGTTTATCTCAATCAAACATATTATTAGTTGTATTCAGTTCATTTAAAATTAACCACATCTTCTGTTCAAATGCTGCTGGAATTGACCTAGCATGTCTGCAGAGATAATAAGATTAAGGTGAATGTAGTAATATATAGTACAACGCGGCCTAATTATATACCATACTACCATTCACCTTAATTTGAGAAAAAGCAGAAACTGGATGGAATTCAAAAGGCAGCAGATTGAAAATGGATAAAAAGACTTTTTATGTGGTGCATAATCAGCTTTCAGAATTCACTGCTGCAGGATATTTCTCAGGCTAAAATTTAGTAAATTTTCAAGATAAGAATAAGAATGGCATCTGTGGGTACACTAGCTGGATGTGAATTTATGGAAGCTATCAGTCCTCATGCTGGTAGCCATAAAATCATCACCAGCTGGTGCTGGGATGGAAACCCTCCCTGTGGTGTCCCACTGCACAATTGGCCAGATGCATGATGTGCTGTAGTTGTATAAAGACAAAAGAACCCAGAAAGCCTTAGGCATTAGCCTTTGCCAAAGGAAGGATTGTGCACGTGATGGAAACTTTCAAGCCAGCCATGATCTGTGCTTGTGAGTCTCACAGTACCCTTCCCTATCTGTTTTTTGATCAAATGGCATTTCCCCCATCATGGTAAAACACAATGATTCTTCTTTTCTGCAGAGTTGATTCAGTGTTATCACGGAATTAGTGTATACTTTATTTGTTAGAAATGCAAGTAATCTCTGCTGTGAATATCCAGACCACCTTTCATTTAAAAGTGGCCGGTCCCAAAATGTCACCCTTTTAAAGTGGTAACAATGGCAATGGTGGTGATTGGGGGCTTTTGTTAATGGACAGCATGGCAGGTCTATTTGTTGGCATTCTCCCTGACATCCTGAGCCCTTTAATTCTGTCTGACAGATTCAGGCCATGCTTCAGATCTCACAAAAGAGGTGAGAGAGAGTATTGATCTGCCTGTTATTGTTGGTGATTTACTGTTCCACTCCTTTAGCAAATTTAAACACACATGCACACATATAAACCCTCACCACCGGGTCACAGCTGCTAGATGGCAGAGTAATGAGTGATTATTTTTTTATCTCTCCTAAGCTCTCTAAGTAACTTCTCTTGTGGATTCATGACAGTCCTGCAGATTTAAACCAAATAAATAATATCTTCTCACTCTAAGGTCCAAGGGTTCCTAAACATGGTAATAAATATCTGCTTAAAATAGAAACACATACATATTGAAAGCTTGCAAAATGCTTTTTTGAGCATTCTATAGTCTAAAACAAATTTGAGGCGCGTAATTTTGGAGTAGTCTAACATAGTGTTATCAAAAGGGTAAATAATGTACAAGATATAGCTCTAAAATCATGAAACTGTTTCCTCCCCAGAGCCCAGATGGTCATCATGGAGATTGCTCCTCTTAAATGGAACTACATTGGGACATACTACTGACTCTGTGCATGTTGCCATTGTACAAAATGCTTTTGAACTTATTTCTCTCCTTCCCCAAATTCCTTTTTTTCATTGTTTTATGTATTTACAGCATTTTTACCCTCAAAACATGGTATAAGCAAGTTATGTTATTGTACTAGTGTGCTCATGCTGCCATAACAAAATAGCACAGACTGGGTAGCTTAAACAACAGAAGCTATTTTCTCACAGTTCTAGAGGCTGGCAGTCTGAGATCAAGGTTCCAGCAGAGTTGGTTTCTAGTGAGGTCTCTCTTCCTGCTTTGCAGATGGTCACCTTCTTACTGTGTTCTCACATGGTCTTTCCTCTGTGTGTGCACAGAGAGAGAGTGAACTCTGGTGTCTCTTCTTCTTCTACTCAGATTAGGACTCCACTCTTATAACATCATTTAATATTAATTACCTCCTTAAAGGTCCTACCACCAAATATAGTTACACTGGGGGGTTAGGACTATAAAATGAATTTTAGGAGACCACAGTTCATAGTAGCCATCTTATTTATTTGACTTAATCTCCCCAAATTTATTTTGCCTGTATAAAAAATATCAAATTTCCTCTTGACAAAGATGCCACTCACTATTTAGATAAGTGTCAGTTCTTAGTAAATTAAAAAATATATTACAGGCTCTTAAGGCAATTTCCAAAGAAGTTCTAGACATGTGTTGAAAAATGTAGCATTTGCCAGATTAAATAAATAGCTTCCTAAGATGACTATATTCTTATCTAGAGAGAATAAGTTATAAGAATTAATCATTTTTATTTGTTCATTTAAAAAAAGTCATACCCTACCAATGCTTCATTATTCCATAGAAAAAATGTTGATGCCCCTCTGCTAATAACAACTATAAACTCTGGACAAAATACTAAAAGCAATATCTTGAGGGCTCTGGAGAAGAAATAAGGCAGGCAGATTCTGAAAAGAAGTTGTCACTAGAAAAATGGAAATAATACTGTGTATGTTTTCTGTCCCTATGGATTTGGCTCAGTGAGGAGTGGCTAAAATTCTAATATTCTGATAGAAAGTCCACTGTCTTTATGCCCTGAAAAATCAGGGAATAAAGCCAGAAGCCAGAGATGATGGAGAATAGGAGGGAATCATGGAAAAGAGAGAGCTGGACAAGGGAATCTTCAAATTGTGTGAATAAACTCTGCCCACGTCTCTGGAAGATCCTGAACTGTGTATGCATGGGGAAAGCTACCAGCAGACCAGCCAAATATAAAAGAATTAAAATTAGATTTGAGATGCCACCCACCATGGTTGAGCCAGAGTTTGCCCTTTGAATCTGACCAACTTAATTACCTGCAACAACAAAAACACCAATATACTTTAAGGGATATAGCAGAATCTAGAGCCTACATTTACAATGTTTAAGATGCAATCCAAATTATGTTATGTACAGATAAACAAGAAAATATGAGCCATTTTCATGGGTAAAGACAATCAACAGGGCCCAATCCTGAGATGATTCAAAGTTGGAATTATCAGACTATGACTTTAAAGCAGGTGATATAAATATATATTCAACGAGGTAAAAGAAAATACTCTTGTAATAAATGCAAAGATAGGAAATATTAGCAGAGAAATACAATACATAAAAAACAACTAAATAGAAATCTTAAAGACAAAAAATAAGTTAGAAATTCAAATGTCACTAATTGAACTTAATAATAGAATGAAGATTACAGAGAATAAAAATTCAGTGAACTTGAAGATAAGGCAATAGAAGTTATTCAATCTAAAGAAAAGAGAGAAAATAGGTTAAAAATAAAAATAAACAGACACACGAAGACCTGTAGTAGATCAAAATATCTAATATATGTGAAGTTTTAGTCCCAAAAGAAAAGGAGACTGAAGTGGACAGAAAAATGTCTAAAAAATAATGATCGAAAAGTTCAAAAATTTGGTGAATGGCAGATTCTAGAAGCTCAGCAAATTCCAAGCAGAATGAGTACAAAAAAAAAACCCCACCACTCCCCACCTGCCAAGTACATCATAGTCAAACTGGTGGCAAATGACAGATAAGAAAATAAATCTTGAGAACCGAAAACATGCATACAAAGAAGGAATTGTGGTTAAAAATACCATAGAATTTTCATCAGAAACTTTGGAGGACAAAGACATTGAACAATATCTTTAGCTTATCAAAGCAAAACAAACAAAACAACAACAACAAATGCAGAATTCTATATCCAGCAAAAATATCTCCCAAGAATGAAAGACAAACACATTTTATATAAAGGAAAACTAAGAGAATTAATCACCAGTAAACCTATACTGGAAGAAATTTTAAAAGCAAGTTCTTCAGGCTGAAAGGATATGAAGCTGAGGAGAAACTCAGATCTTAAGGAATAAATGAAGAGCACCAGAAATGGTAAATATCTTAGTAAATAACAGGCTATTTCTTTAGCTTAATTTCTTTAAAATACACATGACTATTTAAAGCAAATTTATAATGGACATCAGAAGGGTAGGGAAGAAATGGTCTAAATTTCAAAGTTTCTACCTTTCATGTTTGTTTTAACTCCAACTAGAGAAAATATTTTGAGTGAAAGTAGAGTTTTCCTCACTAAAATATTCATCCATTTACCAACATGATTTTAGAAGTTTCCACCCACATTTAATACATTTGTGTTTTATTTCATTTTAAAATTGTGTGTGCTCCATCGGCATATACCCTAAAATTCTAGTGATACAATGGTAATTTTCCTAACTTTTGGGCAAGGATAACACATTTACAAATAATTTAATAATTTACAAATACTAATGGAAAAATATATATATTTGGATTCTCCCAAATCTCACACACACACACACACACACATCAATACCAGCCAGATTAAAAGCGTATGAGAAGGGATGGAAATTTTCTACCTTTCAAATGAAAACATGTCTTGTTTTAAAATGAGACACAGCACTAAAAATGAAATGAATTAAGAAATAATGGATAAACAAGCATTTAAATTAGAATGTTTTTGCATCAAAAAATATTATAAAATACATAAAAGGTAATTCACAAACTAAGAGAAGAAAACTAAACCTATTCCTTAAAATCAGCAAGTAAAAGAAAAATAGTTCAAAGGAAAAGATATGAACAGATATTCACAGAAGAGAAAACAAAAAATGGTCAATAAAGGGCAAATATATGTTATTTATTAACAATCAAGGAGATTCAAATTAGACCACAGTAAGATAACATTTTATTCCCATCAGATTAGCAAAAATTAAAATACCTGGCAATACCATATTTTAGTAAGGATGAAGATTAATGGAACTCAGATATTGCTGTGAGAGGTAAATTGGTAAAACCACATCAGATAGCAGTTTTGCAATATTAAAGATGATAATATGCTACTCTTTAGCAATTTTATTTCCAGACGTATACCTAGAAAAATTCTTTTACAAATGCATAAAGTCATATGCATAAGAATAATTATTACCAGATTGTTGATAATAGAAAAACATCATTGAAGTGGATTAATCTATTATGGTATCTTCACAAAAAAAATTATATGACAGTGAAAATTAAAACAGGTGCTTTTATAGCTCAACATAGGTGTATCTCACAAGCATAATGTTAAACAAAAACACAACTGCATTTATATAAAATTTCAAAACACGTATAGTAAAACCATACAGTTGGCCCTTGAACAACATGGGCTTGAACTGCATAGGTCCACTTATATGTGAATTTTTTTCAATAAATTCATTGGAAAAATTTTTGGACATTTGCAACAACTTAAAAAAAAACCTCATAGATGAATTGGTGTAGTCTAGAAATATAAAAAAAAAAATTAAGAAAAAGTTAGGTATGTCATGAATGCATAAAATATATGTAGATACTAGTCTGTTTTATCATTTGCTACTATAAAATATACACAAATCTGTTATAAAAAGTTAAACTTTATCAAAACATGCACACAAACACAGACTGTACGTGATGCCATTAACACTCAAGAGAAGTGTAAACAAGTGTAAAGATGCAGTATTAAATCATAGCTGCATAAAGTAACTGTAGTCCATACTGTACCACTGTAATAATTTTGTAGCCACCTTCTGTTGCTATTGTGGTGAGCTCAAGTTTTGGGAGTAACTGCTTATAGCGTGGTGTGACTCTAACAATCTCCATGTGAGCAGTTTGTCTCTCCAGGAAATTGCATATGGCAGTAAAAAGTGATCTCTCGTGGTTCTTGCATATTTTTCATTATGTTTGGTGCAATACCATAAATCTTGAATAACACCATGGAACCCATACGAAGTGCCACTAGTGATGCCGGTGTTACCAAAAAGCAGAGACAAGTCATGACATTACAAGAAAAAGTTGAGTTGCTTGATATGTAATATAGATAGAGGTCTGCAGTTGCGTTTGCCCACCATTTCAAGATAAATAAATCCAGTGTGAGGACCACGGTAAAAAAAGAAAAGGAAATTCATGAAGCCATCACTGTAGCTACTCCAGCACATGTGAAAACTTTGCATTTTTTGTGAAATACATTTTTATCTTGTACTGAAAGTGCAACATTTATGTGGGGGCAGGATTGCTATAAGAAAGACATACCTATGGACTCTAATATAATTTGAGAAAAAGTGAAGTCATTATATGACAAACAGCAAAAGGAAAGAGAGGGATATAAAGCTGGGGAATTTAATGCTACCAGAGGATGGTTTGATCATTTTAGAAAGAGGTTTGGCTTAGAAAATGTCAAGATAATAGAAGCATCTTCTGTCGAATAAGAGGCAGCAGAAGAGACAGGGTGAGAGAGTGGCATAGACATATATACACTACCAAATGTAAAATAGATAGCTAGTGGGAAGCAGCCACATAGCACAGGGAGATCAGCTCGGTGCTTTGTGACCACCTAGAGGGGTGGGATAGGGAGGGTGGGAGGGAGGGAGATGCAAGAGGGAAGAGATAGGGGAACATATGTATATGTATAACTGATTCACTTTGTTATAAAGCAGAAACTAACACACCATTGTAAAGCAATTATACTCCAATAAAGATGTTTAAAAAATAATAATAAAATGTATATGGAAGAGCAAACAGCTAAAAAAACCTGGGAAAAAAAAAAAAAAAGAGGCAGCAGAAGAGTTCCCAGACGCCATTAAAAAAATCATTGAGGACAAGAGGGGAAAGCGGGGGCGGGGGGGGCAGGTGGTGGTGGGATGAATTGGGAGATTGGGATTGACATATATACACTAATATGTATAAAATAGATAACTAATAAAAATATCATTGAGGGAAAGGATATCTGCATGAACAGAGTTCTAAGGTAGATGAAAGTGCCCTATTCTGGAAAAAAAATTGCCACAAGGACATTTGTTAGTAAGGAAGAGAAGTGCACACCAGGATTTAAGGCAGGAAGGGATAGGCTAACTTGGCTGTTTTGTGAACGTACAGTTGGGTTTATGATCCAGACCACCCTTATCTATAAAGCTGCTAACTAACGCCTGAGCCTTGAAGGAAAAAATTAAACAACAGCTGCGAGTCTATTGGTTGTACAACAAGAAGGCCTGGCCAATGAGAACCCTTTTTCTCGAATGGTTCCATTAATGCTTTGTCCCTGAAGTCAGGAAGCATCTTGCCAGTAAGGCACTGCCCTTTAAAGTTCTTTTGACATTGGACAATGCCCCTGCCCATCCAGAATCCCATGAGTTCAACACCAAAGCCATCAAAGTGGTCTACTTGCCCCCAAAACGACCTCTAATTTAGCCTCTAGATCAGGGGGTCATAAGGACCTTTAAGGCTCATTACACATGGTACTCTATGGAAAACATTGTCAGCGTTATGGAAGAGAACACTGACAGAATATATGAAATTCTGAAAGGATTACACCATCACTGAAGATGCCATCATTTTTATAGAAAAAGCTGTGAAAGCCATCAAGCCTAAAACAATAAATTCCTGCTGGAGAAAACTGTGTCCAGATGTTGTGCATGACTTCACAGGATTTATGGCAGACCCAATCAAGGAGCTCATGAAAGAGATTGTGGATATGGTATTAAAAAAAAAAAAAAAGTGTGTGTTTGAGGGAAGGGTTTCAAGATATGCATCTTGGAGAAATTCAAGATCAAATAGAAATCACTCTAGAGGAATTAATAGACGATGACTTGATGGAGATGAGGGCTTCTGAACCAGTGCCAGACAATGAGGAAGAAGATGTAGAAGAAGCAGTGCCAGAAAACAAATTGACATTAGACAATCAGGCAGAAGGGTTCCAATTATTCAAGACTGCTTTTGACTTTTTTTTATGACATGGACCCTTCTGTGATATGGGCACTGAAACTAAAGCAAATAATGGAAGGAGAATTGGTACCATCTAGAGACATTTTTAGAGAACTGAAAAAGCAAAAAGTCAGACAGAAATTACCATCTATTTCCATAAAGTTATACCAAGTGTGCCTGCCTCTCCTGCCTTCCTTCCCACCTCTTCCACTCTGCCACCCCTGAGACAGCAAGACCAACCCCTCCTCTCCCTCCTCCTCCTCGGCCTACTCAAAATGAAGATGATGAGGTTGAAGGCCTTTATGATGATCCACTTCCACTTAATGGATAATAAAAAATTATCATGCCATACAGTTAATAAAATTATCTGTCATGTATATGTGTGTGTTCATGTAAAAATCTAATAACTGTATGGCAAGAGCAGTATGAGGCATTTTTGCATCGTCATCATTATCACCTAAGTATTCATCATGTAGAACACTGTGTGCAAGATTTGCATTGAAGTGGATAGCCTATCGTTCCATAGGTGTAAGGTGAGTGATATTTAATATAAATTAGTAATGTGTTATTTTTCTTACTGTTTTGTAATTTTGCTTTCAAAGAATTACATTACTGTACAGCATGCCTCTCTCTCTTGCAATGGAGAGACTACATATCAGCCTATCATTATAGGTAAGTGGGGTTTCTTTTAATGTAACAATGTTTCTAATACTGTATTCCATAAAAATTTTATAACAACTCATTCATTAATGTATAGGCTAGGCTACCATAAAATAATCACGTTGTTTCTTCACTGTCAATGCATGAATCATTATACTTGTAAATAAACATGAATTTCTTTTTCACATTATCTTTTCATTTTTGATGTCTAGTGTTAGTAATGTGTGTAACATCTATAATGTTTGTACCATGTAAGATGATACTGATGTAAGTATTGACAGACAATTCATCTTATAAACACATGATGTAAACTTATATCAATAAATACAATACAGTATTGTAAATGTATTTTCTTTATGATTTTCTTAATAACATTTTCTTTTCTCTAGCTTACTTTATTATAAGAATACAGTATATAATACATATAACATACAAAATATGTGTTAATAGACTGTTTATGTTATCATTATGGTTTCCAGTCAATCGTAGGCTATTAATGGTTAAGTCTCGGGGGACTCAAAAGTTATATGTGGACTTTCAACTGTACAGGAGTCAGCACCCCTAACCCCTGCGTTGTTCCAGGGTCAACTGTATATTGTACGTGTGTCCTTATATCTATAGTAAAATTATCAACAAATCCATAAAGTTGTAATAATAAATACTGAATTCAGCACAGTGATTTTTTTTGAAGGGTGCCGATGCAATCAGGGAAGGAGTCATATCATAGAAGGGAGAATAGTCAGGAGGCTATTACATCTGTCGTCGCAAGATAAGATCACTTGAACTAGAAAATTATAGAGCTGAGATCTAAATCCTACTTTTTTTCAAAAAAATTTACCAGTTGAATCTAATGTGTTAGAGATCTCATACTTGATGAGCAAATGTATCGCTCTTCATTATATGAATATCCTCAGACTGAGGCTACACTTCCCTCATTATCAGACAAAAGGAGCACCTATCACCTCATCTTGTTGAAAGCCTATATAACAGCACTCACCTATCATCAGTTTTTATAACTAAACAAACCACAGAGTTATTTATGTAATGTTCACACAAAGTAGCAATGAGAAAACATATCAGTGTAGTAGATTTGATGAAAGCTTAACTTTTGCTGAATATTTGAGTCACAATTTTGGCAACTAAAAAACTTTTTCTGCATGTTTTTCTTTCTCTAATATATAGCCCTGAGAAGTGAGACTTCATTAATATCATCTGTAAACTCAATATCTGGATACATCTTTTTTACCAACATTTCATTTTAAATAGCACACTTTACATCTGAAAAATTGTCTATCTTGATATGATTTCCTAACAACTATTCTCTGCATGTATTTCAGTGTGATGCCTGTCATCCTAAGATCTCAGAATATTTCAGTCATGTCAACACACTAAACATGTATACATATATATATTTAGTAAAATTTATTGCAAGATACTCAAAATTCTTTAGACAGTAGTTTACAAGTTTTCTTCCTTAGAACTTATGTTTGGGGAGAAGTGCCTCAAAATTTACTGGAGGTAAAATAGAAAAGCAAAGAGGTTAAAAAAAAAAGCTCTTAGTCTTGTTCCTTTCTCTTTATAAAGGAAAGCTCAGATATTTGATTACTGGGGTTTCCTATATGCATTTGAATAAATTGATTTTCCAGTGAGAAAAAAAAAGTTTAACAACCACTACTCTGCACATGCAATTGGAGCTCCTGCTTAAACTTTAAGCATAAGAGCTTATTAAGAGCATAGCATCTTGTGGGTCAAGATAGAAGCCAATAGGTAATTATCCTAAAGGAAGCTTCACTATTGGGAAACATGTTTTGAAACTCAGCCCTAAAACAAAAATTATAGAGCACAGAATGAAGACAAATGCCGAAGAAAAAAAAACGAAAAAACAAAACCTCACAGCAATAATTTGAAGAACTCACAACAATGGAATGGAGCTATTATATGTATTTTAAATCCCTAATTAATGAATACAACCAAGAACACAAAATTAGATGTATAAACAAAAATAATTCGTTTTCAAAAGAATCAATGTGAAATCCAGTGGAAAAAATAGTCATAAAAATAAGACTTCAGTAGACTATACATAGGAGAATGGCACATATAAAAAGAAAAGTTATACTTGGACCAAAAGACTGAAAAAATCTTTCAAAATGCATCACAGAGAGATAAAATACTAGGGAAAAATAAAGAAAAATTTGAGACACTGAAGATAAAAAGAGAAGTTTTAGATCCTTCTAGAGGCAGTCCCCGAAGATATGAATAGAAAGAATGGGATTGAAGTAAAAAGAGAATATATATTAATTTTCTTGAGATAAATCAAAATATGTATCTCAAATTGAACTGTCTTATCATGTGTCAAGCAAGACTGAACAACAAAGGAAGGGAGGAAGAAAGGAAGGAAGGAAGGAAGGAAAAAAGAGGGGCCTAGACATATTACAGTAAAACTGTAGAATTTTAAGAAAAATCTTAAAGAAAAAAGACATATAATCTAAAGAGAAGTTAAAATCTTGTTATATATATATTGATGCTCTCTCAGCTCCAAACTCACTCTTCATCACCTGATATGTAAAAATAGAGATGGACTCTTTAAATAGTTTTCTTTGCCAGCTGGCATGATACTAAAAGTTGTCAGTAAAGGCACTGGAGAGGTATGGCAGGAAATAGAGGTTTGCTTCTTGGTTCACTGTGCTATCTTGTCAGGCTTCTGTAGTACAGCCCAAGTCCTGCAATGCAGAGGGCTTCCCCAGAAACTGGCCCCTGCAACAGCTGCAGCTTCCCCAGATCCCAGATTCTGCAGTGCAGTGTAGGTACCTTCTTCAGTGTTGCACTCCTACATCACAGATGGCTTCACCAGCACCCAGCTTCTACAGTGTCCAGTTGTCAGCAGCACCCAGCAGCCAGATGCTTCCCTTGGTATGCCTCTTTGGTGGTGCAAAGTTAGGGAACAATTCACAAGACTATTCTCACTTCTGATAGCAACTGCAGAATTTGGGGCCCCCAAGACCACCCTCACTTCTTATACCAACTGGAAGTCAGTCTGGGGATCTCCAAGACCACCTTCAGATATGATCATTCACAAGAAGTACTCACAGAACGCACTAAAAGCTGTTAAACTCACAACTATGGCTTATTGCAACAAAAGGATACAGATTAGATCAGCCAAGGGAAGACATGCATGGGGCAGATTCCAGGAGAGCTCTAAACACAGATATTCCAGGGTCCTCTCCTAGTAAAGTCGTGGTCACTGTTACCTCTTCTCAGCAATGATGTGTAATATATGCTGTGAGTATCGCCAACCAGGGAAGTTTACTCAAGCCTTGGTGACCAGAGATTTTACTGGGTCACATAGACATAGTTGATCATCTGTGTGACTGAACTTCTAGGCTTGAAGCTGATAACACATGGCCCAAAGCCCCACCATACTTCACATTGTTAGACTACCCATTACGGTAAACAAAGACACTTTTGTCAGGCAGCACATTCTAAAGTCTTAGCGAATATATCCCAAGAACTAAGAGCAAACCAGACCTTTCGTAAGGTTAAATTTTTACTACATTGATTGTTTCATAGCAGAGTACCACTGATGACATAATTCCTATGAACAGCTTTCTCCAGCACTCTAGAAAGTAGATTTCCAGAAAGTTCCACCATGTGGCACTGTTAAAACTTCTCTGTCAGGAGTTCCCTGGTGGGATAGGGGTTAGGATTCCAGGCTTTCACTGCGGTGGCCCAGGTTCAATCCTTGGTAGGGGAACTGAGAACCTGCAACCTGCATAGCACAGCCAAAAAAAAAAAAAAAGGAACTTCTCTGTCATTCAATGAGTCATGGGTGTGCACATTTCAACAAAGTTCTGAATGTCAACCTAGCACTAGAAACTGCTTCTTATTTGCTATTATGGGATTTCTTTTCTTTTTTTTTTTTACTTTGCTTTTCTTCTCACTATTCAATCCCTTGATATTCCAATCCCTTGTCAAAGTTAATGACTCTTTATATTAAACTTTCCCTATTTAAATTGCTATGTGGGTTCTGGATCCTGAGGATATATGAAGTACTGATTAAGTACAGACTACATATCTGTAATAAAAGCCTCCAGAAGAGAGTGGAAAATATTTTCAAAATGCTAATTAAAATTAAAATTAGCCATCAAGGAATGCAAAGATTCTTCAACATATGCAAATCAATCAATGTGATAAACCATATTAACAAACTGAAGGAGAAAAACCGTATGATCAACTCAACAGATGCAGGAAAAGCTTTCAACAAAATTCAATACCCATTTATGATAAAAACCCTCCAGAAAGTAGGCATAGAGGGAACTTACCTCAACATAATGAAGGCCATATATGACAAATACACAACCAAAATCGTTCTCAATGGTGAAAAACTGAAACCATTTCCTCTAAGATCAGGAACAAGACAAAGTTGTCCACTCTCACCACTATTATTCAACACAATTTTGGAAGTTTTAGCCATAGCAATCAGCGAAGAAAAAGAAATAAAAGGAATCCAAATTGGAAAGAAGAAGTAAAGCCATCACTGTTTGCACATGGTATGATAATATACATAAAGAATCCAAAACATGCTACCAGAAAACTACTACAGCTAATCAATGAATTTGCTAAAGTAGCAGGATACAAAATTAAGGCACAGAAATCTCTTGCATTCCTATACACTAATGATGAAAAATCTGAATGAGAAATTAAGGAAACACTCCCATTTACCATTGCAACAAAAAGAATAAAATACCTAGGAATAAACCTACCTAAGGAGACAAAATACCTGTATGCAGAAAACTATAAGACACTGATGAAAGAAATTAAAGATGATACAAACAGATGAAGAGATATACCATGTTCTTGGATTGAAGAATCAACATTGTGAAAATGACTATACTACCCAAAGCAATCTACAGATTCAATGCAATCCCTATCAAACTACCAATGGCATTTTTCATAGAACTAGAACAAAAAATTTCACAATTTGTATGGAAACACAAAAGACCCCAAATAGCCAAGCAATCTTGAGAAAGAAAAACGGAGCTGGAGGAATCAGGCTCCTTGACTTCAGACTATACTACAAAGCTACAGTAATCAAGAAGTATGGTACTGGCACAAAAACAGAAATATAGATCAATGGAACAGTATAGGAAGCCCAGAGATAAACCCACGCACATATGGTCACCTTATCTTTGATAAAGGAGGCAAGAATATACAATGGAGAAAAGACAGTCTCTTCAATAAGTGGTGCTGGGAAAACTGGACAGCTACATGTAAAAGAATGAAATCAGAACACTCCCTAATACCATATACAAAAATAAACTCAAAATGGATTAAAGACCTAAATGTAAGGCCAGACATTATAAAATTCTTAGAGGAAAACATAGGCAGAACACTCTATGACATATATCACAGCACGATCCTTTTTGACCCAACTCCTAGAGAAATGGAAATAAAAACAAAAATAAACAAATGGGACCTAATGAAACTTAAAAGCTTTTGCACAGCAAAGGAAACCATAAACAAGATGAAAAGACAACCCTCAGAATGGGAGAAAATATTTGCAAATGAAGCAACTGACAAAGGATTAATCTCCAAAACTTACCAGCAGCTCAATATCGAATGAACAAACAACCCAATCCAAAAATGTGCAGAAGACCTAAATAGACATTTCTCCAAAGAAGATATACAGATTGACAGCAAACACATGAAAGGATGATCAACATCACTAATCATTAGAGAAATGCAAATCAAAACTGCAATGAGGTATCCCCTCACAGCAGTCAGAATGGCCATCCTCAAAAACTCTACAAACAATAAATGCTGGAGCGGGTGTGGAGAAATGGGAACCCTCTTGCACTGTTGGTGGGAATGTAAACTGATACAGCCACTATGGAGAACAGTATGGAGGTTCCTTAAAAATCTAAAAACAGAACTACCATATGACCCAGCAATCCCATTACTGGACATATACTCTGAGGAAACCACAATTCCAAAAGAGTCATGTACCAAAATGTTCATTGCAGCGCTATTTACAATAGCCAGGACATGGAAGCAACCTAAGTGTCCATCGACAGATGAATGGATAAAGAAGATGTGGCACATCTATACAATGGAATATTACTCAGCCATAAAAAAAATGAAATTGAGTTATTTGTAGTGAGGTGGATGGACCTAGAATCTGTCATACAGAATGAAGTAAGTCAGAAAGAGAAAAACAAATACTGTATGCTGACACCTATATATGGAATCTAAAAAAAAAAAAAAAGGTTCTGAAGAACCTAGGGGCAGGACAGGAATAAAGATGCAGACGTAGAGAATGGATTTGAGGACATGGGGAGGGGGAAGGGTAAGCTGGGACAAAGTGAGAGAGTGGCATGGACATATATACACTACCAAATGTAAAATAGATAGCTAGTGGGAAGTAGCCACATAGCACAGGGAGATCAGCTCGGTGCTTTGTGACCATCTACAGGGGTGGGATAGGAAGAGTGGGAGGGAGATGCAAGAGGGAGGAGATATGGGGATATATGTAAATGTATAGCTGATTCACTTTGTTATACAGCAGAAACTAACATATCATTGTAAAGCAATTATACTCCAATAAAGATGTTTAAACAAATTAGCCATCAACATCAAATTGTATGCCAAGCTAAATTATATTTTGAGAATGAATAAAAATATTTTCTAACATTCAAAAACTAGAAAATGTTATTAAAAATAGACTCTTACTGTATGAACTACTAAAGAACTTACATCTATAATGAGGGAAAAAAAGCCAAAAAGGAAGACTATGATGCAAATTACAATAGTAAACAGAGAAACAATTTTATATTGTTGGTATAGTTAAGTCTCTCTCTCACTCTCTCTCTGCCTGTCTCTTTCTGTGTGTGTCAATGTGTGTGACAATAGGCTGGAACTAAATTTGGAAACAATCTAATTCTAAAAGTCATATATTGATATAAAGGACAAAGAATAGACAAAACAATTTTGAAACACAAGAACAATGTTGAATGGCTAACAACTGATTTCAAAAATTTTTTTTTAATTAATTAATTAATTTATTATTTATTTTTAGCTGTGTTGGGTCTTCGTTTCTGTGCGAGGGCTTTCTCTAGTTGCGGCGAGCGTGGGAAACTCTTCATCGCGGTGCACGGGCCCCTCACTATCGCAGCCTCTCCTGTTGCAGAGCACAGGCTCCAGACGCGCAGGCTCAGTAGTTGTGGCTCATGGGCCCAGTTGCTCCGCGGCATGTGGGATCCTCCCAGACCACGGCTCGAACCCGTGTCCCCTGCACTGGCAGGCAGATTCTCAACCACTGCGCCACCAGGGAAGCCCTGATTTCAAAATTTATTTTAAAATAATGATGGTAATAAAAATAGTGTGATCTCGGGCTTCCCTGGTGGTGCAGTGGTTGAGAGTCTGCCTGCCAATGCGGGGGACACGGGTTCGAGCCCTGGTCTGGGAGGATCCCACATGCCGTGGAGCGACTAGACCCGTGAGCCACAGTTGCTGAGCCTGCACATCTGGAGCCTGTGCTCCACAACAAGAGAGGCCACGATAGTGAGAGGCCCGCGCACCGCGATGAAGAGTGGCCCCCACTTGCCGCAACTAGAGAAAGCCCTCGCACAGCAACGAAGACCCAACACAGCCATAAATAAATAAATAAATAAATAAATAAATAAATAATTTAAAAAAAAAAAAAAAAAAAAAATAGTGTGATCTTGGCAAAAGACAGAAAAAAGATGAATGGCACAGAATTGAGAGTTCAGAAGTATGCTGACACATTTCTGGACAATTAATTTTTGACAAAAATAATAAATCAAATCGCTAGAGGAAGAATAGTCAACTGACTGTAAATATAATATTTATATAGCACTATAAAAAAAATGAAGCTCAATTTATACCTCACACCATATCCAAAAATTAGCTCAAATTGGATAACAGACCTAAATATAAAATCTAAAACCAAATTTCCAGAATAAAACAGGACAAAATCATCCTGACCTTGAATTAGACAACAATTTATTAAATGCAACAGCAAAATCATAATACATAAAAACTAACTGAAAATTGAACTTTATCAAAATACGAAATTTCTGCTCTTCAAAAGACTTTCTTAAGGGAATGAAAAGATAAGCCAGATATCTTATCTAGCATATATAAAGCAAATGACTTCTATTCAGAATATGTAAAGAACACTCCAAAAGCAAACAATGGAAAACTAACAACCAAATTAAAAAATGGACAAAAGATTTGATCAGACACTGAACCAAAGAAGATATACAAATGGCAAATATGCACATGAGAAATTGGAACTTTCACTTCTAGGAAATGGAATAGATGGACTTTTTCCTTTTCCTTCTGCTAAGTATAACTGAAAACACTAGACATAATTTATAAAAGAAACTTAAGAGACTCTGAAAGGTGGAGAGAAGAAGGCAGACAGGCTGGGTACCTCGGGACCTGAGGAACAACACAGTAAGGAGTTCCCTGGGTTTCCTTTATAACCCATAAAAAGTCTTGGAAGCCAGTAACCTGGAAATATCTAAAAGCACCAACAAAAATAAAAGCTTCCATGAGAGGCTGTTCCTTCTAACAAAAGGACAGGAAATGGATAACCTAGCAAGACAGAAAACTTCAAAATTATAACCACTCTACTTTAAGCAAACAACACTGAAACAGCTGTGTACCTACCTGCACCCTTACCAGCAAAGGCCAAGTGTGAAGTTCAGACTTCTACTTTCAAGGAAGCTGTAATAAGGCACCCAATACCTTGCCAAGTTGGTATAAGAGAAGACCAAATAGGAAGCCTGGGCTTTCATCCTTTTCAGCTGGTAGCAAGGCAACATTCCCTTTCTCTAGTATTAGTGGGACCATGTGGGGAGCCTGGAATTCCACCATCACCCAGGAGTAATCTGATACTCACTGTGGGTTTGTGCCACAGGAAGCCTGGTAAATGGTCAGGACTTTCCCCATCACTCAGTGGTAATGAGGCCACCCTGACCACATTGTCAGTGGAGACCACAAAGGAGGCCAAAACTCCCACCCACTGAATTTCTTAGGTATTAATGGAGGTTGAGTAGGGAATCTGCACTTCTTTTGCCATCTGACATTAATGCAATAGCACCCCCACTATAGAGACACACTCAAAAGCAATATAGATAAATGAAAATGTAATTGTAAAAAATATTCAAGTTACCCAGGGTAAGACAGAAAAGAGAAAATAGAGATGAAAAGTAGAAAAAAATAAAAAAAGCAGGCATAAACCCTAACATCCCAATAATTACCAATGTAAATCACCTAAATACACCAATTAAAAGACAGAGATTGACAGAGCAGATTAGAGTGACATGGCTCATCTATATGTTGCCTCTAAGAAACTCACTTCAAATATAACAATATAGGTAGGTTTAAAAGTAAAGAATGCAAAAAGATATATCACACAAACATTAATCAAAGGAAAGTAGGAGTGGCTATATTAAAACCAGACAAAGTGACTTCAGAGTATGAAAATTACCAAATACAGAGAGAGGCAGAATATATAATAAAAATGTTAATCCACTGAAAATACACAGCAATCTTAAATCTGTATGCACCAAACATAGAGCTGTAAAATATATGAAATAAATACTGATATAACTGGAAGGAGAAATATAAAAGTTTACAATTATAGTTAGAGACTTCAATACCCTTCACTCAAGAATTGATAGAACAAATAGAGAGATAATCAGCAAGAATATGGAATAACTCAACAACACCATCAAACAACATCTAATTGACATAGAACATTCTACCCAACAACAGCAAAATACACATTCTTTTCAAGTTCCATGGAACATATCCCAAGATAGACTATATGCTGGATCATAAAACAAATCTCAAACAAGTGTGTTCTCCAACTATCATAGAATCAAACTAGATATCAATAGGGTAAAGATAACAGGAAACAAACACTTGGAAACAAAACAACACACTCTTAAGTAATCCATAGCTCAAAGAGGAAGTCTCAAGGGAAATAAAATACTTTGAATGAATGAAAATTTCAGTGTGCAGGACACAGCTAAAGTAGTGCTGAGAGGAAAATTTATAGCAATAAATGCATACATTAGACAAGAAGAAAAGGCTCAAATCAATAATCTAACCTCCCACCTCAAGAACCTAGAAAAAGAAGAGCAAACTAAAGCCAAAGCAAGGAAATAATAAACATAAGAGCAGAAATCAATAAAATTTATAGCAGAAAAATATCAGAGAAAATCATGAAACAAATGGTACTTTGAAAAGATCAATAAATTGACAAACTTCTACCAAGACTGACAAAGAAAAAAAGAGAGAATACACAAGTTAATTTCAGGAATGAAACACTACAGATTCTTCAGACAAAAAAGGAAGGCTATGAACAACTCCACATAAATAAATTTGACAACTTAGACAAAATGAGCCAATTCCTCAAAAAATACTAACTACTATATCTCACCCAATTTGAAATAGATAACTTAAATAGCCCTATTAAGGAAATTTAATATGTAATTTAATATGTAATACATTCACTAATTTACTTTTCATATAGAAAAGAAGTAGACAAATATGACAGTATTTTTTAATGATCTTTGTTCTTTTTATTTATTTGCTTATGTATTTATTTTTGACAATGATTTTCACAGCTTGGGACACTAGCAGTTTCTGCAAACATAACATGGGCTGTATTGAGTTAAGTTATATTATTTCAAATAATATACTTCTCTACCGTTAGAGAAATGGTGACCATGTGAAATAAAAAGCTCTCCTCAAAAAGAACAAAATTCTCCAACAGACAGTCTCTTCTATGGGTCCATTCCTTTGATGTTGCTTTAAAAAACCATTAACTACACCTTGTTTCTTATGGTTGCTTACTTTCAAATAAACCAGCAGATGCCCTTTCAGCCCCTGTTCATGGTGAGACTGGGCTTTCGCAGAAGTCTATTATCTGGAAGCCTCTTTATCAGTGCCACAGTAAATGCCTGGACTGTATTATCATTGTCTCCAGGCTGAGGAAAAATGGTCAACAGTAACAGCTAAGTTTGAAGTTCTTAAAAGTCTTTTAAAGTTACAGGCAACCACATTCCTAAAACAAAACGTAACAGCAACCCACACATCCTTTCATATATTCTGGCAAGAATAGCAGAAACAAAATGTCATGCACTTAACCGGTATGTGGAAGCCTAGAATGTAAATATGAAAAGTGTAAGAATTTTTATAGCTTTCAAACTATAAGAGATAAGTAATATCTTTGTAATGTGAAGAGAGACATTTTCATTATCACAGGGCCTTGACAAGTAGCTTCCCACACAGCTTATCAAGCGGAATGCCACTAATACTCCCAGAATACTGATTCTGTTCATGCTTTTGTTAGGTCTGAAGGGAGAATTTTATGCAGTTGGTTAAATAAATGCACTGACAAACTGATAGGTCTCCGAAATGGCTATTGATAAAAAACAAGTTTGATAAACAGATTCTCAGCTTTCTGTTTCTACATTGCTTTGGGAACACTTATTTTTCACGATGATAGGAATTATTGTCATCCCTATGTCCTTCCTGATAAAGCCACACTCCATTTTACTCTAACCAAATCATGACTTCTGACCTCAGTCTGTCCTACAAAAGGAAACTCTTTCCACATATCCTAGGCCTGCTCAGGTTTAGTCATCCATAAATACCAATGTTAAGGATATGATAACCTATATTTGAATAATGCTTGGTCCTTTACAAACTGCTTTCATGTGCACTATCCTGTCTTATCCCCCCTGCAACTGTGAACTGGGACCTATTATCTAATTTAACAGATGAGGAAACTGAGGGAGTAGAGATGTCGAGCCACTTACCTAAGATCCCACATCTCCTTCTGTGTCTTCTGTTTGTTTGCATGGTTTTTGTTTCCTTGTTTTTATAAGGAGTCGCCTGGCTACGATGGGAACCTAGAAACTTTGTAGGTACAGCTCAGCTATGCTGTTATTCCACTGACTTCTTTGGTTTGCTTGAATCTAATATTTTCAACACGTCACCTTTTGACCTCATGACCCCACTCCTCCTTTCATTACAGACTTGGTCTCTATAACTGTCCTGGCACACCAGAAACCCTGGATATGTGTTTGCTGAAAGAAAAAAAAACAGAAAACAAATGGATGGATGAATATAAATATATAACAGGTAGTTCATGTGTTTATTCAGATGCTTAAGGATCAGGTGCTCTTACTCTGATTCAGTAATTACTATTTGTCCTTAAGATGCTGTTGTAGAGGTCACTGCAATTATATGGTGAATGGTTACAGGATAACATAAAATGTTACCAAATAAAACATCATCACTTTATATGATAAAATATTTTTTTCTCTACTTTGCCAAAATCACAGTTTAGAGTAAAAGGGGGTTTGGAATTCTTATTTATTTTGCACTACAGAAGTCAAAAAGCATATAAATCATGCAAATGCCCTGACACGCATGCAACGCCAACTATCCTATGTACTTTTCCATTTTCCCTTCTGAAATTGTTTCTGTCAATATTTTGATTTAGATCCAACCAAAAGGGGAGAAAGATAAAGATTTAATCATAGGATTGCCAAATGCCTGCATATGCCTAAGAAGTAGTGGATATTATAGTATTTGAAGTCTGATATGTATAATTCTTGGAGATGTATCTTTTATAGGCCTTTTTTTCTAGAAATTTCTTTACTTACAGGAATTTTAGATACAATTTCATATCTTCAGCAATTACCTATTCGTGTTGTCTATGTGTGCGTGCAGTCCTTCCTGAATACCAGTCTATGGACTGAACATTAAATAATATGAAGAGCTATTTAAAAAAATTAAACACCGAATTTTAAAAATGAGATTGTAAATATTACAGACATGGAACTGGACTATTTAAACAATAAAAAGCACAGGATTCTTTCAGGCTACTTGTAGGCACAAAGGTTTAAGGTTTTCATCAGTTAATGTGTATCTTAAACATTCAATTTGGCGGAATCTTGAGGGTCAGTGAGTTGCCTTATCTCTAGGAAGGAGGATATGGTTCTTCCTGTGCTTAATGATGTTGATGGTAACTTCTTTTGATGACTCATTATTAAAACCTATTCCTGAAAATTGTGCCTTTAAATTGTGAGTGATTTAAAGGTTTACACAGCCTGGTTTCACATTTCCTTACCAGCCTTATCTTCTTCCATTCCACATATTCACACTTAGCTAGACCAAACCACAAGCCTTTCCTCTGCTATCAAATGGTTAGCCAATTGTACTGTTTATTTGAGATAGGTATCATTTCCCTCTACATGTCGTTCTCCAGTTATATATCTTTCTTTACCATAACACTCTGGAAGGGCAAAGATTAGATCTATATATTTAGCTCCTTCTTTCTAAAATCTAACCTCCCTCCAGCTTAGACTAGTTATTTTAAGGTATAGTAAGAGTTCAACAGTTAAGTAAAGCTCCATACATTTGTGATATATGAATAAACAAATAGGATGAATAAATTATAATTCACTATACCAGAAATGAATAAAACCTATAAACGGTTACTCTTTGGTTTCCCTCTGGAACAGAATGGGTCAGAACAGGGCATTTAACATCACGTTCCTCATCAAGCAGGTGACTGATTAAATGTTTCCTTTTTCAACCAGTTTAATCTGCCTATTTTTATAGGGACTGAGTTCTGAAAGTCAAATTGTCTCTTTTCCTACTTGTCTCCTCAACACGGTCTCATAGCAGTGGTGGGGGAGAGCGATGTGATTCTTATTCTACAAAAAGGAATTAATTGTTGATTTCAGAGGAAAGGCGGCAACTTGGTAAAAAAAAATGATTTTGCTTCTTATTCATGAACTGAGAGTGAGGAAGTAATTCAGGAAAGGTGCTTAGGGACAAGTGAGTTGCACTGAGGCATTTTCAGCAGGTATGGATTAGAAATTGAAATTAGAATTAGAAGTAAAAATAGTTCGTTACATTAAAGGGAAACAAGAAAAGGAATACTAGGTATTTGGTTGTGTTTTACATTGCGTAAAACTATTATATGAAAATCTAAATTGCAAAACAGATAAAAAGTAGAGATCTTTATTGGCATTGGGAAATGTCACTTTTAGATACCATGATGGGGTCATGAGCACAAGGATTTATTAGAAGTCAGATTGAATAAATAAATCAACAAATATTTTTTGAGTTTTTCTCTAATTATTAAATAATATTTAAATTAAATGATGCATACACACACACACACCTCAAAAATATATTTTAAACATCATGAATCAGTTAATTTATTTGTGCTTAACAACATTTTTGTTTAGCTTAGATTTTGTACAATATTTATGATACAGATAACAATATTCCCTTCTTTTTTGTCTGTTGTGTATGTTATATACTTTATATATGTTTTATTTAATCTCCAGCTATCAATTCTATTAGGTAGGAAGTAACATCCCTACTTTATGGCTGAGAAAATGGACATGCAGAGATTTAAGACTCTCACTTAAGTTCATTTGACTAGTAAACATCAGATCTGGACTTGAATCCATGTTGTTCTGACCTGATTTAAAAACCAGAGTCTCTGTCCAATGTCATGTTTCCTCTCCTTGGAGGAAGTGTTAGTACTACCAGATTTTGGTCACAAAGTTATATAAATACTAGTTTTAATGGTCTAAAACAGGTATGTTTGGATCAATAAATATCTAGATGGATAAAATTATTTTAAAGTAAATCTAAGGAGATGCATCTAATTGCCATAATTCCATGTTAAAAGATGATTTGCATGTGCATATTTTCTAGTTTAAGCAATATACTGTAATAATTACTTGGATGACAAACTTCATTAAATATGTTTTTTTTTTTTTTATAAATTTATTTATTTATTTATATTTTATTTTTGGCTGTGTTGGGTCTTCGTTTCTGTGCAAGGGCTTTCTCTAGTTGCGGCAAGCGGGGGCCACTCTTCATCGCGGTGCGCGGGCCTCTCACTGTCGCGGCCTCTCCTGTTGCGGAGCACAGGCTCCAGACGCGCAGGCTCAGTAGTTGTGGCTCACGGGCCTAGTTGCTCCGCGGCATGTGGGATCCCCCCAGACCAGGGCTCGAACCCGTGTCCCCTGCATTGGCAGGCAGACTCTCAACCACTGCGTCACCAGGGAAGCCCTAAATATGTTTTAAATAACTGGATAACATTTGGCTAGCACACTATGTAATAAATGTCTTATTGAATTTAAATTAATTCCTATTTAGCACCAAATTTAAATTACAATCTGGCTGATGAAATAGGAAAACTTAAATTGTAATGGGCTAGCATGCAGAATTACTCTATGGGATCTGAGATTCTGCATTTCTAACAAGAAACTGATGCTGCAGAGGTGAGGACAGTACTCTGAATAGCAAAGCCTTACAACTTACCTATAATTTTTCTACATGCCAGGCTCTGACTTCTTACCTTCCACAAGGGTTTTCCATGACCTCCAACTTGAATGCCCTCTATCTTGACTTCGACTTATTGAAATTCCATCCATCCATCCAATCATTCATCTATCCATCCATCTATCCATCCAATTATCCAACACCATTTGTCCATGGGTGCATTTCTTGGTCATTTCTCCATAAAAATATTCATACTGACCCTAACAACTTCCTACATTTGTATGTGATTCACCTGAAAAGTCTGCTCAGGTTAGTTATCTAGCTAATCTCCAGACTGTTCTACAAGCAGGAGGTTCAGATGATGAGTGGTTCTCAGCTCTGGCTTCTTATTAGAGTTCTTTAAAACATAAATCCAGGACCCATCCTGCAAAGTCCGGTTTAATAGCTAGGTATGGAATAAAGCACAGACATTGATACTTTAAAAAAAAAAAAAAACTTTCACTGATTCAAATGTGAAGCCAAGATTAAGATAAATTGATTAGTCTATGTGACCACACTAATCTTGGTTTAGATTCCAGTCTTGGTGTTTGGAAAGACCTTTTCACAGTAGTATATCATGGTGGTTAAGGTAAGGTTCATACACTCTACAGACATTAGAATTGTCTGTTGAGCATTTAGCACATTCAGCTGCATGCCTGGACGCACCTCTAGAGTTTACAATTTATTACATTTTGTAAGAAATCAAGATTTTTTTAAGTTGTTAATAAAAGTTATTTTTAAAGAAAGGAAAGAGGGGTGGAAAGGACAAGACTATACCAATCCTTGCAAGAGATTACAAAATAGTACCAGCCACCTTTCTATATTATGTTATTCTGTGGCCCAGCAATGACTCCCAGACTATGAATAGCTTCCAGATTCCCTTGTAGAGTGCAGTATCTCGTGGAGTTAGTCATGGAACATGGAACATGGATCACAGTTAGCTGTCGTCTTATAGATTTCTGTGGTTAGTCATGAAATATATCAAGTACTAAATACAAATGCTATAAGAAAAGAAGGGAAACTAAGTTGTAAGAGCAAGAAGGTCCAGAATGTCAGCTAGTTGATGGAGAGAAGGGAGCAGTGTAGGAGCTGGGAAGGAATTCCTGTGCTTGGGAGAGCCCACGAACACAATGAGGTGTGTGTGTGCAAGGCAGGCAGAAGGGCTCTATAGGGGTACTCCAAAGGATAAGGATCCTAGACTTGATCAAACACTAACATCCCACTTCTAATGTACCAGTCACATCTAAGCCTGTTGTCCCTGATCAATTTCCAAGTTACAACAGACAACCTAGTCCCATTGCAATTTACATTTCTGACTATTATAGCACTACATTATTCTGTCTGTGTTTTAAAAATGATTCTTTCCATATCTCTTGCACTAAAGTGCAAGAATAAGAAAGGGTCTATGTCTCACTCAACTTTGGATATGTCGAGGTACTTGGTTCAGTGTGTTTCATACAATTGGTGTGCCATAAACATTGTTCTGCACCTCTGTAAATATTGTATCACTATAACTTTTGATTTGGACATCTATGCCTTTCCTTCCTTGTACTTTTCCTTTTGTACATGATCTTTTTCAAGACTGAAAGGCAACTGTCCCAAAACAAAATAGAATTCTCTTCCTTCCCATTCTTGCCTGGCAAACTCTTACAGATCCTTCAAAATATAATCACATTTGTCCTCCTCTGTAAAGCCATCTCTAGAACCTAAGTTAACATCCCTTCCCCGTGTACCACAGCTATATCTTGGATATGCATCAATTGGTGGAATATCATATTTTATGTTAATTATTTAATTATATGTCAATGTCCCACTAAGCTGTCAGTTTCTGGGGTAAAGGGACCATTTCATTCACTACTGCATTGCTAGTACTGGGCAAAATTCCTGGAATATGGTAGGTACTCACACGTGTCTACTGAATTGAAATGAGTATCTTTGTGTAAAACACACACCCAGCTCTGTGCATTGTATGTAGTGGATGCTTCACTAAAATTTATTACATGAAGCTTGGAAGAAAGGTAAAATGTTTTAGTAGTCACTAGAAAACAACTTACCCATAATTAACACATGCTTCCCTGTGTTGCTGATGTTCATTTTTGCTACATAAATAATAGAACTTTGGTTTTGCTCTTAAATCTTGACTCTAATGAGAAAATGGAACAATCTCTCTATATTGTGGTTACTATAGTGATAAGATTCACGTGAAAAATATTCTTCTAAATCAGCCAGGACATGGGCTAAGATGTATTTGCATCTATTAACTTTGGGTTAAGTTCTTTTTGCATTACTAGACAGGTGGCAACTGCTTTTGTGCTCCTCTGAATATGAACAGCTTCTAAAATTTAAATCTCAAGTGATGTTTCAGTCTTTCCTGGGTGACTGGCAGTTAACAGAAAGAAGAGTTCGCTTGCCAAAGGGTGATGGATTCAACGAAGATATGAAGCATCTTTAAGAAGACATGGCCATTTTCCATGTCATTAGATAACTCCCTATTGCCAACAAGCATCATTTCCATCCTGCTTAGAATGGGTTGCTGACCATTTTTTTTCATAAAGCTGATTCTCTTAAATAGACATAGCAATGTGAACCTACATATAAAGGAGAAATACTGAGTGAAACACAGATGAAGTTATAACCAGAAATGCCCCCAAATATCTGTCTATTTTCTCTCTTAAATGCTGGTTTTCAGGGCAGGTCTTAAGAGAAGGTGATGTGGTTATCTAAGTAGAGTGAATTCTGCATAGAAGGGAAGACACCTTTTCTCTCCAGTCTCTTTGCACTACATTCATAGTTCACACTCAATTCCCCTTTAAAAAGTGAATGGCTCTGGAAGAGGGGACAAATTAAGCCTTATCAGTGTTTTATACTTTCTTTAGGCATTACTCTTTCACACAATTTTATGAGAACTACTCTTGATGATAAAAGTATGAAGACCATACAATCGCATCAAATTCCCAGCAAAACGAGATGAGATGAACATACTCTGCAGAGGGGAGGAAAGAAGGGGTGAAAATGTAGGAGGAGGGCTTTGATAAACTTCTACTATTTTACAATCCTACTAGCAGCCAATCTTCTTATAAACAAACAGTAACAGTAATGTGCTTTAAAATTCATTTCCTTGGAATATATTGCTTTTTCTATAAACTAAGTCTCACAGAATTCTCAGGGGGAAAAAACAAAAAAAATCCCACTTATAAAAGCTAAGTCATAATAAATAGCTTTCATTGAGTACTTACTTAATGCCAGGGAAAATACTTTACATGAATTATCTTATAAATGAGTAGGCATTCATTCCTGTAGTTCACCTGTTCTAGGTACCTACACTACATTAATGAGCAGAAAAGATAATCAAAAGCCCCTGCTCTTGTGGATCTTAGGTAATAAATCATAAACTTAAGTACATTATGTAGTATGTCAGAGGTAGTAGTGCTATGGGAAAAAAAATCATTGTAGAACAGGGTAAGGATGATCAGGAGTAAGAAGGAAGATTTGACTAGAACGTGAAAGAAGTGAGGGAAGAAGCCGAGAGGACATCTGGGAGAATTGTGTGCCAGGCAGAAGGAAGAGCTAGGGCAAATGTCCTAAGACAGGACATACCTAGTGTGTTGGAAGAGAACTAGGAGGCGAGAGTGGCTGGCGCAAGATATCCGTGAGCAAGGCAGGTAGTAGGAAAGGAGGACAGTGGGAGGGGAGGGAAGATGACACAGGGCTGTGTAAGCCTTCATAAGTAAGGGTTTTGCTTTTACTCTGCGGTAAATGGAGAACTTGCAGGGTTTTGAGCAGACACATTAACATGAACCATCTTAAGTTTTATATGAGGTGAGAGGTGATGACTTCTAGGACCAGGATGATAGCAGGAGACATGTTTGGATCCTGGTTATATTTGAAAGTGGAACCAACATGATTTCCTGGTGGATGCAAGATAGGAAACTACAAGATGACTTCAAGGCCTGAGCAACTAAAGGGAGGAGTTTCTGTTGATTAGATGGTGAAGGCTACAAGTTTTAGATAAAAATCAGAGTCAGTTTTGGACTTAAGTTTGAGCTGCCTACTATACACCCAAGTGGAGGTATCAAGCAGGCTGGTGAATATTCAAGTCTAGAGTTCAAGAAAGAGGGCTGGGTTAGAAACAAAAATTTGTAACTATTTCTCATATGACTTGTGTGTATACACCTATCAGGTGAGGGCAGAGAAGAGAAGAGGGCTGAGTACTGAGTCACAAGCACTCCATGGAGAAAGGAGAAATTAACTATGTTAAAGGCTGCTTTTGAATTAAAGTAAGATGAAAGCTAAGAAATGACCTTTGTCTTTAGCATCATGGAGGTAATGATGTCATTTTTGAGAGCAGATTTGATGGAGCAAAGGAAGAAAGCCTCATTGGAGGGCTTTAAGAGAATTCTTTCTACATTTATGGCCCATAAAGTATGCATTAAATAAAGATGTTCTTGGAATTGAAGTAGGAGGAAAATTAAGAGAGTGTTTCATTTATCCTGAGGTAGGGATCTGATCTGCATATTGTATGAGAAACATTGTAACATACTGGTTAAGGGCACGAGTTCCAGAGAGACCAGCTGCCAGGCTCCCCCAGGTAATGGCTCCACTACTTACTGGCTATAAAGAGTAGTCAGATTCCTTAATCTGACTGATATGCTGCACGGTAACAGCACCCCTCCTATAAACATTAGCTATAGGCAGTAGCCCATGTGCAGTGTAAGGTTTCTCTTTTGTGTGCATTCATTAAGATTTAAGGGACAACCAATACAACTGAAATCTGTGTATTGATTTTTATCTTGCAACATTACTATAAACTTACTTATTAGTTCTAATAGGGTTTTTAAAAATAGATTTCTTAGAATTTTCTATCTAGAAGATTATATTGTATGCAAATAAAGACAGCTTTCTTTTTATTTTCAAAAAAAAAAAATTTAAGCGGCAACCACTTCTTTACATGATGAAACTTACGCAGTAGTGCCCATGCCTGTTGATATTTAATATGAAGCAAAAGGTGATCTGGGCTAGAGCTTTTATGAAAGCAGAAGTCATGAAACATTGACAGAAGGAGTTGGTGCCTAAAACAGTTCAAGTGCATATGCACATTAAATTACAACTACATTCAGAAATCACCATATGTATGCTTTTGCACAACCTTAAAAGTCTGTCTCATAGCAGCCTGCATATTAGTTATCTGTGAACTTAGGTTAAGCATTCAAAGAGAGTCCTCACATCCATTCCCAACTATATGCCCAGTATCACAATGCAAATGATGCTACTGAGATACTACTGATACACTCAGAATGGATACAAAGTAATTTAATAGGTTATACACCAAAACAAAGTATTAATATTCATCTCATTCCTTTCAAAGTTCAATCTCAATTATACTTTAGAATATAAGTTTTATTACAAGTATCTCCTCTGCATAAGGCATATGGGGCTTCTGACTTGATCAACATCAGGGTCTTTCTGCATGAAGATGGTTCTTGAAAGGCTGCATTTTTTTTCTTGATAAAAGTAAAAGCATCTTCCTCCTCAGAATGAGGATTTGGAAAGAGGGTCAATAGATCAATCCCAGCCACATGCAATTTTCATTTATCCTTGCCAGTAACCCTGGGTTCAAGGCTATCCAAAGACTGCCAGACTGATTTGGTGAATCTCTGTCAAGGGAGAGATTATGATTTTTACAGTGCAGCTAGAAAAGAAGCCAAGTTTATTATCTATCTATCCTGCTAGGTAACAAACTGTCTATAATATTCATCTTTCTCTCTTTTTCAATCCCTCTGTGCTGTTTTCAGTGAAACTGGTAACAAATTTCTGCTATCTGACAGTTCCTGAGGTCTTCTAATTTCAGCAAAATCCGTCACCATATTACAGGGCTGGAAATTTACAGAACCATGGCATAGACACAGGCTGAATTCGTGTCTTCTGAACTTCAGCATTGCTTCTGCTGTAATAGGAGGAGGAAATTAACAGTAATTACAGTCTAAATTAGTTATATAATACTGTGTGCATCTCATGAGTACATAATGTTCTGAGCAGGCAAAGAGAATAAAGTCATCCAGAAAATAGAATAGTTTTGAGGCAGGTGGGCTAATCCTGATTCATGTGACCAGGGGGAAGCAAATAAGGCAAGAGACTCTTCCTCAAGTAAAATATGTTTATTAAAAATTAGCTTAGTAGATTGTTTTGCAGTTAGTCTGGTTCTCCTCTGCAGGCTCTATGCACAATGGGAACAGAATGTTCTGTCTAGTAAATTGAGGAAGTGTATGAGACATCTAAATTTTACACATTTTAAGGTCGAAGAGAGGGGAGCAGAGAACATTAGGACCTTTTAGTCCAGACTTCTCATTTTGCAGAATACTGAGGCTTGAATACTGAATTCACTTGACTATTGATTCCTGGAAATATTCCATTTTTTAGTGTCACACAGATAATAATAGAGTCTTGACAAATCCATTGCTTCTTAGAGAAAGAATCAGAAAAGCTTTCCCCTGTTATCCTAATTCACAAATTCCTGGTATTATTTTGAATCCTTGGACCTCAAACACGTTTTTGCATCAGTCTCCAGATCAGGCACTCACTCTTCCAGGCATGCACCTGAGAGATTTTACTACTCTCCTCTCAATGACGGAGAGTCTGAGCCTGTATTCTATGCTTTCTATCCATTTTGTTGGCTTTAAAAACTTTCTCTATGCCAATGACTTGAAAATGGCTACCTGCAGCCCAAATATTGCCTTTGAGCTCCCATCACAGCTACTTAACTTGGCATTCATTACTGCTTGGAAGTTTCACAGGCATCTCAAACTTCACATGCCCCAAACTGAGCTCCCTTTACTCCACCTTGGTTAACAGCTCTCAGAGAATCATGAATCATTATGTCCAATTTCTACATTTAAAAAAAATGAATGGTAAGTAGATTTATTCATTTGTAGCAAAATTATTTAATAAAAAGACAGTCTTTGTATTTCACATTTTTCTTTTGCAATCAGACATTCCCTCTTCAGACAATGTAAAATCTTCATATCTGGTATCTCTTCCTTAATACGTTTACTGGTACCTCTTTTCCAGTTCAGGACCTTTTGTTCTTGAGTCCTCTTTTCTTTCAAAATGTATCTACTTGGGTGAGTATTTATTGAATGAATATATATTACCCTTCTAGATAGTATTCTATGAGCCACTTACAGTGCCCTGCTTGACTCTTAGGTACCTTGTAAGCCATAGTGACAATACTTGTATGTAGTATGTAGGTGGCATATTATTCAGTCCCTTAATTCATTTAATGGAAAGATCAGTCTAAATGTACAGATAAAAGTGAAACTTGATAAATGCTTCAAAGCTACAAAAAATTTTAGAATAATCAGGGTACTTGATTCATCTGATTCTATATACCAAGAGATGAGCCTTAAAGGAAATAAGCCTTTTATGTAGAGCCACATAAAACTTTCTGCTTAACCTTTAAATGACCTTTGTATTATGCAACCATGCTCATATTCATCCAAGGATCGTAAGAAATCATTTAACACAGAGATTTAGGAAGCAAATACCAAGTCTGAGCTTCAGGAGAAAAAGTACTTCAGGTCAACATTTTTGTGGTAGAGAAAAACAAGGCATTGAAAAGTGTGGAGGTAATTAGTGTTCCTGTTTTGAACTTGGTGTTGTAAGACTCTCTCTAAACTCCATGTGGGTGGAAAAAGCAGAGGTTCAGGCTGAACAGGAACTGCAATTCTCTGCAATCCTGCACAAGAACATCTTGTTTTTCATTTCAGAATTTGGTAAACAAGTTTGCTCCTGCATTAAATAGACACTGGTGACAGTGCCTTGCAGGAATTCTGCTGCAGATGTCTGAAAACGCACAGACCTTCAAAGTCATACATAAATCACACTCCCTCAGAAACTAATAATATTGTATTACTTAGAATCATGTCCTGCTTCTTATTTCAATCTTCCTGGCCTATTGTAAGAGATGGGTGACTTTTCATGTTTACCTTGGAGAGAAATAGAAAAAGATGAAGAGGAAACTAAGCTGAGTCTTAGCTTTAAAATTGCCACCTAGAAATTGTTCCCTAGAAGCCAACTAAATACCTTAGATTAAAGTTGTTTTCTATGCTGCCCACAATAATCAGCTGAAAATGAAAATGTTGGTCAACATACTAACTGCTTTGTTTTTATTTTGCCAGTGTTTGTTCAAAAATAAGGAGCAGCAAGATTAGCAACTGTATGTTGAGTGACCTAGCTTGCCAGGCAACAACCTTGGCATCTTAAATACATTATTTAACTTAATCCTCAGAATAACTTTACAGCATAAATGACAACGAAGTTTCAGAATGTGGTGCAGTAGAGATATAATGCTATCTCATGAAAATTTGCTGAACTTTTAAGAAGGCCCTTTAAACTTTTACTTGGAACAAATATTTTATAGAGAGGCTTCTATGAAACTAAACATAAAGAGAACATTGTTTTATCACTAAAATGTCAAGACAGTTGGGATGAGGAAATTATACTATGCCTTGCTTGATGTCAAAGAAATTTTTGAAAGCACAGAATGTCATGAAAAGTTTAATAACTATCTCATGATGCTGATTCATGAGAAAAAAAGTGGAAAAAAGTGGAAAAGTTTCACCCCAAACTGCTTCCTTTTCCCCTGATATTTTAAATCTTTAGTTATATATCAGATGTTTTTTATATGGAAATGAGATAATAACTCATGAGATTTATCTCATCAATGGTGGAAAGTAAATAATAACTCATATAGGTTTTAGAAAGTATGGAAATAGGAAATCTGGCTTTACTCATGACTATTTATAGACAAAAATGTGACTAAATCATATTTAGTCTTTTTATTTTTTTAGTCAGGGGTAGGTCGTGTAATAGGAAAGATAGGTAACAAAAGAATCCAAGGGTCAGAACTCTAGAGAAAGGGAGAGCAAAAAAAGAAGTGGTACTGCCTCCCGTGTGTGTCTGTGTGTGTTTGTGTGTATTCAACGTTCATATTATTAAAGAGTGTAAACCTTGGGAGTTGGTGGGATTGGTACAAACTTCAGAGTACCTTTTTTGGACATTGTCTCTGCTCAAGGCTATCCATTATGTTTATGAAAAAAAATGTCGTGGCATAGAAGTGTGTGGTGGGAGCGGGGTAATATTCCATTATTTTTCAAATATATCATACATATTAATTATGGGAGTACACATTAGAAAAAAGAAAGATAATTCATTTGTAATTTTCCATCTGCTAATAACACTTATTAGTCTTTTGCTATATTCCCTCCAGTTTTATACCTTCCTTAATAGTAGATGGCAAGTTGATAAGTAATCTTTTCATGTTCATAAATAATCATTTAAAAATATTTTAATGCACGCATAGCATTTCAATTTCAGTATGTGGGTGAACTCTAATTTACTGATTGACTCTGTTGTTAGATACTTAGATTATTTCAAATCTTTTTTATTATATAAAAATGTTCTGATGGCTAAATCTTCTTGCATAGCCATATTTGTTTCCTTAGGATAAATAGGTAGATTCAACTTTACTAGGTCTGAGTATATGTGCACATTAAGGTTCTGTTATCTGTTGGAAATTATCTTCTCAAAATACCCAAGCCATGAATTCTCCTTACACTGGTATGTAAGAATCACCTGTACCCATCTTCATTTTATCTACATTCCCCATACTGGTAAAATGAAACAGCGTAGCATTTGTTTTTAGTGGCAATTTACATGTAACACAGTTTTAATGAATTAATGAATATTTTTCAATAATCTGAGAGACAAAAACACACCAGACAGTATATGGACAGCAACTCGATTTGTATTTTAGCACTTTTATGGGATTGCGGCATCTTGTCTGTGTTGTGACAGAAAAGATAGTGTGTGAGATTAGAACAGGGGTCAGCAAACTTTTCTGCAAGGGGCCAAATCGATATTTTAGGTTTCAGAGGCAACACGATCTTTCTCATTCCTACCCAACTCTACCGTTGTCCTGTAAAAGTGAAGTAGCCACAGACAGCATGTAAACAAATGGGGGTGGCTGTGTTCCGATAAAATTCTACTTATGAGAAGATGCTACAGGCAGCATTAAGCCAGCAAGTCATAGTTGACAATCTCTGCAATAAAATATGGGACTCCTCATATATGAATCTCAGGGTGATGAATGACCCAGCAAAATGAAACTCAGAGAATTACTTTACTTAATATTAGACTGTGTTTCTCTGGATGTCTAGTCTCAACAACCTGGAAGGGAACACAATGTTGTCTCACGTTCTGCTCATTAGTTAGCTCTCCACTGGACTCCACCTGGATAGCTCCTCTGGGACTCAGCTCTCTACAACAAATACCTTTAAACCAAAAGCTTTCAAAAAAATCCTGGGCCCATGCCCACAGAAGACTGTTCAATATACCTTCTAATACAACTGTATCCTTTACTTTCACTTGCTCATCAGCCCAATTTACAGATCTCCAGCTCTTTCAGTACACTTAGTTATAGAATTCTTCCAACTTTGCTATTTTATCTCATAACTCCCCTTGTATATTTTCCTCCACTTTTTAATTTTTTAAATGCCAGTCTTCTTAAATTTTACCATTCCATTTGTCTTGGCTCTTCATAACATAGTAACCTGCCAAAACAAATTTTTGTAGAATTTAATTGAATGTAAAAAAATTATTAAGTTCCAAGTCTTTCCATGCTGACTGAGCAGTAAGTTTTTATTCACGCTTTCTACAGACATTATGGGACCCCCGTGTGTGAGATCCACTGCCACCTGTACAGGTGTCATGGAAATATAAGACTCAAGCCTATTCTTGAAAGGTTATAGTTAGTGGAGAGTCAGCCAATAAACCATCGGTTAGAAGGGAATATAAGTGCCATGATATAAATATACACAAAAGCAAAAGGAAGGTGCACAATTAACTCAAATTGGGAATATGGGAACATTTCCTGAGCAGAAGATGCTTAATATGACTCCTGAAGAATAAATAGGATTTAGGGTAAAGGGACTTCCAAGCAAAGGGAACTTTAAGCCCAAAGGCCCAGGAATATTAGAGAGAATGATCCTGTTGTGGGAATGAATCTGGATGATAAAGCTGAAGCAAAGACCTGTAGATTGAGCAGTAGGGTTAATCAACCAAGGAGGGCAGTAGTCCATCTGTGCCAGCCTGAGGAATATGTACTTTACCCCAAAGACCACAGAGTGCTGTCTCTACTAACCTAATTAGTAAGATAAAAAAGAATTTAAGACCTTGTATTTAACTGACACAAATAGGCAAAAAGCCAAAAGTAAATTGGCTCTACACAGGTCTCGGGATATTACTGGTTCTGCTGAGCCTGCGTTATAAAAAGCTTTTCAAATCAAAGTCAACAGGAATGATTTCCTGAAGTTTTGAGTTCCCTCAGCAAACTACTACTAGCTCAAATATTTTTCATTTATCCCCCCATTAGGCTGTGACCTCTTTCAAAGTTGGGCCCAGGCCTGACTCAGAGAAGGCATTCATTAAACAGTTATTGATTGAATGCTCTACTTCTTTCACTATTGTTTTAAGATTATTCATCATCTCTATCCACACCTCCCTCTACTCAGCAGTGCTCTTGATTTTCTCCACAATTTCTTTTTAAGTATAAAAGGCAAGTGAAATAAAAGAAGAGGGGGGTGGGTTCTAGAAGAGAATTACAGAGGTTTAGTGATTGAAGGCCAATCTAAATTTGAAGATGAGAAATTTCATCCAGTGGTGTTGAGCACTCATCAAAGTTCCATGGCCAGATACAACAGTAGTGACACTTAATCATATTGTGCACCAAATACTATGTGCTACATCATCTCATTTTACACTACAACAATCCTGGCAAATAAGTGGGACATGGAGAAGTTAAGTAATTGATCTAGGTTCACAGAGCTACTAAATAGCAGAACCAAGACTTGAACCCAGTCTTTCTCTGATTCATATGTTCCTTATCTAAAGGGGTGCTCTTCATGATGTGGTTCATAGACTGGCAACACCAGAAAGCTTGTTAGAGATTCAGTGTCTTAAACCAAACCTCAAATGTAATGAATCGGAATCTATATTTTAACAAGATCCCCAGGTGATTTCACTTGCTCACTAAAATTTGAGAAACACTGTTCTAAACCACTATACTACACAACTGGGATTCTTAGCTAAAAATGCCAAGTTAAGGAATGGATATTATAATAAAAATTTATAAGATTTTATATCTTGATCTTGGTAGTGGTTATATATATATATATATGTGTGTCACTTTATGACTTTATCATGTATGTATATAAATCAAAATAATAGATCTGTCAGCATATTTATTAACTAAACAATTCTTTTCAGAGTGTGTATGCTGAAAGAGTCTTGTGCTAGACACTGAGGTTTAAGCGCTAAAGAAAGAGAGGGAGGGAGGGGGAGAAAGAGAGAGATATGGAGAAAGAGGAGGCCTTTCCTCATGGAATATATTGTCAGGAAAGGGAGAAAGGTAACACACAAAATATTATAAAACAAGTTTATAATTATAATTGGAATAAGTGCTATGAAAGGAAAGAACATATATACAGCGTGTAACAAGAAGTTCTAATTTAGATTGAGAGAGTCAGAAAAGGTCTCACTGAAGAAATGACATTTAAAATGAGATCTAAGATATAAACAGGAATTATCTTGATGAATAGTCTAGGAAATAATTTTTCCAGCAAAAGGAGTGACATTTTTGCGGGTGCTGAGTTGGGAGAAGGTGTGGGGCATTTGTGCACACATAAGAAGGCCATGATATGTAAAGTACAGTGAGTAAGGAGAGAATGGCCAGAGCTGATGTTGAAGAGGTAGGCAGGGGACCAGCACCTACAAATGTTTGAAGATCATTATCATAAGGAGTTTAAGGACTTTTTCTAACTTAACAGGCACTGTTGAAGGTTTTTAAAGCTGGAAAGTAATATTATATAGTTAACAGTTAAAAAAATTCACTCTGGCCACTGGCTAGAGACTATTTTGGAGAAAAAACAATAATGGAGAGGGAAGAGCAATTAAGAAGCTATGTAGTATCGTAGGCAATATTATTAGTGGCTTGAATTTGAATTAGGGTGTTTGACGTAGAGATGGAGAGATCTAGATGAACTTAAAATATGTTTTGGAGGTATGCTCAATAGCTCTTGGTGATTGAATGTGGGTGGTAAGGGAAACATAAGAGTTAAGGAGCCCAAGGTTTCTGGAGTGCATTGGAAGTGGGTGAGGGGTGGAAAGTACAATTTTAGTTTGATATATGTTAAATTTGAGATGCTCTTAAGAAATCTAAGTGGAGAGCCAAGTAGACAGTTGGATAGATGAGTTTGGAGCTCAAAAGAGAAATCTGAATTGGAATATAAATTTTCAAGTTGTTACCCTAAGTGGGGAGGGGTAATGAAGTGAAAATGGAAGAAGGCCTATAATCAATACATGGGTAAAAGTAGCTACCTGCTAACATTTAAAACACTTTAGCTACCTGATGCATATTACCCAAGACATATGAATTAAACCAGTTAACTAGAACTCTAAAGCCAACAATCTGGCAGAGTATAAAAAGTCAAAATCTGAATCTAAGAAGAGTTTATGCATAGAATCTCTAGACTGTAGGCTTTTTGAGGACAGGCAGCCATATAATTCCCTGCATGTTTCCTTGCATATGGTAAACTCTCAGTAAATATAATCAAACAAGCTAACTAAGAAATCAATACACAACAGTGTAATGGTAAATTGAAACCAGTGAGATGGGCTATCATCCTGGCATTGCTACTAATTTGGGGCAAGTCACTTAAAATGTCTGAGTCTCAGTTTCCACATTTGGAATATATTGGGAATAAACCAGAAGAACTCTGAGATCCTGTCCAGTTATAAGATTCTATGGCTTAACAATATACTGTGTGAATAGTGCTGCACCATATTTTCTCTCCTCCATAAATCTCTAGGACATGAGGAGGGCATACACAAACTGGGATATAGGAGATAGAATATCTTAGAGCTGTCTAATCTACTTAGGAAATATGTGGCAAAGGATCAGATCCCAGCCACCCCGGTGCCTAGTCCTGGTGCTTTCTACTATCCACAGCATGGTTGTCTTCCAAAGGTCCATTAAATAGCAACCAGGAAATTACTTTCTGGGCAGTCAGGCTCTAGGACCTGTGAAATACAGTCAATCTTCATCATTAACAGATTCTGTATTTGCAAATTTATCTACTCACTAAAATGTATTGTGACCTCAAAATCAATATGCGTGAGATATTGAGGTCCTTTGCAGAAGTGCGTACACTGGTGAAAAACTTAAGTCACCTAACTGGTACATTCCCAGGTGACCTAGGACAGGACGATGATCTGCCTTCTTGTTTCAGCTCTTACATTGTCTATTTAGTGCCATGTTTTTCACATCTTCATGCTTTTTGTTGGTTACTTTGCTGTTTAAAGTGGCCCCCATGCACAGTTCGGAACTGCTGTCTATTGTTTCTAAGCACAAGGCTTTGATGTGCCTAACAGAGAAAATATCCTTGTTAAATAACTATTGTTCAGACATCAATTATAGTGCTGTGTATTATGAGTTCAATGTTAATGAATCACAACTTTTATTAAATAAGGTGTACTGAAACAGAAACACATAAAACAAGGTTATATATTAATTGGTTGAAATGAAATGAAAACACTGTGACCAGAGTCTCTCAGGAATCTAAACCTGTATTTTTTCCAAGACCAATATTTCAGTATCCACTAATTCAGTGTTTGCAGTGACTTTACAGAACAAAACTATTGCAAAGAATGAGAATCGACATTCCTGTGTGCCACCCACTTGTATGTGGCATTTAACAGGTACAGGAAAGCCTCTCTAATTGTACTAGTTCACAATTCCCCCAGCAGGTTGCAGTTAGAGGTATGGTTTGTGGTACTTTCCTCAAATGTATATTGAATGAGTACTATGTGATATGCTCATGTGAGTCCATGGGGACTCAATTGCCATCACCATAAAGAGCGTCCCTGTCTTCAAGGCACTGACAGTGTGGTGCGTGATACAGACAATTAATAGGAAACCATGATAGAGTGTTGTTACATCTAAGTCCTTGAGATGGTGAGCTATCAAGTCTGGCTACCCCAAAGGGACATTATTTCAGCAGCCCTGGTGATGGGGAAAAGAGATCTGTTAAAAACACTGAAGGAGGAGATGAGGGAAGAGAAGCACATAGGGCAACCACAAAATTCCAGAACTGAACACAGTTTTACTTATTTCTGAAAAGTGTTTGAGGTTATTTCTACCGCTAGGCCTCTAAACTACAGAAAGGGTAACTGTGAAAAAAGAAATTGATCTGGGTTTTAATCAATACTTATTGTGAAGGAGACCTTCAAGATGGCAGAGGAGTAAGATGTGGAGATCACCTTCTTCCCCACAAATACATCAGAAATACATCTACATGTGGAACAACTCCTACAGAACACCTGCTGAACGCTGGTAGAAGACTTCAGACTTCCCAAAAGATATATATATTTTTTTCCTTTTTCTCTTTTTGTGAGTGTGTATGTGTATGATTCTTGTGTGATTTTGCCTGTATAGCTTTGTTTTTACCATTTCTCCTAGGGTTCTGTCTATCCGGTTTTTTTTGTTGGTTTTTTTTTTTTTTTTAGTATAGTTTTTAGCACTTGTTATCATTGGTGGATTTGTTTTTTGGTTTGGTTGCTCTCTTCTTTCTTTCTTTATTACTTTTCAATTTTTAAAATTTTTCTTTTATTTTTTATTTTAATAACTTGATTTTTTTTTTTTCTTTCTTTCTTTCTTTTTTTCTCCCTTTTCTTCTGAGCTGTGTGGCTGACAGGGTCTTGGTGCTCCAGCCAGGTGTCAGGCCTGTGCCTCTGAGGAGGGAGAGCCGAGTTCAGGACATTGGTCCACCAGAGACCTCCCAGCTCCACATAATAACAAACAGTGAAAGCTCTCCCAGAGATCTCCAACTCAATGCTAAGATCCAGCTCCACTCAACGACCAGCAAGCTACAGTGCTGGATACCTTATGCCAAACAACTAGCAAGATAGGAACACAACCCCACCCATTAGCAGAGAGGCTGCCTAAAATCATGATAAGATCACAGGCACACCAAAAACACCACTGGACGCGGTCCTGCCCACCAGAAAGACAAGATCCAGCGTCATCCACCAGAACACAGGCACCAGTCCCCTCCACCAGTAAGCCTACACAACCCACTGAACAAACGTTAGCCACCAGGGGCAGACACCAAAAACAACAGGAACTACAAACCTACAGTTTGCGAAAAGGAGACCCCAAACACAGTAAGTTAAGCAAAATGAGAAGACAGAGAAACACACAGCAGGTGAAGGAGCAAGGTAAAAACCCATCAGATCAAACAAATGAAGAGGAAATAGGCAGTCTACCTGAAAAAGAATTCAGAGTAATGATAGTAAACATGATCAAAAATCTAGGAAATAGAATGGAGAAAATACAAGAAACATTTAACAAGGACCTAGAAGAACTAAAGAGCAAACAAACAATGATGAACAACACAATAAATGAAATTAAAAATTCTCTAGAACGAATCAATAGCAGAATAACTAAGTCAGAAGAACGGATAAGTGACCTGGAAGATAAAAGAATGGAAATAACTACCACAGAGTGGAATAAAGAAAAAAGAATGAAAAGAATTGAGGACAGTCTCAGAGACCTCTGGGACAACATTAAATGCACCAACATTGGAATTATAGGGGTACCAGAAGAAGAAGAGAAAAAGAAAGGGACTGAAAAAATATTTGAAGAGATAATAGTTGAAAATTTCCCTATTATGGGAAAGGAAATAGTCAGTCAAGTCCAGGAAGTGCAGAGAGTCCCATACGGGATAAATCTGAGGAGAAACATGCCAAGACACATATTAATCAAACTATCAAAAATTAAATACAAAGAAAAAATATTAAAAGCACCAAAGGAAAAACAACAAATAACATACAAGGGAATCCCCATGAGGTTAACAGCTGATATTTCAGCACAAACTGTACAAGCCAGAAGGGAGTGGCAGGACATATTTAAAGTGAAGAAAGGGAAAAACCTACAACCAAGATTATTCTACCCAGCAAGGATCTCACTCAGATTCAATGGAGAAATTAAAACCTTTACAGACAAGCAACACCTAAGAGAATTCAGCACCACAAAACCAGCTTTACAACAAATGCTAAAGGAACTTCTCTAGGCAAGAAACACAGGAGAAGGAAAAGGCCTACAATAACAAACCCAAAACAATTAAGAAAATGGTAATAGGAACATACATATCGATAACTACCTTAAATGTAAATGGATTAAATGCTCCAACCAAAAGACAAAGACTGGTTGAATGGATACAAAAATAAGACCCATATATATGTTGTCTACAAGAGACCCATTTCAGACTTAGGGATACAAACAAACTGAAAGTGAGGAGATGGAAAATGATATTCTATGGAAATGGAAATCAAAAGAAAGCTGGAGTAGCAATTCTCATAACAGATAAAATAGGCTTTAAAATAAAGAATGTTACAAGAGACAAGGAAGAACACGACATAATGATCAACGGATCAATCCAAGAAGAAGATATAAAAATTGTAAATATTTATGCACCCAACATAGAAGCGCCTCCATAAATAAGGCAAAAGCTAACAGCCATAAAAGGGGAAAGTGACAGTAACACAATCATAGTAGGGGACTTTAACACCCGACTTTAACCAATGGACAGATCATCCAAAATGAAAATAAATAAGGAAACACAAGCTTTAAATGATACATTAAACAAGATGGACTTAATTGATATTTATAGAATATTTCATCCAAAAACAACAGAATATACTTTCTTCTCAAGTGCTCATGGAACACTCCAGGATAGATCATATCTTGGGTCACAAATCAAGCCTCGGTAAATTTAAGAAAATTGAAATTGTATCAAGTATCTTATCTGCCACAACACTATGAGACTGGATATCAATTATAGGAAAAAATCTGTAAAAAATACAAACACATGGAGGCTTAACAATACACTACTCAATAACCAAGAGATCACTGAAGAAATCAAAGAGGAAATTAAAAAATACATAGAAAAAAATGACAATGAAAACATGACGACCCAAAACCTATGGGATGCAGCAAAAGCAGTTCTAAGAGGGAAGTTTATAGCAATACAACCCTACCTCAAGAAACAACAAACATCTCAAGTAAACAACCTAACCTTACACCTAAAGCAATTAGAGAAAGAAGAACCAAAAAAACCCAAAGTTAGCAGAAGGAAAGAAATCATGAAGATCAGATAAGAAATAAATGAAAAAGAAATGAAGGAAACAGCAGCAAAGATCAATAAAACTAAAAGCTGATTCTTTGAGAAGATAAACAAAATTGATAAACCATTAGCCAGACTAATCAAGAAAAAAAGGGAGAAGACTCAAATCAATAGAATTAGAAATAAAAAGGGAGAAGTAACAACTGACACTGCAGAAATACAAAGGATCAGGAGACATTACTACAAGCAACTATATGCCAATAAAATGGACAACCTGGAAGAAATGGACAAATTCTGAGAAAAGCACAACCTTCTGAGACTGAACCAGGAAGAAATAGAAAATATAAACAGACCAATCACAAGCACTGAAATTGAGACTGTGATTAAAAATCTTCCAACAAACAAAAGCCCAGGACCAGATGGCTTCACAGGCGAATTCTACCAAACATTTAGAGAAGAGCTAACACCTATCCTTCTCAAACTCTTCCGAAATATAGCAGACGGAGGAACACTCTCAAACTCATTCTACGAGGCCACCATCACCCTGATACCAAAACCAGACAAAGATGTCACAAAGAAAGAAAACTACAGGCCAATATCACTGATGAACATAGATGCAAAAATCCTCAACAAAATACTAGCAAACAGAATCCAACAGCACGTTAAAAGGATCATACACCATGATCAAGTGGGGTTTATCCCAGGAATGCAAGGATTCTTCAATATACACAAATTAATCAATGTGATAAACCATATAAACAAACTGAAGAAGAAAAACCATATGATCATCTCAATAGATGCAGAAAAAGCTTTCCACAAAATTCAACACCGATTTCTGATAAAAACCCTCCAGAAAGTAGGCATAGAGGGAACTTACCTCAACATAATAAAGGCCATATATAACAAACCCACAGCCAACATCGTTGTCAATGGTGAAAAACTGAAAGCGTTTCCTCTAAGATCAGGAGAAAGACAAGGTTGTCCACTCTCACCACTATTATTCAACATAGTTTTGGAAGTTTTAGCCACAGCAATCAGAGAAGAAAAAAGAAAAGAAAGGAATCCAAATCGGAAAGAAGAAGTAAAGCTGTCACTGTTTGCAGATTACATGATAATATACATAGAGAATCTGAAAGATGCCACCAGAAAACTACTAGAGCTAATCAATGAATTTAGTAAACTAGCAGGATACAAAATTAATGCACAGAAATCTCTTGCATTCCTATACACTAACGATGAAAAATCTGAAAGAGAAATAGAGGAAACACTCCCATTTACCATTGCAACAAAGCGAATAAAATACCTAGGAATAAACCTACCTAAGGAGACAAAAGACCTGTACTCAGAAAACTATAAGACACTGATGAAAAAAATTAAAGATACCAATAGATGGAGAGATATACCACGTTCCTGGATTGGATGAATCAACATTGTGAAAATGACTATACTATCCAAAGCAATCTACAGATTCAATGCAATCCCTATCAAACTACCAATGGCATTTTTCACAGAACTAGAACAAAAAATTTCAACACTTGTATGGAAACACAAAAGACCCCAAATAGCCAAGCAATCTTGAGAAAGAAAAACGGAGCTGGAGGAATCAGGCTCCCAGATTTCAGACTATACTACAAAGCTAATCAAGACAGTACGGTACTGGCACAAAAACAGAAATATAGATCAATGGAACAGGATAGAAAGCCCACAGATAAACCCACATACATATGGTCACCATATTTTTGATAAAGGAGGCAAGAATATACAATGGAGAAAGACAGTCTCTTCAATAAGTTGTACTGGGAAAACTGGACAACTACATGTAAAAGAATGAAATTAGAGCACTCCCTAACACCATACACAAAAATTAACTCAAAATGGATTAAAGACCTAAATGTAAGGTCAGACACTATAAAATTCTTAGAGGAAAACCTAGGCAGAACACTCTATGACATAAATCACAGCAAGATCCTTTTTGACCCAACTCCTAGAGAAATGGAAATAAAAACAAAAATAAACAAATGGGACCTAATGAAACTTAAAAGCTTTTGCACAGCAAAGGAAACCATAAACAAGATGAAAAGACACTACAATGAGGTATCACCTCACACCAGTCAGAATGGCAATCATCAAAAAATTTACAAACAATAAATCCTGGAGAGGGTGTGGAGAATTGGGAACCCTCTTGCACTGTTGGTGGGAATGTAAATTGATACAGCCACTATTGACAACAGTATGGAGGTTCCTTATAAAACTAAAAATAGAACTAACACATGACCCAGCAATCCCATTACTGGGCGTATACCCTGAGTAAACCGTAATTCAAAAAGTGTCATGTACCACAATGTTCATTGCAGCTCTATTTACAATAGCCAGGACATGGAAGCAACCTAAGTGTCCATCAACAGATGAATGGATAAAGAAGATGTGGCACATATATACAATGGAATATTACTCAGCCATAAAAAAAAAGAAATTGAGTTATTTGTAGTGAGGTGGATGGACCTAGAGTCTGTCATACAGAGTGAAGTAAGTCAGAAATAGAAAAAGAAATACTGTATGCTAACACATATATATGGAATCTAAAAAAAAAAAAAAAAAAAGGTTCTGAAGAACCTAGGGGCAGGACAGGAATAAAGACGCAGACATAGAGAATGGACTTGAAGACATGGGGAGGGGGAAGGGTAAGCTGGGACGAAGTGAGAGAGTGGCATGGACATATATACACTACCAAATATAAAATAGCTAGTGGGAAGCAGCCGCATAGCACAGGGAGATCATTTCGGTGCTTTGTGACCACCTAGAGGGGTAGGATAGGAAGGGTGGGAGGGAGATGCAAGAGGGAGGAGATACGGGGATATATGTATATGTATAGCTGATTCACTCTGTTATAAAATGAAACTAACACACCATTGTCAAGCAATTATACTCCAATAAAGATGTTAAAAAAAAACCCAATAATTATTCTATGAAAATTTTAAAAATTACTTTGGAGAATTATTATAAAAATAATAATTTTTTGATACATGCAAAGCACTTTGTGACTTGCAAAGGCTTTACTGCATCAAAATAGTTTTCTCTTTAAATAGGTTTTATATTTTAGAATAGTTTTAGATTTACAGAAAAATTGAGAACATATTTCAGAGAATTTCCATATATTCCACACTGAGATTCCCCCAACAATTAACATCTTAGATTACTATGGTACATTTGTTATAATTAATAAACCAATATGAAACATTATTGTTAAATCCATTATTTATCCAAATTTCCTTAGTTTTAATCTAATGTTCTTATTTTGTTCAGCATCCCATCTAGGTTTCTACATTACATTTAGTTTTTGCGTCTCCTTAGCTCCTCTTGGCTGTAAAAGTTTCTCAGACTTTCCTTGCATCTGATAAGCTTACCAGTTTTGAGGCATACTGGTAAGGTATTCTGTAGGATGCCCCCACTATTGGAATTTGTTTGATGTTTTTTCTCATGATAAGACTGGAGTTATTGGTTTTTGGGAGAAAGACAGATTGTTTTATACATTTGTAATACAGTTAGATTGTCTTGTTACACGCTGCACTCCTTCCTGAGATCCTCTGACTTCCTACATGATTTTTTCTTAAATTGCATACATTAAGGTTCACTGTTTGTGCTGTAAAGTTGTATAGGTTTTGACAAATGCATGTCATTCATCCACTGTGGCAGTATCATACAGAATACTTTCACCACCCTAAAAAATCCCCTGTGTGTTATTTACAAATCTCTCTTCTGACTCCCCTTGAACCATGGGAACTACTCATTATTTTACTGTCTCCATAATTTTGTCTTTTACAGAATGTCACATAATTGGAATCACACAATATGTAGCCTTTTCAAACTAGCTTCTTTCAATAACAGTACGCATTTAAGATTTCTCCATGTTTTTTCATGGCTCAATAGCTCATTTCTTCTTATTATTGAATAATATTTCATTGTCTGGATATATCACAGTTCGTTTATCCATTCACCTACTGAAAGACATCTTGATTGCTTCCAAGTTTTGGCAATTATTAATAAAGCTTCTTTACACATTTGTGTGTAGGTTTTTGTGTAGACATAAATTTTCATTTCACTTGGGTAAATACCAAGGAGAATAATTGCTGGATCATATGGAAAGACTATGTTTAATTTTACAAGAAACTGCCAAACCATCTTCCAAAGTGGCTGCACCACTTTGCATTTGCTTCAGAAATGAATGAATGTTCTTGTTACCCTTCATCCTTGTTAACATTTAGTATTGTAGGGGTTTTTTTTTAAATTTTAGCCATTCTGATAGGTAAGTGGTGTTATCTTATTGCTTTAAGATTGCAATTGATGCATGACATGATATTGATCATCTTTTTATATGCTTATTTGCATCTATATATCTTTGGTGCAATGTCAAGATCTTTTGCCTGTTTCTAAATTGAGTTGTTTGGTTTTTTATTGTTGAGTTTTAAGTCTTCTTTGTATATTTTGTGTAAAAATTCTTTATCAGAAGTTTGGCGTGCACACATTTTCTCCCAGACTGTGTCTTGTCTTTATTCTCCTAACAGTATCTTTTATAGAACAGAATTTTTTATTTTAATAAAGTCTAATGTATCCATCTTATCTCTCATGGGTTATACTGTAAGTGTTGTATCTAAAATCACTGTCAAACCCTAAGTTACAAATTTTCTTCTTTTTTTTCCTTCTAGAAGTTTTGTAGTACTGATTTTTATATTGACGCCTACAGTACACTTTGAGTTAATTTTTGGAAAGGTGTAAAGTCTGTGTCAAGATTCTTTGTTCTGGTCTTTTGTTTGTTTCTTTGTTTGGTATGGACATTCCAGTTATTCCAGCATCATTTATTTTGTTTCTCCATTGAATTGCCTTTGCTGCTTTGCCAAAGATCATTTGAATATATTTGTGTGTATATTTCTTCCATTAGTCTACTAATTTAATTTAATCTACTAATCTAATTTATCTACTCTTTTGCCAATAGCATGCTCTCTTAATCACTGCTGCTTTATAATAAGTCTTGAAGTCAGATAGTATCTGCCCTCCATCTTTGTTTTTCTTCAGTATTGTGCTGTCTATTCAAGATCTTTTGCCTCTCCATATAAACTTTAGGATAAGTGTGTCAATATCCACAAACTAGCTTTCTGGAATTTTGATTGGAATTGCATTGAATCAATACATCAAGTTGGAAAAAAACTGACATCTTGAAAATATTGAATCTTCCTAATCATGAATACAGAAAATCTCTCCACTTATTTAGACCTTTGGTTTCTTTCATCAGAGTTTTATATTTATTAACATATAGATTCTGTACATATTTTATTAGGTTTATACCTGAGTAGTTAATTTTTTTGGGTGCTATTGTAAATCATAAGGCATTTTTTATTTCAAATTCCAATTGTTCATTTCTGGCATATAGAAAAACAATTAACTTTTGTATATTAACCTTATATCCTACAACCTTGCTATAATCACTTAGTTGCAGGAGTTTTTTTGTCAGTTCTTTCAGATTTTCTGTATAGACAATCTGCCATCTGTGAACAAAGACAATGTTATTTCTTTCTAATATATATACCTTTTACTTTCTATTTTTGTCCATTGTGCTAGCTAGAACTTATAATGTGATGTTGAACAGGAACGTTGAGAGGGGACTCAAAATAGTGATTTTTTTTTCTTTTTTTTTTTAACAACTTTATTGGAGTATAATTGCTTTAGAATGTTGTGTTAATTTCTGCTTTATAACAAAGTGAATCAGCTATACATATACATGTATCCCCATATTTCCTCCCTCTTGCATCTCCCTCCTACCCTCCTTATCCCAGCCCTCTAGGTGGTCACAAAGCACCGAGCTGATCTCCCTGTGCTATGAGGCTGCTTCCCACTAGCTATCAGTTTTACATTTGGTAGTGTATATATGTCCATGCCACTCTCTCACTTTGTCATATATATATGGAATCTAAAAAAAAAAAAAAAAAAAAAAAATTGGTCATGAATAACCTAGGGGCAGGACGGGAATAAAGACACAGACCTACTATAGAATGGACTTGAGGGCATGGGGAGGGGGAAGGGTAAGCTGGGACAAAATAGTGATTTTTACCATTTGTAACTGGAGATCCAGTATTATCTTCAGAGTTGAATTTTGAAAGATGTTATTTTAAACAATTGTTTTAATATGGGCATTACTCTTGGCAATCATTCAACATATCTTATTTCATATATTTCTAATAAAAATTTATTTCTGAAATGATTTATATTTTCTTTTGTGAAATGGTTTTCTACCTGTGTGAATTTTCAGGAAAATGCTTTAGTTTCTTTTACAAGTCTATTCTGCTGTGATGAATTTTTCTATAACAACTATTAATTTTGCCCAAGTCTCTTTAAAAGTCTGTTGATAAAATGATTTATGATCCTGTTACTAGATGGTATATGTGTGACTGATATTGATGCAAAAAAGTAACAAAGAGATCAAGGTGTTTGTAGGCACTTGAATGTTTTAGGAGGAAACTAAGGTAGAGATTCCAGACCCTTTGTTTTCCTATAAAAAGTGTATTGGTCACCAATTAAATGAAATATTAAGCTACACAGAACACAATATTCCACAGTTATTTAAAAAGTTATGTACTACATTCTTAACCTAGGATAGTATCAGTTTATGATTATAAACTCTGATCAAAAACAAAGATTTTGGAGAGTCAACCTAAATTGTCTTTAAGAAATGAACATTGATAAAAATCTATCTATATATGAATTGAAAGAGCTGACATGATGGTTCTTTCCTGTCAGTCTGTAGCTTTATATATAAAAAAAGGATACAGCAGTTGCCATGGCAAAATTCTGGCTCTGTTGAATACTGGAAGCTGATGTATAAGCCTAGGATTTGATGAAACTATGTAATTTTGAAACAAACAGGCATATTTTACAGTCATTCACCTTATGTTGGTTTAGATTCTAGAATGTACAGCTATTCCATTTCACACAAAAGAACAGACATTTGAGTTTAAGAAACACTAAATATTCTTGAAATCACAGACTTAATTTTTAATGTCATGAATCTAGCATTTTAGGGCATATAAATTATTGAGCAAGAATTTAAGGAAATTATCTATGCCTCTTTTCCAGAAGCTGATTTTATAAGAAAAGTCATCACCACATTAATAAAAATATAATGCTTCTCTGCATTTACATCATAGATTATAAAATGTAGTTTCAAATCTCTTTCAGTAACTTTAGGTACATTGCATATATATCCACAGCTATCCAGTTGGGGTAACTTTTAAAGTTCTTTGGTCATTGGAATTCATTTGTATTCATCTCAATATTCAGGAGTATAATAAATGCATGGTATTCATGTTGATGACATATACTCCATAAAAGTTTGTCGTTCTGCATTAATTAAGCATGAATTAATGAACACTTTCAAAGTTTTGCAACAGTTGAATCACCAGTTCCCATCAAGCATGACTGAAGCAGAATTAGCTCATTCTGAATGCTAAAACTACACACACACACACACACACACACACACACACAGAAGCAAGAAGAGCAATACACAGAATCTCAGTCAATTAAAATATTGAGGTAGCTGAGTGCATTGGCAGAAATGCCAAATTCCAGGCAGAACTTAAATCTAAGATCAATATATTTTGCTTTTAATTCTGTTGTAAGTAGACTAATTTTTTTCACACAATTTTCATCACTATGTAAAAAGCTTTGAACACTGTAGCATGAAACTTGCCTACATTACACCATGCTGGGAAAGGTGTCTACACTAAAGGTTGAATTTCTGACCAGTTTAGAGGTGGTAGGTGAATGGGCTTGATGGGGTTCAGGATACACTACCCCAAAATACGGCATTTTGGCATACTGAATATTTTAAGCTGAAGGAATTTGAGAAATGGCATGTAAAGGAGGGACTTTCTGAACTTCCCCTGAAGCAGATCATAAAACCCTCCTGTAAGAGGTGCCCTTCTTATGCCTAGAAGAAGGGAGCAGCCTCATCTCCAAGATGCCAAGAGGAATCTGAACAAACAGGCCTTGCTGTTTTCCCCAGTTTACTGCACTTAACTCATACCCTTTTATTTGTCCTATCACATTTTCCCACAAATTTCCACTCTTTATCAAACCTAGCATAAAAACACTCAGGCTTAACCAATTCTTTGGTTCTTCATTTCCTTATGAAGGCTCCCATGTCACACAAAATTTATATTAAATAAATTTGTATGCTTTCTCTTATTAATTTGTCTTTTGTTACGGGGCCCCTTTCTAAGCCGAGAACTTAGAAAAGTAGAAGAAAAAGATAGTTTTCTCCCCTATATGATCTAGGATAAACTAATACTGAAATGCTAAAACCCTGTCTCATTTAATTCCAGTGCCAATCCTTAAAGAGAAACATGGTTTCCCTTTCTAGAGGCATCAGAAGTGAGATTTAAAGAGGTGCAGTGACTCATCCAAGTTGCCAAAGGCAGAAACAGGAAGCAGATGCAGTATTTCTTATTCTAAATGTAATCACACCCTCCCCACTGGATAACTAATCCTGTCTTTGAATAACACAGAAAGGATAATTGAGAATCAAAACCATCTACACAGCCTACTGTCTACGTTAACATGACTTTACTATTTCATTGTCCTCATCAAGGAAACTTTAGTATTCTAGCAAACTCTTACTCAGGAAGATAAAAGTTGTACATACCTTTATTGTTCATTCCAAGAACTTCGAGTTTTCAATAGAAAGCATCAAACAACAGTTTGTACTCTGAATCTGAGTCACTGCAATGCAAAATCCTCTTCTTCCTGTGTCTACCAATTCTAAGCTATTAATCATGATCTTAACTGAATCCTAACAAAATATGCCTCCTCCACACCTCTTTCCACATGGAAAGACAAGTCTTTCAATATGATTTCAGAATAATGCACCAGACTTCAGAATCTCAGTAAATATCCCAATGTTGTTCTTCTCCCCTCTGAGATGCTACTAAAATTGTTGAGGTGGTATTCTCCCTTACCATGGTAAGCAATAAACAATTCTGTCTTATCAGCAGGTTATTTTGTTGATATTTTGGGCAGCTAGATTTTGACAGACAGGGGAAGTTGACTTAGGTTAAACCAGAAGAAAACATGAGTTTATTTCAGAGATACTGAATTTGAGTTCCAGGTGGAACTTACAGATAGAAATGGTTATTTGCCTTTCAAAGTTATCTCAAGAATGATGGAGCTTCCTCTAATCCCCTACTCCAAATCTGAGTTTAGTATCTGTGGAAACAGAGAACCCTGTGCATACCTCATCATATCATTTTACAAAGAATCTATGTGGCTTGGTAACATATATGAGGCATAAAAATAAAATAAAACTTTATTACTCTTACCCAAGTTCTGAATTGGAACATCACCATTAGCAGTCAGCGTGCCTGAGGCAGGCTCCTGTCCCATCTCAGCCTGCTGCTTTTCCCAGCTCCTAGTGATAACAATGTCCTATCTTGTCATTCAGAGCTACTTTTTAAATAAAATTTAAAATAACTTTATCATATATGTATGTCTGCCTCTATAATGTTTTTTAAGTTCATTTCAGCCTGTAGAAAAGGGAATCACATGCTTTTCCTCCCTTTTATACTGAATGTGATGTTGCCAAGACTTACCTGAGTTGTAGATAGCTATAGTACTTTCATTTTTACTGTTGTTTCCATAGCATTTTTCACACATGACAGAAGAGAAACAAGTTATAATTAAGCTTAAGGTGATTGCCCTAGAAAGATAGGAATTCTTCTTAGGGAGAAAAAAACTTACTTTTCTGTAGGAGGATACTCTGACTGACCTTTGTTAATTATGAAAAGAGAGACCTCTGTGCAAGATCAGGAAAGGGGAGACTGAGACAAAGGCGCTACATTGCTTTGCTTGTGCTGGGATGGGAAGGTAGGGGCTGTGGACCGAGGCTGGAGAGGGATAGCACCGTAGAAGAGAGGAAGTCCCCAGCACTAAGCTGCAGGCTGAGACCTGTGGAGAAAGATACCAAGGAGAAAACATCTGCAAAGCACCATAGCTCACTGTTTCCCCTTCTAGCCTTCTTCACTTCTGCCCCATTTATACCTAACACTTGTGTAAAAGTCTGTTACTGGCAAGAGCCTGTGTTTGTAGGCCTTAGGGAAATAAAATAGGAGAGGAGAGGCAGTAATGATCCCTAGGACAAAGCTGTGTGGAAACAGGACAGCAGCTTCAGGAGGGAACATGAGGTCATTAACACTAGGAGGGAATTTGGAGCAAGTACTTACCAGGTATATGAAAGAGCCCTAGGACCTCTCAAAACTGGGGCCTGAGTGGGGGTTACCAAACATCCCACAGTATGTAGGATGAGGGCTGAAGCCATATTGTCTAGAGATTAAAGGAAAGTGTGAGTGAGGCTCCAAAGTTCTAGGGGAATTAGGGACTGACAATTACACAGCGAATTGAAAATACTGGTTTTTCTATCTTCCTCACTGGAACCCTAAGGACTGTTTATCCTTGCTCTCTCCTTATGTCTCTGTATTGATATATCATGAATAAATGAATGAATGAATGAGAGGAATAAATAACCTCTGGAACAGAAACAGAGACTCAAGAAAGATCAAAGCTGAAGATACAGATATGGAGGTCATCTACCTAGAATTTAAAATGAGTTGCAGATAAAGAGGAAAAGGCCACCCTGGGATGAGGAAGGGGGCCTTCAGGTTGGGGAAGGGAAAGACTCCGTGTTCGGCATTGCCCGTACAGAATCCACCAGTTCTGCTGATTTGACCATCAGGCTGGCTCTTGCTCTAACCTCTGATTCATGGAAACTATTTGCATTGAGTCATTCTCCACTGAACAGATTTTCTTGGCTGCCATGGTAAGACAGGGAAGAAACATCTGAATCCAAGTGGCGCTGTTAACCACCCATTATAATCTTAGTGCCTCTACTGAGTCTTCCTGTGACTGAATTTGCAGGTTACCAGTCCCAAATACGGTTTGAGTTTCCTTGAAGAGTTTTCATTTTGTTTTTATTCTTAAACCTTGTTGTCTCTACATCCCCTATTCACTTTGATTCCTGAAAGAGGATTTATGGTACAATCTCCTTGATCATCCTACCTGGCCAGTGTCCAACTCCAAATGGAATATTCAAAATTGAAGACACATTAGAGGAATAATTACACATTACAGAGAATAAAATATCTGCTGTCTTGATCGCCAAAGAAACAGATATTCACCTCCTGAGAGACAAAACAATCAGAATGTTCTCTAGAATATAGTCAGCTTAAACCTTGCATTCAGACTTGGCACAGAGGAAATCTCCCTGGCTTTGCTCCCTAAGTGTGATCTGTGGGCTAGTAGCACTGGTATCACCTGGGAGCTTGTTAGAACTACTGACTCCCAGATCCCATCCGAGACCTACTGAATCAGGATCTTCATCTTTATAAAATTCCCAAGTGATTAGAACGCACACATATTTTTAAGGAGCTTTATTGCAGAGTACTGAAGAGCAACCTCAGGGCCTACCTTGGGGACAGTGAAGGCCTATGGAAGACCCCAGGCAGGGATGGATTGTCTAACTCAACACCAGAACAGTTTAGCTTTGGTCTGATTGTTTTAAGTGTTGATGTTTTATGTTAAACTTTTAAAAGGTTATCTCTTGCTTAGAGAAAATATGAAAACCATCACTCAGCGTGGCAATCAGAACCATGGTGAGTCCAAATTCACCCTGGAGTGTTTCCCAACCTGCAGCCTGGAGCTCCTGGTGGATAGATCCAAATATATCTACACCTGTTTTGTCTGGAGTCTTGATGCTTAATATCTTACACTAATTTTAAAATATATGTAGGTGCTATTAAAATTAATGAAACAGATTCATTTAAAAGTAGAAATTAAAAAAGGAAGAAAAGGGGAGCTAATAAAAGCATGATAATGGTCAGCAAATGGAGAAACAGAGAAGGAAAAATACTAACTCAAATCTAAATCATAGAAACTGGAAGAAGAAAGGTTTTCCACTTGCAGATGGTCAGCAGCAGTAAATATTCAGAGAGGAGAAGCAGGAAAAAATGTGTTCTATGAGATGTTGCAATGTGACTTCTAGGCATTTCTGTAGCTGTCGGTTTATTTGTCTGTCACAGGAAGCAGTTTGGTGGATTATGTCATTTTATAGCCATAATAATGTTCTGAGACAAACCAGCTGCCTCGGCCTGTTGCTGTGACCTCGAATGCAACAGATGAGGACTGAGAAAGGAACATTAGATTTGGCAATTAGGCAGTTACTGGTGACCATGGAGAGAGCAGTTTTAATTGAGTAATAAGGATGAACACCAAACTGCTATGGGGTGAGAAAGGGAAGCTAGCAGGATGGCAAATTTAGACACTCTTTCACTGTAAAGAAAATTTGCTAAGAGAAAGAGAAAAAAAGAGTAATTCGAAGAAACACCAGATTTAAGGATGAATGTTTTTAAGGTGGTGGAAAACTAAGCAAATTTTTAAATTGAGGAAAACAAAAACAATAGAAAGATTGAGAGGTAAAAAATAAGGGAGTTTATGATGGAACTAGTTCTCACAGGAGTTTCAATGACATGGGTGGAAAGAACAGGATCATTTCTGCTCTATTCTATGGATACCAACTATCTTATTATGAACTTTTTAAACATATAGTGAAAATGAAAGAATTTTTTCAGTGTATATCTGTATACTCACCACTGTTTCTACAACTAACATTTTACCCTGTTGTTTACACGGCTGTCCATCCTTCTACCCCCTCAATTCTTCCATTTATTTTTGATACATTTCAAAGTAAAGTGCTTTCCCCTAAAAGCTGTATCATGAATGTTATTGATTAAAATAAATCCACTTTCTCCAAATCCTCTCCCTTATTTGACATTTTTGGTCTTGCTATTCAGCTGGGTGTATAGTAGTATCCCATTGTGCTGACAATTTGGGGGGTGGGTGTTTATTTTTTGGTATCAGAAGGTAACCTTTCATAACACTCATAAAACAATATTATAGCACTTTTAACAGAAGATTGCAATTGTTAGTCTATAAATTTGTCTCCTCACCTAGCATAAACTCCTTATAGACAGGAGCCATGTTGCATTGTTCTTTATTTTTTCATAGCATTCAGCCCAGTGACTGTGTTCAATAGATGCTGGTTTAATTTAATTGAATCAAACATGTTTCTGCTGGCAATTCTATCAGTGTAGAAGCCAGCATGGAAGCCTCTCTCTCCCCTTCTCTTCGTTTTTTAGGGGATCAGTTGGCCAGTGACAGTATGAGTACAGAGAAGAATGACAGTCACAGTGGGGAAAAGCAGCATGGTATGTTCCCACTGAAGACAGATACGGGCTGGCAGTCTACTCTGCCTAATATTTAGACATATACTGCAGAGCAAAAACTTGCATATGAGATAAAAGTTTCAAGTTGTTTTTATCAATTTTATTTCAGTCATCTAGACTTTTGCTAATAGATACTACAGACAACCATAATGTGGACACTAATCAGAAAGTAAAACACAACTTCCAGGGAATAACAAAGGGTATTCATTTCCTTAAAAACAGCGTGAAGCTGTATGCTAAAGGCTGTTTTATTTGTATGCAGTAATTCCCAAGAAATGTAATGAAATTCTTGAAGCATATTATTGCTCTAGCGACATATTAAACACACACCCAAATACACACACACACACACACACACACACACAAGAACATAGCTTTGGCTCAGAAGCATCCTAAAATAGTCATGTACCATGCTTCTGAATTCATTCCTATAGGACTGAAGTATTCTTTTGTCAATTCACTTCCAAGAGCACTTGGATGAATAGCAAACTTCATAAAAAGGTATAAAGATGATAAATACAGAATGATTTGTGATATTATAATAAATCAAGAAATTATTTTGCTATAACAATGAAATGAATGGATTGTCAGAAACATTTTCAAGGAAAAATATTATTATTGGTATCATACTTAAATACTTCTACTCCACTCCATACTAGAACAGTATTTTTCAAGCACTTCCTAGATATTAATATATACCCATGTACCAATGTCTTATACATGCCTTTCAGAATATGATGTCTAAGAAAGAAGCAACTTTGCCTAGCAGAGTGTTTTTGATGTTTTTTCTCATTCCGCTGCTAGGATCTGAAAGATGGAGTTCTAATCAGGAAAGGGGGGAAGTGGTAATGAAAAAATGTTGAATGCCTACTGTGGCAGGGTCTGTTGTTAGTCCACAAAAAGGTTTTGTTTTCTGGAATGGCCTCTGTTGGTGAGACAAGGGCTGTATTTGGTAGCCCTCCTTGTATCCAAGAATAAGCAGATGTTGATTCTCAGCAGAAGAATGTGAACAAAAGTGATACGTGCTACCTCCAGTCCAAGACTTCTAAAAAGAAGATAAGGCTTCTCTGCTGTCTTCTTTTCCCTAGACCAGAGTGCAGGGGATTCCAAGACCCTAAGATAGTATAGCTGCAAGGTGGAAGAAGCAAAGTTCCCAAATCACACGGAGTGAAAAGCAGCCTCTTTAACAGGAACTTGCCTTGGAATGTGAGGACTTAGTTAAGCTCCTGAAGTTTTACCGATTATAAAACCAGTGACCTCCGTGACTCCAATAACTTGACCACGTGCACACATCGAGGAAAAGAAAAGCGGGGGAGGGGACTAGGATTTTGACCCAGATTTGCCTAGCTCCAAAATCGAGACACTACCAATCCACCCCATATGTCCCTGTAAGTCGTAACATAAACGTTTCACAAGTGTAATGCACTTTAGAGGTAAATAAGTCCAAACTTGCTAACTTTATAAAAGAAAACTGTGGTAAGTGATTTAGCTAAGGTCACATAGGTCTATAAGTAACACATTTGGGAAAGTAGATCCACTATTCTTTTCGCTATACCATAATATAGAAGTGAGCAATATTTATTAAAATAATGCTCAACTCATACGTCAGCTAATGCAAGGAACCAATTCTCATTCTATTTAGAGTTTATCCTTTACTTCATTACAAACATTTTGCCGTTGTTCACTCGTCTAGGACGGGAGGAGTTGTATATATATACTTTCTCTGTTTGTTTATCTTGTGTCTTCTGTTTTCTATATTTGGATATCTTCCACTCATTTGAATCCGTTACTTTTTGCCATTAAGTTTTCAGAATGCATAAATGTGGTAGAGTAAAAACAAAGCTCTTCAACACAGAATCATAAATTGTAGGCAATAGGAAAAAGTTTATGGTTCTTATAAACTTCTTATTTTACAGATAAGGAAACTGAAGCTTAGAGATTTGAAATAATTTTTCCAAATGTATAAAACTAATTATTAACAAATCTGAAACTATATCACAAATAATATCTGCCCTTTTTTCCACTTTACGGTCTCAAGTGAAAAATAAAATACTAATTTTAGAACTTTTTTGATAACATAAATACACTAAAGTCAAAATCAAGAAATTATAGAAATTGGGAGAAATAATAGGGCAGTGCTTGTCAATTTAGATATTCTTCATGATAAAGAGGAAGCCATAGTAATCAAAGAAAGTATGAGAAAAATTATGTAAAATTGGCATTAATATTTACTAATAAATGTTTAGTATTAAACTAGTTCCATTACTAACATTAAATGACACTATCTCTATTACGTTCATGATTCTGTTGTGCTTAAAGAATTTTCAAAGCTACTAAAAGAAGACTTTGTTCTATCTACTAGAAGTATGAGCCTCATTATTTTTTTCTTTTTCCTCACACAATTCCCATGAAGTATCATCAAAACACACTGTGTTGGAAAGAACGAAACCTCCCACAAGACTCTTGCTCATTGTGCAATTACCAAAAAAAAGTGGTAGAATCTATGTGCAACATTTGTTTCCAATTTCAATTTAAGGAACCAGGATGTGAAGTCATAAATCATGAGTCTCCGTAACCATCTTGCTGGATGCGCACCAGCGGGACGAGTCCTGGAGTGCTCAATTAGCCCAAAGCTTCGGCTGCTTGGGATTCACATGGTTACCCAACAGTGGGTATTTGATGGGAAAAGAGGCTTTCCAGAGGCTTCTGAAAACGCCACTGCTAAAACACCAAGGATATAATAAATGCACGTATTGGTCTTCCAGACTGAAAATAAGCAGTTATTTCATCCTATTATTGAAAGTCTGACAGATAACAAAGAAACAGGCAACCACAAGAGTTCTGTGATTGGGCATGGAAAATTGGAATAGGAGAGATGAGAAAGATTTCAAGACAAAAAGGGGACTGAACTATAAAATTGCCTATCACAATTAGGCATATCTTTCTTTTCAGCTCACTGAGTTTGGTGGACCTAAAAGCGCATGTTGAAAGGCACTGTTTTTGGTGTGTTTTGTTTAAGAAATAGAGAAACTAAGTACAAAAAGGTATAAGAGCGGATATAATTAAGGCTATGAAGAGTCCAATTAAACCGGGACGCAGAATCCTCAATGAAACCAAGCTCTAACTTTATAAGGCTGTAATTTGATAATTTGTAGGGGAAAACATAGCCAAAATACCAGGGTCAAATTTGGTTGTGATCTGTGCTGCAAAACGTGAGGATCCATTATCTAACTTTACTTTTCGTTGTACTGTATTTATGAAGAAGAAAGTTATTTTTCAGTCATAGCTGAAGCTAGAAACTTCCAACTTGGAACTCAGAGAGCACTTAGCTGCACCACCTTCCCAAAAGGACAAAGATTTTGGGTAGAAACAGGGCACCGCAGAATGTTCAGTAGTTACTGCTCTGGAAGAGTCAATCAGGAAAACTTGCGTTATCGCATTCTCTCATTTTTAGTTTCCTGGATTCAGGTACTTTCCTAAGGTAGGCTCTTCTGCTACTCTATATCTCTACCATGCAACACTTTTAATATCTTCTTAATACAGCTGTTTATCTTAAGGAGCTACAGAGTCTGAGGGTCCCAATCTCTACTTTCACAGACATCCCTCCTCTAATATTCAAGTTATAAATTACTTCCGTCTAACTCACATATAGTAGATTTTTTTAAGAAAGGGAGGAGATTTGAAACTTCAAGACCATTAGGGCATTTAGAAATCTGAGTACACTGCCAGTGACTATAAAAGGAGCAGATGTAAGGGTTCCCAAAACTTCAGAAACAATGTCTTGCCTATAAACAGAGCAATAAAAAGTGGTCTACCCAGATGTTTGGCTCCCAATGGCCATTTCAACACTTTGTGTTAAGTCATTGTTGGCTAACTACATAGCCACAGAGCAGGCCTGACTAATCACCTGATTCTGACAGCGAGTAGGAATGGCAAAGGGAAAGCACCTGCAAGTTATCAGTAAGCTCTTGCCTCCATTAATTAGACATCTTTCTCTTTTAATAAAGACTAAAAACAAAAACCAAAAAAATTCTGGCCTCCTCAGCTGTGTTACACACCACACCCATTGGGAAAAAGATGAAAAAAAAATGTAGAAAAATATATCCAACATATCAATGTGATCATGAAATAATGTAATGGGAGTTGGATACTTTTACGAGTATAATTGTCCTTATGAGATGTGATTCCATGAATTTGAGAATAGAAGGTGACTGCCATTATCTTGTTAAATGCTTTGGTTAATACAACAGGATGCTTACTTTCATCTGAGCATCACGGATTGTTTTGCTGCAACATGACGCTGGAACACAGATGTCAGGCAAATTATGCCTTTAGATCTGGCCCAGGACTTTCTAAGTTCCATGGAAATGTGGGCTGATTTTTCATTCCAAATTGGCTAGAGCAAAGCAGGGAGGATTCTGAAGGAGGCATCTTTGCAAGAAGAGTGTCTCTCACGATTTAATTTCCATAGCAATTTAAGGAAAGCTTCTGGGGGCGGGGACAGGCAGTGAGTTGGTAGAATAATTGCTCAGATTTGACAGGATGTGAGAAAGCTGAAACACACAGCTTCATGTGCATAATATTAACCTCCACGCACTTCCAAAATGGCCTCTTTATTTTCAAATATATTCTCAACATCTGTGAATAGTTACTCTGAAGCTGAGTGGCATCATGACAGGTCAGAAAACGCCACAGGGCATAACAATATATATTTTTCATACCTAATCTAAAGTTCCTTGTAACATCAAGTAAGGTGGTTTTAAAATACATACTGACATCTCTCAAAGATTATAAATTTGTGGTTACTTCTGCCTTCTGTTTTATTAGAAATTCAAGGTGACAATAGTCAAAATAAAATCAGACTATGGCTATACACTAAGATGAATTTTTTCTTACATTGAAACATGGAATTCAGACATCTTAAAAATGGTGAGAATTTGGTTGTTAGAATTTAGCCTTTATAAGATAGTCTTTGTCTGTCAACATGGCTGTATGCGTTACACAGAAAATATGAAGTAGAAAATATTTCAAATAATAAACATGAGGCTGGGTGAAAAAGGGACTAAAGCGTTATCTTTGAAATCAGATGCACAGGGGTGTTGATCCCAGTTCTGCCATTCATCAACAATGAGAACTGGGTGAATCACTTTGCCTCCTGGGATTTCATTTCTTCATCTGGAACAGCAGTAATAATATCACCTTATAGGATCACCATGAAACTCAGCAACAACGTAAGTGAGGCTTTTCTCACAGGACTAGATTATTGAATGCACTTGATAAATGCTTCCTATTATGTATTATCATCTATAAAGAACCATATACTTGTTTTTCGTTCTGCCTACCTTGTACAGCTTGGAAAAAACATTACAATTTATTAAGTGGATCAATTTGTGATTTCTATTTTTTCTATCATAAAAAAAATTGTCAACTTGAGGTGAAATAATGTTGACCAAATTACGATTCTTAAGTTAATAATGTAACATATTTGCTGATTCACTAGCTCTTTGTGTGCTATAAATACAACCTGAATCTTTCTGAGACCAATAGCTTGAAACCTAAATTCAAAATTAGATAAAAAGGTATTTTGCTCATTATTTTTTTTTAATAAATTTATTTTTATTTATTTATTTTTGGCTGCGTTGAGTCTTCGTTGCTGTGTGCAGGCTTTCTCTAGTTGTGGTGAGCAGGGGTTACTCTCTGTTGCGGTGAGCGGGCTTCTCATTGTGGGGGCTTCTCGCGTTACGGAGCACGGGCTCTAGGCGCGTGGGCTCAGTAGTTGTGGCGCACGGGCTTACTTGCTCCGCGGCATGTGGGACCTTCCCAGACTAGGGCTCGAACCCATGTCCCCTGCACTAGCAGGCAGATTCTTAACCACTGTGCTACCAGGGAAGTCCCTATTTTGCTCATTATTAAATGAACATTGATTGAGTAAATCAAAAGACCTTTAAAAAACAGATTCAAGGAAACAGGCTTTAAAGAAATAAAATTTTAGGTGAATGACTTAATTTTTGGAAGAAAATAAAGCTCAACTTGGATCACTCTACTCCTCTGGTTTAAATGGCTATAGGACTCTCCATTGCATATGGAAAAATTTGTCCAAATTCTTACCGGGACATTCAAGTCTGCCCATAAATTTGTCCCATTGGGCTTCCTACCTCTATTCCTCACAAATCGTTCATATACACCAATGTCACTCAAAATGAGCTTCTCACTTTATACACATCTTAATTTAACACCTCTGTCGATGTGATAATTGTGTTTAACTTTTCCAGAATCTCCTTTCCCATTATCATGCCATATCCACATGTTTGAACCATACAAACTTCTACAATACCAGTAGAAATATCACCCTTCCCACAATCCCATACTAAATTCATATCCTTTCTCTGACCTCTTTATAGAGTTCCCTGTATCTCTCTTATGATGTATCGTGATTAGAGATTATACCTCTTTTCGTGTGTTATTTTGTTTATTTATGTGTCTGTCTGCTAAATTATGTCTTTCTACTAAATTACTCTTTCAGAGCAGGAACTGTATGACTGATCTTGATGTGAAGAGGTATTGTTATTTTCATTACCATATAGAGCTCCTGGTTTAAAAAAAGTTTTATTACAGAAGAATGAATGAATAAATGAATGAATAAAAATGAATGTATAAATACCAAAAAATTATTAGAATAGAGCCAAAAGAAAACAGAATTTAAATATATATATAATACTAACAACATTTACCTGGTTGTTTCATTCCCCAGTATGTACCCTTTTGTTCTGTTTGAATGGTGGAAATTTTCTTTTTAACTTTTTTTAAAAAATTTTATTTTATTATTATTATTTTTATACAGCAGGTTCTTATTAGTTACATATTTTATACATAATACATATTAAGGTTTATATGTCAATCTCAATCTCCCAGTTCATCACACCACCACGACCCCACCCCCACTTTCTCCCCGTGGTGTCCATACGTTTGTTCTCTATATCTGTCTCTATTTCTGTCTTGCAAACCGGTTCATCTGTATCATTTTTCTAGATTCCACATATATGCGTTAATACATGATATTTGTTTTTCTCTTTCTGACTTACTTCACTCTGTATGACAGTCTCTAGGTCCACCCACATCTCAACAAATGACCCAATTTCGTTCCTTTTTATGGCTGAGCAATATTCCATTGTATATATGTACCACATCTTCTTTACCCATTCGTCTGTTGATCGGCATTAAGGTTGCTTCCATGTCCTGACTATTGTAAATAGTGCTGCAATGAACATTGGGGTGCATGTGTCTTTTTGAGTTATGGATTTCTCTGGGTATATGCCCAGTAGTGGGATTGCTGGGTCATATGGTAATTCTATTCTTAGTTTTTTAAGGAACTTCCATAATGTCTCCATAGTGGCTGTATCAATTTACATTCCCACCAACAGTGCAAGAGGGTTCCCTTTTCTCCACACCCTCTCCAGAATTGGTTGTTTGTAGATTTTCTGATGATGCCCATTCTAACTGGTGTGAGGTGATACCTCATTGTAGTTTTGATTTGCATTTCTCTAATAATTAGTGATGTTGAGCAGCTTTTCATGTGCCTCTTGGCCATCTGTATGTCTCCTGTGGAGAAATGTCTATTTAGGTTTTCTGCCCATTTTTTATTGGGTGGTTTGTTTTTTTCAGTATTGAGCTGCATGAGCTGTTTATATATTTTGGAGATTAATCCTTTGTCCGTTGATTTGCTGGCAAAATATTTTCTCCCATTTTGAGGGTTGTCTTTCCATCTTGTTTATAGTTTCCTTTGCTGTGCAAAAGTTTTAAGTTTCATTAGGTCCCATTTGTTTATTTTTGTTTTTATTTCCATTACTCTAGGAGGTGGGTCAAAAAGATCTTGCTGTGATTTATGTCATAGAATGTTCTTCCTATGTTTTCCTCCAAGAGTTTTATAGTGTCCAATCTTACATTTAGTTCCATAATCCATTTTGAGTTTATTTTTGTGTATGCTGTTAGGGAGTGTTCTAATTTCATTCTTTTACATGTAGCTGTCCAGTTTTCCCAGCACCACTTATTGAAGAGACAGTCTTTTCTCCATTGTATATCCTTGCCTCCTTTGTCATAGATTAGTTGACCATAGGTATGTGAGTTTATCTCTGGGCTTTCTATCCTGTTCCATTGATCTATATTTCTGTTTTTGTGCCAGTACCATATTGTCTTGATTACTATAGCTTTGTAGTATAGTCTGAAGTCAGGGAGTCTGATTCCTCTAGCTCCGTTTTCTTCCCTCAAGATTGCTTTGGTTATTCGGGGTCTTTTGTGTCTCCATACAAATTTTAAGATTTTTTCTTCTAGTTCTGTAAAAAATGCCATTGGTAATTTGATAGGGATTGCATTGAATGTGTAGGTTGCATTGGGTAGTATAGTCATTTACACAATGTTGATTCTACCAATCCAAGAACATGGTATATCTCTCCATCTGTTTGTATCATCTTTAATTTCTTTAATCAGAAATTTCTTTATAGTTTTCTGAGTATAGGTCTTTTACCACCTTAAGTAGGTTTATTCCTAGGTATTTTATTCTTTTTGTTGCAGTGGTGAATGGGATTGTTTCCTTAATTTCTCTTTCTGATCTTTCATTGTTAGTGTATAGGAATGCAAGAGATTTCTGTGCATTAATTTTGTATCCTGCAAATTTACCAAATTCATTGATTAGCTCTAGTAGTTTTCTGGTGGCATCTTTAGGATGATCTATGGATAGTGTCATGTCATCTGCAAACAGTGACAGTTTTACTTCCTCTTTTCCAATTTGTATTCCTTTTATTTCTTTTTCTTCTGATTGCCATGGCTAGGACTTCAAAAACTATGTTGAATAATAGTGGCAAGGGTGAACATCTTTGTCTTGTTCCTGATCTTAGCGGATATGCTTTCTGTTTTTCACCATTGAGAACGATGTTTGCTGTGGGTTTGTCGTATATGGCCTTTATTATGTTGAGGTAGGTTCCCTCTATGCCCACTTTCTGGAGAGTTTTTTTTTTTTTTTTTTACTTTTTTTTGGGGGGGGGTTTATTTATTTATGGCTGTGTTGGGTCTTCGTTTCTGTGCGAGGGCTTCCTCCAGTTGTGGCAAGTGGGGGCCACTCTTCATCGCGGTGCACGAGCCTCTCACCGTCGTGGCCTCTCTTGTTGCGGAGCACAGGCTCCAGACGCGCAGGCTCAGTAAACTGTGGCTCACGGGCCTAGTTGCTCCGCGACACGTGGGATCTTCCCAGACCAGGGCTTGAACCCGTGTCCCCTGCATTGGCAGGCAGACTCTCAACCACTGCACCACCAGGGAAGCCCCTGGAGAGTTTTTCTCATAAATGGGTATTGAATTTTGTCAAAAGATCTTTGCATCTATTGAGATGATCATATGGTTTTTATTCTTCAATTTGTTAATATGGTGTATCACATTGATTGATTTGTGTATATTGAAGAATCCTTGCATCCCTGGGATAAATCCCACTTGATCATGGTGTATGATCCTTTTAATGTGCTGTTGAATTCTGTTTGCTAGTATTTTGTTGAGGATTTTTACATCTATATTCATCAGTGATATTGGTCTGTAATTTTATTTTTTTGTAGTATCTTTGTCTGGTTTTGGTATCAGGGTGATGGTGGCCTTGTAGAATGAGTTTGGGAGTGTTCCTTCCTCTGCAATTTTTTGGAAGAGTTTCAGAGGGATGGGTGTTAGCTCTTCTCTAAATGTTTGATAGAATTCACCTGTGAAGCCATCTGGCCCTGGGCTTTTGTTTGTTGGAAGATTTTTAATCACAGTTTCAATTTCATTACTTGTGATTGGTCTGTTCATATTTTCTATTTCTTTCTGGTTCAGTCTTGGAAGTTTATACCTTTCTAAGAATTTGTTCATTTCTTCCAAGTTGTCCATTTGATTGGCATATAGTTGCTTGTAGTAGTCTCTTAGGATGCTTTATAGTTCTGCAGTGTCCATTGTAACTTCTCCTTTTTCATTTCTAATTTTACTGATTTGAGTCCTCTCCCTCTTTTTCTTGGTGAGTCTGGCTAAAGGTTTATCAGTTTTGTTTATCTTCTCAAAGAACTAGCTTTTAGTTTTATTGATCTTTGCTACTGTTTTCTTTATTTCTATTTCATTTATTTCTGCTCTGATTTATGATTTCTTTCCTTCCACTAACTTTAGGTTTTGTTTGTCCTTCTTCCTCTAGTTCCTTTAAGTGTAAGTTTAGATTATTTATTTGAGATGTTTCTTGTTTCTTGAGGTAGGATTGTATTGCTATAAACTTCCTTCTTAGAACTGTTTTTGCTGCATCCCATAGGTTTTGGATCATCGTGGTTTCATTGTCATTTGTTTCTAGGTATTTTTTAATTTCCTCTTTGATTCCTTCAATGATCTCTTGGTTATTTAGTAACGTATTGTTTAGCCTCCATGTGTTTGTGTTTTTTACGTTTTTTTCCCTGTAACTGATTTCTAATCTCATAGCATTGTGATTTGAGAAGATGCTTGATATGATTTCAATTTTCTTAAATTTACTGAGGCTTGATTTGTGACCCAAGATGTGACCTATCCTGGAGAATGGTCCATGTCTACTTGAGGAGAAAGTGTAATCTGCTGTTTTTGGATGGAATGTCCTATAAATATCAATTAAATCTATCTGGTTCATTGTGTCATTTAAAGCTTGTGTTTCCTTATTAATTTTCTGTCTGGATGATCTGTCCATTGGTGTAAGTGAGGTGTTAAAGTTCCCCACTATTACTGTGTCACTGTCAATTTCTTCTTCTATAGCTGTTAGAATTTGCCTTATGTATTGAGGTGCTCCTATGTTGGGTGCATATATATTTATAATTGTTATATCTTCTTCTTGGGTTGATCCCTTGATCATTATGTAGTGTCCTTCCTTGTCTCTTGTAACATTCTTTATTTTAAAGTCTATTTTATCTGATATGAGTATTGCTACTCCAGCTTTCTTTTGATTTCCATTGGCATGGAATATCTTTTTCCATCCCCTCACTTTCAGTCTGTATGTGTCACTAGGTCTAAAGTGGGTCTCCTGTAGACAGCATATATATGGGTCTTATTTTTGTATCCATTCAGCAAGCCTGTGTCTTTTGGTTGGAGCATTTAATCCATTCACGTTTAAGGTAATTATCTGTATGTATGTTCCTATTACCATTTTCTTAATTGTTTTTGGTTTGTTCTTGTAGGTCCTTTTCTTCTCTTGTGTTTCCCACTTAGACAAGTTCCTTAGCATTTCTTGTAGAGCTGGTTTGGTGGTGCTGAATTCTCTTAGCTTTTGCTTGTCTGTAAAGGTTTTGATTTCTCCGTCAAATCTGAATGAGATCATTGCCAGGTACAGTAATCTTGGTTGTAGGTTCTTCCTTTTCATCACTTTAAATATATTGTGCCACTCCTTTCTGGCTTGTAGACTTTCTGCTGAGAATTCAGCTGTTAACCTTATGGGAGTTCCCTTGTATGTTATTTGTTGTTTTTCCCTTGTTGTTTTTAATTATTTTTCTTTGTCTTTAATTTTTGTCAGTTTGATTACTATGTGTCTCTGCATGTTTCTCCTTGGGTTTATCCTGCCTGGGACTCTCTGTGCTTCCTGGACTTGGGTGGCTATTTCCTTTCCCATGTTAGGGAAGTTTTTGACTATAATCTCTTCAAATATTTTCTTGGGTCCCTTCTCTCTCTCTTCTCCTTCTGGGACGCCTATAATGTGAATGTTGTTGCATTTAATGTTGTCCCAGAGGTTTCTTAGGCTGTCTTCATTTCTTTTCATTCTTCTTTTTTTAATTCTGTTCTGCAGTAGTGAATTCCACCATTCTGTCTTCCTGATCACTTATCTGTTCTTCTGCCTCAGTTATTCTGCTATTGATTCCTTCTAGTGTATTTTTCATTTCAGTTATTGTATTGTTCATCTCTGTTTGTTTGTTCTTCAATTCTGCTAGGTGTTTGTTATTTAATCCTTCTAGGTCTTTGTTAAACATTTCTTGCATCTTCTCGATCTTTGCATCCATTCTTTTTCCAAGGTCCTGGATCATCTTCACTGTCATTATTCTGAATTCTTTTTCTGGAAGGTTGCCTATCTCCACTTCATTTAGTTGTTTTTCTGGGGTTTTATCTTGTTCCTTCATCTGGTACATAGTCCTCCGACTTTTCATTTTGTCTATCTTTCTGTGAATGTGGTTTTCGGTCCACAGGCTGCAGGATAGTAGTTCTCCTTGCTTCTGCTCTCTGCCCTCTGGTGGATGAGGCTATCTAAGAGGCTTGTGCAAGCTTCCTGATGGGAGGGACTGGTGGTGGGTAGAGCTGGGTGTTGCTCTGGTGGGCAGAGCTCAGTAAAACTTTAATCCACTTGTCTGCTGATAGGTGGGGCTGAGTTCCCTCCCTGTTGGTTGTTTGTCCTGAGGCCACCCAGCACTGGAGGCTACAGGCTCTTTGGTGGGGCTAGTGGTGGACTCTGGGAGGCCTCATGCCAAGGAGTACTTCCGAAAACTTCTGCTGCCAGTGTCCTTCTCTCCTGGGTGAGCCATAGCCACCACCCACCTCTGCAGGAGACCCTCCAACACTAGCTGGTAGGTCTGGTTCAGTCTCCTATGGGGTCACTGCTCTTTCCCCCTGGATCCTGATGTGCACACTACTTTGTGTGTGCCCTCCAATAGTGGAGTCTCTGTTTCCCCCAGTCCTGTCGAAGTCCTGCAATCAAATCCCGCTAGCCTTCAAAGTCTGATTCTCTGGGAATTCCTCCTCCTGTTGCCGGACCCCCGGGTTGGGAAGCCTGATGTGAGGCTCAGAACCTTCACTCCAGTGGGTGGACTTCTGTAGTATAATTGTTCTCCAGTTTGTGAGTCACACACCAAGCAGTTATGGGATTTGATTTTATTGTGATTGCGTACCTCCTACCATCTCATTGAGGCTTCCCCTTTGTCTTTTGATGTGGGATATCTTTTTTGTTCAATTCCAGAGTCTTCCTTTTGATGATTGTTCAGCAGTTAGTTATGATTCTGATGCTCTCACAAGAGGGAGTGAGCACATGTCCTTCTACTCCACCATCTTGAACCAATCTCCCACCCTGAAGGGTGGAAATTATTATGTTCAAAGTAGTTTAAGTTGTGATTTTCCCATTTCATTGTTTGGAAGCTGTGAGATAATGAAAGAAATAGGCATTCTACTGTATTGTCTGCGGGTTCTTTCGAAGTGATAACTATCTAACTACAGACTAATTTTGCTATCTTTCTTTAGATAATTTAATTTTTAGGTTTTTGCAATAATGAGCATTGATCTTTCCATTTAAGAAAGTGTTTTGCATATCATACCACTTAAAATCCCTTGTTAATGACTTCTCATCAGTATAAATTACAAAATATTTCCCAACAACAGAAGGAATTGTTTCAATATATTTAGACAGGAAGGTGACAACTGCTTAATTTTAGGTGACTCAATATCAAATACCAAAATAAATTCACTTTTAAAAACACCAAATCGTGCATAGCTAGCTAAAGTCTGGTAACTAAATATTGCCTGACAAAGATCAGTAAATTAGTAAACGGTTCTGTTAAAAGTTTTATCTCCAAGATGTCACTTATTTTAATGAACTGATGAGGACTATTATCAACTAACATGTGTTAAATGTAGCTACAAAAGTAATGAGGCTTGGGGACCAAAGATTAAGTATAAGCAAAACTTTACCTGTTTACCCAACAATGTGGATGTGAAAATAGTTCTTAATGAGGGTAACTTGAGGACTTAACAACTGTGAAAATTAACCCTTCTAAAAAAAATTGGTTGTGCCACTTTAAAAATGAGTAATTGTCCCCATGCTTACTATGTGCCAGGCACTATTCTAATTATCTTACACCTATTAATTCATTTAATGCTTACAACCACCTATGGAATATAGGTATTATTATTTCCATTTTAAGATTTGGAAACTGACAAACAAAGAGGATCACTTCCTGCGTGAAGTCCCATGGCTAAGAAATCATGGAGCTGTTAATTAATAGCTATTAATAAACAAATATTAATAATGTTCATTTTAAAAAAGGAATAAATTTTCATTGCCAGTCTAGCCTCTTGTGTTGTACACTAGTAGTCCCTTGGGTAAGATCTCTTCTTCCTGCCCATATGACCCCCAGCCTTATGTCTCATACTCCTTCCAAAACCTCCTCAAAGATTCTCTATCTGTACTGATAAATTTCTACAAGAACCCCTCTCAAGGTATTTGCATTATCAAGAAAAAGAAAAAGTGCTTGGATATAATCAGTGTAGTTTTAAATACTAACAGATGAGGTAGGGAAGAGCATCCATGATTATCCATGGGAAAGGGACATTTCCAGGGCTTCTGAAATCACATGCTTAACCTACAATCCTTGACCTACACATTCAGTTGGCTAACACCTCAGCGTTACTGTGTCACACCCCACAATAGGGAACTAATGTTATAATTAAAGATGACATCTATTATTAAAAGATCATTATGACAATAAGCAGTTTCATTGCCCATGTGTTTGCCTCTGACAGGGGAGTTGCCTCTGTCCAGCCCACAAGTGGATGTATGAAGACAGGACACAGGAGTGTGAGCAAAGATGACTCCTGACCCAGAGTACACACAATTAAGAGCCCCTGCTGGTCAGTGCAGACCCCACATCTGGCATTTTCCTCAAAACAACCCTAAACCTGATAGGTTTAATTAATTTACCTAAGAACCCACAGCTAATTTTAAGAGGCATTTAAAAACCTTGTCTATCTGACTTTAATACCTATGGGAACCAAGGCTTCTTGATGTCTTTCTCCAAAGTCCCTTACCTTTGATACATACCAAGATACAATCATCCTGGTGTATTAAAATAGCATAATTAGAGTGACCCTGACATATTTAGTAAGTTACATAATATTGTGAAGCTGTATTTGGGCCTGAAAAAAAATAATGAAAACACTGCCTATGCTAGCACTAAGTACTTCATTTTTTTCCATTTCACTTTGGTCGTACTTTCAAAGTCCTCTTGAATTTTGGGGCACTGGCTTGAAACTGATTTGATTATGGGATATACGGTTAATTGGTTTTTGCATTTGAATTAACTGCATAAATGTTAAAAGAATTTTTAAAAGAATTGTGCTCAGTTAAAATTGATGCCATGGGAGACATCACAGTTTTTAATATGAACAGTATTATTGTATTTCTAAAGAGATTTTCCTCGCTTCAAAACCTTTGGATATACAAGCCTGTGAAAAATTCTGCTTCTCATGGTGGCTCTCAGCCAGGTAAAGCTGCATCACATGTTCTAAGGCAAACGTCTTTGTAGATCTATTGATTGCAACCATCAAGAGTCTACTAAAAACTGGAATGAAATAGCTATGAAATAACAGATACTTGTTTTATCTTTCTTCAAGCAGACACCATTGTAGCTTATAACTCTCTTTGAAATAACTATAGCATCATGCTCTAATTAATTCACCCAACTCTCAAGAACAATACATGTGACTTAAATATGAAAGGCATTATAATATCCATTTTGCAGATGAAGAAACTGAGCTTTATAAATGATGAACAACTTGTTCCTGACCATAAAACTAGCAAATGAAATGAATCTACTTATTTTATAATAGGTTGTGGACACTGGCATATAACAATCACTGTTTTAACTATTCACAGGTCCTCAAGAAAAGACACAATTTGTACAAATTTATAAATTTCTTGGTTAAAACTTTGAAAACACTGTGTGTGCTAAGACAGGTGTAAGTTGGTTACTAGTCATTGGACCGAGTTACTGCCCAGAAGCTGCATCTCAATTTAATATTTTATTTTCTGTTATTTGCTGCTAATTTCATAAGGCTCCGAATAAATCAAATACATACTTTGGGTCATTCATTCTCCAAAAGTAGACTCTGTACCAAGGCTGTGCTAGATGTGGGAGATGCAGTAGTGAGCAAGGCTGACTCAGTCTCTGAATTGAAGGAGCCTGCAGCTAAGGACCAGCCATTAGGTAAGAAATTAGTAACAAAGCATAATAAGAATTATAAGAGGTGATTTTCAGGGTTCTGTGAGATCTAACCTAGGTATTGACCAGGAAATTTCTCCCTTGGGAAAGCTGAGACATGAAGAATAAACAGAAGTTGGGCAGTTTAAAGAGAGGAGGGCAAAATAATATGTTTCATTTTTGGTTTTGCTTTACTGCTTTATTGGGGAAAGAACATAGTATAATAATAGTGTTTATAAATTTAGGAATTTGTGATGGTCTCAGGATGTACCATTGTGAATGTCTAGATTCTAACCTGAGCTCTCCTCTACCTACTTAACTAGATTGGTTAGAATATGATGCACTTTCAAAGTCAGAAATTTGATTGCATTCTTAAGTGATGATGTTTTCCCCTGTCCCAAGTATGCAATCTGTGATCATAACTCTGTCGTAAGAAAGATGGCCTAAGAGAATGTGGATGGAAGGGAAAATTTTCATTGCCAATGCTGGGGGGAAAAAATGTGTTTGAAGTACAGATGCTAGTTACATCATATACTTTTCTGTTTACCTTAAAGACATCAGCTTATTATACAGTTTATATACATACCATAAAAACACAGAGTCTTATATTTCTTTCTGCAGTGTTTGAAACAAAGAATTCATGTTAATTTGTATTGCTTCTTATAAACATTCTAATTTTTTTCAAAGTGTCACTAAGAATTTTTGCAAGTTTGCACTATATGTCTGAATATTCAGTAGTTATAGTACTATATTTTACATAACATCTGTTGGAAATATTATGTAGCATAGTGCAAATCTAACTGATTAATTTTAAAAAGTCAAATCTAAATTTAAAATTTCTTTTCTGAATAATGGACAATCCCAGCTCAACACCAAGGATTACAGTCAGGGAAAGAGAGTACAGTTAACACAAATCACAAAATGATATGTACAAAGGGAATTATATTTTTAACATATACCTCAAATTATTAATATTGTTCAAAATATTTGACTTTAAAATCCTAGAATGACCCTTCAGAATATTAACAAATTTGTAAAAATTATAGAATGTCAAAGTTGGATGTAACATTTTTTAAGGTCAACTCTCTCATTTTATAAATGAGATGACTGAGGTTCAGAAATGAATGACATAACTAAGCTCACAGTACTGGTTAACAGTAATGTTGAGACAACTCACATATCTTGACTCAATATCTAGTTGTTGGGAGTCACAATACTACCAGCTTTATGTTTCACATAAAGTTAAAAATATTTCCAAGCAGACTTTTAAATGATTCTTCCACCATTTTGAATGCATGTCTGTTTGTATAGTTTGTATATAACAGCAGAAAAGATAACAAAGCACAACTAAAGAAAACTCAAATCATGTTGATCATTGGTTTTGACCTTTGTTGATACGAGTATAGTTACAAAAATGTTTGAGAGTCATTGCAAAGATATCTTATGTCCCATCATTGACGAATAGGAAATGGACAAAACTGACGGGAAGTCAGAGATATCAATGTTCTTGAGTACTCTATATCTATCTACCTCTCTATCTGTCCATCTATCTGTCTGCCTGCATGCTATAATGAGCAGTTTGCAAGGAAATGAAATTATTGTATTGCCATGTGTAGAAAAATAGTTATTGTAATTTTCTAAACTGAGTAGTTAAATCATGTCTTTTGATGGCTATCATGAAAGCCAGAGGATCATAATTTTTGTGTTTTGGTTCTTGTTTTTGGCCATACAACATTTCAGCAGGTTATTTGGCCCATCTTTATTGTTGCATGGAATAAGTGGAAGTAGCATGGAATAAGTGGAAGTAGCATTCTTCAATGCAGGAAAAGGAAGACACTGGATCTGTCCAAAGTATGGACATGTAAATTGTTTGTAATTGCTGTTAGACAAAAGCCATTCTGAAAGTTGACATGCTAAAGTGAACAACAACAACAACAACAAAAACTCAAGATAAAGTAGCAGAATGCCTTGCATGTGGACAGGAAATATTGATGGAGACTTTAGCTGGCAACACTATTCTTAGAAGACCTTTCAGACAGGAGGGCAGAGCACTGCACTTGTGACAAGCATGCAGCCGTAGGCCAGTCATCAGGCTGACGGAGGGCAGAATGCAGGTCTGAGACAGAGGCTTTTGCTGCACATCTCGTAAGGACTGGGCATCAGAAAGGTATAGAACAAGGTCTTAAATGAAGAGTTATGAGACAAAAGTCCAGGAACTAGAACTGCAGTACAACAATAAGAAGGGGGAGGTGAGCTGAGGTTTAAGAAAAGAGGAGGGTTCCTGGCAATAGAACTGCCTGAGACAAGCCCCAGGACAAAGTATACGCTCAGATAGGTGGGATTTAGCTTGCTCTACCGTCACAGCTTTGTGTCTAAATCATTGTGCCAAAGAATGGCACCCATTCATAAATCTATCTCTATCTTATACACAAGTCATGTGGATATGTGTCTGTGTATACATTTGCACCTAGGATTACCTTTCCCTTAACCTCAATTTCTTTATATTTTTCTTTAGAGTTTTATAGGTCCCCTTTCTGTCTTATAGCTGACCATAGTCACCATCTATAAACACCAGTTTGAAAATTGGTTCTAAAGCTATCCTGTACTTCATTCTGTGAAAGGAATTTTCTTTACCCCCACTAGTTATTTGGTGAATTAAATTTGGTAACTGTGTTGATATAAAAAAAATGACTGAATTCAGGATGACTATGTTTAAAATTACTCTCTGCTGTGTAATATTTACTGACCACAGTCTAACAAATACCTCAGTGACATATGGCTTTAAGTAGATAAATTGTAGTATCTTTTTCTTAACATGACAATCAGAAACAAATAAACTACAACACATAGGAAATAGAAAAACATGTTTCTGAGTTCCTGAGTCATACTTTAATATGACTACATTATAATTTTAAATGTGTATGTTAGGTCAAGGGTACTAACTTGTAGAAGTAATTTCTAGAGCAAGTTGGTCACACAAAGTAATATTAAGATATTTCTCCAAAGAATTCAAGGCAATTTTTTTTCACTCAACTTAACTAAGTCTTTTTCAAGAGATGTAGGAAATGAATATAAGCATTCCCACTATATGAATAAAAAGATGAAACATACAAGGTATTTATATAGTAACAATTCCAAATCTAGAAAAATGCATGAGGCTAAACCAATTCAAAATGTAACACTCAACTGCATTTTTAACTTTTTATAAACTAATTGATTTATAAATCACTGGATCACATTGCCAATTGGAGATAAAATATTTCATGCCTTTTCCTGTTGTAGCTCAGACTCAATGTAAAGGATAAAAAGGGAGCATTTATTTGAATAAAAGAAATATTTAAAATCATATATAAAGATATCATTTTTCCTATTGAATTAGCAAAATATTTTAAATCATAATAATGTAAGAACATGAGAAATATACACAAATACAATCCTGGTTAAAGTGTAATTAACACTTTTTTTGGAAGAGCAATTTTCTTAAGTCTATAATGTTCAATCCAGTAATTTTACCTCAGGTTGTAACCTTAGAAAATAATAAGACATGCAGACATGGATCTATATAAAAAGATATTCACTGATGTGTTATTTAATAACTAACACTAGAGGTTTGGTTTTAAAAAATTCTGATACATCCATGTGATGGGATATTATTAAAGCATTAAACATTTTTATACTATGTAATAAAATGATATAATAATAACAAAAACAGGATATAAAATAGCATATGCATGAGTTATGTTTCTTTGCTTGCAAGCAACAGAAACAAATGTTAGCTAATTTAAGCCAAAGATTATGATGCAGAAAAGAGAGCAAGGGGGTGGGGAGAGTTGGAGAGCAAGAAGGAGGAGGAGGAGGAGGAGGAGGTGGAGGAGGAGGGATAGGCAAAGGGGAGCTAAAGAATCAGACTCAGAAGAAGCAGTTTTGGAAACCAGGGAGTGAAAGCTAATTGTCAGCTGCATCTGTTTACCACTACATGGCTCAAATCATTTTTTTTTGTCTTTGAATCGCTGTATTCAAAGTGTGAGGAAAGAGTCAGATTGGTGCAGTCTGAGTCAAGCATCTTTCACTTGGCTAGAGAAACTTCACTGGCAGTTCTATCAATCCAGTGTATTATGAACAAAGTTTTGTTTTGTTTTGTTTTATGAAACAACTGGAAACCACCACCACCACCCCCCAAGAAAATAAAGGAATTAATGTGATAATACTTGTTTTCTTCCTTATTTTTTCTGTTTCCAAGTTTCGTACATTGAGTATTATTTTGTTTTCAGAAAAGTAACATTAATTTATTTTAAAAGAATGGTTCATGGAACAGAGCAAGGCAGGCTTAGGTAGGAGTTGTGTTTATTCCTTGCTTTCCCTAAAACTCACCAATCAAGCATATTCCTGAATGTGGAAACCCATATTTATTATATTCTTTTTTTTATTATTGGAGCATAATTGCTTTACAATGTTGTGTTAGTTCCTGCTGTACAATGAAGTGAATCAGCTATATGTACACATATGTCCCTTCTCTCTTGGACCTCCCCATCCCACCCATCTAGGTCATAACAAAAGGAAACCATAAACATGACAAAAAGACAATCTTCAGAATGGGAGAAAATATTTGCAAATGCAAACGAAGCAACTGACAAAGGATTAACCTCCAAAATATACAAACAGCTCATGCAGCTCAATATCAAAAAAACAAACAACCCAATCAAAAAATGGGCAGAAGATCTAAATAGACATTTCTCCAAAGAAGACATACAGATGGCCAACAGACACATGAAAAGATGCTCAGCATCACTAATTATTAGAGAAATGCAAATCAAAACTACAATGAGGTATCACCTCACACTGATCAGAATGGCCATCATCAAAAAATCTATTATATTCTTTTAATGATGGAGGTTATTCTTTTGTCTAAAATCAGTACTACATAAAATGCCTCATTAATAATTCCTTTGCCATTTCTCTTATATGTTCCCAAGCTGTTCTTTTTTCTTTTGTTTTTAATGTACAATTGAAATGTGATGTTTTATTTTGCAACCAGCATGTTAACCTTTCATTTAAAAGTTTCACTGCTAAGTTGAGATACAATAAAGTACAGCTTTTTTTCATCTTTAAAATGTATCTTTTGTTAAATACCAATTGATTACTAGAATATTTCATAGAAAATAACTTTATTTTTAATTAACTGTGGGCAGTTCTTCAAATAATAATACTTTTTTTCAGGTTTAGCTTTAGGGTTGATTTTGATACATTTTGATCATGATACATTTGCTTTTCTCATTAAACAAGGAACAGAGCAGTCAACTCAAAAACAAATTCCAAAGGAATCTGACAGGATTTGAAAACTGTTTTTGAAGTTTATTGGAAAGGAATCTCTTAATCCAGGATCACGGCCTTAGGTGATTGTGAGAAAGATGACTAGACTATGAGGAATCTAGAGAGGGAAGTAATAAAAGGGTTGTTTTTCCATCTTTCGAAGGATTGGAATGGAAGGAGAAAAAATATTTACTGGGGATAAATAATTGGAATTGATCCACATGGAACATTTTTAGAATCTATTTTTTATCTTTTAGACATATAGAATTTGCTCAAAGTCAGGAATGGGAACATTAACAGTAGTTATAGCTATCGGTTAAGATATTTTTTAACCATTAGGCATTTTTAATCATTATTTTATTTTTAATCATTAATCATAGAATGATAATTCTATAATTATAATTTTTAAACATTAAAATTCTTCATGGTATTAAGTAAATGTTATGTTGATATGGTAGAAGTATCACAGACCAGAAGTCCAAATAATCTTTTTCTTGTCATTCTGCCATTTTCTGGCTTGATCCCCTTGGATTATTTACTTAATCTTGCTAATAGTTTCGTGTAGTAAAAAAAATAAATATAAACTGGCTGTGCCATTCACAACTCATATAGTAACTATGTGGATTAGGTGAAATGTAAATATGAAAGTGCATGAAAAGCTGTAAATTTTCATAGACATGTAAGATGATAATACTGTTATTGTCATTATTATTATTATCATTATTAAGTGTAAAATGAGAAACTTAAGTTTCCAAATTATCTTTGGTTTCTGAACTACAGATATTTATCATTGTAGACTCTAGCACTTTAAAACTGAAGTAATTGAGCATCAATAATAGTGTTCTTGATATCGATGAGGGAAGATATTATGCAAATATTATGAGTTTTGATTTGTATACATTTTTTTAATGGATTAAAAAGCTTTCTTTCAAAAATCTATGAGATTTCGAGCAGCTTCCTATAAATTCTGTATGATTTTAGTGCTCATGAAAGGAGAGAGATTGACAGTGCCAGTAACTGTTTATCTTCAGGAAAAGACATCAGCAATTAAAACTTCTAAAGGCCTTGGTGAAGCACCGCCTCACAACAGAAAGACGGTGGTCTGGTCTCCACGGGCTGTTTAATTCTGCAGGGATGCCTAGAAAGGGCCTCATTTGCACCAGTGGTTTTCACGTCACAACCCATTAAGAGTTGAAATGGAGTCTGCCAATGTGCTTTATAGGCTGCGGGACAAGGCTGCATAGCAACAGTGAGACAGAGTAAGCCCTGGAATGGAAGGACTTCTGCCAAGTCAGGCTGCCTGGGGCTGAGGAATAAACAAGGTCATCTCTGGGGGGGGCCTGTCTTACAGACCAGGGGGTGGCAAGCTTTTTCTGTGAAGGGCCAGATGGTAATGAGTTTAGGCTTTATAGGCAACATATAGCCTCTGTCCCATATTCATTCTCTCTCTCTCTCTCTCCACCCCCCACCCCTGCTGTGTATGTGTGTGTTTTTTACAGCCCTTTCAAAATATAAGAACCATTCTTAGCCAGAAGTCCTATAGAAACAGGTCATGAGAGTTAGCTCCATATGTAAATCCACTACAATACTAACCAGAACAAATCAATATTCTACCAAACAACCAAATAGAGGGACAGGTAAGAATATCTTCTGTGCATTTTTTAATGACATACTGGATGAGCCTAACACAAACCATGTAATACAGTAGCTGTCTGGAAGCTACTAGATAAGCAGAAGAACAGAGCCAGGTCATAGGTCTGAAACTGTCTTTTAGGGTAGAATTTGGCCCGCTGCCTAGTCTGTGGAACTCTGTGATAGACAAAGACATTTGTCCATGTAAGGTGTGATTTAGTGACTCCCAAAATATGCTGTACCTCCCTCCAATCTCCTCAAGCCTCTTCAAACTAATGATCACAGATCCATATATTTTAATAATTAGAGCTTCGTACTTCTGGTTTCAATTTCCCTTCCTAAAATGAAGACTGTGTATCAGTAAAAAATTTAAAACCTTCACCTTCACCTGTGATTTAAATGTATCCATTACATTTTTTTTTAAATTAAGCCTGCTCACACCTCACTCTGCCCCCGTACTGTCCCCTAGTTGGGACATAAAAGCAAAGCGAGTCACATATAACTGTGAATATCCCAGACGATCACTGAGCCCTTTTCCTCACTTCTCTGCTGGAGCCTGGAGCTTGCCTCCTTTCTCAGGTCCTGAATCCTAAAACCTTTCTTCCCATATCTGAAGCTCCTTTGATTCAGTCATCCTTTGTCTCCTATGTTTCACTTTTGGTCCTTGACTCTTGGGCTGTCTCCTTGCAATTTATCTTGTCTTCTCTGGATTTGGCATTTCCTAAAGTCCTAAATGAGACTCAAATAGTAGAATCCACCTTACCAAATAATATGGAAACTAAATGAGATCATCAAAGTTAGGGGCCAGCATACAGGTACCCAAAAATCAATATTTATCAATAGGATGAAAAGAACTTCAGGGTGCCAAATGTCAGCAAGGTAGTGGGGGAGCGGTTGGAAGTTTTCTGCATTCACTCCTCCTTTGTTGGGGTGCAAAAGCAGAAGAACAGAGAAAATAATTATTTCCATATTTCTCTCAGAGTCATCCCAGCCTTTGGCTCTGGTATCCAAATTAGTACCAATAAGTTCTGTACAAAGAGTAGAAAAAGTTTGCCTAGTTGTCTAAGGAATATAAATACAAACTTTTAAAGAATCTAGAGCAGCAGCTACAATGTACTTCTAGTAAAAAGGTCTTTGTTATCTCTTCCAGATCCTGATTTCAATTATTTTGGATATATATCCAGAAGTAGGATTGCTGGATCATATTTGAGCTCTATTTTTAATTTTTTGAGGAAACTCCGTACTGTTTTCCATAGCAATTGCCCCATATTATGTTCCCACCAACAGTGTACAAGGGTTCCAGTTTCTCCACATCCACACCAACCCTTATTACCTTTTGATTATTGATAATATTTATGATGTTATGGCCCTCTGTAAGTAGCAGAAGACTGCCCAAACAATCTATGTAATATCTGGCCCTTGGAGACTAATGAAGTCTGGAAAGAATCACATAATGTTATGGTACCTTGACAGCTCCCCCACTTCCTCCACTCTAGAGGGTTGAGTACGGGTGTTCCCCAAGACCTCTATGGCTCCCTGCAACCCACATTAATACATGGTCTTTAAGCTGGAGGAGTAGGTGCTTGCTGAAGAGCAGCCACTCACTGTGAAGAGAGTTTCTTATGATTCTAGTCATCACTGGGAGGCACAAGGGCAAGGGGGAGCAATTCTGGATCACTGTGAGGAATGTGACTCTCAACAGATTCTCATCCCCCCTTCCCCATATGAACTGTATGAGAAGTCGAGTAAACCGTGTGTTGCGCGGCATTTGCAAAAGAGGAGCTCTTTCTCGCAAGAGATGTTAATTTGTGATCAATAAAGGTAAAAGTGCCTCTTCCAGAAAGTTTAAGTGGAACTCAGTAGGTAAATCTACGCATCACTCTCTCATTTCCTGTTACAAAATGGTAAACCTAAAATATTCAGTACATTTACTACACCCTCTGCAAAGAATACTCTTCTATTTCTTAACCCTTTTTTATTTACCCAGTAAAATATTCTTCTTTTAAAGCCTAATTTAAATGTCTCCAATGTCTGAGAACTCTTTTCTGATTCTCTAAGGCAATAGTTACCCTCGTTTGTATTCATACACTACCTTATATCTCACTTTGCATTTTAGTTATCATAAATATTTATGTTTCCCCAACATTATAAAGCCCTCTGTGATTAAGACAACATGTGTAATAGAGATATTTAAATCTGTGTCCTAACCTAGGGCCTGACTCATTATAGAAATGCAATATATATTTAGCTTACAAATAAAATAATCTACATAAAATGTACCAAAATTGAGGAGGAATTCCCCCAAATCTCAGAGATTCAGTCAGCATCACAGAAGTCGTAAACCTCAAGGATAACTATAGTTCGCTTTCAAAAGATTGCATTGGCCAAGGATCCTCTTACCCCAATCACCAGCTATTGTTTTAAGATAAAACATAGCACATTTCATGATAAAATAGCTTATTTTGATAATGGAATGTCTACTAATATGAAGGTTTAGAATTGTGTTCTCATAAAATAAAACAGGACAAGGAATAAAGAACTGTGCGGTTTTGACAATGCGAGTTAATGACCCAGATTCCTTTTATTACTAGATACACAGAACTTCATCACTCAGTGAGTGTTATAGAAAGAGAAACCTGAGGAGATTTGATGCCATAACAGGTCAGCTGGCCAATGTTTCAGCTTCAAACTTTTCCCAGTATCCTTAACCAGTTCAGAGAGTGTTTAATAACACTAGTCATTTAGCACTTGTTGTCTCTAAAGCTCTTTAAAACACTAAATAATCGATCATCTCCCAACTCCCTGCAAGATGGGGAAGAATAATCATTCTGCCTTTACAGATGGAATATTTGAAATGTAAAATAGCATATTCAAGGCCAGACAGGAACTCAGCACCATGATTAAATAAAAACTCTGAGTTCCCAACATCCAAGCCTTGGCAAAGGAATTTGTCACATTGCCTTTTTATAGAGAAAGCATGGAAACCCGGGAGGGGGGTGCAGAAGAGAGAACCATGAATTTTAAAGCAATATGGAAATCTATTTCACTTAGGTTGAAGTTAATAGGTAATCAGCTCAATTCCTCCCCCTCCTGCCCATGAGTATCTGGCTGTCAGACCAGCAGTTTAGGTGACTTGAGGGACCAACACAGGCTGAATAGTGATAGAGGGGGCAAGAGAAAAATTAAGGGACAGAGAGGTCTTATATATGCTCTCATCTGTGCCTTTGGGGAACTTAAAAAAAGTATTAGCACTAGCAAGGCATTTACCTACTTTGGGTTATTCTGTACACTGAGAATAGTGTTTTATGACCCATGGCAGAATTTTAGAACCGATTTAAGGAAGTTGTTCATCCAGGAGGTCTTCTTTGCTCTAGGCTCCTGGATTCACATTCCTGGTAGCATGTGCTTATGTCACTGACTGTTTAATGACTAACCAATGAAAAACTAGGTGTGTCCTACAAATCAGCCCTAGACAAGAGTTTGCATCTTCCTTGCCTCACATAAGTCAAAAGTTCATTTTACAAATTCATCATTGAGGGAAACGAGTTCTGATAGCAAGGACAGCCTATATCCCCAGGAAGTAATTTATCTTCCCACAGACATGCTCTGGCTTTAACAGCTGATAACAGAGCTGTGGGATAAGGAGAGCATTAGCCATAAATGAAATGTTCTCTTCTGGTGTTCCTCTTTTGGGCACTATTTAACTTTCAGTGGTTTCTGATTCTGTGACATGAGGTGGAATCACTAGAGGGGCAGAGTGAAGGGACCTGAAAGGAAGTCACAGCGGCTTTCTGTTCAGGTGATTTGCAATAATATAAGAAGCCAGGTAGCTGACTCTCCTCAGAGTATCCCTCTCACTTGACTGCTCACTTGACACACCTTCACAGTCACTAAAGGGAGAAATGGATAAGATGGAGCTGTTGCCTCCAGGTGGCCAGAGGTGGGACGCTCATATAGTTATATGACTCTTGCTGACAGATTAGATAGGGATGGCAAAAATGAGATTATGCCTTCCATGTCTAAGAGTGTCACAGTTTGCACAGCACTTTCAGACACATTCTTGCAGAAGATCCTCTTTACAACCCTGTGAGGGGAGCAGGGCAGGGATTATTATCTCCATTTGTTAGATGAAGAAACTAAGGCCCATTAGCATTCTGTGACTTTCCCAGAGTTGTATAGGTAGTTAGTGGTTGAGCCAGGATGGAATTTCAGAACTTCCAATGACGCCACCTTGTTTCTATGCCCAGGCATGTCTGTGCAATTAGCTATTCATCCTGTTCTTTTCTCCAAATCAAAGCAACCTATGTTCTATCAAATGAGAGAGAGATCTAAATGACCTCTTGGGATCGTTTCAGTGCCAGATATCCATCACCACACTGGTAGCTAGAGCCCTCTGAGAACCAACCCAAGAATTTAGGAAATGTGTTTCCACATCTTTTCCAGATCACTTTGGAAAGAGCAACAATTAGGGCCTTTTGGTGGGGACCAAGACATCATACTCCATGAGGAATTATGAATTGTCATAACACTCAATATTTATTTGTTTATTCAAGTACTATGTGCCAGGAGTGAGGAGCTTATGGTATAGCAGGGAAGACAAGCACTGAATGAATAAGTGAACAATGACTTAACTCCAAAAATGATATTTAATAAATAGCAATGTCCTGGATACTGGCCAATATGTGATGAACTTCTTATCAATAAACAAACCCCAAGTTGTAAGAGAAAATCACAGAAGAAAATATAATCCCCTTTGCGGACAATGATTTTCACTATTTGTGGAACTGACAGAAAAAAATAGTTAGGAGAGGCTATAAGCTATTTTAAAAAATCTGAAAACAGACCCTGTGGCCTCCATGCCACTTGCCCCTTAAGGAAGTAAGGTTTTTCCAGACCCTCTATCACACTGGACCAGTGACTGACTTATAGCTCAGGTGTGCATTTGCCTGCTTAAATCTGCCACTGTTCCAAACAGCTTGCCATGCTCTATATATAGAGATGACTTCACCCTCTATTGGAATGCAGCAGCTGTTCAGCAGTGCACACTGATATGCTACAAAGACTTAGGCCATATCTAATTGAGCACTTCAATACTGCAGAGATAGGCGCCTTGGAAATATTTAGATAAAATGCCTTTAGCCAGATGGAAGCTGGCCAGGACACCAGGATAAAATCTTCATCTCACAGAGCTGCCAGTACATCTTGGCAGGGGGGGCTCCACGGAGGGAGGTGGCATCAGGAGAGATGCTGCTCTGTCCCATCCACCCCTCCTGCTATAAACATGACATAAAGAATAACAGGGGATAGGAGAAATTGACATTTTGCTGCTTCCTCCTTCTCCCCATGGCAGACCAAACAGAGCCTACCCTCTGTGAAAACAATCTGAATGGTGATGGTGCCCACATGTCAGAAAGGTGCCCAGTTTTAAGATTCCTCCACAAGACTGTGCCCCTTCCAGCTTCCAGATTTCCAACCCTGGAAGTTAATTGGTGAATATTATTAGATCAGGTGTTGCCATTCCACTGTTTCTAAATGAATCGGTTGTTCAAAATACTTTTATAAACTTATTTTTAAAGCTTAACAATATCAGAAAACATTTCAAAAAGTGATAAAAATTGCAATTCCTTTTTAAAATGTGAAAGAAAACTCCTCAAAGTAGACAAAAAGTTACTGTTGACCATTCTAATACTTTAAACCAAAAATGAAGTTGTAAAGTTTCCCAGTAACTTTTTTTGTCACATCCCATAAACCATTCAATAAGTGTTTTCCAAAGAAACAGGAGAACACCACAAGATGAAACACACGAACAGAGGTAAATATCATCTGTGTGTGAATGCTGAGGGACACTAAAAAGAGCAAAACCCAGTGAAGATTAAGAAAAACATAATGGGTTTAATTATATTTAAAAGGTCCATTGTTATTGATGCTAAAAGAAGGTGGACATGTATTCTCTCCACTGGGGATTACCATTTGAGGTAAGACAAACATATTTTGTGTCCACATATCCTCAAGCGTTATCTTTCAATTCTCACCAATACACTGTGTGATAGATATTATCAGCTCCACTTTAAAGTCAAGGGAAAAAAACCCAGAAAGGCTAAATGGCTTATTCAGAGTCCTGGAATTTATTATAGAGTCCAGGTTTGATTCCAGACCACTTGATTCCAATACTCACCTGCCCACTGCCTACTTTTGTACAGCCTAATAGAGCAAGTCTTAGTAGAAGGGGGAGAAGGTGGAGCCATAAACACTGACAGAATTTGGATTTGAACAAAAAGTGGGGAATCCTCTCTTCTGATACTTGAGAGAGGAAGTGATTTTGATGGCAGATATAAATTAGCCTGTAGGGCTTTATATGAGAGTGACTCAGAGTCTATCATAGCTATGGCCTTGGTTTTCTAGACTAAAAATAAGATGTAGAGGGTGAATGGGGGTTTGAGAAGACCAGTGATTTTTGTAAAGTGTAGATACTCCCAATGTGGAGTCAAGCATTTCCTTCCTTTATTCTCCTGTCACTATCATTTAAACACCATGTAAGCATCCTAGAATCTCAAAAGTGACTTTCTCACCATGACCTCAAATATTTGTTCCTATTTAATCTGATGCTTCTTCATGACTTTCTTTCGTTTTGTCTTTTTTCATACATTATTTTCCACCTTCTGCTTATCATATGTTACTGTTCCCAAGATTATATAACTTTAGGGAATTATTTTGTTCATGTAATTCAGTCACCAATCTCAATCATTTCTTAATTCCCCCTGGATATTCTGTTTTGGATTATCATCATTTTACAAGTGACTTTTTGTGGTTGGAGAGTTCTTTTTTTCAGTCTTATGCTAGATTCAGATTTAAAGGCCTTGTTTTTAAAGATCTTATCATGAAAAAAATCTTCCATTTTTAATATTATACTGACCTCTAGAGTGCGAAACTTGAATATCACTAACAGAAAAAAAAAGAAAAAAAAACCCAGCAAGATAATTGGCATCGACATGGAAAGCCTTATTTTTAAAACTCTAGTAATCCTTATTAAGGGATGCATTTAGGAGAACATTTTTTTTACTTAAATACATAACTGAAATAAATACTTGAATTTTCATACATGGTCACATAGGAAACATACCAAGAGAATCTCTACATAGTCTTAGCCACACTATAATATTTTAGAACAAGATTGGCTTAGGAATAAATAGCATAGCATTCTATTTCACATTTACACAGTGTCTTTTCTCTAAAGGAATTCAAGGTCTTAAAAAGCAAAACAAGAAAGGAAGAAAAATTGTCCAATTTTACAGAGATATGAAGAATGATAGAAAAAAGGGAGTTAGGACAGTCACGTAGAATCAAGATTTAATAATAGAAAAAGAGAGCTAAAAAGTAGATTCTATCACCATTTCTATCTCTCATTTTATAAATATGAAATTAGAGGCCCAGAGAAGACTTTAGGATTTGCAAACTCAGATCTCCTGACTCCTAATTCAGTGTTTTCCTTGTATAATGTAGCCTCTCCTTCTAGAAAGAGAATTGGGAGAAGAACTGCTGAGCTTCCCATTGACAAGAGGTAGTCCCAATGACAATGAGAAGGTGTATATATGTCCAGCTTAAGCTTCATGATGCTCTGTGAAAATACCACTTCAAGATAGAACTAGGGCCAACCATATGCTTTCTGAACTCAGCTGCCCGGCAAAGCCCTTTTTCTCAGGGAGCCCCAGGGCCATGAAGAGATAATAGAAATGGCTTATATACTCCTATACCAGATGCCCCTACAACAAACCAGAAAATTTCAAGTGCCATTTAGCTAAAAAGGCCAAATCATACCATCTTAGTATACCAAACATATTCACATACATTTAATTTAGCCTTCTCAAGAATCAAAAAGCTAAGTATTGATATCCCTGTCTTACAAATGAAAATTTAAAGGAGTTAAATAATATAGGCTTCACACTGATTTGAAATGATAAAACTGGCAATTGAACCCATGCTATCTTGTTTTTAAGTCTCATCTACCCACTCTACCTTTAGCAGGGAATATCTCTCGTTGAGAGTATTTCAACACTCAAGCAAGACTTATGACTAATGATGATATGTTTAGTGGTGAGTTCTGTTTCTTTTCTGAACTATCTTTCATATTTACTAGGTTTGAAATCACCCACCAGATGAACTCCTAAACCACTGGGTCATTTATTGGTCTTGACGGGATACAGGGATGACTATCAGTATGAAGTAATTTCCCATGGGTATACCCCAAGGCTGTTCCAGAAGTTTGGCAGTAGGAAGCCAGTCTTTCAAAATGATGTCAGTCTCAAAGTGAGACATCATTTTAAAGCGTATTTGATTTAAGTAAAACCACAGACTGATCTTACTCTTTCTTTCCCTTCAACCATCAAATAGCACACCGTTCATATCCTTGCACCCGGACTGTTACTTCCCCACACATGTATACCTTGAAATCATTCACCGCATCCTCAGACTGGGCAACTATGGATGCAGGGTCAACCCTGGGCATGAGCTGAAGTGGGTAACATTTGTCTTGACCCTCTACCACCTACATTTTCTCTTCTTTTCTTCCATATTGATATCATACAAGGTCTCATAAACCAATGCATTCTGATTCTCACCAAAGTTTCGATTTATGCTAAAATGTAAATGGCAGACAACAGCATCAACTACTACTCAACCCAGAAGAATCTATATCTTACAGGTATCAATTCTTTTAAGCAAAAGGGAAAAAAAAATCATGGTGATTGTGGCATTTTTATGGAGATGACAAGCCTTAATGTCATCTTCTACAGGGCAGGCTCTCTCCCATTATCTCAATGATTCCAATGGGACATAAGAGCTCTATCCCAAAAAATGTCCAAAAAAGAAAAGATCTTATTTTCTAAACTGAGAGTTAGAAGACAAATGAAAGATAAGAATCCCCCAGTTTTGCCCTATATACTTCAGGGGGAAAAAAAGAGAAACCCAATATTTATTGGGTGCCTGTTATAGGTCACTCACACTAATAACTCTCCCATATGTGCTATCTGATTCATCTCATTTTGCTCTTCTTTCAAATCCTGTGATAGAAGTAATTTATCTTGTTGTAATTTTTCAGAACCATGTGGGGTTTGAATGTCAGAGTTGGAAATGAAATTCAAAATGGTTGTCAACCCTGTTTTCACTAATGCCACCTATAAGTGAACTAGTGGGTTTCTCTGTTGATATCCTTGCATCTGAAAAATCTCAGCACGATCTTCCAGAGTATTGGTTCTAGACTCAAACTTCCTGGGTTCAGCCCCAGCTAAACTGGCATGACTCTGGGCAAGGTACTTAACCTCTTTGAGACTCAGACCCCATTTTTTGTAAGAAAGGAGTGATAATTCTACCCACTTTATGAGGTTGTTGTGAGGATTAATTGCTATAAACCACATGAAATGATTGGCATGGAGGCTCAATAACTTAGATATCATGACCATTACCCCTAGGTCAGGGGTGATCTGTTGGCTTTTTCACATGCTAAGTCTGACTGAGTGGAGTGGCTGCAGGAATATCGTGCTAAGAATTCACAGGAGGCCTCTGGGGAAAGAGTGATGTGCCTGATTCTGCCCTCGGAGCAGGAATAGGGCTGAAAACACCAAGTGTTCAGCAAATAGGCTTTCCTGGACCTAGGTGATGACTATCTCTCCTAGTGTTTTGCACAAAATTGTGCTTTGAAAAAATAAATAAATGATTGAATCAAGTAAATAGATAAATGAATTAGGGAATCACTATAAGACCTGCCTAGTACGGATCCTATATTAGCTGAACTTAGTCTCTCCTGACGCCTATTTCTCAGCTTCCTAATAACAGCTCACAGCAAACACTTTCTCTAAAACTTCAGTAGACCTCAGAGGAAAGGCATTTTTAAAATGCAATCTCCTTAGCTAGTGGGAAGCAGCCACATGGCACAGCGAGATCAGCTCCGTGCTTTGTGACCACCTAGAGGGGTGGGATAGGGAGAGTGGGAGGGAGACGCAAGAGGGAGGAGATATGGGGAGATGTGTGTATGTATAGCTGATTCACTTTGTTATACACCAGAAACTAACACACCATTGTAAAGCAATTATACTCCAATAAAGTGTTTAAAAAGATGCAATCTCTTTCTTAGCATACAGTGTAATAGGCCAAGTGGATCTGCAGTTCTAAAATTCTATGACTCTAAGATTGGAACATGTTTTACTTCAATCAGTCACTCCAAATGGAACCTGTTTGTGGGATGTTGGACATGGCATTGTGCATAGAAGCAGAGCCATGTAGTTCACCTTTAGAACATCAAACATGTGGCTTGTCCACAGTAAGTTCAAGCCAGAGTATTGAGTTTTCAGTACAAAAATAAAAATCATCTTTTCTAGCCTTTGAGCTTTGTCTTCCACCTCTGAAAAGTTGTCAAGTTAGTTTCAGAGGGAGGCATATATTTTTCAAAAGAGAAAAAAGATCTCTACCTAGAAGATATATAAGTTTCAGACTCATGATGTAAATAAAGACCTTAGATTGAAGGGATTTGGGAAAATATGGGAATTTAGAAAAGTCTCTTATGAGCAACGTTAGAGAAAATTATTGAAAATGCTATAAAAAAAAAGAATCCAGCAATAAACTGAGCTGTTTGGATAAAAAACAAATCAATAGACTACAGCTTTAGTTGCTCTTTCTACTTCTTTTTCCAAGACTAGGAAAAAACCAAATTGTTTCATAACCATTATTATTCCTTGTACTGTGCGTGTACACCTAGAGGAGAAAGGTGCCATGGTATAGGCTGAGGTTCAAGAGAGAAGAATGAAAAGAATAAACCAGATGGAAGTTAATCCAGGAGACATTCAGGAAAGGCAACATATATACTTTTGCAATTGGAGTTGAATACAAAGAGATATAGTAAGTCATGTTGTAGGACCGTGAGCCTCACAAAACAGAAAATTATGAGCCGTATGCCATTATTGACCAAGAAGAGCATCTAGCAAGGCTCAGTGACTATTTTGGAATAAATAAATGTGCCCCAAAAGACCTAAAGCCCACTTTTCAGAGAATATCTGCGGCATTAGGTTTCCATGGAGCACACTTTGGGAACCACTGGTATATTGTTATGTGACTATGATATTAAATTTCTAGTGATATGTGAGTATAAAATAACAACTCTTTGTATACTTTTAGGGCTTACCACTCATTTTCACGTGCTTTTGCTCATTTAATTCTCAAAATTACCCTACTGGGTCAATATTAAATATTAATTTCAAAGATATAGAAACAAAAACTGAGAAAGGTTAAATAATTTGCCCAAAGTCTCACAAGTAATTATAGACAGAGCCAGGACTCAGGGCTAGACCTTTAGGCTTAAATCTGTGCTATTTCCAGCAATGACAGCAGTGACTAAGCAGGAAAAGGTTTGGGAATATATAGCCCCTTTCTTCTAAGGAGTATAACTAAGTTATGGGCACAGTCTCATTACTCTCTCAACATTTCAGAAGGGAGACAAATTATTGCATTTCCATTTTTCAGCAGTCTTTCTTCTGTTTCCCTTCACATTAGACTCCAAACAATATTTGCTGTTCCTTAAAGAATGCACAGTCTACAGATCCTATTAAACTGAATGATCCTTTTGTCCACTGCTTATGGATTAAGCTGAATGCCCCTGAATGGCTGAAACAAGCAGTGGACAAATTGGTCCCCGACGCTGATGTTATTGACAACATTCACCTGCTGAAGGGATATAGCCCTGACCTGCTTTAGTTACTTGGAGTCAGATCCTGCTTCTGTTGTCAAAGTTCTCCAGGAGGAGGAAGAGATCACTAGGCTGAGTTTTAAATGACTTTAATGAGAACATCAACTGTAATCTTTTAAAAATTGGTAACAAGACTGAGGCCCTTTGGAAAATAAAACCCAAACAGAATTGGTCCAGAAACGTTTGAGGATTCTGCAGCTGATGACCAGGCGTGCAACAAAAACCAATCAGATTGATCTTTCTGTATATTTGAGCAAACTGCTTCTCATCTCTAAATCCAATTCCCTTTCTTTAAAACAAGGGTCTTGATGTCTATTCACCTTGTGGAGTTGTGAAGATTAAGTGAAAGCATGTGTGGTACCCAGTAAATGTCCAGGACCCTCTTTGTTTCATTTTTCTTGATACTCGGGATCATCACTTGAGAATATTGTCACTGAATTTCAGCCAAATGCCTTGGTATGATGATGAGTTTTGCCTCCATCAGAAACTGAATGCTCTAAACACTGCATACTGAGGGGGATGGGGGGGCAGGGGAGAGGAGTTTACATTGGTAGTGATACTTTTTCATTCTGATTTTTTGCAGCAGAGACTGTAGCATCCGAAAAGATTTTATAATCTGTTAGTGCTTCATGTCTAAGATTCTTTGGATCTCTGAAAGCCATGAGTGTTTATATCTAAATAAGAATCTGAAGCTAGCCTAGAGATTCTGAAGCTGAAGGAATCGGTTTTCTTCTATTTAATCTCCAGTGGGAACAGAGGAGCCCAGAAAACCTTTGCAGAATATTCCCTTTCCCTGATAGTGCAAAAAAAAAAAAAGCAGAAAAATCAGTAACACGATCTTGAAACCTGAACAATGACCTTTAGGAAATGTCAAAGTGAGAGTGACATAGAGGAAAGAGAGGTACTCTTGTGAATGGTTTTTTTCCCCCAAAAAAGCATACTTTGAAACATGAGATTAAAGCAATGAGTTTTGTGATCACAAAATAAAAATTTTATGCCACGAGCATAGCATTAAAGGCTAGATGTGCTGAGAATGAGAGAAATTTTAAAACAGTATTATATGTTCCTTAGTTGTCAAGATACATGAGTTTTCATCTCATTACATAGATGGCACAATTTCAAAATACCTATAAAATGGATTCCATACAACTTATTTCCAAATTTCATAATTTTATATTTTTGTTAATTAAAGAATGAGAATGTATGTGAAAAGACATAACAGGTATGATTGCGGGGTTTGCTGTGACATATTATGCATATTTAACTCATTTTTCTAGATAGTAAATTCCTCAGTTCAAAGTAATTAAGATCTTTCATGGATCCCATAGGAGAGCATTTTCTGTTTCTTTAGGAATATTAGAGGTCAGTTCATAGCTAGAATTAATGCATAAACATTTCTTTTACTTTATATATTATTCATTTCTTAAGTATAGAGAAAGCATTGCTGTTTCTGCCTACCTTATCCCATACAAATGAAGCTTCAAAGATAAGAAAATATTTCAAAATATAAATATAAGTTTTATCAATTTGCAAAGTGATTGCTTTGGTGATAATAGATTCTTATTAAACTTCAAACCAAGCCATCTGACAGAAGTCCCTGGCAATTAAAGAGTATGAATCTCTGAAGTGGAAGAGGAAATACAGAGAAAGGGCTTCAAACCCAGTAGAGAAGGAAAGAGAGTGCAATGGCCATTACATCCTCTTTTTTTTTTTTTTTCATTTTTAACTCTGCTCCTCTTTGGTCAAGGGTTAAAGGCATTTTCTTTGGGTGTTTAGGGTTTCTAAAATGAATAAGGATGAGATAAATTCTCCTCCTCTTAACTATCACAGTGTAAAAGTGCACATTCACAGTGATCGTTACACCATCAAAAGCCAGAGAAAGCACTTTTGATGTAGAAGTATTTACTGTAAGCAAATTCAGAAAGTCTTATTTCTGTGGGCCCTGGATATTACTTTCAAGTTAAAAGAATTTCAAGTCAATAAAATGTATATCCCTAATAAAAAGTTCACACTAATCGGAGAATAGGACCTGCTCTGGTTCCTCCAGAACCCAGAAGCAAGATGCCCCGCTGTGAATGTGGCCTGAGTCTTAAGACCACCACTAAGCTGTGAAAATCAAGATGGCAGAGCTCAACTCCCCGACAACACATCAAAAATATATCTACATGTGAGAAACGCTTGCAGAAAACAAACTGAAAATGGGCAGAAAGGCTCTTCGACAGCAAAGGCTATAAAGAAAGATCACGGAGTTGGCTAAGAAGGGAAAAGAAATATCAGGCGAGGACCTGCACCCCTAGCAGGGGACACACAAGAGGAGAGGGATTACAAGGGCGCCAAGATTCTCCCACGAAGTGAGGGGTTCGAATCGCATGTTGGGATCCCATCCCTGGGATCCAACATCAGGATGATGAGTCCCTTTAGCTGGTTTGAAAACCAGTGAGACTTACCTGGGGCTGTAAGAAACCCAGACTCCATTTGTGAAAAGCATGTGCGTACGTGCGCGTGCGTGCACGCACACACACACACACACACACACACACACACGCTTACTCCCAGGAACAAAGAGGAGGAAGCAGATTGAAAATGGCTTGGGGCTCCAGTTTCCTGCAACCGCCCCAGTGCACACCCCGACCCCCAAAGGGAGCCTGCTCCAGCCCCTCTTGATCCAGCCCAACTCTGCATTAGGGCAAAGGCTGCCATTGACTAGGAAAGTGCATGCTTGAGAGGGATGGAGCTGGCTGGGACCCAGCCCTGCATCTGAATAGGACCAGGGAAGCCCTTGCCAGTGTGGGTGGAGGTGGTGGCTGGAGAGCAGCCTGGGGCTCTGAGCGGACAGTGTGCCAGGACGGCTGAGTGCACAGCCGCGTGCACCTCGGGTGCCTGCTCCAGCCTCTCCTGCTCCAGTCCTGCTCCCTACAGGGGTAAAGGTGCCAATGCTAGGGGAGGTGCACGCACTTGGAGGAAGCAGAGCCAGCTCGGACATCCAGTCTCTGCACCGGGAGAGGGCAGTGGATCAGAAACAGCCCGGGGCTCTGACGGGCTCGCTGGGACTGTCCCCGCGTGCACCACAGCCCTCACCTGTCGCCAGCTCCAGCCTCTCTTGCTTTGGTTTTTCCAACTATTTTTTTAAACATAGGTGCTACATTTATATCTGCCTGTTTAAATTCTGTCATATTTCACCTCTAGCCTTCTAGTGTGGCAAATCACTGCTCTCCGCTACTGTGGAGGTATCTTTCCAGGCGGGAGAGTGCACGCTTAGAGAAAATGGAACCAGCTCGGACCCAACCCTCAGGGCTTCTGTTTCAGCACCTTGGGTCCAGACCCCGCCCCCAATAGGGCAGTGATGGCCCTTGAGCACAGGAGAAGCACTCGTACCTGGCTGTGGCTCTAGCCCCCTCATCTCCAGTCACACCCTCCACCGAGGCGGTGGTTGCCAGCACACCCTGGGGGGAGAGGTGGCCCATGCTCACTTCAGATCCAGCTCTCCCACCAAAGCCGCTGGGCACATGCAGACGGTACAGGAGCATTCCCACACAGGGACACCCATTCAAGATCAGGATAGGTAAATGATTTACCAAACTTCATAGAGACGGAGAAAGTTAAACAAAATGAGAAGACAGGTATTTGTTTCAAATGAAAGAACAAGGAAAAAAAACCTGAAAAAAAACCCCCTAATGAAACAGATGTAAATAATTTACCATAAAAAGAGTTAAAAGCATTATTAATAAGAGTACTAACTGAACTTGGGAAAAGAATAGATGAACAGAGTGGAAATTTTAATGAGGAACTAGAAACTATAAAAAAGAACCTGTCGGAGCTGAAAAATACAATAACAAATGACAAACACACTAGAAAAATTAACAGCAGACTAAGTGATACAGAATAACACATAAGTGATCTGGAAGATAGAATAATGGAAATCACCCAATTATTAATAGAACAGCAAAAAGAAAAACAATTCTTTTAATGAGGATAATTTAAGGGACCTCTAGGACAACATCAAGCATACTAATATTCACACTACAGGGTATCCCAAAAGGAGAAGAGAGAAAGAAAAGGGTAGAAAATGTATTCGATGAAATTATGGCTGAAAACTTCACAAAGCTGAAGAAGGAATCAGATTTCCAGGTAGAGGAAGCAAAAAGAAAAAAAGTCTGAAACAAGATGAACCCAAAGAGACCCACACCAAGACATAATTAAAATTACAAAAGTTAAAGAGAGAATTTTAAATTCAGCAAGAGAAAAATAAAGAGTCACACATAAATGAACCCTCCTGAGGCCATCAACTGATTTTTCTACAGAAATTCTGCAGGCCATGATATATTTAAAGTGCTAAAAGGGAAAAGCCGGCAACCTAGGATACTCTACCCAGCAAGGTTATCATTCAGAATTGAAGGAGAGATAAAGAATTTCCTAGACAAGCAAAAAGTCCTAAACTGACCCTGTAAGAAATGTTAAAGGGTCTTATCTAAGTGGTAAAGAAAAGGCTACAACAAGAAATAAGATTTACAAGAAAGGAAAAAAATTCCACTAGTAAAGGCAAATATATAGTAAAGGCTGTGGATCAACCACTTAAATATTCTATTGAAGGTTTTCTTTAACAGATAAAGAGCTATTCAGGTTATCTGTTTCTTCCTGAGTAAGCTTAGATAGTTTATATCTTTCAAGGAATTTGTCCCATGTCATCTAAGTTCTCAAATTTGATAGCAGAAAGCTGCTCAAAGTATTTACACATTATCCTTACAATGGCTATAAGATCTGTTATTATGATTTCAATTTGAAATATCTTCTATATTCCTTTGTGATTTTTTCCTTGACCCACAGATTATTATATTATATTGTTTTAGTTCCAAATATTTGCGGTTTCCTAAAGTTTTTACTATGGATTTCTAATTTAATTCCATTGTAGTCAGAGAAGTTATGCTGTATGATTTCAATTCATTTCTATTTATTGAGGCTTGTTTGATAGCCCAGCACATGATCTATCTTAGTGATTGTACCATGTGTTCTTGAAAAAAAGTATATTCTAGGGTTTGTTGGGTGCTGTGTACTACATGTATCAATTAAGTCAGGATGGTTGATGGTGTTGTTCAAATCATCTAAGGTTTTAATGGTATTTTTATCCAGCTTTCCCACCAGTTTTTGAGAGAGAAGTGTTTAAATGATTGTCAAATTGTGTATTTCTTCCTTTAATTCTGCTGGCTTTTTCTTTATAGGTCTTCTGGCTCACTCTTACTTTTCAATGCAACTCTTCCAGGTACTGACTCAGAGTAAGGGAACCCAGCACTATGAGGCTGTCAAATGGGCCGTCCATTCTCTCACGCTTTTGGCTGCCCTATAGATTTTACACCTGCTCCCAGGTGAAATATAGCTCAAATGCCAGTCTTAATTTCCAGGCCTCAGTCTTCCAATATATCCTAGCCTAATCATTTTTCACTATCATGCTGTCTCTTTATTGTTTTCAAACAAGTGTTTATATTTTGCCCAGCTTTTTGTTTAACCTCAAAAAGTGGTTTGGAAAGATTTACCTAGTCTGTCGTACTGGAAGACATCAAAAGTTGCATAATTTGTTAAGCTTATAAGAGGACAACATAACATTTAACTATAGTATTATCATTCAATGGTTAATTCCAGAAAGTCAGAGAAACAATCAAATATTACCTATTCCAATCAAATTAATTATATTATGTACTTCAGCACATTTTTATTATTTTGACATATATACTATTTATTATTCTCATAAGAAAGGATATTTTCCAAAGCATTATTTCTAAATACTAGAGAGAATTTTTTGATGTAGATGTATCACAACTTACCCCCAGTACCCAACTTTTACAATAAATATTCTCATACATAAATTGTTATTAGATTTGCTAATAGTTTGTTTTATAGATTTTTTCTTCTTGTAGAAAAATTGCTCTTGGAATAACTTAACAAAGTCAGCATATTTCCATTGCTCTATTCTTACTTGTTAATTTACACTTTTATCATTATTATTATCATCCTTTTGTTTTCCCATAAGTTTGACTGGTTATTTTTTCTAACATTACATCTTAACTGCTTGATTCACATATATTTACTTTTTAAATTTATACAAAAGTTTTTAAGGCCACAACTTTGTCATGGTCACATCATATCCATGTTGTTAATTCCTAATATAATTCATCATGTTATATGTTATATCTTATGTTTATATGTTCATTTCTAAATATTCTACAATTACAATTGTGTCTGGTTTACTCTTTAACCTGAGGTTAGGTTAAGTTTAGAGTGGGTATTTTTTTTCCCATTTTTCAGGCACAACTAAAACATACAAGTTACTTGCGATTTTTGATGAGGTATTAAAAATCATGTTCTTCATATTCTGACACTCCTGACCTATGACTACACACAATAGGCATGAGATTTGGGATTATCTTTTGGAAGTAAATGCATCATTTTGTTTAGAGGGTAAAATGTTTACTTCAACCTTTCACCCTCCAGGGCTATTTTTATTTTGCTCTTTTATATTGCTTGCTCTTGGTGAAGCCAGTTGCAATGTCATAAGTGAGCTTAGAAGTGGATCTGAGACCTTCCAACAGCCACAAAAGTGAGCTCGAAAGTGGATCTTCCTGCATTTGAGCTTCGAAATGACTGCAGACCTGGCCAACACCTTGATTACAACCTCTTACTGACTCACACAATCTATGACATAAAGAATGTTTGTTGCTTCAAGCCACTTCAGTTTTAGAGTAATTTGTTACTCAGAAATAGATAACTAGAACACCTCCCATTTCTTTTTAACAAATATCAAATAATAATAAAAAAAAAATCCCAAGTGATAAGGCAATGTATGGGAAAAAGAGAATAAGACTAAACCAAGTATGGTTAAAACAAAATTATGGTCAAGTCTCAACTGTCTTTAAGTAGAGAAATCAGACGTACTGGTCTCCTAAGAGGAGGCGATAAGAACCCTGGCTACCTGTCCCTGTGATCGGGAAGAGAAGATCCAATGCTGGGAACTAGAGGAGATTAATGGAGTCAAGTGCATAGTCTATGGCCCCCAAAACACTGCTCTACACAGGAACCAAATCCATGGCCATAGCCTCACCTTCACAATCCTATGTCTCAGTGATCTGTATCATGGAAGTGTCTGGCTTCCTTACAGACTGCCGATTGACATCTGCTCTGCAATTGAGCTTCAGGTTCATGGCAGTGCTCTGTATTCCAATCTGTTTTGTCCTTACATGTATTTATCAGGAATTATGATTTTAATTGGGTCCAAAAGCTAAAATTTCTGTGAAGGATATTTAGTTAAAACCACACATGAAGTGCTATGCTCTATCAAGTCCTTTGGGAAGAATCCTCAAGAGAATTACATTTCCTGCCGTGTGCTTTATCTCTTTCACAATATAAAAGATGGGATTTTTTTCCTTCTGGAGTGTTTTAAGATCTCTGACATCTAGTTTAGAAAGTGATGAACGTGCAACTTTAGTAATATCTTGCTTTAGTCATAGGCAACATCAATTGACGGAGCTATGCCTGTGATGTTCATACCAGTGCACTCTATCATAGCCACATTTTTCCTGTTAAAATTTGGATTTGGTCCTGTCACTTGACTTGTAGAGAATGGGTTATCTTGTTTCAAAAATATCTTTGCCAACTATCAGTCATCATTAGTGGAAACATCTTTTTTTCTTCCTGCCTCATCCTGTCTAATAATTCAATAAGCGTACTTTCTCAATCACATCTTTGTTGTCTTTTCTCTGCTTATTCTGCTTTGCTCCAATTTTTCATTTTAGTGTAGCTGCTCCCAATTCTGGTGCCTTTTGAAAAATTGACATAAAGCTTCCTTCCCTCTCTGCTTTCATTCTCTTCACTTGGCAAAGGAAGGATCCTGAAGCCCAGAATAGACACTTTTATTTCCATTTGTAAAAGGCCACCTATGAATATCTATAGATGTGCGATTGTAAACAAGAGAAGTATTTGGGGAAACGTTCATTAGCCAGTTGCTCCCAAAAGGCAGTAGGGCATACTACAAAAGCGCTCAGGCTTTGACACAGGAGGACCTGGGTTTTCACTCCAATTCTGCTATTTAATTGTGTGGCCTTAGGGGAAGTTTTAAATGCTTTCTGAGTATCAGACTCCTTACATATTAAATGGTATTTACCTATGATATTGCTTTGAGTTTTAAATGCAATAATGTATGGTAAGTGCTTTAAAAAGAGCCTGGAATATAATAAATGCTTGATAAGTATCAGCCCCGCTTCCCCCAAAAAAAGTTGGTTTGCCAACTACACTGTAATATTATAGGCTTTTCTATAATAATGAGGTAGATATTTTCTCTGTCATTAAATATACAAGAAGGGAATTCAGCTGCAAAACAACCATATTTAGGGAATTATGCAGCCCTTTTAACAGGGTGTACTTCAGGTATTTGTGGACACACAGTTGGCTCATGAATAATGTATAACCACCTGTTATTAAATGTGTGCTCTATTGTCAAGAAATGCATAATGGCCACTAGATAGAGAGATAGAGAGAGAGATGGATAGATAGATAAAATCATAAGATCACAAAATTTGAAAATGAAAAAGACCTGAAATAATTTGTAATGCAACCCCTAAATTTACAGATGGAGCGGGGAGGGATGAAGCTGAATTTACAAGAACACAGTTTTCCCAAATTCCATTCCTGTGCTATTTCCACTATGCCAGTAGGTGGTCTGTAGATGTCTCCATAGAATCCTGCAATCAAATAACACCAAAGAATTTATAATCCTTTGCAACTCTTTGTACAACAAAAAACATTTAAAGAATTTGAATTTGTAAGTCTACTTATAGGAGATCATTACAGATTAGTTGCTTTTTTGATACAGCCAAGCATTTTGCCTGAACTATATCCACACCTCATTGACTCCTTTTGATCATTGTGGGTAGGACAATACATGGCCTTTGGAGATAAAAATGGATTTCCTACTTAAATCATTCAACCACACACAATCAAAATGTGTTGAAAGTAATAAGTTCACTTATCAAGTAAAATTCCCAAAGTGTATAACCTTGTCTAGGCCAGTATGTTAAGGCCTTTTGGTGGAGTTTATTAGCACTTTAAAAACACTAGAATGAAAAAAAGAAAAGTGTACCTGATTTCAGATTCAATTAAAATGTACTGAATATCAACTATGTTTTAGGGACTTTAAGGGACACTTTTACACACATAATCTTAGTTAATTTTATAACTCTGTAGGACAAGTGGAATTTATATTTAACTTCTGATGAAATTAAGGTTCACAAAATTAAGTTATTTGTCTACAATCACATACATAGAAGTGAGAGAGCTAAGTTTCCAACTTGAATTTCAATTCCAAGTGCAATGCATTAATACTATAATTGCCTCAGAAAGCCTCTTGGGTATTTTGTTTATGTGTTTGTTTTTACCAAGAAAAAGCAATATTAAAAAATGTTCAGCAAAATGAAAACAAATCAAATATAATCCTATTACTTTGGTATAACTTTTCTATGTTTTTGCGTGTATTCCCCAATGATATTTATCCAAAAGCATTCATAATTTTATGCAGCCTTAATCCCAATGTCTGCTTGTTTTTATTATCATTTTGACTTGAACATGTAACCATGTTTTTGCAAATGCTTTTTACTATTTTTATGATTGTATATTTAATCACTTTGTTGGACAATGATTTATTCCTTATTCCACTAATATTGGATATTTAATACAATAATAAACAATTTGTGAATATAGCTTTTTTTATTTTGTTTGAATAATTCTTTATGATACATTTCCACTAATTAGAATCCTGGGTTTAAGAATATGGATTTTTTTCTCTTTATATTTTTGGACATATTGTTTTAAAAAAGATTATGTAAATTTATACTACATTGTTCACCAATCTTGCTCTAGTATCTACAATACTGGGAGAATACTTCATGAAAAATAATCTAAGAATAGAATGGAAAAGTCCATTCATTTATGGGAGTGGACACTGTGCAGCTGTAGAGGACCGCACACGCAAAATGTTACAGTGTTTGGTTTAATGCTCTGCTGTTGCCGTCTTCAAATTTTTAATAACTTCATTTTTGACCTTGTGTTTTGTAAGTGAAGTCCAATGGGACAATCAAGCAAAAGAGATAAGAGCGAAAGGTAGCGTGTCCGAAATTCCTTGGGCCCTCATTTGTACATAGTGTTCACAGTGTCCTATGAGCACAAAGTTTTGATGCACCCTCAATGTGTAGGAGCTCTGTGAGATTCAAGGTAAAGGTAAAGCCGCTAAGCTTATGCCTGCGTGAGTGGGGATGCTAACAGCCCTGAGAAACCACATCTTTCAATCAAATCAGAATTTGCTTCAAATGCAGAAAGAAGGCAGTACGTTCTAAGAAAGACGAACCACGTAGGAACTCTGTCATATCCTTTCTTATCAGTGTTCCTTTCCTGTAATATCCAACCATTTTCACTGAAAATCATGACCATAAGAAACAAAAGATAGGGCAACCCATAGTTCCTTTTCTTTTTAGTCCTTCCTTAGTCATAAATAAACTGAAGATGGTGTTGACAGAATGTACAAATGTCAAGAAATGAAATAAAAACAGTTGCTTAGGGTTGTGCATCATTTTCACCCTTCTGGTAAAAACAACAAAAAATGCATGTATGAACGATGGAAATACATATTGTGCAATTTTTGTGAGTTGCATATAAATCAAATGTTCTTATATTTGTATATAAAACTGGCATTGCATAATATAAACAGTGAAATTCATACTAGTAACTTAAAATTTTAATTTTCTTTACTTAGAACAACATTAAGCAGCAAATAAAAAAAGAAAATGCTTTCTATTTTAGTACCCTCAATGGCACTTTTTTCCTGCTTTTTGAACAAGGAGCCTTATATTTTCACTTTGCATTGAGGTCTGCAAATTATGTAGCCAGCCCTGTCTTTAAGTACTGAGAAGCTGTCAAGTTTATGGTAGTGGATACGTGTTTTCAAAATTCTGATTTTAACTTGAAAGCTCAGTTTTTATCATTGGCCACAAATACTGTCAGTTGTTTGCCTTGAAGTGACAGGCTCACTTCATTCTTTTTTGAGAAAATGTCTGCTGAACACTCAAGTCTGAATAACCATAGTTTCTTTCAAGCAAAAACAGTATTTCATTTTGAAAAAAAGGGGAGAGTTCAGCGCTCAACAAATGCACAATGAGACAGCCATCACCTTGTATACAGCAGAAGTGCTTTGTGCATATTTTGTCCCACACAATATTAAAAAGACTGGTACTCAAAAATCGAGATTGAGGGGACTTCCTTGGTGGTGCACTGGTTAAGACTGCACGCTCCCAATGCAGAGGGCCCGGGTTCAATCCCTGGTCCAGGAACTAGATCCCACACGCATGCCGCAACTAAGAGTTCGCATGCCACAACTAAGGAGCCCATGTGCCGCAACTAAGGAGCCGGCCAGCCCCACCTGCCACAACTAAGACCCGATTCAACCAAATTAATTAATTATTTTTTAAAAAATTTAGATTGAATAAAATTAATAATTTTTACTGCTCCATCCAAGGCTTTTTTTCCCCTTTCCTGTACATGTATGACAATGAAGAAATGTCTACCAGTATGGCTTATTGCTACTACTGTGATTCCTGTTAAGACTTTAGCAGTTTGTCCTGCCATGGCATTTGCATCATCTGTATAAATGTCAACACAGTAAAAAAAAAAAAAAAAAGTAAATAATTTCTTAGTATTATTATGATAACAATTTTGATCACATGGACCTCTAGAAAGAGGGTCTCTGGTGCCTCCAGAGGTCCACAGACCACACTGAGAATAACTACACTAGCTGATTGGTTTGTGAGGTGGAAAAAATATCATACATTCTTTTAAATGTAATTTGTATTTAAAACAAATAAAGAAATTAACCTTTACTAAATAGTTAATATACAAATGGACACCAGAACCCTCATTTCTGCATGTCAAATGATTATCTATCACACATAATAGGTAAAATATACTAAAGGAAGAACGAGATTTCCTCAGTCCAAAGAGGTTGACAGTGGTGACCTTACTCGTTTGTTCTTTTATATTTTGATTTATGACGTCAAGTGGATTTGCCTATTCTATAATGCTTTTGAGCTAGGCTAATCCCCACAAAAATGGTCAAAGACCTTTAAATATTTCTGCCAAGAAACAAGAGGCTAAAACTAATAAAGAAAACACAAGTAACCCAAACTTAAATGGTAGAGCTGGCACTTGTACTCCTGAAGTGAGCTCATCATTTGTCAAGCTATTAGGTTAAAATCAGTGATGAACTAATCAAATATGATAAGAAGTCAGTCAAAAATGTTCAAAGGTATCAAAAAGACTATTTGATAATGAAGGATGATGAATCTAACCCTAAAATGTACATACTCTATTTGAAACGTTAAAGAGATATATATATAAAACAACTATATACAGCATATTCATCAGTGTTCTTAATTATTTAAAAGTAGATAAATTAAATAAAATTATGTAAATACAAATAAAAAGACTATCAATGATGATAGTTCATTAGGAGTTCATAGAGAAGAAAGAAAAGTACTCCAAGCAAATAATAACCAAAAGAAAACAAAAAGCTGGTATAATAATACCAATGTTAGACAAAATAGAATTTAAGAAAAATTGTTAATAGAAATAAAGAGGAACATAAAATCATGATAACAGAATAACCCATAAAGAAGATATAATAATCACAAATGTGTATCACTGAAACTATGGTCTTGAAATGTATGAAGGAAAATTAACACAATGGAGAAAGTGAGAAATCCACAAAATGCAAATTTTTTACATCCCTCTTTCTGAAACTGACAGATAAAACAAGTTAAAAATAATTAAGGACATCGGAAAAGTGATCAACACTATTAATAAGCAAGTTTTAATACATTTGGTAATACCTAATAAAATTAGATGTACAGTTGACCCTTGAACAACGTGCAGGTTGGGGTGCTGACCCTCTGAGCAGCTGAAAGTACACCTACAAATTAGAGTCAGCCCTCTGCACCTGTGATTCCTCCACCCTCTCAGATTCAACACCATGTAGGACTGTAGTATTTCCTATTGAAAAAAATCTGATTATAAGTGGACCCACAGCGTTGGAACCCATGTAGTCCAAGGATCAAGCGTATTCATAGTTTCCTACCCAGAACTACCAAATGGGTATTCATTTGACTATTATAATAAAGAAAAAATTGAAACAACCTAAAAGTTCACCGAAAAGAAACAAGATAAAAAACATACATCCACTAGTAAAAATAAACTTATACTGTTTCAATATTTTTAAGTGAAGAAAAAATGAAGACAGAACAATGCATATAGTTTAACATGTGTATGTAAAAAAATCACACAGACACACATATCAACAAAATATGTTTGAAAAATGGATTTATAAAACACATGCTAACCAAACTATTGAGAATAATTACCCTTGAGAAAGGGCAAGGAAAAGATTTACATTTTATTCACATGCATAAGCATTGTTTGAGATTTTTTATGATAAGAAAGTATTTAAATATAATGTATATAACAGAGATAGAGAAGAAGAGAATGTAGACGTCCCTGGGTAATGGCAGGATGTTGCAGCAGAAAAAATAGAAAGGTCTGTATTGGCAAGAGTGTGGAGAAAGAGGTGTTTTCATAAATTGTGGAAGTGTAAATTGATATAAGAGAAGGAAATTTGTTAGTACCGATGATCCCTGACATCATCCAAATGTTTTCTGGTTAATGGTTGCACATCAAGCTGTGTTAAATCAAACTCATTTGCTATAGACACAAAAATCAATTTATAAAAGATTAAAATTGATGTCAGTAAAACAAAAGATTTGTACAATTAGTAAATACATATAAGTTATAGCATAAATGCATTTTGAAGGAGTAGGGTGGGGAAGGGTTCTTTTAAGAAATGGAATGCCTCCGACTTCATGCTACACAAATCCAGTGAAATTTGGAATGATTATGTTCCCAGTAAATACTCTTTAGCAGGAATTACTCATTGCTCTGAAGATGCCCAAATAATTTCTAAAATAGGGTTTTAGTCTTAGTTGATTGGCTGTACATGAATAACTTTGAAAGAGTTTGAGTGATTAACATAGGAAGAGACAATTTTTTTTTAATTAATTAATTTATTTATTTATTTATTGGCTGCGTTGGGTCTTCATTGCTGCCCGCGAGCTCTCTCTAGTTGCGGCGAGCGGGGGCTACTCTTCGATGCGGTGCATGGGCTTATCATTGCAGTGGCTTCTCTTGTTGCGGAGCACAGGCTCTAGGTGTGCGGGATTCAGTAGTTGCAGCACGCAGGCTCAGTAGTGTGGCTCATGGGCTCTAGAGTGCAGGGTCAGTAGTTGTGGTGCACAGGTTTAGTTGCTCCGCGGCATGCGGGATCTTCCCGGACCAGGGCTCTAACCCACGTCTCCTGCATTGGCAGGCGGATTCTTAACCACTGAACCACAAGGGAAGTCCCAGAGACAATTATTAATGGCAGCATCTTCAACCAACGTTTACTAGGCAAAGGGGATATGTCTCTAGGAAGAGTGGCAAAGGATGGTTGGTATTAGATTCAAAATATTCTTGTGAAGAAACCCATTTTCCCCTGTAAAATACATGAAAAAATCTTTAGGAGACGTGCCACAAGCAGTGATCCAGAGAAGAAAATAAATTGTAATATCACTAACAATATTTACTTGGTTTCAAGGGGCTTCCCTGGTGGCGCAGTGGTTAAGAATCCGCCTGCCAATGCAGGGGACACCAGATCGAACCCTGGTCCAGGAAGATCCCACGTGCTGCAGAGCAACTAAGCCCCGTGTGCCACAACTACTGAGCCTGCGCTCTAGAGCCCACAAGCCACAACTACTGAAGCCCACGTGCCTAGAGTCTGTGCTCTGCAACAAGAGAAACCACCGCAACAAGAGAAACCACCACAACAAGAGAAGCCACTGCAATGAGAAGCCCGTGCACTGCAATGCAGAGTAGACCCTACTCGCCGCAACTAGAGAAAGTCCACGTGCAGCAATGAAGACCCAGAGCAGCAAAAAAAAAAAAAAAAAAAAAAAAAAAATTTACCTGGCTTCAATTCATCATTGTCTCATTTAAAATGTAATAACCAGGCATCAAAGAACTAGTTAATTAGTCAGTCATTATTACATCAAAATAACTGTTTACTATTGCTTGAATCTGTATTTGAGGACTATTAGAGAATAATCTTAAAGAAAGAAAACGTCAAAGGTATTTTGAGAAAAGGATTGAGAGCATAAGAAAATAAAATAATTATTTGCCTCTATACACAGAGCAGGAAAAAAAAAAAAAAGATTAATGAAACCAAGTCCAGAAAAAAAAGAAAGAAAGAAAATAAGTTCTAGTACACCCGCATAAGCCAAATGCATTCAAACAGCCAAAATTTCAAAGGACATTCATAGACTAATTATCAGCATTGGGAAAGACAATGAAATGTAATGACAACTAGCATGTGAAAAAAAAAAACTTATTTTCTAAATAAGTTTTAATCCCAATATATGAGTTTAGGAAACAAAACTTGTGAGCTTTTAAAATAAAGATATGGAAAAGAAAATCTTAAATGATAGTTGGTAAAATATGTATTTTATATTATCAACAGGAGATGCTACATTAAAACTTGATTTCAAGGAAACAAACAGATACTGACTTCATGCACAGATGTTTTGGAAAAATCGATAGGTCACAAACTGTTATTTGCCTAAATTGGCCCTTTCTTTGAATTGAAAACCAACTAGTGTAAGCCTGCCAGAAAGGAGGACTCTTAATAAATGAATAAATAAGTAAATGGAAGAACGCAAGAATGGATGGATGCATGGATGGATATATGAAGGTGAATACATCTTCAAGTTCAATTAGAAATTAAATTAAATCTATAATTAAATTAGAAATTAAATATAGAATAAGAATAACAACAAAACTGTTTCTCTCATAATAATCCCTAAATAAGAACCAAAATATAATTTGGAATACACAGATGGTACAGGGCATTATTGAAGAATACAAATAAATAAGGCAAAGAAAAGAATTGATTTAAATATAAGGGGAAAGTAATAGTTAGGCACTACACAAAATAAAGGAAACCAAGTTCTGTATTTAACCCAGATCTATTTTTTTCTATTTAAATTCCAAACTAACTGAGAGTTAGGGCTTCTGATGCAGTAATTGATGAACACAGATCAAAAGGATTTATAAGTAATGGGATTGTTCTGACAGCCCAAGATGACAGCTGAATATGACAGAAATGCCAAAGGAAAAAGCTCAAATTTCTTGCATCTCTAAACACTGAAATGGCTGACTGTTTCCTTCTCAGCCTGAGCATGTTTAGATGTCTGAGAATTTATTTCACAGATATAAATACAATCCTTTTTTCTCAGTTGGCATTAAGCAAGGGAGAATCTCTCATATAGGGCCAATTCTAATTTTCTTAATCTCAAGGCAATGAGTCTTAATTATTCCCTGTAAATTAATTATTTTATTAAAAAAATAGCATGCAGTAGTGTGTGCCACAGGGACCGGCTGCTGGGAAGAGTTAATGGGCAGCTGGCCTATTACCAGTGAAGGAAGAAAGCCTTTGGCCTGAGTTCTTAGACTTTATCCAGCTCACTTGTTAGATCCTATTAAAAAAAAAAAAAAAAAAATCAGAGAAGCATGGAAGTTATGTAGCATATGCAGAGGAAATATTTATGATACAATGTTGTTTTTAAAATTCCAGAGGAAAAAATAGCATATACACTATGATGACAGGCATGCAAGGACATAAGTGTGAAAAAAGACTGGAAGAAAATACAGAAAACTGTTAACAAATTGATTGGATTAGTGGGATTATGTACCTTTTTTTCTTTTCAGTACTTACCAAACTTTTTTGATGGTGTAATATAATTATTAAATTTTTTAAATTACATGCAAAAGACATTTTAGATCAGATTTTTTAGATTGAAGGAGACTACTTATTGTTCATTAAAAAAATACCAGTGTGCAACTTGAATTCTCTCCAAAGGGCTCATATTTAAAGACAGACAAAACTAACAAGGACTTGTTTCCAATCACCTAATGATGGAATCTTGACTTGTTACCTGTTATTCACATTGCTTAAAATAAAAATTAGTCAGTGGAGTTATAGTTGTTTTGTTTTAGTTTTTTATTTTCTCTTACTGTGAAGCTAGAGATGCTAAGAAAAACTGGTAGACATTATAATTTTTTAACCATATGGAGGTATTAGTGAGAATAAAAGTCATAAAATAATGGCAAGCAAAATGCTAAGCCTTGCAGTACCACTAGAGAATAAAATAGTAGCAAAGCTTCATTCACAGACTCTCCACCTATAAATTTCCTTAGATGGAAACAGATCTGAGTACCAGCGCAACTATGTCCATCACCGACAGATGTCTATGCAGTTGTACCTAATAATTTTCACCTCTCTGTTTATTTACCTAATGGCCTATATGCCTGCTGTATTTGTGTTTATTTTGGGTGGTATGTTACAAACATCATTAACATTTTTATAAGGTACAGTAACTACTATGTATACAATAAATAAGCTACAAAGATATATTGTGCAGCACAGGAAATATAGCCAATATTTTATAATAACTATAAAATAATATAATCTATGAAAATTTTGAATCGCTATGCTGTACACCTGAAACTATTATAATATTGTAAGTCAACTATACCTCAATTTTAAAAAGGCAGTAAAATATTGTTAAGTTGTAGGAGGAGGTACTAACAGTGTTATTATGATTTAGTAAATGGATTCCTGAATAGTCTTTCAGATAACTATCTATTAATAATAGAAGGACCCAATTATATAGCACAGTTACTCAGTGCAAAAAGAGGTAGAGAAAGGTAAGCTATTGGTCTGGGAAAAACAGGAGATATGAGAGATAGAAAATGAAGCTAGGAGGAAGTTAAATTCACACATGTAGGGTAATGACAGAGGAAGACAGTAAAATCATGGGGAGACCTATCTGAAAGTGCACCGAGCTTTGTCATTAACTTCATGCATTCGTACTTACAGGAGGACTGGTGATACAACCTGAAATGAGGAGGAGGAGAAATGGAGCATTTTAAAGACAAAACTGAGAAGTTTGGTTATAGTCACACTGAATTTTTCAGTTTTGAAGAAACCTCCAGGGAAGCTTTCTTGTAGGATGTTTGAACTAAAGGGCTGGAGCTTGATGGAGAGATTTGGCAAACGATTAGGACTTAGGAGGAATTGATTTATATATAGATGAAGATTTAAAACAGAAGTAGAGGATAGTCGCTTCCACAAAATAAAGTTTTAGAACAGAGGACCAAGAAATGAATTTGGGAGCTTCTGATGGTCGATGGACTGGAGAAAGACGAGTTGGAGATAGTGGAAAAGCAGAAGAAAAAGTGAGGAGAAGGGCAAAGGGAAGTGTGGGAAGGACTGCATTTGTCAACAGAACAATATCACTGAGATGTCAAGGAATAAGAGGACTGAGGAGAAGCGCTTACATCTGATTAAGAGGGCATCATAATGCCACTGAAAAAACTGGGTCTAATTCAATGACAGAGGCAGAAGCAGAGGGAGAGGTGATCAGAAGCTGGATCCTAGCAGTTTGGCTGCTGAGAAAACAATATAAGGCAGGTCAATGACGACAAAGCACTGCAGAGGTAGTAAAGAGTCTTTGTTTTTACTTGGATGGAAAATTGGGTTTTTAATATATAAACAATGAGATCAGGAAACAACAAAGGAAGATTGGTAGTTATAAAGAGAGGAAGAAAAGTATGAATGGAATGTCCATCAGAGAAAGAGACAGATGGGGTCTGTAGAAAGAGCATGAACAATATGGTTAGCTTCAGAGGGGAAGGGGCATAGAACACAGAAATGACGAAACATACGGGGGCTTAGAAAAAACTATGCTTTGTTTTAAAAAGCCAAGAGCAGCTATCCGATGTAAATGATGATGAAGATAGAAAAAAACGTACATATAATATGAAGATAGATAAAACAGAGTGCCTACCAAAGGGACCCATAAAAAAATCTGTTGAGAAGCACTAATGAAGTTTGACCAACACTGACTCTTCAAAGACTGAATTCATGTCTTGTTTCATCCAGAAAGAGAAGGAAAAGCAAGTTGGGAGACAGGCATGTACAAAGTCCTTGAGTGTGCCAAGGCCTCTGTTTAGGGTAAGGTAAGGAATTCAGTGTGGCTGGAGCATAAGGTGTGTGTCAGAAAATGACGTATTCAAGAAAGAAAGCAAATGACACCTTCCTTAAAAAGGATTTTAGGTTAATGGCAGGAATCACTTTTGTCTCTCACCCTAGTAATAGCTTCTGTGAGTTAAATCACCTTATATGCCCCAAGACACAGTCCCAAATTCCTCTCCAGGCAACCTCTCCCCCTCCACTGCCCCTACTTGATGTGTGTATTGACAATAATTAAATAGAATTGAATCTTGACACAGCTGGCTGGGTGCCAAAGCACTTTCTATTATGCAAACCTCTCCCTGCCAGTGTTTATTCATCCAACATAAATTGAAGAGCTAGTTAAGCACTTATATAATAAGTAGGAGGAGTAAGCCAATGTAATTCTGAATCTCTTTTTTAAAATATTTTCTAAACTAAGGGATAGCCTTATTATAATTGTTTGGAGAAGTGTTCTCCAACTTACACCTTTCTTTTAAATATATAATAAAGTATCAAAGGGTCTTCTCTTGCAGACAAAATCTATGCTTCTAGCTATAAGATATTAAAGGTGAAGTTATTTTATTTCCTGTGAATACAATTGAAATTACTGATAGTTGCTGGAAATTTTTTTTTACCAAGTCTCTTGCCAATTCATTTATATATTAATTCAACGACATTTTACCAGGAACCATGCTATGTACCTGACATAATAGGCAGTGAAAACAGAAACAATTCCTAGTCTCACTGAGTTTAAAATCAAATAACACACAAATAAACACATAAACATTGAAGTAAGTTTTTTGTAGGAAAGAAAAATATGATTTTATAAGAGTGTAACACATACACAAAAAAATAATCTGGATTGGAGATGGGTGAAAGCCTTCCTGTAAAAGATGATACTTAAGTTAAAATCTAAACACTGAGTAAGCATTAAGTAGAAGGAGAAATAATAAGACTCTTTCAAACAAAGACTACTGGGAGTTTGCTAAGACAGTAGATTTCAGGTGCTCTCACCGCACACAAAAACAGATAACTATGTGAGGAAATGATATATTAATTAGCATTACTGTTGTAATCATTTCATGATGTATATGTATATCAAACCATCATGTTGTACACCATATATGTAAATTTTCTTTTAAAAAAGAATAAGTGAGGAACATGAGGACACGGGGACAGGGGAAAGGGAAGCTGGGGCAAAGTGAGAGTAACATTGACATATATACACTACCAAATGTAAAATAGTTAGCTAGTGGGAAGCAGCTGCATAGCACAGGGAGATCAGCTCGGTGCTTTGTGACAACCTAGAGGGGTGGGATAGGGAGGGTGGGAGGGAGGGAGACGCAGAGGGAGGGGATATGGGGATATACGTATACATATGGCTGATTCACTTTGTTATACAACAGAAACTAACACTGTATTGTGAAGCAATTATACTCCAATAAAGATGTATTTTAAAAAATTAAAAAATAAATAAAAAATAAAAAAGAATAAGTGGGAGGATGCTGTGGCAAAAGGAAACCTGCAGAGTCACCTCTACATGCATATCCTCATCATATGCCCACATAATTGGGGTGCAGAAGGATGTGGTAGAACCCCCTATGGTCTTCTAAGAAGTGTTATGATTCAGAGATAATAGGATACATTGGCTTCACCTTGAGAGAGGAGTCAGATTACTTCCTGCCAGTAAATCAAGGAAGAGTTATCTTTCTTTAAGGAATTCCATAGGGATACTCTACCAACTCTGTTCCCTTGAAGTCTTAATTCTTAACAAAGGAATGAATCGAGCAAAAGTCTCCTGCCAGGACACAGAGAGCAGGAATATTTCTTTGGTGGTTTCCAAAAAGGAAAATGTTAGTAGGGGACCGCATCAAATGATTGGTTTGAAACGTTTTTTTTAAATACCTTGTCCTAGACTAAATAAGAATGAGGCAGTGTAAGGCAGTAAAAACACCTAACTTCCTCAGGTTTATGAATGAGGGCTCAGAGCAAGAGAAGTAATGAACAGTCCAAAGAGGTAGTCTGGGCCTTTTTATGCCAGGAGGACTCTGGCACAAGGAAATATATTATCCTTTCCTTCAGAGAGTGACAGAGAATGATATTTTCCAACTGCCTATTGAATTTATTTCATTTTCTTAATGTAGTGTCTCTCAGTATATGGTTTCACATTTGTTTATGCTCATGTAGCCAACTGTGCATTTCTACAAAAAGGAATCCGAGCTCTGAAAAAGAAGCAACATTTTTCACCAAAATGTAAAATCCTGAACAGATCACCCTTCCCTGAAATATAAAATGTGAATAACAATTTTTCTTTTAACATTTTGTAAAAGCCTTGTAATAGTTATCTCTCAAGCAGCTGAACAAAACTGGGTTCTGTTTACAGATCAAATCACTTTAATAAGCCGAGCAGAGAAGCAGAAATGTCAGTAATCGCTATCCTTTCATTTCCAGTCCTGTTTTGATGGGTTAAAAAAAAATAGTAAATCAAACTAGTCTCCAAAATCTCATTAAATAAAATCAGTCAAATGTGGTAGCCAAAATGGTATTATGGAATCCATGTTTTCACTTCTATTAAAGTTTACATAAAGCTATTCAGAATCCAGACTTACTGCTGTCTAAATTCTAAGTCATCCAAATGCTATTGTGCATTGAGTGTGCTTGCACACAAATGGACAGTCTAAAAGAGTCATATTCCCTGTGACAACTGGTCCTGTGAATTCTTAAATGAATGCAAATAAGAATTTATATTGATGTATCTGTGGCCCCAAACCCCTACTGTGTGGGTATCCTATGGATTTGTAGCGATCAATTCACCAAGTAGACCAAAGTAAAGCATTACATTATTTCTCAGTTTTCTTCTTCTTGCTTCTAGCACTTTTTTCCTGCTATTATTTGATAGTGAGAGTTTTTCCTTCATTAATAGCTCACATTTAATTCTAATGCTCCTTGTAGTAAAGATTCTCTTGCCGCAAGGCTGTTAAAAGGAGTGGAGCGCACATCAGGCAATGCTTGCTGCATTCCCTGTGAGCATCAAACAACTGTCATTCTGCTAAATGAGTTGTCATTAGCAGGCAGAGCCTTCTGGAGTCACACAGAAAGAAATCTAACTGAAGTAATGACTTGCAGGAGCCCTGATAGAGTTTAGAGGCTTAGGGGTCCCCTTCCCCCATTCCCCTATGCAGTGCATTAAGCAGTCTTTCTAGAGTGGGGATATTTGGCTTGGGACTGGTGACCTAAAATTACCTCTGAAATCTGGCACAGTATGTCAACTCTAGCATGAATATTCTCTCCTCTCAGCCAGCATAATTGGCAGGCATCTCATACACTGCCAAGCATGTACCAGAGTTGGGAATGATGAATACGTTAGGGTGACTTGCAAATATAAATTAGTAATGGTTTCCTTTATTCAGTTTAGAATTTCTGTGGGAAATTATGGCCTCAGCTTCCTTGGTCTTCCTTGATAGTTTTATTATGGGGATTTCAATACTTTTCCCCAATTCAGACCTTATCATACTAATGAATGTTCAACCCCCAGACACCTGTCACTGTCTCTCTGTCTTTCTTTCATATAAATAATACATCTTCATGTGCCCATATTCCATCTTCTCATGCCAAAATTTGTATTTTTGTGATTTATTGCTTTTCTATTGAACTCCTAAATTTGGACAAAATGAAAAGATAGTCATCTTTGTGAAGTGACTGAACTTTTCTAGAGACAAGAGGTTATTACTCATTGATTTAAAAAACATGAATTAGACCCCTCTGAGAGTAGTTGTTCCCCACTTGAAATCCCTCACTTGAAATCCCTTAGGGGCTCAACAAGCTATTAATGGAAATCTTCAAGTTACTTTAAATATTTCAAAAGTTAAAATAGTAATCATGTATTTGCCCATAATGAGACTGCATGGGCTAACTAAAATGTCAAGTTTCTCTGCTTTGGCTGGAGTTATATCATTCCTTCGGCATTCCCAAAGTGATCTCAGCAATTTCATGATTCCTCCCCATGGATACGTTACAGTTATAATATCTACTGTTATGCTATATATTATAACTAAAGATATATCTTTACATATTCTTAATAATTTTTGAATTCTTGATTATAGCTATCCGCATAAATTTTCACACATCCCCCAATAAACTCTAAATTTCATTACGTAGCATAGTCAGGATAAGAACATTAACCTTGAATATAGATAAATTTGTGAAAAAACAAAGTTTGTAATCCCTCTACAAGAGTCATCAACTGGTTAATGAAGAGCAGAGAGCAGCAGCGCGGCCTGGAAATGAGGAGCTGGGCTGTCACCCAGGCTCCCCTTCCAGCCCCTTCATCAATTTCTCAACATTCATCAACTTCAGAATATTCAATGCAAATATAAATCTGGGCAAAATGTCTCTATGCCATGTACCTTTATGAATGTTTATCTCAGACTGGTGATAAGCTCTTACTGGCCTTCACTCTTTTTAAAAGAAAAGTGAGGAAGTGAATTATATTAAATAAATGTAACTTGTTGAACAAAATCTTTCAGAGTATAAAATCCACTAATGAGGGATTAAGAATAATAAAAGTGGTCTTGGAAGGTGGAAAGTGTGAGATTCAGCATTCTAATCTATTCCTTAATGATCATTTTTATTTTTTATTTTAATTGAGATATAATTGACACGTAACATTGTGTTAGTTTTAGGTGTACAACATAATGATTTCATATATGTATATAATGCAAAATGATTACCACAATGACTTTAGTTAACATTAATCAGCTCACATAGTTACAACTAGTTTTCTTATGATGAGAACATTTAAGATCTACTCTCTTAACAACTTTCAAATATACAGTACAGCGTTGTTAACTATAGTCACCATGCTGTACGTTACATCCCCAGGACTTATCTATCTTATAACTGGAAGTTTGTACATTCTGACCACCATGAAATGAATGAAGGCGGTTAATGCTCATTTTTATCTTTAATTTTTTTTCTTGATAAGATGGAAAAAATACAGAAAACTACAGAAAGGAATATAACAGCCTATATGTAAACCCTCCCTGGATGAGTAAAATTTATATTTTACTTAATATAAAGCTTAATTTATTTCATAAAAGAAACAAAGCTTTATAGTTAACATTGAAGCCTTCTTTGATCTCTTCCCCAATCCCAAGCTCCACCTTCCCTTCCCAAACTCAACTATTGTCATGAATTTATATCTTCCTAATCCATGTTTTAATGCTTTTATTAAATATATTCACATTTCCATAAATAGAATATATTATCGTTTTGTGTTAATTTTAAAATTTATATAAATGCTATCATATTCTAGATATCACTTGGCACCTTGCTTTCTTTAAACTCAACATTGTATTTTAAATCATTTAGGTTTAGTTTCATTTTACTACTGATTAGTTTTCTATTATATAACTATACCACAATTTATTTATCTTAATGTCCTTACTGATGGACATTAAGGTTATTTCCTACTTTTTGTGGTTACAAACAATACTGCTCTGAAAATAGTTACGTGTGTCTCCTGACACACGTATAGGAGGCAAGATTCTTTAAAAACACAACAAATTGAAAGTTTTCAAATGGTTCTAGGGTAAGGTCTACAAGGTCTGGATGATAAAGAGAGCTCAGTCAAGCAAGCATGGGAGAGGAACAACAGGATCTCTTTTGGTAACAGAACACCTTGTTGATGAGGAGGTTAATATGTTTTAAATGGTATCTTTACAAAATATATTTAAACAGAGCTAAGAAAATATTACATTTAATTTTTGATTGCAGAATAACACTACTTTACTTGAGATAAAATTCTTCAAAACAGGTAAAGTGATTGCAGACATATTCAGTTACCGACAAGATAGTGTTCTCACCCCTGCATCCTCCCTTCTGGATCTGGTCTGAGCTCTGAATCTTTAACATCAACTCTCCAGCATGGTCCCTCCACTCTAGCCAAACCTCCCCACTTACCACACTCTAAACAAAACTTCTATTTTTCCTCTTCCATGCCTCTGCTCCTGCTGTGCCCGGCCTGGAGAGCCCCTGCTCTGGTTTATGGTATTCTTTCTCTCCTCTCCATTCCTATAATACTTAGTGTGAGCATCTCACTCATACTTAATCACTGCCATCCTTGTTGCAAGTGACATATGTTTTGACATAATGCAAATCAGGTCTTTAAGATCTCAGCCAAGCAATTTTCAGATTCTGCTGCCTTCAAGTTCCAAGTTTTGTATAACAATGATACATTTATCCTAGTCTTTTTTCTCAGAGGTGGAACTTTTCTTTCAAGGTTTAGTGAGTCATAACAATAGTACCCATGTTAATGAGACTATTATAATAAAAATAACCAGCACTTGTGAACAGTTTACTATGGATCCGGGTCTGTGCTAAACATCTGATATGTACTATCTCATTAATCCTTAAATGGCTCTGAAGAAATGAAAGGCACAGAGAGATTAGGTGAGTTGTTTTAGGTCACACAGCTGGTAGGCTTCAAACACAGTTGAGCCAGCCTTCAAACCCAGGTCTGTCTCATTCCACAGCCTGATAACATTAAATTGCCTTCCATGTTAATAACTAGAGAAATACGTTCCTTTTCTCTACAGGAAGCTAATAAACACCACGATATCCATGGAAGTAGGGAAGAGTATAAAGAGTGTTGAATCTGGACCCACTTCACCTTGAGTTCAAGCTCTACCTCTATTTTTTACTAGCAGCAAGGAAAGTTATTACTTACAGTCCTAATTTCTTTAAGATAGAATGTCCCCTGAGATCCTTGTCTGTTGATACACAAATGATACTCAGTCTTTGTAGATTTTCTTTTCTGTATTGTCATAGCATTTGGTGTATGTCTCTGCTTCAGCAGCTACATTGTTATTCTTTTATGTATTTTTTCATAATATCCATTTATCAGCACCTACTTGATATGCCATGCCCTATTCCAGATTCAGGAACACAGTGGTAAAATTCACACAAGAGCCCTGCTCTCATAGAATTTAGATTCCAACAGAGAGAGAGAGAGATAATAAAATATAAATAGATAAAATAAATACCTTTATAAAAATATAAAGCTAGATAAATTGTATACAAAGTGCTAAAATTGGGTGATAGAGAGCAACTGGGTATATTTTAGACTGGGGAATAAAGAAAGACTTCTGTGAGAGACTGAAATGTACGCTACTAAATGAATCACAAGAAGGATTCCAGCCTTGCAAATATTGGGGCAAAGGAAGCCTCAAGCAGAGGAAAAAGCTAGTACAAAGAACCCAGGTTCCTTCCCTACTAGACCATGAGTTCTACTCAGAACCACTTTTATGTGTTTCTGATTGTTTCCCTATGGTGTATTTTAACATGTTACTCTATTCCTTCTGTATTAATGAGCCATTGCTGCAATAATGCTGTGTACAATAAATCATATAATTTCTCTGCTTAAAATCTTTCAGTGACATCTTACTGGATACAGAATAATATCCAAAACTCTAAAGTGAAAGTTTCACGAAGATAAGAATCACATTCGTCCGGTTTGCCATGTCTCCAGTATCTGACATGAAGTGGATGCTTGTACTCATAGCATAACAATAAATGAACATGTGAAAGAACCTGGGCTCTGTATCCCAGTCCTTCAGTTCCCCTGAAGGGATTACAACTCACTTTCCGCTTTATATTTTAAGCCACTCTCTTACCCTTTGCCGTTTAACATATACATTTTTTCTACCTGAAAAACAAAACTAACTAACAGTAAAAACAACAAAAACCTTTCCTTTTCCTTTCGCTGCCACATTCTTCATTCTTAAGTAACACAAATTCACTTGTCATTCACACTTGGAATGTTGCTTCTACACACATTTGTAAGTTGCTCCTAACATACATAACCACCTAAGTCAATGGACATATTTTTTCTTCACCTTATTAGACTACTGCACTTCCTCTGGTGCTGTCAATCTCATGTTCCTGTAAATATTTCACACAGCATTGCTTCTGATCAAGAAACTCACTTCACAGCAAAAGAAGTGCAGCAATGGGCTCATGCTCATGGAATTCACTGGTCTTACTATGATCACCACCCTGAAGCAGCTGGTTTAAGAGAATGGTGAAATGGACTTTTGAAGACTCAGTTACAGTGTCATCTAGGTGGCAATTCCTTGCAAGGCTGGGGCAAAGTTCTCCAGAAGGCTGTATATGTTTTGAATCAGCATCCAATATATGGTGTTATTTTTCCAGTAGCCAGGATTCAGGGGTTCAGAAATCAAGGAGTGGAAATGGGAGTAGCACCATTCACTACTACCCCTAGTAACCCACCATCAAAATTTTTGCTTCCTGTTCCTGTGACTTTATGTTCTGCTGGCCTAGAGATCTTAGTTCCAGGGGAAGGAATGCTTCCACCAGGAGACACAGCAATGATCCATTGAACTGTAAGTTAAGACTGCCACCTGGCCACTCTGGGTTCCTCATGCCTCTGAATCAACGGGCAAATAAAGGAGTTATGGTGTTGGCTGGGGTGATTAATCCTATTACTAAAAAGAAATTGGATTGCTACTCCATAATGGAGATAGGGAAGAGTGTGTCTGGAATATAAGAGATCCCTTAAGACATCTCCTAGTATTAACATGCCCTATAATTAAAGTCAATGGAAACTAAAACAACCTAATCCAGGCAGGACTACAAATGGCACAGACCCTTCAGGATTGAAGATTAGAATCACCCTGCCTGGTAAAGAATAATCAGTTGAGGTGTTTGCTGAAGACAAAGGGAATACAGAATGGGTAGTAGAAGAAGATAGTTACTAATACCAGCTAAGACTATGTGACCAGTTACAGAAATGAGAACTATAATTGTCATGAGTATTTCCTCCTTATTTTGTTATGCATATGCTTGTGTGTATATATATGTATATTAAGCAGCCTTTGTTTTCTTTCTTCTCTTATTCCCTTATGTAACATAAAACATATTGACTTTATATCAGTATTTAAATATTGTTAATTTTACATCATAGTATTTAAGTTATGATATATCAGGAGAAGAGTAAACATCATTCAAGGACTTTACTTCTTCTTCTGGCATATGCTTGTGTGTATATATATGTATATTAAGCAGCCTTTGTTTTCTTTCTTCTCTTATTCCCTTATGTAACATAAAACATATTGACTTTATATCAGTATTTAAATATTGTTAATTTTACATCATAGTATTTAAGTTATGATATATCAGGAGAAGAGTAAACATCATTCAAGGACTTTACTTCTTCTTCTGGCAAAGGGATTAGTGCATTTTCAGGTATATGAAGAATAGTTGTATCATGTAGAAGGAATTATGACCTTGTTATTGTCTTTATTTGGAGATTAATACAGTTTAAGGAGATGCATATGGGTGCAAAGTTGACAAAGGGTAGACTCATGACGGTTAACTTTACAAGTCAACTTGATTGGGCTAAGGTATAGCTGGTAAAACACTATCTGGGGATGTGTCTGTAAGGGTGTTTCCAGAAGAGATTAGTGTTTGAATCAGTAGACTGAGTACAGAAAATCACCCTCATCAATGTGGGCTGTATCATCCAATCCATTGAGGGCCTAAATAGAGCAAAAAGATGGAGGAAGGGTAATTTGGGTTTTTTTGCGTGAGCTGGGACATCCTTCTCTTCCTGCCCTTGGATATAAGCATTCCTTGTTTTCAGGACTTTGGACTCAAACAGTTTTTGAAAGATCAGCCCCCAGATTCTCAGGCCTTTGGAATCAGACTTATATCATCAGCTCCTCTCGTTCTCAGGTCTTTGAACTCAGACTGAATGACAACACCAGCTTTCCTGGTTCTTCAGCTTGCAGAGGGCAGACTGTGGAAGTTCTTGGCCTCCACAATCGCATGAGCCAATTCCTATAATAAATCTCTTTTATACACGCACACACACACACACACACATCCTATTGCTCTATTTCTCTGGAAAACCCCAACTAACACACTCCCTCTTTCCTAAACTTTTGATTTTCTTTCTATTCTCCAGCCACCCCTTAATCTTCCTCATGGGCTGTTTGCTCCTCACCCTCCCGCCCTAAATGGTTTATCCTCACTTCTTTGTTCTTTTTTCTTTATGCCTAAAACACTTGAAGAAATAAACCCAAACTCATAGCAACACCTAATACCTATATGACTATGATACTCATGTCTTATTGTTACCCTAGATATCGCTTGCCCATCACAGACCTATATAATAATGGCCATTATTTACTGTTTGCTTATCACAACATAGGAACTGAGCTTAAAACTTTACAAATGTTGTTTATTTCTCCAAACTTTTGAAATAGATAAATAATTATTTTCATTTTACATAGGAGGAAACAAGAGCTTTGACAGGTTAAGTGTTTTGCCCAAGACCGCCCAAATAATGCCAAATCTGGGCTTTGAATCCAAGTTGCCTGACTCCAGAGTTCATGGTTTTAAACACTATATTATATTGCTTCATATTCAAGGGTTATTTAAGTTAGTTACTTTCAAGCATCTTAATTGCAAATTGTGTTGAATATAATTCATCAGGATCCAAACTGAATATCATGTATTCAGAGAAGGTTTTCCTAAAAATATGCTTTCTGCCTAGAAAACCTTATGTCTTACTGTTCCATTTGTTAAAAATTGCTTATCTGTACATTTCTTCATGAGGCTTCTCTTGGAAGAAGAAGAACCTTCAGGATGAAACAAAATATATTAAAGCACAGAATGTATCTGCTTTGATCAATTGTTCAAGGCTAAAATTTCCAGCTTGAATTTTTGTTTTGTTTAGTTTTGTTTTACTTTGCTTTTGGTTAATGCTCTAGTGGGCTCTTTACACCAGGAAATGGTGGATAATCAGTTTATTAATGGCTGGATTTCTTTTCTTTAAGGAAATAGATGGGACAGACATATGGAGAAGAGATGTTTAACCAGGTTATTAGACAAATGGATCAAACATTCAAATGTTTAAAGGCCAACACAAACAGCTGAAACAGGGAATGGTTAAGGGCATGGGGCTGCAATCAGATGATATGAGTTCTGCACCCACCTTGAAACTTGGCCATGGGAAAGTCATTTAAACAAGGTAGCTCTATATTTCTCATATGTCATATATCTCATATGTAATAATAGTAGTAACTACCTCTTGAGATTCTTGTGAGTGGTAATAAGATCTGCTGTGGGTAGGACAGTGCCTTACATACAGTAAATATTCAACCAGAGTTGGCTGGATTATTATCACCTATGCTTTCTTCATGTCCACCAGCTCCACCACAAGATCACACACCAGACACTCACGGCTGCAGTCCATAGTGTGGCAGTGCATTCTCCCAGGCAGGCCAATCTGGTTTAGATCAAGACATCAGTATATGTTTCGAATTCCACCTTAAAAGAGGAAGCAGGCTAGTGAGCCATGACTGCTTAATGACAGGAAAACCACCTGGGATCTCTACACACTTGGCGAGGTGCTGCAACATCTACCAGTTTGTGTGGAACAGAGAAAAATTAGATTTAATTCTACCTTTTGTCAGTCTCATACCTGACTTAAACTGTCTGAATATATATCAATAAATAGTATGAAGATTGAAAGGCAAGCCCAGGGGTATCTAAAGGAATATTTTGTATTTTTACATAGGATGTTTAATGCTTTGAGGAAATTGGATGAGACAGAGCCTACCTAGATGTTTTAGACTGTGTTATAGGTAAACTACATCATGGAAATTAATTAGAAGCTTCAGGGAGATGCTTACCACTTTCAGATTCTAATTTAGTGGGGTGTGGTAGAATGGTAATCCAAATTTACCTACAATAATTATATTTCACGTTTGTATTTACTGTGTATGGTACTTTTTCTGTCCATAATAGCTAATCTGATCCTTATAAAAATACTGTAGGTTAAAGAAGCTATCATTTACCTATCACTATTTTGTATATTCTAAATATTGTTACTTATGGAAGGTTGGTATAAATTTTCTGATTCCATGGTTAGTGTGCCACAAATAGGACTCAACCCAAAGCTGCCTCATTAACTATGACCAGGATACATTTATGCTCTAATAAAGTCCTAATTTATGGATTTATCCATTTACTGTATAATAGTGATAGTGTGAGGTTGTGCAAATCCCAGAGCTGCATATTATGGCGAGTCCACACGTATCTGCCCATCCTGTTTACATTCTCTAGCCCTAGAACACCTTTAGTCATGAGCTTCATTATTAAAACGTGGTCTCTCAGAAAGAGGTTGCAAAATGTGAAAGGCGTAAAAGGAGGAAAGAGGTAACTGATGGCTCAAGGAAAAATTGTCTTTCTTCCTTTTCTCCACTTGTGCCATTCTTTCCATTTTCTATATATTTTCCCCACAGAGGCCCTCATGTTACCGAACCAGGTTCGTTTTGTTTTGCCCAACACACAGCAAGAAGCCAAAATGCTGAGACACCAGATTTGTAGCAAAGAGAGGGTTTATTCGAAAGGCAGCCAAGTGAGGAGACAGGAGTACAACTCAGAGTCTCGGGGGTCTTGTGGGATACACAATGAAGAAGCAGAGGGTCTGAGGTGTGGAGAGCATGGGAAAAGGTGATTGGAAAAAGGTGCAGAATCTTCGTTCTACACAGGCGTAACTAAGCTATAGGCCTCTGCACGTTCAAAAGATCGCTGTGCAGACAGGCATGCCCAGTTGAAGGGTCAGTGGTGCCATCCAGTCTTAACCAGCTCAGCTCCAACAAGACACAGCTGACCCCAAGTTCCCAGGAAACAACTCAGGCAAACAACTTGTTTAGGCTGGGTGCTACTTGGAGGACATGCAAGTCTTTTGTAGCAACAATTAAAGCCACCTTGATTAGTGAAGACAGGTTACAGGTGGAATGGATTTCACTAATGATTACCCATGGTTTCACCCATGATGGCAGCATTATAGCCCCTCCCCTAGACATGACCCTCATTTAGCTAAAATACAAGATGCCCTGAGTACGCATCACCGAGGTCCACACAGTTCTGTGAAAACAACTGACTAGGGACCATGTGGCAGGATTGTTAAAGGTGTTCTCTGCAACGAGTTTGATATCTCGCCCGCGGAGCCCACAGACAGATCTCTGTGGCCTGTGACGTCCTCCCTCGAATACAGCTACAGCTTTGTCCATCTCCTTAGGTGAGGCGGCACCTCACAAACATCTGTTCCTTCAGTGCTTCTCTGACCTTGATCTGGGTTACAGATCAGTGAACCTATCTTGCATCCCTCAGTGCACCCAAGTTCCAGGGCACCTGCACAAAATCAGGAAGAGAACTCGGTGTTCTTTCACACATTTTGAGCAAAAGTAAAGCACTCAACTTTGTACATAGTAAAAAAAATGCAAATCTTCCCCAAACCTAATAAACGCAAATCTTTCTCAATCTAGTAAACCTATATTTGAGAGAAAAAGTAAGTTCATCCAAATGGATGTTTATTTTAAAATCACTGAATGCATATGTAAAATCACTATTGTCTCACACATACTCTAGAAAATTCTATAATTAATATTATCAACATCATTTGGAGTTCAAGTTTACTAATGTGCTCTTTACTCTTGCACAAAAACTCAAAGCCCCATTCTGACAAGGTTGGAAGTGATTTCTTGTAGAATAGATTAATTATATTTGCATAAGGAAAAAGAAAACATTAGCATGACATTTTCCCCTCTATTTGAAACTCACTTTTCATATAACTGTATATGACTCTCTCCTTTTAGGGGATCAGTGCAATTCTAAAATATTTCAGCGAACTCACAAAAAAGTGTCATTGGGTTCAATTAAAATGTGTTAAAATTAACACACTATTTTTTTCTTTATCTCACTCTGTGTAATAGGATACTAATGAGTGACCCTGTGGGCTTTGGTAAAGAGGGTACTCTCTTAGATCATTTAATATCTCGAATGAAGGCACAGAGTGGTGGACTAGCTAAAGTTGCTTTAGTTGTCACAATTATCTTTATCACCTCTTCCCCTCAATAAAGGTACAATCTAAGTAGAAAGTTTGCTTTATATTCGAACACATCTTCAGTACAACTCCCATAGCCACACCCTTCCTCCAGTGCTTTCAACCAGATCATCACTCCTAAACTTCTCCTTATAGAAATTTTCAGACCATCACTTGGTCCTTTATATTGCAATTAATTCTTCTTCACTTCCTAGGGAAGGGTTATATCCCACCCTGGAATAGCCCACAATATGCTATGTAGGTAGTTATGAGAGAGTGCAAAGCAGAGAGCCAATTCTCAGTTATGGACAAAGGAAAGTTTATACAAAAATTAGACCAAGAAGTTGAGATGGGAAGTGGGGAAGAGGGCAGAGGAGAATTGGGGAAGCCCTGGAATATTAATAGGAAGCTTCCCTAATAAAACTCAAGCACAGATGTACAAGGTCAGGTTCCAGGGGGTAAAATTCACTAAGGAAAAATAAATCATTTGGGGGAAAAAAAAGTTTAAAAATGGCCTCATTACAGTGACTATTTGGGGCAAAAATAAAATCAGAAGAGGAAAAGAGCTAGCAAGTCTTCATACACTACAAAACCTAAATTAGCTTTCAGTTTGGGAGAAAGTGCACTAACAGATGCCAGGTCCAACAGAAATGCCTCTGGCAACCGCAGAAACACTAACAAAGGCAACCTGCAGCTAAGGAACAAATGGCCAGGGCATTAAACAAAGAGACATCCTCTCACACCGGCATGTTCAAAAAGACTGATGTCTACACGCTGGGACATCACAGGAATTTTCCACGTGAAATGTGACTTCGTGAGATCCATAGAGCTGCCACAAACCAAATCTGTTCTAGGTCCTAGAACTATAAACAAAATAAAAATAAAATAAAATGTTTATAGCACTTGAAGCTACCTAAGCAAAAGTTAAGCTTAAAATTTATTTAACTTGCCCTGGGATGGTTTTCCCCACACACTTCAAGGAACAGGGGGATACGTGCACAAGAATTTTGTTCTGGTAAGAAAACACAACCGATTTGGTAAAATTGTGAAAATGGTCATGAAAAGGATCAAGTGTCTCATTCATTCATTTATGCCCTCAAATATTCAATAAACACCTACTATGTACCTGTTGAGCTCTGTGCTGGACACTGGGAATACAAAAACATATCTGATTTTTTTTAATGATTCCTCTCAGTATACCCTATGCTGATTGACTCTGACTCAGAATTTGCAGTTGGTTTGGAGCCCCAGGTTCTGATAAACCACAGAGGGAACCAGGAGAGTTCTGAAAATAGCATCATGGGAGGAGCAGTTGCAGGGCTAGGAATGGGCAGCTTGGAGATCCTGTATGCACTTGATCTCTTCAAACATTTAAAGAGCCGACTTGTCAAAGAGAGGGTAGATGTGTGCTCTCAGTCTCCAGAGGACAGAACCACAGGAGTCATAGGGATATTTTGACCTAATAAAAATAAGGAGCAGATGGGAATTCCCTGGCATTCCAGTGGTTAGGACTCCACGCTTTCACTGCCAAGAGTTTGGGTTCAATCCCTCATCAGGGAACAGCTAAGATCCTGCAAGCCGGGTGGTGCAGCCAGCAACAAAAACAACAACACTTAAGTGGCATGGACATATATACACTACCAAACGTAAAATAGATATCTAGTGGGAAGCAGCCGCATAGCACAGGGAGATCAGCTAGGTGGTTTGTGACCACCTAGAGGGGTGGGATAGGGAGGGTGTGAGGGAGGGAGACACAAGAGGGAAGAGATATGGGAACATACATATATGTATAACTGATTCACTTTGTTATAAAGCAGAAACTAACACACCATTGTAAAGCAATTATACTCCAATAAAGATGTTTTAAAAAAAAAAAGGGGGTGGGGTGGCAGGATGGGCTGCCTTAGAAAAGTGTGAGCTTCCTAACTCTGAAAATATTCAAATAGAGGCAGAATAACCATCTTATTAGAGATATCCTAAGGGGGCTTTCAGCTCTTGTATAAAGTTAGATTAAATCTATTAATCTGAGATAGCAGAGCTGGTGGTTTTGGAAGAATCAATATTATTGATTCTTTTTATATTGAAAATCATAAGATTAGCCTTTCATAACTTTAAAATTATGCTTTGTTATCTATTTTGGGATTTTTTACTGATACGATTATAAAAAGGTAGACACGTGGAGCTATAAATATGCTCACCTTTAGGGATTAGGGTAGAGTATGTGTCTTTAGTTCCTTAAGCTCCTAGTGGAGCCTAGGTCTTAGAAATTTCTTCAAAAGTTCATTTCTCCTACTGTGCCACAAGTTTCACTCTGAAAAAATAGTAAGGGTATCAATGATGCATCCTCCAAGTGCAGGCCTGAGCCTCCTTACAATTAGGTACCTTGTGGTCACTGGAGGTACACTGCTTTTTAGACAGAAATAGTTCATTACCACTGGTTGGTCATGAAATACACGTTTTGAGTACCTTATGGCCAAGTATGCATCATTTGTATGAATGTTACCTATTTTAATTGAATATCTGGTCAGTCAGTAGTTATTTCGGTCCTGGGTATTACAAGGCAGCTTTATGGAGGCTATCAAATTGCTTTCCAAATCTGTTGAAGGGGCAGTTGTTATAGGATTAACTGGATCAACAGAGTCTAGAGAATCTGAAGTTGAATCAGAATTGGATTCCTCTACTAAATAATCTTTATCCTCTTTGGAATCATCCAAAAAATCTTTAATACTCCTGTTTCTCCTTATAAGAGTTGTTTCTTTAACACTAATATCTTTTTACTCTTTTGTTGGGGCTTTTTTTTTTGGCACTTTAGTTTCCTCTTACAATTGGATAAATAACAAGTAGAGTAGAAACACATAAAAATGGGTGATGGGGTGAGATAGTATTTCTCAGATATTAATTGTAATTTAGAACTATAATATTTGGACAGCATGATGCAAAGTGTAAGAACAGACTAGTTTGAAACAAAAACATGTGTAAAAGTTTAGAATATAATCAAGAGGTACCCCAATAAGTGGTATTGGGAACACTGGCTAATTGCTTGGGGGAAAAAGTTAGATTCCTACCTCTTACCATTATACATTTATCAAGATTAAAATATTTATATATAAAGAGAGTAAGCCATACTGATAGTATGAGAAAATAAATTTTTATTTTAAATGACATCATGGTGGAGAAAGTCTTTCTAGGCATGACACCAAAAGCAGAAGCCAAAAGTAAAAGACTGATAAATGCAATTATCTAAAAATTAGAACATCCCATATAATGACAAAAGAAATAATTAAATGCAAACATAAACTGGGAAAAGTATTTGCAACATATTTGAGGTGAATACATAAAAGTTCTTAAAATGAATATGGAAAAGAGAAAAAAGTAGCTCACCCAAAATGACCTTAGGACATGAAGAAGTAACTGGTAAAGAAGAAATAAAAATGGCCTACGTTTTAAATGCCCTGACCCATTAATAATCAAATAAATAAACATTATAAAGACAATAAAAGGTAGCATTTATCTATTAGAGTGGAGGCAAAAAGGATATCGAAGAGGTAAAGAAATAGGAACTTTCATACTCTGCTGGTGGGAGTATAATTTTTAAAACATTAATCATTTAAACAATTAATTTAAATGTTTTAAAACCTTTCTGGCAGGCAGATTGCAAAATATATTGAATCAATTATTATATCCTTGACACAGAAATTCTCTCTCTAGGAATTTAGCCTAAGGGAAAAAATTAGATGTACATAAAAGCATAAAATGAAATAGCATCCATTAAGGATTACAATGTAAGCATTCATTATTTTCATGGAGAGGTATTTATGTGATTTCCATAATTTCCTGTTTTAAAGGATACTGTAATAAATTTGCTTCTACATATATTGATATATTTATTCACAATGAGAGAGTTTCTTTGTCAAGTGAGATTAGTCATCCGATGCCCTTACATTCTTTATACATAGGTGTCTCATTTGCCTCACACAAATTCCAGATATTCTCCCTTTGGATCTGTCATTGAGGATTCTTTCCTTTCTCTTTCTCCCTTTCTTTCTCCCTTTCTTTCTCTCTTTCTTCCTCTCTTTCTTCCTTCCTTCCTTCTTTCCTTCTCTCTCTCTCTCTCTCTTTCTTTCTTTCTAAAATAGCCTAATCGGGAATTAATGGTGCAATTAGTGTGCTATTGCCCACCCTGAGCCACAGCCATCAGATGAAGAGCCAACAGAATGGTATTAGCCTTTGGACCAACAAATCAGTTCAAGCACATGTGTAAATATAGGAGAAACACCTCTACCATTATGTCTGCCTTCACTTTGGATCATTTAAGGGGCACGTTGAGAACATAGCTCCATTCCCCCACCTAAATAACCAACAATCAGTGCCTTGCAGATAAGTTGTTGCAGTTACTCATGTTGAGATGTTCCTTAAGATTTTCAAGCATAAGTATTGGCCCCTTCATGCTTTACCGTCAGATATAACTCTTAGTTATCACTGGTGGAAAGACTTGAAGGACTTGAGGAAAATTTAAAGAGTGGGAAAAGACACGAAGCTTACTCAATTTTCCACACTATCCATAAAACATCTTAGTGCCCAAGATTTAAGTTAACTACTGCCACTCTTCCTTACCTCTAGCCTCTGCTTTACCCACCTGAGTCTACCTGTACACTGGTATTGAGAACTTTTATACCTGCAGTGCCTTCCCCTATTCTCATTTCATCTTCTCTTTTATCATCTTTGCCAAGTCCCTTAACCACCTTATGTATTCTTTGAAGATAGAGGCCTGTCTCTTAGTGCTGCCTTACTTGCTGGCCAAAGAATGCTCCTTCTATATCCCACCACTTTGAAGAATTTGGAAAAGCCAAATTTAAGGGTAAGGAGACACCTAAGATATCTAATAATCTCATGTCCTGCTATTAATAATGAGTCTCACCATGGGAAAACCAAGTGTGAGGACAAAACGGACCTCCTCTGGGGTGTCTCCTTTATAAGAGGGTCAGGATAAAACAAACAAGGAGGCACAAATACATCTGAATCTTAATGCTCAGCAGCTGGGGTCTCCCTTCCCACAATCTTGCCCAGGTAAAATTCTCTTTCTCTGAGTTTCTCTTTCTCTGAAATCCTCATTCTACCATTCATCTACGATAGGCAGAATTCTTGTCACATTTGTTGAGTTAGCCCAGACCCTACACAGACCCTGACATGCAATATGCACTCAATAGTGTGATGATTTAATACGAAGGAATAAGCTAAGTTCTCTCTCTTCTTTTCGGATTTCATAAGAGGAAAAGCATCCAATTTTGTAAAGATAATTATAAAATTTATACATCTAGTAAGGAGTTCAGTTGTATCTAGAATAAGCTTTCTTTCCCTGAAGGTGAAAGGCTACATATCAGTGCAAGACCCGTGTGCCTAAATTTACATTAGGTGCTATAGGGAGTTTCAAAGATAATAAAAGATAGACTATGTCTAGGAAGAGATTATAATGTAATAAGAGACAAGTGAATTTCAAACACATACATGACACTGACATAAACTAAATAAAAAATATATAGAAATACGTGTTTTCAAATTTAAAAAGAGGTTGCTGGAATCATTAGGAAAGCTGATGGATGGTAGGCTAGAGAGAGAGTCCACACTTTGTACCACTCTGGGCCCTGCTCCTTGGCTGTTTTCCACCACAATTAGTTATCTGGCAACCTTGCAAGATCTTAATAAAAATAACTCATAAGATTTAGTCACATCAGGAAGGCCATCAGAATGAGTGATCACAAATGTTTTGAAAGGGTCACAAGCTAAGTCAGCATATAGGATACTCTTTGGAAAAAAAAAAAAATGCCTTATCTCTTTCATCTCCAAAGAAAACATTAGAAGACTATTGTTACAACCCTGGCACTCTCATTCCGTTCCCCCAAAATCTGTTAGTATCACGTTATGATGTTTGTGCCATTGCCAGGGGGTCTGATAAAATCCCACAGCATTTCTTTCATTTTTTCTTTCTCAGAGGAATAAATTTTTTCCAATACTGTTCTACACATTGCCACGCTTTCTAACCTAGTTCATACCAGACGTATTTTTACCTGCAATTACTTCAGGTTTCATGACCCAAAGGACTTTAAAAAGACATAACTACAATATTTATATTAAAAATTACACTCAAGAGATTGTGTAAAGCCCCTCACAGTTCACAAAACCCATTTGCCCATAGTTGTCATTTTAAACTTAAAACCACCCCTATGACTTGTTTGGGCAGGTTGTGGGATTTTTTTCCCATTTTAAGGAGGAAAAAATTGAAGTTTCGAAAAGTTAAGGCAAATTCTCAAGGTTAACATAGCACAAATAATAAAGTAATTCTTGAAAGTCATGTGTCTGCCTCCAAAACTGTGATCACCTGTATCTATAGATAGGATGCACAGCTGGGGAAAAGAGGGAGAGCAGTAGTGTAATCTTTCCTAGCACCCCTAGCATAGCGGTCTGGAGGCCAATGATTTACTAAACTCAACATACCTTCATAACAAGAATTCCATTAATCACCTTTTCCTTGTTATCCTACCTTTACCACCAGGAATGGCACTTCTCAGGTAAGACCAGTTACATAATTTTCAGGAACCAATGTCCTGTTCTTAGGGTGTTCTCAGTGCAAAACTGAAAAAGATTGAAAAATGCTTTCCTGAGATTTTATTATTAACTCAATGTAACCCTCTTAATTTTTGGATACTTCTGTTTACCTCATACCTCCAGACTTCCATTGTTTCCTCAGGCTTTTACTCTCCAGAACAATCCATCAGATCTACCCTCTCTGGGAAGAACCCTACACACTTTTCTGCCACCTTTCCCATGACATTAGAAAGAGGAAAATAAATGATTCACAATAAGACATTAATGATAGTAATCTGATGAGTGGATTTCTCATCTGATGGCAAAAGTATTTCTTTTGTGAATCTATAATGGAGTCACTTCGGACATTTGTGATCAGCCACAAGGGGAAAGAGAGGAAAAATTTGGAAACAGTCTTACTAGCAACTGCTAGCCTTAAGCCTCACCATAACTATTAATCTGGATATTCTCAAGTCTACAATCCTAGGTTTACATAAATAATTTATCCATATTGCTTTTTAAATAAATAATTACATTTTTTAAATGTTTAGACTATTACACTGAAATACTGTCCCAATGAAAATAATGAACTGTCATTCACAAACACATACTTTCACTGTCAACACGTTATAAGAGAAAACTGTGAAAGAGTAAAGGAATTGAATTCTGTGGAAGTTCCCCAGTGGATCTTCCAAGGTAAATAAAATGTCCTCTTTCTCTGAGCCGTTTTAAGCCTTGATTACATTAACTTTTAAAAAATGCACAGAGGAAATACTATTTTAGAGAAGGTTCTGAAATTGCCATATTTTTTGGAACTCTGGTACCTCACGATGACAGCATATGTCACTGTTAACCTTGTGTTATATTTCTGAACCAGTGTCCAGCACAGCCTCTGAGGCCATCTGCTTTTTATGGTTGTCAGCCCTGAAAATAGCCTGAGATGGCTGAATCCCTGGAACACATTTTTCCTCCTGTTTGGATTAGAATAGCACTTCCACCCTAATCAATCTCTCTATTTTAACTCAAGCATGTATTTGACAAACTTGCTAGGTTTGATTCTTTAGTATACGCAGTAGACTTTAATATCCCAGGTGATATTTGACATGGGGGAAGTTTCAGTGCCCATGCAACAGAATGCTAGTCACATTTGCTTTGCTCTCTGTTATGGGGGAAAAGAACATGTACTAAATAAAACCACAAGAGCAGGGATACTAGGAAGCCCTTGTTCTGGTATTTTCCTCGAGTTAACACTTGCACTATCCTCCTTACTCATTTAGATACTTCTGGTTATATAATTTTCCTATATCTATTATGATTTCTTGCCTCTCTACATAGCTCTTTGTTGCTCTCCTGACTATCTGTGTCTGATGGCTGAGGCACACCATCAAAAATGTGTGCTCAGACAAATGGTGAAAACAGAACATCTGAAAATGCAGGACTATTTCATGCAGATTTATGACTCAAACAGGATCACCTTTGTCCCAATTAAGCAAGCCTACTTGAAGAAAGATGGCTGAAACATTGTTTTTATAAAGAGAGATTTTTTTTAAGTGTCCCAAATAAAGCTAAAAGAAAAAGAACATAGGAGAAGATACAGGAAGAACATTACCTACTAAGTCATTGCGTTTGGAAACCTTGGAAACACGTATTAAATTGCTGTTTCTGAACTGGATGGAGCTCTGTGGAAATCCTCCTGTGACTTCTCTCACTGCCTTCATTCAATTTTATATTGTTTTGAGGGTCCAGGCAGAGACGATATGTAATTGGACATTTGGTGAATGCAGAGGAGTGAAACTGTGTACAAAGTTATTAGCTTATCTCCATTTGAAGAGCAAGGAGAACATTTTATTTCATCTAACTTTTTTATAGCAATCAATTAATCCTTTGCTTCAAGGATGACAACAGAATGCCTTTATTCATTCTCATGGAAACACTGACATCTAGTGTGTCACTGCATTAATGCAGGGCAGCACGAAGGCTAGGGAAACTACTCCAAGTTTGGGGATATTCAATGTTTTATGCTCTCTTTGATTAATTAATTTGGCCCATTGACTCTCTAGTTAGCTCCTGCTTAAAACTGTGGATAAAAAATAAAAATTCAAAGAAATTTATAGAAAACAAACTTAGCACACCTAACCAATAGCCTTCAGAAACCCTGTAAATAAATTCTTAAGGATTATTTTAGTTGAAGATTTAATTATTATTCATATGAACCAATGGTTCACTGAGCTTTAATAATGATAGAAACTAATACTTAGTATTTGGAGACCTATATAGTCTGTCACAGTAGTTCCTAAACTTTATTTCAGAGGTGATATTGACGAGCAGTATGAGCTCTCTGCCACGCTAAGTTCTGCGTACAATTTCAAGGGGCTCATAGAACCAGTGAAGTTTGAGGTTTCTGGTAACTGACTGTACCGCTGAACTGAATGAATAAGCATTTTCAGAACTCTAATGGAAAACTGATGAATTCATAAAAGTGCTAACAAAAGATCAAGATGAAAAAAAAATAATTACATGGGACTGAGTGAACTGATGAGGATGATTATAATTTTTGTGACTTTCTGTTTGAATTAAAAAAAAAAACAAACGACATGGAGAACCTAGTGGCAAGATGGGAGTAAAGACACAGACCTACTAGAGAATGGGCTTGAGGATATGGGGAGGGGGAAGGGGAAGCTGGGACAAAGTGAGAGAGTGGCATGGACATATATACACTACCAAATGTAAAATAGATAGCTAGTGGGAAGCAGCCGCATAGCACAGGGAGATCAGCTGGGTGCTTTGTGACCACCTAGAGGAGTGGGAAAGGGAGGGTGGGAGGGAGACGCCAAGAGGGAGGAGATATGGGGATATATGTATATGTATAACTGATTCGCTTTGTTATACAGCAGAAACTAACACACCATTGTAAAGCAATTATACTCCAATAAAGATGTTAAAAAAAAAAAATCCCACAAGGACTCAGAGGCAAAAAATATACAAATCAATTTTCACTGCAAAGTAAAGGAGCTGTTACAGTGGAGGATTACTGGACTGAATGTCAATATTATGACATAGTATGAGTGTGTTTCGTGTTTGGTAATTGCAATCATTGTTGCTTTTGTTGTGGCCATCCATTTACAATGCTTGGTGTCAGTCTATTTATCTCTTGTAAAAATAAAATACAGTGTGTGGGTGTGGAAAAAAAAAAAAGAACTCCTCAACTACTAATAACAGTTGAAAACTTTCATATAGCCTTTACTATGTACCAGACACTGTTCCAAGTTCTGTTACTGTATTAACTCATTTAATTATCACAGTTTTTTAAAGTAGATATTATTATTACCCTTTCCTTTTCTCAGAAAAGGATATTGAAACACAGAGAGATGAAAATATTTGCCCAAAGCTACCTAGGCACTAGGAGGTGTAGTTAAGATTCAAACTCAGGGAAGCTGACCTCAAAGTCCATGCTCTGTTCCATTGTCTGGGGCCTCTCACAGAAGGGGCACTGCAGAGATGGCTACCTGGGCACACAGAAACCTTACATATTGCTCTCATCATGGCCAATCTCTTTAAGCAATCTCTTCAGACTACTTATTTTATATTCTTCGGTTGCCCAGAGTTGCATCACAGCAAATAAATATGCACTACCTAATTGGGGGAGAAGTAGGCAGGCGGAGAAATAAGACAATATGCTTTGGAGCCTTTAAAAGGGAGATGTAGTGCAAGTCTGAGTTACTAGGTCCTTCAGGTCTTACAGCATTGGGCTGACAGCCATTGGGAGTATAAAAGACTAGTATATTAATTCCAAAAACACTGAACTTGAGCAAATAATGTTAGTTCTGGGGGCCAGAGATGTGACAGACCTTCTTTGTCCTATATGACCTTTAATCTTTTACTTTCATATCTTGTACTCCATAAAGCTCTTTCAAAGCAAACTACCTGGATTAACTCTTCTGTGGTCAAGCCAGGAGAGAAGGACTATAACATCTGCTCTCTAGCATGCATTTCTCCTGGGAGGCAATGAGGTTAGGAACCAGGGTGTATGCACTGGATTACCATCTTCCAAGACGTCCCTTAATCCAGCCCTGGACCATCCTACCTGCATTCCTCCCCAGAGATTGGAAGGAGATGAGGGGAAGAGGCTGTTGGACAACAATAAACCTGCTTCACTAGAGCCCTTCCCCCACACCCCAGAGCACTCAGCTGTCGTTTGGAATCCATTTTCAGGTGGTAAGAGAGGGAGGTCTTCGAAAAGATCTGCTTATTTCCAATGCGTCCTTTATAAAGTAGGCACTCTAGTTCTTTGACCTTGCCATGCATCTTTCCTTTGAAATGGAAGCAGTGAAGACTTTAAAAACATTATCTCGGGCTTCCCTGGTGGCGCAGTGGTTAAGAATCTGCCTGCCGATGCAGGGGACACGGGTTCGAGCCCTGATCCGGGAAGATCCCGCATGCCACGGAGCAACTAAGCCCGTGCGCCACAACTACTGAAGCCCGCGCGCCACATCTACTGAAGTCCGCGTGCCTAGAGCCCGTGCTCCGCAACAAGAGAAGCCACCGCAATGAGAAACCTGCACACCGCAATGAAGAGCAGCCCCCGCTCGCTGCAACTAGAGAAAGCCCGTGTGCGGCAACGAAGACCCAACACAGCCAAAGATAAATAAATAAAATAAATAAATTTATTAAAAAACAAACCGAAAAAACCCATTATCTCTTATTCTAGAGAGTTTTCCCTTTTCCACCCTTGGCCCAAACACTTAACCAAGCTAGAAATAGGGACTGCGTCACACAAATACAACTGGGTTTGTTAACACAGAACTTCTAATGCAGATAAGGAGGAACAGATGTGAATGTCCATGGATGGTAAAATGTTTTCTCCAGGGTATCCTGATGAATCTAAAAGAAAGGCACACATGTTTCCCAATTAAGAAAATGCCTGCCAAGCAATGGGTAATACCATATGTCTAACCTCTTAAATGAAAATGAGTGGCCAAAAGCTTTTTGATAAAAAAGAAAAGAATTATTTGTATTTGTGGCCTGGTCTTCTGAACTTGCAAAATATCATCTTTGCATTTTGGTTATCTCCACTATTATCTTAAGTATACTTGGACTATTTGATGGTGCTGTCGTAATTCTACAATTAATCTAGGGATATTTACCCTTCTCTTCTTTGTCTTTAAAAACACCATTTTCTCATTTAAGGAGAGAACTCGGTGCATTCCCAGTATAGTTTTAAGTAATTTTTAATATTCAGTGATAAAGGTCTGTGCTTCATACTTCACCACTGGGCTATCAATTTCTCCTCACAAACTCCTGAGGGATCAAATCAAAAAGCTTTTGAAAAATCAGAATAAATTCCATCTACTAACTCACCTTTTCCTTAATCTTTTCTGAGAAATTTGAAAGACTTGCTCAATAAATGCTAAAAAAATAATAAAGGTCAGAGAAAGTTCATAATTTCTTTCTAAGAGGAACATTTTCTTAAGTTCATCAAACTGGAATTTCCTAACTATAGGGGAAATAAGTAGCCTCATTAAGAGAGAATTCTGCTTTCATTTGTCCACTCAATGTACAGAATTGTGTTCTCCTGATCTAGGTATCTATATTTAACTTAATACTTTGTAAAAATGAGAGAAGAATTCATTGCAAAGAACTGAAACTTGCAATACAATGATAACCAGGCATAGATTACAACACATAGGACACGACTAACAAAGAATATTAGGTTGGTTCTGAGATGAATACCTCTTTGTTAAAGACCAACGAAGCTCCTTTACCAGTGGGATTAAGGGTATGAGCTCTCTTCAGTCTCATTCCAACTCCTTGGGTGCCATATGGCCATTGCTCCACTAGGGTGTTGTCAAAATATTTAAAACTCAGATTTGAACTTTGCTTAGGTACTTGTTAAATTAATAAAAATAATCTGTAATGTTATAGTATATATATATGATTTTATAATAAATGTAGTATATACAGTATCATTCATTCAGGGTTTACTCTTCTAAGTGTCCTACCAAACACTGCATTGTTTTTATTTCATTTAGTTCTCCTCTAATGAAACATAAACTCCATAAAGGCAGGGACATTTTTTTCCTATTCACCACTTTACCACCAGTGACTGAAACAGTGCCTGCTATGTAATTTGTCAAATAAATGTATGCATGTTGAAAGTATTATGATAAATATTTGACAGATGAAAAAACTAAAGCTCAGCAAAATTGCCTTGTCACAAAGCTATCAAAGAACAAGTCCCTTATCCAAGGTCAAACAGTAAGTTTTGAGGCTGAAGTATAACCCAGTTTTATCTGACTTCAAAAGCCAAAAGATATATTTCAGAGTAATAAAGTCTACTGCTATAAAAAGCACTGCTTTTTTCCATATGCTGTCTGTGAATTGTTAGCCTTGTCCCTCTAATCTGAGTGGGACACTTGGTTTCTTGGTGTTCTTTGTAGGAGACTCCACTCTCTCCTCTGCTATTAAGATAGGAAGCATTAAAGCCCTCTGCAGGAATACTGTTCCTACTTGGTGCCAAACTGAAAAGTGGTCTCCCATATGGGCAGGAAGGTGATATTCCCATGTACCACAATTACACACAGCTCACAGCAATAGCTCAAGACAGTACATACTTTTTAATACCAAATATCATATAGTTTGTATTGGGTCCCTCTATTTTCTCAGCCATTTACCTTCTTTGCATTGGATATTTACAATTTTCCTGCTTTTCTCCAAACTAGCTTCCTATCCTCAACTTTTTAAGATACAGGCTGCATTCAGAAACTGAATGATACTCATATTAAAATCTTGTGTTCAAGATTGAGCAAAAACTAGGAAGCAGTAAAACATGGATGGACCTTGAGGGTATTATGCTAAGTGAAATAAGTCAGATGGAGAAAGACAAATACCATATGATTTCACTCAGATATGAATATAGAAAACAAACAAACAGGGCTTCCCTGGTGGTGCAGTGGTCGAGAATCTTCTTGCCAATGCAGGGGACATGGGTTCGAGCCCTGATCTGGGAAGATCCCACATGCCGCGAATCAACTGGGCCCGTGAGCCACAACTACTGAGCCTGCACGTCTAGAGCCTGTGCTCCGCAACAAGAGAGGCCGCGATAGCGAGAGGCCTGCACACCGTGATGAAGAGTGGCCCCCGCTCACCGCAACTAGAGAAAGCCCTCACACGGAAACGAAGACCCAACACAGCAAAAATAAATAAATAAATAAATATATTTTTAAAAAAAGAAAACAAACAAATAAACAAAATAAAACAAAATAAATGAACAGACCAAACCAAACAAAAACAAACACATAGATACAAAGAACATAGTAGTGGTTACCAGAGGGGAAAGGACAGGGAGGAGGATGAAATAGATAAAGGGAGTCAAATGTATGGTAACTGATGGAAACTAAATTTTTGCTGGTAAGCATGCTGTAGTGAATACAGAAGTAGAAACATAATGTTGTACACATGAAGCTTGTATAATGTTATAAACCAGTTACCTCAATAAAAAGTAAAACAAACAAATAAATAAATAAAATTTATTAATTTTATTAAAAATTAATAAAACATGTTAAAAACATGCTTCCTTGACTGTTTGTGTGTGGGTCTATGTTCCCCGCTCCCTGAGGAGGAGCGCTCTGGTGTAGCTGAGGGAGTCCTGGCTGCACCTTTTCTAGCCATGTGATTTGGGGCAGGTGTTTTATCCCCAAAACTTTCATTTTCTCAGTGTGTAAATCTGGGAATAAGTTAAAACTTACCTTAAGGGCTGTTATTTGATCACTGAAATTTTTTAATTTCTTGTTTTACTCTGCAGGTAATAATATAAGCACATGTTACAAAATTCAAAAATACAAAAGAATATTTAGTGAAAAGTAAATGTCCCACCCACCCTTGTCTTCCAACTCTGAAACTAAGAACTGTTTCCTATGAGTCCTACCACAGGAATCCTTTGCATATTCAAGCTAATGTAATTTTTATTAATGTTTTAACAATATACCTGGTGTTTTGTCTTTCTTTTTTTTAATCTATCAACATTTCCTTAAGGTCTTTCCATACAGGAGAGTTCACCAAAATCTTACTCATACTTTTGAAAAGCTGTATGGGATTATTTCTGTACCATAAAAAATTATCTTTTGATTAATACGGAAGAACAAACAGGTAAAAACATTCAAGACATTTTGAAAAGAGAATAATGATAGAGAATTGGCCTACCCAGCTATCTAAATGTTGAAATAAATTCTGAAACAGTAAGTAAAACAGTACAATACTAGTGCAGAACAGACCACAAACAGAAAGAATATTAAAAAGACCTAGTATACATTTAAAAAATTGGTATATGCTAAAAGCTATGTAATTATTTGGATATTCAGAAAAAGTTAAATTATATAACTATCACATCCCATATATATTCTAAATGGATTAAAGAGTTAAATATAAAAGAAAAAAATGAAACCATAAAAGAAGTAAAAGAAAATGTAGGTAAGCATCTATTTGATCTTGGAGTTAATAAGGCCTTTTTAAGCAAAAGATGAATCTATATCAAAATCAACCATACCAAAGAAACTACAGCAGAATCAAAAGAAGAAACTATAAAGAAAAGTGATAGATTTCTATGATTTCTATTTCTATAAGTTTGACTGTGTGTAGAGTAAAAAATTCATTACATGAGAAAAATTAATAGGCAAATTACAAAAAGAAATATTTTGGAACATATATGACAGACAAATGGCTAACAACCTTTACATTGAAAGATGTCTCACCGATAGTAAGAAAAATAAAAACCATCCAATATAACTGTAAGCAAAGTACATAATGCGACAATTCACTAAAGAAAAGCTTATACAAATGGCCAATAAACATTTTTAACCTATATCTAACTTGCCAGTAATACAAAATGGTAAGTAATGCTACACGAACAATGAAGTGTCTTTTTTTTTCCATGTGTAAAGTTGAGAAAGATAAATGCACAATTCTCAGTACTAGCAAATGCTCAGTGAAATCGATGCTTTCATATTCTTACTACCTTTCTGAAGGGTAATTTGATATGTTATTCAAAAGCCTTAAAGTTGTGAATTTTTTGTCTTGTATTTCTTTTTATAAGAAGTTATTCTGGTAAAATGATCAGATTATACAGAAAGATTTATGTATAAGAATGTCCATAGAACATGGAGAAAAGTTTCAAACAACTTATATGGCCATCAGTGGTATGTTAGTATATACATATTTTGCTACACTAGGCAATTGCTAAATTTACGTTTTATAGAAAATGTAATGAGAAAAAAGTTCTCCATAAATAGCTAAATGAAAATCAGATTATAAAAGATTGTATGCAGTCCATTTTAAACATGTGTACATAAATGTACACAAACATATATATGTCCTATAAAAAAAGATAGAGTTTTATACAAACTGATGCTTTTCTGAGTGAACTAGTAAAGAATAATTTCTTTAATTTTGTACAGAAAAGTATTATCTTTATAATCAGAAAAAGTCAAAAAATGTCATTTTTAAATTAGAATCAGAGCAAACATCCCTGACTTAGATATCTAACTATTATTGTGTCACATTATTTGTATCAGACCTTACTGAATGTTGCTTGGATATAAATTTTCTTTAAAAAAATGCAAACAAATAAATACTATTTCAGATCATCTTTAGGAAATCTCTCAGCTCTAAGACTAAAGTCCAAAATATCCCGAGAGGCTCTAAATATTATTAAAATATTTTTATGTTTTATGTTTCTGCTTTGTGTTGAAGCAGTTGTTTAGATAAAAAATTGTGTAAACAAACACTGCTGAAGCCTAATTAAGAAACTAAAATACCAGTAAGTGTGACCATGTAGGTAAAAGGACTAGGATAGTTCCTGTTGTTATATGTAGGCATCAGCCATGGAATTTGCCAAGATAAGTCTGCCCTACCCAGCAACAACTATGACATCATATGTTCAAGTTCTACCATTGGCACAAAAAACAAGAATCAGGCTGGTAATCTAGGTCAAGAATTCATTTCAGCATGAATCACAATTTTTTAAGAGTGATTTGCCAATAATTTTTCAGTTTCTTTTCATGGTTTTCTGAGAAAGTCCAAAGCCATGATTTAGTTACATTACTTGAATTGACAACAAAGCTAGTCATGCATGAGAAAATCATTACTAATGTGTTTAAGCACCCTTAAATCTGTTTCTATTTCACTTCTCCCACGCTATTAGGACAATCAGCTCCACTCTAGTTTTCCAGTACTTCTAGTCAGGGTTCAATTCCCAAAATCAGATGAAACTGAGGACTACTTTAATTATCTAGAGATCTTCTGAGATACCCAAAAATGTCTGCTGATGCCCAGTTACCCAAAAATGTGCCAGCACCAAGGGCAGTAATACTTGCAAGTCCATGTTACATAAAACTTTCTAGCTAGCATTTCTTGATTGATTGATAGCTGATACACAGCAGTATATATCAATCCAAAATAGACTGCGGTAGATTATTACTTAAAAATGGAAGAAATGGATTTTAGCACACCAATGCTGCCACTGAGAACAAGAAGAAAAACCAAGATAAAAGATGGTAATCATCTGTTTGAAGTCAGCGGACTGCAGCAACAGAAAAGAGAATTGGAAGAACCGTACTCCAGAGAGGGGAGAACGTAGCAGAAGTAAATGGACTTCTGCAGTCACTTTTACCCTAGAGGCATTTGCCAATTCTGTGAATGGGCACAAGGAGGAGAATCCATTTCGTACCCGAAAAAAGGATGCTACTGGAGGACAGAGAAAGAAAAAAATACTAAGCCTTTGGTGGAGATACGTGGGGGGAGCCTCAGGCATACTGCTGGTTTTCCTCTCACAGCAGTTACCAATTTCTGCAGCAGTAGCAGGCAGAAAACTAAACCTTAAGCAGACAGTTTCTGAAAGATGAGGTAAAGCTTTGGCAGTCTCATAAAAATATACCATTAAATAAGTGAAAAGCCAACCCACAAAGTGAGAGAAAATATTTGCAACAATATATCCAACAAAGGTTTATAGCTAAAATATGCAAAGAATTAAGTATCATTATCATACTAAGTGAAGTAAGTCAGACAGAGAAAGACAAATATCATGATATCCTTATATGCAGAATCTGAAAAAAATGATACAAATGAACTTATTTACAAAACAGAAACAGACTCAGAGACTTAGAGAACAAATTTATGGTTACCGGGGGGCAGGGGGGGCAGAGTGGGAGAGGAGGGATAGATTGGGAGTTTGGACATGTACACACTGTTATATTTAAAATAAAATGCCTTTCCATTAAATAAATAAATAAATAAATAAATAAATAAATAAATAAATAAATAAACTTTTGTTACATTAAGCCATCGCTGGCCGGAGGGGCGGGGGGGGGGGGGGAGAAATTTTTCTATCTGTTAATACGTTTCCTTTGTAATGTAAAAATACATGTGCATTTTCTCTCACCATGATGATATTAGCCTTAAATTGTCTATTTTATGATTCATTCATTTAAAAATCACTCTTGGATTTGTCTAAACTGCTGTTTTTGTTTTAAAATGAATTAAGTTTTTGAATAAATTTTTAAATACTGAAAAATAAATAGAAGGGAGCCCGTCTAGGACTTCTTAAGAAGTCAATAAAGACAACCTATAGAATGGGAGGATATATTTGCAAATGATGTGACTGACAAGGGATTAATTTCCAAAATATACAAACCACATACAGCTCAATAACAAAAAGACAAACAACCCAACCAATAAATGGACAATAAAGCAAATAAATGCAATCAAGTGATCTAAAGCATTGTAATGAAAAAAAAAATAAAAAGAACTCATGATATAATCCACTCAGAAACAAATGGGCAAAAGAGATGAATAAGCACTTCACAAAAGGACAAATCCATTTGGATAATCACCATAAGGAAAGGTGCTTAATTAACTTCATTAATCATCAGGAAAGTGAGAATTTAAATCACAAAGCCATTACCACTACGCATCTACCAGGAAAGCTAAAAATAAAACAAATAGATAAAAATTCCAAACGTTGGTGAAGTTGTAGAGCAACTGGTACTCTCATACATTGCTGGTGGAACTATACACTGGAAAAATGTTTGACAGTATCTACTAAAGCTAAGCATATACACATCCTTGATCCAGGTATTCCATTCCTTGGTAGACTAAAGCTAAGCATATACACATTCTTGATCCAGGTATTCCATTCCTTGGTAGAAACTCTATAGAAATGTATAAGTGTATGCCCAAAGAGACATATACAGGAATGTTTACAATGGCACTGTCATAATATCCCCAAATTGGAAGCTACCCAACAATCTAATAGTAGACTGGATAAATAAATAGTTGTATATGTACACAACAAATACTATTTAGCAGTAAGGATGAACAAATTATAACTGTATACAACAACATGGATAAATCTAATGGACAGTAAAAGAAACTAGACCCAAAAGAGTGCAAATGTTATGATTTTACTGATTAAAGTATCCAAAACAGACAAACTTAGCCTATGGTGTCAGAAGTCAGGAAAGTGATTACTCTTAGAGGCTTAACAACTATAAGGGGACAAAAGAGAGCTTCTGGGATCTGGACAGTGTTCTGTTTTTAATCTGGGTGCTGGCCACATGGGTTTGTTCACTTTATAAAATTTATTCTGATACACACTTTTATTCTACACTTTTTGAAGATATATTTAAATTAAAAGTTTGCATCAAAATCTATATGCATATAGAAAGAGGAGCTGCCATTAGTTAGATTAAGATAACTGTCTTAGACTGAGATCAGTATCAACACCCCAGTGTGTATTAAATTCTTCTGTTATATGCAATTGATTTCTACATTTGTGACTATCAAACTACTGAACAAATATTACTTAAATGCCTAATTGCTATGTTAGTGGTAAAAACTTAAGTCGAAGATATATGATCCCCACCTTCATTTTACAAAAATACTTTGTTTTCACAAAGTATTTACAGTCTGTTTGGGGAGATAAGATTAGAGACAAAATTAGCAAACAGAATTTGAAGTTGAAGTCTAAACTCCTCTTGAATCCTGGGAGTTTTCAGCTGATTGAGTTTGGGAAATTGCTCCAACCACCAAGATATCCTTTGAGGATCACATTTTCTGCTTGCAGAATATGATGTTTATTTTTAAGGTTTTTTGCATCTATGTTTACGAGGAATATTGACTTATAGTTTTCTTTTCTTGTAATGCCTTTGAGTAACACTGGCCTCATAACCTAGGAAGTATTTCTCCTTCAAATATCTGGAGGAGTTTTTGTAGCATGGTACAAACATTTGATAGAATTAGTAAGTGAAGACATCTCACTTGGAATGTTCTTTGTGCATAGGTTATCTTTAATAGATAGTGGACTATTTAAGTTATCTAATTATTATTTTTCCAATTTTATTGAGAAATAATCGACATATATTACTGTAAAAGTTTAAGGTATACAGAATGATGGTTTGATTTATATAAATTATGAAATGATTACCACAATGGATTCAGCTAACATTTATCTTCTCATAGAGATACAATAAAAAGAAAAGAAAGAAAAAAAAGGAAAACAATTTTTTTCAAAATTATGGAATACTTCATGAATTTGCATGTCATCCTTGTGCAGGGGCTAATCTTCTCTGTATCATTACAATTTTAGTATATGTGCTGCCGAAGCAAACATGTTATTTAATTTTTGAATTAGCTTTGGTAGATTGTGACTTCCTATGAATTTGTCTTCTGCTGGTAATAAATTCTTTCTGTATTCATTTGGGAAAAAATATTTACTTTGCCTTCAGTTTTGAAATATATTTTCACTAGGTACAGAATTTTAGGTTGCTATGTTTCTACTTCAAACACCCCATTATCTTTTTTCTTGAATGGTTTCTGATGAAAAGTTTGCTATAATTCAGATTTTGTTCCACTTTTTTATTGTTTTACCTTTATTAAGCTGCCTTCAAGAATCTCTCCTTAGTTTTGGTTTTCAGCAGTTTGCCTATGATATATACAAATATGTTTATATTATATTCTGTGTGGGGGTTTCTGAGCTTCATATATCTGTTGTTCATTATTGCTAATTAATTTCATAAATTCCCAGCCATTATCTATTCAAATATTTATTCTGTCTACTTCTATTTTTTTTGTCCTTCTGGGAATTCAATTATTTATATTTTTAGACCATTTGCTGTAGACCCACAGCTCTTGAATATTATGTTGGCATTTGTAACTCTTTTATTCACTTTGCATTTGATTTTGGATAATTTCTGTTGACCTACCTCCACATTTAGTCATTCTTCATCAATGGCATCCAGTCTGCTAATCAGCCCATTGAAACAAATCTTCCTTTCTGATATCCTATTTTTCTTAATTTCTAATATTTTAATTTATCTCTTAAAATAATTTTTCTCTCTCTGCTGCAAGTCCCCATATGTTCTTGTATGTTGTCCACTTTTTTCACTAGATTTTTTAACATATTAATCAGAATAATTTTAAACTCCTGTCTAATTGATCTAACATGTATATCATCTCTGTGCCTGGTTCTATAGATTATTTTTTCTTCTTACAATGAGTCTTTTTTTTTTTTCTACTTTATGTGTATTATGCAACTTTTGATTGACTATTGAACATCACATATCAAAGAATAGTAGAGTCTGCTCTTTGAGGCAAATAGCTCTTATTCCCAGAGATGGGCATGACACTTCTCTCAGGCTGTTAGTGGAGGTAGGGTTTGATTCAATCTAGTCAATAACTGAATTGGGTTTGGTTTTGTTGTTATTGTTGTTATCCTCAGGGCATCATGGAATTCAAATACCTTCAGTGTTGGGTTGCCACTACCTTCTTAATGTAGAACCAGGGCTCCTGGGCCCACACAAAGCAGAAGGCTTCTAGTGTTCTTATTCTACCCTACACTTTCAGAAATCCTTGAATGTCTGAATTACAGAAGGAGTCTCTCTACACTCCTGTCCACTGGTGGGTTGCTCCTGCTTGTTACTTGGTGCTAGGCTTATGGTGGCGGTGAAAAGGGTGCTTAGTTCTCCTTGTTCAATCTCAGGCTCAGGCAAGGCTTGTTCACATGGGCCTTGTGGGTGAAGCATTTTCAGCGTTTCTTCCTCTTCTCCCTCTCATAGAAGCCAGACTTTTTAAAAAATCTGTGTCAGATTTTAGGCAGGAGATCATTTTCTGGCCCTTCACAAGTGGTAGCAGATCTTGCGTTGTACTGGTGCAGAATTTTAGGACCAAGAGGTTTTTCTGCCCCTCCAAAGGCATACTTGATGGCAACTGTTTTGTATCTTCCCACAGTGGCTAAGAATTTTGTTTCATATGAGAGAAGGATCTGGTGAAGTAAGCTGTGTTTTTTGCTGTGTTTTGTCTCCCGTGTTATCAAATCACCTCCTGCATATCTGAGTTAGGAGGTAGAGAGGGGTTCTCCAGTCTCCTGCCCTATACCCAGTCTCTCTTTGAGCATTTATTGTATTGATGGATCAGTGGAGAAGAGTTCGTGAGTGAAGACAAATTTTCCTTCTCTCTGGGGCTTTCAGTTTTTTTAAACTGAAATCTTCACCTACTCTTGGCCTTTAAGAAGTATTTACAGTACTGACTGGTTTTTTTCTTACGTACTTTTATGACAGCAAGTATTCTTCCCACGCTCTGCCAAAGTTGAAAAGATTTGTGTCTGCTTTCCTCCTGCCAAGGGATCTGTCACTTTTCAGAATTCAGTTTTCTTGGTTGTCTTTTGACCTCAGCACTCTGATAGCTTTGGGATAAGTTATAATTTTGTAGATCATCTGCTTTTTCTCATCAATAGGATGGGAGCAAAATTCTTTTGCAGCTTTCAGCATCCTAAGTTGAAGAACCACCTGTTAGGATTTTCACTGGGATTAAAATCTACAGATCAATGTTGAAAGAATTTTCATCTATACAATATGAGTATTTTAATCCACTTAATTTTTGAGTGGTTAATTTATAGCAATCATGGTTTTTATCATTGTCATAATATAATCCTGTAAGTATCCACCCTTGCTGAAAATTACCCTTACTGAAGTCCACATCTCCTCTGGTGGCAAAGGCAGGGAGCAAATGTGAAAGGAAGATAGTGATATCACCTTTTTTCTCCTTTCACAGGGCATAATAACACCCATTCAAAGTCAAACAGCTACTAATTGATTACAGATATGTCTACAACCCAGATCTTATTGACCCCAGTCCACAGGTCTTTCCACTACACACTTTTCAAATTTTTAATTTCTGTTCCTATAGCGAAACCTTTCAACTTTGGATATTTGTGCTGAATCTTTTGAAGAAAGGAAGGTCTTTACTTCTACAGAGTTTTTTCATATTCATCTTTATCAGTGCTTTTATCCAGGCCTATCATTTTTGTCACTTTACTTCCTATATACATTTGTATTCTTGGTAGTCTCTGGGATTTCATCACTTGAGGTTCTTTCTTTCATCAAAATTAGAAGAAAAAAACTTTTAAAATTAAGTAATCTAGTAGATAGGCCTTGCCATTCTCTACTTGAATTTGAAGTCCTGAAATTGGAAGACTAAGGCTGGATTTTAAGTTAGTTAGCTAGACATCTTATAACTCAAATAAACATAGCCATTGTCATGGAACTGGAAATCAGGATCCAGATATGAGGGAAGGGGGACATAAGAACAAGGGATGGAGCAAATTACCCTATAGAAGGACAGTGGTAACAGCATTCAATGCAGTAAAATAAAATAGGTGTTATCTGAAGTTTTTCCCAGACTTATTTACTGCTTTCTTTCTACGCTTCATGTATATTTATAGACTTCTGATGGACTTCTCCTGGAAGGAGAAGAAGAGTTCAACAGAACTTGATAGTAAATAATTATAATAATTTCCAAAAAAACAGTTAGTTACGGAACAAGATTTCAATCAGGTTATCTAACTCTGCAGCAGGGTTCAGCAAAATAAGGTCCACAGACTAAATCTGACCTGCCACTTGTTTTTATAAATAAAGTCATATTGACACACAGTCATTTCTACTCCATCCTCCTTATGCAACCATAGAGATATTTTAAACCACAAATTTAATCTTGCACTTCTTACTAAAAACCTTCTAAAGGCTTCCTATTGCTCCAAAACTCTTTATATAGCATATGAAACTACTCATAATATGACCCCTGCTTACCTAAGCAGACTCCACATTTATCTCTATTTCCCATTTTATATTCTGTATTTCAATTGTGCATTTACTATATTTACTCTTTTGCCTCTGGGCCTTTGCACATACTTATCTTTGGCCTCAATCAACTCATCTTATCTCATCCTTCTGGTCCCAACATAGAAGTCCTCATTTCCTTGGGAAAGATCCAGACACCCAAAAGTTCCATGTGCTCCCATAGAACCCAGAAAAACTGCTACCAACAGTGATCATACTGTTAACTATTTTGTTTGTGGTATATATCAGGGGTTGGTAAACTACACCCCATAGGCCAAATCCAGACTACTGTCTGCTTGTATAGTCCATGAGCTAAGAATAGTTTTCACTTTTTAAGAAAAGTGATATTTCACAACATGCCAAAAAATTATACAAAATTCAAATTTCATTGTCCATACATTCAGTCTTACTGGAGCCCAGCTACACTCATTTATTTACATATTGCCATTCACTAGAGGAAGGTGTTGCAGATATAAGGATAAAAGAGAAAATACTATCTCAGACTCCCCAGCTTACAGCAACCACAATACCTTTCCCAGTGTGTGGCCCATAGAAAGCACTCAATAATTATTTATGGCATTAATAATGTGTGAATAAGTAAGTAAAACTATTTTGCCCAGGAATCGGCTGCAATTAAGCATAGAATCTAGCCAGATTTTTCAATTCCTAGCCGAGTACTCTCTGCAACTAGGTCAGGCCTCCTTCCATATGATTTTAGAACAATATTACTCTTAGAGTAATCATGGAATTAAAATTCCTTCCAGTTGCTACATAGTCTTAGATAGTCCCTAGAATAGGGTTCTAATATGCTGAAGTGTTCCTAAGAAAACCTCCCCTGTTATGCCCACAAAGAGTAAATAATGATAGAGGATCACTTCTGTTTGGAGCTCCACTTATTTAAAGCAGCATTTTGATAAGTTCAGGCATACCTCAAAAGCACAGCTTATATGGAAAAAGTATATAAAAGCAAGCACCGTGATTAACCATATCCAGATGGGAGAAAAATGTGTTGACATTTCAGCAAGAACCATCTTCAGTTCAAGCCAAAAAAAATCCCTATTTATACTTTCTAGTCAGCCAAAATTTCCAGCTGCATGGATTCTCTGGTGAACAAACAGTCCAGTGCACAGAATAAGGTCACTGAAGAATGTGGCAGTAATCACAGACTGTAATTAAGCAGTAATGACCTCAACCTGAAGCTTTCTTCAGGATTAATGAATACCTGAGAAGCCAGTGGCCTGAGGCAGCCCTCATTCCATCCAGAATGCACTGGGATAAAGTGAGCACTATAAACAAAATGTGTTTCCAGTCTAAATCACTCCCCGAAGTTACCTTTTCCACTATTACGTCACAGAGTTGGATTTTTTATGACACTCATTGTGGAAAAAAAAAATGAAGTTTAAGCAAGAAAAGAGAAAGAAAAGTTTGGAATTCAGAAACAGTAGGGGATTTCTCTGGAGTGGGGAGGTGGAGGTGAGTGTGAACTATATTTAGTAGATCCAGCTTTAATTTTCAGTTTAGCTCTGAATCATAGGAATAAGAATACTTATTATGTGCCAGATGATGCCAATAAATTTACCACTTTAGTAAATGTGAAGTGAAATAATGATTAATATCAATAACTGTTATAGTTATCATTACTATGGCTTTTTATGCCTTGGCTTAACTGATGAGAAGAGAGGGAACAAGCAGACTATCAGGTTAGTAAGGTGACCATCAAAATATTAGCCATCATTTACTTGCTGCTTACTCTATGGCAGGCACTTAATGGATATTCTGTCTCTTCCCTTAGAGGTTGAACATCATTATCTCCTTTTCATAGATAAGGAATCTGAGAATCAGAGAGGTTAACTAATTTGTCCTAGGTCATTCTAATCAGTGTAGGGGTTGGGATTCAAGCCTGGGTTCCTCTGACTCAAAGGCCCAAACCTGAAATCGCTATGTGCTATGAGTTCGCTGATCTGAAAGTTCTCTGTCAATCATTTAGAAGTAACGAGATAGGATTGTCAGGATGAATGTCAATGGGGAAACTGAAATGGTAGTAGAAGATCAAAGTCATTAACAAGCTACTAAAAGGTCCTTTTATGTGTATCGGGAATGTTAGAAGGGACAACTCAAGAGAGACGAGGATTTTAATGTGGAGTCTGCTCTTTGTGCCATCCTCAGGGCTTGGTAGCACTTCCATGTCTTGATATGAATGTAGGAGCCCCATTGTAACCATAGGTTCCAAAAGGTACCCTACAGTCACACTAGCCAACCTCAGTCCACCATGTCAGAAATTTGTTCAGTAAAAGACTAAGGTTTATTTTTTAAAAGAGACTTAATTGTAAATATGCCTGAGAGAGTTACCAGTTGTGACTTAAATCCATCCTGAGATGGGAAAAACTGCTATTGGTATCTTTCTTAAAGATAAGAGCAGGAGGCTAGTTTTACAGCTTGAGGAATTAAATACTGTATTGGATTATAAAAAATCCTTTATATGAATACTAAATTAAGGAAAAGGAGAGGTGGGAAAGGGCATATTTATTTGTCTGCTGCAGACAAACATGGAAAAGATAAAGTAACCAGATGCCTACCTCCCTATTCTCACCGCCTGGTCCCAAATTGGGTAGCCAGGCATACCTTCTTCCTTAAGATAGAGGGGTCTGATGAGAGAGAAAACATGAAAGATGTTTTGGACAACTGTTGGGTTGGCCAAAAAGTTCATTCTGGTTCTTCCATGAGATGTCATGGAAAATAGTAACAATGGTTGACTTCACCGAGACTTTATTTTCAGGTATGTCTTATTCTTTTAGGAGAAATGAAAGCTTATAGTGGGGTCGCAGAGCCTCCTCCAAAGACACAAAATGTGATGGGTCCATTCCATTCATGGACTGTTCCTCAGTGTGAGAAGCAGACCTGTTCCTAGTGGTCCCTTTCTTCCTTGTTGTTACATCACTATGACCTCAACTGATTTACCTTACTTAGGAAGACAACATTTGGCAATATTCAAGCAAACAAAACCTTGGCAGCCAGGTCTCAGATACTAGGGTAAAATTATGTTTGAACTATGGTATTTTTAAGCCAAAACATACTCAGTTCTTAAACTAAACTTTATATGACCTCTGCCTTCCTTTTTCCAAGGGGAGAAAAATTTAAGACTATTTGGGGGGAAATTCTCAATACTTTGAGACCATTTGCTTTACCTTTCCTCATTTTCAAGGTCAGATAATCACAAACACAACTTGAAAAATCTCCCATTTGGCCATGAGCTACCAAATTCAGAGAGTAAAGTAGAGTGAACAGAAAGAGAAGAGTGAAGAAGCTATAGACATGGATGACTAACTTTACTTAATTTGTAATAAATAGAAATCTTGCAAACTTTTCAAAGCAGAAAATTATTTTACATTCAAACACAATGGCCAAGATTGGGACAGAAGAGTGTCAACTTCTGAATGGGTAAGAAACCTGTTTGCAAACTGATGCTAAGGCAATAATTAGAGAGAGAAGAGGAGAGGGTGAAGAGGAAAGGAGAGGGGTACGTGTGTGGGAGAGAGAGAGGGAGAGAGAGAGAGATGGGGGCAGGGAGGAGGAGAGTTACTGAATAAAGAGTTCAATAAAGAGTCACTAAATTTAATAACTTTTCTAAATTATGAATAATTTACAATCTAAGGTCTAGTCCCATTCAAGTCCCAGTCTGGGCTCCCTAGTACAAGATGAGTGTTGAAAGAAGGAATGAAAAGGAGATAATAAAATCCATTCTCAGCTTCTGGTTATAGAATATAGAGGAAAAGAAGCACAATGATTCTATGCCTCTCTGCTGATACTGTTACCTAAAAGACATTTCCCTCAACCACAACTGGTTAGCTGTTAATTTTGGAAATAGTAAAAGACCCCAGGTGGGAATTAATTAGCTGGTTTTCCGGAGGATTCAGTGAGTAAAAATTTTGTCATTTTTGCATTTGTAGACAATTATTCCATCCCACTTAACTTCATTCTCTAAGCTACTTCTAATTTGATGATTCTCAATCAGAAGTATGCATCTGAACCATCTGTAAAACTTTTAAAAAATGCATATCCTCTCCTCATTCCAGGTCTAAGGAGTAAGAACCCTTAGAAGGAGGGGCACCCATATGTGTATTGATTAAAATGTTAAGAGCATGGTATCAAGGCTGTTTCAGATCAACTAAGTAATCACCTAACACTCTACCTCTTTCCAAAGTGAGAGATCAGTAAAATAATTCATAAGAAAAAATAGGCATCAATAACTTGGACACTCCACAGGTCAGAATCACAGAATCACCTTATCCGCTATGATATATCCTCTTGATATGTAATATTTCTCCTTTAAAAAAGTCATGCTAGAAAGATTTTATAGCTCTTAGAGGAAATAGTTATGAGATTTACTATCATGAACCAGTTTATTTTGGAGCCCTACTGAAACTATGGGTAAGTAATTTATTATTGAATTAAAATAAAAATGATGCCACAGACCTTAACATCCATCCATCCACCCGTTCAATCATTGGATACTTACAGAACACTAACTGTGCATCAGAAAGGCACTATGCTAGGCATGGAAGATAAAGTGATGACCTAGATAAACCTATTCCCTTACTTCAAAGAGCTAACAGTCAAACAGAGGAAGATAGACATTAAAGGAGAAATAGTTTAAAAATTATCCTATCTGGACTACTGAGGAATCCTCCTACTACATTATAATCCATTACTTTGACACCATTTGAAGAGAAATGTCTAGTAAACATTGTTGAATTTCAAAATGCTTGTGGGTCCACATATTTGAGAGGCATATAAAGAAACTAAAATTGTTTTAAGAGAGCACATCCTTGATGCTAAGGTGACTTGAAATCATGTTATATGAAGAACAAGAAAAGGAATGGTAATAATTAGTCTAGAGAAGGCAGACATTTTAGTAATCACCAGGCCTCTGAAGTTTGAAATGTGGCAAAGAAAGATGATCTAGTTCGTAGGGTCTTTGAGAGTTCAACAGAGAACAACAGATAGAAGCAAGAGAAGGCAGATTCCATTTCAGAAAAAGAAATTTCTTTGATTTTCTTAATCAGGATTGTATCAAGATCAAATGGGTTTCTAAAGAAACAATGAGATTTCCTTCAGTGGCATGTTGCTTCATCTCTTAGCAAGGATACTGTAAACTTTTCAATTGAAAAATGGGCAGTTGGGGTGTGGCCAAGATGGCAAAGTAGGAAGACCCTGAGCTCACATCCTCCCATGGGCACAGCAAAATTACAACTATTTACAGAGCAACTGTCTATGAGAACAACCCGAAGACCAGCAGAAAAGATTTTCCACAACTAAGGATATAAAAAAGGAACTGGGCTTCCCTGGTGGCAAAGTGGTTGAAAATCCGCCTGCCAATGCAGGGGACACGGGTTCGAGCCCTGGTCTAGGAAGATCCCACATGCCGCAGAGCAACTAAGCCCGTGCGCCACAACTACTGAAGCCTGCGTGCCTAGAGCCTGTGCTCCGCAACAAGAGAAGCCACCGCAATCAGAAACCCGTGCACCGCAATGAATAGTAGCCCCCGCTCACCACAACTCAACTAGAGAAAGCCCGCACGCAGCAACGAAGACCCAATGCAGCCAAAAATAAATAAATAAAATAAATTAAAAAAAATCAAAGGGAACCACAAGAAGACAGGTAAGAGGAACAGAGACACAGATCCATACCCTTGAATAAGTGACCCACAAACAGGAAGACAATCACAATTGCAGAGATTCTCCCCAAGCAGAGAGAGTCTACAGTCCCATATCAGTTTCCCCAGCATGGGGGTCCTGCACCGGGAAGATGAGCTCAGAGAATAACTGGCTTTGAAGGCCAGCAGGGCTGGCATATGGGAGAGCCAGAGGACTGTAGGAAACAGAGACTCTTAAAGAGTGCTCACAAAATCACACACGCTCCAAGACCCAGCAAAGAGGCAGTAATTTGAAAAGAGCCTTGGTTAGACCCATTTGCTAATCTTGGAGAGCCTCCTGGAGAGACAGGAAGCAATTTGGATTCCCTCTGGGCACATACATACTGGCAGCAGCCATTCTGGGGAGCTTGTTCTACCACAAGGACATTGGTGATGGCGATCACCATTTTGGAGTCCTCCCTCTGGCCTATTAGTGCCAGGGGCTTACCCATCCACCAGCAAGCCAACACCAGTCCTGGGACCCCCCAGGTTCCATAGTCAGCTATTCCAGGACCTGGCCACATCCCCCAGTAGGCCAACCCCAGGACACCCCAGGCACTATTGCCAGCCACTCTAGGACCTGGCCCTATTTACTAGTGGGTCAGCAGCCTCCACACAAGGCAGGGCCTGGCAGCCAACTGGGCCTGGGGCCAGCCCTGCCTGTCACTGGGCCCACAGTAGTCATCCCGGACCACACAGCCAACATAACGGGCACTCTCTAGAGCATATACCTCTGGTGACCAGAGGGAAGTGTGCTGCTGGGTCCCATAGGACATCTCCTACATAAGGCCACTTCTTCAAGATCGGGAAATGTAACCAACCTACCTAATACATGGAAATAAAAACAGAGAATTAGGCAAAATGTGGGACAGAAGAATATGTTCCAAAAAAGAAACAAGAGAAAACCCCAAAAGAAGAACTAAGCAAAACGGAGATAAGCAATTTACCCAAAAAGTGTTCAAGGTAATAATCATAAAGATGCTCAATAAATTCAGGAGAAGAATGGATGAACACAGTGAGTTCCAAATAATTCTCCTCCTACAGCTATATTTTTGCCTTTTCCAAGGATAAATGACCTTGTCTTTCTATACAATATCATCCAAATCTTTTGGTAATATTTCATTTCAGGAATTGCTTAACCTTTTTGCATGGAGAGGATGTATCTAAATCACCCAACAGCCTTTAAAAACCATTGAGGATTCACTAGATCTCAGTAGATCCTGGGAATCTCTGTTTTGAAAAAGCTGCTTCCAGTCTTTATGACGTCAGACCTAGTGAGGGAATTTCTGCTTTGTCATCTTATTCCAACCCACACGTTTGTCCTCATCCCCTTCCTTTCACGAGCACATATTCCCGTAAGGAAAAATCACAGAACTTCAAATCCTGAATATATAGATTTAAATCCCAGACAATCTATTAACTAGTTGTCTTTTAGGCAAGTGGCAATATCTTCAAGGCTCTTCTCGACAGGAATGTATTAATATTTAATCTGAAGGACTGTTTTAAAAGCTAAATTAGATTATGTACATAAAGCACCTATCATAGTCACTGGCACGTATGAGTTTAATAGAAGGAAGCACTTACTGTCAATTTCTCATCACTACTCAACTCTACACATGTTGAACATGATTCCTCTAATAATCTATTAAATCATAACTGAACTTGAAGGACCACAGGTATACACAGAGAACCTCAAACTCCTCTTATTATTCTCAACAACACTGACCACCACCCAAGTGAACTTGGTCCCTTGAAAATGGTCAAATAGTATTGAGATATATGAGAATATTTGTGCTTAGAAGGTCAAAATAGAATCTTCAGCAGATGAGTAATTTGTTGTACTTTGCAAAAAGAGTAAGAAAGGAATTTTAAGAATTAAAAAAATAGATAATTTCACAATCTAATTTTAATACTATTCTCCCTGAATAAGATCTTTGCATTCTGAAAGGCATCCCTCTTTATAGGGAAGGGTGCAGTAAATGCTGTGTCATAAATTTTGGACTTCCCTTCCTTTAATCCTAGGGTGGACACATTTTTGTAAAGGAAGTTTACCCCTTAAGTTTCTGACTCTCCTGAAATAAATATTGAGAATATCAGAGTTCAGAAATTTCTGAAATGGGCTTACCTTTAAAAACTTCAGCTGACTCAAAACAAATTTTTTGTCCACACTTGCCACCAGTCTAAATGTAGGACAAACCAGAATGTGTATGCTTGATCATCATTCTTGCCATAGCTTTCTTGCTGGACACCTGCAATCTTATTTCTTATAGGGTTGATCCTATCAGGGCTTCTAGTTAACTCCCAACCTGGAACATAGTACGTGTTCAATAAATGTCTATTTAATCTATGAATGAGTGAATGGGTATTATGGGAACATAAGGAGCAGGTATTTAACACAAGTTGTAAAAGAGAAAGAAAAGCTTTGGGGAGAGATTAAATTGAAGTTGAGTCTTGAGTGATGAATGGAAGTTTGTTGGGAGCAGATGTGGAATGTGTGGAAAAACAGCCAAGCAGAGAGAACTATATGACTTAAGAAACAAAGAGGAGAAAGAGCATCTTCAATATGAGGACCAGCAAGTTGCTTTTCAAAGCAATAGTTAGGGATAAGCCTGAGGAGTAGGCAGGATTCAGGTCATAAATGAATTTGATATCACATTTAAAAATTTAAACTTGACTCTGTAGGTGATGAATAGTTGCTTAATACAGAAGAAACTTTTTAAGAAAGGAAATAACTGAATCAAGTAAATCACATATATATATATATATATATATATATATACACACACATATATATATATGTATATATATATTTTTTTTTTTAAATGGGTCACTGTGGTAGATGCATGTAGGATGGATTTGAAGAGGGCAGGGGTTGAAACTTGAGTCCGGGAGACCAAACCACTGGATATTCAATACATATTTGTTGAAATAATGATGGTGAAAATGAGGACAGTAGTGACAATAATTATAGGCATAACTATGTTAATGATGATGATGATTATATACCCAACTTTTGTCAAAGGCTTACTATACATCAAGCCTTATGCTGAGCATTTTACATTGTTACCTTATTTAATTATCATAACAGATCTATGAGGAAGGTACTTATTTCATTTTACAGATAAGGAAATTTAGACTTGAAGAGGTTTTAAAAAAAGTGTCTCATCACCCCTGTGGTATTCTTCCCCAAACACATAACCTTAGTCTAAGAAGAGAAAACATCAGACAAATCCAAATTGAGGATAATTCTCCAAAATACCCAACCAGTACTCTTCAAAACTGTCACATTCATGAAAGATAAGGAAGGATGGAAGAATTGTTTGCTTTAATAACTGTATTATTGTTATATAAGATGTCAATATTAGGAAAAACTGGGTGAAGTTTATATAGAAACTCTCTACTATCTTTGCAAATCTTTTGTATGCATAAAAATATTTCAAACTAAAAATTTTTTAAAACTTCTATGTGCCCATAGAATATAGCAGGCAAAATATAAGATAAGCCTGAAGTATTCTGTAGTGCTATAAGATAAGGTAGTTTAAAAATTTTTTAAAAAAGATACAGGACCCAATCTGAAGGAACTCCCAATAGCCACAATTTGAGCAACATGATAAATAACAGAAGAGTTGGATTACAAGCCAAAGAATAAAATAAGTATCTATGTGTCCATACTAATATAAAGAAATGATTGGATGTATAACTAAATGGGGTTTAAGAGACAAATCTTCCTTACAAAAGAATTCCAAATAATAAATGTAGAAGAAATTGGGAAAATGGAAAATCACCACTAGAACACCACATGATAATTGTTGCAGACAATATCCACTGGAAAATGTTAAAATTAGTGGGTAGTGGACTTCAGACTATACTACAAAGCTACAGTAATCAAGACAGTATGGTACTGGCACAAAAACAGAAATACAGATCAATGGAATAGGATAGAAAGCCCAGAGATAAACCCACACACATATGGTCACCTTACTTTTGATAAAGGAGGCAAGAATATACAATGGAGAAAATACAGCCTCTTCAATAAGTGGTGCTGGAGAAACTGGACAGCTACATGTAAAAGAATGAAATGAGAACACTCCCTAACACCATACACAAAAATAAACTCAAAATGGATTAAAGACCTAAATGTAAGGCCAGAAACTATAAAACTCTTAGAGGAAAACATAGGCAGAACACACTATGACATAAATCACAGGAAGATCCCTTTTGACCTACCTCCTAGAGAAATGGAAATAAAAACAAAAATAAACAAATGGGACCTAATGAAACTTCAAAGCTTTTGCACAGCAAAGGAAACCATAAACAAGATGAAAAGACAAACCTCAGAATGGGAGAAAATATTTGCAAATGAAGCAACTGACAAAGGATTAATCTCCAGAATATACAAGCAACTCATGCAGCTCAATATCAAAAAAACAAACAACCCAATCCAAAAATGAGCAGAAGACTTAAATAGACATTTCTCCAAAGAAGATATACAGATTGCCAACAAACACATGAAAGGATGCTAAACATCACTAATCATTAGAGAAATGCAAGTCAAAACTACAGTGAGGTATTACCTCACACCAGTCAGAATGGCCATCATCAAAAAATATACAAACAATAAATGCTGGAGCTGGTGTCGAGAAAAGGGAACCCTCTTGCACTGTTGGTGGGAATGTAAATTGATACAGCCACTATGGAGAACAGTATGGAGGTTCCTTAAAAAACTAAAAATACAACTACCATATGACCCAGCAATCCCACTACTGGGCATATACCCTGAGAAAACCATAATTCAAAAAGAGTCATGTACCACAATGTTCATTGCAGCGCTATTTACAATAGCCAGGACATGGAAGCAACCTAAGTGTCCATTGACAGATGACTAGATAAAGAAGATGTGGCATATATATACAATGGAATATTACTCCGCCATAAAAAGAAACGAAATTGAGTTATTTGTAGTGAGGTGGAGGGACCTAGAGTCTGTCATACAGAGTGAAGTAAGTCAGAAAGAGAAAAACAAATACCGTATGCTAACACATACATATGGAATCTTAAAAAAAAAAAAAATGGTTCTGAAGAACCTAGGGGCAGGACAGGAATAATGACCAAGATGTAGAAAATGGACTTGAGGACATGGGGAGGGGGAAGGGTAAGCTGGGACGATGTGAGAGAGTGGCATGGACATATATACACTACCAAATGTAAAATAGACAGCTAGTGGGAAGTAGCTGCATAGCACAGGGAGATCAGCTCTGTGCTTTGTGACCATCTAGAGGGGTGGGATAGGGAGGGTGGGAGGGAGATGCAAGAGGGAGGAGATATGGGGATATATGTATATGTATAGCTGATTCACTTTGTTATAAAGCAGAAACTAACACACCATTGTAAAGCAATTATACTCCAATAAAGATGTTAAAAAAAAAAAAGAAAGAAATTAGTGGGTAGAACTCCAAGGAGAAACAGGATATTTTCATACCTACAAAGTATCTCCACAAAAATATTTTTTAATTACTATGATGGTTTTAACATATATCCACCAATTCTTTTATACTTTCCCTCTGAGGTGGAATATAATCCTCCTTCCTTTGAGTGTGGGTAGAACTTACTTACTTTTAATGTATAGAATATGGAAGAGGGTAGGGAAGTAATTTTATAGTGGAGAAACCTGGCAGAAACTGCCTTAACCAAGAGACCAAGGTTCCATCACCAGTTATAAGTCATATTGATATCATATACCTCGTGTATGATACAATGAGAAACACTTCAGCTCTGTGGTATTTTTTCCAAAAATCTATAACTCCGTCCAATCATGATAAAACATCAGACAAACCTAGGGGCACTCTACAATACTCTTCAAAAGTTTCAGGGTCATGAAAAAAAAGAAAAGAAAAGACAGGGAAACAGCTAACAGATTGATTGGAACAGACTAAAGAGACAGGACAACTACATGCAATGTAGTGCTCTGGATTGAATTTTGGACCAGAAAAAAATAATATTAGTGGGAAAACTGGTGAAATCTGAACAAAGCCTATAGTTCAGTTAGTAATATTGTATCAATGTTAATATTGTTCCTAGTTTCAGTGAATGTACTACTGTAATATAAAATGCTAACATATGAGAGGCTGAATGAAAAGTAGAGGGGAACTTTCTGCACTACCTTCACAACTCTTCTGTAAATCTCAATTTTTTTCAAAATTATAAAATAATTGTAAGTACCCCCAGTCAAAAGACATTAATAAAGTGTTCATGGAAAATAAAAGAGAAAGGTAAATGGTCCCATAAGAAAACAGGATTAACACCACTCATAATAAGAGGAAATCAAATTCAAATTATCCTGAGATATCATTACAGTTGACCCTTGAACAACAGGGGTTGAACTGGGTGGGTCTACTTATGTGTGGATTTTTTCAACAAACACATACAGTAATACACATTTGGTAGCTGGTTAAATACATGGATGCAGAATTTCAAATGCAGAGTGCCAACTAGGGACTTGGGCATCCACTCGGTATCTGTGGCAGGTCCTGGAACCAATGCCCCTGCAGATACCAAGGGTCAACTGTAGTTTACCTATGGAAAGTCATATAAATGATCAAATTTAGCATCCTTGATAGAGGAGCCATCTTAGATTATATGTCTCCTTATGTTATGCAATACGAAGAACACCATACTTATGAAATATTTTGCCAAAGTGTTTAATCTGAATCTAATCAAGCCTTTAACTCCCAGTTTATTAAAGGTAGAGGAAACAGAGGAACTGTTAATGACCCAAAGAAGAAACAACCAGATAAATCCAGAATTGGGAGCATTCTAAGGAACAATTTGTTGGACTCAAAAACTCTAGTAATGGGGGGAAAAGTGAAGGGACTGTTCTAGTTTAAAAGATTCTAAAGACATCAAATAAACGCAATGCAAACTTTATTTGAATCCTAGTTTGAAAAAATAGCTTAAAAAGACATTTTTGCTACAATTTGGGTACAATTTAGGTAACTGTGTACAGAGACTAAACATTAAATACTACCATGTTAGTGCTATTTTTCTGAGGTTAGATAATGGCATTATGGTTGAGGAGACTGTCATTATTTGGGGGAGATTCATGCTGACATATTTAGGGGTAAAGTCTACTGATACCTGCAACTTAATATAAAATGGTTAAGCCAAAGAAAAAGAGAGAGAGAAAGAGAAAGAAATAATGCAAAAATTGACAAAATGTTAACTACTATAATCCAGGTCTAGATATTTGGATAGTTTTGTACTATTTTTCTTCCAACTTCTCTGTATATTTGAGAATTCTCAAAATAAAAAGTTGGGGGAAAATACACTAAACCTGACTCGAATATATATAGGGTCTGGGCAAGAACAAAAATGAAGGTTTCTAATCATATACCCCCAAATTTTTAAGTTATAAATCAAGCTAGCAAAACGTTGAACAAAGTATACTCTATCATCCTACCTTAACAAGTGGATCTTTATATATTTTCAAGGCCAGATTTTTTTTTTTTAATAAAGAAATTTTTTTTAAATTTTTTTAAATTTATTTTTTATTTATTTATTTTTGGCTGCATTGGGTCTTCATTGCTGTGCGCGGCCTTTCTCTAGTTGCAGCGAGCGGGGGCTACCCTTCGTTGCGGTGCGCGGGCTTCTAATTGCGGTGGCTTCGCTTGTTGCAGAGCACGGGCTCTAGGCGTGCAGGCCTCAGTAGTTGTGGGATGCAGGCTCAGTAGTTGTGGCTCACGGGCTCTAGAGCACAGGCTCAGTAGTTGTGGCACACAGGCTTAGCTGCTCTGCAGCATGTGGGATCTTCCCAGGCCAGGGCTCAAACCCGTGTCCCTTGCATTGGCAGGCGGATTCTTAACCACTGCGCCACCGGGGAAGCCCAAGGCCAGATTTTTATTTAAAATTAAAATTCTTTGCCTCCTTGGAGTTGTGCACCTGTCAGGTACAGGTAGAAGTAGGCTTCTACCCCAACCTTCAGCTCCCTGACTCACCCCCCTTCTCTTCCCATCTCAGGATTCCATGGATATTCAGTAACATTACAGCCCAGTCCAAGCTGTCTCCACATCTCTTACAAACAGCCACTCCTGGTCACCTTTTCAGGCCCACTTAGTGGTCCTGGGAAAAGGCCCACATGAGTCCTGCAAGCAGGCTTGGGGACATTTAGAAAGGCACTCAGGGGTCCTAGGAAACAGAAGCATGATCTAAAAGTGAGGATACCGGTGAAAGCACTTACCTTTGGCCTTATGAAATCATCATCTAGGAGTGACATTCTTGTTTTATACCAGGGTCTAACGGTAGTATTCGTCCAAATTTCCAACAACTAGCAAGCAGTAGAGCAATAGTCTAGAAGTAAGATCCTCAAACTTGTAGGAGGCCAAGGGTCCTCACATGGAAATAACTGGGGGAAGTGGTTTTCACCTTGTGAACATATACCCACTTTGTAACTCTTACGTCTCTAGAAGTCACCCTCTTTGGGGATGAAGCGCAGAGTAGTATCCACTAACCAGGTTCACTGACCCACTCCTACTTGCCCACTTCCTAGCCCACAAGACTGTGTACCACTTTCACATCCAAACACTCCTCCATCTTCCACTAACACGAAAACCGAAGGCTCCTGTGCATATCAAAGGATGCAAATGGGCCAGTATCTTTGCCGGTGATTACAACCATATCACTTATTGGTCTTTGCGGGAGGAGGGAGATAGAATGCAATTTAGAATCTAGAAAAAAATGTTTAAATGAATACATTATTTTATGGATTTTTTTTCATTTATTTCCAGGCATATTATGTTACATTAACAAAACAATTTTGAGAGTCTTTCTGTTTAAAATAACACGCACAGGAATAAATCCATAACAAAATACCTTTTCCTGTTTAAAAGTTAAAACATTGTTTTTTCATCTTATTGTACATGGATGTAGATGTCAAAGATGCCAATCGTTTCAAAGCAGAGAAACTGGTTAATGTTTTTCTTCCTGGGTAACCTCTTCTCAGAACCAACTACTTTGCCTATATGCTCTTTTTCCAGGGCTTTCAGCCAGAAATTGCTATAAAAGTGGGCTTTTACAGCAGCAAGTCTGTTTTATAACTTGAGTTGAAAACCAAACTAAACCATTTCCAACAGTTACTGAAACAAACAGCAGGTTACATTTTTATGCCCCTTACACTACTCTATATAATTCAGAGATGTCAACAAGCTATTTTCTTTGCACACTGTATGCTGTGTTAGTGTATAAGTGTATGATGTGCCTTATTTATGCAAATAATGCACAGGCAAAAAAAAAAGACTGGTTTCAGTATGTCCCTGGGCTTAAGTAAGCATTTCAACATCTAAGAAGCATGTCTGTATACACACTGCCAAATGTAAAATACATAGCTAGTGGGAAGCAGCTGCATAGCACAGGGAGATCAGCTCGGTGCTCTGTGACCATCTAGAGCAGTGGGATAGGGAGGGTGGAAGGGAGACGCAAGAGGGAGGAGATATGGGGATATATGTATACATATAGCTGATTCACTTTGTTATACAGCAGAAACTAACACACCATTGTAAAGCAATTATACTCCAATAAAGATGTTAAAATAAATGGATAAATAAATAAATAATAAATAAATAAATAAAAATTAAAAAATAAAAAGCATGACTATCTGTGAGCTCTTTATGCTAACACAGGTTGGAAATCAAGGGACAGTTCCAGAGGAGGAGCCCTCCCTCAGCTCTCTCTGTTGCCATTAGCACAGGTCTTCAGGACACACTTTTTCCCCTGGGTTTCTATGTTTGTTTTACTCACTGCTTTCCCGTTCCTCTGCTTAAGCCAATTTTATGAATAAGCCAGAAAATGCTTGGCACAGAAGCCTCCTTACCACCTGAAAAATGGGCTTTAACTTCAAACATCACACAGATACAGTAAGGTAAGTCATCTTTTTTAATGATCATTAGAATGATTTTTAAAAGAAATAGTGTTACTGTATTATAGGATATTCCTATTGGGATATTGGCCTAACTTTTCCCACTTCCCAACAGGGAAATATGACTTAACGATAGTATGAAAACAAAAAATGGTTTGTGAGCATTTGGTAAAGTTTACAAAAGTACTTTTTCCCCTTTATTTATGTAAAAAAAAAGTAAAAATTATAAGAAAACTTAAAGGCAATCAAATGTGTTAATTATTTATACCTCAAACTTACAAGTTAGTCTTTTAACCTTTTACTTACTGTTACATTAGGTAAAATTGTATTTGATAAAAAAAGTTGAATTTCTACTCCAAGGTCTTGCTTTTGTATCCCGTCATTTAATATCAGCAACAATCAGGTACTAGAACCAAAAATGACCCATGTTATTAAGGAAATGGTTACCTATTCTAGTGGAAATGTCCAAGCATGATGAATAAATTTCAGAATAGGTTTACTTGATCAATCTCTTTTTAAAATCATCGTCCTCTGATTTATCTTGAATAATATTTGAAACAGTATTGAGAAGTTAAGTAAATAAATGTATTTGGTTAGAACTCACCATGAAAATTTAGGTAAATAAGCCCCAAACCAAAACTATGTCTTTCTTTTAAGTCTCAAGACAGTATGAACTTAAAGTGAGGGCCTGGCCCCCAAACATGTGAAAAGACTTTTATTAACATTTTCCAGGGCAATGAAGAAGATCACCTCTTTTATTAACCTCCCTTACCATAAAAACCAGCAGGTGAGCAAATAGAATGGTCATTGTGGAAGAGCAAACGATAGAAAAAAAATGTATATTTTTGAAATGTATATGCATATTGAAAATGAAAATGTATACTTAGGAATTGTCTCCAATCTCCTAATAATTCATATCTAATACACTGCTGACAATATCCGTATGAGTTTACTTATGAAATGATGTGATGCCAATGGGTCTTAATACAAGACTTCAATATCTGTAATGATATAATTTGGATCCCCTCCTTTATACAATGTTAGAATCCACCCCTCCTTTATAACCCATATACAAAGCAACTTCCAGACATATGGATTCTTTGGGCAATCTTAATATGATACACAGTAAAACTAGGAAATTATCTACTGAATTTTTATAAATATTTTCCTTTTCTGCATCTAGATGTTGTTTTTTTAATAACTTAGAAATGTTTTGTATAGAACATGATGTTATTTTCCATAATAGTTTAAAAGTGCTAAATGAGATTTTTCAATTTATTTCTTAATTCTGTAAGAAGCCTACTAAAGAAATCATTTATAAATGTAAATCCCCAAACTGGCAACCAGTAAAGTATAAATCCATTCTAGTGGATTTTTGCTAGTGATCACCCATAATGAATCTTAAGATATAACTCTTTATAGATATAAAATTCATACATTCTCAAATGCCTTCAAAGTATTGTGTAAAATGTAACAATAGTATTCTGCTTCAGTTTTACTTATGAATTCTTTCCTGAAAAAGCAAAAGAACTGCCCAGTACTGGGCATTTAATCAAAAAAAAAAAAAAATCCAAATCTAGACAGATTTAGTTTTCCCTAGATTGAATTTGCTTAAACTGCAAATTGAGTCAGCTTTGAACAGTTAATTTATTTTTAAGCATGCACACTTCTTCTACTATAAAGTCCCCCAATTTTGTTTATCTGTTCATTTTGTTTGTTTCAAATAAGTGAAACAAAAATAATCATAGCTCAAGCTTTCTCTGTGTACTTCAAACAGAAGAAAGAGGGTACATCATGCTGCCAGTCTGGTGATCATTGATGAAAAAGCATCAGGAAAGAGCAGTCACCTTTATTTGTTCAAGGAAACCTGATCTTAGTAAGCAATATTTTACAGACCTGAAGTCCCACTTATGGATTAAAAAATATCAGTATACATTCTACCCAGCATGTTTGCTGAAACTGCACATATTATGGACCATGCACCATCACTTCCTCTTGCCTGCAGTGCTTGTTTCAAATATGTGTACATTCCTCTCTGAGCACTAAGTAACAGAATCATTACCACCATAATAATCAGTTTAGGATTTGCTACATGTAACCTTATTTAGTAGCACATCCCACTGGAAATTATAACTGTACTTTAGTAGAGTGCATTCTACTCTCTGGAAAATTCATTTTTAACAACAGAGCTTGCAGTCACTAATGTGTGACTGCACATATATGACTTCTTAATCATGAAAATTAATATGTACACAAAGGATCAAAAGAAATCTTCTAATAAACATGGATTTAGTTTCTGTGTCTGGAGATGGATATTAGAAAGTATAAAGCATGATCCCTGGTGTTTAGAAGTTTGTGATCTAGCTGGAGGAACTGACGGAAATACACAGGAAACAGTGAATAACAGGTGATGATAATGCCAAAACAAGAGACAACAACAGTAGTTCCAAAGGAGTTTTATAAAGTGTTGACACCTTAGGCATTTTAGAGGCATTGCACCACTGGATGGATGCCTGAACAGGATCTGGAAAGATTGAGGAGGAGAAGAAGATCTGTTCAAATGTCACCTCTACTTTCTAGTCGTTCCTGAATGCCTTGGACACAGCTATGGCTTTTTATATTCCAGATAAACCCTTTACAAGCAGTGGCACTTGTTGCACTGTATTATAATTAATTACTTATTTGTCTCCCCTCCTTAATTACCTTTGACCTAATAAGGGCAAAGCAGGATCTTCTAAATTTTTATATTCTCCTTGCCTTGAAAGTGCTCAATAAGTGTTTACTGAATGCATATTTGAATGACAGGGGAGCCATATGAGCAAAGGTACCGGGCAGAAATAAGCACAGCACGTCCAAGATTTATTGAAAGAACTGGCTGTGTAGAAGAAGGATTTTTATGTTTAATAAAAGATCAGTTTAAATGATTAGAGAGAAGACCTAGAAGGGTCTTTCTTGGTCTAGACTGGCATTATCTTCTCTTGGCTGGACTCACAATCCTAGTTTCTCTTGGTCAACTAGGTCCATCATTTCCCAGCCCTCTGTGATTAAAAGATAGCACTAACCAGACTTGAGATCCTTCAGCATTAGACCTTAGAGTTCATTCTGCCCAATATTGAGCCTGTGACATATACAAAATGAATTTTATAAAGGTTAAGCCAGCTGACTATAGGATGAATTAGAGGACTAAGAGACTACTGAAAAAGTTCCATCTAGAAAAAAATACCAGTGGAGGTTTAAAGGAAACTACACTAGAGAGGAATGATGGAAAGAAATTGGTATTGATACATGGTGAGGGAGGATGTTAAGGAAAGGGGAAGGGTTAAACATGACTCCACAGTTCTCGGCGAGGATAACTGCACTGTTGAAAGAAATAAACCTAGGGAGTGACATCTAATGGGTTTGTTAGAGGGAAAAGACAATCAGTTTATGTAAGACATGTTGGGGGTGATGGTGAGATACATAGTGAGAATATTTTAGAAATATGAGAGAGGAGTTCTGGAAATTAAATGGCAATCTAAAAGTAGTGAGAGTTGATGCTGTGAGTGTGGGAAAGATTTCAAAGGCAGAAGAGAGCTCTGGACCAGGACTTGGAAAATATCTGAGTGTCTTTGAGTGAGTAACTCAATCTCTTCCCTTCTATAAAAGGAAGATAATACCTTGCTCGTTATTGCATGGGGAAGAAGTAAAGAAGGATAAGACTGCAAAGTGGTTTTCAAGACATAAGGCATTATGCAAACACATATTGTTATTTATCTTCCTACTTTATTCCCTATCTTTCCAATAATCATTTTTCATAATAAAAATAAATCAACGTATGATAGAGTCATAATTTTAACAACTAAGTAATCACACAAAAAACTCATATACTCTTACTGATGTGAAGAATTAATCTAATTTACATTCCACCTTCTATCACAGAGATAGTGTAAGAAGAAGTATGAAATAATGTAATAAAAAACACATAATTTTATTTCTGTAGTTTATTATGTGCCGAGTGTTGTGCAGCGAGAATCAGTGTGGGATATATGGCACAGAGCATTTAAGTAACTGGTCTACGGTTCACATAGCTAGTGCCATATCATCATCTAATCTCAGATGACAGTACCATTATTGTTTTATCTACCACTCATAGAGGACAAAAATGCAGCCAATTAAACTACAATATGTCATCAATTCCAATTTGGGCCCCAATTTCAGAGATGTTAAAGTGTAGAGGAAAGAGTACATTTTATAACTGATGAAATATTGAAAGTGATAGATACTAAATGCTTTTTTGTTTCTAACCACTGTGCAATACCACCTCCCATAGGAAAGGTGATATATAAATCCCTGTTGCAGGGGCATCACCACTTCTTTAATGCTTGGTAGCACACTCAGTTAAATTTGGAGTATGGTCCTATGAGTTTAAAGGAAAGCAAGAAAGGAGATGAATACTGCTCCCCAGCTATTCCCCGTTCCTTTCCATGGTCTTTCCTGTTGAGAAGAATCATGGCAGGACCTGAGGACCTTCAAGGTGCCCTGAACATAAGACCACTGCTGACATCACTCAGTCTTTGGGACTCTAGCCAGAACAGCTCTACTGTGATAAGAATGAATTAAGTGTTCTGGAGATTTACAAGAGACTGGAAATTCTTCTTCACATGGAAGAGAGACCATAAAACCCAATCAGTTGTAAAACAGACCAGTTGGCCTCATAAGAAGTCTTATGATCAATGAGAATTCAAGATGCATTTCATTGCCTTGCTAATATAAGTTTTTACTCTACCAATTTTGCCCCAAATAAAGAGTAAGTACCTAAACAGTACAAGGCACATTTTGTTTGGTTCCCCAATGTGTACTAAAAATTACTTCTGTTGTTTCACCCATATGTATATCTTTATTTTGAGGTTATTCCTCAAGTTAATTAATAAATATAATACTGAAACCACTTATGAACCATATTCCTCAAACCAGAAATTTCAGTTTAAGTAACTAATAAAACATTCTTTTAAAATGCTTTAATTATCTTCTGTTCTCTAATGCCATTCCTAACCTCCAGTCCTAAAGATCTCTCTAAGGCCATATATTAGCATCATATGATTAGTAGAGGCAAGTGTCACCTAAGAATCCACCATCAAGCCCAGTGCACTTTAGGTCCTTTGGACGTGAACCCCAAAAGGCTATGGGACAAACCAACAACCAAAGATAAAGGGAAGGGAAACACACTCAACACAGTTTTTTGCACTGAGTTTAAAATTTTCAGATAGAATCACAGGTGGTTATCTGATCCACATAAGACTGTGAACCCATAGAGGGCAGTACTGGACTCACTCATCTCTGTATTCCCAGAGCTTAACTTTGGAGCTGACACAATAAATGTTGAATGGATGAATGAACAAATGAAAAAGAAGGCAAATCAGTGATTCTCCATAATGAATTAGATATCTACCCAAGTTAATTAACCATGTATCACACCATCAGGTTTTTCAGCTTTGGGGCAGTGTGTGTGGGTGTGATGTGGTTCATGGCAGCCAAAAGGATGGACTGGATTACTTCTTACTGGGTGCTGTGAAGCACTGAAAGGTCAACATGGTACTTTGGTCAGACAGTTGGGGAATCACCTTTTAGCAGAGAATAAAGAGAGAAGCAGAACATCAGGGTTGGTCAAGAAGCCCACAGGGGAAAGCTGAGTGGTCAGGAAAGGATCTGGAAGCCCTAGATGCAAGATAAATGAGGAAACCAAGGACTAGGAGAAATTTTATCAGGTAATATTTACAGACAGAAATAAACCATGTGACAACAGATTTCTATAGAGGACATAGCTTTCATGGATGTATCCTGTATGGGCACTAAAATTCTGACCTTTGTAGTCAGATAGGGGCCATTCAACTCAGTTTCATGTAATTAGCCATACATAACTTACAGGGATTTTTGACCAGGGGATCTAAGCCAAAGGATTTATTAAGAATGATTGAAGTCACACCTTTCAATGAGAATGATACAAAGCATACCAGATACATATTTATACAATAAACTCTAAAGGATACCTAAAAGATATTCAGTTGATTATACTATCAAACTCCAAGTTCTCTTCCACATGGATATAGTGATAACTAAAATAGCAGGGGAGTAGCTATGGTCCTCTCATAGTTCCCAAGCTGTTATTTGTTTTGACTGTGAGCAACTGAGATGTACAGTCTTGATTCCAGAGGCCTTGTTACTAATTCTTGGTTTTATTTACTTGCTTTTAGTGTTTAAGTATTAAATTTTATCACATTTTTGAAACATCTTATTCCCTTTGCGATACATTTCGTATACGGTACTTGGGATGTAATTGGTGCCTTGGTAAACATTTTTTGAATGTAGGAATAAACAAACAACCATATCAGTGTTATCAAATACTCATTACATGCTGAGCTGAAAACAAGAACCACAGCTTGGTAAAGTATGCAATGTCTACTAAAAAAAATTCTATAGGAGCTTTATGGTTCAAAATGTATTCTTCTTATGAGCAACATCTCATTTCATTCTTAGCCCTTTACTGACATGAATATAAATGAATTACATCATAGTGAATGGCAGTAAGTATGAGGGACAAAAGAAGGAATGACTGACTCTATCTGGAGGGTCTGGGAAGGCTTTCTGTAGGAGTTGACCTATGAACTGGGTTTTGAAGGCGTAACAGGATTTTTCAGGTAGGGCTGAGGAGGATAAATATTCCAGGCAAAGGACTATCACATTCAAAGGCAGAGTAGGCATCATTATCCTCATTTACTAAGGGCTTGATGCCCAGTCGGAGCATGGTAGAGCTTGAAACTACTTCTGATTTTTAAGTCTTGTGTTATTTCACTACAGCCTGCTGTCTCTCTGGCTAATGAGGGACTAAACAGTCAGTCAGAATATCCTGAAAGATAGAAACTGTAATGCAGCTACAAGCTTCTTAAGAAATAACTCCCTGGGTCTTAAGAGTGATATCTATAAAGATGGAAATCCAAAGATAAGTAATACTCTGTGAAAATGAATCTGGAACACAACAGGAAATAAGGACCCAGCATCCAAGGCAACCAGCTGATAAAGAAAGGAAACCAAGCACCTGATAGATGCCCCAAGTACACATAGTAACAATAATGATCTTGACAATAATAAAAGCACTTTAAATCTCCCACATTGGAACACACCCCAGAAGATTAAATTAGTCACCATGAAAACAGACTGTTTCTGATGTCACTAAAAGGAAAAAAAATGAAAAAAAAATAGCCAATCCAGATAAATAACTACTTAAAAAATAAAATAAAAAGAGGCAACAGAATAAGACTAATGAGGAAATTAGTACCTTAGAATCCACTCTTCCAAAATAATAAGAAACATAATTTTGGACAGACTCATACTAGTTGTTGACTATAGCTGTGTAGAGACCACAGATGAATGGGACAGTCCTAAGTGGTCATGAAAAATGAAACTCATACGTGCAAGTTGCAATGAAAGCTTGTGTAATAGATGCCCAGGTCTTAAAATTAGAGCCATTTGGCAATGAAACTATTCTGTATGATATTGTAATGGTGGATACACATCATTACACATTTGTCAAAACCCATACCGTGTACAATACCAAGAGTGAACCTTAATGTAAACTATAGGCTTTAGCTAATAATAATGTAAAAATATTGGCTCATCAAGAGTAATGAATGTAGCACACTAATGCAAGATGTTAGTAATAGGAGAAACTGTTACAGGGAAGGAGTATAAACGAATGCTGTTCTTGCTGCCCATCTCTCTGTTAACCTAAAACTACTCTAAGAAATAAAACCTATTAATTAAAAAAAATTAGGGCCATTTTATGGTTGGTGTAGACCCTAAGGCTATATCTCACATTATATCAAATTTATTGAAATGTCCCCACATCCCACAGTAAATACTATTTTTGCTATGAAATATTTTCAGAAAATATTTTATAATTTTATAGTATTTTTATAATTTTGTTTTTTAACTTACTTGAGGCTGACTAACTCATTTGATTTGTGATCCTCAATTATCTTGCAATCAGGGCATATACTCAAGTATTCTTATGATGTGAAGAAATTTAACCCACAAATTGTTCAAATATAATAAATGTTTATGAATATTAATCAACTATGGGTCCTGTTTATATAACATTATATTTTGAGACAACTAGATATTTTAAGTTTAATTTACCATGCCTTTTTATATTTGAGGGCCAGTAAATTTTATCTTTCAACTCCTAACATTTTGTAGACCCTAAGAAGCCATTAATCCCTGGCATTAGATCTATATATCCATATTCTCAGAGTGTAAAATGGACCTACTTAAAAGATATATATATATATGTGTATATGGTATATAGATTTAAAGTAATAAGGCTAGGTTACAGGCACTGATGCATAAATATATTTACTTTTATGTTATTATACTTCATATTTATGATATTTCATTTTTATATTTTACCTGATCTCCATAACAAATTTCTAATCTTAAAAACAGCATCCAGGCATATTATTGCAGCTTCTTTTCTAATGGTATGTAACATTTTCAAACCTAGACTTGATCTTTTGTCATTTACGTAACTCTACATAGGGAGCGTATGATACATATGAGACTTGTCATATTGCTGCTTCCCAGCACAAACTATCAGGAATTTAAACAGCTTTAAAGTGCTCATTTTAAAAAAATACTAAATAAGATGAAGTGGAATAAAATGAAATAAGAAAGGTAACCATTTTATATTTTCCAAAAAACACTGTGTCAGTAATCTTGCCTCCAGCCTTCCCTAATAGCTTTCTTCCAGGAGCACAGGGTAGGAGACTTTAGCTAAAGAAGGGAATTTAATCTAGCTATAAATGAGATTAAGTCTTATACCTCATTATACATCTGAGCATATTTTGTGAAGGAGGAGCTTTTCTCAAGGAAATACTTTATTCAAAGGATGAAGATATTCAAGTTTGAATACTTTAAAATAGTGTTCTCAGATTAACCTAAAAAACCAATTCTCGGGCTTCCCTGGTGGCACAGTGGTTGAGAGTCTGCCTGCCAATGCAGGGGACACGGGTTCGAGCCCTGGCCTGGGAAGATCCCACATGCCACGGAGCAGGTGGGCCCGTGAGCCGCAATTGCTGAGCCTGCGCTGTCTGGAGCCTGTGCTCCACAACAAGAGAGGCCGCGATAGTGAGAGGCCCGCGCACCGCGATGAAGAGTGGCCCCCGCTCGCCACAACTGGAGAAAGCCCTCGCACAGAAATGAAGACCTAATACTGCCATAAATTAATTAATTAATTAATTAAAAAAAAAACAAACCAATTCTCATAAAACACCCAGGAAATCAGTGTGGAGACAGGCATCAAAATCAAGCCACCAACCTTTTTTTCTTTTCATCCTAGTTATTTTATTTTCCTTCTAACTCTGTCTGATCAAAATTGGAGCAATTAAAAAAAAAAAAAAGGCTTGTCTGGGTAAATCTTTCCATCAGGCTTGTATTGGAGCCCTATAAGGTGATAGGGGGATAAAGAATAAGCATTCAACATAGGTGATGGTAACTAGATTAATAGATATTCATCTATTCATCCACTTATTGCACATTGATAGTAAGAATGTGCTCCCTTCTTGACTCTCAGGATACAGAGATGATAAGTGAACATCTTTGCTCTAAAGAAGTGCAAAATCTAGTAAAAAGCTATGAACAAAATTTTTACAAATGTAAATCAATATATTACAATAAAGAGTGATGGTTGGCAGACATTTGGTCCTGTCCAAAAGGTCCATTAGACATTTGGTCCACACCAAAAGGTCCTTGATATTTGTTTTTGTCCAAAACCATTTGGCATGGACCAAATATGTTTATGGATATTTTGGATAGGACCAAATTTCAAGGACCTTTAGGCATGGACCAAATGTTTTATGCACCAAATGTCTTGTGGACATTTTAAACAGGATTAAATGTCTTGCAAAGGAGAGGGGTAAGTATAAAATAGAACTATGTACAAAGTAGTGGCAGAACAGAGAAGAAAGAGATTTGTAAAATTTGCAGAGAGTTAAGAGAGAAGTGATGGAAAAGGGATATTTGTGCTGGGTTTTTTAAGATGAATAAGAGTGTGCCAGCTTGGAGAAAGTTCATTCCGGGCAGAAATAAAGAAGAGCATGTGTAAAGGCATGTGAATTGAAACAAAAGTCTTATATTGGGGAACTTATATGTGGCTTGAGACTCCTAGAGCTGGGACTACATGTGTCTATTGAGCACTTGACATGTGTGTAGTGTCAAATGTTAAAATGATAATACTCCGGGTTATGTATTGTTGTTTTGGGGTATTCGGTTGGTTGGTTTATTGGTTTTTCCTATTTTAATGTGGCTACTAGAAAGTTTAAAATTACATATTTCTATTGGACAATGATGCCTAGAGTGTTGAAAACAAAGAATTAATTATGAGCGATAAGGCTGGATAAATCTTCAGGGGCCAAGTCATAAAGACTATTTTGTGACATAGAAAAGAGTCTCGACTTGCTCTTTAGAAAAACCCCATATAATAATCAAAGAGCAGTCATGGGAGGTGATGTGGTAGCAACTATGGGGAACATCGTAGGAACAGGAAAAAGAGGGAAGTCTTCTGGGGAGGAGAAAGGGAGCATTGAGGTGAGATTCCAAAGATAACCAGAATCCAAAGCCCCTGAGAAAAAGTCTTTTCATAAGCAGAGCGATACGGCCAAAGCACAGAGCTGGACCAAAGAGCAATCTAATGACGTAGGTGGTTAGATCTGTACTTGTGAGAAGAAGATTGGCTGGACAGAGCAACCAACAGCCAGAGCACAGCACACGTTGTTTTTCAGTGGCTTGCATCACAAGTTCCTAACAACCAATTGTTTTCCAAAGGAGGCAGGAAATAGCGTCTGGCTGCCTTCCGCACTGTAATTGCAGGCTGTGCTGGACCTGGTAACTGGGCAATGTGACCTCACTTAATGAGCACTCTTCCCGTCATTTAATACCTCCCTGGAGCAGACCCTACCTTGGCCAGGATCTGGTCCTGCTCTCTGGGAATAAGCAGTAAATTGCAGGAAGTAATGTTTTCAAGGCAGCAGATGGCACTCTCTCCTATGCGTCAGTACTGAAAGTTTTAATGATAGGAGAGGCTGTCTTTTACAGAGACTCAAAGATTTAAAGACTATAGTATTTTGCAGGAAAGTTAGGGGTACTTAATTCTAAAGTCTAATCTACATAGAAATTCTCATTCCCAATTCTAGAAATGTATCCCAAGGAAATAGTTTGAGAGAATGAGGAAGTAGGAAATATATGGGCAAAGATGCAAATTGCAACATCATTTATAAAATTAGAAGCAATCTAAATGCTCATAGATAGGAGAATGGGGAAATTTTTGTCTATCCAATCTATAGAATATAATTCAACTAACAAAATGATAGATGTGGAAAATGCTTCTTAGCTAAGATTCAGTGAAAATAGTATAATGGACAGTATTTCCATAATACAATCTTTGCTCTGTAAAATATACATGAACATTAGACTGGAAATTCTGTACCAAAAGAAAAAATGAAGATAGTTGCTTTAGGGTGCTAGGATTATTAACACCTGTGCTTGTTTTTCACATTTTAAGTAAAATGTAATTGTCTAAGTATGATATGGTCGCTTCCCCTCCTAAGAGAGCCTAACCTAGAAAGCGCCTGGGTAGTCTGTGCTTTGGTTAATTTTGAAACAGGGAAAGAGGGTTAAAGTAGCTTAAGGCTCCCCAAAGCTCTGCCTGGTGGTCTGACATTGGGAAATTTTACCTACTGTATTCTTTAGAGCCTGTTTTGTTTTGTTTTGTTTTCCTAAACTTTCCCTTCAGAGTTGCTGTTGGAGCTGACACAGAATTCATTACATTCCTGGGGGAGCTCTAAGAACTGGCCACTCTGAAGTGAGATACTGGTGTTGGAATTCCGGGGCTTGCACCGAGAGCGCAGCAGGTTGTAATGATGGATAGCTGTTGGAATAGTCTTTTTCTCCCTGGTCCCTGCAGAGGGAGTCGTGGCTCTGCAGTGGGAAGAGAGATGGTTGCTTTGTTCCCCACATCTGCAGTGTGACTCAAGAAAGAACCTACTGCAGCAGTCCCCTTAAGGAAAGATGTGACACAGTCTCCAACAGGCTATCAGGGGTTCCTGCAAGATTCATTCCCCCCGAGAAGAGGCAGGAAAGGCCGACTGTGCAATGCATAACTACCATTTACTGAGCCACAGTGTTAAGCCATCTTTGTGCTGGGTGCTTTATGCCTGTTACCGCCCTTACCTTCACAGCAACTCTACGCAGATGCTACAGCCCCATTTTACACAGGAGAAAACTGACACAAAGAGACTGGGTATTTTATCCAGGGTTTCTCAGTATGGAAATTGCTGAGTTGGAATCAAATCCAATCATCTGACTCCATGCTCTTTCCACTATATCTGAATGCAGATGGTCTCCTGTCCTAGGACTTGGACACAGTTGCCGCTGGAGAAGCGTCTCCTTCACTGTAGACTGTGAGGGGTTAGAGAAATGAGAGCACAATAGACTATTACAGCTGGAGTCACTCAGAACACCCTCAGGAAAACTTCTTTGTTTTACAAACTGGAAAATGAAATTTAAGGAGTTAAGATTCTTTTTTAAAACAATATTTGTACAGTGCTTTAAACACAACTTTTATGGGCTGAATTATCTCCCCAAAATTCGTATCTTGAAGCCATAATACCCAATATCTCAGAATGTGACTACATTTGGACATAGGGTCTTTAAAATGGTAATTCTGTTAAAATGCGGTTATTAGGGTGGACCCTAATCCAATACGACTGATGTCCTTTTAAGAAGAGGCAATTTCGACACAGACAGATACAGAGGGAAGGTCACATGAAGACACAGAGAGAAGCAGCCACCAAAAAGTCAAGGAGAGAGGCCTCAGAAGAAATCAACCCTGCCAATATGTTGATCTCAGACTTCTAGCCTCCAGGACTATGAGGAAATAAATTTCTGTTGTTTAAACCACCCAGTCTGTGGTACTTTGTTATGGCAGCCCTAGCAAACTAATACAACTGTTTCCACTTCTGTTACGTAACTAAAATAATTCTGTAAGGGAAATTGATAGCACTATTATTATTATTTTTACTGATACAGAAAACGTGGCCTGGAAAGAAAAGGCAAAGGCACTTGGGAGTTCCAAAAACATTTAGGTTAGTTTTTATAAAACAAGAAGTTTATATGATGTCAGAGAACAGACCTTCATTCTAAAGGTGGTTCTTTCTCCTTTCTGAGGCTATGCTGAGCAAAATATCTTTAGAGTAGCATCACAGAATATTAGAGAGTGCTTTTTGAGATTATCCTCTCATTTTATAGATGAATAAATAGAGGCCCGAAGAGAGTTTTTTGTGTGTCTCTTGTACCAGGATTTATTCCTTCCTGCAATGCAATTGAGGGGACTAGAAATCAACAAGTAATTGGCAGCAGTACAGCTAATTAGTAGTAGTACAGCTCTTAGGCACTTAGCTGTACACAGAATGGCCTTAATGTTTTCTTTACTTAAAAAAGAAACACGAAAATAAAAATGTTATTCTTGTGTCATGATAAAAATTCTTTGTCTATTCCCCCCAATTCACAAATAGCACAAGGGTTTATAAGATCTTGACAGAACCCGCAGGATCATTTTTTAAAATGCTTTAATCTTCTATTGTGATTTTTTCTGTTATGTCCAGTAGGTGGCACCACTTTAACCACACAAGGCAAGAGAGCTGTTAAAAGGCTAGAACGCTTGTGGTACAGATCAGTGGTTCTCAGATCTCGGTCTCTAGACCAGCAGTATCAGCAACACCTGGGAATTTGTCAAAAATGCAGATTTTCCTGTGTCCCACCCAATTTAATTATGATCTTTGGGGGTGAGGGTGCTAGCAATCTGTTTTAACAAGTCATCTAGGAGATTCTGTTGCATACTAAATTGTGAACGCCACTGATAAAGATTATTCACAGAAAACCAGGTTTGCATGAAAATCAGGCAATAGTTTTCCACATTGAGGCAACATGAAAATATGCAACATTAAAAATGTTATTTCCTAATAGATCCAATGCTCTCTTTTCAAATTTGATAGGATGGGCAAACCTCATCAATGTCTCTGCTATTAGCCCTATGATTAACTGCCTACTATGGGCCTAGCCCTTTACATGCATCAACTCATTTAATCTTCACAGCAACCCCACATGGGAAGTGTTCTTATCTCTCTTTTTATAGTGAGGAAACAGAGGTTCTAGTGTCATAAAACTGCCTCCTTTACACAGTTAGTAAATGACAAGCCAGGACTTAAAGTCAGCTCAATTTTAATGCCAAAGCCCAGACTTTTTTTCTTTATGCCCATTTAGGGTCATCAGATTTAGCAAATATAAATACAGGATGCCCAGTTAAATTCAAATTTCAGCTAAACAACACATTTTTTTTAGTATAAGGATGTGCCATGCAATATTTGGGACATATCAACAAAGTATCTATTGTTTGTCTGAAATTCGATTTACCTAGGTATCTTGTATTTAATCTGGCAACCCTATCCCACTGTTTCCTTCAGTCTGCTTTCCAACCAGCTGAAGAAAAAGAAACTGGAAAAGGGTCTTTCCTGAGGGTCATTAAGACTAAACTGGAGCCTGGGTCTCACTCCAGAAGCTACATTTTAACACAATGCCCAAGTGATTTACATGAACACTACTGTTCAAGAAGTAATGAACTAGAATGTTACAGTCCAAAATGATTTTGATCTAGAGCTAGGGACCACGTTCAGAGCCCCCTCTAGACCTGAGATTCTATGATTCTATCAGAAAAGATGACATGAGGTAGGTTATCAGTTTACTTTTTTTTTTGCTTTTATTTGAAATACTGATATAAATCTATACAAGGCAATGAGAAATGTTGAAAAGTCAATAAATATTTCATTTACAGAATTATCATTATTGATTAGGTTTTTGAGGGTAGGGGTAACATTGAGAAGAATTTCATAATTATTAAAGTATCACCAAAAACGCCTTTAATATTGGATTTCAAATCTCTCATTCAAGTAACTAATGGGGAGTCACAGCAGAAGGAATGCTACTCATTTACAAATAAGAATACGTTAGCCATCAAATATGAGACACAAAGGGAGAAAAATAATTTCCCAAATGATACTTTTACACCCTCAATCATAGTTTATTAAACACCTGGCGGAAGTAAAAGTCCTTCTCCCATTATGACAGACATATACAATTTGTGTAAGACGCCATAACATTCTTTCATGCAAAACTATAAATGAGTTTTTGGAGGAATCAGCCTCAAGCTCCCTAAGACAAGAATGGCATCCAACAGCTCCTACTATAGTGTCTATAAAAATCACTATAGCTCAAATAAATGTATGAATTAAACACATATTAATTTCCTACTATGTGCTGGGTTTGGAGGATAGGCTTACATGTAAGAAAAAGGGGACAGGAAAATCCAGGTATGTGCAATGATTCAGAGGAATTCAAACAATGACACTGTCTAGACCAGGACCTTGAAATGGAGAGAGACAGGGCAGTATGTGTGCATAGGAGGTGGTGAAAAGGGGTTGGATATAAGGCCAGGAAAGCAGGCTGGGGGGTCTTATCAGAAAATCTGTGCAGTCTCCAATCTTGAGCTTGTTGTCATTGACCTATATCTATCCTCAATTAAGCAAAAGTAATATATTTCCATCTGTTTGGTTTTATGTAACAGAGTTTTTCTGCTTTAATAAATATTTATCTGCTATATTATTTTGCTCTCTGATGTTAATTCACACCTGGCTTAGAAAAAAGTACTTCGTTAAATATTAACTATGGCACTTAAGAAGTTTTGGATCTCCAAATTATTAGTAATATCAAACAAATATATACCAACCTCTCTTCATATTTGGCCCACAGAGGTTCCCATTATGAAAAGAGTTTTAGTGCTTTACTTGTTCTCAGATCCTCAGGTGCTATTTTTCACAAATTCCTATAAGCAGTCTACAAATTAGATACTGAACAAATGTATGTTGCACTATTCCACTGAGTCTACAAGGTTATTAAAATGTCTGTTTATTCCTACAACACTAATCCAGGCTCAAGCACTTGAATAGGCATCTCTCGGGGCCTGTCTCTCCTCTGTGCAGGGGGAGCGCCTACAAGGGGACTATGAGTCAGCATGTGTGCCTGTCTGGAAGGAACAGATAGTAGCTTATGCTAAGTCATGGGGGAGTTCTTCAGTCGTTTTGTGCTGTGCTGCCAGGAATTCTCAACACCAGTGGAGTCTTCTGTGTCTTAATCACTGTCTGGAGGAGTTCAAGACTATCTTAAGAGACATGGGGGGTTGGGGGGAGCTAGGGACAAATCATACCATCTGACTCTCCTTCCTCTATCAGGTTATTAACCATAATAGTGCCCCACTCTGGGCTGAGGCCTCGACTAGATACTTAACATTTTGCCATTTTTTTCCTTACAAACCTACATAATATGTGAATATTATGACTATGTGAAATTCACAAATTATGAATATGTGAAACATGTGATTTCAATATGTGAAATCTCCACTTGACAGAGGAAAACATAAACCCAAGGTCAGTGAATGGCAAGGGGTATCTAACCCAGATATGCCTGTGTTCACTAAGATGCACTACTTCCCTACACCATGTAAAATGTGGTTTAAAAAAGTCAATAGCAAAAGCACACTTAGAAGGAAAAGAAGAGGTAAGGGTGTGGGCAAGGGAAAGGTTAGGGAGTTTGGGATTGACATGTACACCCTGCTATATTTAAAACGGATAACCAACAAGCACAGGGAACGCTGCTCAGTATTACGTAACAACCTAAACGGGAAAAGAATTTGAAAAAGAATAAATACATGTATATGTACAACTGAATCACTTTGCTGTACACCTGAAACTATCACAACATGTTAATCAACTATACTCCAATATAAAATAAAAAGTTAAAAAAAAAAAAAAAGAAGGAGAAGAAGAGGACCGTGGTGTATGGACAACTTCAGGCCTGAGTGTGGAGCAGGGTGGAGCTCAGAGCGGTCAGTCAGGCCCACCTGCAGGTTCCGTAAATGTTAAGTGTATTCGTGCCAGTGCTGGTTAATCTCCATGTGCACCGGGAGGCAGGGCAATTCTCCACAGCATTTCTGCCAGTCTTGCGAGAGCTTTGTACAGGATGATCTTTTCAAGGATGCGTGCATGGCAAATAGCCTTGGAAGGTAGAGACAGTGTCCCCCCTTCGGGGCAGAAAGAAGACTTGTTTTCTGACCAGGATGTCGACAATGTCTTCCCCAGGGGACAAAGGTTGTGCATGTTGCTGGCATCCCTCTGAGGGGTCTCCTAAGCTCAGTGTTCCTCAACGGTGGCACAGCTCACAGTGTGCACGGTACCCACGAGGACCCACTTCCACATGGCCCTCACGAAACTTGGGGACGAAGGAACTCACGCAGACACGAAGCTCAGGCCGTCTGCCATGCCCTGAGCAATCAACTGTCTAAGTCCATCTGTGCTCCCTGCCTCCTTACCAACCGAATCCACACAGCCGTCGAGAGCTGCCCCAGCAGCTGTCCGCCGCTGCTTACGGGCTGCTTAACGGCACCATCTGCTCCGCACCCCATCCATTCTCCACACTCTTCTGTCCTGTTCTGAGCCTGACTCCTAATAACCGCATCCCCCGCCTCCCTTGCCTCTGGCTTCCTGATTAGGATTGGCCAATGGGAGGTGCCAGGGGAAGTTGAAGACAGAGAGGTCAGGGTATTTATTTCTCTTGCTCCTTCTCTGCTGCTCTGGCTATGGCGTCTGTTGGCAGTCTCTCCTTCATAGCCACTCTGGCTCTCCCTTCTCCACCCTCAGACTCAGGGAGGAAAAGAGTGTGTCACTTTTTTTTTTTTTTTTTTTTAAACCAAGGAAGAGAGAAAGACAAGGGCTTCTTTTTTTTTAAACCCCACATTTGTTTATTTATTTATTTATTTTTGGCTGTGTTGGGTCTTCGTTTCTGTGCGCAGGCTTTCTCCAGTTGTGGCAAGCGGGGGCCACTCTTCATCGCGGTGCGCGGGCCTCTCACTATCGCGGCCTCTCTTGTTGCGGAGCACAGGCTCCAGACGCGCAGGCTCAGCAGTTGTGGCTCACGGGCCTAGTCGCTCCGCGGCATGTGGGATCTTCCCAGACCAGGGCTCGAACCCGCGTCCCCTGCATTGGCAGACAGATTCTCAACCACTGCGCCACCAGGGAAGCCCAAGTGTGTCACTCTTGCTAGACCTTGACTATGTCACCATCCCTTACTGGATCCTCAGAGCCAGCCCAAGTCTCTGTAAACAGACTTCAGAAAAGCCATCTGCAGTTAAACTCTTTTGAATGCGCCGCCTTGCTTTCAGAAATAATTTAAAGGAGTTTTTTTATGTGGAACACAGGTTATACATATTTACATGCAAGACTGCCTTTTAAACGTTAAATTACCTCTTCTTCTTCATCTTACCAAGTCATTACAGCCAGCTTGGACTTAGAGCAGCCAGGGACCTCCATAAAGGCAAGGATGTTTGCCTTGATTTCCAGTATTCTAAGGATGGTTCCAACTGAACTGGGTTAAAAATGCATTTTCCCCTGCTCCTAGCTATATTGTTTTGAGTACAGAAGTGCTGTGGATCGGCATGTTGGTGGACACAATAAAGATGTTCTAATTGCCAGTATGCAGTTCACTGCACCTCTTCTGGCAATAGTTATGATTCCCAGTGTGTACATAGTACACTCTAAGCTTTGGTTTAGTTAAATAAATGCACAGAAAATTAAATAAGGGCAGCAACATAAAACCATCCTACATAAAATTGGATCATTTGGGGAACTCAGAATCACAGTTTCTAGTTGGAAGAATCGTTAACAGAACTCTTTCATTTGATAGTTCATTCAATTCTAGAAAAATTTTAGAAAAAATATTATTTAAATTCATTTTAGTTTGTCAAAATCATTTCATTTTCCCTTTTTAAATATTATTTCTACAACTCATCAGAAAAAAAAAAAAAGCTACAAGAACAGTTCTAAAATTCCAAACTGACAGAAAAGCATATTATCCCAGTACCACATATAGGAGAAACTTAGTAAGTAAAGTGTTTCCTTTTGTTAATAATAATGATGACAATGAGTGAACTAGGATGTGATGTTTGCGCTTTGTCTTAAAGTATAGGCGGTGTTAGCCAGGAGGATGGGGCTGTGCAAGGGCAACTCAAGCAGAGGAGACAACGCAGGCAAAGGCCTGGAGCTGAGAAAGAAGTTAATGTAGCTCCTGTGAGCTATATCCTAGCAGTTCAGAGTTACAGGAGCATAACGGGTAAGCTAGCACTAAGAAAAACACAGGAATCTGCTTCCAGCTGTACAGCTTGGCTCTTCTCACTAGAAATGCCACCCAGCTCAGGGCTGGAGAATAGCCATAATCAATGAAATCTAGGCTCTCAACTGACCAAACAATCATGATCAACCATTTGGGGATCCCTATTTCCACTGAGTCAAGAGTTATTTAGCATTTGTTATACTCTAAGCACAGTGATAAGTGATCCTATCAAAATCCTAAGTAACTTTAACTCAAATTAAATGGTCATTATGAACCAAGGTCAATGCATCTATTGAACAATCTCCACCACTTCTGTCCCTTCCAAGAACTGGTTTTTGATTCTCTTCCAGGAAGTCTGAATCCACATAGCATCTAGAACAATATAGTTCAAAGTAAAAATGGGCTCTGCACTGATGAATGTGAATCTAAACAAGGGGTAGCTTGTGGATAATTTAGCCCCTCCGTTATCTTCATCAGTAACCCGCCCCCAGACCTCTCCCCCAAATAATCACACAAGTAAGTAAAAGCAGAATGCTTATTACATTAACACAACTTCAAGACCATCACCTGTCACTCAGCACAGCCAGACTATCTTCTCTAAACTTCATCTACATAGAAATGCTACCTAAGTAGAATTTCTGCCTAAAGTGTTGTTTTATTTCTAATGTGGGAGCTTTGGGGAAGGGAAAACGGTCTCAGAAATTAGAATAAAAGGTAAGAAAGAAAAAAAGATATGTTTCTGCTAGCAAAGAATTTATATTGCAACTAGATTAGTTTTAAAAGTACTTAATAAGAGACAGTCATAAGGGCCCATGCTTAGAAGAGCCACCCTTGGTTTAATGCACTGCTGTCGCCATTTTGAAATTCTTTATGATTTTTGAACAAAGGGTCCAATTCATTTTAAACTGGGCTCCACGAATTAAGTAGCTGCTCTTGCCTGTAGGTGACATAGGAGCCCTCAGATGTGTGTTCACTGAGTGCACAACTGGTCAGAAAAAGCAAATGGAGAAAGACTTATGCCAGGCTTACAGTAATATTTTGGAGTCAAATAATTTCAGATAATATTCTTTCTGGGAAAACACTAAATAAATAAATAATACCAATAAATTAAAATTAAATTCTGAAATAATCTCCCAAGATGGTTCCAAAAAATTAAATTAACCCACTTTTGCTCTGCCCTTTCTTCTTTGACTTAAGTAGCTGGTAAATTACCCTCAATCTTTGTCACTGGTTCAGCCTCTAGAAAGATTTAGTACCACAGAGAAACAAAGAAATAAGCACCTAGTTGTCTGAGAATTCCACAAGGTGTCATCTTTGAGCTAAAATGATAAATCCAATACTGGAAGATAGTTTTCATTTAAAAATTGAAGATTCTAAGCCTCCATTTTGAACTCTGTGGGTTTGGATCTATAGTAATACAGCAAGTCCCATCTGTTGCATACTTAGTATGTGCTAGGCACTTAACATACATTATTTCTAATCTTTAAAATAACCTTGTATTGATTTAAACTGGCATTTTACAACGGAAAAAGCCAAGATTCATAGAACTTAAGTCAATTTCCCAAGGCATACAGCTAATAAGTGCCAGAGTCAATATTCAAAGACAGAACTAGCTGAGCCCAAATTCTGTGCAATTTCTGCTTCACTGCACAGTCTCAAAGTATCAAACAAAGAAAATAGGCAAAGGAGTTCAAAGAGTGAACAAAAAACAAACTCAGGGATCTCCCTCCTGTCCAGGCTCTATTCTACCCTCGCTAAGTAGCGGCCGGAATGCCACACAGGGCCCAAGAAGCATCAACCTAGCAGTTGCCGTCTCCTGAGTTTGTGAGCCCAAGAGGGTCACACACCAGGGCCACTCCCAGGGATATATAAGTCCTGCAAAGGGCGTTCCAGTAAAATCCCATTTGTTTTGATCATCGTCTATTATTTTTATATAGTGTCACAGATGATGCTGAGAATAAATTATGGATGTTAATACTACTGTTGCCTCCAGATGTTCCTAACTGGGAAATCATCTGCAAGGCTTCCTGCTGTCAGGAGCCTCTCTACACCTGTGACTTCTTGACCAGACCTGTAAAATCTTCCCCTCCCCTCTAAAGCTCTAGGGCCATTCTTCCGTTACTTTCAAGGTAATCCAACATCAAGTTCACTCTGCTGGTTGTTCTGATCAGCACTGTAGCTGAGCCTTCTTCCCAAGATAAAATGTCTCTCTGTATCAGATTCTTGTCATTTGGATCCATTGTTTTGTTGTCCTGAACCTGAACCTCTTTCCTTGGGAAGGCAGTAAAAAGCACAAGGATAAATATCTCAGGCTCTGAGTTTGTGTCCTGGTACCATCACTTTTACGGTGACCAACTCTCCTGGTTTTGCTTGAGACTCTCCTGGTTTTAGCATCAAAAATCCAGCGTCCCAGGAAATCCATCAGTCAAGGGCAAACTCAGATGGTTAGTCACCTTAAATTCCTTCCTAACTTAGGCACCTTGAACAAGTTACCTAACCTCTCAACACCTGACATGTAAAATGGGCAAAATACTAACATTTACCCCATCAGGTCATTGTGAAGATCAAATGAGGTGTGTACACAGTACTTAACATACAATAAGCATGCAAGACACTTTAGGTGATATTACTCTTGACCAACTCAGCCCAAAATTCTTCCAGAGCATCCAAGGCTGGAGGGCTGCTCTGCTCTTGCCAATACCTTCCCAAAGAGAGAATTCCTGCTCCAGGGCCTGAGACTTGGGGTCCATCCAGATCTTGCCATCTCTTGCTTTTTCCATATTGCTTGTCCCTGTACCATCATCCCTCCTACTTAAAAAGCCTCTGGGAGCTCCTTGTTTTGAAGCATCAGTAACCATTTTGACAGCTCACACTCCCCAAAGCCTCAGTGACCACGAGAATGTCCCTCTCAAGGAGGCACAGCCAGTGATCATGGGGGACAGTAAGCAAGGTCTACCCTGGTGGTGCCTAAAACTTGAGAGTGGCTGAAAATGTACCCCTTAATTCCATTCACTCGTATAACATGGATCTAACCTCGAGAATAATTTTGTTGACTTGGTCAATAATTCTTCGCAATCCAACTGTATCTAATGTCCTGTGTAATTAAAGATCTTTCTTCAACCAAGCATTTAATGGCTGTCATGTTTGACTGCACTTTGACACATATATCTTCATCATCATTGCAAAGATTGCTTTTCACTCCTTTATAGAAGCACTGTGTATAATTAGATTCTGTTTCATATTATAAACTACATTTTTCTTTGCAACAAGAAAAAGGAAAACATGGTTAAAAGTATTGCCTGCTGTATTTTCTTTATCCATCTTGTGTACACTTGTATTTATGTTCAAACACGTTAAAAATATATGTACATATTGCCTCACTTTAGGACAGCTTGCCAAGACATTCTGGCTATATGTTATCTACTACTCATGAGATCATAACCAAGAGTCTATGACTGAAAATTGTATGCTTTATTTCTATCTTCTAAAGAGATACTTGGAGGTTATATACCCTTTTCATAGGATACCATCTCTTACTAAATTTTTAGACTTTGCCATTTTAAGTAAAATCAATACCTTGGGACAGTAATATCTGTATTTGGTCCTTTGCTTCCTCATCCAAAATGTCTTAGTCATCAGCTGAATGCCTGATTTGCACAGGAGAGCCCGTTTGGATGGTTTTCAATGCAGATTTCCGTGTAGCTCAAGTATAGCTTCTTCACAAGTCTTGACTGATGTTCTCACAAGATTGCAGAGTAGACTTTGCTCTCCCCCTCCACCCAATCTCTAATCCCTCTCTGAGAGAGGAATACAAGACAGCTTCTCTGAGAGCTGCAGTCCCCACTGACTCTGAGGGAGAGACTCACCTATCTACACAACAGCTAGGCCTGTTCTCCCAGCTGGCTGCACAGAAGCAGTCCAAAGGAGCACCTGGAGATTAGTTCAGTTGTTGAGGCTCCAACTGAAGTATGTGCTTCTGATGAAGCATCTGAATCTGGATTCTTGATCCACATGTCACACAATTTAATAGAATCTCTCAGAAAATTAAGGTATCACAAAATATCTCCCTATTAACTTCCAACCTTCAGATTTCATGACACAATGATTTAAATGGAGTTTGGACCTAAACTATGTAAATCACAATATACATGGTGAAGAATAGGCTTGTAATACTGAAATCACTTGACAAGTAGGCTCTGGTTTCTGGAAAAGTCAATCAGGAAACTGCATAGCAAAGATAATGATGGCAGGAGCTTGAGGGTGCAGTGAGAGAGGAGAACTTCAAGATACTTTCCTTTGACATGTTCCAAGCTGACTCTGTCGGTATTACTCAGCAGTCAAGATTGCCAATATACTGTCAGGAGCACCAGAGACAACAGAAAGCACCCGCCTAATGGAATATAGTCTTAGAGTCTAATTCTAAGTCAACCAATCAATCCATTAAAGACTCCTATAAAAGTGATTGTATCAACACTATACCAATGCACGTTTTCCTTGTCATGAACATGTATTCTTTAGATATCCCTGGAAACAAAGCTTCTTGGGATACAGAATTCTAGACCCTTAGAATATCAGAGCTAAGGACCTGTCCAGCCCTCTCATTTAAGAGATGAGAAAACAGTACAAATTGTGAGGTGCAGGTTTATCCAGATAGGTCCTAAACTCTCCAGCAGGGTTCCAGAAATAAGAGTTTTCAATATTAGAAAGAAGAGAAGGGGGACTTCAGAGGCTTTAAATGTGATCATCATCAGTGAAAAATACCCATTGCTCTTGATCTCTGAATTATTGGACCAGTTTCAGTCAACTAAGATCATCATTAAGTTTGAACTTAAACCCAAAAGGGAAAAAGAAAGCTACATGATCTCAAAAAGAGAAACACATGGAAAATTTTCCAACTCATCATCCACGACTTTTTGTACCATTATGCATCCATAAATCCTAATTTTACTTCTGTGACCTATATCAGCACACTCCATTTGAAGTGGCTCTCATTATTATCTTAGATCTAGCACAGAGTTCCTAAAGTACCTCTATTTCTAGAGGACATGGAAAGTTTTTGAAAGTCAGAAAGTTTTGTGCAATCTCACACTGGTCCATTAACGTCATTGTTTCAACATTAGGGAGACAGATTCAGACAATTTTAGATGTTTATGTATACAAATAGCTCCCTAACAGTCCCCTTGACCAGATAGCATAGAAAAAAACATTGATTTATTGCCCAGCACCATCCTATCAATACCCAAATGAGCTTCAACTTCTTTAAACTGTTGCTCAAATGTGTTGCCATTCTGCCTATAATTTCTCTCCTGAAGAAATTCTATTCCATTTATTCAGAGATTCTAACATTTTCATATATCACCTCTGCTAGGAATAATTAGTTACTAAGAAAATGAGTTGCTGATTCTAAAGAACAACTTAAGGATCTGGCAACACCAATTGTAACAAGTATCCCAACCTTTAACTCTGTGGATTAATCACTACCAGAAAGAAACACAATCCCACACTGGATAACGTGTAACTAACAATGATATAATTAAGCTTTAGATCTTTGTATAATCTTATTCCATTTCCAAATTTGTTATATGACTCATTTCCAAGTCAGAAGGTCATCTCTGCCCACAAAACCAAAGTTGATAGCTTCCCCAAAAAATAGGAACATCAAAAAAGCCCTGGATCCCTCAAGGGTAATAATGGAATAAGTTAATGTAGAGTAGAACAAAACTTGTCTACATCTGACTTTTCGGAAATGTTTCCTTTCAGGGACCAATTTACTCATTCTTTAATTCATTTAACAAACTTTTAGTGAGCACCTACTCTCTTCCAGGCACTAGGTCAACATCGGGAATTCAAAGACAAGTAAGGTACGTTCCTTCTCTCAAGAAGCTCATCATCAAACAGACAGGTTAACAAATAATTACATTGCTTTACTCACATCTATAACCTACAGTAAATGCCTATGTAATTGATGAGCAGACTACCTAGATCAACCTTCAACCCTTACAGTACTTATTGAATTGGTATTATATAATCTTTGCATATCTTCTCAAAGTCTAACAATTTCACATTTTAGATGATTCTTTCAATAGCATCTAGCCTTTTATTAAAATAATCAATCCCTTACCACAAAGGTGCCCCAAGTTATTGATCATCCAATTTCACATCTTACAGGAATTTATAACCCACCCCCCTAAACACACATACATCCAAACACACACACAGCCTTTGTTTCATAGCCTGTCTAGTGAGGGACTCTCTTGAGTGCTACATGTTCCTCCAGTCTTCAGACACCACACCAAGAAGAGGAGTAGACAATGAGTTCACTTGTCACTCGATACCCCGAGTACACTTTGGAAACATCAGCTAGGCCTGATGACCTCAGGAAGACTAATAATAGTTAGACAAAACCCCATCCATAGGACTGGGGTTTAGAGGCATGAATCTTTTACTTGTAGAGATGTTATAAGATCTAGAAATAGTTATTGTTATTGAGTCCTTATTATGAGCTAGGAACTGTGTGTTGAGTATTTAGCAGGTATTATTTAATCCTCACAAAAATGCTATTATCCCCATTTTAGAGATAAGGCAACTGAGGCCAAGTAACTTGCCCAAGGCCACACAGTAGTAAGTGGTGAGAGCCTGATCAAAATCCAAACAAGCTGACTTCATAGCCACTCTATAACAGGACAGAGTTAGAGAAACTGGAATCCAAGATCTTAGGATGACATTGTGTTAAGATACCTGAATAGTGAACTTAACATATTTCCTTTGAGGACAAGATTGTCCTTAGATTTTGGCAAAAGCCACGTGTCATGGGAAATATCCATTAGCCACACAGTTTTGTCTTTACCTTAGTAGATCCTGATTTACACAAAGAGCCTGCTTCCAAATTCTGCTCTTTCTTCTGTACCATGATGCCTGTTTATAAAGCTTATCTGTGGTACAGATATAGAAGAGAGTGAAGAGTTCTGAAAGGATTGGACTATAAAACTGGACTATAAAAAATAGATGTTCATGTTTCATCATAACTGGCTTATTAAAGTTAACCAAAGTTGCTTATTAAAGTTGCTTTCAGCTAAATGTGGAATGACTGGTTGCACTGGAAGAACATTTTTATTCTGCTTCTGAAACTTGTAATACCTTGTCTATTAATGAGGATATCGTTCTGAGTGCTTCATGTTTAGGCTAGTACCAACCCCCATTCATTACCCTGAGTTTCCACTAAAGTGAAGCCAGAGCCAACCATCTTTAACATCCAGAAATGAGCCTCACAGACACATAGAACTGTGTCTAGTTGAGAGCTGCGTGGCAGACAGTCACAGGGCCCCACCGTGGTTAATGACACCAATGTGAAGTCCCATGTCTGTCATCTGGGGGAAATGTTTGTGATGATGGCATATTCCTCCTCTCAATTCTCACTTTCCTCTTAAGGAAGACTGCTCATTTATATCCTCTGAGGATGCGCCTAACAAGATGGATGTACCATCCTCTGTTTAAGGAGGGAGAAAAAAAGGCAATTGCAGGAGTTCAAGAAAAAAATTAAAGCTGAATCATTCCCAGTAATCTCCCAAATTTATATCCCTCAGTATCACAAACTGAATTACTTCTATAAACATTAGTTTAGAAAACGAACTTTTCTCTTACAGCTGCATGGTGAAGAACCACATCACATTCATACAGTAAGGATTTTATTTTCAATCTAATGTGTCAGTGGCAGTTTCCAATAAGAAAAAGCAATTCGCTAGTCTAGTCAATTACAATTTGTCCTTGGATGAAGATGACAGCAAAGTCTGTGCCTCTGGTTCATTGAAAACATCAGAAAGATATCCCCAATACTCAGTCTGTTTCCCTATAAAGTTAAGCATTAAGGAGGTGATTAAAATTCAGTTTAACTTTGGTAGCATATCAAGGGAAAGGCATTGCTATCTGATGGTAGGAGCAGGTTTTCAGAACTGTCCAAAGCAACAGTGGCATGCATTTCAGTGCCTCCAGTTATATTCTCACCAGGAAGCCTTTATTCTGTACCCTGAGTGTATAGGGCTACTTAAGGTATCTACACTACCGTACATGGGTATATTTAAACATATAGCCCTTGTTTTATTTGACACCTCTTTTACTAAAAGATGACCCATGACTAAAAATGAGAGGTTTGGAAAAGAACGACTCCTGACTATGCCATTGATTTCCTATGTCATGATCAGAAAATCATTTTGCCTCTTTTTGCCCAAGCCATAATGTTAGAACACATCTGAAAGCTGATTTGTGAGGTTGCTATGATGATAGGATTAGATAAGAAAAGCAGATCCAGGATATTTGCCATTAATAGGCTTTTAAAGATGAGTAAACTGATGACTCTTGAATAATTAATTATCCAAGACAACAGTTTTGAAATTAATCTACCACTATTATATCAATGCAATACCAGATTATTAGTGTGAGGACATAGGAAACGTTGATTGATAATTAAAGACCTTTCCTATCTCCTGGCCCTGGATTGATGAACAGGAAATTAAGCTTAAATTATTTCCTCCAGTTCAAGAATCAGACAAAAGTCCTGGGGAGAGACATGATCTGGTCATTCATTTACTAATTTAGCAAACCTCCATTGAATGTTTACTCTGCCTGGCTCAGGTGCACTAGAGGAACAAAGATGAGTAAGACTTGACTCCTGCCTCAGAGGATTTACAGAAGAGTGAAGGGGATTCACCTTCTCTCAATGCTCTAGACACATGTGCCCTTACCTGGATACTCACTCTCTATGTGCCTGCCTACCAGCTCTCTGTGCTGGTCTCTCTGTGTGGACCCACTCCATTTCATTCTTTACCTAAGTCACCCCTATTCATCATTTTAGCTTTATGCCTGGCACATGGTATTTGCTCAGTAAGTATTACTGAATTCATTATAATACAATATGAGAAATTCTCAAATAGAGGAGGAAGCAAAACATCTCTGGGGCACTGAGACCACAGTAAGGCTGCCAAGGAAAGCTACAGAGAAGGCATCTGAGTTGGTGATATTTGAGATGGATTTGAAGGATGAGTATGGTTGAAGGGTGAATAGGGACAACATGAGAAGAGAGCTGTAAAATGGTGAGACAGCATTAAGGAAAGTTGTACCAAACAAAGGGAACACCATCTGTACATGCATGAAGATATAAATGAGGATGCAACATTTGCAGTTTCCAAGTTCCAGGTGACTAAAACATAGAGCACATTGAGGACAGTACAGAATGGAAGGTACATTTGAGCTTTAGGTCAAAGGCCTCACTTGCCATGGTTAGAAGTATAGATATTTTTCCTAAGGTGATAGGAAGTTACTGAAAGTTTAAGTGTATCAATTGAGAGTTAGAGGCAAACCAAACACATGAAAAAAGTAACCACTCTAGCTTAAGGTGATAAAAAAGAATTTATTAAAGAATATTAAGTAGTTCAGAGACACTCTGGAATGGACAGAGTGTCTAGACTTGGAGGTTCAAGCCAAGACTACTCACCTCCACTGAGCACATATTCCAGCTGCCACACCAATGACCCTGGGAACTCATTGACACAACTTCCTCCAGTCCTTTCAAGAAAGCCATTTCTGTCACCCTGGACAGAACTGAATTCCACACAGCACTTTCTTTCTCACCTTGCTGTCTTTCAAATCAGAGTCTTGCACACATTCTTCTGATTGGTAGAGACCAAGTCACATGCCAGCACCATGGCTGCAAGGGAGGCTGGAAAAGTGAGTTTCTAGCTTCCACCTGGGCAAGAAGGACCCATAATGTGGGAAATTCCCAAACATAGAAAAGATGTTCTAAAAGGGCTAAGAGGACACAAATCATGGAACTGTCCACTACCATAGGGAAGAGCATAATCAAACTTATAAGAAAATTTTCAGTGCTGACAGTGGACAAAGAACAGAGTGAACACAGAGCTAGGATATAAAACCTAAGAGCAAGGACTTGTTCTGCCTTCTTCACTGCAGGAATAATAATGATTCCTTCCACATAGAAGGTGCTCAATAAATTATTTTCTCTTTTTAAAATTAAGGAATAATTTACATACAGCAAATTTCACCTTGTTTGCAAATTTTGACAATTGCATACTGTAGTATAACTACTACCACAATCAAGATGTAGAATGGGGGGCTTCCCTAGTGGCGCAGTGGTTGAGAGTCTGCCTGCTAATGCAGGGGACACGGGTTCGAGCCCTGGTCTGGGAGGATCCCACATGCCACGGAGCAACTGGGACCGTGAGCCACAACTACTGAGCCTGCGCGTCTGGAGCCTGTGCTCCGCAACAAGAGAGGCCGCGATAGTGAGAGGCCCGCGCACCGCGATGAAGAGTGGCCCCCACTTGCCACAACTAGAGAAAGCCCTCGCACAGAAAATGAAGACCCAACACAGCCAAAAATAAATAAATTAAAAAAAAAAAAAAAAGATGTAGAATGGTTCCATCACTACCAAAATTTTCTTGTGCTGCTCTTCTATAGTCAATCTCTCAACCCCAACCCCTGGCAACCATATACATGCAGTATTTAGCCTTTTGTTTCTGGCTTCTTTCCCTTAGTGTAACACAATTGAGATTCATCAAATTCATTCATGTTGTTGTATGTATCAGTAGTTCTTTTTACTGCTGAGTAGTATTCCATGGTAAGGATGTACCAAAGTTTATCGATGCCCCAGGTGAAAAGCATTAGGGTTTCCATTTTGCATTAACATAATTTTTCATTTCATTTGGGTAAATACCTAGGAGTGAGAGTACTGAGTCATATGATAAGTGTATGCTTAACAAAAAAATTGGAAAACTGTTTTCCAAGGTCATGTACCATTCTACATTCCCACCAGAATGTATGAGAGTTCCAGGTGCTCCCATCCTCATAAGCACGTGGTATTGTTATTTTTTTAAGCCATTCTAATAGGTATCTACTAGTACCTCATTGAGGTTTTAATTTTCCTAAATACTAGTGACATTGAAGATCTTTTCATATTCTTACTTGCCTTTAAAATACCTTTTTGTTAAAATCTTCAAATATCTTGCCCATTGTTTTTCAGTAAATATTTAATTAATTTATAAATAAACTGATATTAGAGATATTTAGAAAAATAAAATAACCTCCACCTGGTATAACTGGACATTGCTAATGAGATAGAAGGGAGGCATTGAGGATGATACCAAACTTTTAGGTGAATGTTGGTTAAGAAAGTTTAACTGACTGACTTAGTAAGCATAACCAAAGGTGGCTATTCCAATGCCCTCCAATTAATTATTGTCATTCAGTAATCTGTAGTCAAATCTAAACTACATGGAATAATGCTCTTCTTAAGTTTTCTGCATTTGCAAAAACAAATGAACCTCAATTGTTTTTCATCTTCTGCTTATAAGAGAAATAAATAAATCTCAAAAACCAATCCCATATCATTCCCCAGAAAATCCTGGCAGTGGCTCATTTCTTTGCCCTCCAAAATAGTACTAAATCAAAGAAAGAGGAATGTGAAATGGAGAGCTGTGGGCCCTGGAAGTTAATTAAATGGCTGATCCTTTGTAATCACCTTCTCTACAGTGAAGAATGCTGAAAAGCAAGGTCAGGAGATGGTACTTTTTTGCCTCCTGAATCACTGAAGAACCAAAGGTTCTTAGATAGTAGGGGGTAGGTGGTAACTGATGGAGGAAGAATTCCTTTCTTTCCATGGAACGGCCAGATTATGAATATAACACTGTGAGTTGCATCTGAGCCAAGAAAAATCAACACTCCACCAGGCCTTTTGCTGGAGCTGGGATGAAGCTGACCAAATGGCCAGAGCAGGTGACAGTCAAGGGAAGCTGGAGCCAAAGGATGAACATGGGTCTGCCAGGACTGGGGTGCTTCATCAAGGATCAACTAACCTTGGTCTCCAGTTTACACAGTTCTGGTAGAACATTAGACACCAGCGTAAACCAAGAGAAGAAAACAAAATATGGAATAGGCAACAGAGCATTACTGTGGAGAATAACATTGGTTGAAAAAAATACACTGTGCCTTGAATAAGCCCAAGAAATATTATGAAAAGGCTGGTGAGTGTGGCTTCTCTCCATTCTGAAGTGATTCTTCCACTGGGGGGAAACAATAGTGTGAGGACCTCAAAGACATTGATTCCAGCCTCCACCCCCTCAATAATACAAATGACAGAAGGGCGTAGGAGAGATTTATGACTCCCCTATGCATAGGAAGTTGTTTAGTGGCATCACTGGAATTAGAAATTAGATCTGGTGATTTGCTACTCAGTCACTCGGCCAGAAATGTCAGCTGGGAAGAATGCAGCCTCAGCAGAGGTTCAGTGCCTGGCACTTCCTAAAATTTTGTTCAAGTCTTTTTTTTTTCTTTTTTATAAATTTATTTATTTATTTATTTATTTAGGCTGCATTGAATCTTCGTTGCTGCATGCAGGCTTTCTCTAGTTGCAGCGAGCAGGGGCTACTCTTTATCGTGGTGCGCAGGCTTCTCATTGCAGTGGCTTCTCTTGTTGCAGAGCACAGGCTCTAGGCATGCGGGCTCAGTAGTTGTGGCGCACGGGCTTAGTTGCTCTGCAGCATGTGGGATCTTCCCGGACCGGGGCTCGAACACGTGTCCCCGGCATTGGCAGGCGATTCTTAACCACTGCGCCACCAGGGAAGTCCCTTGTTCAAGGCTTTTGATGAAGTTTTGCTTTACCCCAACTCCATCTCTGCTACCAAAAAATTAAGTCTTATCAAAGAACTTATTAATAATTTTTAAAACACATTTTATACTTAGTATGATGAACATTCTACTTAGTGCTAAGGCAAGAGAAAGGAGAGGCAAGAAAAGAAACAAAATTAATAGAGAAGAATCTCTGTAGCATGGTCTGGTGGAAATGACTGCTTGTGTCCCAGATTTGCCGTATGTTAGTTCGTGAACTTTAGCAAATTATTTAATATTCTTGAGGTTCAATTGGTTTTCCTCTAAAATTGATACACCTTCCTTTTAGGGTTATTTGATGGCTTCTCTGAATCTCCAGGATTGTGCACATCCTGGGCCATACTACTTGAGCAAAGAACCAGAAGCATCTGTAAGAGAGAAATTTCCCTCTTCTTGGAGCATCTGTTTTGGTCTATATTAAGTAACTTTAATTATTATTATATATCAAAATAAATACACAGAAAATGGATAAAAACGCAAAATTCAGAAGAATATTATAATATAAATTACAGGATATTCAAACATTTGGAGGTCACAGCAAGTCACTTTACCTATGCCCTCAGACATATTCGCTTTCCAACAACAATAAAAAAAAAAAAAATCACACTCAGTGATTGTGGCCATTCAGTAAAGTGGTGAGTGTGGTGGTATCCATTCAGTAAAAGGCTTGGGAAAGGAAACGCTCTGCTTAGCACATGGCATCCATACAGTTTCTTTCCTTCCTCTGGCAAGTTGTTCTAATGTGGGAGACTAAACGTGTTGTGTGAACTTGACACGGCTTGAAAATTACACAACTAATTAAAATTGCAAAATGACAGCACGAATGGAATCACAGGCCATAAGAGAGCCACAGAAAGTGAGTGGGTACAATTTCCAGCTGAGGTAGAGGTCTGGTGAGCTTTCAAGCTCTTCTCAGACTGGAACGGGGACAGGAATACACAGAGAGAAGCCCATAGTTGCTGGGGCTTGACTCACAACAGAAATAACAGTTTAAAGATCTACAACAGTCCCCTGTTACTGAGAGGGCACAGTTTCATATCCACAAGGGCTTGCCCCTGAACCAGATAACTGCCCATGTTATTCTTCTTTGGTAAATCAAAGCCATCAATTACCACCTCCTAATGCAGCTGCTCCAGGTGCTGTAGGACAGACAGGGCTGAAAAGAAAAATCATTGGCTGCGCCTGGCTCCTTCTGGAATTGTCTACTGCCAGTAATGGTGTCAGACAACTGATGAAGGCACTGTTTAATTCCTGCCCCATACCAAGCTCGGACCCCAACCAAAAGCTGTCCAGGGCCTGTCATTCATCACCCGGCCACGGGCATCTGACCCTGGAAGACTTTTGCACAGCCTTCATGGAGGTGTAGAAACAGGATTCCCTTGTCCTGCTGCTGGTTCTGCAGTAATTAAAGCTTCCTTCACTACTCCCTCCTATTAGTCTCTCCGTTTTAATGATACCGCAAACACAGGAGGGTGTAATGACCAAACTCAGAATAAACGTGCTCCTATAAGCACCCAGATTAAGCTAGCAATTTCTAGAAGATAATTACGCAATGAAATGTTTTAAAAAAGATAGTCTTGTAAGCAGAGGTTTGAATCATTGACAAATAGTTGGTAATAACTATTAGAAAACATTTGTTCAGACAACTAGTGTTGATTACTGCTTTGAGCCAGGCACGGTTCTAAACTACACCCCAACGCTCTTTGATAGTTGTGCATGGGAATCGAATGTGAAAGAATCATAGGTGTTTTAAAAGTAAACAATTTGTACATGCTTGTAAAGAATAGGTTCAAAATACTTCAGAAAATGAAAAGTATGTCTTTCCCATGACCATCACTCCCATCCCACTCTCAGTAATCTAATAATTCTCCAGTCAATTTTCTCTCTGTGTGAAATGTGTGTGTTTAAATATAAACTAAGTACTGTTTTTTTCTTTTGACAAAACGTTGTTATACTATACACCCATTTCCTTAACCTAATGTTTTCATTTAATAATATATCGTGGACATTTGTCCATAAATCATAGATATCTTTTTTAATTCATTTACAGCTATATGATATTACACTAAATTAATTTAGCATGTTCAGTTTCACAGTTTCCTCTATCAATGCAGATTTACGCTGTTTCCAATTTTTCCCTATTACAAATAAGCCATCCACGAGTACCTTTGTATTTATAGCTTGTGTACTTGTGCAAATATCTCTGATGGATGGCTTCTAGAAGTGAAGTTGTTGAGACCATGAGTATGCATAATTTAAAATTATTTTTAAATGTTATACAGAGTACTAAACTGTCCCCCAAAATAGTTTAACAATTTATACTCTGACCAATATTATATGGAAGAGCTCAATTCCTCCCACCCATTTTAACATTGGACACTATCCATTTTGTGAAAATTTTGCCAGTCTAAAATTTTTTTTAAATACATGTCTTAACAAGCATTTTTGTTGTCCTAAATAATATTTTCTAATCACTATTGGAGGTTGGTCATTCTTTCATTTGTAGACCATTTTTATGTTTGTTCTATAAGTTACCAATTTGTATCATTGGCTCTTCCATTGGGCTGAGCTCCAAGAGACAAAGCTTTATCTTTTCACATTGATTTGTAGGAGCTTTGTGTAAAGTAGAGATATTTGCCCTTAGTCTTCCATACATCTTTCACAAGTTAGTTTTTCTTTTTTCCCTATTTATTTGTTTTCTTCTGCCTTGTTCTCTATCTTCTGTGTTGTATACTTTCAATAATGCCGGCTCACCACTGGCTGTCTGTTCTCATTTAAAAGCAAGTGATTTTAAAACCAACTAGAAGCTCTGGATATAGAGGTGGGACTGCCAAATGGTGGACTTCATGGTGAGACCCTAAGGAAAGCTGGTTTTCCCTTGAAGAATCCCAAAATGTCAGTACATTCAGGCCTTTTCTCTGAAGCTGTCCAGTTTTCCCAGAAAACAGTCTGTGTCTGCTTGGAAGAACTGGTGAGGTCAAAGATTTTCACAAACATCCTGGAAGCCCATCAGGGGAAGTGGGCTTGAGACTTTACTTTTCACTATTCAGATATTTACCTAATTCCCCTGTTTTCAGCCTGGGGTCTTACCACCACCTGATCTCCCTAAGTCAAGAGTAGGATCTCTGGCTAATTTCTCCAGAGTATAAGCCCACCATCTCCTACTGAATTGAGGAGGTGTATTCATCTGGCTGCAAAGACTAGGGGTGGGAACCTGGGGGTCTGACTATCCTGTTGGGACCCTTCGATCAAATCTCTAGGATTCAGGCCATACCTCACTCTAACCCAGCATGGTCCCTGGTGCCTCGATTCCAGAATCACTATAACGCTTTTCAAGATGAATTCCCATGCACGTGATTGGCAACCCATTCTGAAAGCAAGTAGGTTTTTAACCACTCTCCAGCTGTCTGCTTTCCATCTTCTAAACACTTACTAAAATCTCATGTCCACTATTGTTTCTGCTTCTGTTCTTTTTGTTCTCGTGGGTTTATGCCTTTTAAAATCCTCTACTGTTGTTTTAGGAAAATGAGGTAGGAAAAACGTTAAGGTTCTGTGTCCAATTTTCCCTGTCTAACTGGAGTTTTCTCATGTAACTTGTCTTAAATGCAGATGTTCCTGAGAATCTTTACCAAGCAGAAATCATTAGCAATTCTCTTTAGTTTATTTGTCTCATTAATTTATGTAATAATTTTTCTCTTTGTTTTTTATTGGAGTGTAACTGACTTCAATATTATATTAGTTTCAGGTGTACGACATAGTGATTTGATATTTTAGACATTACAAAATGATCACTGTGATAAATCTAGTTACCATCTTTCACCATACAGAGTTATTACAATATTATTGACTATATTCTCTATGCTCTACATTACATTCCCATGACTTATTTTTTAACTGGAATTTTGTATCTCTTAATCTCCCTCACCCATTTCACTCATCCCCTCATCCCCTTTCTCTCTGGCAACCACCAGTTTGTTCTACTTATGACTCTGTTTCTGTTTTGTTATGTTTGTTCATTTGTTTTATTTTTTAGATTCTGCGTATGAGTGAAAACATATGGTATTTGTCTTTCTCTGTCTGACTTATTTCACTCAGCATAAGACCCGCTAAGTCCATCTGTGTTGTGTGACAACTTTTCTTAAGGAATCCTTAATAAATGAACAGGGAAATATTGGGACTAATAGGAAAAACTCTGAGCTGGATTCAGGATACAGCCTTCAGTTTTGATTCTGCCACTAATTAGCCCATTTTCTTAAAGAAGTCTCAGAGACTCAGTTTCTGCATCAGCAAAACAAGAGGGTTTAACTACAGGAGTACTAAGGTGATGGATTTTTGAATGAAAGATGTTTGAGACTGGTGGCAGGATGATTCTGGAACACAGGGAATGCCTCAGAGAAGTAAGGGACTCCCAGGGCACTGAAGTTTAGGATGCAGCTTCACCAGGAGGCAAAACAGTGCTGTAGAATTTGGGAATTTGGAATCAGAGAGCCCTGTGTTCAAATCCTCAATGCATAAAATACAGCTGTGTAACAGCTGTGCAATTCCTGACAGTCTCATTTTCCTCATCTTAAAATGTAATTAAAATATTTTATAGGACTGTTGTATAGATTAAGGAATAAAGTACCTGGCACATAGTATATAATTGGTAACACTGGTTGGTTAGTTAGTTAGTTAGTTTGTGTTTAATGCATCCTTGCTGATTTGCCATTTGGAATTCTCCCCGCAGATACTTCTGAACAAATTTTCTGATACGCCTCTATTTTCTGAAGCCCGAGATTCTCTCTCTGTGGTCTGATGCACAGGAGCCCAACCTAACTCAGGGTGGGAGCTTGGTTACAAGGTATGCTGGAATCATTAAAATATTTGTGCTGCTGGAAAACATGGGGGGAACTGCACGTCAGTGGGCCTGGAGCTAAAGAAATGGATCTGGTGATGGAGCTGCCCCCTGAAGGTCAGCATCCAAAGGTTCTGGCCAATCTGATTGGTCTGCTGTCAGCATCAAAAGGTCCAATTCAATAGGTGAGGCACAGCCCCAGAGGTACAGACAATGCATGAGCCTTGGAATCAGGGGTGCAGAGACTCAGAGTAGGCAAGGCTATTGGGAGCTGTGTCAGCCTTTCTCCAAATACGGTGACCAGGGATTAAAAAATCAGTGCCTGAGGAAAGAGCAAGCGAGAACAAGGCAGAAGGCCAGGTCACAGCCAAGTGTGCTGAGGCTATGAGGACAGGGTTGTGGTCATGACAGGAACTAAGAGGTCCAATAAAATAAACTGAAGCAGAAGGCCAGCCAGTCAGGGTGGGTTCAGTAACTGCGTTAAGAGAAGACAATGGCACATTATGCTTGCACATGTCCAGGGATCCCAGGAGATTCATTTCATAGGAGACATGCAGCCAGGACTAAAGCCACTTTCCTTTGGGTCCAGTGTGCTGCCTCCTTGCCCTGGATCGTTCACTCGCAGTGCGGGGCTATACCTGCGGGGCCGGCTGGGTTGGTCTGGGCCAGGCAAAGGACAGACAGAACCATTACACCTGTGTTGACTTTGCTGCTCAAACAGAGCACAGCAACAGGTAACTGCATTTTACCAGAAAGTGAGGGAGGACCCTGAGAGAGGGCTGCGACTCTTTCAGGTGCTGCACAACATACATAAAAGAAAGAAGAAGTGTTAGGGGAGACTGCTTCATGCTTGCCCTTTGCCTGGTAATTCTCTTCTCCAAAAGAGGAGTAGCTGAAAGAAGAAAATAGCTAGCTCAATGTACTGAATAAGAAAATTTCAGAATTTGAAATTAGAATTTCATGGAAGAGTATGATCCCCGGCTCGTAAGTTCACTGAGACTAAGCTCAGAAGCAGCCAGTCTGTCTGGGACTTTATCAGAGGCTCCAAATGCTCGGTTTTGTGGGCATCAGGCTTCCGATGGAAACAGGAAAGGGTGTTTATTTAATAAAAGACATTTTCTTTTAATATTGGTAATCAAGTTTATTAACATTCTCAAAGTTGATTTAAAAATGGAATTTCAAAGAGCTGCTTCTTTTTCAATTACTCAAGCTGACAGACCCATTTTTGACGTGTCATTGCTGATGGATTAGGTCAGTCAAATTGCATTAGATTCTAAGTGCGGCTCAGCACAGCATTAGTCATATAATTGAACAGGACATACATATCAGTGATGAGTATACCAGAGATGCTGTTTTCTGGAAGACTTATGCATCTAAACATCTATTTCTCATCTCTAATTGTTTTTCTCAAACTTCATTTTCTTAGTTTTGCTTTTCCTCATATTTCTCTTGGTTTCTTAAAAGCTTTTCCTGCATAGTTGACTTCCTCTAGTTTGTCCATTCCCCAGAGACAACTGATTAGTGAAAAAGCTTCTTTTCCTAGCTTACCTTGCTCAGGTTCAATGTGAACACTGCAGGAGAAGAGTGCATACATGAATGGCTTGGCTTACCTCGTCAAAACTCAAACAGCATGACTGGAGTTTCCAAGACTCCTACTGCTGAACCTACTTCACTTGAGGGTATTTCCCTTTAAACAACAAAAATTGATTCAGGCTATCTTTTTTAAAGAAAAGCCCAATGGTATAATATGCGGTAGCTCAGGGTGTTGAAAACACGACTAAAGAATCAGTCTTTGAAAAGAACAAAAGGTCTTTTGAGGTGTACATTGTGGGGATGTGACTCTCATAGGAGCTCCTTCATTTTCAGGTGTTCTGCTCTATGTGCTAATTCCAGAGAGAGGTCTGGTGGTCTTAGTTGGGTCTTTCCCCACTATTTGAATAAGGGAAAAAAAGAGCTTCTTGATTCATCATCCTACCAAGTCTGTATTCATTGGAAGACAGGTGGTTCCCAAAGTGGAAGAGATGAGATGCTTGGTCTGCAAACCCTCAGATATTCACTGCAGCCCCAAATGAGCTGGTTCCCGTGAAGCCAGATCCGGCAAATAAAATGGTGTGCTAGAATCTCAGTCCCACATGAAAACAACGAAGCCATTACTAAAAGTACTAAGTGATAAGAGAAGCTGAGGATAAGCACCAGGTCACAAACACCAAATGAAGATGATAACAATACCTACTTTTATAGAGTATGTGTGAGGAATACATGAGATAATGCCAGCATACTGGCGTATACTATAACACCCAATACTTAGTAAGCAGTCATGTGTGTTACCCTTCTTAATACACTCCCCAGATTGTCAAGTGGACATTATTTCTCTATAACTTACTCGTTTCAGATGTTTATACTCCATCTCTCTTATCATGGAAGTTTTCCTGCCTAAGAGAAGCTGTATTCAGAAGCCCCTGTTAGATGTCTTCATGGTTAGGGCTGGAGTACAAAAGAAACAAAATCGTTCACTTTGCCCCCTCTACATTAAACTTGACCATCGCCATGCTAAGCACACTTCCCTCCTGCCTATCTGTTACTCTGGACTTCAGGGCACCATATAGAATAAAGATGTGGAATAAACATTTGAGTGAGGTGGGAAGAGAGGAAGGAGAAGAGGAGATGAAAAGTGGATGAGACCAGGAGTGACGGGCATGGTGAAAGCTCTTTGAGAGTTTGCAGATTCTTAGAAGCAAAGAGGAAAAGTAAACTTACTCAAAAGTGCCCCTGACCCACAATCCTTAAGAGTCCAGCATCCTATGGCCAGGACCCTTTAATGAGCAATGGTCATTGAAGGCACCAGACTTATAGGACCAAGACATATGGAGCTTCCCAGCTGCCCAGTTTCAACCTAAGAACTGCAGAGAAATGTTTGGTTCCTCAGCGTCAATTAGCCTCAGGCTGTTAAAACTCTACCTCTGCTGATTGGAGAATCGCTAACAACTTTCTCTTCTCCAAAGGCCATTTAAACTTTTAGGAGGTTGTATTTCTACCAGGTCAATATTAATTGGAGCTGGTGCTGACATCTGCAGATACTGGAGTGACAGGCATCACAGTGACTCCTGGTCTTCCTTCTGATCTCATCCAGAAATATGTCCTTCCCTTGAGAATAACAGTTCTTACCTTCTCTTTCTCTATGACTGATTATAAAATTTAGCTCATTATTGTGTTATATGGTGCTGTAAAATATCTGGGGAGAAAGTTCATATTATAGCTTGTCTGAAACCCAAAGAATATAAAGCATTGTTCTTGGCAGAGGAGATACAATTATAGTGACTGAATTCAGGAGACAGCATGTTTTTCATAGTCTAGGGAGAGAGTACAATCTTAGGCTTTATGAAATTTTAATTAAATGAATATATAGGCACAAATAATATATAGCAGACACAATACATACAGACTTCCAATTGATCCCCAGTGAATTTCCTGTTCTTGAGATGCGAGAAAGGGAAATACTTGACAGATGGGCCATCTATGCAACACATGACACTGACACCCTCAATTTGTTTCATATACTACAGGAAAGTTGAATCCAAAACTACGGTTGTATGATATAACTGAATGTGCATGTACTTATTTAAATAATATACATATATAATCAAGAGAACCCTAAATACAAAACAGTTTTTAGACCGAAGTTCCTTAAATGTCCAGGATTTAATTTGTAACTTAATTCATAAGAACTTTGCTATTTGGTCACATTTGATAACCTGTTTCACAGGCTGCATCTTGTAACTAAATTATAGAAATCAAAACTTGGCAACCATTATATCCAAATGGAACCTCTAAATGGGGATCAATTCTATTACCTGTGAGAAAACTGGAATTTTCCCAAGTTTGTGTAGTCTACCTGAAATCTTTCAAAAGATTGACTTTAATAATTAATTGGACATCATGAAGACAATCTAGTCTACATAGCCAACAAAGATTCAACTCTACAAATAGTAAAGATGCTACTCTTTAATCATTATTAATCTTCCTATTTAAAAATGAAAGACACAGTCATATGTTTTGGAAGGCCTCTTTGCTTCCAAATAGGGTTTTATCAAAAAAGTATCTGGATTATTTACTGAACATTTTACTTGTCCTAATAGTTTGGCACAAGGAAGATAGCCTCACATGAGGCCTCAGTTCAGAAGAAGTATTTGATCAGGAGTTTGGAGCCCCCTTGCTCCTGTCACAGCTCTAACTTCCAGCCACAGTCACTTTGGATAAATCAATAAGACCTATCTAGGCCCTGCTTCCTTCATCTATGAAGGGAGATAATAATACCTCCCTTGCTAAACTGAGTTATGGTGTTAGAGCCAAAAGTGATCAGAGATGGAAATTCACCTGACAGTGATTATGGGCTGTAAAGCAAGTGAATCTACATTTGCAACCACAATTCCTAGTTGTTGCAAAGCTCTCCAGGTTGTCTGGCTACCCTATTACCACCCAACAATGTAAAGCCTTTTGCTTTGAAAAGCTCTTACAGGTCTTCATCTTCTCAAGAGATAATCTCTCCAGGTTTCTTGGTATGCTAATCAGTGGAATTCTGACATTTCCTGGTGTGAAGACAGGTACTAAGTTTTATGCGGTTGAGAAGCTTGTCTCCCAGACAACACTGACTTCTTCCCATCTTGCTCCCTCAGGCCCTGGCCCTCCCCCTTCTCAAATATCAATAGAACCTCACAGCTCTCCGAGAGGGAAAGCTGTCGGTGCCTATGCAATAGCTCGGGAACCAGTCACTTTATGTGTCAACGTGACATGTCTAGACATAACTGGCTTTATTGTTTGGAACTGACTTGGAGATGGGGCACTGAGTGCCTTCTGGACAGGTGGTAGGTGCTAATGAATGAGATGGTTGCCACGCAGATAAACTAGGCTGGCAGGGAGAACAATTAAAACGATCTTGTCGCAATGCCAATGTTATTTTAAAATTTAATCATGCTGTAGGGTGGCTTAATGGGAATTTCTTTTCCATAATAAAGAAACCAAGCCAGATGCCCACGCTGTGAATGAGCTTCTATCTACATGACACAAAGCAAGATGCTGTTCTGATAATGAATCACGTTAATTCATAAATGTAGACAGTAGAGCAGCATAATTCAGAACCCAAGGCTGGGTTTTCTCACTCTGATTTATTCCATTAAGTTTGTACCTTAGTGAAGCCAACCCAGTAATTACAAAATGTCTTCACTTTTACTATACAGACTCAGGCTGAAGAGGGTTATACCATGGTTACGGGTGAAAGAAATACGAACACATGGGAGAACTATAAGAACCAACTGATCAACTTTTAACTTCTAAACCAAAAGAAAATAGTTCTAATAAGCCATATTTTCTGATCATAATAATTAGTGTGGTCCTAAGTAGAATAAAAACGAGTTATCTGGGACTTCCCTGGTGGCGCAGTGGTTAAGAATCCGCCTGCCAATGCAGGGGACACGAGTTCGATACCTGGACTGGGAAGATCCCACATGCCATGGAGCAAATAAGCCCGTGCGCCACAACTACTGAGCCTGTGCTCTAGAGCCCGCAAGCCACAACTACTGAGACCACGTGCCACAACTACTGAAGCCTGCGCCTAGAGCCCGTGCTCCTCAACAAGAGAAGCCACCGCAATGAGAAGCCCGCGCACCGCAACGAAGAGTAGCCCCTGCTCCCTGCAACTAGAGAAAGCCCGCGCAGCAACGAAGACCCAACACAGCCAAAAATAAACAAATAAATAAATAAATAAATTTATAAAAAAAAAAAAGGGGGAGTTATCTTTACTAGGTAACACCATTAGTATGAGACTAATTGATTTTTCACTTTTCGGTATGTGCAAGTGAGTAGGAGCACAGAGGCTAAGATCTTTCCCTATAGGACAGGAATCAGCAATCAGTGTATGGCCTGAGGGCTAAGTGTGGCCCACTGATTGTTTTTATGCAGTCCATATGTTAAAAATATTTACTACATTTTTAAATGGTTTTTAAAAATCAAAAGAAAATATTTTGTAATAGGTGAAAATTATATAAAATTCAAATTTAAGTGTCTGTAAATAACAATTTATTGGAACACAGCCACACCCATTCATTTATGTATTATCTAGGGCTGCTTTTGCACTACAGCTGTAGAGGTGAACTGCAACAGAGACCACATGGCCCTCAAAACCCAAAATATTTACTATCTGAAGATTTATAGAAAATGTTTGCTAAACCAATGCCCTAAAACCATCCTGCTGAGGTTCAAATCCTGCTTTACCACTGATTAGCTGGATGTTCTTGGGCAAGTTAGACTTCCTATGCCTTAGCTTCCTCATCTGTAAAATGAGAATTACACTGTAGCTACATATGTTATTTGTGAGAGCTAAGTAATTCAAATGTGTAAAATGTGCTTAAAATAGTCTGTGGCACATAATAAGTATTCTACAAGTGTTATTTGTCATTGTTATTATATTTTGTCTTCTAAAAAGTTCAATGATTACATATTATGCTGGTTTGGAAAATTGTCAGGAAAAGTCTTTATTAAGTAAGAAAATAATTGAAAATATGAAATTGATTATAAACATTGTTTTATGTAAGTTCGGCAAATAAAAATGTATAGGAAAAGATAGTATATGTGTGTTTATTATTCATGCCACCACCCTGCAATGTTCTTAGCCAAAAATCCTAGTATAATTTTGAAGCCCATTGATCAAGACTGAAAACTATAACTAGGCAAAAACAGTTGGATTGGCACATTGGCTATATTCCTTAAAGATAGGATTAAGGCTCCTCGAATTATTTCCCTAATAAAATACATAATTAGGTATTGATTACTTGGCTAAAACACCAGTTGCAATTTAAAGAGTTATGATCAATTGTGTCAGCTCATTGTGCTACCTTAAATATTATAAAACATAGGACAAGTGCCTGGAAAGCTAAAGATATTTTCATTTCAAATCTTGCACTAGAGGCTTTTAAGCAAACATTGTCTTTACTCCTATCTTGAAGCAAATTTAATCTAGGTTGAAAATATATATGTTTAAGAAAAAACAGCAAAGCAAAGGTGATGGTGGAATATAATGGTCAACATAAAAAAGTTCTTTGAAATTATTAATGAGTGAAGAATTAAAAATGGGTAGAGAATATAAATGTCAAAGAATGCAAATGATAAATCAAGAAAGAACATAAATGGTATATAAATAATAAATCACTGTTTTCATGATTAAATTAATTCAGATTAACATAAGAGATACTTGCTTATGGACTGGAAAAGATTTTTCCTAAGTGATGATAATGCTGGGTAGAATAATTACAGCAAAGGCTGATGCAATGTTTCCTGGGGACCATTGTTTTCTAAATGCTTTATACACATCAACTCAAGTGAACCTCAGAACAACCACCTAAATTCAGTATTATTATTAGAGGTATTCTAACACTATTTTACTAAAATAGAAATGAGGGCCCAAGATCATATACCTAGTTGGAGGTAGAGCTGGTATTTGAACCCAAGCTGTCTGGTTCCACAACTGTTGCTTCCAACAAGTATGCTATTGGTGCAATGATATGGATACACTCATACTTTTTCAGAGAAAAAAATATACGCTGTGAGCTAAGGACAGGTAAAGAGGAAAAAGGATGGTCTCCATTGATTTCCTCTCCATCTTAACCTCTTCCAAGAGCATATGTATTCTTATGCCACAGCTCCTCCTAGACCAATGGTAAATATGTTTTCAATGATATTATTAAGACAATATAACAAAAGTCTTGCCAAGATATATAATAGCAGTTTCTGTCAAGTCAGAAATGCTATACAAATACACTCTGGTTGTTCCTAGGTTTAGGCCAGAAGAGCAATCACAAATTAAAGTTATAGATGAATTTTTCGTGTGTTGATATGCACACAAAGAGGGGAGGGACAAGTATTTATAGATACTAATACTATAGAGATTATAGTTTAATCTCTATACCATGAGGAAGTGGAATTCTGGTAGGTGCTGTTGGGAGCTGGGGTACAAAGCCAGGAGAGTGTGGAAGGAGGAACAAATATAAGAGCAGTAAAGATCACTTGAGCAGAAAAGGGAGAGGACAGCCTGGATAAACACTGGGGTCAGGAATTAGAGCTCACAGTTGGTTTTATGTGTTCCTTTAGAATAACATGTAAACAGAGAAGATCAAAGGGTTGAAGACAGGACACATTGCCTAAAATTTGTCATTAATATGTTGGGAAGCAGCACAGAGTGAGCCACATTATGTGAACCACTCTATGTTTACACAGCTGAAACCTGATGAAAATACACATTAAAAACACCTATAAAAGAGAATGTAAATAAACACCTGGCCACTAGGTAGAGCTACAGAGAGGAGCAGGATGCAGATTTTCAAGAAGGGGCAAGACCCCGGCATGTGGTGAAAGATGGCAGCATATTACTCAACCATAAAAAGAAATGAAATGGAGTTATTTGTAGTGAGGTGGATGGAGTTAGAGTCTGTCATACAGAGTGAAGTAAGTCAGAAAGAGAAAAACAAATACAGTATGCTAACACATATATATGGACTCTAAGGAAAAAAAAAAAAAAAAAAGGTCATGAAGAACCTAGTGGCAAGACGGGAATAAAGACACAGACCTACGAGAGAATGGACTTGAGGATATGGGGAGGGGGAAGGGTAAGATGTGACAAAGTGAGAGAGTGGCATGGACATATATACACTACCAAACGTAAAATAGATAGCTAGTGGGAAGCAACCGCATAGCACAGGGAGATCAGCTCTGTGCTTTGTGACCACCTTGGGGGGGGTGGTTAGGGAGGGTGGGAGGGAGGGAGATGCAAGAGGGAAGAGATATGGAAACATATGTATATGTATAACTGATTCACTTTGTTATAAAGCAGAAACTAACACACCATTGTAAAGCAATTATACTCCAATAAAGATGTTAAAAAAAAAAAAAAAGTCAAGCTAATGGTGGGAATCCTGCCTAGTCAGTATAGCTGGGAGGTAGACCCAACCAGCAGTCAGTGCCAGAGAACCTGCCATGAGTGGCCAGGGTCCCATGATGGCAAGAATTTGGGTCCAGAGAACAGAACAAGACCCAGGCAGAGGTAAATGAAATTATAGGCTGATTGTTATAGCTCTCTTAAAACACTTTCACAAGCTCTGTCCATATACAATGATGTGTCTGACACATCTCTCTCACTAGACTAGGAACTCTTTGAAGGCAGATGCTATGATTTATCCATCTTTAAATACTCAGACCCTAACATTGTAGATTTTAAATAAACATTTTATGAAGAATGGAGAGATGAATGAAAAGAATTTAATTACATGAATTTGATGGAAAACCCACTTACTATGGTTGAGTCACAGAGTCCAGAATAGGCTTAGCAGTCAGGCTGACTGGCTGCTGAATCACAAGAGCTACCAAAACAGACCTCCTAAGAGTCTATTGACCAGGGTCCAATGGCCCTGCAGGGCTGGATCCTCAAGTGGGGCTACTGGGTCACAGTAGTAAGACAGGAGGGTTGTGAAGGCAGGGAGCCAGCAGGTGGAATTTTACCAGTTCAAAGCCGTTGCTGTTAACTGTGGATTAACTGGATAAATTGGAGCAAGTCCAGAGAAGTGAGGGCACAGTGATGAGGGGACAGGCATCCATACTGGGAGTAGACTAATGAAAAAGCTAGGGCTATATCACTAGAGGAGAGAAGAACTTGTGGGGACAGTACAGCTCACTTCAAGATTTTCTTATGTGTAATATTTTAAGGCAGACCTGAGACCAATGAGTGGAGAATAGACAGGTTGACTTCACTTGCTTGTAGCACACATGGTAGGGAAATTACAGGTGTCATTCCTAATGGACAAGAATTGGTGAGATTGGGGTGTGGAACCACATGATCTCCAAGGTCTTTTCTTATCCCCGGTTCTGTACCTCTGATTTCATGTGTTTTGAGGAAGCTCATCAAAGCCTCAGAAAGACAAAAATCATGTTTAGGAACAACTGGAGAGAGAGAGAGTGGGAGGGAGAGAGGGACACAGAGAAAATGAGAGAGACAAGTATATGGCATCCAGAGCTGGTGTGTCTTTGTGCAGTTTTTAACCTGGATTCAATAAATATTAGTAATAATGCTCTCATTCTAAACAACACAAGCTTTTCAAAGCTTTGTGCTACTTCACTGAAGTAACAAGTTGCTGGTCATCATGCTGCTCTTTAACCCGAAAAATACTGAATCTCAAATTTCATCCATGTAATAGTCATGCTTTTACTTTTGAAATATTAACTAATTTGCTTTAATCTTACTCGTTACCCCTTTACTTCTATGAAATAGTATGTCGTACAAATTAATTAGCTGATCCCCCCCATGACAAATATTATCCCTCCCCCTCAATTTCAAAGCTAATTTTAATTGCCCAGAGTCGCATTGTGAGTCAGCGGCAGACCCAATACATGAACTTGGAACTCTGACATCCAAAACGGGTGCCCTGCCCTTAAGGTGTGAAGATGATGCCAGGAGCCTCCTGACAGCAGGATGTGACTTAGTGACTTTTGTTTTCTTTAGATGACGAAGCTGTATAGAATCAGCAGCACTCTCTGATCCAATCATTCGTTCATTCACTTATCCACTACGCTCAGCAAATACAAGAGTAAAACAGTCTTGGGCCCTACTTCCCCTGAGTCCAAAAACATTTCCCAGTATTTGGAAAAAATGGCCATGATCATAAATTGAAACATAAGTAAAAAGAGATTTTTCTAGGTGGGGGAAGATCTAGCACATAACTAGATACATTTGACAAAATGTCTAATTGGAATGGCAAGGCATTGTGATGATGGTAAACGGAGCACAGGTTAAGACTGGATGAGTTGCCTCAGCACATTCTGAATCACTAAAAATGTAAGGGCCTTTAAACTGCATGGGAACTCAAATTCTTAAGCCTTCATGGCACAACTTTTCAGTTCAAACTAGTTTTGAGTTTTTACCATGTGCCAGGAAAATTTGCATGAGTGCCACTAAATCCCCAAATAGCCCACAAGGAATGTACATTCAAAGAATATCTCAGACTCCAAAAGGCAAGAACAAAATGGCAGAGGTCGGATGGAACCCAGAGCTCTTGGGCTTCAAAGTCCATGCTTTCTTCACTTCCCCAAGCTACTCCCCGTACAACAGGTGAATTACAATTGAGGTGGGGAAGTATGTCTCCTGAAATACTCGGGTTTAATGCTGCCTGGTTGTAGAAGTTAATGTGGTTAATTCCGGAGGCCCACTGGGAGTGTGCTCAGGGATTTGGGTCCGCTCTACGAGAGTGTATTTGTGTACCATCATCACAGAAGCCAGGTTCTAGTAATGGCTAGAGGAGAAAGAGACTAGGAGGTTGTTTACTTTGTACTGGTACATAGGAGATTGAGGCAGCCAACATCTTTACAATAATCTACATTCAGAGGGGATGTGTTTGGAAGCCATTTCACTACATTACGCATCAGGTTACACAATGGCCTTAAATGCGTGGGAATGACCTGATGGCACCTTAAAATAAATATAAACAATGCAAAAAGCACTACACAAACCCTAGAGCGTTATTTTGCTTTTAATATTTTAAGATTATCTGTAAAAGCCAAGGCTTGTCAGATGCCCGCTCAGGAGGGTCACTTGTATATCCCAGATCCAGGCAGGCTCTGTACCCTGTATTGCAGCCCACCCATCTACCTCCAAATATGCAGCTCATAACTAAGAATAAGACCTAGTTATCAGTATTTTCCATCTGCCTGCATAATTATGCATTGATTAGAAAGTCTCTCTTTAGCTCATTCATATCTCCAGGGTAGAAAGAGAATTAGGAAACTGTAATTGCAGAGGCTGGAGAAAGTATAAGGCTTTGAGTTGGTGTATATGAAACAAGAAGGAAAAAAAAAACACCCAAAAGTTGTCCACTTATATTAGTGTGAGTTTTTATTCACTTGTTTTTAATTCTCTATTACAGCCCTGGAGGCTCATAAACAAATTTTCATGTAGTCTCCTTTTTCTCCTTCTCTCCACACATGCATTCGTGTATTTTGATATAAAGATGAATTCTCTCTAGCCAAGATTAATCTCCTTAAATGTATTTATTCCTAATGCAGTAACTGGCTAGAACATTGGAAGATTATTTCTGAGTCATACAGTGTGATCAAAGTAATATGCAGAGGCCTAAATCTGCAGAAATGAAATCTTGACATCTAGAAACTTCTCTCGAGACGTAGCTTAAAGAATAAAACACAGCCCAAGAAGCACAGAGAGTCCTAAGAATATGACAGAATTTGACCCTATTTTATTCTTGCTCATACCCAGTAGATTAAAATAGTATTTTAACTTGAAATAAACAAATACATGTATCTTCTTTATTCCTCCCTATCCCCCCAAAAGATAAGGGCAAAATAAAGTTATCTTTAGTTTGCAGCTGCTACCGGAACCATCAAGAGATAGCACTGATAAGTAATGCAGCCACACAAAAAGCTTTGAAGCCCGCAAAGACGCTCTTCCTTTGCGAGGGGTGGGGCAACAGCATTAAGTGAACAGAATGAGAAACAGCAAAGCCCATCATTCCTAGTGACAGTCTGTGCATCTATCCATGACACAAGGTTCTTAGAAATATGAATCCCATTATTTTAGTTGCTCGGCTCACCAAGAAATCATTAATTTAGCAAATACATATCAGGGTTTACTTTGAACCAAGCAGGTGTGTTTTAATAACAATATGAGCACCGGGGAAGCAAGTACGTCTGTCCAGGTAAGTCAGAGAAGGTTTCTTAAAGGAAGTAACATTTTATGAGCTAAGTGAGCAAGTAAACAAATGTGGACACATGTTCCAAGGAGAGGGGATAGCATGAGTAAAGTCTTAAAGATATACAAGTGCATGGAAGACTAAAATAATGGGTAAAAAACTCCAGTGTAGCTGGAGCATAGGGTACTTAGCAGGGATGGGTAGAAGATGGTGCTGGAGAAATACATGGGGACAGATTGTAAAAGCTCATATTGGAAGCTAAGGAATTTAAACTTTAACTGGAACGCTGTGGAGAACCATTTGAGGTTTCTCTGCAGGAGGGTGACATCATCAAAACAGCGAGAGTTTTATTTTGTTTATTTTGTAAATTTTGTTGAAGTATAATATAGACCATAGAATATAGATTAAGTGTACACTTGTATTTCACAAAGTGAACACAGCCATGCAACACAGTACCAGTAACCAGTCACTACCTAACAAGTAACCAAGTAACCAGTAATCAGGTCAAGAAACACAGCACTGCCAGCTCCGCAGAAGACCTCCTCATTCTCCCTTCCTGTCGTTGATAGCCCCCTCTTCCACCAAAGTTAACCATTATCCTAACTTCTAATACTATTGATTAATTTTGTTGGTTTTTGAACTTCATACAAATGGAACACTATGGTACGTGTGCTTTTGTGTTTGGCTTCTTTTGCTCACTATTGTGTTTGTGAGATTCAACCATATTGTGGTAGGATTGCAGTTCATTCATTTCTATTGCTGTATAATACCCATTGTACTAATATGCTACAATTTAACACTTGTAACATTGAGAGAGACACTTGGGCTATTAACAGTGTTCTTATGAACATCTCATATACCTTTTGGTAGGTGTGTTCATTTTTGTTGAGTACAGTAGGAGTGCATTTGCTGGGTCAAAGTGTATGCCAACGTTCAACTCTAGTAGATACTGCTAAACATTTGCCCAAGACCTGTTCCAGTTCACACTCCCACCAGCAGTCTATGGAAAGGCCCAGTTGCTCCACAACCTCACCAATCTTGGTGTTATCTTTTTCACTGTAGTCTTTATCCATGTATATGGTAGTATCCTGCAGTGTATTTTGAACAGTGTGATAGTGGAGACTAGAGGTGACCAGTTAGAGAACTGTGGAAGTAATCTAGGAATGAATAGGCGTGGATCCAGGACAGAGCCAGTAAGAAAGTAGCATCCCTTCTTTTCACCTATCATGTATACCCAGATGAAAATAATACCAAAAGTCTATGTGAAATGCCTCTCACCATCTCATAGATACCTACACTTTCTACTTTCAATAAGATAATTTCCATTTATATGAGATCCTTATTCCCAAAGCCCTTTCAAACGAAGCAAAAGAAATGCAGCCCAGTCCATGTCAGTTAGCAGAACAGTGAAAACAGAAGGCCCAGGTGCACCTTTCCCACCAGCCTGGTCAGGGGCCATGATGCAAGGCTTGCCAGGCTGGGGAGCAACCGCCCTCAGCCCCCTGCCTGCCCGTACCCCAGGCAGCCTTGTGCCCAAGTGCCAGCCCTTCATCGGCCATCCTGGAGGGTGGCAGTGAGCTTGTGGGGAGACCTAAGAGAGAGATTGCACCCAGCTGAGCCCCCTTCTCCAGGGCGGCCGGGTTAGGACAAGGGGAGTCCAGCCAAGGCACCTGCAGACAAGAGAGGGGATTTCATTGTCCTCTGAATAGCTTGACTAATGATGATCACTTGCTATGGCAACAAAAAGGATTTTGTCTGTGAATTTTAACCTTCAATCCCAGGTGTTTTAAGACAGTTTTCAGGAAGTTGGCAGGCCATGCAATTTAGAGGACCATGTGAGAGGGCAGGGTCTGGGAGGTGTCAGGGAAGCAGTGTGTTCTTGGACTGCGCCCTGGGCTTCTAAGCCAGAGAGAGGCAGCAGCCCCTCCCATCCATTCAACTCCTTCCCCTCCCTCCGCCTCAGAAGCAAGTCCTGCTGGGGCACATCCCTGCCACCCACACAACGGGGCGTCCCTGAGCTGACCTCTGACACAGTGTCCTACAGGTGGGCTTCTTGGGAAGGTCTCAAAGCCAGGAGGGTTGCAATTGGGATTGTGAAGGAAGTTTATAAAGATCTTTCCCCACTGGACCATCTTATTGAACTGGAGGGTGTTCTTTTTTTGATGCATGTAAAAGTAAGCTTCCTCTCTCTCCCTTTTTTATTTTTTGTTAACTTCTTTCAAAATGTATCTCTCAGCCCATCAATGTATTTTTAGCCTCCCTCACGATCCCTAAGTAATTTGAGCTCTCAAGACTGAACCTTAGATTCTCTCAGCAAATCATCCCCTTTCTCAAACCTGCTGCTTTTCCTTTTGGGTTGCATTTCTTCTCTCTACTAATAGCATCATTTTTACCACCAGTCACAGACTTAGATCCTTGAGGGCACCTTTCACTTCTGCTTCTACCTCCACCCCTGCCCACACACTCCATCCAAGTCCTATCACTTCCACCTCTCACACCACCTTATGTTTTACCTTCCTGCTTCTACCCTTGTGGCCCAGGTCCTCCTGCCTGGAACCTTTCTAGTCCCCAGGCTGGACTGCTCACTTCTAGTGTCACCATTCTGACTGTCCCACATCACACTGAAAGTTCAACCTTCCTCAGATATATATATGTATAATTTATTTCCAGATTCTTACATTTATAAATGTCCAAGTTTCTCCAACGTCTCCAGAATAAAATGCAAACTTTTTTACATGACCATCAAAGCCTTCTGAGTAAATGCCCAACTCACCCTTCCAACATTCTTCCACTCTTCCTCATAGGTACTTTACAGTCTGGTCCAGTAGATTTCAAATTATATATTTTTTGGAACCCCAGTGTTTATGGAAATGCTATAGAATCCATGTCAGGAATTAACAGAGGGGAAGGAGATGCTGAACAGGTAAGCCCCCTGCCCCTAATTTTATTATATTTATTAAATTTCATGTTTATGTTTAATATTTATATTTCATGTTTATATATTTCATGTTTATACTTTATATTGTGTATATATTTAATATATATTATGTATATATTAAATAATATATTATGTATATATTTAATGTATAAATCTATTATACTTAAATCTTACACACAAAAAGTTCCACTGTTTAAAAAATAGTAGTGAGTTTTAAACCTACCGCTCTCCTGTAACTGAAAACTTTTCTGAGCTCTGAACATCTGACCCCATGTCCCTGTCTTTTACCACTGTGCTCTCCTACTGGCTGAATTGTCCTTTCATTCTCCCCACTCAATTCCACATCTTCAGATCCAGCATCTCTTCCAACCCCATCTGAGATGCACATCTTCCATCACTAATCCCAGAGATCCCCTTTCTGTTTCCACTCTGGAGCCAAAGTTCTCTCTTCCACCCCGAGACAGAGGCTGCAGGAAAGCTCTGCAAGTTGGCAGGGCCTGCTGGCAGGTCTCCAGCGTGCTGCACACGTGGATCACAGGCAGGCTGGAGAACCCCCAAAACACCACAAAAAAAAAAATAGACAAAAAAAGGAAGGACTCTTTGAGGCACTCTGCCTCTCCACTGAGGCCTCTCTACTTCTTTCGAATGAAATTCTCATCTATCAACAGAGAGGCAAATACTGTGGTCAGAAGGCTCACTCACGTGGCCACTTAGGAGACAGATTTCTCTGCAGTCACCTTAATTTCCATCCGTCACCCTACTTCAGCTCCTCATACTCACCGTCACCCTTCTGGGGGAGCCATCCTTGAAAAGAGATTCTTTATTACAAACTCTCCCTCCCTGTGTGAGCTCTCAACTATGAATCCCCCAACCCATTTACCCAGCAATCTTTCCCACCCACATTTCATCTTCCAGAAATTTACCAAAAACCCTTCCTCTCAGAGTTTTGAACTAGAAGTCTTCACATTTCACTGAATTCATGTTTTTGATGGAATAAATTCAAAGACCCAAGTATTTTTTTGGATTAGGGAAGCTATTTGAGGTCCAAATTGGTCAAGAGCTAAGGAAGTTTGACCAATGAAAAGGATGGAGTAGGAAACTAAATGAAGGGCTGAGAGGAAATGAATGAAATCTGTGTTGTACAAAATTGAAGACAAAGCAAGCAAAAATCGTCCAATTCAGGTGTTCTGGTAGCTGAGACAGGAGCATGAAATAGGAAAGAAAAAGACCTGAGCCTGATGCTAAAATAGAGACAGCCCAGCCTCAGTCTTTTTCGTGGTTCTTCTGGGGATGAGCAGTTCTTACAAACAGGCGTTAAAAGGAATGGCAGAGGGCTTCCCTGGTGGCGCAGTAGTTGAGAATCTGCCTGCCAATGCAGGGGACACGGGTTCAAGCCCTGGTCCGGAAAGATCCCACATGCCGCAGAGCAACTAGGCCCGTGAGCCACAACTACCGAGCCTGCGCGTCTGGAGCCTGTGCTCCGCAACAAGAGAGGCCACGACAGTGAGAGATCCGCGCACCGCGATGAAGAGTGGCCCCCGCTTGCCACAACTAGAGAAAGCCCTCGCACAGAAACGAAGACCCAACACAGCCAAAAATAAATAAATAAAAATTAAAAAAATAAAGGAATGGCAGAGACTTTACCTGTGGTGTCACACCAAATGTGGTAGCAGCAGGAAGTTCTATAATTCTCACACTACTTAAATGAAAAAATTATTTCCCATAGAGGCAGCGTATGATGTCATTAACTTACTTCATTCAGAAGGATTGTGTTCAGATATTATTAAGACTCTTTATACAACCATGAAAACAATGAGAAAGGCAAAGATATTTTCAACATGCTGCTAAAGTTTTGTCTGTACCCCCAAACCAATGTGATGGCTTTTATTGATAATCAGTTGAATTCAAGGGGGACAAAGTGGTCACTTCATTCAGCAAGCATGCACTGATCAATTAAGTGACCCATTAAGAAACAGTCAATTCCACAAAAAATGGTTGACATTGTGTCTGTCTCAGTGTGTGTATGTGTATGTATTCAACCAAAAGCAGGAAATATCAATAAAATAACAAGCCTCTGGTTATCGTGGCCACGCAGAATGCATTTAAATGCACTTGTTCTATGACTTCTAAGGGCCATTGGTCTTAAAAACAATTGAGCAGAGCAAAGATTTGTTTCCATATCTATTCTTAGGAAAGATAATAAAAGCAACACAGTCTGGAAAAGCTCTATGTGTACGTATGTGTGTGTGCTTGTCCCACTAGGGGTAGAAAGACACAGAAGCCCAAAAATGAATCACCACCTCTAGAACAAAAGCGCCTGCAGCCACTGGGTCTAACTTCATTTCCGTGGAAATGAAGCAGTTCAGCCATGCACAGAAATTAAAGTGTACAGGGGGGGAAGTGCTAAACAAAATATGAATTGTAATAGAATCTAAAATGCCAGTGGTTCTATTATTGTATGCTTTATGTGATCATGAGGCCAAACGCCCTGGGTAATGAGAGGTTATGATGGCTAAAAATCAGAGCACTTATGGCTCTAACCCACTGGTGGGAAGCGGTGATCTCAATAAAACGCAACACTAATGGAAAAAGCTGACATCCGTATTATAGGAAAATGGAGAGAAATCAAGAAACCTTCTCAATCCACCTAAAAATCTATTGTTTCAACAAATAATGCCTTTTTAAATCAGTTGGGAAATTTCTGCTGCAAGTACTTGTTTCTAACACTACTTCTACCTAGACTCCAATCTTCTGACTTTCCCTTGAGTGAGTGAATCAGCCAGTTGTGTCTGTACCATTCTTGGGAATATTCTTGGATATGGCAAATGAGATCAACAGGGTCATGAGATGAGAGGCCTGTGGTTAAGCAATGTGCAAGGAGGCTGCCGAGAAGAAAAGATGGCTCAAGTTGGGGCCAAGCGTTACCTAAGGCTTTAAAAACATTCAATCAGCGCCCGATCCTCCCACCATAGCCTGCATATACTCAGGGTGAGGCTAGAAAAGATTATAGGGGTCTTTCATGAAGACACCATATTATTCCGAGGACCCTGAAGATAACTGGGTTTTAGGTAGGAGATGTTGTGACCCCATGGATACTTGGGAAGATCACTTTAGTGGGTGGGATGGCTTGAAGTAGGAAAAGAACATAAAAGGTGGAGAGTTCAGGTAATCAGTGTATGTGTCCCTGCCTCCTTTCTACATAATGCCGAATAACAATATCCTCCTGTTGCCCTCTGGCCATCCAGATCCAGTTTTGTGGACTTCTGCCTCCTCTGCGCTAAGTATCAGGCTTTGGTTTAAGACTGGGGACCTTAGATTAGAATTCTACAACAATGATTCCAAACCAAGTGTGATCAGGAGTGGGGGTTATGTTTGGAAGGGAGCACTGGAATTTCCTAGCAAGTAGACTTCAAACTACATCAGCACCTGACTGTGCCCCCCCTCTGCACATCCCCTACACACACCTGAAATTCTGAAACCTCCTCCTGGAAAAGCCTGTGTGCTCTTCTCCACCCCACAACGAGGGTTCAGACCATGACCAGCTGGGAGAATAATGGGAGTGTCATTTGCTCAGGTGTGACTGGAGGAGGGAGAAGATTGAAAAGCAGTGTGCTAGAATGTGGGGTGGTGGTACTCTGTTCCCTGTTTCAAAGCCCAGAGAATAATTTATTCCAGGAGGGCTATCGTCCCTCTCCCATTCCGAACAGAGTTTTTTAGGATTTGAGGGAGAGGAGTTGAAGAACTATTATCATTAGTTAACCAGTGGATTCTATTGAGAGGTATTAATCCTCATTGTGTTGCCTTTCAAAAGCTCATGAAAACAATAGGGGAGCTACAAGAGTAATTCACACAACTAATTTGCCTGCTTTGACTAACACTCCATCTGTAAACCTATCCGACTCCTGTTTCTGCTTCTTCTTGCGCATCCCCTATTTCTTCCTTTTAGGTATTCCTTCATCTCTTTTTTATTATTATTATTAATTTTTATTGGAGTATGGTTGTCTTACAAAGTTGTGTTAGCCTCCACTACACAACAAAATGAACCAGCCATACACATACAGATAGCCCCTCCCTTTTGTATTTCCCTCCCATTTAGGTTACCACAGTGCATTAGGTAGAGTTCCCTGTGCTATACAGTATGTTCCCATCAGTTGTCTATTTTATACATAGTATCAATAATGTATATGTGTCAATCCCAGTTTCCCAATTCCTCCCACCCCACTCCTTTTCCCCTTGTTATCCATACATTTTTTCTCTACGTCTGTCTCTATTTCTGCTTTGCAAATAATATCATCTATACCATTTTTCCAGATTCTACATATATGCATTATTATATGATATTTGCTTTTCTCTTTCTGACTCACTTCACTCTGTGTGACAGTCTCTAGGTCCATCCACGTCTCTACAAATGACCCAATTTCATTCCTTTTCATGGCTGAGTAATATTCCATTGTATATATGTACCACATCTTCTTTATCCATTCCTCTGTTGACGGACATTTAGGTTGTTTCCACATCCTGGCTATTGTAAATAGTGCTGCTATGAACATTGGGGTGCATGTGTTTTTTTGAATTATGGTTTTCTCTGGGTATATGCCCAGTAGTGGGATTGTTGGGTCATATGGTAGTTCTATTTTTAAATTTTTAAGGAGCCTCCATAATGTTTTCCATAGTATCAATTTATATTCCCACCAACAGTGTATGAGGGTTCTCCTTCATCTCTTAATCTCATCTTTCTCTTCCTCTCTCTCTAGTCTTCACAATTACTTCTCTCTGCCTCTTCATCCAATTTACTAATAACCATTTGAATATTAAAACAATAACTAAAATTTCTCTTCATGTGAAATTATCAGGTGAAAGTATCATTCAAACTTAGACTCCAGAACACTCTGTTTGCCAATATAGAGATAAATTGAATGTGTGTTCATATTCTCACTGTCAGCCAAAAAAAAAAAAAAGAAAAGAAAAGAAAAGAGTTTCTTTGGGGTCTTTAGAATTGCAATTCATGATACACAGATTTGGGTAAAATTGAAAAGAGTGTTCCAGGGAAGAGAAAGTGTCAGGGGCTTATAAAGGCAAAAGCCAGGGGGCTGTGCTCTGACACAGGAAAGAAAATATTTGTCCTTAAGGGATGGCAGTCAGGGATTTTTTTAGGGTAAGTATCCAATAAGTATCTTGAATTTCTGGCAGATGTTCTGGATGCCTTTGTTAGGACAATAAATGGTCAAAAGGTCAGATTCCATCCAGGCTGATACTGCATAAATCACACTTCCTCAATAGTCTTCCAGCTCCATTTTAGAGAGCTCTCTTAGCTATACCAACTCCATTTTTATTTCCTTTTCACATCACAAGGAACAGATGATTGAGTTAGAAATGAGCATAGTGGTTGCCTCCCGTCATGATTTCACAAATGGCAGAATTCTAGGGAATGGAAGGATCCATTCTCTCTTCACTTCCTAAATACGTTTTCTTCTTCTCTCCTCTCTGTGTGCCTATGTGTATATTTCATCATATTTTAAAATTTTCCTATTTCCCATTTCCCTTTCAATTTACCATAATACGTATTTCAGCAAATTTGATATATGACGAGGTTTTGTTGTTCAATTCACCATCTTTCTCCTGTGTGGAGACCATTATACTGAGTTATAGGGGATAATTTTTTACAAGTTTAGACTCTAATGAAAGTCTTCTCTGTCCTCTGCAAGATATAGCTTCCCTTCCCTCCCTTGTACTGTCCTGTCAACGTCCTCACCATTATTCAAGACCTAGCTCAATCACATATCCTCTGAGAAATGTCCCAAATTCTTCGAGTCAAAATTAATCTTTTCTTTTCATTTATTTTTATAGCACCATGCACTTACATTTTTTATTCCCCCTTTCATCCAATCAGTCATGCATTCACTGAATATTATGGACTGATTTGTGTCTCCTCCAAATTCATATGTTGAAGCTCTGACTCCCGTTGTGACTGTATTTGGAGATAGGGCCTTTAGGAGGTAATTAAGGTTAAATAAAGTCATAAGGGTGGGGCCTTAATCCGAAAGAAGTGGAAGAGACACCAGGGGGGCATGCACACACAGAGAAGGTGGTCACTTGCAAGCCTAAGAGAGAGGCCTCAGGAGAAACCAAATCTGCCAACACCCTGATCTTGAACTTCCAGCCTCCATAGTGTGAGAAAATACGTTTCTGTAGTTTAAGCCACCCAGTCTGTGGTATTTTGTTATGGCAGCGCTAGCAAACTAATATGCTTACCAAACCTTCACTGCAAGCCTACTATACATTCGGCCTCTTCATCATGGCCCGTACATAACACAGCCTGCTCAGCAGGAGCTATACTGCTGCATGAGGCTTCTCTCCTCTGCCCAAAAGGAAGTTCTTTGTGGATAGGTCCAACGCAGAGCTGAGCACAGGCCTGAGGTAGACTACAGGCTTACTCATCTGCTGAATTCAAATCAAACTTTGCTCAAGCTACACATTGACTCTGGGGAAGAGATAGGAGTTCACAGTTTGACAGATGACATTCCCTTTCCTTGGGGCGTATTTCAGCCCCTCCTCTGAGCAGTCACACTACACACTTTTATCTCACATTTTCTGCCTGAGCCCTCCTGACACCTGAACTAAGAAATTTCTGAGCTCAGAGAATACAGCTCACGATGAGGTTTCTGGCCATGGCCTCGGCTACTGGCTTCCCCTCCCACCCAGTTCACTGTCAGCCTAAGAAAGACAATTGTGTTTTATACCCACTGCTTTTCCTCTCATGCTCACTTTGCTTTTCTTTGTACTAACAATTCAGTTTGTTTTCACATTTGAAAAAGAAGAAAAGAGATGTATAAAAACCCCCTCTCTCTTCACCCCTTTTGGCTTTTTATAATTGACTGCAAAAGACTGACCAAGTTCAGGAAAATTGATTTTTGCCATTTAAATAATCTAATCTTCACAAACCTTTTAACACCCAAACAAAAACCATTTAAGGCACAGCAAGATAATTAATATTGAAAGTAGTCTCCACAGGGAATGTGCATACCTACCTGCCCACTTTTTCCATTTGGAGGAAGTATCCAGACTGTAGTTTTAAGTTTATGGAAAGGTTTACCTCACCAACATGAATGCTATTTTAATAGACCTTTCCTTCCACATACTTTACAAACTGGTTAACTTAACTTTACACATACTTTACAAACTGATTAATTTAACTGGCCAACGACTAACTCATTATCTAAAGGCCAAATGCCACCGTTAGCATTGCAAGCAAATTCAAGATGCACACAAGCATAAAAATATCCCTTCCCCTAGTGTTCACCTTGACTTTTGTGAATTGAGAGCATTAATGGAACTGGAGTGAGACTGATAAAAACCCTGCCCAGTGAGAACTCCCTGCCTGCCACCATCCCACAAACACCGCTCATTCCCAACCTCTCTCTTGGGCCAAAACCTTTTTTCCTCCAGAGAGCCAGTTCTAATCACATCCGTCCCTCAGACAGAGTTCTCACTCTGAAGTTCATGAGCAGGCTTGTGGAAATCTGTGAACTTCCAGAACTGGGAATGTATGAACATATTTCTGGAGAGAGGGTGCATTGCTCTCAACAGATCTTTAAAGATATCTATGACCCCAGAAACATCAGAAATAACAATTGTCTTTTTACCCCACTGGATGGTATTTTCCCCCTTACTGTGCTCCAGTCACAGTGGCTTATTGCCTTTCTGTAGATAGGCAGTGCCTTCTCCCCCTCAAGTCTCTGCATGTGTGTGTCCTATACCTAGAATATTCCCCACCTCCACTGCCTGATTCTCTTACTCATCCATTGGATGCTTAAGCAACTATCAGTCTGACTGCCCACTCCTCCAGACTACTCCCCCTATTTTCCTTCAAGGGGCTTATAACTTATTTGTCTAACATTGGTCTCACATTAGACTGCAAGCTCCAAAGGGTAGGAATCACGCCTGTCTCCTTCAACATTTTATCGGAACTTGGAACTTTGTATACAGCTTATAATATTTTCTGTGTGGGTGGAAAATGCATGAATAATAAATGAATTAATTCATATCCCAAGCCCTACTTTTCACAAAGCCTCCTGAAACTAAACTGGCTTACGTGGTCCTCTTAATTTCATGAAATTCTAAGTTCTCAAGCACATAGAGAGTGACAGCATTCATTTGAACACTGCTTCTTATTACCTGCTATTTCATCTAAGAAAGCCTAGTGTACTCACTGACCTAAGAGCTCTTTGGGACAGAGATGGGTCTTACTCTCCTTTCATGGCTCCCATCTCACTTGGCTCATGGTTGAGCACATATTAGCAAATAATCAGATGCTGCCTGATACCCCACAGCAAGTTAGCCAACTGTAGCTCAGTCTGTTCCACACTAATTTACAAAAATGATAAGGTAAATAAGAGACCTGCCTCCCAAATTATCATCAGCTTCTTGAGAGCCTGTATTTTCCTTCACCCTTAGAGCATATAGGGTGGTGCTGGATACTCAGCAGATTCAGCCAGCCTTACAGGGACCATAATGTGCAGCACAGGGTTAGACAGTCAGTAGATCTATTTTCTATGAGACCTTTAAAAAAAAAGTGTAAATGGGAAAAATATTAAGACTAGTCTGAGTTTTCTTACCTCCTTTGCTTTCCCCAAGTTGTAACTTCCCCACTACAGAAGGCTGAAGAACATCACACTAGCCCTCACTGGGCCACCTGAATGGGCATCCTTTAGGGCTCCTGGCCCCACTTCTTACAGCTGAATTTGACTGAGTCAATTTGTATCACTCCATCCTGATGCCCCAACAATGTTTTCTTCTCAGTTAGAAACCTGCAATATGAACTACAGGGATAGTCCGTATCTTTTCCATTTACTTCCCAACTGCTGTTCACGTTCAGGACAAACCCATACACTTAATCAGGCATTAGACTGACTGATGGGTAAATTTTGGACAGGTTAGGAAGGGGAGGATCAAGATGGATTTCTGTGGCTGGATGCCCAGAAGCTCAGACAATGGGCATATATCATAACTCAATCAACAAAGACCTGAAGGCAGCATTTGTCCTATATCATTATTTATGATCAAGAAAGCAGGAGCAAAATGCACAGAGTTTGTGAACCAGAAGAGATCCTATTTAATATCCTGGAAAGATATAAAGATATTATAGCAACTGTAAAGTTGGTATTGTTCTTGTGCCTTGGGATGTACCATGCTCTCAGCATTAGAATATGGCAATGGTACACCTCCACTTGGGAGGTCACGGTGTTAAACTGTGTGTCTTTTTATTAAGATTGGCCACATCTCTATCTAGGAGAGCAAATAACAGCACCAATTCCAGGTAGAACATCAAACATCAAAAATCTCCAGGTAGAATGCTGTGTTTTGTCACAAAACTGCCTTAGTATAAACCCCATGTATTACTTTGCTCGGGCTGCCATAACAAAATGCCACAGACCAGGTGACTTGAACAACAGAAATTTATTTTTTCAGAAGTCTAGAGAAACTATGACTAGAAGTCCAAGATCAAGGTGTCAACAAGTTTGGCTTCTGAGGCCTCTCTCCTTGGCTTGCAGATGGTCACCATCTCACTGTGATCTCACGTGGTCTCCCCTCGGTCTATGTGTTGTCTGTGTCCTAATCTCCTCTTCTTATAAGGACACCAGTCATGTTAGATTAGGACCCACCCATACAACCTCATTTTACCTTAATTACATCTTTAAAAACCTATCTTGAAATACTCACATGCTGAGGCATTGAAGGGTAGAAATTCAACATATGAATTTGGGAGAGACACAGTTCAGCCCATAATACCCCTCTTCCTTGGACTAATATTATCTCCTCCTAACCAGTCTCTCCACACCTCCAATACCTTCCCCATCCAAATCGTGCCATGGCCAAAAATCCTTCTAAACACAGTTTGACCTTGTCATCCCCCTGCTTAAAAAGAAATTAGAAACAAATTGCCTGTAGGTGATGGAATGAAGTCCACACTCTAGCTAGTCAGAACTCTTTCTGAAACCAGAAAGAGCTTACATTCTTGTCTGAATGTAAGAGACACACATGAGACTGAAACCAGAATGGTTTCAGTCTCATGTGTGTCTCTTGCAGTCCCAAACTAATTGAACCCCTCGTCTTCTCTGTACAGGTCTCTCACTTTACAGCTTGCGGGAAGGGCCTTTGATCACAAGCTTGCTTCTGTTTGTAATACCCTGCCCCCCTCCACCCCAGACACATCTGCCCCAACCGTCCTCTACCACCACCACCCTCCAGCACCACTATCATCCGTGCCATCTTTCTAAGTCCAAGTTCTATTCATTTTTAGAAGAATTCTCAAATTCTTCTTCCTCAAGGTATTCTCAGATGCCTTTTTCCAAGTAAATATGTCTTGATACCTCCAATAGAAAGCAATCTCTCCTTCTTCCAAACTCCTATTCTAATTAAACTTAAGGCAACAATAGAATATAGAAAGAAATATGTTCTCTTCAGTAAAGACAGTATCTATATTAGTTTCCTGAGGCTACCATAACAAATTACTACAAATTTGGTAGCGTAAACAACATAAATTTATTCTGTCACAATTCTGGAGGCCAGAAGTTTGAAATGAAGGTAATGGCCGGGCAGTGCTCTCTCTTGAGAAACTAGGTAGAATTAATGTCCTTCCTCTTCCAACATCTGGTGGCTGTTGGCATTCCCTGACTTGTGGCCACATCACTCCAGTCTCTGCCTCCATGACCACATTGCCTCTTGTCTTCTGTCTGTGTCAAATGTCCCTCTGCCTTCCTCTCATAAAGACCCTTATTGGATTTAGGGCCCGCCTGAATAACCCAGGATTATCTCCTCTTTTCAAGATTCTTAATTATATCTGCAAAAACCCTTTTTCCAAATAAATAATGTCACAGGTTTGGGAAGCTAGGAGATGGACAAATTTCTTTTTTTTGGGGGGGGTGGTCATCATTCAACCTACTACAGAATTCTCAAATCTGATCCATCTTTATATCTCCACTGTGTCTAACAGTGTCTTATATAATAGGAGTGCAACAAATATTTGTGGAATAGATGAATACCCAGTAAAGTAACATGTTAGTTCAACCCTAACCACTGACAAATTGTTCATTGAATGAACAAATTGTTAGTCTGAAATAACACAATCAGTGGATTGAATTAGTGTTGCCAAGATAAAGCTTTTAAGCATTGCTGATACGAAAAGGAAAGGAGAATAATTGGTGGATTCCTCGTATAAATCTCTAAGCCAGATAAATTACTTACTGATATTTTTAAAATCCTTTTAAATTCTTTATTTAGACACTTTTCACTCATGAAATCATCATTTATTTTGTAGGCAGATATTGTAAACAGCGTGTATTGCAGCTTATAGTAGATATTTTAAAAAATAAACCTACCTTTATCTTTTATTTTAGCATATCTACATTTTTGCAATGTAGAAAAAACCTGTTTAAAATAATATCTTAAGAGTAACACTTTATACCCTTCAACAGTATTCCATGCTACATTATCTCATTAAACCACATAACAACCCTGAAAGGAAAGTAAAACCCACTTTATTCAAATACATAATCACTGACAAGGTTCTTTTCAGAATGTAGTATTGTAATGATCAATAAAGTCCCTTTCACAGAGGAAAAATATTCATCAGAACCAATAAAGAACTTTTTTTTCTACAGAGCTTCTTAAAATCCAAGGTCTTTCCATTCTGTCCCAAGATAAAAAGAGATGTGACCTAGAAAAAAATCAATGGAAAAGATACATCTTTGGAATAACTAAATAATGACTTTTAAAATTGGAGTCTTGGAAACCCCGGAGGGCTCAGACTTAGTTGTGTCTCTAAGGGGCTAAGTGACTTTTCCAAAGTCACAGGGTTCCTGGAGAGTCAGAACCACAATGCAAGTCTCCTGATTCCCAGTCTCATGAGGACACAAGGACAGTGAGAATCTGCCACAGACTTCGAGGTACATCATCAGTACCTCGGAGCAACCAGGAGATGTGATTGTATAGATCTTGTGTGTTATTTGGGTTCAGGAAGAGGGGAAACGCAAGTGTGCTGGAGGTGGCTCCTACCAGCTGCAGTAGCCACTTGTTAGTATCTTCTCAGCTCTGTGTTCACCGATGTCACTTGGTAGATTGAGTGGCCAAGGTGCGAGAATTTATACCATGGAAATGAACAAACGTTACAGATTAGGCCTTTATTGGAGGGAGGCGGGGAGAGGATAGCCAGCTGTTAAATTTTTATCAGTTTACCACTGCTAAAACCCTCTCTTTCCTACCTCAGTAAGAACAGTGTTTACCGTTGATTCCCCAGATACCAGATACATCCAGCCTGGAATGCCATTTTGTCACCTACTGTTAGCATGGTAAACTTCTAGTCATCTCCCAAGTCTCAGCTCAAAAAGTCCTCTCTCTCTCTCTCTCTCTCTCTCTCTCTCTCTCTCTCTCACACACACACACATATACACACCACACGCCCTCCAGTGTAGATTTCTCTTTGTCCTCATCATGCTCCATAAATACCTCCACCAGGTCAAGAAAGATTGGATTGCAAACATATTAAATGTCTATTCCCCCCCCCCACACACACACCAGACTGTGAGGCCCCTGAGGGCATGGACATGGGAGTTTCTTCCCCATGGTCTTAGCACCTCACAGAGGTAGACGTTGGATGCCTTAGTGAGTGGGTCTAGAGTCAGGTCACAGCTCTTTCCCCCTGTCCACTTGCTCTGGATTGATAACTGTAACTGGCCAGAAGACAGAACACTTTGGGGGGAACTTGTGAACGAACAAAGGAAAATAGATATCCTAGGGCAGCAGAGGACCACATTTTACACACTGTACTCCACTCCATCAGGCATCAAGGAGATAAGAAATTGCATGAAAGAGTATGTGTTTGCTTCTATGTTAACAGTTATTGCATTGTATTGTAATTTAGTTATCTGTCTCTTTATTAAATTGTAGTCTTCATGGGGTTTGGGACCGTGTCCTATTCATTTCTGTGTTCACGGATCCATCTCAATACCTAGCCTTAGGATGGGTCCTGAACCATCAGTGGCTCCAGCTAAGGGCCACTTTCCACTTTCTGCCACCATCCTGCACTTACCCCACCCTCCAAAGAATTAGAGGGAGAAGTATCAGGAGGCTTTGGGGGAGAGATAGTATGGATTGACTGAAGTGTGCCCCAAACTGGGACCTGTGCACCCCCTGAGACTTAAACTCCAGGAATGGCTGAGCTCTTATCTCTAGTCAGCATCTGTAAATTTATATTTGATTTTAAGGAGGGTACTGCATCTTGGAAAAGAGATCTGCCACCTCCAGAAATCCCAGGTTTCCACTGAGCACTGGGACAGGTGGGTAGCACAAGGGGTGGGACAATCTAAGACTTCACCTAAAAGAAAAGAATATTTGGCTCATCTCCCAACTTCAAAAAACACAAAACCCATCAGCCTAAAGAAACATTAGAAGTTTATGACGCAGAAATAAGTAGCTTGTGCGTGATGCATTTCCACCTTATGGCAAGGCAGCTATTAGAATGGAATGCTCTCCAGTGGATAGGACCAGATTAGACTCCATTGCTACCAGCCAAACCCAGCTCAGGAAAATGGGCAATTGTATGCAAATGGGAAGCGATTAGTATCACCTCCACTGTTAGACTCTTCCCAATGGGAAGGTGACAGAGCATTCGTCTGCAACAGACTATTAGAAAAAGCAGACATTTGTCTGGGCTTTCTTTTAAAGATGTTACTTTTTGTCTGCATCTTTCCCTGAATAGTGTTAAATTATTGTTTCATTCATTTATTTAGCAACATTAATTTAGCAAAGTGCTCAACCCTGCAACTCAAAAATAAATAAAAAGACCCTTACCCTCAAGGAGTTTACAGACTAGTGGGGAAGAAGGGTGAACAAACAATTGAAAATTATGATAATGGAGTTATGCTCAGATGCTAGAAAGCAAGAAAAGACAGGGCCAGCTAAATAACACTGCTTTTAGCGTGGGCACAGGGGGAAAGCGTCCGGCCGGTTGGGTAAGGTGTCTGGAAGGTCAGGTTTCTTGGCGGATTCTGTTATTATGGTGAGTCCTGAAGTGTATGCAGGAGTTAACCAGGCAGAGAGAGGTCAGTGCACCAAGGCATGAAGGTGAAAGAGAGAGGGTCAGGTTGCAGGAGAACCATAGCTCCTCAGATAGGATAGGGGAAGAGAAAAGGCATGGGCAGGGGAGAGGCGAGGAGGAACCGGCTCCGTAATTCGATCCCGGGAAGACCTGAAGGGATCCTGCCCTGCTGAGATTCTTTTTTAACCTAAAGACAAAGGTAGTGTTCGAAGTATATATTAACAATCCATTATCAATCGAAATACCCAAATGTGGAATTTGTATCTGGGATGTAGTCTGTTTTTCTTTGCTTGCTTTGTTTTTGTTAGGGAGAAGACAAATGGATACTATTTTTAATCCCTTTAAGTATCAGTGCTTCTAATCTCATAGATACCAGAACTGCAAGGGACCTTGAAGATTGTTTAATTCAATCTCCTTATTTTACAGATGAGGAAACTGATCTCTACAATGGTCAAATGACTTGCTCAAGGTCGTATAAATAATGAAAGCAATAGAATCCGTTTCTCTTTCATCTCAAATCCTTTGAGTCTGTGAGAGAAATTTAGAAACCAGCTTGGTTCTCTGAGTGAGCATCACTTCTCAGAAGGTTAACCTCTTCCATTAACTCTCAATTTATAAGCTTTCACTTCAGGTGCTGCCCTTTACCTAACCTCTTCTCCATATTCCAGGGTTAAGTTCATTTTGTAAGTCATGAAACATCTCCTTCCTGCCCCCACCCCCTATGCCCACTCCGTCGGATCCCCTTGGCATACAAAAAGCATAGAAATAAATCCTTACCCACCAAGCATGGCTCAAAGAGGCAGTCTGCCAAGATGTTGGGGTGATATGGTTATATGTGCTTCAGTCCTCATTAAATCATTTGGCTGGGTTTTTCAGTAATATTTAAGTAATTGTCTCTGATGTAAATATTCTCTGGAGCTAGGAGACTAACACACCTCAGAAGACCTCTGAACCATTTCCAGCACCAGCCAGGGATCTTACCCTTTTCTATGGCCCTCACTTCTCCCAAACTAGGGAGGCAGTCTAGTAAAAGGCAAATATTTCTTTGTCTAGTTTTCTTCATTTCACAACATTGGGGACATCTTTACCAGTCCTTGTAAAGTTTGGTACTATACCATGGTTATCATTAAAGGTGAATCAGAATACTTTTTTTTTTAATTTTGTAAGCTATTTTAAGGAAGTAATTCAGATAATGGGAAATTTCAGCTAGGCTGGCTTCCTTTGACAAATCTCATATCAGAACCACAATCAATAATAGAGTCTAAAAGAAACCCTCCCGGAAAAATGTGGAAGTGTCCTTGTTTCTCTCAAGAAAAATGACCAGAACTCTGGTATATGCAACACTCTTAAGACGGCAGCTGTGGACTTGACCATCAAAACCCAACTACAGGGGCTTCCCTGGTGGCGCAGTGGTTGAGAATCTGCCTGCCAATGCAGGGGACATGGGTTCGAGCCCTGGTCTGGGAAGATCCCACATGCCGCGGAGCAACTGGGCCCGTGAGCCACAATTACTGAGCCTGCGCGTCTGGAGCTTGGGCTCCGCAGCAAGAGAGGCCGCGATAGTGAAAGGCCCACGCACCGTGATGAAGAGTGGCCCCCACTTGCCGCAACTAGAGAAAGCCCTCGCACAGAAACGAAGACCCAACACAGCCATAAATAAATAAATAAAAATAATTCCTTACTATTCCATGTTAGAGCTTCAACGCTTTAATAAAAAAAAAAACAAAAAAAACAAAACCCGACTACAGCCTTCACCACTTCATCCCAGCAAGTGAAGACTGGAACAGGTTGAAGAGTCATCCAAGTTTAGAGAGCAAGTTCAGTAATTTCTTCAAGCGTTATCTAACACATAGTGAGTAATCAAGATTGTTTGTAGAATAAATGAAACGAAGAGTAAGAAGGAGACTTGCCAAGCTTGAATTCTCCTGACACAGAGGTATACTTGTAAGCCTAGCATTACATACGTGTTCCTTGGAGACTATATTTATGCAAAACATGTCTCTTGAGATCTGTGTGTAAAGCTGTTGCCATGAACTTCAGATGCAAGAGTCAAAAATCTGTGGTGGAAACTACGTAGACGTTTTCAGGCCTGTTGCCCACAGTGTCTCATAAGAGGAAATGTGACGCTGAGAGTCTGTGTGCTCACGCGCTTCACCACTGAGACTTGGATCCCTGCTTTTAGAAAATCCTCCAGGGAGAGCATTTGCCAGCTCCTTGGATTGGTTAATAAAATGGAGTTCTTTAGGATTTTCCCTCAGGCACTATGCTCAGGAAACCAGGTACTGATTGGGCGGTTATTTTAGAAATGTGATTTCCAAAATGCTCAATGAGGAAATAATATCTTGCCTAGAAGATGTTAATTTTTTTCCACTGATGCTTGGATTCAAATCTCATTCAAGATCTAGGCTTCCTACCGAGTTAGAAACACCCTCAGGTCATTCTAATATTAAAATAATGCAATTGTGCATGGCCATACAGGAAAATACAATTTAATATAGGGTGGCAATGAATACAATTCAATACACTATGGAGCACCTACGTGTATTTGTGGGGAGCAGGGGTGGGGTTGGGAAAATGACAAAGGATGCCACTGAGGCATTAGGCTGGTACAAGAACACAAAGGGCCTTGAATACCATATAAAGAATTTGGGATTAACTACTCCTGCCTTCATACTCCCCCTGTTCTGTAGTCAATGTCATCAGAGTATTTGGAACACTTTATTGCTCTCATTTATTTATGTTTGTCTTTTCCTACTAGACAGTAAGCAACATGAAAGTAGAGCTTATATCTAAGCTGTCTTTTTTTCTCCAGTGCTAGCAAGGTAACCATTCCACAAATATTACCTGGTATCATTATTTCTGTTACAGAGATTCAAAACAAGGTTGTTTAAGGAACATATTTATTGGATAAATTAAGGCATGCTTTATGATAAAAATGAACACAAATAGATGCACAGGGAGAGAAAAAGCTGGAAAAAGAAACCCAGATATGTTCATATTTGAACTGGAGATTTAGATAATAATGTATCCAAAAATTTTTTTAAGTTTTGAACTATTACTTCCCAAAGGTCAAAGATTTAATTTTCAAAAGTAAAAAGTTGACTACAAGAATTTTTAAAAGAAACTAAATAGGGAAACTTTGGGAGGAGGGAGGAATTTTTCCAGTGCCCTATTGCCTTGTGTTGGAAAGATAAATAAAATTAAATAGTCAACAAGCAAAAAAAAATAAATAAAAGTGAATGGAGAGTCTGAATATCTGGTGGGGGGAACTATCTGATGGGGTGGGACAGGTTTAAGTGTTTCTCATACATTGCTCTATAAAAGTAAAGCAGAAAAGGAACTTTCACTGACCTCAGGCTTCCTCTGTCACCATAAGCAGTTCACTTCAGTCATGTGGGATGTACAGCAAAATTCCACAGGGTAAATGCTATTTGCTCGTTGACCTTTACATTAAGATTAGATTAAAAGGGGAGTTAATGGATTCTGCTGTCCTGCTTGTACTAACCAGCTCCTGGGGGAGTGTCATTTGGGCAGATTAATCCTATGGGTCATTATAAAGTTAATCCATGTAATATTCTAAATCGAATTTTACTCCATATACTGGTACAAGATTCTCCTCAACCTTTTGAAATAAGATCAGAACTTATGGACTCTCTCCCTTACAGGAAATGTTTCATTCTCAACTCAGCCAAAACAGAAATAGCTGAGTTCTATGACTTTTCCATATTTGGGATTTGGGGCTAACAACAAACAAATAATAATAAAATAACAACAGCATCAACAATGATAACATAATCACAATCACAACCGCTTTTGAGCACCTGTTATGCATCAGGAACTTTGTTAGGTGCTATTCAATAAGAATATTACTCCTGTTTTCCAGATGGGAAAGCTGAGTCTCAAAAAAGTTAACAGTATTTGCATGAGATCAGCTAGTAAATGATAGAGCCAGAAGTAAATCCCTCAGTCAGTCCGGTTCCAAAGCTTGAACTCTTTTCATTATGGCCCTTCCTGTTTTGCACCCTTTTATGTCCTTTATAACAAAGGGTTCTATTCAAGTCAACAAATATGGCCAGTATTTAGTATGGGTCCAATCCCAGTGAGGATACAAGACAATTCACAAGCCCCTGGCAGCAAGGATCTTGGTAAGACCATGAGGAGTGAGCTTGTTTGGGGTGATATTATTATAATGTTACATGAGTCATTTGGCTTTATTGAATTTACAGGGGAGGCAGAGTTCAAGAGAAACAAAGCAGCATATGGGAAAAGAACAAGTGCTTTCTTTGGCCCTGCCTGTAATTTACAAAAGACCACAATCCCATCAAAAGGAAAAACAAACAAATCTACCAATACATACAAGATAAATGGCAACCTGAGAATATGTGTTTCCCGAGATAAGCTCTAATACACTTCCTCCAACAGATAGAGAATAGGAATTAGAATTGGGGGGAAAGAGAGGAATGTGTGTGTGTGTGTGTGTGTGTGTGTGTGTGTGAGAGAGAGAGAGAGAGAGAGAGAGAGAGAAAGAGAGAATGGGGAGCAGGGGAGCTTTTGTTTGTGTCCCCAGCATGTTTACATGCTTAACAGTAAATACAAAGAGCAGGTCATCTCTTTGTATCAAGTCATATCAGCTGAGGGTTTGAGGCCAGTATCATCTCTTCTTAAACTGAGAAACCCAACCACATTAATAAACATCTCTTACATTTGTCCAAAATTTTGCATTTTTAAAAAATATTTCTTCAATTTTTTCTCCATTAGAACCTATTACTTCTTATTCATATTTAAATACATTCTGAGTAATTTAACCCAAAATATAATTTTTTAAAAAAGAAGCAGAATGTAGGCAAAAGAGCTCAGAACAGAGGGTCAAGAAACTTAGATTCAAGTTCTTGCTCCAGGACATTCTGGAGATATGTGTGACCTTGGGCAGTTAGCTTAGCCACTCTACCCATAATTTTTCTCTATTCTAAAATGTGGTTATTGTAAAGTGTGATAGGCTCCTGACTGATTAAATAAATGAAAAGGTAATGAAATAAAATAAACATATTAGACAGCATTTGTCTATCATAAAGTACTATACAACATAAGGGACTATTTTATTATTCATCGTTTAATATGGGATATATTAATCATGTCCAGCTTAGAAATATCTATCTCTCATTCAATAAAAGGATTTAAATGATACTATAAATCATTCATGGGGATTTCAACATCATCAGAACTTTAGCTGAAAAGTCAAAATTAAAATATAAAAGCACGTCTACTTTATTGGCACTGAATATTTTAGAAATTCTTCTACTACCCACTACCCCAAAAAAGTGAGGTGGGATATAATTATTTCTAATGAGATCCTCAAGATATTTATCAAATAGGGATCAGAATTTTGATTCATTGTCTTTAAAGTCATAGGAAAACTTTTAACCATAAGTTAACAACTGAAATTCTTTAGTTTTTAAATGTCTAAATGGAGTGAAATTTGACAGGGAGATAGTATAGGATGATATTTAAAGCATATGATTTAAAGGATATTAAGAAAGCCTCAACCCATCCACTTGTCCTCACCCAAATTTTCTCTCCTACTCAGATAACTTTTTACTGTCAGCAAGTTTTTATTTTTCATTAAGTATTGTGCTCCACCATAGTTTTTTGCATATGTGGAGGACCTCACATTACAACTCATGAAGGCGAGCTGGAAAGAGCCAACCAGTTAATTGACAAGAGATGACAACTTGTTTTTAACCCGCATTTAATTAATCATTTGTATTGAAAAGGACAATAAAGCCAGACACTGGTCCCGTGGGCCCTGGATCCATGGCTGATCCACACCATCCAGCACAGACACAGGACAAGGGAGTGCAGATGCACATGTCAAGGGCTGCTGTCCCTGTTCCAGTACACTCAGGTGAGAACGCCTCAGCCCAGACTAACAATGATTCGCCTAATGCCACTCGGCCAATCCAGAGGTCGGACAAAGAAATTAAAAGCAAAGAATATCCAGCTTTTTAAGCTGCAAGTGCAGTGTTCTTCTCCCTCTAATATATTCATTCACACCACAATTTGATTTCATTTTATTAGACCACTTTTTACTGTGACCATATGAAAAGAGACACTAAATAGTGAAAAAGAGTGAGGGGAAAAAAATGTAAAACTTCTGAAGTTTTGGGCAAAATAGTTTTGTCTAGGTGGTTGGCCCAAACTCATTATAACATACTTTATTTCAAAAAGAAGACAATAAAATACCAAAACACCATGAACCCTAAAACAAACGTATAAACTACAGGTGCCCATAGAACTTCATATCCTGAAATGACGGAGCAATTTGTATAAGCAATCTAAGTAAAAATAGAAAAACATCCTTATGGCATTTCCCAGACAACTGATCTATGTGATAAGCCAGAAAATAAGTGGGAAATACTGCATGCCTCTGCTGTGTTGTCAAAGATGAAACATACGAGAGGAAAGTGTTATGAGCAAAAGAGGGGAAAACCCTGTATCTGAGTTTCATAAAAATGGCTTATTATTGATGTACGCATAAAGGTCTCACATCCAACTTCTGTGCATGATTAGGTACATTAGCTGATTTTGCAAGATAGATTCCCATATCCCACTGATGAGGATCAATTGACTTGTCTGGTTTATTTAACAATAGCAATACACTTAATCATCTACAAGCCTGACTCAGAACTTTTTTAAGCGGCACACATTTATTCTGACTTAGAAAATTACAAGTCTTCAGTTTTCAAACAGTGCTTTATTTGCCTCCCAAAGCTATTCCTAAGACTTACTAAAAGGAAACGCTGGCCCCCATGGAGATGTCTGATCCATATATCCATGCATCAACCCTGAGTAATAAGTGACACAGAAAGAGGGCCCCTTCAAATGCCCTTCTAAAGGATATGCCCCATGCTTGGGCACCCGGACAGGGCAAATGTTGATGGGTTACACCAGTGCCAGTGCCTTGCATACCTACCTGAAGGGAGCCTTTAGAAGGACAAAAAGTTGATTGACAGGAAGGAAAAAAACTTAAATTCTCACATGCAATATATCACCCACAATCTTTTAGAATTTAAGCATAGCATAGCAAACATACCAACATGCCCAATACAAATATTTTATTTGAAATGTTAGGTGAAGAACAAATTACAAATAATATCATATCATAACTTGATAGAGTATAAAGTACATGGCTTTTATAGTAAATTACGGGTTTAATTCCAGGTTCAGTCACTAGCTATGTGAGTGCAGGGACATTGTTCAACTTCCATGAGACTATTTTGCCCCTGTAATACCTACCATGCTAAATTGTTATAAATTATAGAAATTATATATATGTACTATATTGTTCGCAACTGGTGCTGAATGTACATTATTATTGTCATTAAGATTGCAATAAGATGCCAGTGTTTTTATCCATTTCTAGAGGACAGGGGAGGGTCTACATTGGTCTTGATAGGGTAAGACCCCTTCATTCTTTTCTTATCCTGCTCTTGAGTTGAATGGACCCTTTCTCAGCCTTGATCTGACACTGTTCAGAGTTCAGCCTTTGCAGTTAAGCAATGTTTGATTTCAATTGTACAACAGCATTTCTATTTTCACAAAATCTCAGTGATATAAAACAAATAAAAGTAGAGCTGTTCTGCCGGAAGTCTCCTCAACCCCAACTCGCTCTCCTCAGTGTTCTCTAAGACACGGCCAGAACCCCCAGTAATTTTTGAACTATGCCCAGTGGCTCTCAGCCAAGGTAGTAGTGACCCTTGGGGGCCATTTGGAAATGTGCACAGGCCATGATGGCTGAAAGAGTGGTGGGCAGGGACACTATTGGCAGCGGGCTGGGAATGAGGAAGACAAACATCTTGCAAAGAGAGGGATGCTCCCTCCCCACAGAGGGCTATCACTTTCCATCTGCCATTAACACCCCGCTGAGAAAGCTCGAAACACTCTCCATTCCCCCTCATTCTTGCAGGAGCCCCATGAGGTGGATGCATTAATCCTGCAACACCTTCCACACAGTGCCCTCTACTCAGCTCTGCTTTAGCATGAGGGCTGTTATGTATCTCCTTGGCTTGGAACAAAAGACTGTCTTCTAGGTCAAGTACCACCTACGGGTAAGGCTCTTTAGTCTCAAAATTGTGTCAACTATAGCAGGGCCGAGCAGAAGTCTGAAGCTGAGAGAGACGATGTATCTTTTTCCCAAGGTGACACACATAAGATGGAGGACCTGGAACTAGTGAACTCCAAAGACCATTTTTCCACACTCCAACAAACTGCCTCTCAAGCAAATGACGCTAATCTCCATGTAACCAACAGATGTTCCATGCTAAGCACTGTGAAAAGTCCAAAATGAAATGAAGGCACAGTTTCTGCTCACAGGAAGCTTGCAGTCTGGTTGGGGCTATGGGATTACAATTCTGACACAAGTTTCAATGTGTGGGTTTTTTCCTCACACCAAGTGATTCTTGGACACCAGCTGAATGTCCTACAATTCAACTCTATTCTGACAGTATCTACCCACAGACAGCATTGCCTATCAATACACAATGAGCACCAGTTGTCACCTGTGCTTCTGCACCACTGGCTATAGATTGGAGGTTCCAACAACTGCCTCCTTGGACTTGATTAGTTTACTAGAGCAGTTCACAGAACTCAGAGAAACATTTTACTTACTAGATCACTGGTTTATTATAAATGTATATAACTCAGGAACAGCCAAATGAAAGAGATGCTTAGGGCAAGGTATGTGGAAAAGTGTGCCAAGCTTTCATGCTCTCTGGGCTCGACACTCCCCAAATCTCCATGTGTTCAGCAAACAGGAAGCCTTCTGAACCCTAACCTTTTGGGGTTTTATGGAGGCTTCATTACACAGGCATGATTGATTCAATCATTGGCCATTGGTGACTGAACTCCTCCAGTCCCCCTTCTCCCCTCCCCAGAGGCAGGGATACAGAAATTTCCAACCCTCTAGTCACCTAGTTCCCCTGACAACCAGCCCCCATTCTTAGGAGACCTAAAGTGACTTTGTTAACATAACAAAGGACACCTTTATCCCTCTCAACACTTAAGAAATTCCAAGGGTTTTAGGAGCTCTGTGCCAGAAGCAGATGAAGACCAAATATATATTTCTTATTATAAATCACAATATCACAGGACATAAACCTCAGAAGCACAAACACCAACACAGGAAAATTGCTATGCGCCTTATTAGTTTAGAGGTTGTAGAGATCATTTAGGGCAGGAACCATCCAGAGAACTTCATGAGAAATGTTGTACTTTTTCTACTACAAAGGAAGGGTTGGATTAGAGGCTCAGCAAACTTTTTCTGCAAGGGGCCAGATAGTAAACATTTTAGGCTCTGTGGGCCACACAGTCTCTGTTGTAACTACACAACTCTACTATTAAGCAAAGTTGAAGCTTAGTAATAGCCATAGAAAGTATGTAAGCAAAAGGGCATGGCTGTGTTCTGATAAAACTTTATTTACAATAACAGTTGGTGGGCTAGATTTGATCTTCAAGCTATATTTTGTCAACCCTTAGATTAGACTATGGACTTAATTTCAAACCTTAGTCTGGCCTTCGAGGGTTTTCCAATTGGATTGGAATCTGCCGTTTCAATATCTGTTATTCCTCAACAAGTAAAGGATATTAAGGAAGGAGTTTCACTTGAGTAAAGCAATGGAGGCAAGAATGGGAAGGTTAGGTCCTACATAGAGAAAAATCAGCTTGGCTAGAACAAAGGATTCGTTGAAGAGGAGAGAGAGACAGCAACAGATCTGAGTCTAAGGCAAAGTGCCTTGAGAGCCAGATTAGGAGATTTATATCTTAACCTATAGGCAATCAAGAACATTTTAGGCATTTAAGCAGGAAAGAGAGATATTTATATAAGATTAATATTTTTGAGATTAAGGTTTCTCTTTAAGCTTCCTAGAGGTAATACTTACTATATTTGTGGTAGACATGGAGATGCACCACCCAGATACCCCTGCATGGAAGGACTTGCTGTCCAGATGAGGTGCCATCTACAGCCAGCCTTCAGCTGTCAGCTCCTTCAGGGTCTGCTTCTACTCAGAGAGATGCCTTTGCCTGAGGCCAAGCCATTCCCAGGCAGCCCACACCTGATGACTGAGACAGTCAGGGTGTAAAGGCATCTCAAAGGACACTTTAATGGGCAATATTTGTTCCAAAGCTAGTTGCCAGATGGTCTGAGGCTTTGTGGGGCCTGCGACACAGTTTAACCTCTTCCTCTGCCCTATGCTGCTTCTTGCAACTTTCCCTGATAGGTATACATTTTATACCATTTGTGGGTTGAATTGTGCCCCCCCCCAAATTTACATGTTGACACCCTAACCTCTAGTACCTAAGAATATGACCTTATTTGGAAATAGAATCATTGCAGTTATAACTAGTTAAGATGGGTTCACCCTGAAGTAGGGCAGGCTTTAATCCAATATGACTTGTGGGCTTATAAAAGGGGAAGTTTGGACACAAACATGCACACAGGAAGAACGCTCTGTGAAGATGAAGGCAGAAATTGGGGTAATGATGTCCAGGCCAAGGAATGCCAGAGATTGCCTGCAAACCACCAGAGCTAGGGGAGAGGCCTGGAGCAGATCTTTCCCTTCAGCCCTCAGAAGGAACCAACCCTGCTGCACCTTGCTCTTAGACTTCCAGCCTCCAGAATGGTGAGACAATACATTTCTGTCATTTAAGTCACCCAGTTTGTGGCTCTTTGCTATAGCCACACTAGGAAGCTGACACATACCCCAAATTTCATCTCAGTGTTTACTGCCAGAGAAAACAATCTGTGACAATATTATTTTAATAAAAAATTAAACTGAAAATGTTAAACAATAATGTGGCATGACCTAAGGAGTAAAAAGCAATCTTAAAGAAGGTTTCATGTAGACTATTAAAACATCAAGTAAAAAAACCTTCAAATTATTTTCATTTACATAATGGACGATTTTTGTTATGTATGTTTTTTTTAAAAAAACAAGTAAAACATAAACAGAGGCCAGAGCAAAAGTAGAGAAGCAGAGGCAAGAACATGGGAGGATAATCAGAATAATAATAACAATATTTTCCTAAAATATCAAAAGTATGGGTTAATTGGGAAACACGAATTTGCTGATTGTGCTGAGTATTCATAATGTAGAGAGAAAATAAATGTTCTGGGTGAGAAATTTTTCTTTGGTCTATCTTTAGATAGAAACCACTGTGTTCCAAATTGTTTAACATATTCAAATTATGAACTTCCTACTAAGCTTATTCTGCTAGAGGCAGTAGTAAAAGATGCTTTCTTTGTTCTAAAATACCTAGACTAAACATAATGCAACCAACTTTTTTCCCCTATAAAAAGACAGATTCTTCAAAAATTTTATTTGTGACACATACTTGTAGTTCTATTACACAGCAGTGACAAAGTTTGGTACTACCATGCTCCAAAGGTTTGAGTCTACCCTACTGTCACCCAAGCAGATCAAGGGTTAAAGAGGACGAAAGAAGTAGGGAACAGAGTATGGCAAATTAAATATGACCATCTGGATTCTACCTCAAGTCAACCTCAGATGAGTATGGGCCCTTGAGTAAGTTACTTCTTCTCCCTGAGTGTCCATAATCTCATTTGTAAAATTGAGGATTGAACCAGATAACCTCTAAATATTGGTGGTTCTAAGATTTTGTAACAGTGGGCAATGAGCAAAAGAAAATAAAAAACATATGTACAGGATTTAAGGGAAATGCTTGCAGAGCACCAGTATACAGCTGGAAGCCATGCCCTTCCACAGCCCACCACAAATCCTCATGCTCTGGCATGAGAAGTCCCACCCTCTGCATGCACAGTGAACTAGATTGCTAATCTCACAACACTCACCCTTTCTCACCCTCCAGTGGTCATGTTCTCTCCTTCAAAGGGAATATAATAGACAACACCCAGGCCTTTTAGTAAAATAGGTCTGGGCTCATGTAGTATTTTTTTACCATAAACAAGAGGTTCCTTTGAGCATATAACATAAATTCTGTAAGATTTTTAATCCTTGTTGATAAAAAACAGATGACAATGTGAATTATATCTCATTAAAGCTGATTAAAAAAAAAAAAAAGATGACAATTCCTACCTTAAAGGGTTCCCGTGAAGAGTGGTCATGATAGGTGTAGAGAATCTGAAATTAGGAGGTATTCGACAAATCAGCAGCTACTAAGTCTCCTCATGATAACATATGTTAACAGGGGCATTTTAGAGTTTTTAATTCTTTTGCTAGCATTTGCTTACTTAATTTTCTCAACAGAATTAATCAGTCTAGAAAGCAAATAATAAAGCTAGGGAGATTTCCAAGAATGTACCCACAGAGCACATAAAACCATGAAAGTATCTTCTCTTTCTCTCTCATGCCTCAGCTGACTGGGGAAATAAATCTTCAGTAAACATTTCTGGCATCAGGTGATATTTCCAAGCATTGTATTATGCCTCCAAATACCTGTGTAAGTTAATTATCTTCATGAATATTGGTAATTATTTGTAAAGTGTGCTCCTGAATCTACTTGTAGCATCATGGAGGACTCAACGGGAGGGCAATAGTCTATTTGCACTCAAAATGGATCTGAAATAAGTTATCTGCTATATGTGTACCCTAATCTTTTCACAGGAAAACAGGGTGGTTGGTAGGGGGTGCAGGTTTATGTTAGTGAAGAGTTTTGAGGTCTTTTAAAAAATCATTGAGTATTAGACCTGAAAGAAAATATAGCAATATAGTAATTTAGTCGACACCTCATTTTTATTTGAAGTACCTGGGGCACGGGGGGTGAGGGAGGTTAAATGATTTATCCAAGGCCACAGCTTTGTAGTGGTGCAACTTCATGGCCTAACTTCCCAATTAGTGTCCTTTCCACATACTACCCTGCTTCACCATGACAAAACAAGATAGGAAATAACAACACATACTTCATGTTTTGGGGCCACAATGACATCTGGATGTATAATCTTATATAACCATGCATATTTCCTCTCATCCTCACCTTGATGCTAAAGAAAATGAGAACAGGCCAGAAGATATAGACGTGCCCTAAAGAACGATGTCATATCATGGAAAGAGCATGGGCTTTGGCTCCAGAAAGATATGTGTTTAAATGATAGCTCAGTGCAACTCTGAGCTAATTATTCAACCCCTATGATTCTCAGTTCCCTGTGGTTCCAATGGAATGGAGGTAACACCTATCTTGAGGGCTTTACAAGGGAGCAGAGATTGCACATGTAAGGATTCTGGCACATAGTAGGCATTCAATAAATGTCAGCTATTATTGTCTCTGAGGCCTTTCCATGGTTCAGCCATTTGGTTCCCTAGTGCCCCCACAAGCCAGTGTGGAAAGGACTGAGAATATCAGATTGAGAAAAACCTTGAGCTCAAGTCCAACTGCCACCAGCTGCCATAGTTAAGAGATCATGGCCTTGTTCTAGCCTTGGCTCCTGTCTGTAAATGGGAGCTAAATTCTACTGTCTCCAACAGGTTCTGAGTTATCTGGGGATACTTTTGTTTCCCTAGTGCCTTTCCCAGGGGCTTACAAGAGTCTCACATCAATCCATGAGTGATGCAAGAAGAATAACACAGAGGAGTCCAGGGCAGGGGAGAAGTGCTGTCCTGTGTCTCCATCCTGCCCCTGGAAGGCTCCTCAGGAGGCATTCTCTTAGCCACCTTGAAGACCCCTGCTCTGAGATGTCAGGAATGTTATTGTCTTTGCATTGCTCCATTTCAAACACATACACCTGGCACAGAGTTCCACCACCTTCATGTGCCCAATTTCATGTGAAAAAGTTACATTTTCTCAAGAAAACAAAGTTCACGTGCTTACGCAATAAAAATACCTTCCTTGTTCACTCATTTCGTCCTCCATTCCCAACCCCCATATTGCATGCCTTGGTGTGATGTGAAAAAGCTGCTCTCAACAACTCCTCCCCCTGACATCTCTTCATTCGAAATACAGCATGACGTTACTAACCAAAAAGACATCTGCCATCTGGTGAAGTCCTATTTTTACTGCAAGGAACCTAAAATATTAATTACCTTAAAATAGCAACACCTTTTTGTTTTATTTCTACTGATCCTCTTGATCGTCTTTTGTAAATTTCTCCCAAATATAATTATTCGTCAGAATATGTGTTTACATGGTATTCAAGACTACGAGAAGGTCACCCAAACACAAATGGCTGGGGATACTCCTGCAATTTAATTATCACCCAAGTGTTTAAATAAAGGCCCAAGACATGTATTTCGACATTCAGAAAATAAATGATAAGTGCACTGTCTAGATTTACATAGAATGGGCTTTCTATCCTCAGTGCTGTTATTAGAAAGTCTAAACAGGGACTGTTTTGTGCTTTTCAAGAAATGTGAAATTTAACACCACGAAAACCTTTCAATCCTTCCCATCCTAAGAGGTGGAATTTGTTTTTATGAATAGGATTTGAGTTCTCCAAACAGTCAAGGAATGTGCTTGTCAGGATGAACCCTGCCTGCTGAAAAATTGCACCATCAACTCTTCCATCATCATCATTTACCAAGAATTTACTATGGATCTCAAGTTGTACGAAGAGTTTTAGTTGTAGTAATGTTTAACTTTGACAATAACTCTACAAAGGAGATAATGTCAACCTTATTTCATAAATGGGAAGCTGAGGCACAGAGCAGCTCCTTCCCCAGGCATGAAGCTAGAACACTGCAGAGCTATAATTCAGATTCAGGTGAGCCTGGCTCCCAAGCTCATGCTCTCACCACTGCCAGACCCCTCACTGAGGGCTTATTATCTGTGACTGATGAATTATATCTTCTACACTCTTAAGAATGCAGCTATAAATTAAAATATCCATAACTCATTTGTTAATAAAAGGACTAATGAAATCATGAGGCACTGTAAAAACCGTGACATTTCTAAATACACAATTAAATCATAATATTAATAAACTTGTTGAGAGTCTAAGGTTTTTTTAAAAAATTAACTAATATGTGCTTTTTAAGCTCACTGCTTGGAGGGGAGTCTTCTCTAACTGTCAGGCTGGAGATTTCCTGCTGCTGATGTTTGCTAACACCCCAGTCAGCCTGTTTGGAACATGTTGACAACATTAAAGATAGCTGAATGTACTCATGGAAAGATTAATATTAAAAACAAGCTGGAGGAAAAGAGGGAGATTTTCTGTTGTTGTTTTTAACACATGCCACTAGGCAAACAATGCAGTTTTCTGTTGCTCTGTTTGTTTCTGAAACAAAAATGGTAGTGGATGGTGGGAATCACGTCTCAGAGATGAGCAACTTCAGAGTCAGATCATTAAAATGCTCAACAAGCATCAGATGCTTCACTCAAAGGACAGAAACAGAACATTTGGAGACAACACTATGGTAAAGATTATTTTGTTTCCCTCTGATCAAACTTGCCATGGGAAAAGACTTACAGAATCAAAAAGACACATTTATGCAGTGCAGCATTCAAAAATACAAGCGCTGGCTTCACAATCATCTTCATTGTGAAGTGACTGTGACAATATGAAAATTTCATCACTTGTTAAACTTTTGGATCATTTCAACAGAGGAAACCTCTCGCAGGTTGCTGAAGGTGGAATTGTGGCCCTTCAGGCTGATTCTGTCTCCATCATGGACCCTCAGCAAACTGATCCAAGACAAAGAATAGTAAGCGCTAGAGCCTACCATGAGATAATAAAGGTTCTTAAAGTGGAAAGGGACTGTCTAGCTCTTCCCCTGTAGGTGAAGGGAGGAAAGGCTATGCCCAGTTGTTACTAGCAAAGACTTCTGTCTTATAGTTCACTGGAAACTCTTAAAGTTCAGCTTAAAATACTATACGCTGTGTACGTGTGGGGTACACACTAGGGAATGAACAAGTTGGAGGTTCTTTCTTTGAGTTAAATACCAGGCTTTTTTTAAACCTGGCCACAGTAAATCTTGTACTTATATACTTACCTTCATTCACGCCTTCATTTAATCATTCAATAAATATTTACTGAGCACACACCATGTGCCAGGTGATGACGATATAAAGATGAATAAGATTTTATGCATACCTTCAAGAAGCTCACATTCTAAATCTATCCACGGTGATTAATAAGCCTCTAACAGGGGAATGTACAAGATGCAGCAGAGGCAAGCACAAAGGATGTAACTCTTCCCGGGAAGGTCAAAAAGGGCTTCACACAGGAGTGAGGCTTGGGCTGAGACCTGAAGGCTGAGGAGCAGTTCAGCAGGCAGACGGAAGGGAATGGGGCTGTCTGGGAAGGGAGTGAGCTTAGACAAGACAGGCAGTGCAATGGTCTCTATGCACAGTACCCCTATGAATAGTAAACTGATGCAATTATTCACACAAGAGATGATAGGGGCTGAAAATTAGGGTGCCCTTAAAATATTTTGAACATTTCTAAACAACTCACAATTTTTTAATAAAAGGGTTAAGATGGATGGGGCATAGCATTCACAGTTTAGATAGGTGCACTCTCCCATATGTAATTCATCCCTATGGCTCCCATCTTAACCCTCTGCAGAAGAAATCGGGGTAGGTGTCCTGAACAAATATTTATAGGTATTTAATCCAAGGCAGAATTCTGAGCTGTGAAGACCACAAGGCTCCCCACATTAGCCATCCAGTGTGGCCTGGCCAGTTCTCCCTCTAAGAGGAGCTGCACCTTCAGGTTTCCTCCATGCTGCCTTCCTGTTGTGCCCTGCAGCACTCAGCTCCCTTTCTAACTGCAGTGCTGCCTTGCTGACTCACAGCAATCTGATAACTACCCAGAAGCTCACTCTCTCTCTCTGCCTCCTCACACATAGCCCAGTCTTTTGCCCCATAAATATGGGCATATTTGGGCCTTCCCCACATCCTGTGTCTACCTCTGTTCCTAGTTAGACAAAACTTTATTGAGTCTATTTCTGATCTCTTTTCTAAACCACCAAGCTCACTTTGAATTCTGAATCGATCTTTTACCAAAGTAATAGAACCCAGTTCATACAATCTTGTCATAGGTATACTTAAATAACTTAATAGTCTCACTGAATTCTTTGTGTGTCATTGACTGAAACTTACCTTGGTGAGACTTCTTCCTACCAAGCATCACTTGTTACCTTCCAGGGCCACCATTTATTTTTAAGGACCGTTCTCAGATTATGTTTCCAACCAGGCGTTAGAAACACACCGAGGAACTGTATGTGCTCTCAGCCATACTCCCATAAGGGCTGATATCGTGCAACAAAGCTCAATTTATAGAAACATTACCAAGGTCAAGGGAAATGACATCTATTGGAAGCAAAACTGTCCTCCTGCCCTAAATGAGATTAGATTTTTCTGATAGGATTTGATCTTGATAAACAATAACCATAATTCTACCTAGCATTTGTATGATGCTTTAGAGTGTTTAAAAAGAAAAAAAACTTTCAAATAACTGGACCTAACGGCATCCCTGTGAGGTAGGTGTTATAAGTCCCATTTAATTGATGAGAAAACTGAAGCACATGGAAATTAAAGGGCTTGCCCTGATTCGCAAAAAAGCCCAAAAGTAAAGGGCAAAAGTCAGATTCAAAGGGAAGTATTTTTAGGCCAAATTCTATATCAACTCTAGGGTTCTGGAAACATAAATGTTATAATGGTTTTCTCTGTTAAAAAGTTAGGGTTACAGGCCTCTAATTTGAAATTTAATCTCAAGCATGTTCCCAAACTTTTATTAATTTCATTAATTGAGCGAATATCCCAGCAACAGCAGCAGGCAACTATTTTATTGTCCTGGAATGTAAGTCAGCACAGCTTTTCAGACAAAAAACATGACCAGAAAATGATCCTCAAAAACAAATGCTGGGGGGGGGGGGGGTACCTTCAAGATGGCGGAGGAGTAAGACGTGGAGATCACCTTCCTCCCCACAAATACATCAGAAATACATCTACATGTGGAACAACTCCTACAGAACACCTACTGAACGCTGGCAGAAGGCCTCAGACCTCCCAAAAGGCAAGAAACTCCCCACACACCTGGGTAGGGCAAAAGAAAAAAGGAAAAACAGAGACAAAAGAATAGGGATGGGACCTGCACTAGTGGGAGGGAGCTGTGAAGGAGGAAAGGTTTCCACACACTAGGAAGCCCCTTCGCGGGCAGAGACTGCGGGTGGCAGAGGGGGGAAGCTTCAGAGCCACGGAGGAGAGCACAGCCACAGGGGTGTGGAGGGCAAAGCGGAGAGATTCCCGCACAGAGGAGCGGTGCCGACCAGCACTCACCAGCCCGAGAGGCTTGTCTGCTCACCTGCCGGGGCAGGCGGGGTCTGGGAGCTGAGGCTCGGGCTTCGGTCAGATCGCAGGGAGAGGACTGGGGTTGGCGGCGTGAACACATCCTGAAGGAGGCTAGTGTGCCACAGCTAGCCGGGAGGGAGTCTGGGAAAAAGTCTGCAGCTGCCGAAGAGGCAAGAGACTTTTTCTTCCCTCTTTGTTTCCTGGTGTGCGAGGAGAGGGGATTCAGAGTGCCGCTTAAAGGAGCTCCAGAGACGGGCGCGAGCCGTGGCTATCAGCATGGACCCCAGAGACGGGCATGGGACGCTAAGGCTGCTGCTGCAGCCACCAAGAAGCCTGTGTGCGAGCACAGGTCACTCTCCATACCGCCCCTCCAGGGAGCCTGTGCAGCCTGCCACTGCCAGGGTCCTGTGATCCAGGGACAACTTCCCCGGGAGAATGCATGGTGCACCTCAGGCTGGTGCAACGTCACGCCAGCCTCTGCCGCCGCAGGCTCGCCCCACATCCATACCCCTCCCTCCCCCCCCCCCCACAGCCTGAGTGAGCCAGAGCCCCCTCAGCAGCTGCTCCTTTAACCCCGTCCTGTCTGAGTGGGAACAGACGTCCTCAGGCGACCTACATGCAGAGGCAGGTCCAAATCCAAAGCTGAACCCCGGAGGCTGTGGGAACAAAGAAGAGAAAGGGAAATCTCTCCCAGCAGCCTCAGGAGCAGCGGATTAAATCTCCACAATCAACTTGATGTACCCTGCACCTGTGGAATACCTGAAAAGACAACGAATCATCCCAAAATTGAGGCATTGGACTTTCGGAGCAACTGTAGATTTGGGGTTTGCTTTCTGCATCTAATTTGTTTCTGGTCTTATGTTTATCTTAGTTTAGTATTTATAGTTTATTATCACTGGTAGATTTTTTTATTGATTTGGTTGCTCTCTTCCCTTTTTTTTTATATATAGATATATATATTTTTTCCTTTTCCTCTTCTTGTGAGTGTGTATGTTTCTTTGTGAGATTTTGTCTGTATAGCTTTGCTTTTCCATTTGTCCTAGGGTTCTGTCTGTCCGTTTTTTTTGTTTGTTTGGTTTTTTTTTTAGTATGGTATTTGGCACTTGTTATCATTGGTGGATTTGTTTCTTGGTTTGATTGCTCGCTTCTTTCTTTATTACTTTTTAATTTTTTATTTTTAATAATTTTTTAATTTTAATTACTTTATTGTATTTTATTTTTTTCTTTCATTCATTTTTTTTTTCTCCCTTTTCTTCTGAGCCATGTGGCTGACAGGGTCTTGGTGCTCCGGCCAGGTGTCAGGCCTGTGCCTCTGAGGTGGGAGAGCCAAGTCCGGACATTGGTCCACCAGGGACCTCCCAGCTCCACATAATATCAAATGATGAAAGCTCTCCCAGAGATCTCCATCTCAACGTTAAAACCCAGCTCCACTCAATGACCAGCAAGCTACAATGCTGGACACCCTATGCCAAACAACTACAAGACAGGAACAAAAACCCACCATTAGCAGAGAGGCTGCCTAAAATCATAATAAGATCACAGACACCCCAAAACACACCACCAGATGCAGTCCTGCCCAACAGAAAGACAAGAGCCAGCCTCATCCACGAGAACACAGACACCAGTACCCTCCACCAGGAAGACTACACACTCACTGAACCAACCTCAGCCACTGGAGGCAGACACCAAAAACAATGGGAAATACGAACCTGCAGCCAGGGGAAAGGAGACCCCAGACACAATAAGTTAAGCAAAATGAGAAGACAGAGAAATGCACAGCAGATGAAGGAGCAAGGTAAAAACCCACCAGATGAAACAAATGAAGAGGAAATAGGCAGTCTACCTGAAAAAGAATTCAGAGTAATGATAGTAAAGATGATCCAAAATCTTGTAAATAGAATGGAGAAAATAGAAGAAACATTTAATAAGGATTTAGAAGAACGAAAGGGCAAACAAACAATGATGAACAACACAATAATTGAAATTAAAAGTTCGCTAGAAGAAATCAATAGCAGAATAACTGAGGCAAAAGAACAGACAAGTGATCTGGAAGATAAAATAGTGGAAATACTACCATAGAGCAAAACAAAGAAAAAACAATGAAAAGAATTGAGGACAGTCTCAGAGACCTCTGGGACAACATTAAATGCACCAACATTCGAATTATAGGGGTCCCAGGAGAAGAAGAGAAAAAGAAAGGGACTGAGAAAATATTTGAAGAGATTAGAGTTGAAAACTTCCCTAATATGGGACAGGAAATAGTCAATCAAGTCCCGGAGCTCAGAGAGTCCCATACAGGATAAATCCAAGGGGAAACACGCCAAGACACATATTAATCAAACTATCAAAAATTAAACACGAAGAAAAAATATAAAGAGCAGCAAGGGAAAAATAACAAATAACATAAAATGGAATCCCCATAAGGTTAACAGCTGACCTTTCAGCAGTAACTCTGCAAGCCAGAAAGGAGTGGCAGGACAAATTTAAAGTGGTGAAAGGGAAAAACCTACAACCAAGATTACTCTACCCAGCAAGGATATCCTTCAGATTCGAAGGAGAAATTAAAACCTTTACAGACAAGCAAAAGCTAAGAGAATTCAGTACCACCAAACCAGCTTTACAACAAATGCTAAAGGAACTTCTCTAGGCAGGAGACACTAGAGAAGGAAAAGACCTACAATAACAAACCCAAAACAATTAAGAAAATGGTAATAGGAACATACATATCGATAACTACCTTAAATGTAAATGGATTAAAGGCTCCAACCAAAAGACAAAGACTGGCTGAATGGATACAGAAACAAGACCCATAAATATGCTGTCTACAAGAGACCCACTTCAGACCTAGGGACACATACAGACTGAAAGTGAGGGAATGGAAAAAGATATTCCATGCAAATGGAAATCAAAAGAAAGCTGGAGTAGCAATTCTCATATCAGACAAAATAGATTTTAAAATAAAGACTAATACAAGAGACAAAGAAGGACACTACATAATGATCAAGGGATCAATCCAAGAAAAAGATATAAAAATTGTAAATATTTATGCACCCAACATAGGAGCACCTCAATACATAAGGCAAATGCTAACAGCCATAAAAGGGGAAATTGACAGTAACACAATCATAGTAGGGGACTTTAACACCCCACTGTCCACCAAAGGACAGATCATCCAAAATGAAAATAAATAAGGAAACACAAGCTTTAAATGATACATTACACAAGATGGACTTAATTGGTATTTATAGGACATTCCATCCAAAAACAACAGAATACACTTTCTTCTCAAGTGCTCATGGAACATTCTCCAGGATAGATCATATCTTGGATCACAAATCAAGCCTTGGTAAACTTAAGAAAATTGAAATTGTATCAAGTATCTTTTCTAACCACAACACTATGAGACTAGAATCAATTACAGGAAAAAATCTGTAAAAAACACAAACACATGGAGGCTAAACAATACAATACTAAATAACCAAGAGATCACTAAAGAAATCAAAGAGGAAATCTAAAAATACATAGAAAAAAATGACAATGAAAACATGACAATCCAAAACCTGTGGGACGCAGCAAGAGCTGTTCTAAGAGGGAAGATTATAGCAGTACAATCCTACCTCAAGAAACAAGAAGCATCTCAAATAAACAACCTAACCTTACACCTATAGCAATTAGAAAAAGAAGAACAAAAAAAACCCAAAGTTAGCAGGAGGAAAGAAATCATAAAGATCAGATCAGAAATAAATGAAAAACAAATGAAGGAAACAATAGCAAAGATCAATAAAACTAAAAGCTGGTTTTCTGAGAAGATAAAAAGAATTGATAAACCATTTGCCAGACTCATCAAGAAAAAAAGGGAGAAGACTCAAATCTATAGAATTAGAAATGAAAAAGGAGAACAACTGACACTGCAGAAATACAAAGGATCATGAGAGATTACTACAAGCAACTCTATGACAATAAAATGGACAACCTGGAAGAAATGGACAAAGTCTTAGAAAAGCACAACCTTCCGAGACTGAACCAGGAAGAAATAGAAAATATAAACAGACCAATCACAAGCACTGAAATTGAGACTATGATGAAAAATCTTCCAACAAGCAAAAGCCCAGGACCAGATGGCTTCACAGGCGAATTCTATCAAACATTTGGAGAAGAGCTAACACCTATCCTTCTCAAACTCCTCCAAAATATAGCAGAGGGAGGAACACTCCCAAACTCATTCTACAAGGCCACCATCACCCTGATACCAAAGCCAGACAAAGATGTCACAAAGAAAGAAAACTACAGGCCAATATCACTGATGAACATAGATGCAAAAACCCTCAACAAAATACTAGCAAGCAGAATCCACCAGCACATTCAAAGGATCATAAAACATGATCAAGTGGGGTTTATCCCAGGAATACAAGGATTCCTCAATATATGCAAATCAATCAATGTGATAAACCATATTAACAAACTGAAGGAGAAGAGCCATATGATCATCTCAATAGATGCAGAAAAAGCTTTCAATAAAATTCAATACCCAATTGTGATAAAAATCCTCCAGAAAGTAAGCATAGAGGGAACTTCCCTCAACATAAAGAAGGCCATATATGACAAACCCACAGCCAACATATTTCTCAATGGCGAAAAACTGAAACCATTTCCTCTAAGATCAGGAACAAGACAAGGTTGCTGACTCTCACCACTATTACTCAACATCGTTTTGGAAGTTTTAGCTACAGCAATCAGAAAAGAAAAAGAAATAAAAGGAATCCAAATTGGAAAAGAAGAAGTAAAACTGTCACTGTTTGCAGATGACATGATACTATACATAGAGAATCCTAATGATGCTACCAAAAAACTACTAGAGCTAATCAATGAATTTGGTAAAGTAGCAGGTTACAAAATTAATGCACAGAAGTCTCTTGCATTCCTATACACTAATGATGATAAATCTGAAAAAGAAATTAAGGAAAACTCCCATTTACCACTGCTACATAAAGAATAAAATACCTAGGAATAAACCTATCTAAGGAGACAAAAGACCTGTATGCAGAAAACTCTAAGACACTGATGAAAGAAATTAAAGATGATACAAACAGATGGAGATATATACCATGTTCTTGGATTGGAAGAATCAATATTGTGAAAATAACAATACTATCCAAAGCAATCTACAGATTCAATGCAATCCCTATCAAACTACCAATGGCATTTTTCACAGAACTAGAACAAAAAATTTCACAATTTGTATGGAAACACAAAAGACCCCAAATAGCCAAAGCAATCTTGAGAAAGAAAAATGGAACTGGAGGAATCAGGCTCCCGGACTTCAGACTGTACTAAAAAGCTACAATAATCAAGACAGTATGGTACTGACACAAAAAACAGAAATATAGATCAATGGAACAGGATAGATAGCCCAGAGATAAACGCATGCACATATGGTCACCTTATCATTGATAAAGGAGGCAGGAATATACAATGGAGAAAAGACAGCCTCTTCAATAAGTGGTGCTGGGGAAACTGGACAGCTACATGTAAAAGAATGAAATTAGAACACTCCCTAATACCATACACAAAAATAAACTCAAAATGGATTAAAGACCTAAATGCAAGGCCAGACACTACAAAACTCTTAGAGGAAAACATAGGCAGCACACTCTATGACATAAATCACAGCAAGATCCTTTTTGACCCACTTCCTAAAGAAATAGAAATAAAAACAAAAGTAAACAAATGAGACCTAATGAAACTAAAAAGCTTCTGCACAGCAAAGGAAACCATAAACAAGACGAAAAGACAACCCTCAGAATGGCAGAAAATATTTGCAAATGAAGCAACTGACAAAGGATTAATCTCCTAAATTTACAAGCAGCTCATGAAGCTCAATATCAAAAAAAAAAAAAAACCCAATCCAAAAATGTCTAAATAGACATTTCTCCAAAGAAGATACACAGATTGCCAACAAAAACATGAAAGGATGCTCAACATCACTAATCATTAGAGAAATGCAAATCAAAACTACAAGGAGGTATCACCTCACACCAGTCAGAATAGCCATCATAAAAAATCTACAAACAATAAACGGAGGGTGTGGAGAAAAGGGAACCCTCTTGAACTGTTGGTGGGAATGTAAATTGATACAGTCACTATGGAGAACAGTATGGAGGTTCCTTAAAAAACTAAAAATACAACTACCATATGACCCAGCAATTCCACTACTGGGCATATACCCTGAGAAAACCATAATTCAAAAAGAGTCATGTACCACAATGTTCATTGCAGCTCTATTTACAATAGCCAGGACATGGAAGCCACCTATGTGTCCATCAACAGATGAATGGATAAAGAAGATGTGGCACATATATACAATGGAATATTACTCAGCCATAAAAAGAAACGAAATTGAGTTATTTGTAGTGAGGTGGATGGGCCTAGAGTCTGTCATACAGAGTGAAGTAAGTCAGAAAGAGAAAAACAAATACTGTATGCTAACACATATATATGGAATCTAAAAAGAAAAGAAAAAAAATGGTTCTGAAGAACCTAGTGGCAGGACAGGAATAAATATGCAGACGTAGAGGACACGGGGAGTGGGAAGGGAAGCTGGGACGAAGTGAGAGAGTGGCATGGACATATATACACTACCAAACGTAAAATAGATAGCTAGTGGGAAGTAGCCGCATAGCAAAGGGAGATTAGCTTGGTTCTTTGTGACCACCTAGAGGGGTTGGATATGGAGAGTGGGAGGGAGATGCAAGAGGGAGGAGATATGGGGATATATGTATATGTATAGCTGACTCACTTTGTTGTAAAGCAGAAACTAACACACCATTGTAAAGCAATTATACTCCAATAAAGATGTTAAAAAAATTTTTTTAATTAAAAAATAAATAAATGTTAGCCTAGGGACATAGCAAGTGATATTCAGTAGAATGAAGTCTTGTGACTAGGGTAAGTAACATTTGAATCAATGACATCTCAAAGAGTTCAGTGAAGAAATCTGCAATATTTTTACAAATCTTTCTTTGGGCTTATTTTTACTGCATTTTTTTTTTCTGTCCTTCAGTCTGTTCTGTCTTCCCTTTTCCAAAGAACTGGTCTGTATTTTTTTTTATCGTATTCAGTTTTTAGTATATTGGTTTTAAAACACCAAGTAATGGTGATTTTTAAAAGGCAATAAGGGGATGAGATCAAAGGAAGTGGAACAGACCTTGAATCTTTTTTTAAGATAGAAGAAACAAGTTAGTCCCCAGTACTTTGATAAGTGGAGCTAGGTGGCATAAAATTAAAGGTCATAGATGAAAAAATGTCTGTCCTAGGTGATGAATAAAGTAGTTTAGGGACCTGATAAAGGCCCTGTGTACCAAATTTTCTAGAATAGAGATGGATAATTCAGTCTCTAAGCAGTTTTTTATTACCCCCAAAAAGGAACAGCAGTAATAGCAATTGTATGGTTTTGAAGGAATTAACAAAGAGAATGTAGTGATTGTGAGACTTCCAATTGAAAGTAAAATCTGAAGTTTTCTAAGTCATTCTAGGCCCTGTCAGAGAGATAGTGTTTGATCAGTAAGCCATGACTTATCAAATGAAAGGCCAGCAGGCATCAATCAAACTCAGCAGAATATGCAGAGGGAAGAGAAGCTGAAGCAACTTCCCAGTAGCCACATGGGTCTATTTGAAACCAAGTGAATTCTGTGACCTCATACCAAGGAGGGCAAGAGTATGAAATTCCTTTGGAATTACTCAATAAAGTTCTTATATAGACAGCCTGATTTGGTCAGATGCCTCCTGTATATATGAATATAAGGAATCCCATTTAGTTTCAGTTAAAAACTAAAGAGAGAGTCAGCAACTAGTTTTACAGAAGGATGCTCCAATTATTTATTTGCTTTTCACTTCTGGTAACCTGCCATATTTCCATCTTTGGGGATTTCTAAAGCCTTGGTTAGGCCCAGAAGACAAAATCACTCTCACCATCTCTTTTGAAGTAATGAATACTGCTTGTGTGATACATCATTTTTTAAAATGGTATCTAAGTATAAAAAGTTAAAAATATCATATGAGCTATGTAAGTGCTTTGAATATGTCAAAATGAGCAGAAGCAACTTCATCAACAGCTTCCTTCTGCATATTGCTTTAAACGTTATCAAATGTCCTTTTACTTTGTTCTCACAACACCTGTATGAGCTGGCCATGACATATTAGTAGTTCCATATTACAGATGGGAAAATTGAATGTTCATGACTTTTCCAAAGGAGCCGTAGTTCAAAAATGGCAGCCATGATACTGAAACCCAGATTTTCCAACTACAAATCCAGTGTCCTTGCCTCTAAACCAGGCTTCTAAAGAAGTATTACTGGAAGTTTCTTATTAGGATATTCCCTCCCACTGGTTTTCTGCCTTTTTTTAAAGACCCACAAGGGTGGCTATAAGGAGTTCAAACTGTTGTAGCTGGTCAGTGAGGCTATATGTCTTTACTGAGCATGTGCTAATTTCTAAGCACTTGCTAATTGTGCTAGTAAATGAGGTTACAAAGTAAAAAGACACATCCAACCCAGCTTCACCCCTTAGTAAAAGAGATACAAATAACTGTAATAAAATGTGTCACATTTAAAATACTGACATCAGGGGAAGGGGTGGTGGTGGGATGAATTGGGAGATTGGGATTGACATATATACACTAATATGTATAAAATAGATAACCAGTAAGAACCTGCTGTATAAGAATAAAATAAAATAAAATTCAAAATAAAATAAAATACTGACATGAGTAGAAGAGGAAATCCTGACTCATTCTGGATGGAGTCAGGCAAGACTTCCCTGAGAGCGTGATAGTTGAAATGAGTTTTAAAGTTAAAGGAATATGATGTTGATTTCCATATGGTACATTTTACATGTCCAGATAAACTGGACAATTGAGTAAATTACAAAGATTATTAAAAATTGTGCATGTTGAATTAGGAGAAAGCAATTAAACCTGAGCTAAGAACTACAAAGCACATTAGCTATTTCTCATTCCCCTTGGAAAAGCAGCATCTGGAGCAGAAGTTTTGAGGAATAGTCAGTCAAACCATCAACAATTCGATAACTAATGACCAGACAAATGAAGGGGATGGCAAAGCCATGTTTATAGGAGAACAAGAAAATCCTGCACATCTGCGCTACGTTACAATGGCAGATGGCAGAAGCTAGAATGGGAGACCAAAAAAACTACAAGAAGTGGCAAATTCCAGCAGCTGAAGAATCAGGCTCACCAACTGAACTCTTCTGTATCCATTCAGGGTAAATTTCCCCCTAGACAGCCTTGGGAATTGTAGTTAAAGTACTAAGGTTCGTACTCTACAAGCAGCGGTTGTCAAAATATGCAATGAGTTATTAGCCAAGAAAAGCACCTCAGCAGGACACTACAGAATTTATACGAAATACCATCTGCAAGGTAAAGAGTTCTTCTGGGTCACTTAACAGAGCTTCAGAAACATCTCTTCTACCCCAAACCTCACCCTCCCAAACTGTCAGCACACAATGGTGAAAACAAAGGAACAGTCAAATAACTTAGCAGCTATGGACACGATTGGCATTTCATGAAGCAGAAGGCAAGTAAAATGCATTAACAGCATCATTTGCCAAATATGCATATGGGTCATAAAACAAAAGAGAATTCATCTATACACAAAGAGGCAGGTTTTGTCATCATCGTGAGTGGGCATCTCAGCAGGAAGTCACCCCATCACTGTTACTTGGAAGAATAAAACCAAAGGAAGCAAGGCAACAGAGGCCATAGTATTCATGGATTTGTTCATCTCTTCATGCATTAATTCAGTTAACTTTTATTAAATGCATTCTATGTGTCAGGCACAGTGCTAGACACTGGGTATACAAAAGAAAACAGGACCCCATTTCTGTGCTCAAGCAGCATTTCTCCAGAGCAATATTGGACAAATGCATGGGCATTTATGGGAGGGTAGGAGCTCAGTCTTAAAGATGAGGACTTGCTCAGATGAAAATGAGAGGATAGGGATACGCAGGCACAAAGGCAAAAGAAGGCAGCCTGAGAAAAAGCAAAGAGGTATGAAACAACATCAACTTGGGGGGAACTAGAAGCAGATGTGGATGGACGGTGACCTATATGTAAGTTAGTTAAGGGTAGGAAGAAACTTAAAAAAAGTAGGCAGAGGCCACACAGGAATGGCTTCCTATGTCAAGAAGCTTGAAATTTTTGAATAGGCCAATGGGAAAACCATTAAGAATTTTAAACTGAGAATCCCTAATTCCTTATTTTAATTGAAATGACTTGAGTTTCACATTTAGGATATTTGCTGTTAGATTTTGATAAATAATCTTTACTATATTTAAGTAGTTTTCTTCTTTCCTATTTTACTTAGAATTTTATTGACTGTTGAATTCTATCAAATGCCTTTCAACATCTTTCAATGAGATCATATGGCTTTTTTCCTTGAATTTGTTGAAGGCTTATGTTGATAGATTGATGGATGTTGCATTTCTTGAATAAATATGACTTTGTCATGATATATTATATTTTGATACCTTGCTGTATTTTATTTTCTAATATTTTATTTAGAATCTTGAATCCAAGTCATTAATGATCCTGATCATTCATTCCCTCTTTGCACGGTTTTTGTTTCTTTTTTTTTTTTTCCAGAAATAACTTTATCCTGGTTTGGTACTAAATTATATTGACCTTATAAATCAAATCAAATGATTTACTCATTCTTTTATGATCTGGATTAGAAACAGCTTTAGAATGACCTGTTCTTTAAGGTTTAGATAAAATTTCAGCCATGAACATGTGTTTCTGGGCTTTCTACTCATCTAGATATCTAATTTCTGGTCTGATCTCTTCTATGATGATTGCTTTATCAAAGTTTTTGTTTTATTTTTAAGTCAGCTTTACATTTTGATAGCAAATCATCCATTTCATCTAAGTTTTCAAATATTTGGTTCCTTTACAATTATTTTAATCTTCTGTATTTACAGTTGTATCTGTCTTCTCACTTATATCTTATACATTTTTATTCAGTTTGTTTTCCCTAATCATGCCTATAACAGGAAAACCTGTCCCATTAGCTATTTAAGGTTTTGAATTTATCTTTTCTTCATTTCTTATTTTCCATTGTACTAATTTCTGCTTTTATCTTTAATTTACGCTTCTTGCTTTTTAAAATTACTTTTCTAGTCTCTTCAGATGCATACTACTTGCTTTTCTGTTTCATTTTTCTTCTTTAATAGTAAAGGCATTTAAGGCTGTACATTTTTAGAGTAGCAGGTTATGCCATCCAGAGTCCTCCTTTGTATTTTCTAAATAGTAATTATTTCCATTTGACTCTCCCTTGATCCAGTGGTAACTCAAGACTGTTGTTGTTGTTTTATTTTCTTTTCATTTCTAAGAAGTAAACTTTTTTTTGATCATCTGTGTATTATTTATTTCTAACTTTACTTGTAAGTGATAGAAGAATGTGGCTCATAAAATTCTAACTTTTAAAAATTTGTAAGGTTTTTCTGTGTAGCTAAGTACTTCATTATTATTATTATCAATATTGTTATTATTATTTTACTGTTATTATTTTGTAATTTTAATTCTCTATTTGAAAGATGGAAGCCTTTTAAAAATACTTATTGGTGTGTGATACTGTTCAATTCTTCTTTGATTTTACTTATTTTTTGTATGTTTATTCTGTCCAATTCTTAGCACTATCACTAACTTAAAATAATTTCACCTATTATAATGTTTAAAAGTTCTCCTCTGATTTCTTATAGCTTTCGCTTTATGCATTTGCTGATTTATATTTTTAATTGATGGGACAGTGAATATAGGCTTATGACTATTTTAGCTTTTTCAGAAATTATCAATTTTACCATTATATAATGCTTACTTTTTATCCTCTATGGTGCTTTTAAGATAAAATATACTGACTTCCACTAATATTGCTACCCCTGCTTTCTTTTAGCCTGTATTTGCTTGGTATCTCTTTTTCTACTTCTTCATTTTCAACCTTTATTTATCACTTTGATTTTATTTTTCTATAAATAGTATATACATGAGTTGAATTTGTTTTTAACCCAATTTGACAGTCTCAGTCTTTTAAAGGGAAAATTCTGTCTGTTTACAAATCATAAAATAACCAGTATACTTAATTTTATGTCTTCCTTTCCACTTTATCTTATTTCTTTTATATTATTTTTTCTTCTTTTTTTTCTTTTTCCTAGTTTTGCTAGTTTAATCACGTTATCCAGTGTGGTGGATTTTTTTTCTTTTGTTAGTTTGGAAGTTTTACTGTACTATTTCATTCCATCAGTGAATATCTTTCCTTTCCCCACATCCACTACTCTTAAACTCAAAGTATTTTCCCACTGGAACACTGTTTCCACAACTAAGATGCTATATTTCTCATCAACTTGTCTCTCCCCTGTCCTCTATAATACGAGATTTAAAATACTTGGTCTTTTCTTCCTTTCCCAAAGAAGGAGTCCTCTGGAATGCTTTTATCCATTCTCTCCCCTCTGTTCCAGGCTTTTATCAGAATTCCTTTTTCAGTGTGACCATTTTGCCTCGCGTCCTCACAGAGCATTTTCACAGCATGTTACCAGTCAGCCTGTCCCTATCCAATCGTGTGTGACTGTGCGAGGTGAATGTGTATGAAATGTCACTGCTTCCCAAGTCTTCTCTTCTGCTGCCTGCATTGTTTGTTTGGTTCCTTCAATAAATATTCACATAGCAAACAAAGATCTATTGGGGCCCTCTATTTTAAGATAAATTTTAAGAATTGACTCTCCATCTTAACAGTGACCAGCCAAGCCTCTTCAATATCCGGTAAAACAGTTCAGTTGAGAAATCATGTATTTAGTGGGCTCTCTCTCCATATATAAATATATATATATATATACACACACACACACACATATATATGACTATGTAATCATGAATTATCAAATGTGTCAAAATTGTTAACATCCAAGCTATCATGAAAATATAAGGAAAAGAGGAGGGTTAATCTCAACCTTTTTAAAACACAAATTTGACGGCATCATTTTTGCCTATGCTACCTCTTCTTGGTTCAGACATGCAAAGCCACTGTGTGTTTCTACTCTATAATTCTGGGGTAACAACTTATTTCCTAGATATCATAGTTTTTTCCTACTTATTGGGACAATTTTCTAGCAGGTGGTTCATAAATGTTCTGATGACGAGGTAGTTTTTTTCTAATTTTCACAAAATCACCATCTGGTCATGTTCATAGTTAACATTTCACCAAATTATCCTCTGTTCCACGAGCTTCACCCTCCAAAGGAAATGGAAAAGATAACATTAAAGATAATGTAAAGCTGTTTTGAATGGCTTGTTTGACTTTTATAATGCAATGTATTATAGTAATCCTACCTAAGACTTTTTCTTTTTGGCTAGTAAAATTCTGGGGAATTTTTCTTCAAAAACTGTATGATTAGTTTTTAAATTTCCCTGCAGAAGTGATGGCTTTATGGAATACTTATCCAGTGTTTTCCATTCTGTAATGTTAATTTTTCATCTCCATAATAATAAACCCATAATTTAAAAAAACATTTGGGGACATTTTACACTTTTTTGATCGACTGCTGCTTCTCATTACGTGTTTCCTAGACATAGTTGGGTCACACTATCAACTTTGTTGCTACCAAGTGCTTTGTGGAAAGCTTTAGGGATGTCAGTTCTGACACGTCTCAATGATTTCAGGTTATTCTAAATTTCCTTCCTTCCTTGCATATTTTCCGATATTTCAAGCTCACTGCAAAAGAGCACGCTGCTTTTAACTACCAGTCAGTGATCCCAGTTAAAACCATAATTTTAGAATTGGTATAATTTAAAAACACAAAATAGGAATGGAATTAAAATCACTCACACACACACAATTTGAGTTACTTCGCTGGCAGGAATTAAAATAAAACACGGACTCCTGTGTAAATTAACATTTGATTGAGTGCAATTTTGACAGGATGTTGATCTGATTTGTGTGTGGGCGATTTTTGTGTGTGTGACATTTAAAAATCACTGAATCGTAGAAAGATGACAAACTCCTTTTTCATATAACAAGCAACATAGGTCTCTTCTAACTTGTCAAGAAATGCTCCCACCCTTCGTATTAGCACCACTGGTTCTCACTGAAGACATGTGCTCTATTCATTTTGATGAATGCCATAAGAATTCCTTGAAGACAAGGAAAGTTCCAGATTTCCAATGACTTCCAGTTCATAAAAATGTTCTGTTTGCTAAGCTTATCTGGACAAGTTTCAGGTTTAATGATGCTGGGAAAGCAATTCTAGTAATTTATGTATGTGCTAAAAACTTTGCAAAGCACAAAAATTCAAAACTCCTGCCCCCAATATTATTAAGCAAATTGGTTTTCCAGAAAGACACAGCAGATTTAACTTGTGGATTTGTGTATTCCTGGCATACAACAGAATTCCCCAAGAGTAGGCATGCCCCAGGTTTCAAAGGACATCGCCGGGGAGAGACTGCTCTGAGCCCTAGGAACACCGTGAATGTAAGCCCCAGGCTTTGCAGTCGGTCTTCGCTTCCCTCCCCCCACAAGGGGAAAAGACATTTCCGCTTCAGGAAACCGAAACAAAATTCCAACATTAGTAACCCTCTTCCTTTGCATCCTTTCTCTCCCCTCTTGTTCTATGACACTTGACTTCCCTTCAGTCCCCAAAGCAAAAAGAAAGTCAAATAAACCTCTCTGTGTGAAAGGGAGGAACAAAGCATCCTTTTCCCACCACAATGAATACCCTGCTCTGGGCAGGTCAGACCCCACGGGTGGAACTCTGAAATGGTACAGCCCTTCAAGAGAGCAGCTTAGCAATACATACCAAAAGCCTCTGGAATGTTCACACATTTCAGGCCAATGATCCAGACACGAAACCCTATCTTAAATAAATATAATCAGAGATGTAGACAAAGATTTATGTAAAAAGACCTTCAGCAGAGCACTATGCTAATGAAAATAAAAATCACATGGGTGTTTAACAATGGATTTCTTAAATAATTTAGGGAAGATTGATATGGTAAAATATTATGCATCCATTAAAAGAGATTTGAAGATTTTAAAATAACGTGGAAAACATTATAATATTAAGGAGAAAACTAACATATAAAACTACATAGGCAATATAATTCTAGTTTTTTAAATATTGATAATACATATTAATATAAGTTACCTGTGGATTGTGGCATCTCAGGAGACTTTTCTTTATCTTTTCTACATACTCCAGCTATTCAATCATGAGCATGTGTCACTTTTATAATCAGAATTAAACAGTGTTTTGTTTTCAGGTGGTAAACAGCATGCAGTGAAGCTACCATCATATCTTCCTATCTAACCTATATCCTTGATAAAAGTAACTTTACAAATACATTTTAGTATACAAAACATATTTGTTTATATCCACTTTAATGATTCTTTCCCTAAGTAAATTGTGAAATGTAGAAATATTTATTAACACTTTCCTAGATGTCTAGCATCGAGTAAACACTTAGAAATTCTCCAACTAATAAATAAGATTTTGCTATAGTTTTGCAAAGCAGGACCTTTTACAATGAATATTCACACACTTGCTTAAAAAGCATTTGTTTGTTAAATGATTCTTCTTCCACCCTAAGAACCTAGCAACCTTTAGTGAGTTACTAAAATATACACATGAATGTAAACATCAACATATAAATCCTTATCCTTTGTACCCAACCTTGGAGCCTTCTGCATACCAGGGATTTTTTGTTTTGTTTTGTTTTGAAGACAGATTAACTGATATTGAAAGCAGCAGGTATTGTATCTAATGCTATGTTGTGCAGAAGGTACATATACTGCAGCACCATAAGTCATAATAGTAATAATAGCAACCAGCAATCATCTTCTCTTTGATTGCTCGTAGATACACTGCGCCTGGAGTGTCACATTGGTATAGTTAGTGCGTGTTTTCGGGAAGCAGGAAGATTGCAGCTAGGCCCCGGGAAGTAAGAGAATCCAAATGAGATAAAACTCCAACAACTGTCATTGCTCTATATCATGCTTTATTTTAAAGCTGATTTATGTCCAATCCCCTGACAGGCTTCAGAAGGATGGAAATGCAGCCCCAATAAGCTGTCTGCCAAATGCAATGGCTCAGCCAAAGAATGATGGCTTCGGAAAGTTGGTTAAACTAGCTTGTGCCAGCGCTTTCTCATAGGCATCCAGGCAAAGGCGAAGGCATCTTTATCTGAGTTTGGTGGTGGGAGGGGGGATGTTAGGAGGATGTTTCTCCTATTACAAAAATTCAGGTAAATCAATTAACATGGATATTATATTACAACCTACCTCCTTTTCCCATTTCAACCACATGCATACAGAATGGTAACTTTTTGAAACCTGCTGATAGGACTAACTGCTGATGGAAGGGGAGGTTTCCTGCAGGAATTTCTCTCCTAATTTTTATGAAGACAGACAGAAACGCAATCAAAGAATCCAAGAAAGTAATCCTAATCATGGCCTCACTAGATGAGTTTGTACCTACAGCCCATAGATCAGAGAGTCCTGTTCAGCTGCCACAATTAGTATAGAATTACATTCAGTGTTGAATCTGTAATTAGAAGAATTCTGAAAATCTATAGTTTATCTTTTAAAAAGGTTTACCAACTCAACCTTAAAAATATAAAGAGCTGCAAAACCAAAGATAAAAAAACAGGCATGAATATTTGCAATATGGGAAGAGAAAAAAATATATTGGTAAGCTCCAATTTATACTTTTCATTTTTACAGTTTCAAAAAATTCTTCTGGTGCTTATATTTCTAGATATTTCTAGGAGAAATATTAGGAGCTAAGTGTAAAGTTTCATAATATAAAAATAATACTGGATTATGAGTTAGAAAACATACTTACAGGCTATGTGATCTTGGGGAAATCATTTAACCTCTCTCATCCTCAATTTCTCCAGATGGAAATGGAACTAATAATATTTGCCCTGCCTCTCAGTAGCTTTGTTCTGAGGATCAAATATGATGTGTGTGAATATATTCTATAAATGTAAAGTTTTAGGAATTCTCATTCCATTAGTAAACTTTTAAAAATCTCTCATGAGAAGGAAAATCTTTATGAAAAGTGTTACAGACAAATGAAAGGCACTTCATTCTGGCTTGGAAATCAGACACTGTGCTTTAAATATCAGATTTTCATCAACTGTTTTCTTTTAACTACTTTCTAGCCTAAAACTTCATGTTTATACTAGAGAATGCCTCTTTTATGGATCTAAACTGGGACTTCAGAGTAAGTCAGCTTCAGCTTTCACAGGAATAAAACAGGAAGGAAGCAGTTTCTAAACTAACTTTCCTATTGTTCCTAGAAAAATAGTCACAACAGGGCAAAAGCAGTTACGCTCTGTATTATTCAGAGCATAAATTATATACTCAAAAATATAATTAGCACTTGTATCTGTGACAAATAACTAACACTTTCTGGTTATGTATCTATCAAATTTTCATTTTAATAGTGATGACAATAAAATTATGCAATCATCGTTCCATTCATTAAACCGCTTAACTTGCAAACTGTGCATGTAAACTGCAAATTCTCTGCTTATGTGATCGCATCACTCTCACCCAGGCTCCAGTTCTCAACCTAATATTTGTTAACATACACACATCCTTTCCAGAACAAGTTTTTTTAAATGTGCCTTCGGTGAGCAGATGCCGTCAAAATGTTATCAAGTTACGGATGCACAGAGTACTCCTGCTGAACGTGTTTGGTAATAGAGTTCTGAAGTATCACTTCAGTTCCTGCCTTCTGCTGCCCCAAACTTCATTCTCCAGGGAACCATCCAAAAGAGCAATGCTATGAATTACTAAATTCAATCCTCAGATCAGGAAATTTGTTTTTGAAATGGTAGAACACACTTTTAACAAATCCAGCATAGGTTCTCTCTTGTTGAAGAAGGTGTGAGTGCCAAAGATACTTTATTATCTGAAACTTCATTATAGGGAGGGAACTAAGGCGACAGTTACTGGAATGTGATCCAGAAAGCAAAACAAAAACAAGAAATTCTATCTTATATGATCCAACAAGAGAAATTCTTCTCTCTCCCAGGCCCCCTCTCTCTTTGCTAGCCATGCCTCCTTTCTGCCTACTTTCTTTTCTCCTCTTTCCTATTGTACCTCTTACCTCCTCTCCAATCACTCATCTCCATCTCTCTTCCTGATCAGTAAAAACTAGCACTTATTTTAGTATTTCTGTTCACAGGAGCGTCTACTCCTCCCTTATCGTGTACCCAGTCTCATTACCACTGCAGTCTTACAACTGCCACTCTGATCACCCCATTTCTCACGAGAGGCTCAAGTAGGCTAATGGAGCCAAGTTTCAAAATCAGGCATCCTTATTCCAAAGCCTGTGCCCTCTTCCAACACCATGTCACCTCCAGAAATTCTTTCCTTCCCCCCTCATAGATCTCTTTCCGTCTTCTTTCCCCCCCTTCAGCTTCCCTTCCTCGTTTCCTGCTCCTCCTCCATTACTTCAACAAACCATCTTCCACCCCATCCCACTCCCACTGAACTGCCTTTTCCAGAAACCTCCTTCATCCTCAGAGAGGTCAAGTGGCCTTTGCTCCTTTGGGGACAGAGCCTCTCTAAAGCATCACTAACCATCTCTGTCCTAGTCCCACCCTCTTACTTCATCCAAGGATCAAAATCTTATCCTTATCTCTTGTATTATTACTAGCTATTTCCTGAAATGATCACATGTAAGAGTGGAGGGAAGTATCCAGCTGGGGAGTTTCTCTCTCTCTCTCTCTGTCTCTGTCTCTCCCCAAATCAGATATGGCGCTGTTAATGGTTTTTATTTTTATTTTTTTATTTTTATAAATTTATTTTATTTATTTATTTTTGGCTGCGTTGGGTCTTTGTTGTTGTGCGTGGGCTTTCTCTAGTTGTGGCGAGCGGGGGCTACTCTTCATTGCGGTGCACAGGCTTTTCATTGCAGTGGCTTCTCTTGTTGCAGAGCACGGGCTCTAGGCGCGAGGGCTTCAGTAGCTGTGGCTCGTGGTCTCTAGAGCACAGGCTCAGTAGTTGTGGCGCACAGGCTTAGTTGCTCCGCGGCATGTGGGATCTTCCCGGACCAGGGCTTGAACCTGTGTCCCCTGCATTGGCAGGTGGATTCCTAACCACTGCGCCACCAGGGAAGCCCTGTTAATGGTTTTTAGATTGTCATTTAACTCTTCCTTACATTTGAAAAAAATATTTGAGATACACAATTTATAATATTATTTTCCTGTCATTTTTTAAAGAGAATATCATAAATTCATTTTCCCTGAGATAATCCTTCTTCCATTGCAAACTTTTTAAATGATATGCTTGCCTATTAAAAAAAACAGAATTTTTATAAAATGCTGAAGAATAACCTCCCAACAATTTCATTTTGGAATTTTTGTACTCTCACTTCAGTGGTGTCATTTACTGCAGTTACAAACTGTGAAAATGTGGTACTAAAGGCAATAATTTTGTATTCCCCAGACTCCTTACAACTGTGAAATTTAATTACTCAGCTAAGAAAGAGTTTCTCTTGCATGATCATGAGGCTAGTGAAAGGTTTTGGACAAAATGCAAAAAATGATTTTTTTTCTATTTTAAGAACTGAAAATTTGAAAAAGCCTTCTGTTTGTCCTACCAACATAATGGGAACAGAATTATTTTTTGAAATTTAAATTACGGTATTTTCTGATTTTGATTTTGCCCCAGGGAAACCACTATAAGAATACTTAATCAGAATGAAACGTGGTTACGGTTTGTGATACAAGGAGATTTTTCCACTAGGTCACACTTTATTCTTGAAAAGAAATTGTGACCAGTCAAGTAACAACTAAAATTCACATACAATCAGGGCATAATCAAACCAACAACCAGAAATTTAAAAAAAAACAGAAAGGGGAAAAAAATGTCTTTTTTTAAAACATCAGACTTCTGAGCAATTCAGATATTCAGTTCTTGCATATAATAAATAATGGATGCTATGGTCATAATAGTATTTCTAGATAACAAAACTACCAGTAATTAAATAGTGTTGATCTACGATCATTCCCTTGGAGATTTTGTTTTGCAGTAGTTTTTGTTCCTTTGTTAATCCCACCTCATTTTCAATTCTATAGGCCAGTATAGTACATTTCCCTTCATATTCCATCTGCTGCTTTCCCTAAGCCCCTCCCCTGGAGCAGACCACTCTGTTTCCATAGTAACTAGTACATAACTATTGCTCCTGGGGTAGCAGGAGGGGAGAAAGAACAGCAGAAGAAAAGGACTAAACCTGGGTAGTAAGAGCATGACACATCCTCTACGTTACTGTGAGTTACCAAGAACTTTTTTCTGCTTCCCTGTTTGGAAAAGTACATAGAACTTTTCAGAGTAGCACTTCCAGCAAGTAATACCATCTTCTCTGACCAATGGTAAGAAATCCTTCTTCCACCTTCCATGCTTATGACTGTCCAAAGTGGATCAAGGTAGTGTACGCTTCCCCATCCCTTCCACCCAGCATTCATTCTTTCCATTTGGACAGTAGTACAGGGCATATGATTGCTTCAAACTAGAGCACAAAGCTCTGTAAATCAGTATGAAACAATAAATGCGCTCATTGATCCGTTCAGTCCATTTGATAACTAATTTGAGATTTTATGTAAATGCATGCCCTGAATCCTACCTCAGTAATGATGAGAACATTTCCTATGGGGATTGATCCTCTTACCTAACTCTAGAGAATGCTTATTTTTGTAACTGGGAAGGGAAGGATTCCCTTGCTGGGAGTGAGAATTGTTTGGGGAATCCTAGAATGTTTATTCTCAACTTCACTTTCCATGTAAAAATACCTATTTGAAAAAGGAATTCTCTCTCTTATAGCTAAAAAGAATTTGGAAATCTGATCCAATAGGCAGGGTGGTGTTGGTCTCAGTCTTACTGTAAGGAAGTCTGAGCCCTCTCTCCCTTTTTAATATGAGAATTCGAAAGCAGTGGGGAAGTGATGCTGGACCTATCACAGCATTGCTAACAGACAGCCTATTACAGTATTTAATAAAAACAGAAACAGCATGCCTATCATAGGCTAATAAATCCTACCTCCTGCACGCTTTAAAAACAGTAAGAAGCAGCTTTAACGGAGCTTCAGATAACTAATTTCAAGCATGGCTGTCTAGCGAGCCTGTCACTCCTATTGTCCTTCCAAACTCTTTCAGACATTTTGAGCAGGGAGTATTAAAGCTATGAGTTAGCAAGGGTTGTGACATTAATGGTCCAGAAAGGCTTTAGGCACAAGAGGTAATGATGATTACTGGTGGCTATTTGGAGGACTGCACTGGATCGCTGTCATTAAAAATTAAGCGTGGCTTTTGAGGAAGATGTGACAACTACCAGAGGTAGGATTTGCATGTAAAACAAAGGAATCTGTTGCTGTTTCGTGCTTTTTGTTTGCTCTGTGTCGTGTGGGTCGTGAATTGCAGCCAGGTGCGGAGTGAGAAGCAGGAAGGGGAGAAGGGGGAGTGGGAGCCGGATCTGCTTAAAGCAAAACACAGTGGATACTATTATGTTTTATGGCAGCAATGCCTCGAGGACAAACTGGCTCCAGACTCGTAGCCTGCTGAGTGTGCATTCCACGTTGCTTTTCCCTTGGAGTAGAATGCTTAGAGGTCATGGAGAAAACAGTTTCCTTCTTATCTATGTGGCCAGCTGGGCTGTTGGTAGGGTTGAGTGAAGACTTTGGTGGGTGGGAGGCATAAAGGTCCGAGAAAAATAAAGAGGAAGCTGTCCTAAAGACTTGAAACCTGTTAGATAAATGTTTTATTTATTTATTTATTAGCCATAGTCTAATTTTTAAAAGGGGAAATTGGAAGATTACAATGGATTTCCCTGATAAAGAACTACTTTGGATTTAATCTATTATAAAAGAAAATTGGGTACCTTCGTCCATTTTGCATATTGAAAGGCTGATCCACACTGTATGAATGGTTTTGCTAAAGCAGAGCAAGAGTTTTGCACTAAAGAAGGGGCTTTCTCTCTATTCCTGCTCTTGCTTTTAAACAACTGCCAGGGCTGCAGATGGAAATGGTGATTCGTTAGAGGTTATGGACTTGACGTTTTAGCTTCTTTTCTTTTTCTTTTCTAAATGAACAGGATAAAAGCACAATTCTCCTTGAAAGATGAGAGGGGCAGTTGGCTTCACAGTCCAGTGGATAATTAGCGGATTTGCAGGGAACTTACACTGCTTTGTACTTTATTATTACACTTTATCGGTATAGCTCAATCAGAAAAGGAAATGTCAGAAAACCATAAGCTGAGATTTTTTTTAAGCAAAAATGCAATGATCAGAAACCAATGTTTCTCCAACTTGATCTATGGTGCAAGTTTCAGTATTCGTCATTGCATGTGACCCTCAGTGTGAAGTAGCAGAAACATAGTGAGTGAATTTCTCAGTGCTGTTGTGTTATTTCCCTAACAGACTTCACAAACTCCAAGATGTAAAGATGTTATTTTAGATTTTGAAAAACTATGTTCTGATGCACTGATTTGGTTATAATAAATGGCAAAGATACATAGAATAATTGTATATTTATAAAGAATGTAATATTCTTCAATATATCTAAAACTTCTTTATTAATGGAGTATTAAATAGAAATAAAAGTGAAAGACAATTATAGTATGTTTTCAGCTAAATACTAGAACCGAGGCCGAGTGGGGCTTATTCTCTTCTATGATGCAGTTGAGTGTGCACGTTTGTGAGCATCTGTGTATATACTGCCGTTCACAAACGTACAAAGTTGAAATCATTTCCCTGTAGCGGGTGGCATCTATGCTTAAAGTTGTATGTCTATGTATCTTAATAGTGTGATGATTGCCACTAAGCCACTCAAACTCTCTTGACTAGTCATTACGTGACCAAGAGCCCATGTCCATGAAACGACCATATAGAATTTTTAATGCAATCGATGGGTATGACATCGTTTTCTGCTTCTATGTGGCTAGTGGAATGTGTGACCTTGACCTTGTAAAGTCCCATTCTCTAGCCAATTGTGCTCACCAGTCAAGAACTCATATATAGAAAAAGAGAGCTCATAATACATAAACAGAAACACACACACAGTTACTGCTGTCAGAAGTTTACAACTGAATGTTGTTTCTATTGTTTTCATTAATTTCATTCATTTGAAAAGGACTTTCACTGGCTCTGGTTTTACCAATATCTTCTGAATCTAATCACATCAAGCATTTATTTTAGAGGCAATCCATGACATCATAGTTGTCAACAGAAGAAATTATTTTGCTGTGGTCACGCCCATAACATTTTACTGATAAACTAAAATTACTTTTCACGGTTTTTACAGATTTATGGGAAAAGTCTCTGTATGATATTTTGGTGGTGTATTTGTCTATACTGGACCCCCACAGCATGAAAAATACAGGGGAAATATGGTAATTCTTTTCTTCCTTTGGTGGGGAAAGCCTAACCAAGTACTTTAGTCAAAGCAACCTGCTTTGTGTCACAAATTAATTTCATTACCTGTTTACATAAATAGATACCAACCAAAACATTTCCAAATAGCCTTTCCTTTTAGTTTCTGCTACATCTAGTAAAAAAAAAAAACCAACAATGCTCCAGTTATACCGAAAGCAAGTCTGGAATCTACCCTAACATAAAAAAATAAGCGAAGCTTTGGTCAGTCTTGTTTTCTCAGTCCCCACGGGTAGCACAACCATCATATCAGTCACCAAGACACAAGTCACCAAGTCCAGAATCATTCTTGTTCTCTGTCTCTCTCATATACACACCCAGTCATCATTCTACTTTATTGGTAGGTATCAAACCAGACATTTCTCAAACTAACACAAACTTCTCTTTGATTACCTCTCTCCTCTCACCAAAATATGGAAATTAAATCTTCCAAAGATATTCCTGTTATTATATCAAATAAAAAAGCAGACTACAATAATGTACATATAATATAATCTTAATTTAAATATATATGCGTGTATGAAAAAAAACTAGAAAAAAATGCACCAAAATGTTGGCAGTAGTTATCTCAGTGTGGTATTATTGATGTATTTTATTCTTTTTATTCGTTTGCTGCTAAATTCTTTAGGGTTGCTAATTTTTTTTCAAAAAGCAGATATTATATTAATAGTCACAAGATTAACATCATCAAACTTTATCTATGTTTCCTTTTTCAACCATGTTGCCAACTTTTCCCATTATCATACATTATATAATACAGTATGTCTTCAGCCCAAATTCCAAAGGAATTTTTTGGTCTATGAAAGACTGAGGAGAGGTTCCATTCCCTATCAGAGACCCTTCCTCCTTGGGTTTCTTGGTACATCACGAAAAACTCAGCATCATCCTTTCTCAGAGACTGACTTCAACTCTTAGATTTCTTAGAAAAAGAGATTTTGTGTGTGTGTGTGTGTAATTCTACAGATAGAGTATTTTTTAATATCTTTGCTGGCTCCTCATTATCTCCTAAATCTTTAAATGCTGGACTTCTCTATGCCTCAATCATAAATCTCCTCTTTATCTATATACTTACTCCCTAAATGTGTCTCAAGGCCTTAGAAACTATCTATAAACAGCTCACAAATTCTAATTCCTAACCTGGACTTTTCCCCTAACCTCCATACTTATATATTCAGTTACTTACAAAACTTTTCCATTTAAATGCCTTGTAAGCATCTCACACTTAACATGTTCAAAATCAAATTTCTGAATGTCCTCCTCCCATATTTCCCCCACATATGTAAGTAGAAACTCCATTCTTCTACTTGCTTGGAGTCCTAGATGAATCCTCTCTTCCCTTCCCACATCACAGAAAATCCCATTGCCTCTACCTTCAAACTGTACGTAGAATTCAACTACTTATTATTCCCACTGCAAATTATTATTCCCACAGAATACATTCTGTTCTGTACCCAATACCAGTGGTTATTTCAAAATTGAAGTTGTATCATAATATCTTTTGCTCTAAAACCTCCAACATCTTCCCATCGAACTACAGATAAAAGCCAGACCCTTACAATGGCCCACAGACTATGCATGACCAGCAGCTGGGTTCCTCTCTGGCCCCTTCTGCTCCCACTCTCCCTTTAGCACTTCACTTCAGCCACACTGACCTCCTGGCTGTTCCTCAAACATGCCACACACTCTCAAACCCCAGAGCCTTTGACTTTTCTGTGCCCGATGCCTGGAAAATTCTTCCCCTCCACAGACACATGACTCAGTTTCTCACTTTCTTCAGGTCTCTGCCAAATGCCACTTTATCAGAGAAGACTTCTCTGAAAACCTTGTTTCAAATCACCCCCTTGCACACTTCCTATTCCCAGTCCCTGCTTTCTTTTTCTTTATAGCATACTAAATTATCCATCAACATATTGTATGTTGAGTTCTTATTGCCTGTCTCTCTCCTACTAGAATGTAAACTCTGTGAGAGCAAGGACTTTGTTGTGTTCCCTGACATATCCATAGCACCAATCGTCAAATGAATGAATAAATTGTTGAATGTAGGAATTGAATGTTTTCCCCCATTAGAACCATTAGTAGCATTAGGCTCCAACCAGAAGTTTTTCAACCTCAAGGTCTAATCTCTGTGTCATAACATCCTGTTGATTTTTCCAAAAAAAAAGAAAAGATACTGAACACCTTGAAGAAAGTCAAGAAGATTTATCAAGATGATTTTCTTTCTCCTCCCTACATGGGAAGGAAAAAAATCACAACACTGATCCCAATCTATGTCAAAGCAAATAAAAATTCAATGTGCCTCAATTTGATCTTATCCAAAAGATGACTTCTATTTCAAAAAGGCATCTTCACAGATCTATACAAATGACTACGGACATAGATGTGTCCTATATTTTCTCTGCTCTTCTCTGGTGATGGGGGAAGAGATGGCAAAGCTAGGTGGAAAGGTACGGTTGGAATCAATATGCCTTTCTGAGCCTACAAGCCCCAGTAGCCTGTGTGGCAATAGGAATCAATCAATAATAATCAACAGTTGTACTATTCACTTACATTCATTTCTTTCTCTCAAAATCAGCATGATTTTAACCAGTCTCATGGTATAGTTAACAGTGACCTCTCTACCATTCATAAGGTACATGTTTTCAAATAATTAAATTATAATACAATAATCTTATTTTCCAAATTGGGTACAAATAATAATGCCCAATATTTCAAGAATGCTCTATAGTCTAGAGAAGTAGTGTAGTTTGAAAAGGACACAGCACCAGAGACAAGCACAGGCTTTAGGAATAGACAGACTTGGTCTGAAACTCACCTTCTTCACGTCATGGCTGTGTGACCATGGGCAAGTCTTAATCTAAACAAGTCTCAGTTTCCTCACTGGTAATGGGTGATAATAATACCTACTTCTTTGGGTTAAAGATTAAATGTGATAATGTATGCCAGTGCCCCACTAGAGTACTGGGCACAAGAGAGATGCTTAAAAAGTAATAGTGTTCTCATTGTCATTTAATCTTTACAGTGTGCCAGAGTAGTAAATATACTTTCCATTGAACAGGTAAGAAAACTAAAGTGTAGAGAATTTGATCATTAAAATTGCTCAAGTTCAAAGAACTAGTAAGCTATTGAAATTTACTCTCCCTTCAGCCATAGAGACTCCTGATAAATAGAATGTCAGATTAACTATCTTTAATATATTTAGTGACTAAAGACTGCTATTGATTAGGGAAATTTTTTAAAAGGGAGGATCTGAAAAAAAGATTTTCTTTCCTCTATGAACAATGTGGGTGCCTCATGTATTCCTTCCCTAAAGGAAAAGTAGACTCAAACTCCAGTGAAATTACTTAAATGAATGCTAATTTACTTATTAAGAAAACCTCAGTCTCTAGAATGCAGTATAATGGAGCATGGAAACACCAGCTTCACAGCCATGAAGACCTTGGTTTGGATCCTAGTTCTGCTTGTTCCTGTTGTTTAAACATTTCTGAGCCTCCCTTTCCGAGGCAGAAATGTAGATAGTCATAGTACACATTGGGGTTGTGAGGAGTAAATGAGATAATCTATGCATAGCTGTTAGCCCTGTGCTTGGCACAAATTAAGTGCATAATACATATTACCTATCACCACTTTAACTGTTATTATTATCTAAAATGATACTTTAAACATTATATATATTATGACACTGAGAGTTTTGGTTTCAGGTATCTCTTTAGTTCTTATTTCTTGCTATTGCATGCCTTTAACCTCATTCAGTAGATATCATTTAAGAGTCATTTAAGCATCAAGGCATCATATAAGAATTCAAGGTGTTTCAGCATCTGGCCAGCACTAGAAACAGAATTTCCTGAAATGTGTGACATTTGCTCATTTCTTATTAGACCCAAAATGAAAGATGCAAATTTGGAAAAATCAAGAAAATATTTGCTTTTCTGAGATACTAAACCCAATTTTATAGATTCATGTTAAAAGAACCTTAACCAAGTGTCTTCCCTCGGCCTTATCAGGCTCCAGTTTCAACATTTCCTGTCTTCACTCTGTTTACGGCTGTATGGGCTGAATTACTGGTAAACTGAATGCATTATCATACAATATGACTTTAGTGTAGGGCGTGCATGAGATTGGCAATTAGAATCATCAATTATTCTAGATTTATATTACTAATTTCTTTTTTTTAAATTAATTTATTTAATTTATTTATTTTTGGCTGCGTTGGGTCTTCGTTGCTGTGTGCGAGCTTTCTCTAGTTGTGGCGAGAGGGGGCTACTCTTCGTTGCGGTGTGCTGGCTTCTCATTGCGGTGGCTTCTCTTGCTGCAGAGCATGGGCTCTAGGCACACGGGCTTCAGTAGTAGTGGCATGCGGGATCTAGAGCACAGGCTCAGTAGTTGTGGCGCACGGGCTTAGTTGCTCCGCGGCATGTGGGATTTTCCCGGACCAGGGCTCGAACCCGTGTCCCCTGCGTTGGCAGGTGGATTCTTAACCACTGTGCCACCAGGGAAGCCCTATTACTAATTTCTTAATGCAAAGGAATCTAATTTCATTTAATTGCTCAATGGAAATCAGCACTTCCAATTAAACTATTGGGAAACTCTCAAATACTAATCTACTACATAGGCTAAACTTTAATCAGTTCTGAACTTCATTCTGCACTGAACAACTTCTCAAATTTCATCTTCCTGAAGGTTGGTTTGTGCCACTAGCTATTGTATTTGTATGGGTGTTTCCTTTAATATTTTGTCATTTCTCAAATCCACCTCCTTAAGTGCAACTGGTACCAAGAGTGATATCTCTCTCCAAAAATGTAGATATGCCACTGTCATAAAAATGTCACAGATTTTCAAGGTTTGATTTTTTTTTAACATTCACAAGATATTGCTCCTTTTTGCTCCAAAATACTCTGTGCATATTTCTACCATGGCCTTTAGCACACTGTGCTGTAATCTTTGGTTCACTTATCTGCTCCCCTCCTCCCCAGTGAAACTGTAAGTCCCTGGAGGTTAAGGACTGGGTCATAGTCATGGCAATATTTCCAGTGCCTGGTAGTGATCTTGGCAGTACTTAATGCTCAATAAGTATTTCTTGAATAAATGAATCAATGATGTCTATACTAGATTTCTTAGTGTCCACTTTGACCTAAGGAGGGTTAATGACCAAGTGGACAACTCAATCATGACCTCAGAAATAGAGTGCTGCATGGAACTATTTTGTAATAATGAAGCCTGGACCTGCCATGTGCTTACTCACTTCTCATTCACCTGTTGTCTCACCTCTTCTCTTTTTATTGTTAGGCCTATTCAGGGGCATTAGTGACTTTTTCCCCATCCCTTCCTCTCTACTGTCTGTCCACAGTCACTACCCCATCTTGACAAAGAATATGGTGGGGTGTTGCATTCGAAGCCGACTTGAAGTCTGACAGCCTCAGACAGCAAATGCCTGAACCCCCTCCTCATCAAAGCCAGGGTGACAGATGAGCCCGGGTGAGAATTTCAGCTCAGGGGGAGGGAAGGGAATAAATCAGCTGTCAAAATGTCAGGCCTGCTGACTTCTTAGGAAAGAAAGAGAAGATGCTTATATTACTAAACAGGAGGGCTTTGGTTTATGTTTGCCAGCATTTGTACTAAATGGGGAAAATGTCAGATGAATCCCACTTGCAGGTTCCTTGTCACCTTGGTGTTTTCCTGAGTGTGAAATTAAAACTCCAGAATACTCTGGACATAGGAGTTCATTTTCAGCTATCAATAAATCCATTTAATGAGTAAAAAAGAATAGTTAGGCAAGTAGTAAAATATATAACTAAATTTTAAAGTATAATTTTAGCTTAGATAACTAGATTGCAAACTCCTTGAGAGCAGACACTATATTTTTATAATTCTCAGGTGAATAGAACTATATTAAATATATGTCACGTTTTTTTAAATAACTTTTTGACTAATATACACTTCCCTCTTAACCCTATTCCCTGAAGTGAAGCCATATTACAGAAGTCAGGTAAACGTCTTATCATTATTTACCAGGCTGCTTGACTGGAGATTTAGGGTTCTAGAAACCACACAAATCTTAATTCCACTGAATCCCCTTTGTGCACTACGGTGTAGATAGGGCTCTTATGGAAGAGGAAGGAAAGAAGGGCTTGTGAGTCCCGATGTTGCCTGTTTATTCATAGAATCTTATTACTCACAGGCATTTGTGATTGGAAATGATTTACAAAACCAATCCATTGGAAATGATTTACAAAACCAAGCCTAGAATCTAGGCTTCTACCAAAGGAGGATTCAATTTGGAACTTTGTCAAAATAAAGCCCTTACAACACTATGTGCGTCAGGGGAATTCCACTGTGTTTTGTGCAATAGTTCGGGGCTTTAAAAATAATTAGTTTGGTTTTGTCAGACTGTCTTTTTAATTATTTTTTTTAATTTTTTGTTTTTACTGGAAAGCTGGTAAAGGTCACGTGACTGACTTCATAATTCTTATCCACAAAAGTAAAGTATCTTTCAAAGTGAAACTCTTAGAAAGTTAAAAAATAGGCAGCAATTCAAATGCAAATCTGGAATTTTTCTTGCTCTGCCTCAGATGCAGAGGATCATTCTGGCCATGCTGCATAAGGCACTTTATGAGAAGAAGAAAGAAGCCGTTGGTAAATCTTGCCCATGACATAATTTTTGAATGTCTTGAGTTTGGTTTTGTATGAGCATCTAAAAATGTCTGACCATAGGAAGAATTTGTAGCTCCATCAAATTGAACTATAATTTCCTCAAAGGGATTATATTTCTGTAGTAAATCTAGGACCCTTGATTGTCTTTGGATATTTTTTAATTTTGCAGTTTATTCCAAATGAAGAAATTGGTGGTGGAGGAGGGGACAACAAGCTGACATCCAGAAGAAAATAATACCTAACTTTAGACAAAATTGCAACAGGACTGGTCCAGTTTCTTCTTCTCTGTGAGGATGATCAATGACTGGTTTAACTTCACTTCCTAGTGGTTTTATTTGATCCTGTGTGGTGCTTGGGAACAGCCATGTGGGGCTCTCTGTGTAGACAACTCAAGGTAACTATTTGCTTTAAAAACATAAAAATAGAACAGCACAGGACTCAATTCTCTGTTGGAATGAATCAAAAGAAAAGAGAGAGGGAAACAAAGTTCATATCAAAAGGAGAAGGAAGGCCTAGATAATATGTTACCAAATTTGAGAAAATATTTCTGGGTATATAAAAGACAACAATAGCCCTGATATGGAGAAAAGTGGCTAGAGAATGTCTATTACGACCTGCTTCTCAATCTTCGAGGCCTATTTCCTCATTGACAAGTGGATTTAGTGTCTACTGAACTGAAACTGAAAAAAAGCTTGGTATAAAGAAAATAGAAGATGGGCTCTGATTTATGTCTACATGAAAAGTTGCCTTGTGTGTAATTTTGATTTCAGATTGTCTAGTAGAAGATTCTTCCCCTTAGCCTATGAATGTGTTCAGCTATCCACATTACTTTTAAAAGAAATCTATTCTCCATCCTCCTACTCTTTAATTTATCAATCCTCATTTTATATCTGCATTCATTTAAGTATTCATTTATTTAACAAATATTAATTGAACATCCACTATGGACTAAGCACCGTGATGGGTACTGGGGCTACAGTGTTGAGCCAAATCAGAAATGACCTCCCCCAACCATGGAGGTGACAGTCCTGAATGAGAAAGACAGTATTCATATAGTCACACAAATAAATATAAAATTACAAATGTAATAAGCACTAAGAGGTTATTTAATTGGAGACAGCAGAGTCAAAGATGTCAGGGAAAGATTCTCTGAGGAGGTGATGACTGAGTTGCTTAATGAAGAAGCATAAAAGTGAAAAAAAAGAGCAAGTATGAAAGCAGTGGGGATTAGAAGAGAAGCTTTCTAGGCAGAGAAAAAGCATGGGCAAAGGCTAAAGCATGGGCCCTTCACTTATTCGACATTTACCAAGTGCCGAGTGTGTGTGTGTGTGTGTGAGAGAGACAGAGAATTTCTGGCCTTCATGGAGCTTACATACACTCTAGTGAAAATCAGTAAATTAAAAAATTAGTAAACAGATAAAAAGGAAGCCTGTTGGAGAGAGTAGATGGGTACTAAGAGACGGCCAGTGTGGCTGTAGGGCGGGAATCAAGCACCATGTGGTTAAAGATAAGGCTGGAGAGGCATAAAGAGCCTGGCTAGTTAGGACCTTGCAGGTCATGTTAAGGGTTTGCTCTTTATTCTAAGAGCAGTGGAAAGGCATCCAAGATGTTAAGCAGGGGGCTGACTAGATATTTGTGCTTTGCAAAGGTATCTCTGCTACAATGTGATGATCAAAAACGAGAAGAGCAAGAGTGGACACAGAGAAGCCAGTTGAAAGTTTATAGTAGTAAACCAGATGACAGTAGCTTGGACCAGGTGGCAGCAAGATGGGAGAAAAGTGGACAGAAGGAGACGTGTGTAGGCAGTCATATCAGAGAGTTGGTGACGGGCTAAGTTTCAGAGGATATGGGTGAAGAAGGAGGAGGTGTCAAGGATAACCTTAGATTTCTGGCTTGAATAACTGGATAAGATGGTGAGGTTATGGAACATGACTAGAGTTACCTTTCATCAAAAAGCATTTTGAAATTGTGGTCTATCCTTACTGTCTCCACTTTCTCGCTCCCCATTTATTTTTTAAGGCACTGGTGCATTATTTCAGGCCACACTGATTTCCTGTGACTGCCCTCTTCACCCTTTCAAAGAATCCTTTATCTCCCAATTTGTTGGCCTTTTCGCAGCCCCCAGGACCCTTGATCACTCTACAGCATTCAAAACTGTGGACCTTCCTCTCTGTTTCCCTCTCCCTCTCTCTCTGTCTCCCTCTCTCTTTCTCTTTCTCTCTCTCTCTAATATTTTTTCTCTCTTGAAATCCTTTCTTCCCTTGACTTTAATTATGTTTAGCTTCCCAGGTCCCCTCCCACCTTACAGTTCATTCCTATCTTTCCTCTTTGCTGAGTTCTCTTTTTCCTTTTCTATTTTTTTTACAGTCTTGCAGTAATTGAAAGTATTATTGGTCTACCCCTACATCCCAAACCATCTCTCCAGTTGTGACCTTGCTCCCCAACTCAAGTCCTACATTGCCTGCTATCTGGTAGACATTTCCCTGTGGCTGCCAGTTTACACTTCAAAATTCATTCGGCAAAACTAAACTCATGTTAAGACCTAATGGCATAGCACAGGGAGATCAGCTCAGTGCTTTGTGACCGCCTTGGGGGGTGGGATGGGGAGGGTGGGAGGGAGGGAGATGCAGGAGGGAGGAGATATGGGAACGTGTGTATATGTGTAGCTGATTCACTTTGTTATAAAGCAGAGGCTAACACACCATTGTGAAGCAATTATACTTCAATAAAGATGTTTAAAAAAAAAAAAAGACCTAATGAACCCACTCTGCCTCATGTTTCTATTCATGTGCCACTGATTGGACAGGTTTTAACACCAACCATTGTCTTTGAATCCTCCTCTAACTACAGACCTAAACAACCTGAGTCCTATTGATTCTTCCTTCAAAATACCTTTTACATCTGTGCCTTTTATTCCTCCCTATGCAAATAAGGTACCTTTATTCTCACACCTTGGTTATTATGATAGTTTGCTAACCAACCTCCTTGCTCCTAATCTGGTTTTTTTCAACGTGCTGTCCTTAAATCACCTGCACAAGAATTACCTGGGGAGCTTTTCAAAAATATCAATTTGCATGGCCTATATTTAATCAGAATCTTTTGGGGTAAGGCCTGAAAGTTTAACTAAAACACCCTAGGTAGATCTATCATACATAAATTTTGAGAAAAACTGCTCAAATCTCTTCCAGCCTATTTTCTTCTACATAGGTCTTCCTAATGAACAGTTGCAAAGCCTGACCTTGATCTTGGAACTTCCCTAATCACAGCCCTTCCACAAATCTTGCTTAACCAAGCAAATGAAGTCTCCTCCCAGGACTGGACATCAAGATTCTCCAATTTCTGGTATCCAGATAAATTTCCAGCCTAATCTTTACCTCCCTTCTCTCACCCTGTGTTACAACAGTGTCCCTTGGCCTCATGCATTTCAGACATCCAGGGAAGGTCTCTCTCCCCCTTCACTTTCACCTGTCAAACTCCTACCAGCTCTCCAATGGCCCTTTCTGGATATAACCTTCTCTCATCCCTTTCCCATTTCTCCTTTACCCTTTGCATTCCTTGCCCTCCAGTCTAGAAGGGACCTCTCTCTAGTCTTTGAACTCTTTCAGCAGGTTTTACCTTTTGCTACTTCCTTATCACATAGTTATACATCATTTTTCTTTTTTTTCTTCTATTTACAAATTTTATAAAGAGAGGAACTGTATTTTATAAAAAGACAGATTTATGGAATAAAATAAAAGTTGACTTGAGTTTGAATTCCATCTAGTGTGTGTCCCTGGGCAAATCATTTCACTTCTCTGAACTTTGTCTCTATTAGTTAAGTGGGATAGTGTCACTTACATTATAGGATTTTGTTCAATATAAGTCAAGTTGTCTTGTAAAACACTGAGCCATATAAAATTTCCTGTATTCAATTATTATTTCCTGTATTCAATTATTTTCACCTACAGAAAAATAGCAATTTTATTTGTAGTAGTCCTCTATATTTTAGTATACTTTTCTTTAAAATATTGTTGTGTCCCATATTATGCTTTGCATCCACTTCATACATCAGTCCTTTGCCCACTGAATATATATGTATCCTCCTGCCCACTGGGGGAAAAATATAGATAGATAGATAGATATCTATATATGTAAGATAGAGATATCTTCGTTATTGACCTGAAGAGACAGAGAGAAAAGAGCTTCACACCAATACCAAGCAGGCAAACTATTAATCTACCTCAGTGCTTGCCCTTGCCTGTTCCTTTTTCAAAGCAGGTGAACAAACAGCAGTTTTAACAATAAGCTAAAGCAAGCTCTTTTCTAATGAAAGAGTTCTTTTAAATAAAGGTCATCAGGAAAAGTAACAACACTCATTGTCTCTTGTTTATGGTCCATCTGGGCATCACGAAACTTGCTCAAATTTCTCTCCTGAGCATTACCTAACCTAGAGTTTATTTAAATCACATTACACTCCACCCTGGCTGGGATTCTTTACCATTAATCAGAACAGCAATGATGTTTTCAAATGCAACCTCTAAGAAAAGTATGCATATTTTGTCTCTTCAGCTATCTTTTTCTACCCCTGCAATACTATGAAAAAGTCTCTAGGCCAATTAACCCAATGGAAATTCTTAGTTTGAGAAGATCATTGCTATATTGGTTATAAAGGTAAAGGAGTTGATGTTGTTTTTATGTTCTTACTTAGTGTTAACTCTTTAGACTTATCAGCCCAAAGAAGGATTCTTTGTCTAATGCTCCCTTTGTAGAAAAATAATAATGATAATTAATAATAATTTGTCTCAACAAGGCATTATGCTAAAGGGGGTCCTCAAGGAGATTACTGATTACTCAGAAATTATATCGAGTGCCAGGAGTTAGGAATGAGACAAATGCCATAAGAAAGGTACAGAGTGCTTTCAGTATTTTAATAGACAGAGAAATATTACAAATGGAAGCTAAGAAAAGGACAAAACTCCAAGAAGAAACATCAGTATTAACAAGGTTTCAATCTCTCTTTCTCTCTACTCCAATTATGTGGCAGTTAAGTTACACTGAGCAAGTTAATTAACATCTATGTGCCTCAGTTTCCTCTTCCATAAAATGGGGCCATAATACCTACTACCTAGAGGTTTTGTGTAAGTTACATGAAATCATGATGCAAGGGGGCTAGCACAGTGCCATATACTGCAGCCTCTCAAGAAATGGCACCTGTTGTTTTTATTAATGTGGGAATGAGTAATGATGTCAAATATTACAGAGAGTTCAAAGAGGAAGGGCTTTGGATTCTGTGATTTGGGATTTTACTTATTCAACAGTGAAATAGGAGATCATTTTCCAAAACAAGGTAAAGCATTAAAATCAGTTTCAATGGCATTAAAAGACTGAACAGATGGTGAGGAAGCAGACCATTCTTTAAAGAACATTTTCCCCCAAAAGGAAAGCAATAGTGAGGGCCGCTGACAAAGAGGCAATAAGGATGCAGGTTCTTTCTTTTGACAGGCTGGCCATGAGGGCCTCTTGGTGGTTGATGAGCTAGCATCTTACCTTATTTTGCAGGTTGCAGGTTGAATTCGCACTGAATTCATCTCCTACTAGTCCTTTAACTCTGTGTGGTGGCCATTATCACTCTCATTTTAAGAAAAGGAAACTGAAGTTCAAAGGCATTGAAAGTCCTGCTCCAAGTCCCACAGCAAATAATGGCAGAACCAGCCTTTCCAGCCAGTTCCTCTGACTCTAGCCCCCAGGCAACACTGCCTGCCGAACTATGGAGCCGTCACCTCTGCCTCTGGAACCTGCTTCACCAAGACGTGGACATTTCCAGAGAGTATTTGAAGACAACAATCAATGAGAAATAGCTGCTCATTTTTAAATATGGTCACTCCTAATGAGACCTTTAAAATGTCCACAATGATACACACCAGTTATTGAGCACTTTGTAGATGGCAGGCACTTTACACAACATCAACTGTAGCTTGTGAGCCCACCAGTAGCAAGTTCAAGGCATTGTGTTAAGCATTTGATACGCATCCTCTCATGTGTAGCTCAGAACAGCCCCAGGAAATGAGTGCCCATATTATTCCCATTTTATGCTTAAGAAAACTGAGGCTCAGAGAGCGATGGGCTTGCCCAAGGTAATACAACTTGTAAGTATCAAAGCTGGAGTGCAAGATGAACCAGCCTGACTCCCAAATTTTCAAGCGTTGCATTTGACGCCTGTTGGCCATCTGACACATTTTCTGCCCAGATGCCAATGTGCACAGGCTCCCGGTGTGCAGGCCTGGACCGCGAGGTCCCAAGAGGACCATACCCAGCGCTCAAGGAAACAGAGGGAAGCACATGACTCGTGCACAAAGGTCTTGCTAGCAGCTGACCCAGGCAATCTGCTTTCCTGTGGATTAACATCTATCTCTGCTGTCTCCTTGCCCACTAAGTAAACCCCTAATGCATGGTTCTGGCCCTCAGCCAGATGCTGACCAAGGTTTACAGATATGATTCTAAATGGTAACTGTGGAAGGATGATTTAACAGCACTCCCACCACCAGCTTCCACGCTGAGAAGTAGTATAAGACAAAGGAGAGGTAAGCAGAGCAGAGATATGTTTCATTAACAGATTTCACATATTTTTCTTATCATCAAATTGTTTTTCTGTTTTTTTCCTTAGTCTTATCTTTTGAATAACAAAACCAAAAAAATGATTCTATTCCTCTGCCAACCAATCTCCAAGATAATTCAGGTTAACAACCCATTTCAGATAAAATATACATTATGTCCCAATTCTCTTTACCTAATACTTTCCATAACCTAATATATATCAGTGGCATTATAAGCTTTATTTCCTTCCCATCTCATTTTCCAGAAATTGACCTTGACCTCATCAGTGTAGTGCATGAGCTGCTATCCTATAAAATTACCTTTCCTCAGTCTAAGTAGAATTTGGATCACAGGTCCTTCCATTTCTGTAGTTGTTGTTTTTGTAACTGTTTTAACTCAAGCAAATATAATAATTATCCTTGCTTTTCCTTAAATTATAGAAACTCAAACATTCTATTACCCTGAAATTATTATAATTTGTATTCAAAAGCAATGACCTAATGAGTTAGACATTTTAAGCCTCAGTAGTCTGCTAGATTTGTGAATAAATACCACAGTCAATTCTGACAGCACCCTTAATGGTGTTTAGATTTCTTCCTTCTTTGCTAGGTAGTGCAGTTTGATGTTATCCATATTTCAAAGGCATAATAAGAGCTAAAGATTTCTTACTGGTAACTCCTCAATAAAGATTAGCAGAAAAAAAAAAAAACTACCCTATTCCAAAGTGTTATCTTGGCTGGATTTTTATCACTGCTTGTCAACAAATTTCCTGTAAAATGATAGTAAATTAATTCATATTCACAAAAGCAAATCAATTTTAATAAAACATTAAAATGAAATTCAAACTGAGCCTTCACCTGAAACATGAACTTCTAAATTGCTGTTCATCTAAAGTCAGTTATGATTTATGACAGATATATAAAATGTGAGGAAGAAAACAGATTTTCTTTATTATCCTACCTAAGTGCCATCTGGTATCATGCTAGAAAAAATAAAAAAACAAAAAATCTGATTTTAGGCTAGTCTTGGTCTGGATGTGTTTACAAGATAAGATGAAAAATTTTTGAAAGATGTACTAGATAGTGGCCAACATAAATTTTTAAGAATGCCTGTTGATTTATGTCATAAAGTATGTTAAAAAAAAAAAAAAGAATGCCTGTTGAAAACAAAATTAAAAAGCAGATACATGGGCAAGCCACTTGAATGCAAGAAAGGAGGGGGAATGTGCCCTAGAGACAGAAAGGGACAGAGTCTGGGGCTGAGGACAGGAAGGTCACCTAGCACTGGGCATTCCCTGGTCAGCTTCAGAGATTCTTATGGTGCAGGGGATTATTCAAATTGGCTTTCTGAAAATAAGCTTTTGAGAGAGAATGGTAGGCAGAAAAGAGAGAGTAGATAATTGGAAGAAATCATTGAAAAAGAATGTACCAGGACCAAACTATTTTAGCAAAAACTATTAAAATTAATAGCTAACATTTATTGATTACTTATTTACATGTCAGGCACCATTGCTGTATCATCTCATTCTGAAGACAAACCTATGAATAGGTTTTCTTATCATCTCTAATTTTCAGATAAGGAAACTGAGGCACAGAAAAGTCCAGCAACTCACCCAAAGTTACACAGCCAACTGTGAATTAAGACCTTTATTCAATCTCAGATGATCCAATCCTGATTCCAAAGTCCTTACTCTTTTTTTTTTTTTTTTTTTTTAAATAAATTTATTTATTTATTTATGGCTGTGTTGGGTCTTCGTTTCTGTGCGAGGGCTTTCTCCAGTTGCGGCAAGCGGGGGCCACTCTTCATCGCGGTGCGCGGGCCTCTCACTATCGCGGCCTCTCCCGTTGCGGAGCACGGGCTCCAGACGCGCAGGCTCAGCAGTTGTGGCTCACGGGCCCAGTCGCTCCGCGGCACGCGGGATCCTCCCAGACCAGGGCCCGAACCCGTGTCCCCTGCACTGGCAGGCGGACTCTCAACCACTGCGCCACCAGGGAAGCCCCAAAGTCCTTACTCTTAATCATCATTTCCAAGAAATTCCAAACCACGATGTATTTAAAATGCTAACTTTAAGAAGATATGGTTATAAGTAAACTTGAATGAACTTCTAATAAGGATTCAAACCTGAAATACTTATCAGAATCAAATCTTGAAAATGCTATTGGTACCAAAGCACTATGCCTATTCTTCATCTGTCATTAGAGAAAGGAACTTAAAATCACAGTGAGATTTAGAGAGTACCTAAGCATTTCTATTTAAAGAAAAATGTTTGTTCTCTTATTAGAATCACCTAAAATCTTATTAGAAAAGACAATTTCTTCTTTTTTCTCTGATGTAGAAAAAGTGACCCAACTGTAAATCAATTTAATTCAATTCTTTTTAACAATCAATTATTGGGCCCCTTTCAGGGGGAAAGCACTTATGTTTTTGCATCTCTTTTAAAAAACTCAAATTCACACTGCTTCTATTAAATAAGTATAATTTACATTCAGAGTCAGTAGCCTAGTAAGATACTAAAATTGATAAAAAGATTAGAACATGTTACTTGCAAACTAATATTGATTATTACTCAAAAAAAAAAGTACTATCTGTGTTACCAAAAGCACATGGGTGTTGTGCAAAGAACACAGGTCCCTGCACATGACTTTATCATGGATAGGAGTGGTCAAGGGAGGACTTCACAAAGTTGTCAAACAAATTCTTCCTCAGTTGTTAGCTATCGAATATATGACCAAGTCCAAGGTCCTTGTTATTTTAACCTGGATTTCTCAAAGACAATGCCTTCAGAATGAAAAGAGAGATGATGCAAGGGGTGGACTGACAGACTAGAGGAGGTGGCGTATTAGAAGAACCTCCACCCTGCAACTGAAAATCCCCCACGCTACCTCCTGCTCAGGTTGACTCTACAGTTGGAAACCTGCAAGAACAATGAGAGTCCAAAGAAAGAATACATAAAACTCTGTACTATTTTCAGCAATAAAACAGCTCTTCACCATCCACAAAACTTTCCCTAGCAAAGGGTCTTCTTCCCGGTTCATCAACTCCCAATGTGTGAGCAAATGATATGATTTAATCTAATGGAATCACACAGGGTTAAGAGCATGAGCTTTTATATCTGGATTTGACCTCTGCTCTTGCATTACTAGCTGTGTCACCTTGGGCAAGTCACTTCATGTTTTCAGTATCAGTTTCTGCATCTATAAAATGGATTCTTATAATACTGACCTTGCAGGGTTTGGAGAAGTTTGAATAAAATAACACATATAAAATATGTGCTGGTATGATAGGTGAGCAATCCAAACTTGCCAGGGTTATAAATGTATCACCTATGTTCACAAAGCCTTGTGCCACCTTACACTTAATGGGCATAAACATCTCCAATGCATTGTAATTGTGGGATGTGTATGTGTATGTATTAACTGAAGTATAGTTGATTTATAATGTTGTGTTAATTTCTGCTGTACACCAAAGTGATTCATTTATACATATATATACATTCTTTTTAAAATTAATTAATTTATTTATTTTTGGCTGTGTTGGGTCTTCGTTTCTGTGCGAGGGCTTTCTCCAGTTGTGGCAAGCGGGGGCCTCTCTTCATCGCGGTGTGCGGGCCTCTCACTATCGTGGCCTCTCTTGTTGCGGAGCACAGGCTCCAGACGCACAGGCTCAGTAGTTGTGGTTCACGGGCCTAGTTGCTCCGCGGCATGTGGGATCTTCCCAGACCAGGGCTCGAACCTGTGTCCCCTGCATTGGCAGGCAGATTCTCAACCACTGCGCCACCAGGGAAGCCCCTTACATTCTTTTTTATATTCTTTTCCATTATGGTTTATCCCAGGAGACTGGATATAGTTCCCTGTGCTATACAGTAGGACCTTATTGTTTATCCATTCTAAATGTAATAGTTTACATCTACCAACCCCAAATTCCCAGTCCATCCCTCTCCCTCCCCCCTCCCCCTTGGCAACCACAAGTCTGTTCTCTGGGCCTGTGAGTCTGTTTCTGTTTCTTAGTTTCACTTGTGTCATATTTTAGGTTCCACATATAAGTGATATCATATGGTATTGCCTTTCTCTTTCTAACTTACTTCACTTAGTATGTAATACTAAGATACTTAGTATTATCTAGTTCTGGTAGAAGAGGATGACCTTGGTTTGGAACATTTCGAGTCTGAGGTGGCGAAAGGACATCCAGATGAGGATGTCTCCCTGTGAGGTGTAACTTGCTACTCAGGAGAAGGATGCAGATTTCGATGCCATTTTCATGGATGTGACCATTTAAACTTAGGCAATCACTTTGTGGGAGAGAACAAATTTAGAATAAAACTGTGAGAAGCAGCTATACTTTGGGGGCTCATGGAGATCCAATATCAAAGGAAACTTTGGGGGCCTGGGAAAGAAACCAAGAATATGTAGAATCCCAGAAGCCAAGAAGAGAGGATTTCACAGAGGCAGTGGTGATTAGGGGTGTTGCCCTGCAGAGAGCCTGGGGAAGATGAAGACAGAGGGACTTTCTGGACATGTGGTGACCTCAGAGAAAGCCACTTCAGGACTGGCCTGGAGCAGAACTGTAGAGAAGGTAAACTGGGAGGGGAGACGATGCATGGAATCATAGCTTGAGGGACAAGGGAAGGTGTTTTATTAAGATAACAGATGGCTGAGCACATTTGCAGATTGATGAGAAGGAGCCAGTAAAATGGATTAAAGTTGAAGAATAAACAAAGAGTAATTAATATTTCAAGACACTGGAGCCCTAGTTGTCTACCTTTTCTGAACACTAGACTCATGTAGTACCCTTAAAATAATACTAAGGTCTAGTCCTGATCTGCAGAGATTCTGATTAAATTGTTTTGGGTAGGGCAGGCCCCTCTGTTATTGATTAGTTCTCCCAGATGATTTTAATATGTATTCAGGTAAGAGAACCACTGACTTATAAGAACTGGGCAGTGGATTAAGGCTACAATAGAGGGTCACTTTGGATGGCAAAGGTACTCTTCTTCTTCCAAAGTGTGGGTAGGGTCATATTGGGGTGGGGAGTAAGGAAAGGATGAATTAAGAGCAGAAATGTTTTGAAGGAAGAACACTTTAAGAACTCATGATGGATGATTTCAGTCTAAGAAAGTAGAGGGTGAGCTGCTTCGAGTAAGGGGGCAGGAGTGACACTGAGTCATGAAAGAAATTAAAATGTCCTGAGCAACTACCAGGATTCCACTAGGAATAAATACGGTAATTGTCCATTTACTGCTTCATTCTCTCTACCCTTATGTGTTAGCCACTCCCTGACGTAGAAAAGGCATTACTGTCTTTCTTGCTCCTCTTCAGAAAAAGAGAAGAAAGAAAATTTATCAACAGGAGAGATCTAGAAGAACAGTAAAGTTATAGAGCCTCAGGGAAGACTTTAAGCAGGAGTAGCAAAAGGGAGAAAATCTAAGCTGCAGATTCAGATCTCTGTGAAATCACTTAGATTTTGTCCATGAAGGCATCTTGGAATCACTTCATTCAACTCCTCCCATGTAAATGATGAGTAAACTAAGGTAGAGAGAGATTCTGTGAGTTGACCAGATCAAACAGCAAGTAAGCACCACCAACACATCTTGAAATAAAGTCTTCTGATTCCCACACTAGTGCCAGACGTTCCTGTACACACTCAGCCTCATGACCGCTATGGGTGAGGTTCCCAGTAAGCAAAATGGCAGTGGCTCCTCTGGGAGGATTAATAAGAAATCTGTACATTGTTTTTAGCTCCTTGCTAGAGTGAAAAAAATGTTCAATTTGTTCTTTATTGCTGTTATTATGTGAACCAGATAGAACTGCTGCATCTCCTAAGAGTTTCTCATGACTAGTGTGAAGTTTCCCATTTTAACTCGAGCCAATTTTAAATTGTTTATAAAATATACAGATAACTGTAATAATTCAGTGGCCACCCTCAGTACAGTGTATGAAATACAGCCAAAGGGCAACAAGAAAACTTGTAAGCCTAGAGAATCAGCGAGATAGAGCCTGTAAAACTGTAAAAAGACGTATTCCAGGTAATTAAGAAGGGGCAGTGCGTGGTGACAAGATCAGTGTGTCTCCTGCATTGTGTGGCTGCAATTCATGGACAATGGCTTTAACCCCCTGGGCCTGGGTTTTATCTGGAAAGCAAGATGAATGAGTTAGATTACCTCTCAGGTCCTTTCTATTTTTGATTGTCTGTATTTTAATTTTTCCCATCATCCTCCACAAAAGTGTTCTGAAATAGTTTAAAACAAACTACATAGAATATCTCAGGGATCATATTTCCAGTTCTTTCTTAATTATAAGTAAATTTATGTCTCAACTGCAGGTTTCTTATCTGTAAAGCAGAGGAGTCCTGGAGTCAACAATATTTTCCCCTCTCAGCTCTGTGCTTCAGTGGCCTGCTCACTACCTTTGGTTAGTTGCACTAGGCACTAGGCTAGTTGCTATTTACCTTACATGGTTGAATGCTCTGTTCCCTCATCCCACACAGCCAGGGAGGGCACTGACCAATGAGTACTTTATCTTGGTACAAAGGGCCCTGGGCACCTTGCTCTCTTCCTTCTTTTCTTTTATCCTATTCAAGTGTGCGGTACACTCTTGGGTGATCTCAGGAGCCCTGTGAGCATGTTGAAAAGAACCGAGAGAGAGCAGGAAAGCAGAGAGTGATGTGACAGGGTGACATACACCAGAAGGTAAGCTGGAATCTCCCAGAGAACTGTGATTATTTTGCATTCACCCTCTTGAATTGGTCAAGGAATTGGTAATGCTTGCTATTCAGAAAGAAGCTACAATTAAAGAGAAAGGTACTGGTTTGGATGTGTCAGAAAATGGCTAGAAGATGGAAAACTAGAGAATACAATGTTTCCTGCCTCTGGAATTATCTGTGTGATGGCAGACTCAGGAGTAGAGGGAGATGGTAACTCATGAGAATGCTTTCTTTCATAGGGAAGTGATTTGCCTTCTCTCAGTTGGATTTAGGGTTGTTTCTTGATTCTAGTGTATATGAGAAATATTTTCAAAAATGGTGTGGTGTCAATTCATAAGTTTCAGGTTTCAACTGTAATATATTGGAGTTGTGTGGTTTTTCTCAGCCTTTCACATTCTCAATTATTTTACTATCAGAATTTTCTTCTATTTGATCAATTTTCTGAAAGAAGCTCCGTCTAGACAAGCAAACTGACTTACTGACTTGGAGGAAGTATGCGAACATCTAGATGACTAGAAAAAGTATCTTAATTGGTTGTTTTAGATAACAAGTCTTTGATCTTTACTAATATTAATTATTCAAGTATGTGTTTAGATCTCTAGCTGGTTTTGCATACGCAGAAATTGTCTCACACAAACATATTTAACAACAGTGTTATTTTGCGGGAGATTTTCTTCCTCTGCAAACTAGATCACAGTATTTTTAATGATGAGAAAATATATACAAATTCAAACTGACAGCAATTCATGGATCCCTAGTATTCCAATATGCTCTGGTATATGTCACCCGCTTTGCAAAATGATTATTAATAGCCTGACTGCAAAGTTGCTTAAGAAACATTTCATTTCAAATTAGGTATAATTTTTTTCTTTTAGATTATACAGATGCATTGTTAAGGCCACTTTCCTTCCCTGTATTCAGTTTATCTTCCTTGTTTAAAAAAAAAGAATATATAAATATATATATATATAGAGAGAGAGAGAGAGAGAAAGAATATACATACATATGTGTGTGTGCAAATATACATATATATCAAAAAAAAAACTTGAAGGAAAGAAAGGAGGAAGGAAGGAAAGAAAAGAGGGAGGGAGGGAGGAAAGAAAAGAAAAGAAGAGAAGAGAAAAGAAAAGAGAATGATTTGGCAAGTAATTAGTCAGTTCATTTGATTATCTTACATCACCAAACAATACTTCGTCTTTCCAAAACGTTTGTACCATTTGTTTCAAATGTGTTCCTCCGAGGGGCGAATTTATTAGCAACAACTGAGGATGTTTGCGATAAGGCAGGGTGGGAAGCCAAGTGATTGACAACCAATCAGGAGGCCTTTGCCTGAGAACCTGAGGTGAATAGGAAATGCTGACAGTCAAAGGGACAGAGACTTCTATTTGGAGGACGTTTCTCGCAAGAAGAGATAGTTCAAAATTAAACTGAAGATAACCCCTCAGTGAAGCGATTGCTATCCCAACTTTACCCTTAGGATTCTTCTTCAAAGCTTGAGATTGGTGTTGTGGGCAAACAGGCTACACTGAGCCACACAACAAAACTCAGTCAATCAACCAGTAGTCAGTCAATCAATAAAATCTAGATATTTCAGATCCAAAGCCCAAATTTTCTTCTCCTAAATGCACTGAGATAATTGGTTTTTTTCTTCTTCAAAGCACATTAGACTTCACTAACATAAAATGATAAGGATTTTAAACATTAGCTAACATTTTTGAGCACTACAAGTCAGACATGTGCTAAGTGATTGCTCTCTTGTCTTTTAACAGAATCTTTGAAATTACTCTATGAAGTAAGTGCTATTTTTATCCCCAGATGAGGATGCTGCAACTTGACTAAAGTTGCCCAAGATACCACAGCTAGTAAATAGAGGAACGAGGATGCAAATCCAATACTGCCTGACTTCAAAGTCTGTGCTGTCACCCACTACACTGTTCCACCTCCTTAGAGACAACACTGCCTTAGTTCCCAGATGTTCCTGGATACACAGAAGCCCACAACAGAATATTAGTTCTCAAGGCTAAAAGCCCTGCCACATATTGCCCCTGAATTCCCAAAAGTGCCAAGGATAATACTAGGCACACAGTAGGTACTTGAAAAATACCTATTGAATTAAATTCACAAATGAAAACTCTGTTCTAATGCTTTATCCTCTCACTGTGCTACGAAACAGAGTATGAATTCATACAATTTTGGTCATAAGGATAATGTTATTTAAACAGGAACAAGATGGCATTATGAATAGTAGATTTCAATCTATTAAGCACAGAGCTACAGCCACAGTTTAACAGGATAATGCAAGGATTATTATAAAATCTTAAGAGATTACTGTAAGTGGCACATGATCCCCTTTTCTGTCAATAAACACAAAACAATGCTGAGAACTAGGCTTTCTTGTTTATTTCTTTTTACGTGAAAGCTCTATGGAGTTGTGCAGCTACACTAGAGTTGGGACAGCCGGGTTCTAGTCTCGGTTCCAAAATTAAATGGCTCTTTGACTCTCAGCAAAATACGGACCCCTTCGGGCCTAAATCTTCTCATGGTTAAAAGTAGAGGAGGATCAGATTAGCTGATTTATAAGGTTCTTCCTACTCTAAAATGCCATCATTCTGTAATATCGCTGCATTAGATTCCAGTATTGGCATAGCTGGAAAAGCCCACTTTGTAATTTTTTACTTTTTGCTAAATGCTCTGTCAGGAGATCCAAAAGGCACTTTATGGCAAAACTCAGTAGGAAAAGAAATACAGCAGCCTTTTAGCCACAAAGCTGGGATGCAGCAACTACAGTGTGTAGGTAAGGGGAGAAGAAATTCAGTTATCTGCTTTGGTATAGTCAAGGTCAAATCTAAAATAATATCACTGAGACTTACCATACAGAATTACTGACAGCTCATGCATAAATACAAAGTTTCTAGTAACATCATGCATAGCACAATTTTATAGAGAGAGACTTGGGAAGTACCAGTGCTGGCTTCTATGCCTACCTCTCTGCTCATTATCTGTGTTATCTTAGTTATCTGATGTAACCTTTCTGGAGCTGGGTTTCTCCATGTGAAAGAAGAGAGAACTGGATTGGATAAGTTGCCTAGCTCTAAAACAAGGACTATTATTGTGTTAGGAAAAAACTATGTTTGGATTATGGTAATCACTTGCTGCTTTCTACGGGAAGTGGCTCCTGATAAGTGAGGCTTTGTTGTTGACTAAGCAGATGACAGCTGTGACCACCAGGTTTGGCACAGCTAGACCAGGACTAAACTGCTCTGCATAATTAAGGGAAAAAGATGGAGAAGCCCCAGAGAGAAGATTCTGGGAAAGGAATCAGGTATCAGTAAAGCTAAGTGTTGGCACTGAAGAGGGGGTAAGGGGATAGAGAATCTCAAGAAATGTAAGGCTAAGAGAAGAGGCCTGGAGAAGAATGCTGGGCTTTGTAAACCCTCTCTTTTGCCTCTAATTCTAACCCGTCAATAAAGTGTACACTCTTCAGTAGTGCTTTGGTGCAAGTGAATTCTTTACTCTGAAGGTAAAAATTATTAAATCCAGCTTCAGAGGCTGTGTGGAGGAATGGCTGGTGTATGGCTTAAAATGTATTCCAAGGAAATGTACTATAATCTAAATTTACAATATCGATAGCAACAGAGAATAACAGACCCCCCTCAACTGAGATGCAGCCAGACTGCATCTAGGTTCAGTTCTAGATATCACACTTCAGCAGGGGTCTCAAACTCAAACACCTTTAGAGGCCAAGTCCAGTGAAGCTGGGATTAAGACAATAGGCAATGATGGAAGCTTGGAGCTGGGAATACATGCCTCGTGGAAAGGTATTCACATTTCTTTTGATTTTTCTTTATTTTAAAACAAAGCAAATAAAAAGGACATTGTGCCAAGCAAAATACATTTGTGGGCCAGAACCAGACAGCTTGCAGTCTCTGAAACAGTCATTATCAAGTCAAGGGACATTCAGAGGAGAGTGGTCAGGATATGAAATAACTCACAATCATGCAGTATGTGAAACAACTGAGTAAACTGGATTCTTTAATTTGAAAAAGAGTAGCACCGGGGGAACCTAGAGATTGTCCTCAAAGTATTTGAAGGCTGTTATACAAAGAAAGTGTTAGAGATGTTTTATCTTCTCTTAAGATGTAAAACCAGAAAATAGGGGGCACCCATTAAGGATTAAATGAGTTAATATTTGTAAAGCACTCAGCACAGTGTCTGCACAGAGTTAGCACTATAGAAATATCTATTATATTAAGTAAATGGACTTGGTATTCAGAGTTGTTCAAGGTTGAAATGAATTCTGTGGTGGGTGATTGGAGGGCACCTCATGGGGATGGTTGAGGGACAATATTCTGAGGGATAGAAAGCCCATTCACTCTTGGAGACAAGTGTACAGACCTGGATGGTTCTCTAAGGTAACTTATAAATATGGGTTCCATTGAATGTGCATAAAATAAAGTGAAAGACATTTCTCCTCTACTGAATGGTCTTGCATCACATTCCACTTCTCAGATAAGACTCATCCCAGCTTTTAGATGGCAACCAACTAAAGTTATAAATTAAGTCCCCATGAAAAATAAAGTATGGGGGAGGTATATACAATCCTAGAAAGCAAGGGTGGTCTCAGTGGAAGTGTGGGGACTTTGGAAAGGAACTGTCAGAGTGCCCCTAGAGTCCTCCAACTAAGGAGTAGCTGGCATGGGCATAATGACGAAAAGCATCAGAATTTAGTATCTGCAAATCTCTCAGAGCCTCCCTTATAGTTTTTTGTCAGACCAAGCTGATGTTGGATCATTCAAAAGAGAAATCCGTGTCTCAAAACTCCAAAACTATGGAAACTGAGTCACAACAAGAAGACTAAGAAGATGTCTGCAAAGTACTTGTTAAATATCGAAATTCTGATTATGATGGGTACCATGTATCATAGAAATATAATGATCAATATAAGGACAATAGTGACCAGAACTAACTCTGACTTAAGAAACTCAGTACTGATGTAGGTGTGAATAATGAAGTTCTGAGAACCCTGCATACAACTGAGGTGGAAAATCGGGATCCAACTAATAGTTGATGCATTGTTGCTTTGTGTAAAGTGGAGCAGTTGGAGAAGTAAAACGCTGGGAATAAAGATTTACCAAGCACCCACTTTCAATCAGGTACAGTGCTAGATGCTTGATGAGGGTTACTTTATTTAATCCTCACATTAACCTTGAGAAAAAGATAATTGGTCCCATGTTATACACAAGAAAATTAGAGCTCAATTTAATAAACTTGCCCAACTCTCATACACTTTTGTTGGATTATAAATCAATAAAAACTCTTTGGGGAGTAATTCAGCAGAACCTATCAAAACGTTTAAGGAGCAAAATTATTGTCTCAGCAATTCCATTTGTAGCCACTTATTTCTCAGGAATACTTTCACAAGTGTATGAGGATATTATGTGCAATTGTTTCCCCTGCAGCATTATTTGTAATATTAATTATTACATAATAATTACAGATTATATAATAATACAGATTATATAATAATTACAGATTAATAATAAAAATAATTATTATTAGTTATTAAGAGATAATTACATTATTGTAATTATCTCTTTAGCAGGGCGGACTCTTACTGTCTGGAGACAGCCTAAATGTTCTTCAGTAAAATAACTACCATATACCTATATTCTAGAATACTTTGAATCCAATAAAAAGATTGAAACAGATGAAGTCAAAAATAAAAATACTACATGTAGCAAATCAACTTTGTATTGATAAAGTACATATACATCTGTATGTACATAATAAAAGGCCTCGAATAGCACCTGCCAAGTGATTGATAGTAGTTACATCTAGAGAATAAAAGTGAGGAGCTGGGATGGAAGAGACCACTTTCTACTTTCTGCTCTTCTGTATTATTTAAACTATTTTAAACAGATATATGCTGTTCCATTGAAAAAAGATGGAAAGTCATAATGAACACAAAATCACACAAGCAGCCACTGGCAGTTAGGACTCTGCACAGTGCTTCCTCCAGGATCTACTTCTAAGTTTACAGTTTGGGAGTTTCTCCCCTGAAATGTGTTTACTCTATCTAGGGCAGCAAATGATGCAAAGTAGAGCTACCTGAGAGAGAAGGCAAAAACTTCCCAAGGAAAATCAGTTAAAGCATGGACAGAGGCCATGGCAGCAACCATAAACACATTTTCCTGCCAAAAAATGAATACACATTTCTAGACATGAAGATTTATACAAAACAGTGCTGTGTCACATTAGTCTGTTTTCCCAAGAGTGCAGCTCTTTACAGCAGTTCCAAGTATTAAATTACCTGGGCAGACATGATCAGGTACACATAGTTATCACTGATTACACCACTTCCACATACTCTATCATGTTTATAACTCCAAATTTAAACCTTTAGCATCTCCTCTGGCTTTTCTCAGATAGTATCGTACTGAAAATCAGGATTCTAGTAAATCACACCGTCAGAGTATAAATGCCATGGCCAGCAGAAGAGTTAGATTTTTAGAAATACCACAATATTTAACAACCCTGATTACTATAATCATTAATGAGGTACAGAACCCTGAAACAGGACAACCCAAACAGAGTAGAACATGAGTATAAGAAATTAAAAAATATTCCCAAAGTTCCAAGAATAGTTAGAGTGGATTAAACAAAGTGATAATGAATTATCTCTTCAGCAGGGTAGACTCTTACTGGTAGGGGAATATCATGAGAATAAACTGAAGCATCCAAAGACTGTTGAACTAGATGCCCTTTAGGGGTCTTTCCTTCCCTTGTGTGCATTTCCCCTAAAATATCCAAATAACAATACACTGAGTCTTTCCATGTTGCTCGGTTGAAAATATTTCAGCAAAAATAATTTACTAAAGATACATTTACAATTCAAACTTTGCAAAAAGTCGTCAAGCAGCTTTGTGCTTTAAGATGTGTATTCATATTCTACAGATTAACCACCTAATCGCTCCAAATGAATAATAACAACAAAACACATTGGTGTTAGTATAATTGAGAAGCATTCATTTAAAGATAAACTTCCTGCCTCTTGTAGCTCTAGGTACTGAGGATACATAATAATGTGTAATCATATGAATTAATAAGATGCTTTCATACCTTCCAGCACTTAACAAAGTAGTTAAATCATTTCCCAAGCAGCACATGGTGACTCTATCAAAGGTGTCCTTGGCATATCACTGTTCTGGGTTTTCTCATTCCCATTTTTATCCTTGCCAATATTTGACCCGAGGCAAAAAGGTCAGTGTAAGTAATTAGAGCTCCTGAGTGTGCATATATGTGAATATATATATTATACATATAACACATATATATGTAATATGTCTAAGTACCTCACTTATCATCTGTTTGAAATTTACCTGAGACTTAGAAAATAAGGGGAAAAAGTCCTGAGTAATCAATAGAAATGTCTAAAGTGAGGATTAAGTAGACCACATATGTAATACATCTGGAGGCTTATAGAAGATATTCAATAAAGAATCCCTAATTATTATCATTACTATCATCATTATTGCCTCCACATGGCCTCACAAAGGACCTGATATCGCTTATCAGAGAAAAATTACTTAGGTTTAAAGCAGCTAAAAAGCAATCTACTGAAATGAAGGATACATTTTGCTACAGCCAGGCCTACTTACAATCGCAAAGTTACAGTTAGCATTCTGACAATAAGGGAGAAAATATAGTGAAAATTATAAAAGGCAGACATAGTTCAAAAGAAAGAGCAGAATAAGGCCATTTGCACCAGAACAAATGGGTTAGGGTATTTGAAGCCAGGGAGAGCATTATTTTATCTTCGCAAAGCACACACTTTGTGTTCTCAATGATGGCATTATAGAATAGCAGCCATGGAGTCAGACAGATCTGAGCTCAAATCCCAGCTCCACCTCCTCTGGTTTTTGTGATCTTGGCTAAGTTACTTAACCATTCTTTTTTTAACAGCTTTATTGGAGTATAATTGCTTTACATTGTTGTGTTACTTGCTGCTGTATAACAAAGTGAATCAGCTATACGTATACACATATCCCCATATCCCCTCCCTCTGGTGTCTCCCTCCCACCCTCCCCGTCCCACCCCTCTAGGTGGTCACAAAGCATCGAGCTTATCTCCCTCTGCAATGTGGCTGCTTCCCACTACCCAGCCCTTTTACATTTGGTAGTGTATATATGTCAATGCCACTCTCTCACTTCGTCTCAGCTTACCCTTCCCACTCCCCGTGTCCTCAAGTCCATTCTCTACGTCTGTGTCTTTATTCCTGTCCTGCCCCTAGGTTCCTCAGAACCTTTTTTTTTTTTTTTTTTTAGATTCCATGTATATGTGTTAGCATACGGTATTTATTTTTCTCTTTCTGACTTACTTCACTCTGTATGACAGACTCTAGGTCCATCCACCTCACTACAGATAACTCAATTTCATTTCTTTTTATGGTTGAGTAATATTCCATTGTATAGATGTGCCACATCTTCTTTATCCATTCATCTGTCAATGGACACTTAGGTTGCTTCCATGTCCTGGCTATTGTAAATAGAGCTGCAATGAACATTGTGGTACATGACTCTTTTTGAATTATGGTTTTCTCAGGGTATATGCCCAGTAGTGGGATTGCTGGGTCATATGGTAGTTCTATTTTTAGTTTTTTAAGGAACCTCCATACTGTTCTCCATAGTGGCTGTATCAATTTACATTCCCACCAACAGTGCAAGAGGGTTCCCTTTTCTCCACACCCTCTCCAGGATTTATTGTTTGTAGACTTTTTGATGATGGCTATTCTGACCGGTATGAGGTGATACCTCATTGTAGTTTTGATTTGCATTTCTCTAATGATTAATGATGTTGATCATCCTTTCATGTGTTTGTTGGCAATCTGTATATCTTCTTTGGAGAAATGTCTATTAAGATCTTCTGCCCATTTTTGGATTGGGTTGTTTGTTTTTTTGATATTGAGCTGCATGAACTGCTTGTATATTTTGGAGATTAATCTTTTGTCAGTTGCTTCGGCTGTAAATATTTTCTCACATTCTGAGGTTGTCTTTTTGTCTTGTTTACGGTTTCTTTTGCTGTGCAAAAGCTTTTACGTTTCATTAGGTCCCATTTGTTTATTTTTGTTTTTATTTCCATTTCTCTAGAAGGTGGGTCAAAAAGGATCTTGCTGTGATTTATATCATAGAGTGTTCTGCCTATGTTTTCCTTGAAGAGTTTGACAGTGTCTGGCCTTACATTTAGGTCTTTAATCCATTTTGAGTTTATTTTTGTGTATGGTGTTAGGGAGTGTTCTAATTTCATTCTTTTACATGTAGCTGTCCAGTTTTCCCAGCACCACTTATTGAAGAGGCTGTCTTTTCTTCATTGTATATTCTTGCCTCCTTTATCAAAGATAAGGTGACGATATGTGCATGGGTTTATCTCTGGGCTTTCTATCCTGTTCCATTGATCTATATTTCTGTTTTTTGTGCCAGTACCATACTGTCTTGATTACTGTAGCTTTTACTTAACCATTCTGATCCTCAATTTACTACTCTCTTAAATGAGGATTGTAGTGTATCTCTTCCCTCACAGGAGTAGGTCTAAATGAAATGTTGTATGTAAATGGCTAACACAGAGACCACCACATGGAATCCACTTATTAAATAGTAGCTATATTATGATTACTATGCTTTGCTTAAGAAAACATGAAAACAGATAATGCATTTTAAAGGAACTCTCCTACACTGTTGGTGGGAATGTAAATTGGTGCAGTTACTATGTAAAACAGTATGGAAGTTCCTTAAAAAACTGAAAACAGAGTTACCATATGATCCTGCAATCCCGCTCCTGGGCATATATTTGGAGAAAACTCTAATTCAAAAAGATACATGGGTCCCAGTTTTCAAAGCAGCACTATTTACAATAGCCAAGACATGCAAGCAACCTAAATGTCCATCAACAGATGAATGCATAAAGAAGATTAATGGAATATTACTCAGACATAAAAAGAATGAAATAATGCCATTTGCAGCAACATGGATGGACCCAGAGATTATCATATTAAGTGAAGTAAGTCATCCAGAGAAAACAAATATCATATGATATCACTTATATGTAGAATCTAAAAAAAAACGATTCGGATGAACTTATTTACAAAACAGAAATAGACTCACAGACATAGAAAACAAACTTATGGTTACCAAAAGGAATAGAGGGGGTGGGAAGGAGAGATAAATTAGGAGTTTGGGATTAATATATACACACTACTATACATAAAATAGGTGAACAACAAGGATCTACTGTGTAACACAACTCTACTCAGTATCTTGTAATAACCTATAATGGAAAAGAATCTGAAAAAGAATATATATGTGTGTGTATAACTGAATCACATTGCTGTACACTTGAAACTAACACAACATTGTAAATTAACTATACTTCAATAAAAATAAATAAATAAAAATAAAAGATCCCTTTAAATAGTTTAATGCTATAAAGCAGTCTTGTCACTTAAGGGAGTAATTTTCAGTTATCCAGAAAATTAACATATGGAAAGCCTAATCTCACATGATCCTGCCATGAATATGAAGACTTGGTTTATAATACAAAATATAATCAGACACAAGTAGACAAAAAGATATATAATCAAATGCAAAAAGAAAGAATACTCTCTTCTTCTCCCCTTTACCTGGATCAAAGCAAGTTCACAAATGTCTCAGACTTAAAAGACTGCTGAACAGTTGTTGAAACTAGAACAGTCATTACACTTCTGTACGTGTAACTACACTAGCTTGGAAGTATATTTCTGCTGTTTCTTTCATGACACTTCTCTGCTTTTCGATTTAAAATCACAGAGAAAATGTGAATCCCTCCAAATATACACTTATAAATGCCAGTGATAGCTTGAGCGTCCAAAGTGAGAGGAAGGAATTCCTTTTTGAAAGAGTACAAAACTTTCTGATGACATTTATGCTATGATCATGGGGATATTCAATAGGTTTAATAGTCACAATGTTTCACAGCTTTTAGGAGGAGTGGTAGAAGAAAAGGAAGAGAAGAACAGAATAACCAGCGCTTCCCCAGTGCTTGAAAGACACTCAAGGAATACCTATTGAACTAATAAGTATGTTTATCCTAACTGGAATATTCACTGAAACCTTTAAGATCTATTTAAGATAGATAGATAGATAGATAGATAGATAGATAGATAGATAGATACGCAGATAAAATTAGGACTTGGTTCAAAAGAATCGAGTCTCTGTGTTATTCAGAACTTTGGATTTAAATGGCAGAAACAACTCAAACACATCCAAGCAAATATGAATTGTATTGGCTTATTAAGTAAAAATGCCAGCAGTTGCCTAGCTTTGGCATAGCTAAATCCAGCTGCTCAAAAATGTCCTCTCTTCATTTTTTGGCTCCCTTTCTTTTGGATTGGCTACATCTTCCAGAAGTTTCTCTCCATGTGTTAAGAGTAGATAGCCACCAGCAGCTTCAGACTTACATAGACATTTCCCTCAGAAAGACAGAGAGGCTCTCTCTTCAAACATCCAAATAATTACCTCGAAGGAACTCCAGTAAACCCTACTTGGATTAATTGGTCCTGCATTGATCATGGTGACCAATCATAATGGTTAGAAGGATTGGGCATTTTGATTTGCCACCTTGGCTCATGTGACTACAGCTGTGGAGGGAGGGAGAGGAGTGCCCTTTGATTGATAGTTTTACCAGAATCCTATGTTGAGAGAAAGGAGCAATTTCCAAAAGAGTAGGATGTAGGAGAAACAAAATAATACATGTCAACTACAGTTGCCTACTATAATTATTTTCATATCCTCTGTTGGTCCCCTCCTTGAGCCTCCAGAATATTATAGTCAGTTATTTACATGCCCCAGACCTCCTCAGGATTTACGCTTTCTCAGGATAGGGAATGTGTTTTCCTCAAAATGTGGATCACTGAACATTGTAGGCCCCCTCTAATTTAAGGGGATAACTTATACAAAATACTTTGTAAATTGTAAAGAATTATATAAATGTAAACATTTAGGGGATACATTTAATTGTCTTTAACCTTCTCAGAGAGTTGCAGACGTCGGAACTTCTGTCTCAAAATTCAGCGATCCTAGGAGATCATGCAGGACTGCTTCTGTATCTATGCTTCCTTCAACTCGTATCTTTTTATTGCTTGACTTTTTTCCTGACTTATACCATAAAGGGGCTGAAAATAAAATAACCATGTTACTACCTGGAAGTATAACTATTATAGTACCCATTGTAATGTTGTTCCTGTTCCTGGCATTGAGCAAGATACCTGGAATGTATCCACATCTGCTTTCCTTTTTGTTAGTTATCACATCTAATCTGATCTATACTGGCTCTCTCTCCCATAGATGATGTTTCTCTTAATACTCAGAATGAATTGGTTTGTGGCCAATACTCCCAATATATTTTCAGCACCTTATAAGCCATCACCACCTTGAAAGTTCCATCACCTATTTTTCTAAAATTTTATTTCTAAGCTTCTCTCTTAAGGCTTTCTGGTTATCTAAGCTTCTCTCTTAAGGCTTTCTGGTTATCATGTATTTAAAATTATGTTAAGCAGGCAAATTATAACCCTCTAAAGGAGGACCATGCTTTATACATCAGTTTTAAATCACTCACCATGCCCTGCCACAAAAAAAAAAAAATAAGACAAATGCTCCTAAAAGTGATTTTTTATTTAGCCTGAGAAAGGAAAAAGTGAGTGGAGAAAATGTGAAAACATTTCAGTAAAATAAGACCATATAGTCGAGTCTCATTAAAATGAACATTACAGCAATAGAAGCTCACTGTAATTAAGATATTGCCAAGCTCTCTCTGGACAGTGGTCAGTAGTAATGATGCCTTTTCATAACTCAGCATAACAAAGGTTTAATCCCTCAGTTCGTGTCCACTTAATTGTCAAGGGCCACCATGGAAGGGAGAAGCCTGAACAGTTGATTCTAAAGCGAAGAGTAAGTGGAAAGAGAGCAAAAAGCACCAGCTACAACAGCAAAAACGTCCTCACAAAGAAATGCTGTCAAGGGACATATGAAACATGGTAATTTTATTTTTTACAAAAGGAGGAGGAAATAAGTAATAGAATCCATGGACTCTGCCAAGAAAAAAAAGAGCTGTGACCAAAAAGATATGCTCTGTTACAAGTTACACAAAAGTTTTACCTATATCATCTCACAGGGTGTAACCATTCAACAAATTTATAAACTAGATATAATATTTTTATCACTTTGCAGATTGAGAAACTGAAATTCAGACTTCAAGTGTTTTTCCCAAGAGAGAAAGCTAGCTGTCTTCCGATTTAAATATTTTTTGCTGTTTCCATAACACCAGATCTCTTCTGTTGCCCTCCGCAAATTAACCAGATGCTTTTAAAACACTGAGACCCTATTGCCTTATAAATATAATCTCAAATTTATTACAATTTCATTTTTTGTACTTTTTTAGTTGCACCATATATATATGTGTAGGTTATAATTTTACTCCTGAAGTATTTTTCTGTAGCTCTCCTTTTAACTAGCATTATCTAAAATATAGATGGCATCTAATAACTTAGATAATGTGGATTGGAAAAAGATATAAATTACAGTTATAAAATAAAGTAAACCCAGTTTTTTTCTTATGGTAGATGCTTAATAGTATTATATACGAAGAATTGGAAAAGCATGTTATGCAGTGAAATGTGTCAGCATTGCCTACAATCAGATAATTTAGATCTAACACAAGCTTTATCATCAATTTGCAGCAGAGATGAGAAATAAGGGCAGAAGGAAAAGTCTACGTAAATGTGCAGGCATGAAAGGAGGCCTCAATGAGCTTACATCATAATTATAAAGACAAGGGAGATCCACTTAAAAAATTCATTATGTCTCTCCTTTCAAGGTCATATAACTAGGGAGGAAGTGGCCTCAAAGACATAAGTTCCATTATTTCAATCATCTTTATGATATAGGCTACTCAGAACCTCTCAATTCAGTACATTGGACAGCATCATCACTTAAAAAAAAAAAAAAAAAAAAAAAAAAAAAGAGAGAGCCATCTACTGGCCAGGAACTGAGCAGTCTTGGTACACTATTGGTTGGAGTTTCAAATCTTCAGATCCTAAAATGAAGAAGAGTCTGGAGGCTATAGGCTCTTTGGTGGGGCTAACGGCAGACTCTGGGAGGGCTCATGCCAAGGAGTGCTTCCCAGAACTTCTGCTGCCAGCGTCCTTGCCCTCACAGTGAGCCACAGCTGCCCCCCACCTCTGCAAGGAGACCCTCCAACACTAGCAGCTGTGTGGCTGACAGGGTCTTGGTGCTCCAGCCAGGTGTCAGGCCTGAGCCTCTGAGGTGGCAGAGCCAAGGTAAGGACATTGGTCCACCACAGACCTCCCAGCCCCACATAATATCAATCGGCAAAAGCTCTCCCAGAGATCTCCATCTCAACACTAAGCCAGCTCCACTCGATGACCAGCAAGTTCCAGTGCTGGACACCCCATGCCAAACAACTAGCAAGACAGGAGCACAATCCCATCCATTAGCAGAGAGGATGCCTAAAATCATAAGATCACAGACATCCCAAAACACACCACTGGACGTGGTCCTGCCCACCAGAAAGACAAGATCCAGCATCATCCATCAGAACACAGGCACCAGTCCCCTCCACCAGGAAGCCTACACAACCCACTGAACCAACTTGACCCACTGGGGGCAGACACCAGAAAAAACAGGAACTATGAACTGGCAGCCTGCAAAAGGGAGAGCACAAACACAGTAAGTTAAGCAAAATGAGAAGACAGAGAAATACACAGCAGATGAAGGAGCAAGGTAAAAACCCACCAGACCAAACAAATGAAGAGTAAATAGGCAGTCTACCTGAAAAACAATTCAGAGTAATACTAGTAAAGATGATCCAAAATCTTGGAAATAGAATGCAGAAAATACAAGAAACGTTTAATAAGGACATAGAAAAACTAAGGAGCAAACAAACAATGATGAACAACACAATAAATGAAATTAAAAATTCTCTAGAAGGATCAATAGCAGAATAACTGAGGCAGAAGAAAGGATAAGTGACCTGGAAAATAAAATAGTAGAAATGACTATCACAGAACAGAATAAAGAAAAAAGAATGAAAAGAATTAAGGACAGTCTCAGAGACCTCTGGGACAACATTAAAGGCACCAGCATGTGAATTATAGGGGTCCCAAAAGAAGAAGAGAAAAAGAAAAGGACTGAGAAAATATTTGAAGAGATTATAGTTGAACAATTCCTTAATATGGGAAAGGACAAGTCAATCAAGTCCAGGAAGCACATACAGGATAAATCCAAGGATAAACATGCCAAGACACATATTAATCAAACTATCAAAAATTAAATACAAAGAAAAAATATTAAAAGCAGCAAGGGAAAGGCAACAAATAACAAACAAGGGAATCCCCATAAGGTTAACAGTTGATCTTTCAGCAGAAACTCTGCAAGCCAGAAGGGTGTGGCCAGAAGGGTGTGGCACACATTTAAAAGGGAAAAAACCTACAACCAAGAAAGGGAAAAACCTACAGCCAAGATTACTCTGCCGAGCAATGATCTCGTTCAGATTCAATGGAGAAATTAAAACCTTTATAGACAAGTAAAAGCTAAGAGAATTCAGCACCACAAAACCAGCTTTACAACAAATGCTAAAGGAAATTCTCTAGGCAGGAAACACAAGAGAAGGAAAAGACCTACAATAACAAACCCAAAACAATTAAGAAAATGGTAATAGGAACATACATATCAATAATACCTTAAATGTAAATGGATTAAATGCTCCTACCAAAAGACAAAGACTGACTGAATGGATATGAAAACAAGTACCATATATATGTTGTCTACAAGAGACCCATTTCAGACCTAGGGAAACATACACACTGAAAGTGAGGGGCTGCAAAAAGATATTCCATGCAAATAGAAATCAAAAGAAAGCTGGAGTAGCAATTCCCACATCAGACAGAATAGACTTTAAAATAAAGACTACTACAAGAGATAAAGAAGGACACTACATAATGATCAAGTGATCAATCCAAGAAGAAGATGTATAACAATTGTAAATATTTATGCACCCAACATAGGAGCACCTCAAAACATGAGGGAAATGCTAACAGCCAAAAAAGGGGAAATCGACAGTAACACAATCATAGTAGGGGAATTTAACACCCCACTTTCACCAATGGACAGATCATCCAAAATGAAAATAAATAAGGAAACACAAGCTTTAACTGACACATTAAACAAGATGGACTTAATTGATATTTATAGGACATTCCATCCAAAAACAACAGAATACACTTTCTTCTCAAGTGCTCATGGAACATTCTCCAGAATAGATCATATCTTGGGTCACAAATCAAGCCTTGGTAAATTTAAGAAAATTGAAATCATATCAAGTATCTTTTCCGAACACAAAGCTATAAGACTAGATATCAATTACAGGAAGAAAACTGTAAAAAATATAAATACATGGAGGCTAAACAATACACTATTAAATAACCAAGAGATAACTGAAGAAATCAAAGAAGAAATCAAAAAATACCTAGAAACAAATGACAATGAAAACACGATGACCCAAAACCTATGGAATGCAGCTAAAACATTTCTAAGAGGGATGTTTAAAGCAATACAATCCTACCTCAAGAAACAAGAAAAATCTCAAATAAACAACCTAACCTTACACCTAAAGCAATAAGAGAAAGAAGAACAAAACAACCCCAAAGTTAGCAGAAGGAAAGAAATCATAAAGATCAGAACAGAAATAAATGAAAAAGAAATGAAGGAAATGATAGCAAAGATCAATAAAACTAAAAGCTGGTTCTTTGAGAAGATAAACAAAATTGATAAACCATTAACCAGACTCATCAAGAAAAAAAGAGAAAAGACTCAAGTTAACAGAATTAGAAATGAAAAAGGAGAAGTAACAACTGACACTGCAGAAATACAAAGGATCATGAGAGATTACTACAAGCAACTCTATGACAATAAAATGGACAACCTGGAACAAATGGACAAATTCTTAGAAAAGCACAAGCTTCTGAGACTGAACCAGGAAGAAATAGAAAATATAAACAGACCAATCATAAGCAATGAAATTGAAACTGTGATTAAAAATCTTCCAACAAACAAAAGCCCAGGACCAGATGGCTTCACAGGCGAATTCTATCAAACATTTAGGGAAGAGCTAACACCTATCCCTCTCAAACTATTCCAAAATATAGTAGAGGGAGGAACACTCCCAAACTCATTCTACAAGGCCAGCATCACCCTGATACCAAAACCAGATAAAGATGTCACCATAAAAGAAAACTACAGGCCAATATCACTGATGAACATAGATGCAAAAATCCTCAACAAAATACTAGCAAACAGAAAACAACAGCATGTTAAAAGGATCATACACCATGATCATGTGGGGTTTATCCCAGGAATGCAAGGATTCTTCAATATATGCACATCAATCAATGTGATAAACCATATTAACAAACTGAAGGATAAAAACTATATGATAATCTCAATAGATGCAGAAAAAGCTTTTGAAAAAATTCAACACCATTTATGATAAAAGCCCTCCAGAAAGTAGGCATAGAGGGAACTTACCTCAACATAATAAAGGCCATACATGACAAACCCACAGCCAACATCATTCTCAATGGTGAAAAACTGAACCCATGACCACTAAGATCAGGAAAAAGACAAGGTTGCCCACTCTCACCACTATTATTCAACATAATTTTGGAAGTTTTAGCCACAGCAATCAGAGAAGAAAAAGAAATTAAAGGAATCCAAATCGGAAAAGAAGAAGTAAAACAGTCACTGTTTGCAGATGACATGATACTATACATAGATAATTCTAAAGATGCTACCAGAAAACTCCTAGAGCTAATCAATGAATTTGGTAACGTAGCAGGCTACAAAATTAATGCACAGAAATCTCTTGCATTCCTATACACTAATGATGAAAAATCTGACATAGAAATTAAGGAAAAACTCCCATTTACCACTACAACATAAAGAATAAAATACCTAGGAATAAACCTATCTAAGGAGACAAAACAACTGTATGCAGAAAACTATAAGACACTGATGAAAGAAATTAAAGATGGTAAAAAAAGATGGAGAGATATACCATGTTCCTGGATTGGAAGAATCAACATTGTGAAAATGACTATACTACCCAAAGCAATCTACAGATTCAATGCAATGCCTATCAAAGCACCAATGGCATTTTTTCACAGAACTAGAACAAAAAATTTCACAATTTGTATGGAAACACAAAAGACCCTGAAGAGCCAAAGCAATCTTGAGAAAGAAAAATGGAGCTGGAGCAATCAGGCTCCTGGACTTCACACTATACTACAAAGCTACAATAATCAAGACAGTATAGTACTGGCACAAAAACCAGAAATATAGATCAATGGAACAGGATAGAAAGCCCAGAGATAAACCCATGCACATATGGTCACCTTACCTTTGATAAAGGAGGCAAGAATGTACAATGGAGAAAAGACAGCCTCTTTAATAAGTGGTGCTGGGAAAACTGGACAGCTACATGTAAAAGAATGAAATTAGAATACTCCCTAACACCATACACAAAAATAAACTCAAAATGGATTAAAGACCTAAATGTAAGGCTAGACACTATAAAACTCTTAGAGGAAAACATAGGCAGAACACTCTATGACATAAATCACAGCAAATCACAGCAAGATCCCTTTTGACCCACCTTCTAGAGAAATGGAAATAAAAACAAAAATAAACAAATGGGACCTAATGAAACATAAAAGCTTTTGCACAGCAAAGGAAACCATAAACAAGACAAAAAGACAACCTCAGAATGCGAGAAAATATTTTCAGAGGAAGCAACTGACAAAGGATTAATCTCCAAAATATACAAGCAGCTCATGCAGCTCAATATCAAAAAAACAAACAACCCAATCCAAAAATGGGCAGAAGATCTTAATAGACATTTCTCCAAAGAAGATATACAGATTGCCAACAAACACATGAAACAATGATCAACATCATTAATCATTAGAGAAATGCAAATCAAAACTACAATGAGGTATCACCTCACACCGGTCAGAACAGCCATCATCAAAAAGTCTACAAACAATAAATCCTGGAGAGGGTGTGGAGAAAAGGGAACCCTCTTGCACTGTTGGTGGGAATGTAAATTGATACAGCCACTATGGAGAACAGTATGGCGGTTCCTTAAAAAACTAAAAATAGAACTACCATGTGACCCAGCAATCCCACTACTGGGCACATACCCAGAGAAAACCATAATTCAAAAAGACACATGTACCCGAATGTTCATTGCAGCACTATTTACAATAGCCAGGACATGGAAGCAACCTAAGTGTCCATCGACAGAGGACTAGTTAAAGATGTGGCACATATATACAATGGAATATTACTCAGCCATAAAAAGAAATGAAATTGATTTATCTGTAGTGAGGCGGATGGACCTAGAGTCTGTCATACAGAGTGAAGTAAGTCAGAAAGAGAAAAACAAATACCATATGGTAACACATATATATGGAATCTAAAAAAAAAAAAAAAGGTTCTGAGGAACCTAGGGGCAGGACAGGAATAAAGACGCAGACATAGAGAATGGACTTGAGGACACTGGGATGGGGAAGGGCAAGCTGAGAGGAAGTGAGAGATTGGCATGGACATATATACACTACCAAATATAAAATATATATCTAGTGGGAAGCAGCCGCATAGCACAGGGAGATCAGCTCAGTGCTTTGTGACCACCTAGAGGGGTGGTATAGGGAGGGTGGGAGGGAGATGCAAGAGGGAGGGGATATGGGGATATATGTATACATATAGCTGATTCACTTTGTTATACAGCAGAAACTAACACACCATTGTACAGCAATTATATTCCAATAAAGGTGTTTTAAAAAATTAAAATAAAATAAAATGAAGGAGATAAATAAAATTCTTTTTAATATTCCTTATTCTGCGGACACTTTTTTTTTCATCATGGTGAGATCTACAGATACTCATTTCAGTTCCCTCAAACAGGACAAGCCAGTTCATTCTGCCCTTGACAAAGGTAACTGATTTGAGCACAACAGTTCTCTTCTCTTGGGCTCTCGTCAGTTCTATATGATCCTGCCATAGTAATTGCTTTACAGATAAAGAGAGCACAAAAAATGGCTAAGCTTTCAAGTTTCCCAGAGTTTCAAATGCCTTGAAGTTCCAATTCTGATGTTGCTAATGTATCTTCCCAGGCAACCTCTGATAATGTGTTAAGTAAATATTTGGTGATTGAATGTTGAAGGAAATTTTGTAAGTGAGGTGAACTGAGTAGATATGTGTATCTACATTTTCCCTGTGGATATAATTTCATAGCCTAACTGAGCCAGTTAAATGAACAAGTGATATGATTCCACCTGAAATTCTCTTTCCTCTGCACTAAACTATTTCCCTTTTTAAGAAAAGTAATTAAAAAGAAACCATGTGCCCTGACCCAGCCACCCTTCCTTAGTATATATTCCATGCAACTAGTCCTAGAAAATGTCCTAGTTGCTTGAAGAAATAATCATGGTAACATTCATAGTGGTCAAATTTTCACCATCGGTCATAAAAATTCTTACATTTGTACATCAATTTCTAGAGGGAAAACAGATCAGACGGGGGTAAACCTAAGATAGTAAGTTAGTTTCTAGAGTAGGTACTTGTACTTAAGATTTTGATGAAAGATTCTCTGATAATGTTTATGATCTCTCGCTATTGGTATTCTTCAGGAATACCTTGTTTTGCAAGCATGCATAAATTAAGCACTTCTGTACTTGAGACATTATCTCAATGGATTCTTACGTAACCATATAAAAAAATTAAGGCAGGAATCAGTTACCCCATTTTAAGGATGAACAAACTGAAGCTCAGAGAAATCAATTAACTTCTCAAAGTCACATAACTAATGTGTGCAAGAACTGGGTGTCAAGCCCAGTGCCACTGACTCAAGCCCTATTCTACACCACTATTCCTCACGTACCTATGGACACACATATCAGACACACCTCCTCCACTTGCCTCTCTTTTCATGTGTTCACAGATGCTGCAGTGCATTTTCACTTCCTTTTCCAGTGCTGAAGTGAAGATAAGGATAGGCAGGTGGACAGGTGGACATAGTGTGCTTTCTGGAATGGTATTTAATCGTGTGCACAAACTGGTTTTAGCCAATAATGCTTAATTTTTGAACTTTAAAATTGCTATATGTGTGAACAATAATAATTGCAATTGATAGTAAAATACTATTTCACTTGCAATATTTGCTCTAAAATGCTCTGACAACAGGTATCAACTTGAGGAATCATCTCCCTATCACAGTTTTGCCCCCACCAAATTAACTTTCACATTGCGAAACTCTGGTCTTGCTTTCCATTTCTAAAACTTCCCCATGGCTCTCTATTGTCCTCAGGGTAAAGAATAAACTCCTTAGGATGATCTTCCACCCATCCATGAACTAATCATCCTTTCCTCTCCAAACCCCTTCTCCAACGCTCTCCTTTCTCCTTCCAGCTAAAATGAACAACTTTGCAGTTACCCAGGACAGCACATAGCATTTTACATCACCATGCCTTTGCCTATAACCTCCCTTCTTTCTAAAAGGTCTTTTTGTGCCTTTGCTATCTGAAAACTCTACTCTTTCTTCAAACCCAGTTCAAGCATCTGTCTGTATAACTCCTTGAGCATCTTCCTGCTCCTCCACAAAACAGCGTTGATGATTCTCTCCTTTGTGCATATCTAGATTCGAGTTAACTATTAGGTTCTATGTTGGCACCTATCACAGGATTTTGTCATCAGTTGTTAATGTGTATCCTTCCATGTTTTATCTTATTGCCCCTGTTCTTAGCACAATACATAGCAAAATATTGCAGGTGCTCAATAAATGTTTACCGAATGATCAATAAATGCATGAATACCCATTTAACAGATGGGTATTCTAAGGAAACATATGGGTAGCTAATAAAACAGAAACTCTTGATTTTTTTCAAGGGCACAACCATCTGAAGATGAAATGTTACCTTATCTGGTCCTTCCTATACCCTGTTCTAACTAATATTAATGAAAGATTACCAAGGATCTCAAACATATGACCTCAGTATGTAATAACATAGTTACTTAGAACCTTATACCTAATGAGAATAGAAAAGGAGATTTATTCATCTTAAGCAAAATTCTAGTGCCATCTCTTCTGTGCTTGAGCAAGACTTGTAATCTTATGCATTTTTGTTGTTGATACACTTTTCATACCCCCTCTTCAGTTCTGCATCTTTAAAAATATTGATAAAATAGCAAGATGAAACAAAGGGAAACTCCAGTGTTTTCAGGCAAATATGGATCCTTTGGATAATAAATGACCTTATTCACTCCAGACTCAGTCCTCTGAACACCACTTACATAGTAAGAAATGCAATCACCAAATCTGAAGAACCTCATTTAGACATAGTATGAAAGGTTATGATTTTGAAGAATAAAATCTAAACAAAAGCTTGAAAAAACTAAAAGAAATAGATCTAGCACCTAGTTCACTAATTTTATAATTGAATGCCTATTTTAAGTGTTCTTTTTTGATCATTTACTTACAAATTCATATAACAATATGGGAGGTTCTTCAGAAATGTTGTGGACATTGTGTGGGTTATAATGCAAATATAACCAGAAATATAAATATTTCAGAAATATTTATATACATATATATTTGAGGAAAGAAATATTTTAAATAACAACTTCCAAGTTTGTAATTTCCACAGCTGTATCTCATAAAAATGTAAATTTTTGGTCAGAAGTTTTTCCCCAATTTAGAGGTCACATTCTCAAATTCTGCCAGCTTTTCTCTGTCACCCTAAGCTCATATAAATCAGATGAGTAGCATGACTAAAATATTTGAATTGCTTTCTTATTATAGGCATGATCATGCACTCAGCAGATCATGGATTATTCAGTTTTGCAAATACAGGTGGAAATCATTCAATAGGTCACTTTTTTCAAATGACCTCCTCCAACATCCATCACTAATTCCTCTTCAAGTTAATTTACACCGAACTTTCCTCTGCAGAATGATGTGTTTTCTTCTTTATCATTTTTCTATGTCTCCTTTAGATCTTCCAGAAATAGAGGACTTTTTATATGACTTTGTTTATATGTACATTTATAAGACATAAACAATAATTTCTCTTGGTGCAGAGAAAAGACCTGAATTAAATATTATTTTTACCGCTAAATAGTTGAGTGGCCATAAGCAAGTTATTTAACTTTTCTGAAACTCGGTTTCTCAATGGTAAAATTTATGATTGAAAGAGATGATGTATATAAAATTTGGGGTACAAAATAAGAACTCAATGATCTTAGCCCTCTTTCAAGATGGAATAATTTTCTATATGTACAATTGATAATAGGAGGAAAGAGAAATAATGTGCTCTGAGTTCAGTATAATATATTGTTTAGAACTTTAAGTGAACTGTCTTAAAGTGCACATTATTTACTTGATGGATGAAGTGGCTGTCAGAGTTATTAATACATATTAAAATACATGTTTCAGAAATAAAAAAATTCTTATAAAAATTGCTATTATACTGACAGGATAATTGACTGTTTAAAATATGCTCTATCTGCTACTTGCATTTCACAAAGTAGTGTAAGCAATTACATTATATTCTTTGGCTAATCCTATACTAATCATTGACTAAATCTTAGTTTCTCATCTAAACCGGAATTAAGTTATACAAATATAAAAAGGAAACTCAATAATGGTAAGTTTCAGTCTCTTTTTGGCTGAGAACTTATCAAAAATATTATTTAATTCAGTAGTTGGAGATGGTATCTGTGACCATAATGACTCAGTTCAGAAATCTGAAGTATTATTTTCAAATATGACTGAGTCACAAAACGTTAGAACAATAATGATTTGCCTTTCATTAGAACTTTCACCACGATGACCTCAAGAGGATAGACTTCGGAAGCAGAAGATAAATTTCCTTCTCAAGACTAAAATTTACTAGCTGTGTACTCCTGGAAAGTTACTTAACCTTTCTGAGCCTCAGAACTCTCATTTATAAGAATGGGAATAATCTATATCCTACTCTCTTCACAGGGCTACTTTGAGGAACAAATGAGATAATGCGCATAAAAGCACTCAGAAGACTCTGAAACACTAAAACAGGAAGGAAGAAACGAGGCAGAGATAGTGGCTCCCTTCTTTGAGTTCCCATAGCAGGCTATTCACTGCACTCCATAGTATTATAATTATCTGCTCTCATGGCCTGAAAGTGAAACTATGGCAGGAGGAGCGTAGAAACCTGGGATCTATGAAGCTCTAGACTAAACCATGTGCTCTCAGCAGCCAGGTAAACCTGGTTGAAATCAATTATTTAACCAGAAATAGTGTTATTTCTGTGATATTCTGTAATGTCCAACTTCTACAAGGCAACTAACAAAGGAGATATACAGGGAAAAAAAAGGCAGCTAACCAAGAGGTTGTCCTGGCTGATGGGGTTAACACCTCTGCTTCAAGAAGGTGATGAAAGGGGTAAGCTCATGGTTTTTACATCCCAGGCAACAGACAAGGTTAATGGCACCAGAGTAGTCCACTGCTCACCATAAAAATCCCTGAGCAAGAATGAGAAATTGGTCCAAGTTTCAAGTAGTAAAGGATTCTTACATTTATAGGCTAAGATAAATTGGTGAGGCTTAGTGGGAGATATTGCCCCAGGTAATAGTTGTTCTGATGTTACAGGAGAGAGCCTGTTCAACCTCACGTATGTTCTCTCTCCTTCCTTCCCTCTCCAAGAACCAAAGTTTGTATTGAAAAACCATCCCTATTTCCTGATTTGGGACTGAATAGTCTAATTTTTATTATATTAATATCATGTAAGCAGGACCTACTCAAATACACTCTCTTGATAAAAGGGTGAGTTAATTATTACACCTGTTGTTTTGCACGGGCAAAAGATTTCAAATATCTCCCTCCATCCTCCTCAAAAAACAAACAAACAGAAACCATCTGAGGCAAAACCATTGTTTATATACTGTATTTGTGTGTACCCACCACTGTTGTTACTTCTAACAAGGAGTGTCTGTCTGCCAACATTTTCAGATTTAGCAGCAGGGCTCTTCTTGACAGACTATGAGAGGGGTCCACAGAAGAAAATCCATCATCTGATTAAGGCTTTCAGGCAAATTAAAACTCTCTGAACAGGGTCCTCTTTCCTTCACGTAGATTTCAGTGAACAGAAAGCAGATTATCTCTCCAGGCAATTATCAACTCTAAAAGTGCTTGTGGTTTTAAGACTTTGGCAGAACTTGTTGAAAACATCATCATCATAATACACTTGTACAAGCTCTAAGTTCAGTGGCTCTTTTGTACCACATGATGCATGATGAAATTTATGAAGGCCTGTTTTCCCCACTAAGGCTCATTTCTTTTTTTTTTTTTCCACAGAGCCAATCTGCATCACTTAAGTCCAAACTATTACATTAACCATCCTTTTCACTAGACTAGAGAACTTCTTTTTAATTGTCCATATCATGGCCACCATGCATCAAAGGTAGGATCATTATTTTCCACTTATTTTCTCTTCTAGAGACCCAAATTCTTATAGGAGAAGCTTTTAGAATTAGGAAGAGGAGAGAATCAGAGACTGGGAGCAGATTTCGTAAGCAGCAATTTGATCTGGGTCTTTGAATATACCAAGCCTGGGACACTTCATATAATACCATATTTAGGGTTCAGTCTGACTTGCTTTCCATACAGATGTAGGGTGGACTAAATGGGACTTGATCCAGAGATTTGGGCATCCGATGAAAGTTGCCTGAAATAATTTTGCATTTTTATTATTAAAGCAATATAATGTTAGTTTTCTGGGGTACTGTCGTCTTGCTTAAAACATGTATAAACTGCTTTATTAGAGATTATAGCACTATTGGGAGAGAAAGCAAGAGTGATCATTTATATGATAATATGAGCTGATAATTTAGGAATGATTCATTCTCATAAATGTTCCAACATGTGTGTAAGTTTATTACTTACATAAGTCCCATTCAGAAAGTAAGGCCTTTTATAAAGCAATCTTTAATTGACTTTTTTTTTCTATGTGGTAGAGAGGCATATAAAACTTAGTGAGATTTTAGGGTGTGAGGATTGCCACAGCTCTCCTTCCTGCTGTTTCTCTGCTCTGTGCTCTTTGCCTCATTCACACAGACTGGAGTAGCTCGCATGGGCACATTAATGGAGCAAGAGGGGATTTTGTGAAGGGAATTCAAGTGTGGAATGGGGATCTGACTAGATGAATTCTAACTTTTTTTCCAACCCTGACTTTCTCCTGTCCTAAACAGGAGTTGTAAACAATTTCCAGCTGCAAAGACCTGCAGAGATCCAAATCAAAAAAGAATGTTGTGATATGTCATTGGACAGAAAAAAAGATAATGATTGTGGTTGTAGGTCAGACAAGGAGTCTAAGGATGTACTATTCTGGTCAACATTTTATTTCAGCCTAAAATAAATCCTGGGTCTTTAAAAGTCAATTTTTGAAGGCAGACTCATGTTACAATCTTTCTCAGAAAATGAGGGATGGGGGGGAGGAGTTTCTAGAAGCATGTAAAAACGTTTAAAAATCCTACCGTATTTTTTCAGATAGATACAAATATATTTTCTCTAAACATTTTTCTTTTCAATGTTTTTCTAGTGGCCCAAGTTATATATGACTACATGTCCTTTACATTACCTTCACAAGAGATAACCATTGCTAAAATGTTATTGAATTTTATTTTCTGTATTTATGTATATCTTGTGTCAGAGTTTTTAATTTTTATAGCCAAATATGATTTCAAGATTATAAAATTATTCTCCTATACTTTTTCTAAGACAGTATAGTTTTTTTGTGTTTAGAATTTTAGTCTACCCGAAATTTGTTTTCAATGATATGAAAGGAATAGTCCTTTTATTTTTTTCCAAATGGGTATAATAAAATAGTCTCTTCTTCCTTTACTGATTTGAAATGCCACATTTATCATATAAACATCATAGATGGGATGAAGGGCATGATCTGCACCCTATTCTGCTCCATTGGTCTATTTATCTATCCCTCTACTGATCTGTATGGGTGTTAACTTCTTGGGTTTTTGTACTATATCTTTCTATTTACTAGGGAAAATCTTTAACCATTTTGACAGATAACTCCTAATAAATTTTCCAGCAGAGATGAATTATCCCAGGTTGAACTAAGGCCTGGGAAGTGTTAGGAAATAGAGGGTAGAAGAAGGACCCCTGGGGTCCAAGGATCTTTCTCCCTCAATAAACAGAATTTGGTGGGTTGACTATATTTTCCAGTGATCTTTCTGTGGGAGGTGTCCAGGGACTATACCCGACCCGCTAGGAGATGGCAGGTAACAGAGCATCTGCACAGGCAGGAAAGTATTCTCAACCAGATTCAGTCCCTGCCTTTGAGGAGCACATAGCATAGCAGGGAAAGGCACCCAGATAGAAAAGGTTCTCATTCCAACTAGAAGTTGAATGATAGGTTAAAAGCCCTGTCACCATCACCTGAGGTAAAAGCAGAAGATCCTTATCAGTGAATAACTCATTTAACTAATGGGATAGATAAATGATTTTCAGGAAACTTTGAGCAGGGAGATGGCAGAAAGTAACTAGAACTCTGTCCATTGAGTATGTTAGCAAACCTCAAATGAAAGCTTCTTCATTTACTTCTCACCACGTATTCCTCCATGGAAGCAAACTGGTTTTTGTAGAAAGGGATCCTTGTTAAAATAATGTTATTAAATGTTTATTATGTACCAGAAACACACCCAAACTTAAGTGTGTGTCTGTATATATGTAATTTTTAATTTTAGAATTTATCATTTTATTTAACATATCTATATATCTTGTGTGTGTGTGTGTGTGTGTGTGTGTGTACACATCTTCATTTATTCATGACAAGCACCCTGGGAGGAAGCTATTACGACTTTCATTTCACATCTGAAGACACTGAGGCTCAGCTACATAGCACTGTCACTCTACTTAGAGGACCTTAGGCATCTACTGCACTCCTCTAAGCCTCAGACTCCTCATAGAGAAAACACGGGATCTATGCAAAGGACCGTCATGAGCAATTTATGAGATAATGGGTATAAAACATGTAGCACAGGGCCTGGGCGCATAGAAAGTGCTCAACAGCTAATAACTCTTCAGGTCACACAACTATTAAATGACCAAACAGAGTCTATGTGTATAAAGTGATTCCCCCTTGGGCTCAAATCAAACACTAAATACTTATTGGATTGGTTTTGTTTTTTTTTAACCATCTCCTGCAGGAAGAACAAAAAAAGGTACTTTAGTAGAAAGAAAGGTAAGTTTATCCAAAAAGACAATTATTTAAAATATAAGCTCATTATGAAACAAATATAACAGATTTTTACTCTAGCACTTCAACAGCTCAGCGTTCACCTTCCAAGCTATCTAATCAGGTGAGCAGGTTTCCAGACCCCAGATTTCTGACAGAAGCACTAAAAATTACTCAATTTTGCTAGCATACTTGGCCCTACCTGAGCCCACATTCAAACTCGGAAGCCTGTGCTGATCCAAATGGATACAGCCTCTGCACCCCACAGACCATCCCCACCTCTTATCCCCACAGACAACTGCAGTGGCTCAGAGATGGCCCAGACATCCCAGGGGCTCAGACATGGCTTTTGCAGCTGAGCCCAGCCAGGATCCATTCACATCTGAAAAGGGACTGTGTGAGGCGACCCAGAAGGGCATGACCAGGTCAGGTCAGAACGTTATAACCTGGGGCCAGAGTAGGCATTCAGTAAGTGCTTGCTAGTTAATTGACTGAAGTGGCAAGTGAAAGCTTGGACCCAGAACTCCACTCTGCCATTCTCTAAAGCAAGAGGCCTGAAGACAGTCATAACCTTTTAAATTGTTGATTTTGAGCTGGGAATCTTTCTAATGATCTTCTTATCTAAACCTACAAAGAGGTGAGATCGAATCAGATCTGTTCGTATATCAACACACTAAAAATGACTGGCCCAAAAGAGTGACAGTGAGAGGGAAGGGTTGGCATGAGATTAAAATGTTATCCTATTGAGATTTGGAAAGGTTTCACAGAGAAACTGCATCTAACCGCTTTCATTCTTCTTCTTATTCCTCTTCCCTCTCTCTTGTTTGTTGCTAGAAGGTCATAGTGACAGTCAGATGAGAGGATAGAAGGGAGAATGGATTTTTCAAGAAGAGTGGGTGGAACAATTTTATCTGTCCTTTTGTCCCTCCCTCTTTTCTCCCCTTCATAAACACACTATGCCACTCAAATAGAACATCAGTTTGGTTGACATTGGATTTAAGAAAAGGAGGAGCTCTTCAAATTTTTAAACTTTTCAATTTTCAAAAAGGGATACTTTTCTCTGTTTTATATTTATAATTTTAGTTTCTGTCATAACACAACATATAGCATAATCACATTAAGATTTGTTTTGGAAAATTAAAAGAAAAAGATTACCCATTGTCCAACTACTTGGAAATAATAATAGCTGATATTTATTGAGAATTTTCTGTGTGCCAGGCACTTCACCAAGAGCTTTATGCATTAGCTTTTTTAATCCTCACAGCAACATTGTGAAGCACTGTTATCTCCCATCTTTAGTTAAAATTAAGGCACAGAGTACTTGAGTAACTTGCCCAGAGTCACACAGCTTATAACTGGTAAAAATAGTATTCAAACCCAGAAGTCTGATTCCAATGCCCAAGCCCTCAACCACCCTACTGTCATCTAATACTTTAATTACTTTTTAAAATAGAGTTGAAACCATACTGCACTTACAATTTTGGAGAGGACTAGTATACTCTTTTTCCCCAAAACAGGGAGATTTCCTAGTCCTTATTTGAATGAAAGAAAAGGCAAGTCTATTAACTTTATTTCAAAATTTCTATGATGTTGCATGAGCCACTAAGAAACAAAGAACATAAGATTAGTGACCAAAAGTAAATTACTTCAAAATTTCGTCTAGGAAGCATAAAAAAATGGTACAGTCTAGAATGGAGAAGAGGATGATATCTCATGAATCACCTTCTGATGGGTCTTTATTTATTTTAATTTTTTATTTTTATTCTATTTTAAGTGTTATATTCCATTTATAGCTATTATAAAATATTGGCTTTATTTACTGTTTTGTACAATATATCCTTGTAGCTTATTTTATAATAGCTTGTACCTCTTAATCCTCTACCCCTATATTGCTCCTCCCTCCTTCCCTCTCCCCACTGGTAACCAGTAGTTTGTTCTCTATATCTGTGAGTCTGCTTCTTTTTTTATTATATTCACTAGTTTGTTGTATTTTTTAGATTCCACATATAAGTGATATCATTCAGTATTTGTCTTTGTCTTATTTCACTTAGCATAATGCCTTCCAAGTCCATCCATGATGCTGCAAATGGCAAAATCTCATTATTTTTTACGGCTGAGTAGTATTCCATTGTATATATCTACCACATCATCTTTATCTATTCATCCGCTGATGGACACTTAGATTGCTTCCATATCTTGGCAATTGTAAGTAATGCTGCTATGAACATTGGGGTACATGTGTCTTTTTGAATTAGTTTCTTTCGGATTTATAACCAGGAGTGGAACTGCTGGGTCATATGGTAGTTCTATTTTTAGTTTTTGAGAAACCTCCATACTGTTTTCCACAGTGGCTGCACCAATTTACATTTGATGGGTCTTTATTTAAAGTAATTCTCACAGTCAGTCCCACATATCTAAAAACTACCAGAGAAAACTCTCCAACTTCCCCATATATAATCAATATGCAATGGTTAAAATCAATAAAAATTCATTCGAAGAGTCGACATATTTATGGGCCTGCCAAAAGCAAGAGCTGACTGTTAAGTTTCATACCCTTTGTTGTTGAATTGCACTGATTGCCAGGTGTTCATTGCTTGTCCCTTTTTCAGCGCTCACTCCTTTTCTAGAACCATCAACTCTACGCAGGGAGCTTCAAGATATGCAAATGGAGCTCATGGCCTCCACTTCCTCCAAAAATACTTCCTGTGCTCAGCCCTGGACCTTCCTTGGAAGAGGTAGCACCCCCTATCTCTCCTTGCTTTAGACCAGTTTTCCCAAAGAAACCCATATTGAAAATAGCAGCTCTTAGTCAGTCTTTCCCGTGAGTACAAAGAGGCCGTCCAGCATGAATTTATACAGTGGACCCTTGAATCCACGTATAACTTATAGTCAGCCTTCCTTATCTGAGATTCCTCCACACCCCAAGATTCAATCAACCATGGACCATGTAGTACCATAAAGTATTTACTATTGAAAAATATCCACATATACGTGGACTGACCACAGTTCAAACCCATGTTATCAAGAATCATCTGTAATCTTGTGACTCTATCAAAGGTTGAAGGGCAGCTTGGCCTCTGGGGGAGAGTGCTGGTACCTGGGTGCTAAGCTCGACTTTAAGGCATTATCCCTTCCCTGCTACAGGCAAATCTCTTAACTTCTTTGGTCATAGTCACTGCTCTGAAAAATAAAGACATTGATTCAAACAGTGCTTTCCTGTGACACCCTGGGGATCTGATGTAGGGTATCAGGTCTGCCAGTCGGCAGGCTGCAAAGATCAGACCAAGCATTTCCTTATGTCCTAGCTTCATTCAGAGCAACTCTGCCTTTATCTTTTTATATTTGGGAATTCTATATAAACTTAGCTTGAAAAAAGGATTCTGCAGCTAATTTTCTTTGTAAAAATTACTGGATGACATGATTCCTAAAGTCTGTTTCAGTCCTATGTGATTTTTTAAAATAATAACCCAATTGAAGTTTGTATATGTCTATGCAAGGGTAAGACAGTGCATCCCCCTCAGATCTGTAGCATACATTATTTTCCAGAAAACTTTTTTTTTTTCATTTTGGTTTTACTGGCAATATTTATGGAGGGTCTGAATTATCTTAATCACACCAGCAGCTATAGATCTAGTTCAGGGTACATAATGCACCATCTCTCACTCTCAGCCCTTAAGCAAAGCATTTCCAAAGGCATAGATTGACCACATTATTTCAGACTCTGGGAAACCAAGAGTTCTAGATGGAACACTGATCAGCCTCTGCCTCGCCCAATGGACTGATCACATATGTTTTCCTAAGACAGATGTTCACTGAGGACACAGACATCATTTAACGTTTATGCTTATCTCAGACTCTCTTAAGGAATGACACATATGTGAAATACATCAAAATTAGGAGAGCTTGATACTCAAATTGCTGGAAAGGGATGGTTGGATTTGCAATTTTCATGTTATATTGGCACCAGCCATGAAGGATTCCATGATGGTCTGTGTGTATTTTTCATGAAAACAGATGTTAGTAGAGAAGAACTTTTTTAAAATTGTAATATCTGTCAGCCTAAGATCTGGTAAATACTATAGTCTATATGTAGTCCATGTGTTTTAGCAAACTCATTGCTCGTGCCTGCATAATTTGTTTCATTTAAGTCACTCCCAAACTGTGGTACATAGACCGTCCATATTAGTATCACGGTGGGGAGGTATTTTTAAAAAGTGAAGGTTTCTGCTGAATCAGAATCTCTTCAAGAAGAACCTGTATTGTTGGCGTGCTCTCTGGAGCTTCTAATGCACAGCAAAGTCCTTTTCTTTTGTGTGTGACTCCTTTGCTGTAATATGGTCTCAGAATACATCACTTGCATATTCCAAATGTTTTGGCCACCAAAGGTATGAGGTTGGCAAGTCCTTTTGCCATGTAATTTCTTTTCTTAAAATGAATTAGGGACAGTGGGGTGAGGTTGAGGTGGAGGTTGCTGTAGATGATCTCTAGGGTCCCTGCCAATTTGAACACACTCTATTCCTGATGCTATTTGGGGTAATTTAAGCTTAAAGCCCAGAGCAGTTTATTACTTTAGGTACTTTTCAGTTAGAGCTAATATCCATTATATGGTACATATTCAACCTGGATAAAAAGAAACTTTTAAAATATTTATGAACATATTTATGATGTCTGAAATGGAAAATGATACATCTGGGAACAAGTTCCAGAAATGAAAAAAGTGTCTAATAAAATAAGCAAACCAATAAGAAGTCGTATATCACTTGACTCAGTTCCGCCTAGAGGGGCAATCAAATGAGATGTCTTGAAATTCACAATTAAATATACTATAGAGTCTAACCAGAGAATACTGCATCAAAAGACGTGATTTGGTCCTTTATAAGTCTGCATTTTTATTGGCTAATTTAAGGTTTCTAAACTGGTTTCTAAGTAGTTTTTTTGCCTCACTGATCTGAATTTTCCCCACTGATATCTACTCTAAAAACTAGATGGTGGCAAACTTTTATTCTGTTGATTTTGACCGACGGTTATTTAATGTCTATAGTGGGTCATGTTCTACTTCCTAAAATACTTTTGATCATCTTCTTCTATTTCCAATGTCCCAGCCATAGATAGGGCCTTTAACTTCCCTGGCCTGTGCCACTGCCATGTCCTCCCAACGGGTCACCCTGCTTCAATACATCTTCCACTGTAATTTCCTAAAATGCAAATCTGATTATGTCACTCGTCTGCCTAAAACTCTTTACTGGCTACTCATTACCTGTTGGGATAAGGTCGAACCTCTCGGACATGGCATACCAGACTATTCATTACCTGGCTGAGCCTGTATCTTTTGTAAAGCCTTACCTCCAGAGGCACTGAAATTCCAGTCATGCCAAGGTCTTTAAGAACTATGACTTTGAAGATGCTGTCCTCTCCTTCTGGAAGGCCCTCCTCCCTTCCTCCTTATGTACCCAATATGCCTGGCATGTTTGATCAATAGCAGGAAGGCCACTGAGGCAAAAGCAAAGTAAGCAAGGGGAATATTAGGAGATAAGGTGGGAAGTAGGAAATAGGGCAGATCATATAGCACCTTATACCCTGAGTGAAATGGAATGTCATTAGAAGGACTGTAGCAAAAATATGGCATGATCTGTATTGTATTTTAACATAGAGCTCACTCTGGCTGCTGTGGTAAGAAAGGTCTGTGTCTGCAGGAGTGGGGAAATGTGAAAACAGCAGAAGCAGAGAGATCAATTTGGAAGAATTACACTAACCTGAACAAGAAATTAGTGTAGAAACAGTGGAGATAGTGGGAAGTAGCCAGATTGGATATATTATGAAACTAGAGCCAATAGTATTTGCTGATGAATTCATGCAGAGTGTGACAAAAGGAAGAAATCAAGGATGACCCCCAAGTTTGGGGTCAGAGCAGTTGGAAAAATGGAGTAGCTATCTGTTGAAACACAATAGGAGGAACACTTTTGCAGGGGATGGTAGCAAATTAAAAGTTCAGTCTTGCAGGGGGGAGTTGAATTTGAAGTGGCTATTAGACATTCAAGTGGGAATGCATTGTAGGCAGCTGGATGTATGAGTCTGGAATTTAAGAGGGAGGTTGCATCTAAAGAAATTAACTTGGAAGTTGTCAACAAAAAAGACATTATTTATAAGTGAGTATAAATATAAAAGAGGAATGTCAGCACATAAAAACACTTAAAAAGTGAGATGACAGAATAAATGAATGAATGAATTATACTGATTGAGATACCAACTTGCAGAGTGAAGCAAGTAATACAAAAATCTCATATCAGTATCATTCAAAGAATTTCATTTTTTACCTTCTCTAATGAAAAGCTTGTTGGCAACTCTCATTTCCAAGAACATACCACTAATGAAGTTACTTATTAAGCTAATACAGACATAGTGAATATAAATATCTGTTTGAATATGTTGAATTACTGGTGTCTTCTTATTCTGTACCTTAGTGGTCATATATTTGCAAAAAGAAACAAATCAATACATCAATATGATGAGGCTGTCGAGTTTTAGATGGATATCACAGCTACAAGAGGTGTTTGGGCACATTAAAAATTCCTCACATCCTCACATGATTGTTCACAGTTTACAATGTGCTTTATCATCCATTATCTCTAACTTTGAGCTTCACGACATCCATACACTAGGCATATGGGCATTACTGTCCCCTACTTAAATATGAAGAAACTAAGGCTCAGGAGGCAAAGTCATTTACATGAGTTGATGAATGAGTACTCTGGGCTTGAATCCTTGTGATCCAATGAGTGCCCACTCCACTTCTGCATGTCACCTTCCTGATCAAGGTTTGCCCCATCCTTAGCTGCAGCCCAATAAAACTTTCACAGGATGGCAAGCAGCATGATTCCTTTTGCGTTTCATAGAAAAGACTGAGAAAATAACTGGTCTTTACTGGATACCATTTAGCAGGTCAGCAGCTCTGCATATGTCACAGAAGTGGGTTTAATCACCTGAAACGCCCTCAGGCATGGGATCCTGGGCTTTTCAAAGCAGCACTAGGGAGGAGAATGATGACCCTGAAATGTGTCAGGACTCACCTACCACTCAACCACCTCACCCCTCTCAGTCTTTGCCTCCTTTGTGCTTGGATTTGAACCCTCAGATGCCAAGGCATACATTTGCTCCCCACTTGGATCTGACATCTCTCCAGCATTAGCCTCCCATCTTGGACACTTTCCCTTTATGAACTAAGTTTCTAAGTCCTACCCACACACTCCCCTGCATCCAGATACAGATAACCTACTTTAATTTTAATAACCTCTCCTCAACAATAACAGTGCAGAATAAGAGCATATACCATTGATTTTATACTCGCTACACACTTAGTCTTTATCCATGTTATCTAAGCTGCATGGCAATCCTAACCAGAAAGACATTATTTTACAAATGAGGAAACAAACTCAGAATGACATGACCGAACTCCTATGATCACATACCTGCTATTAATTGGAAGAATTAAGATGTGAATCCAAGTCTGCATTACTCCAACATCCAAGCTCTTTCCTTAACTACTGTCTCGCCACTCATGACCCTGTTTCACTCTCCGTAAGACACCATCAACACAAGCTAAATTATAGTCTATTTTTCCCTCTGGATGAGGTTAATTGCTTCTTGTTTCTGCCTTAAAAGATCCAACAAAATTTTCCATGGTCTTCTCCCTTCTTTATCTCCATGTCCCCACCACCACCACCCTGGGGACTGTTAAAACCTTGTTAGAACTAGTGAAGTCCAGGAATGAACCAAGTATCTTTACAAAAGCCAGACTGAAAGCAACTTCCATGTGTCTAAAAGACAGAAAATTCAATTTTGAATCAGGCTCTAAACTGTTTCTCAAACAGCTCCCATAAATCTGTACCAAAATCAAAAGAAATGATTTATAATAGAAGCTCTTTCAGTTAACACATCTATCCCATTGTTTGCCTCAAACCAAGGTTTCTATGTGGCATATGGCTGGAGAGGAGAGAAGAGGGTCAGTGGGGTTTCCATCCTGAGGCTCAGTCTTCACAGGTGTGCCTGCCATTACTCTCCACACAGATGCCAGACATCCTGGGGGTACTTATAAAGAAACAGGGTTAGTCACATAGTCTCAAGCTACCTGCTTTAAATGGGCATCATGGGGAGGAGTCTGAGTCACTAGTTGACATTCTCATGCCTCTTGCCCATAATGGATTTTTATCACATCATAAAGGAGCTCCTCAGCCAGTTGGAAATCATTGCCTTGCTGAATCAATTATAATTGCAGGGCACTCTGGAATGTTCTGTTGACTGTGATGTTAATAGGTACAAAGATACACAATGTGCAGCTCAATAACCATTCCATTAACGTCTAATTTAAAGTTTATTTCCAATATCATCATTATGAAGGAGAAAATAGCCCATAGGACACAGCACTGGGAAAAGTGTGCAGGCATCTGAAAGCCACTTGCCTCTCCCCAGCTTCATACCTCATGAAATGTGCACGACACTGAGTTTGCACAGTCAGGCCCACTGAATAATCAAAGGGAAAGTTTCAACTGAGATAAAATTGACGTGCAAAGCATGAGAGTGGGGACAAAGTCACATTGTCATTTCTATTACCAACGCAGTGACACAACAAACACAGCATTCACCACGAATTGCATTAAGACTCCTGAAGCAGAAATATTGGAGGTGCTGGAGTACCACCGTGTCAGGAATTACACATTAATGTATTTGAATAATATGCCATTCTCTACTAATTTTCCAGACTGCCATGGGTTGTGTTTTACATGGTATGGGTAAGGTATTTAGACACTGGTTTTCACCTTTCCCACTCTGACTGAGCTATACTAACTGGCCCTGTTTATAATCTCTTGGTTGCAATCCCGTCTTTTGTTTTGGCTCTACAATATTCCAAATGTTAAAATCTGGGGGGAAGAGGAATGGCAGGAATCATCATGAAGCCTTAACAAGAACTCAGATGCTTAAACTTCTAGAGGGACAGTAGTTTGATGACAAGGAATCTGTAGAAATACAGGACAACAGACAAGGTATAAAGACCTCAAGTTTCTAATTAGAGTCTGACACCAGCCTCAAAATCTCTACAGAGTACACAGTCATGAGCTCAGATTATCTGACCTTTTAGCTACACTGTCTCCACCTAAACCCAGAGAATAGCTCCAAGTAAAAAAGGGATTGGTGAGATGAACTTGGGATTTATAGAGGACTCTGGATTTGAGTCCAGTCAACTGATAACTACTCAGGGGCACTTTTCTGAGATGCAAATTATAGATAATTAATGTCTAAAAGCACTACAGAATATAAATTGGTAAATAGAGGTAGAGTGATCAGACTTCTCAGGAATGTGATAGACGTTCTCTTTATCCATTCATTTGTTCATTCATTCATTCGAGTAAGGAAACTTATCCAGGGGATACACATCAATAATAAGTCAGACAGCTGGTGAGGCAGAGATGAAAAGAAAAAGCTATGATTACAGTAGAGCTTATTCATTGATCAGAAGAGAGAGAGGGAGGCGTTAAAGGAAGGGAAGAACCAACATGAAACTGGTGATTCTTGAACTGTGTTTCCAAGGTGTAATGTCAATCTGTCAGTGGATACAATGGAAAAGGCTAGTCAGAGGGAGCAGCCCAAGCAGGAGGAAGGGGTTAGAGCATGTGTCCAGGGAATCTCATTTGATCCAAGGTATGCAGGGCCATGTTGAAGTTAAGCACAACTGGGGAAAGATGAAATCCTGAGGGTCTTGTGAGGCATGTTAAGGAGTGTGTACAATTTCCTCTAAGTCAGTTCTTCTCAATTCTGGCTGCACCTTACACTAGAGGAGCATCTGAAATATACTCAGACCCCATCCTAAGAGATTTGAATTATTTGACCTGGGGAAGGTCCTGAAGTGACAATTCTCAGTGCTAACCAGGTACAGCTGGGGCTGAGCACCACACTACAGAGATAAAGTTATGCTGAGGATGTTTGAACAGAGAAATGTCAAGGTCAATTCTATGTTTTAGAAAGGTGAGTCTAGCAGATGTGTGGAGAACTGATGGAGAGAGATGGAAACCAAGTAGGAAACTACCGTAGTCTATTAGAGCAGTGGTGTTCAAAGCGTGGTTCACCAAAACTTTAAGGTTTTATGGAGTTTTTGCAAGAGATACAAAACACTTGCCTTCCATTTTTTTTAGAAACATTTAATTAGCGTTAAAAAGAATAACTGACCAAAAAAAAAATTCCAGTGTGATACAGAACAAATTTTAACACATCAGCAAAGGTTGAATTTATGTTTCCAATTTAATTTAGTATTCTTTTGAGATTTTTTTTTACATATACATATATCTATGCTTTTTCAGATTCTTTTCCCATATAGGCCATTACAGAGTATTGAGTAGAGTTCTCTCTGCTGCACAGTAGGACCTTACTAATTATCTATTTTATATATAGCAGTGTGTATATGTCAATCTCAGTCTTCCAATTTATTTCCCCCCACCTTAACCCCTGGTAACCATAAGTTTGTTTTCTACATCTGTAACCCTATATCTGTTTTGTAGATAAGTTCATTTGTACCCTTTTTTTAGATTCCACATATAAGCGATATCATATGATATTTGTCTTTCCCTGTCTGACTTACTTCACACAGTATGACAATCTCTAGGTCCATCCATGTTGCTGCAAATGGCATTATTTCATTCTTTTTAGGGCTGAGTAATATTCCATTGTATATATGTACCACATCTTCTTTACCCATTCCTCTGTTGATGGAAATTTAGGTTGCGTCCATGTCCTGGCTATTGTAAATAGTGCTGCAGTGAACATTGGGGTGCATGACTCTTTTTGAATTATGGTTTTCTCTGGATATATGCCCAGGAGTGGGATTGCTGGGTCATATGGTAGCTCTATTTTCACTTTTTTAAGGAACCTCCATACAGTTCTCCATAGTGGCTGTACCAATTTACATTCCCACCAACAATGTAGGGGGTTCCCTTTTCTCCACACCTTCTCCAGCATTTATTGTTTGTAGACTTTTTGATGATGGCCATTCTGACTGGTGTGAGATGATACCTCATTGTAGTTTTGATTTGCATTTCTCTAATAATTAGCAATGTTGAGCATATTTACATATGCTTTTTGGCCATCTGTATGTCTTCTTTGGAGAAATGTCTACTTAAATATTCTGCCCATTTTTTATTTATTTATTTATTTATTTATTTATTTTTGGCTGTGTTGGGTCTTCGTTTCTGTGCGAGGGCTTTCTCTAGTTGCGGCAAGCGGGGGCCACTCTTCACCGCAGTGCGCGGGCCTCTCATTATCACGGCCTCTCTTGTTGCGGAGCACAGGCTCCAGACGTGCAGGCTCAGTAATTGTGGCTCACGGGCCTAGTTGCTCCGCAGCATGTGGGATCTTCCCAGACCAGGGCTCGAACCCGTGTCCCCTGTATTGGCAGGCAGATTCTCAACTACTGTGCCACCAGGGAAGCCCCTTGAAGGAATACTTTGACTTTTAATAAGTTAAAGCTACACATTGGAAAATAAACGTATCCTTTTAAAAAAACAGCTTTATCTATTTTATAAAATAAAGTTCTACATAAGAATTTATTTAGAAAAGTTCGGGGGTGGGAATTTGCTGATTTGGAGAGAGAGAGAGAGAGAGAGTGCAAGAGAGAGAGAGAGAGAGCGAGTGCAAGAGAGAGAGAGAGAGAGAGAGAAAGGGAAAAGGAACCACAGGACAGCAACACCAGTAAATTCTGCCATTACCTAAATTTTACATATCAGTAAAGAAGGTTCCTATCAGAAGTGGAGAAATAACAGTAGCACTCGCAAGCAATTAGTTGGGACCAGAAAAGAACAAAGGCAACAAAAGGAAGCCATTACACAAATATCTGGCCAGTAATTACCTGCCCACCTTGAGTAGTCTTGGCAAAGAATAGAGGAGAGTAGCTGACTTGAAGGGTTTTCTGCCAGACTGAATTGTTAGGCTTCTCTATAATTAATAACAGACTTACGCATAATTTTTTCTCAAGAGGCCTACTGACTGTCTTAATCTGGTTGGGAGGAGGAGGGGGTGTGAAGGAAGGATCAAGGATAACATCATAGTCACCAGCTCAGATGCGTTAGCTGATATGGCAGAGGCCTGGAATACAGGGTAAAAAGCAGGTTTGGGGAATTAGAAAAGACTGCCAATCTGGAGTAGTTTCAACGTGTAGCTGTAGGGCAACATGAACCCAGAGTGAAACAGGCCTCAAACCAGAATCATTTGTCCAAAACTTTTTTTGTGTGGATCACCTACTATGTGCCTGGAATAATCCTAGTTGCTGGGAAAGCTTTAGTGAATAGAATAAACATGATCCAAATCCTCTGGCAGTTTCTAGAGGATATGACAGGCAAGTAACAAGCAATTATGATAATGGAGGTCAATGAAAAGTATATGTTGCTGCAGAACACTGTGGGACACTTAGGACAAGCCCCTACTTGAGCCCTGGGTATTGGGGGAGGCTCTCCAGGGGAAATGGCACCTCACTAGAGCCTGAGGGATGGGAAGGAGTCAGCCAGGGGAAGAGGAGGAGGAAGCAGCATGTACAAAGGCCCTGCGGCTGTAGAGAGGCTGGCATTGTGGGTAAATGACAATAGTTCAGTAGGATGAACGTGAAGTGAGTTGGACAATGAGGTTGGTGAGAGGTTCTCACACTTCAGTGAACACCAAAGCTACCTGGAGGGCTTGTTAAAGCACAGAGATCTAGGCCTACCCTCAGAGTTTATGATGTTTAAGCTCTGGAAAATTTGCATTTCAAACAAGCTCCCATGTGATGTTGATGAAACTGGTCTGGGGACCACCTACTGACAACCATTAATATGGCAGAGTCGGGGATTGGAGCACACCCCCCAAAATGGCCATTATAGAAAGAGATGGCATGGGACTTCCCTGGTGGCACAATGGTTAACAATCCGCCTGCCAATGCAGGGGACACAGGTTCAGTCCCTGGTCCAGGAAGATCCCACATGCTGGGGAGCAGCTAAGCCTGTGCACCACAACTACTGAGCCTGTGCTCTAGAGCCCGTGAGTCACAACTACTGAGCCCACGTGCCACAACTACTGAGCCCACGTGCTACAACTACTGAAGCCCATGCGCCTAGAGCCCATGCTCCGCAACAAGAGAAGCCACCACAATAAGAAGCCCACGCACCACAACAAAGAGTGGCCCCCGCTCACCACAACTAGAGAAAGCCTGCGCACAGCAGTGAAGACCCACCACAGCCAAAAAATAAATAAAATTAAAAAAAAAAAAAAGATGGCAGCAGCCTGGACTAAAGGGGTAGGAGTGGTGAAGGAGAGGTATGGAAACTGCAGAACTGACAGTTCTCAATGACCAACTGCAGATGGAGGGCGATGGGGTGTTCTGAGTGTAGAAAAGGATTGTGTTATTCCCTGAGACGGGGAAAAGGAGGAGATGATTTGGGGCAGAAAATGGCATTTGGGTCTTGAGGGTGGTGCTTATGGGTCACATAAGTAGGAAGTAATAATCAAATGGATCTTATTTCAAATGTATATATCAAATGTATGTTGCTTAGGAGATAGAGGAAATTTTTAAATAGGCTGGAGGCACAGGCTAAGGTCCTGAGAAGGTATGGCATAAGGATTAGCAATAGAGATTGAAGCTGTAGAAATGGCCCAGAAAGAACATGTAGATAAGAAAAGAAGAAGCTGAGAACAAAATCCTGGAAGGAAAACAAAACAAAATAAAACAAAGCAAACAAAAATAAACAATCAAATGATAATTTGAGGAATGGGCAAAAAAGCCAAAAAGGGAGACCAAAACAGTCAGAGAGGCAGCCAAAAGTGCCCAAGAAATACACAGAGTAGAAGAGAGAGCTTACAGAAGGAGGAAGTGCCTCTACAAATGGAAAGGACAGGGAACAGAGGGTCACGGGCAGCCACCGGCTTTAAAAACAAGAAGTGCTGTGAACTTAAAGCTGGAGGACGCTTCAGTTGAATGATAAGAGGGATAACCTGATGTAGTACCAGGCTGATGAGACGGTATTCTGCGCAGTGGAAATTCTGTTGTGAATTGGAAATTCTACTGCTGATTCTCTAGTTTAAGCACCTTAGTTCTACGTACAGGGACATTTGAAAATGTCATGCCTATGGGAAAGCAAACTCAAATGCGGATAAGTGAAACTGACATTACACATATATTGGAAGAGAGTGCCTGTAACATAGTTCAAAACCCCAGAACAGGAGTCCTCATACTGAGGAGACCCAGAGCCATTTCAAGGCAGCTGTGGCAGTCCTTTTCTGGAGAAGCTCAGTAGGCTAGACCAACAGCTATGACTCTGCTCACTTCTTCCCTCAGGAGCACTTTGTTTCTGCTCTTCTTCTCTCATCACCTCATCCTCAACACGCCCTCATCCCTGCCCACCCCTCCCTAATAGTCTCACCCCTCTGGGGCAAAGCAAATGGGAGTGCTGTTCCCTGATAAAATGTAAGCACTATTTAGGGCTGAGAGAATTAGACCATAGGAGAGACATGAAGCCAGAGTGGAGAGTGAGAGTATTGTGGAGACAAGACAGACAGATGTGATCCAGAGAAATTATAAAATTAATTCCAAAACACGAAAGATAAGGCGACAAACAGAGGTTAACTGAATTATCATTCAATATAGAAACATGCTGAAAGAAGCGATTAAACCTGGGGGAAAACACAGTGTAACCCAGAACCATGAATATTTTACAGCATATAGCCAGCAGCACTTTGAAACATCTGAAATTCACATTACTCTTGCCTCATAACTTAAGTTTACCTTATGGTTTTAGTTCACATATTCAAATATAAGTTTAAATGCTTTATGGATTTTTTTAAATGAACTAAAAAACAGTGTAAATGTAATTCACAAATTTGGGTTGACAAGATTTGATTTTTAAACTTAGAGAAATCCATAAAATATCATTTTAACTAATACCTGCTAGCATTCCCCTTACTAAATCATTCATCAGATTTGTTAGTAACTAATGATATTCACTTTGAAGTTATTTGCCTTATGAGAAAGTCCATAATCTGGTCCTGTTGCTGGATAACTTATTCGATGAAAAGTAAATCATTTAATCCATCAGTTTCCTAGTTAGTAAAATTACTCAGTTTGGTTAGATGATCTCTAAAGCCCTGGCTAGCCTAAGAATTCTGTAAACATGACACATTACACTGATAACTCTAATACAATGGGTGACCAACAGAATCATAAGGTTGACGAAAGCTCAGATGTTATCAAATTCAACCCACTTTCTTTACTGATCAATAATAAAAGAGGCCCTAAAAGATTTAATACCTTGACTGCTGTCAAGTACCTTTGTTTTTTAAATGTTTATTTTTTATTTATTTATTTTTTCTTATTAGTCATCCATTTTATACACATCAGTGTATATATACATGTCAATCCCAATCTCCCAATTCATCACACCACAACGCCCACCCCCTGACTCTTTCCCCCCTTGGAGTCCATTCATTTTTTCTCTACTTCTGTGTCTCAGTTTCTGCTCTGCAAACCAGTTCATCTGTACCATTTTCTTGGTTCCACATATATGTGTTAATATATGATATTTGTTTTTCTTTTTCTGAATTACTTCACTCTGTATGACAGTCTCTAGATGCATCCACGTCTCTACAAATGACCCAAGTTCGTTCATTTTTACGGCTGGGTAATATTCCATTGTATATATGTACCATATCTTCTTTATCCATTCATCTGTCGATGGGCATTTAGGTTGCTTCCATGACCTGGCTATTGTAAATAGTGCTGCAGTGAACATTGGGGTGCATGAAAATGCCCTTGAACCTCTTTAAACCTCTGGTTACAATAGCCTGCTCACTTCTTGTTCTTAAAGGGTCCACATTTCAGGCCTACAATTAGTGCTGTTTGTTTCTCATTCTCAGCAGTGGAAGTATCTTATTTTAGTTGAGAATTTATACATAGGATTGCCAAGGTGGAGAATAAAGTAAATGCCATTATCACTTCAGTTTGCATTAGTCCTTCAAAGTTTGTGCAGAAAATGTGTGTGCATGTTCATATGTGTCAGGTTTGCAAGTTGATTTATCAGCAAATACTGAAAACAATGAAACCATTCATAATCACTGAGGTTAAACCAGTGAATACCTAACATGAGTAATTTTGTTCTATGTTCCAGTATCTTGTTAATACAGTCCATCAAAACTAGATTTTCTTTTAATGATTTAATGAAAAGAGTAGATCAACATTCATGGAATTCGTGTTGCTACTCAGCTTGGAGGAATGCCATTTTTGTGGTAGGTCCAGGGTTCTCCTTTAAATAAAATTTGAATGTGTATGTGGTAGGAGACCCAGAGAACACAAAGGGAGTAGGAGAACTTAAAACTATGGGTCCATGTTTTGAATAATTCTAAACAAACCTGAAAATATATTTTGAGGAGAAATAAAATTATAGATAGTCATGGGATATAGAGCCTCAAAGGGAAGTCAGAGTGAAATAGACAAGATAGGAAAATTAAATTCAAGCTTCTAAAGGAAATCAACAAACAGCATAAATGCTTTGGGAAAAATTGGACTTCCAAGAGATTTTTAACCCAAGAAAGGTTTTACAGTTTCACCCACAGGCTGGTAAAAATCATTTGATCTGTCAAGACATAGTGTTAAAGTGAAATGCTTGAACTGTTTCTTATTCACTTGTTAAAACAACCCTAAACTTTACGTAGCGTTGGTTTTATAATCCCCATTTCATAGATGGAAAAATCGAAAAAGAGAGTAAGCTTTCATGATATGCCTACAGATTCATACCAAATGATTTGTGAAAATGGAAAATGGGACCTAGATATCTTATCTTCAACTCATTCCTTTCTCACTAGACTAGGCTGGAATGGGTGACTAGAGGAATAATTCAGTCTTCTTTCCTAGAGAGATTTTAGAACTAGGTAGACATCTATCTCTCTCACTGGGGAAATGTGGCATGGGGCAGGGGTGGCAGTTATGTTTCACTTTTTTGTTTGTTTGTTTGCTTAGATATTGGCACCCTTTAATTTGATTTTTAGTGTGGGTGTTATATTCTAAAAGGAACACAAAAATAAATAAGAATTATCCAAATTCTTACGGTGTAGAATTAATTATTACTAGGATTTTGGAATATTTGCTTCTAATAATGTTTGTTAGTTTGTTTTTAAAAATCACCATGTTATTCTAAAGAAATTTTATTACCATTTTTTTAATTAAATGCTTTCAAAAATGCAAGGGTGAAAGTTTTAAAATAACATGAAAGAAAATCTGTTGTCCAGAAGAAATCATCCTTGACATTAAGAAAACATGATACAACTCATGATAACATTTCAAATGCATGTATACCTATAGAAAAATTATAGATAGATTTTCAACAAAATTATAATCATTTTATAGATGGTATTTGTAAGTAAAAATAATAAATTTAATTTTATTTCCTATAGGTAATAAATAAGCAAAAATAAGAAAAAATTTTAACCAATATCAAATTATATCTCTATAATTTTAAATTCTTTTCCACATTAAAAAGAAAATCATCACCCCACACTTGAGTTGTATACATTAAATATAAACAGCTTTTTATATGTCAATCACTCCTCAATAAAATGGTTTAAAAAATCAACACAAATAATACAACTTTTTTACTTGTTTTGGTGGAGCTTTCCATCTAACCACCACCACACCATCATCATCTTCATCATTACCAGTCACTGTCATAAATATTGCTATTATTTGGGGCTCACTGTGTTTCAGTTACCATGCTAAGGTTTTCTTTACATGAACTATTTAATTTTATCCTCAGAACCCATCTGACCACATATATATGCTGAACCATACTCCCTGATGCTATTCTAACCTCACCCTATTTCTAGAGAAAGACAGACCAAGTACATAGCTAACAAGACAGGCCGAGGAAGCCTCATTCTTGCATTCCGAAAACAAGCATGGAGAGTTTTGACACTTTCCCTCACTCTCTTCATGCCTCTTTCTCACTTAAAACTCCCAAGTGAGGAATACAGAGGTTGAGAGAAGGTAATCTGTCTGACTGACAAACAGAAACCTATTTTTATAAAATTAAAGTTACTGAAGGAAAATCTGAAAGAGGTTTGGAAGAATCTCAATGCCCATTTTCTGATCTTCCTAATGCTTTATAGCCTTTCCCTTGCATAGTTTTGTTCTCTTCTAATTTTTAGTCTCAGAGAAGAGGCAAAGAGAATAAAAAATGGGATTTGAATTGAGATGTCTCCAAAAGGAAGGGAAGATATCATTTTATTATATGTGTACTCTGTGGCAAACCCTCTCACTCATATTATTTCCTTTAGACTTATGGCAAGGTAAGAGTTATTTTCCCCACTGTTTGGATAAGAAATTGGGGCTAGGGAGGAAAAATGAATTGTCTAGGAATACACAGCCAGTGATGGGGGGAAGTGGGATTAAAACCTAGCTCTCTTTGATTCTAAAGCCCATGTCCTAAAAAGTCTCTCTAAGTAATAGTCAGGGTTAGGATGCAATAGTCATCATTAATTAATTCTCTCATCTAATACTTTATCACAAAGCTGCCATGTATCAGACACAGGTTAGGTTCTGAGGATACAGAGTAGAGCATTACATGGCCCCTGGCTTCAAAGAGTTTGCAGTCTGGTGGAGGAAGGAGAGCAAGGTTAGAAGGCCTCATACACTACCCTCCGTCCATTGCAGGTATTACATATATATTTAAAATACGGAACTGCTCATGTCCTCTAAGAATAAAAGGCAGAAGTCACATGGATATTGAAATGAAGAGAACAAAAGTATCTTCAAGCAGGCTGCTCAGTTGTGGTCAAGGGGATAGAAACCTAAAGAAACACCCAAAGGACTAAACGTGTCACTCTTGGTTAAAGACATCTGCCAGGTGAAATTATCAAAGATTTATGGGCTCTAAATACCAACAGGGATGGGAATGCCCTTGAACTTGCAATCAAGTTGGGAGTATTGCAATAAATAAGACCACCTTAAAGACATTTTACTATGAAGATTTATTAGAGTATGAAAAAACTAGGCCCAAAGGTATCTCTGCTTGCAACAATTAAGCGAGAAAAGTCTAAAGTCAATTTACAATTGTATATGGAAATAAGGCCCATAGAAATCATAAGTGAATTTAATCACCATCACCTCCAAACCACATTTTTACTAAAGCTTCCAACCTCCTTCCTTGACCCAACAAATTGCTAAGAATACAAATTTGCATTTCTTGGATAATTTTTACTTAGTCTCAGAGTCATTTTCTTGTGGGAGAAATAGACACTTTCTGTTTCTCATAGGCAGAACCATGATTTCTTTTAGGGGCACAGAGAAGCCCCATATAGAAGAGAATCCTCTCCTTCCCCACTTCATGCTCTATCTCTCAGCTGAGAGTAGATGAATCACGGGGAAATTTTCTCGCAAAATAAAAGGAACAATGGTCATCATTTACTGAGCATCTACCACATCCTAGGTACTGTTGTAAGGGCTTTAATATATGTCTCATTTAATCTTCACAGCAACCCTAGGAGAAAGGCATTCTCATTGACTCTTTCTGTGGACAAAGAAACTGAACCTCCCATAGGGGAATGGTTAAATATGCTATGGTATATTCCTACACTTGAATATTATACAGCCCTTAAAATAATATTTTCAAAGGTTTTATGGAAACGAGATTATAGTGAAAGTTATATAAGAATTAATTTATCAATCTCCAACGTGCCACTGGAAAAAAAAGTGCCAAAATGTTAACAATAGCTAGATTGGGTAATAGAATTATGGGTGATTTTTCATACTTTTCTATATGTAGTTTTTAAAAATTAAAAAAAAACACATTTTTATTTTTGTTCCTTTTTAGAGGAAAAAGTTATACCTAGGAAATATAACCAAAAAGGTATAACATTTTAAGTACAAGGACATAACTTCTGGCTGGCATGACCTCAGATGGTTTCATGGAAAAGACGTTTGATAGACAATGAAAGATAAATAGGAGTTACACGGGTCCAGACTGGAAACAAAAAGGAAGAGGGGTACATTCCAGGCAGAGAAGGGTGGAGCAAGATTGTTAAAAGTTTTGGGAAAGCTGTGAGAAAAAAAGACCCTAAACAGGCAGAAGCCAGTTTGGAAATGCCATTGCATGCTTGGTTAAGGAGTTTGGAGTTTGATAGACAACGGCAAACTTTTGAAGGTCTTTGGTAGGGCAGTGCCATGATCAAAGAAATGCTTTAAGCCCTTCATCTGCCAGGTATATGCACAATGAATGGAAGATACAAGAGAGTACAGACAGGAAGAATAATTAAAAGTCACTGAACTAATTTAGGCCTGAGATAATAGGGCTCGAATTAGCACGATGGCAGTGGAAATGACAAGGGAGGAACAGATGGAGGAGAAGTTCCCTGCTCCACCTCTCCAGCCTAACTGCCCACTCCTTCTTCTCTTGCTCCATCCATTTCAGCCACTCTGGCTTCCTCTCTGTTCCTGGAAGGAGCTAAAGGCCTTCTTGTCCAGTGTCCTTTCACATCTGGCTCCCTTGACCCTTCCCCTTATGATATCTTTGTTCTTATTTCATCTTTTGGTTCTCAGCCTAAATATTTCTTCCAGGAGTATTGTCCTGCTCCTTTCGGCCAATCTAGACTAGGTCTTCCTGTTTTATTTCCTGATAGCACCCTGCACTTTTTTTTCATTGCTTTTATCATAGTCAATAGTTAAAATGAATATTTATTGTAGGTTTATGATGTCAGTTACTATGTTACAGATAATACTCTCTTTTATGAGTATTATCTCATCTTATTCTCAGAATAAGTATTAATATTATCCCCTATTTTAGGGAGGGAACTGAAGATCACAGAAGTAGTTAACTGTGGAATCCGGGAGTGACTTCTCTCACCCACCAGATGTACTAGGTCATATGTGGGGGGTAGTTTGGTATAGTGATCATGAGCGTGAGCATGCAATCTAGAGTCAGAGTGATTGGGTTATTTTATTGGCTCTGCCACTTACTAGCTGTGAGACCCCTGGAGCAAATTGCTTAATCTCTATGGACCTCAATTTCCCCATCTGTAAAATGGGGGGGCTATTATTGCCTCTCTCACAAAGTTATGAGGATTAAATGAATTAAAGACTTAGAACAAGATCAGCACTTAGTGAGTATAATATATCTGAAAACTATTATTAGCTGTGTAATAATTTGTTTAAAATCTGCCTCCCCATCTATTCTGCAGGGACAGAATCTGTCCCTAAGAGGTAGAGGTTGTGTTTACCATTGTACTGCCGAGTGCCTAGTACCTGGTCACACTGGATGCTTGGTAAATATTTGAATGAATGAAACAAATGGAAAGCTGAGTTCAGAGATCTAACCACCTAACGCTACCACCATGCACTTTAAAATTTATGATGTTTCATTATTATTTTGTTTAATTCTAACCACAAACTCAAAGAAGGCAGGAAAGGAACCACTATCCTCAATGTTGAGTCTCAGAAAATTGTTTGCTCAAGTTCATATAGCTAATAAAAGTAGAGCCAAAAGAAGAACCTAGCTCTCTGATTGCCTGAGGCCATGGGATGCCTTGAAGACAACCCAGGTGAGGCTCACCGAACCCAGGGTGGAACCAATCACCACGGCTGATGATGCTCTCCTAGTTGCCCAGGTCTGAGCCCTGGCCTTGCTGTGACTCCTGAAAGCCTCTCTAAATGCTGCCTCAGCTTTGCTCTGTATCCTTTTCTGAGGCACTTGCTGGCCCCTCCTTGTCCAAGCACCTCTTACTGACCCCACTCTTCACCCCAAATCTGGGTAAAGTATCCCAGACCAAGCCTGACGCCAACCTAGACTGCATTAATTGGACCATAACAAGGTAGGACATTGATTCTTTCTTGGTTAGATATGAGAAGAAAGAAATTAACTGAGTTAACTGGGTTACAAGCCTGGTTAACCAGAAGAATGGTGGCCCCATTAACACAAATAGTCAATAGAGAAGGAGTTTGTTTGAGGTAATGTAGAATCAATTCAACATTAGACTTAAGTTTGGGATGCCAGGAAGGACTCTAAGTGAACAATGGATATCTAGCAATTGAAAGTGGAATTATCGTTCAGGAGAGATGTCAATACAGAACCGTAGGAACTGTCTATATAACAAAGGAATGGTTGAAGCCAAAGAACCCAAATCCTGCACAATATTTAGTGCAGGGCTTTTCAAACTGTGTTCCATGGTATGTTGGTATTCCTTACAGGGGCATCAGAGAGAGTTCAGCTGCCTGGGCTTGGAGCTTAGGCCCTGCTTCAAACAGCATAGGGTCACAATTATTTGATTGATACTGAATTTCAGTGTCAGAGTTTGTTTAATAAAATATAATTTTGCAGCTAAAAGAAATGACTGAACCACTGATTTAGTAGATATTCTCTCTCTCTGTCCTACTTCCTCTGCCCCTTACAGTGGCTCCGTCCCCACACAGATAGATACATGGCAGGGAAAAATCGTTAAGTTGAATTTAGCTCTGAGAGTGAAGAAGCACTTGGCACCAGGGACTCTAACTGAATATTATTCAGGTGACTCGTGTGTGATTTAGAAAATATTTTGATGTTTTAGTCTGATTCCAGTTCAATGAATTAGTTACAGGTTCAAACCAGCCCACTAGGGTTTAATTAAAAAAACCTTTGTTTAATTTCTCAGTTCAGTAGAAAATAAAAATAATAATGTTTTGATTTAAGGTTCAGCAAATTTATGTAATTCATTCCAAGTTTTCCCTCATGGTTTGCCTCTGCGCCGACTATAGGGGAAAATGCCCTGTAAATATCTACAAATCGATACTGGTAGACAGTATTCAAGGCCTCCACTTAAAATGACATGTCAGAGCCATCCATGATGTCATGGGGTAAACCCCAGCTAGCCCTTTCCTTGAGTGCTGGGCAAGACTTAAGTCTAGTTTCATAGGGAGAACACCTGCCCAGCTCTCCTGAGAGAAGGTCCCAGATCATAGGATACCCAAAGGACAGCTGCACCACAGGGATGAGAAATTACTTCAGACACAGCTGCCCACTTCAGAGCCTCAGGTTTCATGTGGATTAGCACCTACTTGTTATTTCTGTCTGGGCCCAATTCCCAGATCTGTTAGTTCACCCAATGCCCCTCATCCATAGGAGACTTGAATCATGCCAGGACAAATTTAAACTGCCACAAGCATTCAAATAAGGGCAGATCCCCTCGTTCCTTTAATCAAGCCTCAGAGGATTAAAAACAAAACAAAACCTGCTTCCAGTGTATCTATTTCTTTTTACCCCTTGACTGGTTGATACCCAGCCCATGAACAGCTCAGTTTTTTAAAAATGTTTCTCATTATTGCCTTGGTTTTTTGAAAACACACAAATTCATTTTTGCAGCTGCAAAATGTCTTCTAACTAAAGAAACTACAGAAAATGGCTGAATTCCACTGCAGAAAATGTGTAATGTTGCCTAGTCAATTTCCCCATTTCAAACATACTCATTGAGATGATACATCGTTTATTCAGTATGATCCATTTGACCTCTATGTTACTAATTTTCATAATACCTTGAATTGTGGGGAGGAGAGGGGCTCTCAGAAGAACTCATTTCCATTTTCTAACCTATACCAATAGCTCTATCAGGACCATAGAGAACATGTTGCCACAAAGGAGGCTAGGCACTATTATGAGGCCTAGAACAGTGTGAAATAGGGGAGAGGTGGGGCCAGGAGTCAGACAGCCTTGGGTTCAAATCCCAGCTCTTCACCTACTTGATAGGCAAGCCACTTAATTTTTCTGAACCTGCCTCCTTCTCTGAAAAATGGACTGTCATGTGGATTAAAAGAGATATTGTGCCTACACACCTAACACATAGAATATGCTCAGTACACCTTTGTTTACTTTCCCATCCTGCTCAGATAAATCAGTGGTCATCTGTTCCTGTCCCTCCAAGTGCATTAGCTGCAAAAGGTAAAACCTCGACAGGATGTACCCTACAAAGTGAGACTTGAATTTATCCTAGGATACCGCTGTGAAAAATGGAAAATAGTAGGAAATGTTTTTGTAAACTTTTATTCCTTGCAATGTTCACACAGGCAATATAAAAGATCTTGCAAAAAAGCAAAGGGGACCTGGAATCAGAGAGACTTGAATTTGAACACCAGTTCAGCCACTGATTAAATGTGAGACCTGAGCGAATTATTTAACATTTCTGAGCATTTGTTCTTCATCTGTAAAGTTAAAATTATAATACTCTTCCACATACAGTTGTATGGAGGGATTAAATAAAATATGTAAAGTGCCAGGCACATGATAAGCATTCAAAAAGTGATCATTATTACTGTAACTATGTTACCTTACACTGGCCAATGGTGCAATCCAAGATTACAAAGGCAATTTATAAATGCTTATGTCTCCTTTGTAAAATAATTAAGTACTATTAATTCAATCTTGTTGATTGCCTCATTAAGGTTTAAGGGCTTGAGTCAGCTAGATTACTGACAAACTGAGATTTATTTTATTCTCTCTTTATTAAAAGCCTAAGCTTCTGAAGTGACCAGAAAGGAAAGTTGAAATTCTTTATGTTCATTCATTATTTCCGATTTTTTGGTTATCTGGTAATGTTTTCTCTTAAATGTACAACTATGAAGAAAATACCAAGATCAATTTATACCATGTCATTTCATTAATTTTGCCTTTGAAACTAGTTTGAAGTCTGATTACATGACTTTGAATATCCATTTAGGGAGTTATAATAGAATATCCTAGGAGGACATTTTTATGTTCAGTCCAGATCTTTATCTGCAGACTGATGCTAAAATCCGAAACCCCTAGTCTTTTTTTTTTTTACTTATTTTTGGCTGCATTGGGTCTTCATTGCTGCACGTGGGCTTTCTCTAGTTGCGATGAGCAGGGGCTACTCTTTGTTCAGGTGCGTGGGCTTCTCATTGCAGTGGCTTCTCTTGTTGCGGAGCACAGGCTCTAGGCACACAGGCTTCAGCAGTTGCACCATGTGGGCTCAGTAGTTGTGGCTCGCAGGCTCTAGAGCACAGGCTCAGTAGTTGTGGCGCACGGGCTTAGTTGCTCCACGGCATGTGGGATCTTCCTGGACCAGGGCTCGAACCTGTGTCCCCTGCATTGGCAGGCGGATTCTTAACCACTGTACCACCAGGGAAGTCCCACCCCTAGTCTCTTTTAAGGAACTTTCACATTTGTTCTCCTAAGTGCATCAGAAAAATATCTCATTTTGACTTATCTCACTTTTATAATAACATTCTCCAGGAAACAACTTTTCCCCAAAATGTTCAGAGAGCTCCTCAACTTTGTCCCTGAAAACCTTTTGTTAACTTTCTCTCATCAGGGTGACCACTTGATTTACAGTCACAGGTGGAAAAGAACAGACCCGCAGCTGCTGATTATGCTGGTCTATCTCCACCTGTATTTTATGAGCTGTTTCAACCTTGATTATGCTAATCGGATAACATTGTTATTTGAATAAGTTGTTGCTTCTCAAAGACTAAGAACGACATTATGGAGATAGTACTCAGTGCAATCAAATATCCTGCTCTTGTATTTCAGTCACTGATTTTCCGAAGGAAAGCCAAGAATATAAATTTTGATAGAGGAACAAAAGCAAAACTTGAATTCCAGAAAATGCTAAAGAGGCCAGCTGTAATTGTATGGAAGCAGCCAGTGTGAATCTTCCGGCCAATGTCTATCAGTGCAAACTAACCATTTAGCTAGTTTTAATCAAGTAAACAGCTTAGCCCTAAATTAGCTATATAAGATCCTGCTCCATATTTTAACACTTTCAAAATACATTCATACCCATACTTTTAATGTGAGTGATTTTAGGGATAGGTTATTATGTGACTCATACAGTAACCCTCCCCTCACCCTGCCCCCATCCTTCTAATACCCTCCTCCTTAAACACTCCTTTCTTGGATTCTGCACCAATACTTAATGCTGAAAGGAGGATTAAAAACAAGGAGTCAAGAGCACTGGGCTTTCCTCTGTGAATACCATACTCTATTCCCACTTGATCTTGTAAATAAATATTTCTTGCAAAGGAACCCTGCAAAAAGAAAAATAATGATTGTTTTCCACCAATTAAAGTGCATTTAATTTATCATTCAACTTCCTGTAACACAGAACACAAATCGGAGAATAAACTTGGTCAAATACGAGGACGTTAGTCATCATTTCTGAGATTAGAGAATGAGGTCTGATGACTGTAATCTAGCAATATTCTCAGTGAATTACAGTCCAAAACTATAGAAAAAATTGATGAGTTTTTGTAAATGCCCAGTTCAGTATGATTCCAATGAACTGAAGAACCATTATTGGGAGATGCAACTGCAGAAAGACCCTCAAGGAACAAATATAATCGACTGTACTGTGGGAGGCCATTTTCTGATTGTATGTAATGAATATTTTCATTCAGAACACTCCTTTTTGCTAATATTTTTTAAACCTCTCCTAATTATCTATATCATAACCCCAAACTCCTTATTCCATGTCCCAGTTAGCTTTCTAAACTTCTATTCTTTGACTTCCTTCCTGCATTTTCAGTACCAGCTATATTGAATTATTCACTGTCCTCTATAGAATGCCTTAAATTTTCCTACATTTGTACATATAGTCATACCACCTTCTCTCCCTGGATTTGTTTCTTTATCATGAATAGTAGATTCTGTGGTATAGAGCAAGCAAGGCTGAACTGAAAGCAATTCTGTAGGAAAAATTAACAGTGGTAGAAGGAATAATCTCTCCTGGGGGTAAAGGGAAAATTCGTTATCAAAAGTCTGAGGGGCTGGGTCAAGTTCAAAGTCAAGACTCAATCTGATTTGGTTGGGGTGAGGATGGGAGGTTTGGGAAGAATAAGAGACACTGGAATCACATTAGGACTCTCTGTCATGAATCAGAGAGGTCCAGAAAAACAAAAATAGGGTCCTGCTCTGAGGAATACAGCCACTAATATTCTAAGATCACAGTCATCTTTGTTATGAAACATTTATTATCTCCTATGTGAAAAAGTGTCAACAAAAAATTAATTAGTCTGATCTAAGAAAGAGATGGAAAATTTTTATTCAAGCCAAATTTGAGGATTATAACCCAGGAGGAGCATCTCAGAAAGCTCTGAGAACTGTTCTGCCCATTAGAAGTCAAGGCACAGTTAAATAAGTTTTTTGAAACAGAGGGCTGTACATTAAATGGTGTATTATTGACAGTTTACATAATCCATATTTAAGCATCACTGTGGCCCCTTACAAGATCAAGAAGGAATCTTATCTTTTAAGGAGTTGTCTTGTTTATGCTAGGAGAATGTTGTTCTTCATGACTGAGCAGGTATTTCTATGATGGGGGGAGGTTTGGTTGATGCATAACAGATACACTATGCACAGTGTGGGGAGAGGGGAGGCCAAAGGGCAGAGAAAATTTTTTTATGTTTAAATTTTTCTTGTCTTGCCATAAAATATGAATTTTTACTTCATAAAAACTTTGTTCCAGCTACTGATAGATACAAAGGTCAAAGAGACAAACTCTTTGACCTCAAAGAAGTATGCAAAGAACACAAATAATTCAAGAAGTGAGTGAAAGGCCAAGGAGGAGAAGTGGTTAGGTTCTAAATTGAACCTCCTCAAGAAGTTTGGACCCATGTAGAGTAAGCAAAATGCTCTACATACTTCTGTACCCTTCAAGGGCAGTTCTGCATCACAAACCAGTACACAGTAACCAGCATGTACTGGTAATGGTTCTGAGAAATCTAAAATGATGAGACAATATTTAATATACTCCCAATGTTACCAGGCATTACCAACAGATTCACATTTATAGTTATACCCAAATATAGTTCTGAATATCCATGCTAAGGGAAGATCTCACCCCATCCCAGTGTCCACCGTATTGCTTCTCTCCTGCCCTTACTTCCATATACGAATGACCACAAAGTCCACTTCCCTGAAGTTGTTTTAAGACACTCTCTGCTACCATTAAACCATTTGGGTTCACGTGAGGACCATGGCAAGCCTGGTGGTGTCAAGGGACAACCGGAGTAGGCTTTAGTTCCCTCCTTCCCTGACAATTTCCATCAACACCCTTCTAGAATCCACTGCCAACTATACTTACAATCTAAGTTAAAATGTCTGTTTGAACACAAAATCAATTTCAAAATAAGTATCTTAGTACCCCCTTCCAACAAGAATGCCACCCCTGTAGAGGTCCCCTGTAAAGTCACCATTAATGCCAATATCATGGACTACTGAGACCTTTTGATTACAGTCACAGAGAAAATGATGCCTTCCAAACTCTTTGCTATGCTTTTTCACCTGAACCCCAACCAGGCTCAGGGTGGATCTGGAATATCACAAATTCTTTCTTGAAAGCAGATGTGCCAGCCTCTGGTCCTTATATCTATCCTGTGGGCTTCAGATACCAGTTTACAGTAAATCCAAGGAAGTGACAGGGTAACAGATATTATGCCATTTCCTCCATCCTTCTCCTTTCCTTCTCTTTCTTATCTTTACCTTCTCAGATACAAAAAAGAAGCTATTACATGTATTAGTAGATACAAACTGATGTGGAGGATAGGGGCCTGAGCTTAAGATCTGCCAAGCAATACATTCCATAACATTAGTGAGCTCTGCTCTTAAGGTCAAAAATGCTGGAATAGTTTTTAGGACTATTTCCTTGAAAGCCTAACCAGCTTTAGTGTCTTAAGAAGCAAATTGCAAGTATCTGGAACACCTTCTTCTATGGTAGTGCTCAACGTGTGAGGCATTATTTACAAGCAAAGAAACAAACCAAAAAACTCAATAAAACGATACAGCATCTCTAAGACAGAGGAAGTGTTTCCACTGTCTCCTGATGGAAGCTTAACTCTCAAAAGGATTCAGATAACTGAACTTCAAGAAAGGCTGAGACCCTTTCTATTCTTCTTAACATAGTCTTTGGAGGTGAAAATTACTTCCCACTCACTACCCACTCTCTTGGCCGTCTTCCAAACACCTGAGTTTCATTCCGTTCTGTGATTGATAAACCTCTCAGTGCCTTCTGAGACTTCCAGTAAAGATGTCATTCACAGGGGTGCTTCCTGCCTAACAAGGGCCAAAAAGGGACTGACAAGTTATTAGTGTTGTCAGTCATAGTTACACTGGGGAAACAGGCCAGGGCACCCATGCTTCTTAGAGGAGCGTGAATGCATTCACCCCACAATGCACAGCAAACCAACAAAACCACTCAGCTTCTGCCCGTCCAGCTGGCATTCCTTGATCCCCTTTTGCTGCCATGTTTAGGCACAAATAGCACAAGGTGGGGTGCTAATGAAGAATTCCAAGAGCAGAGACCCGGTTGAGGCAAAAAAATAAAAGGCATTTATTTGGGGTTTGTTAGGACTGCAGCCCAGGAGACACAGCTCCAAGAAGTGCTTGAACTGTGTTCCGCTGGACTACAAAATGGGGGAGATTATAAAGGCAAAAGAACACAAGGTTACACAAATTATAAATTGCTCATCATGAAGTAAGATTGGAGCTGGCTAGAAGTCAGGTTACTTGTTAAGCAGGGACTGGTTGGGGTTTGAAATTGTTACATAGTTATGAAGCTGGGAGGTGAGGGCTTTGAAACTACAAGGTTACAGCTAGCAGCAGCTAGCAGATATTGTTTTGAAAACAGCTGGTGGTGTCCTTGAGTTTGATGCAGTTCAGAAAAGTCAAGTTCTCAGTGATGTAGGAACACGTCTGAAACCTCATCCATGACGGCCACCCGGTTCCATTTTGGATGCCTGGACCATAGTTACTCCATTTTTATTTTTAAATGATCTTAAGTATGTCATCAGTGGACACTGGATGGATGGATGGATGGATGGGTGGATGGATGGATGGATGGATGGATGGACAGACGGATAATGGCCCCTGACTAGAGGCAGGATATTCAAAGAATGAGAAAGGGAGACTCACATTCAGATGTGTTATTTGTTGCCATTCAAATTAAAAGGTTTTGTGATAGAAGGTGGGACTAGAGCCACTGACTAAAATTCAACTTATGTATTTCAGCTTCTCTTGCCACTCCTTTGGCTAACTAATTTGGGTTTTACTAAGAGTTAATAGCTTTAATATCATTCTCAATCCATACAAGCATACCCATCATACTGGATCTAGTTGTTAATTCTCCTATGGAGAAAACAGTGATTCTAGCCACAGCTTCATGTCACGCATGGTTTCCAGCTTTGCCTAGAAAATGTTTTCCTTTAAAATAAAAATATGGCCTACTTAGTTTTCATTCACTGCAACAGGTTGACAGTGCAACAGGTTTGGGAACAGTTTAATTGAAATCATGAATTATTCTTCATCATCTGGGAGGCAAGACCCTGTTATTCTGATGCTGTTGTTTCCTTTGGAAAAAAAATATAGCATGATGCCTCAGGACATGTACACATCTCAAAACAGAGGCTCAAAACACAGGGCCCTGTCTGACAGTTGGGTGTGTCCCTCTGCCTTTATCCCCGTAACAACAACATTGCAGCACAGAGTGCCTAGATCAAGGGGAAAAGGCAGCACACAGAGTATGCTCTTAAACCGCTCGGATCAAACTAAGATCCAGAATTTGGTCCAGTGGTACAAAACCCAATGCTAGACTCCTTGAAAGTCAAACTGAATAGCTACCATCTTTCTGATACAGGATCTTAGGGAGAAACGTTTAAGACGGCAGGATGGGGATAACTTAGATTAAATTTATAGAGCGTCTGTGACTCTGTAGGCCTCTATTTATTTGCATGGGTGAACTCTAATGAAGAGACCTTTGAGGTGGGAGGTCTTGGTCTCGCCAGGCCTGGGGTGAAACAGGAGAGATGGAAGCAGTGGAGGGCACAGTGGTGCATGTCTGAGCCCAGTGGAGAGGCACAGCTTCCCCTCTCCTGAGCCGTGTGGAGTCTACTGAGCCTCCTGGACCGTGGAGATCAAAGGGAATTGATCTGTTTTGGTGTCTGATTTTTCAGCTTTGGGACACAGTAGGAGACAACACCTTAGACAAGGTAGTGCTCTTCTTCAGGTGAAAACCTGGAGGAAGGCCAATGGTACCCGTGGACAAAGACTTGATTGAACAAATGCTCAACAGTCCAGGAGATGAGCCAAAATACCTGCTTGGGGAGGAAACTTTACCAGCGTGCTTGAACTGAGGAGAGCTAACAGTCAGCACAATTTGGAGACAAAACACTGATTTTTTTTCTTCTCCCTACCAATAGGCTGGTGAGGTCTGGGGACATACAGGTTACTAAGACAAGTCTCCAACAGAGAGGGGATTCCAGTTTTCAATTGTTATGATATCGCTTACACAAGTAAATATACAGAAAAATATACACACATATAAACACATACCTTCTTCATAATGAGTTCAGTTTTCACACCAGGCAGAGGGAGAAGACATCTTTAGATGTAGCAGCAGTGAAATAGCTCTGAGAGGCTCCATTTCATAGATTTCTATAAATTAATAAAAATATCATTTGGCATCCTGCAATATTATCCACACCAGGTTCTCATCCCTCACAACACAGCTCTGCCCGCTCTCCTTCAAAATTCCTTTCTCACTCAGGCTATGCGGTCAGGTCAGAGAGCTGGAAAACTTGACATTCAGATATACATTCTGTGTTTCTTTCACACACAAATCATTCACCCCTGAGTCCGTAAGGCCACATTTAAACATTTATATTTTGGCATAAAATTATGTTTTTAGCTTATTATCATTATAAAAATCACTGTGTGGTAAATGTTCTATTATTATAATCCAATACTCCAGTTATTGCTCATTACCTACTAATTCATAGTCATTAGTATCACAAACAATTGTCATTGCTAGGGTTTCATAATTTTGTTGACATCACTGTTTTTGAGATGCAGAAAGGATATTCCATCTGTACACCTCATGTAATTTGTGGTTTGTTCTTTTTTACTCAACTATAGTAAATTGGAATTCAGGTTTAAAATTAGATATAATAAATACTTCATTGTTTGAGTATTTGATGTGATCAGAATCTGTGACTCAGACATGACAATAAATCTACCTCACTTCTTCCCAATTTTCCAACCCCAAGCCAAAGAGTCACAGCAAATTACTTCTCATACAAAATGTCCCTTCAATTTAGATGAATTATGTTTTTCAAAGGTATCATTTAAAAATGCAGATGGGGGACCTATTAATTAATTGCCTTGTGAGATCACTGTCTGTTGGGGACCTAAAAATATACATGATCAGAATGAAAAAGTGCACTCCCTCAGCCTCTTAGTACCTTGAAGCTTCCAGTGTTGTATTCAATTTCAGGTGGAACAAATATGCAAAACTTGCCTAGTAACCTGAGGGAGCCATCTGGGGCCTCTTTCCAAGAATCATCTTTCTCTATCATTGGGGTCTCTTCTGAGCATTGCTTTTTCTTTTCCTGAGGTCAGGATTTTCTTATGACACAGGGTGGGCAGAAGTACCTTATGACACAGGGGTGTTTTGGAGAGAGGTATCTCATGACACAGCAGAACGGTCATTGGCAGAGGATAGGGGAGCAGATCCTTCATCAATATCTAATAACCTTTAAAGTTTACTTAATGACATTGATCTTTAGTCTCCTCATCTCTATGATGAAATTATAGAGCGAGAAAATTTCTGAGGTTCCACACCATCTGATTCTAATATTCTATAGGCCAGTGAATGTAAATAATCTAACATAAGTAAAATGAAGATCACACAGGGGGAATTTATGAAGAAACCACTAACAAATTCATAGCCGGAAACTGGGGACACTATTCTGTCACAATGATGATAGAAGAAACCCAAAACTCATGATGAATTCTGCATATGGTGTTTATTTTCCATTTCTGATATACCACTATTCCCCCTTTCTAACATCTTATGGGACATTCTACTTGGAGGTTCTATAAGATGGACTTCAAACTTATGATGTCCCACAGTGATTTCAGTATTTCTGTAAATTCTGCTCCTCCTACTGTCTCTGTTTCTTTGAGGGTTCCCAACACCCTCTTAGCGGCACAGCTTTGAAATGTATTAGACTCCTCTCTGTCCCTGGAAACTCATCCAAACATGGCACGACCCTGCCAATTTTACTTCCACAATTCATTGCAGATGTGCCCTTTTCACCATCAGCACCTTATTGCAGACCTCACTGTGGATTTCCACAATACCTAACTTAAATCTTATCTCTTCCCTTTCTCTTGCAGCCCAGCCTGTAAATGGCCACCACAGTTATTTTCTAAAGGGTAGGTCAGAGCCTATTATTCTTAAATACATTCAATTGTACCCCTTAGCCTCTACGTAAAATTCAAACTCCCTAGACTACTTTTGATTCCCATGACCTGATTTCAACAAAACTTTTTTTGTTTCTCATTGTCCTTCCTTTATATTTTTCCAGTTCTTATTCCCCTCTAGATTGCCTTCACCATTATCTCTACATGTCTAATTCTACTCCTATGTCAAGGCACCAATCAAATGCCACCTCTCCTCTAAAGCTTTTCCACATCCTCCTGCTGGAAGCAATCTTTTCTGCCTCCAAATACCTACAGTGTTTAATCTACACCTCTCTAATGGCACTTCTCACTTTTTATGTTAAAATATTTTTTTCAAGAACACTTTTGACAAGAATGTAAACTCCTTAAGCAACTAATGTAGTGCCTTGTATATATTATGGCCCCAATTCATATGCAGACTTTCTAATCAATATTTTTTAAAATTGAAGTATAGTTGATTTACAGTGTTGTGTTAATTTCTGCTGTACAGCAAAGTGATTCAGATATGCATATATAAACACATTCTTTTTTTATATTCTTTTCCATTGTGGTTTATCACAGAATATTGAATATAGTTCTCTGTGCTGTACAGTAGGACCTTGTTGTTTATCCATTCTATATATAAAAGCTCACATCTGCTAATCCCAACTTCCCACTCCATCCCTCCCCCAACCCCCTCCCCCTTGGCAACCACCAGTCTGTTCTCTATGTCCATGATTCTGTTTCATAGATAGGTTCATTTGTGTCATAATTTAGATTCCACATATAAGTGATATCATATGATATTTGTCTTTCTCTTTCTGACTTATTTAAGTTGAGTATCTTATTAGAGGAGATAGATACAAAAAAATTACATTTTATCCTGGAAGTATATCAGAAAGAACATAAGAATTAGAGGAAAGATTTAGATGGGCTATTCTGGTATAGACTAACAAACTGTTGTAGAACCCCTCCTATACAAGCTTTCTAAAATGACATTGGTCAGTCATTTATTTTTAGCCCTTTCCAAGATTCAAGTTGTTGTTGTTTTTTTAATGTCTGTGAATCCAAGTAACGTCTTAAAATATTCTTTGCTGTTTATGACAAAAGCAAGATCATTAGAATACTTGCAAGAAGTACTGCAAGTTTTTTGCAAGTATTGCAAAAAAGCAAGATGTTAGAATACTTCTAGCTGACTTGTATTGATCCTTTATTATGTACTATATATTAAAAGCTTGTCATTAATTATCTCATTTAATTCTCACAGCAATCTGATGAGATCATATGATTTTCACTGTTTTTCAGATGGGAACATTGAGGCACTGACATGTTGAGTAAATTGTACAGGGTTAAACAGCTAATGAATGGAAATCCCAGAAAGTAAGCCAAAGTAACTTGACACTAGAATCTATCCATTAAGTCAGTATACTACACTGCCCTTGGTAGAGAAGAAAGAATATTGGACTTGGAGTTAGACAACTGTTTAATTCTGCCTCTACTATTTTACTGGTTGTGTGATTTTGAAAAATAATCACCAATCCTATCTGAGACTCACTTCAATCTATAAAATGGTTAAAATAATACTGACCTGGCAGAGTTCTTAACAGAAATAAATAAAATAATATCTCTGTAACCCAACTCCAGGTTCCTTACCCTCAGAAGTAGCATACCCCTTTGGGAAAAAGAGGCTCTTCTCAACTTAATCCTAAATTCTTCGCTGCATGTTCCTTCCTAACTCCCACTCTCTGTGAGTCATCACTAACATCTAAGGCCTCCTGGAACATTAAAAAAATGGGACCCACTATAGCACATTCACAGCTATGTCCACCACTTAGTTCTATAGAGTATCAGAAGAACCTTTGAAATAAAAGTTTTCCTGTGATTTCTGGTCAGATTCTTTGTGTATCCTGCAGAACGTTCTCCTATTATTTCTGTATGGAATGAGGGATGGAATCAGTGATCAGTATGAGGATGTATTTACCTCATGGCTAAGACTGAGAGACGAAAAGATTTCCTCTTTCAGTTATATATTTCAGTGTCTAGTACAATGCCTAACACATAACAGATGTTCAATAAATATCAGTTGTCTTTCCTTGCCCTAGAAGGAAAAGAGTGATGTGTAATATTGAAATATTAAAAAGGAAAACCAATTCTCACACTCTTGTTGACTTTTTATTTTGCAACTTATTACAATCCAATGAAATGGGCACAAGACATAACCTCTACTGATAAGTCTCAATGGCTTGAAAGTTTTTTTCCTTTCCTTGTTAATATATATTTGAAAATTCATTTGGATTAAGATTTTAATATTACTTAAAAACAAAAATTAATTCCCAGCTCACAAAGCCAAAGTGTTCATTTTTCAAAAAATAACCAACGTATCAACTTGTCCTTTATGGATTGTTCTTTGGTTGTTGTAACTAAAAACTTATCACCAAATACGGGGTCACCTAGATTTTCTCCTATGTTTTCTTCTGGAAGTTTTTTAGCTTTGTGTTTTACATTTAGTCTATCATTCATTTTGAGTTAATTTTTGTGAAAGATGTAAAATCTGTGTCTAGGTTTGTATGTTTGTTTGCATACGAATGTTCAGTTTGTCCAGCACTATTTGTTGAAAAGACTACCTTTTCTCTGTTGAATTGTCTTTGCTCCTTTGTCAAAGATCAGTTGACAGTATTTGTTTAAGTCTATTTATGGGCTCTCAATGTATATAGTATCTAGATATCTATATATATCTATTATTTTACCAGTACCACACTGTCTTGATTACTTTAACTTCATAGTGAGTCTTGAAATCAAGTAGTATGAGTCTCGTTCTTCAGTATTGTGTTAGTGATTCTAGGCTTTTTGCCTTCTCATATAAACTTTAGAATCAGTTTTTCAATATCTGCAAAATAGCTTGCTGGGATTTTGACTGGTAATGTGTTAAAACTATAGATCAAGTTGGGAAGAACTGATGTCTTAATATCAAGTCTTCCAATCCTTGAGCATGGAACATCTATTTATTTAGATTTTCTTTAATTTATTTCATCAGAGTTTTGTAGTTTTCCATATATAGCTCCTGTATAAATTTTGTTAGATTTATACCTAAGAATTTCTCTTTTCTTGGCTGAATATTGACTAGTACTAGTTTTCTATATTTTCAAATTCCATTTGTTGATTGCTTGTATGCAGGAAAGCAATTGACTTTTGTGTATTAACTTCTTATCCTGCAACTTTGCTATAACCACTTATTAGTTCCAGGAGATTTTTGGACAATTCTTTGGGATTTTCTGCATAGACAGTCATATCATCTAAACAAAAAGTTTTATTTTTTCTTTCCCAAACTCTAGACCTTTAATTCTTTTTCAGGTCTTGTTGCAGTAGCTAGGACTTTCAGCACAATGTTGAGTAGGAGTGGTGAGAGAAAGTTCTTCCCTTGTTCCTCATCTTAGAGGGAAAGCAGTCAATTGCTCACTGTTAAGTATGATGTTAACTGTGTATTTTCTGTACATGTTCCTTATCAAGTTGAGGAAATTCTCTTCTATTCCTAGTTTACTTATTGTTTTTATCATGAGTGGAAAGATCTCATTTTTAAAGACTCAAAACTCTCCTCTTCACTTTTATTTTTCATCTCTGTATGTTTCCAAATTGTGCTTACTTATCCATTTTTATTTTTATACGCTTTGTTTCTAAAATGGTATAATTAAGCCATCTGGAGATTTTTTTTATAAGACTAACTAAATAGCTGGGATTTTGCCCCCAGGTAAAATAAATTACTGAAATCATGTGTAATAACATACAGTAGTTTATTCTAAGTATCTCTAAGATTTGTTTGGGGAAAAACAATCAAGATGAAGCTTCTGGTTTTTACAAACATGATTGTCATCAAGTCAATGCTATAGAAATACATACATGGAATAACTTTGATATTGAGATTGTGAGAGTCAAATGATGAAAATAGTCTCCAAGTAAAAAAGCAAAGATTTCTCTTTTTTAAAAAGAGTTTACTTATCCATGAGAAAGAGCAGTCTAATAGGTTGAATGTAGAATTAAAATCAGAGTTGGGACTTCCCTGGTGGTCCAGTGGTTAAGATTTTGCGCTTCCACTGAAGGAGGTGCAGATTCGATCCCTGGTCAGGGAACTAGGATCCCACATGCCACATGGCGCGGCCACAAAAAAATAAAAAAATAAAAAATAAATAAAATTAGAGTTCTAGCCAGGTTCATTCATTAAGTAGCTGTATAATCTTGGACAAATCATCTGACATCTCTCGAGTTCTATGGTCTCATTTGTCAAGTGCAATGACAATAACACGTACCACCAACCACCACTGTGTGCTCCTACCCCATAGTGTTAATTCAGGGCTAAAGAATATGGTGGATGTGAAACTGCTTATAATTTTCAAGCACAACAGAAATGGAAAGCATTATTATTATCAGAAGTGTAAATTAGGAAGAAGGAGTTCTGACATTGTCTTATCAGATTTTTACACTTAAATTCCATCATTAATACAGTTACATTTTTCTGGGATTTCAAGTTTTTAGGTGAACTTCACTGCTAGGGTAAAAATTATACAGGGTGATCAAGACACTAAAGGCTGAAGTTTTCAAACATATCACCAATTTCAAGTCTGGCCTGATTACACTAGCAAGAAAACACAGTTGGCATGTCAGTTTGTCTTATTTGATCTACTTTTTCTCCAGTCAAATGAGGTGACTTCCATTTAGAACTGCTCAGAGTGGTAGGCTTGAGTCAGAAGGTCAGAAATTCACCTGTGCTAAATGGTGTGGAAATTACCAGCTTTAGCTTTCCCCACTCACGCAAGATATTTGACATAACAAGTTATTTGCAGAATCGGTTATCCCTTCACATAGCTGACACTGAGCTCCAACCATGTGCCAGGTACCATGCAGGAAATACAGAGATAAAAAGACAAGGACCCTGTGCACATATGTATCACGGAATACAACTTAGCAATAAAAGGGTAAAAACTACTGCAGGCAACAATCTGGATGAACCTCAAGGAAATTAAGTTCAGTGAAAAAAAGCCAATCTCAAAAGGATATATACTACATGATTTCATGAAATAACATTCATGAAAAAGCATAATTATAGAGTTGGAGAACATATTAGTGGTTGCTAGGGGTTGGGGATGGGAGTCGAAGGGACGGAGTGACTATATAGAGGTCACATGAGAGAGTTTTGTGATGATGGTACAGTCTTGTACCAACTCTTGTCTTGACTGGAGTGGTGGTTATACAAGGCTAAACATGTGATTAAGTTGTATAGGCTATATAAACACACACACAAGTGCATGTGTAAATGATGGAAGCTGAATGAGCTCTAGGGATTGTACCAATGTCTGTTTCTTGGTTTTTATATTGAACTACAGTTGTGTAAAATGCTAACATTAGGAGACACTGGGGGAAGGGTGCACAGGACGCCCCTGGACATTTCTTTGCATCTTCCTGTGAATCTATAATTATTTCAAAATATGAAGTTCAAAGAAGACAAGATCTCTATAGAATATACAACACCAAGAGTGAATCATAATGTAAACTATGGACTTTGGGTAATTATGATGTGTCAGTGTAGGTTCATCAGTTGTAAGAAATGTACCACTTTAGTGGGGGATGTTGATAATGAGGTAGGCTATGTGTGTGTAGGGGTAGGGGACATATGGGAAGTCTCTGTGCGTTCCTCTCAATTTTACTGTGACCCTAAAACTGCTCTTAAAAAGTCTTAATTTTTAAAAAATCAAAAGGAGAATAATATTTCGTGATGTAAAAATTATAGGAAATTTAAATGTTAGCAACCATAATAAAGTTTTATTGGAACACACACATACACACACATACAAAGAGACAAGGTCCCTCCCCTCCAGGAGTTAAAAGTCAGGTCTCCTCAGTCTCCCTAGCTTGTAGAAATCAAAAATGTCCAGGAAAAGAAAAGCCTCAAATTTCAGTCCCTCCAGCCTGACCCTCTCAGGGTCTTACCCTGTTATTTCTGAGAGCCTTCAGGGATTCCTCACATGTGCCCCCTCCTCCCTCCTCAATCTCCATTGCTTACTAAGTCACCACTGCCTAGTTCTCAGATCCGAATGCCATCATCCCTGAAGAGCTCAGTCTTTGTCCATAGAGCTACTAAAGGGATAGGCAACTGTCTTCTCCATCCCTCTTCACACCCCAAACCTCTACATATCCAAGCAATTGCCTTCTCACAGACCACTTCCCCCAGTACAAACCAGCATGTGACATATCCCCCAAGGGTCCACCAATACCGTCACTTCACCAACCACATCTGGTTGTCAGTTCTTTAGGTTCCGATAGGAATGATAATGCCCAAAGTGAAAATAAAGTGCTTAACCAGAATATCTAATTAGGGAAGGCATCCCAAGAAGGTAGTGCTTGACTGAGACTTTAAGGTAAAGGAGAAACTCTCCAGGGAGAAAGGAGGCAAGAAGAGAATTCCAGGCAAAGGGAACCTATGTGAAAAGACACTGAGAAAGCACACTGTGGCCAAGAAAGAGAAATGGTGCATCAGTGGAACACTGATGTTGGTGGGGGCCGCGACAGAGGTGAGGACTGGAACCCAGCCATGATGATTTCCGAGGCCCAGGTGCCCCACGTCGCCACGTGACTAAGGAGCACGCTCAGACACAACTACACGAGTACCGCTGTGCTGTGTCACACCTCGGGCTTACATCCATCCTGAGATGTCACACCTAGGGCTGAGATCCATCCTAGAACTCAACCAGCCTGACTTCACAGACTGTCCTCAGCATGGGAGCAGCAGTGAGATGACTGAGGCTGAGAAGGGGCTGTTTTTGCCCCAGTGCACTCACAGGCTGCCCTCAAGCTAAATGCATGTGTATGTGTGCATCACCAGCTCTTCCTCTTGGCTTTGTGTCAGTTTCTGCTGTAGACCCACCCTTCCTTCTGCACCCTATCCAAAGCTGCAAGGCAGAGCAGCAGGCAAATGTGGTATTACAGAGGCACTGGACTTGGAACCAGATGATCTCGGTATGAACCAAGGTTCTGCATCCCTTACAAGCTATGTGCATTTAGTAAGTTCATTTTACGAGCTTTGGTTTACCCACCTGTACAATCGGGATAAGAATCTACCGCATATAACTCTTGTTAAATTAAGCGAAGTACTATAAGTGAAAATGCCTTTCACAGGCCTTTGCCCCTAAGAGGTATGTTCTCATTTTATTTTTTAATTTTGCTTTCCTTTTTCTAATGGTAGTTCCCCTCCCTTGTTCAAGATCTAAGATTCTCCTGTGTTCTCTCACTACTGATCATATTTGAAATTCTCCTAAAGCAAACCTCTAAGACAACAATTCTAGTGCCAGTCGTTTCTTTGGGAGGAGAAAGGAACACCTGGGGGGTGCGGTTGGCGAGGAAGCTAATTAAGACTGAGCAGGAAGGGCAGCCTCTTCAGATCACTGATGTAGAATCATACCAGGAAAACCCTAGAAGCCAGTGTAGAAGGACACTTCAGAGAAAGCAGGAATTTTTATCCAGTCACTGGTTAGGGGTGGTCCTGGTGCAGTAAAATGTCACTTCTTTATAGAACTTCTGTCCTGCTGAGCAGTCCTGAGGAAGCCCATAGGCAAAACGCACAGTTGCTCATGGCAGGCAATTGGAAGTTGTGCACTGAGATGGTAAGGGAGGGGATAAGGGTGAAGCACCAAGAACGAAAGGGTCTGAGAAACACACGTGTCAGGTAATCAGTAGGTCTTAGTATGTATATTTACCTTCCATCAGAAGAAAATTCATTAGATATTTAACAACTCTAATAGCAGAATTTCTGGCACACTGAGGTTGGGGGGTAACAGGTGTTTTATGGGGTCCTCCTGGAACCACATAATGAGGACACATATTTTTTCCAGTAGGAGTAAGGCAAGCCTCCATCTGTAGCATCCATCTGTATGCATTAACCTACATCCAAAGTTATCATCACTTTCAAAAGAGAGTTTCTGATATGAACACAAGAAAATGTGGTTTATATCACAAAAGGTGACAGTGTCCAGAGAAATGGGTCTGGAAACATTTGTTTCCTGAGGGCATCTGTCTCCCTGCCTATGGATGATAGTCCTGGAGAGACAGTTTCAAGATCACAGGGAAATCAAACAACTGTAGGGCAGAGCCTGAGGCACATTACCACCTGTGCTGGGCTGTAGACTCTATTAAGGCTCTGGAAACAGACAAGGATCTGGCAATAGCTCAATATCTGTGACACAGGTTGTAATGAATAATCAGGCACATTAATTTGTTTCCTCCAAATTATAAAGCTTGGTTTAACTCCTGGCTTCATTTTGGCCCAGACTTAGCATAATTTAGCTACGCAGGCCAGAAAAGAGTAGGCTGAATCTCTGAGGGGCAGATGGCATCTGTTCCTCTAATTTAAAGGAGGATGAAAAGGAAACAGTTAGGGGATGGTGGGGTGTAGCCCAGGGAAAACAGGACATCAGCTTTAAAGAAGTCAGGATCTGCTATTGTGAGTGCTGCTGAAGCAGCTCCTACAGGCCAGCAGATCTGAGCATTAGTCAGATAGGACTGCAGAAGAGAGGGTGGTGGAAGCACTCTCTGGCATCACTGTCCCAAACCACAGCTCTGGATAGTAAGCTAACAGTGTGTCGGGCTGTTAATGAACTTGGTCTGCACTCTCTGGCATCAATCTCCCAAACCACAACTCTGAATTGTAAGCTAACAGTGTGTCGGGCTGTTAATGAACTTGGTCTGCACTCTCTGGCATCAATCTCCCAAACCACAGCTCTGGATACTAAGCTAACAGTGTGTCGGGTTGTTAATGAACTTGGTCTGGCCATGGTGACAGAGTTCATTAGAGACCATTTATCCTCCACTCGGGAAGGAGAAAAATGACTTCGATAAAAACTATGCCAGCTCCACAGATACATGATCTTTATTAAAAAGGCATTTTCAGTAGTAAAATTCATTACATATTCACATAATTAATCTGGATCCACCTCTCCCTATGCTATATTATTTTTGGATAAATGCTAGTAAGCTTTAAGGAAAACAAATATGATCCTACAGCTATACTGCAATTGAAAATAGATGTAATAAAGAAGACAACCATATAGTTTGTTTATGTTTTGATTCTGCTGGGTCAGTTTATAATCTATCCAGATCAAAGTCAAGGCCAAGCCTGCCTTCTGATGAATTGTTCTGCATTGCACGTATACTGATGCCCGTGGAAGAATGAGCTAAAAGGAGAAGATTCTTCTCAGGCAACTAAAGTTTGTTACTTGTATGCTTTTTCTAGCTTTCCCTTTTTATATTCTAGAAATACAGTGGAGGCAAAATTTGGAGACCAAAATAAATGAGAAAAAAAAGAGTGCATCAGGATCTGGCAATGTCTTATAGAATCAAAACAACCTGAGTTAAAATCCTAGTGCCACCGCTTTTAAGGGCAGAAAAGTTATTTAATTTTAAACCCTCTGAACCCAAGTTTCATCATCTATGAGACATGAATGAGAAAGCCTACATCAGTGTTTTGAGGATTAATTGAGAATATATGTTATTCACCTACAACGTGTTTAGTGCTTAAAGACAGTTAAGGAGCCTTCACTTCATGTTGTTCTGGATAACCAAATCAGTTTTATTTATTTATTCAATAAAGCTTTACTGGACATCTAGCATGGGCCAGATGTAAGTTTAGGTTCTGGGGATATAGAAATGAACAGTATGGACATGATCCTGACTGCCTTAAAGAAGGGAAGACAGCCATTGAAAAAATATTTGCTAACAATTCATGAAGAATAAGCGTCTTGTTTTAAGCCAAATGATTAAAGATATAGTGATTTATTATTATTTTCACACATAGAGTATCAGTAATGCTTCAATATAATAATATATTAAAATAATTAATTTCATTTATACAGTATACATTGTTTTTCGTTTTCCTTTTTTTTCCTTTTTGACTTCAAGTGTACAAATTGAATTAATCACATTTCTCAGTTCATGACACATTCTCATTCTAAGTACATACAAGGCTTATATTTTTTCATTTAATCCCTATCAGTACTCCCATTCCTCTCTTCATCATAGGCACTCACTCTAAAGTATTTAATATGTGTGTATTCATCCCACTTCTACACATTCATTTAGAAATATATGCAATTCTTAAAATATACGTAGTAGTGTTGTTCATATGTGATATACAAAAAAGTATTATGTTATAAATAAGTTGTTTCTTTGTTCACTTAATACTCTTCTCTCTTCTAGAGAGAAGTATTCCTGTCTTCACGTAAACCTAACTTATTACCAAGTGCTGCTTAGTATTCCATAGTATGCACAGATCACATTTTATCTACAGTATCTGTTCCCCTAGTGGTGGGCACCTGAGTTGCTTTCCTTCCTTGCTGCTATAAGCAATTTGACAAATAAATATCACCACACATATATCCTTATGAATCTGTTAAAGAGTTTTTTGGTGTATACACATAACCAAGCATCAGATTTTACACACTTAATGTCACAGATAGATTGCTGTACATTTTCCAATCCCCCATATCCTTGCCAAGGTATGGCATTATTTGATGTACTAATATTTATGTCATCCGATGGTTATAGAGTAGTATTTCATTGCTTTTTAAATTTGCATTTCTCTAAATAATTGTGATATTGCTCATATCTTAATATTTTTATTAGGTTAATTATATCCCTCAGTGCATGGCACATAGATATTCCATCCTTTAAATACCATTGCCCATACTTCTATGAGGTTTCCTGCCATTTCTTACTGATTTGTAATTACCTATAAGGTTTAGATGTTAGTATTCTTTGTCTGTTTTACACTTTGCAAATCACTGCTCTTGGTTTGTCATCTTCTGATAATTTTGAGTGTGGACTATATTCATTGACTATAATCCATGTGTCAATGTAATTAAATCTTTCACCTTTGCCCTTTATGTTTTAAGCTCTGGCCTTGTTCAAGACATTCTTCCCCACCTAAAAATAAACAGAGAACATCTGTGCATTCTCAAACATTGCCTTCTATTACTTTTATATTTTTACTATCTGCTTTTGGAAATTATTTCAAATAGATGTGTTTTTACATATGATATGAGGTAAGGATTCAACTTTTTTTTCATTATAATGAGCCAATTCTCCTAACATCATCTGTAAAATCTGAGATAATCTATGAGATTAGTTAGACAATTTTCCCTTTTATTTCTATTTCCTAAAAACATTTCCATAAGTTAGAAACTACATCTTTCTTGTAAGTTTGGTTCTCATCTGTGAAATATGCTGAATGTGGAGGCTATAGGTTATGGATCTAGCCACGTCGCCTTCTTCTTAGGCCAATTTTAGAATTTTATACATTTTCAGAAATGTATCCATTTCCTTTCATTTGATCTTATTGGCATGCAGTGATTCACTAAATTCTTTTTATTTATTTTAAATTTATTTTTTGTTGTGATAATTTTCCTTCTTTCATTTTGGACTTCAAGTATTTTCATCTTTTTATAAAATTAGTCTTGCCATAGGTTGATATCTCTTGTTTGTCTTTTCAATGGTCTTATTTATGCACACTTATAAAATATTTTAAACTGAAGGGCAGAAAAGCATCTCATGTCAACATATGCAGGACTCAGCTGAAATAGTATTTATAGGAAAATTTATAGTTTTGAATACATTTATCACAAAATAAGGACTAAAAATTTGAACTGAACATTTAACTCAAAGGAACAATAGAGCAAACCCAAAGAAATAAGAGGAAAAAAACAATAAAATTAATAATAAAAATCAATGGATATAGAAAGACAACAAAAAATAGTGAAAATCAACAATTTATACTTTTTAAAATGCTTTTACATATATGACATTTCTTGGGGCATGACTTTAAACTATAGACCAGCAATTGGACTTTAAAAAAAAAAAAAAGCTCAGATTTTTGTTATTTGCTTTCACTGTTTTGTTTTTTTAAATGTTGAGCATTTTGTTGAGGAAAACCATAGAGGCAAAGATACTTCAATCAGCAAAAGGCAAAGTGAAGCTTTATTACTGTTCTTGTTGAAAGATGGTATAAAATACTTGTTTAAAAGGGTAGGCTCTATGTTCAACCTGAATAGTTTCAGTGTTTGGCTCTGCCACTTCTTTGCTGTGTAATCTCAGGCTCTCTAAGCCTCAGTTTCCTCATTTGCAACACGAGGAGCATAATGGTTTCTACCTCAGAGAGCAGTTATAAGAATTAAATAAGATATAGTATATAATGTGCTTAGCATAATGTTCAGTAAAATGTTAACTCTCTCTCTCTGTGGGTCTTAGTAAACTGTATTATATTTAAATACCCCCTTCCATGAAAAAGAGAATCTTGGACAAACTAAGAATGTATGCTTGAGTATTAATTTTAATTCTCTCATAAATGTGATAGCACTGTGTATATAAGAATATATCCAAATCCAGTCTTCAAGTGGTGTAAGGCAGCTTCAAACCATAGGTGAGAAATTCAATGACAAAGAGCTGATGCGGAATGATCTCAGAGTTTTATCCACGATAAGTAGACAGTGCAATGAGAAATAACACAAAACAGCTGTAGTCAACATGGAGTGTTGAGAAATTGAAAGGGAAAGCTTTTTAGAGTAATTGGAAAAGAACTACACACCTACAAGGGCAAGTAGAGATCCTCCCTTGGTTGATTTTCCTTTGAGTTTCTGCAGTGTTTTCTAAAGATTATTCTCAAGAAAAGATAGAACAAGACAGACAGAAAATTTGGGAAATCAGACAGACCACAGAATAGGTCACAGTGCTGTTCTTTACTGGCCCAAGGAGTGGGGTTTCCAGAGAGGCAAGGAGGGTTCAGGCCCTGGGATCCAGGCAGCATCAGCTAAGAATGCCCTGCTAGGCCCTCAGTCCCAGAAAGCACACTTCAGAGGCAGATGCCTCAGTCCTCTGAGACTTTCCCCAGAGCCCCATGCTGGAAAGTTATTTTTGTAAAGCACAGGAGCCCAGACTTCTTGAATTTTACTACCTGCCATCAGAATTCACTTTCTTTACAGGGAAAACAGGTCTGCATCCCAGCAGGTGTCAGTCCCCTTTAACAGGAGATGCAACAGTAATGAAACCAAGTGGGACTGGCACATTCTCCATAAAGGAGGCCCACAAAAGGCATATTGTTACCTTTTTGAAAATGGCAACAATCGTCTCATATCCAGACATGTAAATATACTACAAACAGGATAAAAGCAGGCTTACACGTAAACATGACCTAGAAAAGTGCCAACTAAGACCTCAATTATATTACATTAATATAAATGGGAATCTCTGTATAATTTCTTCTGAGACATCTCCATGGTCTACTAAACGTGAATGAAACTATTTCTGACAAATAAACTCAAGCAGAAATGAAAGTTAAGAGTTTCAGAATTGGTTCTCCAGGAACAGGCAAGTTCTTTTCTTTAGTAGGTTAATAAGCATTAATGCTAATAAATGCTGAACTGAAATGATATTCCTATAAAGTGGAAATGATCACCTGAGAATTCATCTGAATAATGGCATTATAGCATAAGTCAAGAATGTGTTCATCAGTCTAACAGAAAAGGGGACAGTGTGTTCTCACAACCATCTTGAGGAATGCTGTACTCACATCAGCCAATATTCTAAGTCTCATGTGTGAAGCTTAAATAGCATATATCAAAATGATTAAAACGTGCCATCCTTGAAGTAACAGAGACAAGAAGCAGGTGCAGCTGAAGAAAACAAAAAGGTACTCAGCGAAACCCAAATGCAAACTGGGCCTCTCATAGTTTGCACTGGCTGAGCATCTACTGTGTGCTGGCCCTCTGCTTGCCTGCCAGATGCTCTCGGTCCCTCAGCTGTCACTCCATCCCTGCAAAATGCAAAAAATAAGACTCACAGGGTGGAAGCAACTTGCCCAAGGCCACACAGCCAAGATGTGGCAAGGCACTTACTGATTCCAGAGCCTACATACCTTCCCTCCTGTTATGCTGCCCCCAAAAAGGCCCCATACCACATATGACAGGCCTCTGAATTCACTTTCCCAGGCTCCCAGGGTTCACGTCTAATTGCTCTGCATCCTTTGTTAGATGACATAAGTATTGTTTTAGTTGCTAGTCCTCAGTCACTTCAGCTTGGATTCAAGGTCTCTTGCTCTCAGCCTATGGCTTTACCTTTGGAGGTGGACTTACCTGGGAACAAACCCCACCTCTGCCCTTATGTGACATTGGTCAAGCTATATCATCTCTCTAAGCCTTGTGTTTTCACCATAAAATGGGGATAGCTACACCTACTTCATAGGAGTCCATTTTAAAATGAGGTAACTTAGCACATAGCAAGCTTTCCAGCAATGCATGAAGGCTGCCATCGTGATAGTGGCCTGTCATCAGCTATGCTTTTGCTCATAATTAACATTTTGTTCTATACTTTCACAAGTTTCTGACCTTGGCCTGGCCCCATTTTACCATTACTTTTGTCTTGGAACTGGTACTTTAGAACCCAATCGTACATGGAAATAGTCCAGGAAAGCAAAATAAGGAAAGCAAGAGAAGAAAAATAAGAGGATGGGAGGAGAAACAGTCATCACTGACTTCAAAACTTAAGATCTTGTCAAAAAGATGTCATTTTTCCAGCCTATTTCTCAAACTTCCAAAGTGTGTACTTTAAGAAACAGGTTTTCCTCATAGTATCACCAGTAAGCTGCTAGTCTTTTTATCCCTGAGGAGTTTAGTCAAAGCCATCTGTTCATGAGTAATAAATAGACCTTTATTATTGAATCAGGACAAAGTCACCACTTCTTTATAACCTTCTACCCTTTTCTCTGGCACCCAATTGGAAAACCCACCTTACCAATTACTCCAGAGGACTTTTCTAGCTCTTGTGCTGATCCCTTTCTGCCATAGTTTTCCCTTTCCTGTGAACATCTGTGTCACATTCTCCAGCAACGGTTTAAAGCTGAGTTTCTTCCCTGATTAACTGATGTATGGTTGGTTACCTCCCAATCTAAATGGAATGTATGCCAGACAATGAAAGGAAAGCCCAGAGGGCCATGCCTTCTGCTTTTGTTGCTTCACCCCAAGCCTCCTATAGCTAGTACCATAGTGTGCACATAGTATATTACTCAGTAAATGATGCTCAAAATAATGATAAACTTAAAGGACTGTTCAGACAACTATACCAAAGGCTTATGGTATGCCCAGAATGTTATCTTCCTGAACTAGGATGCCCTCACTAAGTCTGGCATGCACAGTGCTGAGTGAACAGGAATCATGCCTGGAAGACAGCTCCCACCCCATCAGACCACTGTGAATACCAAGTTACTTCTTCAGGCAGATGCATGAGCTTGAGCCTCAACAGAAATCCAACAGTGAAATGAAGGGCACTCAGAAGTCATATATTTCCTTCTGGTCCCTCTTCCTGCTAAAGGAGTTTTGCAAAGCAATGAGCTAAAGATGTTTTTAACATTTCAAATAGCGAAGTCAGTTCATCCATGAAGCATTCACCCTGGAATTCTGTGCATGTGTCCAGAATGGAGGCCAGATCCAATGTGACAACTGCCAGGTGAAAATCACAGAAGCATAATATTATGCAATTTGATTTCAAGGCAGAATGTTCTAAATCCTCAGGTTGCCAGCCAGGCAAAACATCTGTGAAGAATAAACCCACACTTAGACATGGAGGTCCCTCAGATTTAAATATTTGGATGAATGTTATGAACTCTGAAAGTTAAAGCCCTCAACATGTTCCTAAAGACTATCATTCTTAAAAGTTTAAATTTCTCCAAATAGCAATGTTAGTTGTTTGATGTAAATTTCACAGAATCTTGAAACGTTAGATCTAGGATATTCATGAGACATTATATGATGAAACTCCCTTTGTTTATAGTAAAGAAATTGAAACTTAGAGGAACATAATTTGTCTAAGCTCACCCAGTTAGCTAATATCAGAGCCAATATGTGGTCCCAAGTTGGTCAGTCCCTAGGTTCCAAAGCTCAGCTGATCTGCACACTCAGATCTACATGGGCTTTGTGAGCGAGCTACTCAACTTCTGTTGGAATGAGTAACTCCTATTTCATAGGGAAGTTATGTTAATTAACTGAGACAGTGGATGCAGCACATGGCCCATCACAGTACTCTATAAATGGTAGCTGCTGCTATCATCATTATCATTACTGTTATTATCCAACATACAATTTAAGTCTCACACAATTTCCTGTCATGGTTGTATTTTTAGGAGACCCCTTCTGAGCAGTGGATGGAGCCTGGAATTGATGATTCCATCAATTAGCTAGGGTTCCAGCAGGTCTGGCACTAGTCTCTTACCAAGCTGCAGCCTTCCTTCTAGCCTACGTGAGAGCCTTATGGCCATGAGAATGAGCATAGCTTTTGAATCAGAGAGTTCTGAGTCTTGATCCAGTTCTGTCACTTATTTTACTGAGCCTCAGTTTTCTCCTTTCTTAAGTGAAGAAAATAGTACCTGTATTACAGAGTTTGTAGAGAAGACTAAACAAAATAATATAGTGATGTCACCAATATGGCAAAGTAGATCATTCCTACCTTCACTCCCTATCACAAGAAGAACAACTAACAACTATTCAAGAACAAGACACCACTGAGAGAAACCTCAACACAGGGGTGAGGGTGTAGCACCCCCCTGCACCACAGAGACCAAGAGAGACTATATTAGAAGGGTAAGAGAAGCAGCTACACGTTGACTGCATTGCCCCTCCCCCAGGCCAGCACAGCACCATATGGAGAGATCTCCCCTGAGCCTCTGGTTCCTCCAGTGGGAAAAGAGAACCCAGGGGGACAACCAGCATTGGGGTCACTTTGTGGGAGCCCCTACTCTGATTTTACACCATAGGGATTGCAGAGAATCTTCAGGCTCATTCTCTGGGAATCTGACTGTGACGGAGAAGTGGGGAGGGGCTTGCAACCAACAGCACAGGGATCTTGGCAGACTGAGTTCACACCTGCAGGGCCCAAGTAGTGATCCCAATCAGTGACTCTGCTCATCTGCAGAACCAAATCCGGGGCACACTCTGACCAGGGAACTTGGCAGGATGCTGATCTGCCTTATTCAGATCCTCAAATGAGGAGTTTTGCCAGCCCTAGAGCCTGGTTTGCTCACGTCCAGGCAAAGGAGCTGAGACACAGCCCCATCCACTGTGGAGAATGTCTTCTGGCCCCTTATGACCAGAAGGGCTGGTGGCAAGTCCTAGAAGCTGTGTGGTCCAGTGGTGCTCCAGCCAGCAGGTGGTCAGGCAGAGCTGATTGCCCCCAGAGCAAAGCCGGTACCAAGCGTGGAGGGTTCACATGCTATGCACAGGATTAATTCATAGCCAAGGCTTAATGTAGCTCCTGGAAACTTTCCCAACCAAAGAGCCTACTGGAAACTGAGAGCAGCCTAGAGCAGCCCCTCCCCTTCGTGCCCTGGCAGAGGAGCTGAGATATAGTCCCACCGCTGTGAAGAATGTCTTCAGGCCTCATCTGACCAGAAGGGCTGGTAGCAATGCCCAGAAGCTGTGCAGCCAAGTGGTTTTCAAGACGAGAGAAAGGCAGGAAAGCTTATAGTTTGCAAAGAAAAGCCAGTGGCCCTTTTCAACCAGGGAACCTGGGGTGTGGGTCAGCTTGAGTTAAGACAACAAAGAGCTTCACAGGCTTTAGAGTTGCTTCCCCTACTGTGCCCAGGCAGGGAATTTGTAGCCCCACGCATTGCTGAATACAGCCTTCAGCCTGTTTGACCAGGGAACCTAACCAGAACACACAGGAAACTGTGTAGCACATTCAACAGCCCTACATGCAGTGGCACTTGAACAGAGAGCACAGTCCATGGCTTCCCCCATCTGCAGAGCAAAATCAGTGGCCTCACCTGACCAGGGAATTCAGTGCACATTCAGCTCCAGTTTGGTTCCCCAAACAATGAGCTGTACAGGACCTGGGTCCTGTCCTGCTGCCCTGCCAGGGCAGGGAAGCTAATTCATACCCCAACTGCTACCGAATATAGCACCCAGTCCCAGCCATCTAGTAAGCCTGACCAGAGAATCCAGAGAGCTGCAGAGCCCATTGTCCATCCTGACTTGGGTAGGGAACCAAGCCAGCAATCCTATCCAACTCCTCTCAGCCAGAGGCACATTCCCCTCATCCCTGTCCTCAGAGTTCAAACAGTTGCCTCCCCTCAAAATAGACCATAATAGCAGGTCCCACCTGCCCAAGGACGTTACCAACAGACACACACAGTAACCCAAACTGAACTGACTGGTGAAGAACTGTCTCTGCCAAAGCAAATGTGCAAAGTCTGGAAGAGGAGCCCGATTTATCAAATGCACAGATACCAATGTAAGGAATTAAGGATCACAAAACATCAGGTAAATATGACACCACCAAAGAAACTAATAAAGCTCCACTAACTGACCCTAAAGAAATGAAGATCTATGAACTGTTAGACAAAAAGTTTAGAATAATCCTCTTAAGGAAGTTTAGTAAACTACAATAAAACACAGACAACTAAATGAAATCAGGAAAACAATGTATGAACAAAATGAAAGTTTGACAAGAAAAGAGCAACCATCAAAAACAAACGGAAAACAAAAACAAAAACCAAAAAACCAGAAATCCTGGAGTTGAAAAATACAATAACTGAACTGAAGAATTTAATGGAGGGTTTCAAAAGTAGATTTGAAAATGCAAAAGAAAGAATCAGTGACCTGGAGGATAGGAATTAGAAATTACCCAAAGGAGCAAAAAGAAAAAAGAGTGAAAAAGAGTAAAGAAAGACTATGGGAATTATGGGTCACAATGCAAAGAAACAAGATTCACATTATGGGAATTCCAGAAGGAAAAGAGAAAGAGAAAGGAACAGGAAGTATATTTAAAACAATAATGGCTGAAAACTTCCCAAACCTGGAGAAAGAAATGGACATCCAGATACACAAGACCCAAAAGATCACAAATAGGCTGAACCCAAATAAGACTACATTGAGACACATTATAATTAAATTGTCAAAAGTCAAGGACAAAATAAGAATTTTAGGAGCAGCCAGAGAAAAGAGAGAAGTTACATAAAAGGGAACCCCCATACAACTATCAGAGAATTCTCAACAGAAACTTTTCAGTCCAGGAAAGAATTAAATGGAGTAATCAAAATATTGAAAGAAAATAACTGTCAACCAAGACTTCCATACCCAGTGAAGCTGTCCTTCAGAAAGGAAGCAGGAATAAAAACTTTCCCAAGCAAACAAAGGCTGAGGGAGCTCATTACCACCAGACCTACATTACAAGGAATGTTAAATGGAGTTCTCTGAAAGAAAGTAAAAGAACACTAATTAATATTATAAAAAACATAAAAAGGTAACATAAATCTCACTGGCAAGGGTAAGTATATAGTCATACTTAGATTCTGCAATATAGTAATATTGGTGTATAATTCACTTACAAATCTAGTTTAAAAGTTAAAAAAAAAAGAACATAGCAGAAGTAATCATAACTGCAATAATCTGTTATTAGTTACATAATATTTTTTAAAAACATGTAAATTATAACGGCAATTAGCTAAAATGTGAGGGGGAGGAGAAGGAAAAGTGTAAAGTTTACAAATTCTATTGAAGTTAAGTTGTTATCAGTTTAAAATAGGGTTTTATAAGTTTAAGATATTTTATGTAAGCCTCATGGTAACCACAAGGGAAAATCCTGTAGTAATTACAAGAAGAACACAGTAAAGAAGTCGAAGCATACTGATACCAAAAGACATCAAAACACACACAAAAAAGACAGCAGGATAAGGAACAAAGAGCAATGAATCTATAAAACAACCAGAACAATTAACAAAATGGCAATAGTAAGTCCTTACCTATCAATAATTACTTTAAACGGATAATGGATTAAATTCTCCAATTACAAAACATAGAATGATTGGATGTATAATAAAACCAGATCCAACAATACACTGCCCACAGGAGAGTCATTTTAGCCTTCAAGATATTCATAGACTGAAAGTAAAGGGATGGAAAAAGACCTTTCAAGCAAATGGTAATCAAAAAAAAAAAAAGCAGGGGTAGCTATACTTATATCAGACAAAATATACTTTAAACTAAAACTGATTTTAAAAAAAGACAAAGAAGGTCATTATATAATGATAAAGGGTCAATATATCAAGAATATATAACAATTATAAATATTTATGCACGCAACAGCAGAGCATCTAAATATATTAAGGCAAAAACAGAGCTAAAAGGAGAAAAAAACCATAATACAGTAATGGTTGAGAATTTTAACACACCATTCTCAACAACAGATAGATCATCTAACAGAGAATCAAAAAGGAAACAGCAGATTTGAACCACACTATAGACCAATGGACCTAACAGACACACAGAGAACACTTTATCCAACAGTAGAAACATTCTTCTCAAGCACACATGAAACATTTTCTAAGATAGACTATATGTTAGGCCACAGAATAAGTCTTAGCAAATTCAAGAAGACTGAAATCATACCAAATATCTTCTCTGACCACAATGGCACAAAACAAGAAATCCACAAGAAGAAGAAAACTAGAAATTTCACAAACATGTGGAAATTAAACAACACTCTCCTAAACAACCAGTGGATCAAAGAAGAAATTAAAAGAGAAATAAAAAGTTTTTGAGACAAATGAAAATGGAAATACAGCATGCCAAAACATATGGGATGCAGCAAAAGCAGTCTTAAGAGGGAAATTCACAGCAATAAATGCCTATATTAAGAAGCAAGAAAAATCCGAAATAAACAACCTAACTCTATGCCTTAAGGAACTGGAAAAATAAGAACAAACTGAGCCCAAAATTAGCAATAGAAAGTAACTAATAAAGATTAGAGCAGAAATAAATGAAATAGAGAACAGAAAAACAATAGAAAAGACAGTCTCTTCAATAAATAGTGCTGGGATAATTGGATATTCACATATGAAAGAATGAAACTGGATCTATATCTTATACCACTCACAAAAAGTAACTCAAAATGGATTCAAGACTTAAATGTAAGACCTGAAACCATGAAACTTCTAGAAGAAAACATAGGAATAAATTTCCTTGACATGGGTCTTGGTAGGGATTTTTTTGGATATGACACCTAAAGGACAAGCAACAAAATCTAAAATAAGCAAGTGGGACTACATCAAACTAAAAGGCTTCTGCACAACAAAAGAAACCAAATATAAAATGAAAAAAATCCCAGAATGGGAAAAAATATTTGAAAACCATATAACTGATAAGGAGTTAATATTCAAAATATATAATAAACTGACAATTCAAGAGCAAATAATAATAATAACCCAATTAAAAATGGGTATAGAATCTGAAGAGACATGTCTTCAAAGAAGATATACAAAAGGCCAACAGGTACATGAAAAGATGCTCAATATCACTAGTCATTAGGGAAATACAAACTAAAAGCACAATGAGGTATCACCTCACACCTGTTAGAATGTCTATCATCAAAAAAGCAAGAATTAACAAACTCTGCTGTGGATGTGGAGAAAAGGGAAGGCTTGTGCACTGTTAGTGGGATTGTAAATTGGTACAGTCACTATGGAATACAGTATGGAGGATCTTCAAAAAATTAAAAATAGAATTACCATATGATTCAGCAATTCCACTTCTGGGAATATATCCAAAGGAAACAAAAACACTAACTTGAAGAGATACCTGCACCCCATGTTCATAGCAGCATTATTTACAATAGCCAAGACATGGAAACAACCTAAGTATTCATTGATGGATGAATGGATAAAGAAATTATTCAGCCATAAAAGACAAGGAAATCCTACCATTTACAACAACATGGATGGACCCTGAAGCCATTATACTAAGTGAAATAAGTCAGACAGAGAAAGACAAATACTGTATGATCTCACTTACATGTGAGATCTACAAAACAAAAACAAAAAACAATCCAAACTCATAGAGAAAGGGATCAGACTTGTGGTTACCAGTAGCAGAGGGTTGGGGGAGGGAGAATTGCAGGAAAGTGGTCAAAAGATACAAACTGCCAGTTATAAGGTAAATAAGTACTAGGGATGTAGTGTATAACATGATGACTATAGCTAACACTGATGTATGATAGATAGGAAAGTTGTTGCAAGTAAATTCTAAGTGTTATCACAAAGAGAATTTTTTTTCTTTTTTCTTTCTTCTTTCTTTTCTTTTTTATTGTATCTATATGAGAAGATGGATATTTGCTGAACCTATTGTGGTAATCATTTCACAGTATATATATAAATCAAACCAACATGCTGTACGCCTTGAACATACATAGTGATGTATGTCAATTATTTCTCAATAAGACTGAGGCCAAAAAAAGAAAATCGTAATGTGTGCAAAATGCTTAGTACAGCAGCTGACAGTGGTGGGCACTCAATTAAATCACCATTAGTTTTATTATTATGGACATTCCCTATCCCTGTAATAAGACTTCTGTCTTGGGTTCTGAACTTTTACCATCATAACTGGAGTTCTGACATGAAGCCCAGTCCACTTGGCTGAGACTAAGCTCTCACCAGGGCCCTTTCCCAAGAAGAACAGTGTAGGACCAGGAAACAGCTACCCACTTGACTCTGAGCGTAATAAAAACTTGTAAATTCTAGCAGCCAAGTCTCTCACAGCTGACAAAACTCTCTCTTCCTGGCCAACACAGTAGTAATAGTTTCTTAGTCCGTTCAGGCTACTACAACAAAATATCATAGACTGGGTGGCTTATAAACAACAAAAAGTTATTTCCCTCAGTTGGAGAGGCTGGCAGTCTGAGATCAGGGTGCCAGCATGGTCAAGGGAGGGCCCTCTTCCGGGCTGCAGACTTGTTGTGTCCTCACATGGCAGAAGGGTCTAGGGAAATCTCCACAGCCTCTTTGATAAGGGCACTAATCCCAATCTTTTTTTTTTTTTAATGTAAACTTTAATTGTTATGTCACATTATTTAAAAATTACTCAAAATGAATTACAGAAATAAATGTGAAATCTGAAACTGTAAAACTTCTAAAAGAAATCATAGGGAAAAGCTAGAGACCTTGACTTTGGCAAAGTTTTTTAAACTATACTATAAAAACAAAATAAATAGACCATTAAATTTGGTTCATTCAAATAAAAACAAATTGTTCTTCAAATATTGTTGTTCTCAAAAGAAAGGCAAGGGTTAGATTGAGACAAAACATTTGCAGAAGCTATACTGGACAAAGGATTTGTATCCAGAATATAAAAAGAACTTTACAAGTTTATAAGAATGCAAGTAACCAGGTCTAAAAGTAACAAGCTATTTAAACAGATATTTCAAAAAACGAAGATGTACAGATGACAAATAAGCACAGATAAAGATGCTCAACCTCTTTAGTCTTCAGGTAAATGTAAATTAAAAACACCATACGATACCAACACACTCTCACTAAAATGACTAAAATTAAAAAGACTGACCATATTAAATATTTGCGAGGATGTGGAACAAGTAGAACTTTGATACACTACTTGTGGGAATGTAAAATACAGCTATTCAGGGAATAATCTTAACAGTTTCTTAAAAAGTTTCATGTATATCTGCTATTCCATTGTTAAGTATTTACTCAAGAGAAATGAAAGCACATCCCTGACCAAAGAATTGCACATGAATGCTCACAGACACTTTTTTGTAATATACCAAAATTGGAAACAAACTAAATGTCCAACAACAGATAAAAACCAAATTTATGTATACCCATGAAATGGAATACTACTCAACAAGAAAAATGTATGCATAATTAACACAAACAATAACTTGATGGACCGCACAATGATTATGAGTGAAAATAGCCACAGCTAAAAAGATTACATTCAGTAAGATTTCACTTATATAACATTTGAGAATTTTATAGAGCTAATCTATAGTGACAGAAAGGATGTCACTGGTGTCAGGCTTAGGCAATGGATGGACTAATCCCAATCTTAAGGGTAGAGCCCTCATGACCTAACCACCTCCCAAATGCCCCACTTTCTGATATCATCACCTTAGGGATTAGATTTTAACATATGAATTTGGGGGGTGGGGACACATAGACCATACCACAGTTATTATCTACTCTGTAGCAGGTTAAGTGTTAAGTATCTTTCTTACATAATCACTAATTCTCTAATAGAACCCATGAGCTGGTTCGATGAATCCCATTTTACAGATGAGCAAACCGAGGCTCAGAGAGTTTAAAATGATTGCTCAGGGCCACAGAGGTAGTAACTGGCAGGGCCAAGACTCCAAAGCCTGTTCACTTGTCATTAGGCCCTGTTGCCTCCTATATATAGTGCCTGACACTCTCAGATCAAGTCACACCCATTCCCAGCATCTTGCACTTCCTATACTGAGGCCTCCATGAGATCCATTATAATAACCTGATTCCTCAGACAGACCCTTCCATCTCCCTCTAACAGCATTACATTGTCCCCCCGAGGTATTATGAACTTACAGAGCTCTATATCAGGGGTTAGCCATCTTTTTCTGTAAAGAACCAGACACTAAATATTTTAAGCTTTGTGGGCTATACAGCCTCTGTTGCAACCACTCTGCTCTGTTCCTGTAGTGTACAAGCAGACACTGCTTGTGGCTATCCTTCTATAAGACTGGAGAGATTCCATGAAAGAATCTGGATGTCATGAAGGAGGCAATCTTTCAGGCAGAGGAAGCAGCTGCTGAGATTACTAGGAAGCTGGAGAAACAGGAGAAGAAACGCTTGAAGAAGGAAAAGAAACAGCCGGCTGCAACTGCCCTGGCTTCTTCAGAAAATAGCAGTAGTACTCCAGAGGAGTGTGAGGAGATGAATGAAAAGACCCAAAAAGAAGAAGAAGCAAAAGCCCCAGAAGGCTCTTCAGGAGAATGGAAAACCCATCTGTCTCCTTCTCCAAACCCAAGAAAAAGAAACCTTTTCCCAAGGAGGATCTGGTTAGTAGTGATAGTGAAGAGACAGCTGGCAGTGGAAGTCTTCCCAAGAGGAAGAATCTTTCCCCAAAGAGGAACCAGTTAGTGACCCTGAAGAGTCAGGAAACAAGAGTGTCTCCAAGAAAAAGAGGAAATTCTCTTCCAAGGAGGAGCCTCTCAGCAGAGGACCTGAAGAGGCTGCTGCCAGCAAGAGCAGCAGCTCCAAGAAAAAAAAAAAGCTCCAAAAGCTGTCCCAGGAAAATCAGCATGGACATTTCCCTAGTGGGGCATAACTTGAGGAGATATTTCCCAACCCATCCCCTATAGTCCAATAAAAATAAAAACAAATCCACAAGAAAAAAAAAAGTAACTTGGTCTTCCAGCATATCAGGTAGGTATTACTGTGTATAACACCACCTCAAAATATAGTGGTTTAAAAACAATAATTATTTGTTCCCAATTCTTTGCGTCAGTGATTTGGGCTGGGCTCGGCTGAGATGGTTCACCTCTGCCCCGTGCGGTGCTGGCTGGGCTCATTTATATATATATCTAGGAGGGCTGGGACAGCAGGGCCTCTCTCCATGTGGTCCATGTGGTCTCTTATCTTCAAGGAGGCTAGCCCAGACTTCTTCACTTAGTAACAAAAGGGTTCTCAGTGAGCAACCACAAAAGGAAAGCCTCAATGAATAAGCAGTCTTCAAACCTCTTTTTATGCCACATTGCTGATGTTCCAAGCCTAGGGTCAATATGGGATAGAACTCAACAAGGCTATGCACACAAGAGGCATGATTCCTTGAGAGTCATTACTGTAATACGTTACCTTACACATATAAATGAGTGTTCTGTGTGAATCTAAGACATTGTAAATTCACATCCCATGCTCTTAATCACCCCACCACACTTGCCTTCAAGAAAATTTCCCTTAATATTTTCTAGATGATGTCAGTTTCTTTATTAATTCTTAAGCTGCCACCTCCTGAAACATGAAGACATTGCTGATCTCATCTCCAAGTGATTTCTTCCTGACTTAGAGCTACCATGAACCTCATTGTAAGTTTCACAAAGTACAAATTAAAGACGGATTATTTTTCACTCCTTAAGTCATTCATATTATTAGAAAGTGAATTTAACATAATTGCTCTCTAGGGACCTAGCTCATACCAAAAGTGGCATCAGTGCATTGAAAGACAACAGTATTACCTCACTTTGTATAACACTTTAACTGTCGACACAGGACTTTCAGAGAGAAAGTACATTTGGACTTTCCCTATGGGCATCTGGGAATGCTAGCAGTATGGGAGGAGGGTCAAGTTTGGAAAGCCACTCTGAAGATAGGGTATGGAGAACTTTATATGTCATACTAAGGAGTTGGGGAACTTTAATGGGAGTAAAGAATGGATGACATAATCAGATTGGTATTTTAGGAAGATCTCTCAGACAACAGAGGGGAGGATGGATTCAAGTGAGCAGAGACAAGCAAGGAGACCGATTGAGAGGCTTTTACAGTAGTCTGGATGAACGCCTGTAAAAACCCAAGTCCAAGTGACAGAGGGGATTGCTCTGATGTCAGACAACCTGGCCATATACTCCTGTTTGCTGCAGGATGTGTTTTTTTCCCTTTCATCAAGAATGGCTGAATAATAGAATCACGGTAGTGAGGTGGAGAGGTAAAATACAAAGATTGGTCTGTTTGCTCTTAACTATCAGGGATCCTCTGTACCCAGAGAATTAAGAAAGGACTCCCCATACCCTGAAATTTATGTCCTCCACTGCCCTTAATATAAATCTCCCACAGTTAAAAGAAAAAAAAGAAAGAAAGAAATTGCATCATCATGTAAACAATAGCGGTATCCTTCTTGGAGAAAATAATGGAAGAAAATTAATGTAGCATTAGATTAAGCTCTACTAGTATAATTATACAATGGCTGTCCTAAAGAGGTATGTCACACAGACGATCTCTATTGTCACAAAGGACAATCTATACAAAAGAACAAAGGAAATAATTTTAATAAAACATCTTGCCCTGAGCAAGAAATGTGCCTCATGTATCATACATGAGAAAGGATAGTTTGATATAAAATGGAACTGTGACCTTGCCTGTAAGAGTCCTCATTACTTAATGCCACTGAAAGTAAATTAATGGACTCCCAAAAGGTGTAAAATTCATTCTGCTTTGTGGCAATTGTTTGCTGACAGAGGAGTTTAAAAGGGATATTTTCATGTGATTATTTAAACAAAGAGCTTCAAGGAATTCTCAGCAACCTTTCAAGTTTCACCTAAGGGCATTATAAAAGGACTCATCTGAGAGGGAAGACCCACCTTTGAAAGAGTTTATTAACAAGAGAAGATGGGTTCATATGCCACCTGCAAATTCAACAATTAGTGCTTTCAAATATAGCTAGAGCTACTTTATTTTAGATTTCTCTAATCAAATTCAACATTTGTGTAAAAACAAACAAACAAACAAAAAAGCTGAGTTGTGAGCTGGCAATCCAGGAAGCAAATTGATTCCTTTAAAGTTTTGATCTGTACTTCATCAAGTCTGAACACCTTGTGTGACATTAAAGATCTTTATTATATATGTCTCCTTACCTTGTTTCCTGTCAGTCAAAACCACATACTCATATAGCTGCCTACCTTATCTTTACAAGCCACTTTACAGTTCATAAATTGCCTTTACATCTCATTAGATGTTCTCAATGACCTGGAGGTTAGGCAGAACAAATATTGGTATTATCATTTGACTATGAGCAATTTTAGCTTCAAAGTATCGAAGTGACTTGCTTAGTATCAGAAACTTAATCTGATTGCTAGCAATAGAGCAGCAAACAAGACAGGCAAAGTTCTTGCCCTCAGGGAGTTTGGCTTCTAGAGTGAGAGTACATATAAATATATATGTAAATATGTAATATAATGTCAGGAGAATAATAAATAGCAAGACTGTGACCACATGAGTCATCTGTCTCAGATCTGAGCTTTTCTTAGCATCCATCCATCATTAGAAAAACTATAGAGTGGCTGTCCTGGCACAATTTCTAGTATGACTCCAGCTAATCCCACTGCCCAGGGGGCAGCTGTGTAGACCTCTACATTGTAGCCCTACTTGTCTATTCAACGTAGATGTTCGTGTGTCATCAGGGAGCTGCAGACCAGGGAAGTAGATGTCAGTGTTCCAGAAGCATTACTTAAAATGTGGCTTGTGGACACTAGAGAATGGCAATTACGAGGCGCCAGCATGGTTCACTGAGAACAAGTCAGATAAGCCAGATCCACAGTACTTGCATTTGCAACAAGGTCATGGAAGGGGTACGTGGAGATGAAACTAGAGACATACTGTGTCTGCATTGTAAGACCCACACCAAAGTCTTACAGGAATGCTTTTAGCAATCAGGTTGACCATAAACATGTAAATGAAAATTTCATGGAGACCTTTAGTGAAATAAACATGTAAACGAAACACCTTTGCAGAGAAGTGTGGCCTGCATGGCAATACAGTTAGGTGGATTTAAAATTAGCAAAGTAAACCTACCTAAAAATCATGGTTCTTTGCTCAACTCACAGGAGGGCTGCACAAGAGAAGGCTTCACTCCTTGATCATAGTCAGTATTCTCAGCAGTTATTTAAATGAGAATGTCAACATAACTCACATGAAAAAAGGCTGCCAGGGCAAGCTTATGTGTCAACACGTGTTGAAAGGAAATAATCAGATCTTATTTCACTGCTAAGTGGAGACTGCCCCTCAGTTCCAAGACAAGTTCCAAAACACCAGGAGGAAGGTACTGTGAGGAGTGCTGAGGCAAGGCATAAGCCCTGCCCTCCGGGGGCTCCTGTGAGCACCCACAGCTGCCCACTGCGATCCCCACTACCACCCTGTCACGGGCTGAACTGTGTCCTCCCCAAAACTTATACGCTGAAGTTCTAACCCCCACTACCTCGGAATGTGACCGTATTTGAACACAGGATCTTTAAAGAGATAATCACACTCAAATAAGGTCATTTGGGTGGGCCCTAATCCAATCTGCCTGGCATCCTTGTAATATGAGGAAATTAGGGCACAGACACACACAGAGGGAAGATGTGAAGACACTTAGAAGATGACTATCTACAAGACAAGGAGAGAGACCTTAAAAGTAAAAACCCTGCCAACACCTTGATTTCAGGCTTCTAGCTTCCAGAATTGTAAGAAGGTAAATTTCTCATCATTGTTTAAGCCACCCCATCTGTGGTACTTTGTTATGGCAGCTCTGGAAAACTAGATACAAGCCTCTGTCAGAACCTCTACCATTCCAGGCCTCTGCCCCACAAAGCCTCACTCCTGAATATCAACTTTCCTGCCCAAACTTCCATTCCTCTCCCTTCCCCAGGGTTTCTGCTCCCCCAGGCTGCCAGAGCAGTAGCCTCTTGGGAAATAATTACTGTGAGGATTATCAAGAAAGAAGGGTCCTCTTTTGCCCCTGGGAGCTTTTAAGGAAGCAAAGAATAGATCCGCTTTCGTATAAAATCAGTATTACACAATATTACAATATTAGTCATGCTGGGGTCAGCTGACTTATAAACAGCCATAACATAACCCATTTAGAAAACAAAGGTCTTCCTTTGAACTTGCAAGCGCAGTTGTCTATTCGTTCACTCAACGTGTATTTACCGAGCCCTTGCTCTGCACCAAGCCCTCTGCTAGTCCTTTTTCACATTTATCGTGTCATAGAAGGAAGTGCGAGGGCATGTCAAGAGGAAATGGGAAGTTGTTGTTCAGAGGGTCAAAGGCACAGAAGGGTCCACAGCATCTTCAAAGAAGAGAAAGAAGTTTGCCACAGCTGGAGTAAAATGTGTTTTGGATACAGGAGCAGGAGATGAAGTCAAGAGATAGATCGGAGTGGTGTATAATAGTTTTTTCTGCCACACTAAGGGGTTTTGGAGCCCATTCTGTGCATAATGGAGAATCAACAGACGTTTTTAAAGGAACACAAGATGTGATTATCTTTAAAATTATAACCCTGGAAGAAGTGAGGTGAGATGGGGGTAAGGAAGGAGAAGTGTCAGGGGGCTAAGTTCACAAGTTCTTTAGAGACCTGAAATAATGAATCTCATTACTATGAGGTCCAAAAGTTATGAATCTGTGCATTGATCTAATAGAATTGCTCAAGTGTGTGCATACGAAACACAACTCCTACATACATATGTGTGGACATTTTGCATACTTATGAGCTGACCCAAACTTAATTCAATTCATCAGCACTAAAAATAAAGCTATTATTGCTTTTAGTAACTTACTGCCATTGTCCATGCCTTCTATTCTTCAATAGCAAGTGATTATAACATTAAACAGTTCATATATTATGTGATTTTTTAAATGCTTAAGACTTTATAAAATGGCACATTTCCATTACCAAATCACAGGGGCAGAAGGTTCATTTTTCCTTAGTAATGAAGCTCTCATCTCAAGAGGCCCAATTCATAAAAAGGTATTTACATAGCTTAGTGGGTTTTTTCTCTTTCTCCTGCTTTTTATGAGAGGAAAGGAGGAATAGGGGAGGAATCTAAATCAAATAGAAAATTAAAGCCAAGGCAAAAATAAAATGAAAATCCTTAATGACTGGTGTAGTGAATTGGGTGGGTGGTGTCGTAGGAAAAAAGGAAATCACACAGGCTTGTAGGAAAAACCTCTTTCAAACAAAAAAGGAAAATGGATGGGTATGTGACCCACAGGGGAATTCAGACTGCTTCTTATTTTATAAATAGCAGCTGCCACCTTTTGTTGCGTTCCTACAATAGCTTGCATGTCATTAACAGAAGACAACAGATAAGTGAAGTGTATCATGGCAGCTTTCCTCAATGAAAATAATTAACCTTCAACAAAAAAAAAAGAGAGGAGAGGAGAGAAGAAGGGGGAAGAGTGTGGAGGTTGTGAAGGTAATAACAAAGAACATTAAAACAGGAACCCTAGTTCAAGCCAGGGATGTCATGGGCGACTGCAGTGACCATGCAGGGTGGAGTTTAGTCATGGGGACAGTATTGTAATTCAACAAATGTAGCTGAGCCCTCACTGTGTGCAAAATTCTACACAATTCAGAGGTGAATGAGAGGCAAGTCCTGCCTTCCATGGACTCATCATTGAGGACGAGTGATTATGCAAGAATATCAACACCTGTAATACAAGATAGGATATGAGATACATCATGAGACATAAAATCATAGGCCTCTGGGAGTCAGCGGTAAAAAAGAAACACTTGGATGATTTGGAAAAGCATCATGGAAGGAGTCATGCATGAGTCCTTTCCTACTTAGAGAATGAGGAGGATTTTAATACAGGAGATGAAGGGGATGAGCAGTAGAGGGAGGCAATATCCCAAGCAGAGGGTAAAGGATGAAGAGGCAGCAAACCACAGAGATAAGGGAAAGAAAGCAGTACAGCCAAGAAAAGTTTTATTTGTAGGTGGCCAGAGTAGGTTTTTGCTGATTTTTTAGATTAGAAAAGAAAACTGTTAATTTGAGGGAGAAGAGTGAAGCTGAGCTTTCCCACTGGAAAGTTAAGTATGAAATGGGCATCCACCCTCCTCCATCCCCACGCACGGAGCCAGAAGCATCACTACTGCCAATACACACTAATTTGGCAAAGAAAAAGAAAATAACTCTCCACGAGATTCTCAAAGCAGCCTTTAAACTCCTTCCCCCTCCCCCTGGAATTCTCAAGGGCAGAGTAATTCTCTGTTGGTGGGGAAAAGGGCTGTGCTGTGCATGGTAGGGTGTCTAACAGCACCCCTGGGCTCTACACACTGCATATCAACACTAGTGGTGACAGTCAAAGAACTTCCAGAAGGGAGCGGGGACTAAAGAAAAGTGAGTGACGTTAAATAAAATAAACAAAGGAAAATTTTTAAACTAGAAGATTCCTTAGAGGTATAATGATAACAACAACAACTAACATTTTTAGTGGTACATGCCAGTGTTCTAAAGTCTTTATTGTATTGATGTTAGGTGGATTTAAGATTAGCTGAATAAACCTACCAAGATTGTGGCCCATTGTTCAACTCATGGGAGGGGTATACAAAAAGGCCTCAAACCTTATAAAGTAAACAAAATTATTATCCCCATTTTACAGGTGATGAAATTGAGGACCAATGCCATATAGTTCTTAAGTTTTAAATCCAAGGTTTGAACCAGATCATCTGACTTCTAGCCAAAAAGTTTAATCTCTCTACTGTATTGCTTCCACTGTAAAGTAGCTAATTCGCTGATTCTGTTAAGTAGGAAGCTGAGGCTTGGGGAGGTGATGTGATTTGCCAAAGGTCACCCACTTGGTGGTAACCGCTCTGTGGCTAAAATCTAGGTCTTCTGACTCATTCTTCCTGAAAGAGTGCTCAAGGTGCTCAAGGAATGTGCACAAAGGAGATTGCTTCCTTGTCCTGGGAGACCTGGGTGTAGGAGAGGTTGGAGAGAGTAACAGGTAACAATGGAATAGAAAGCATTTTCAGATTCAATCTGATGCCCATATTAAAAGAACTGACTCCTGGAAGTGCACACACACACACACACACACACACACGCACGCAAACAGCCTACAAGGAAACAGAGCACATGGCTGATGTTTGTTTGAACCTGTAGAGATCTAAAGAGATCTAGCAAGAGTCAAAATGCCTGTATTGTTTCTCAAAAACATTTAAACCTATTCAAAGAAAACTCTGTGATTTAAGTTTCCAATTCAGGGTAATCCCACTAAAATTCCAATCTAAAATATAAGAAGCATTTTCAGTTGCTTTGAGGGTTGACATAGATGTTTTGACTCTCCCTTAATTGTGCAACCTTGTGGCATTTAGAAAGAGAAAGAGGGTCTGATTACACCGCCACTGCCCAACCTCTAGAGAGGCGAGCTGCCCACACCCGACAGGTGCTCCCATCTGCTAGGCAGAGAAAATGAGTGGTCCAGACTCATTATCTCAGCCCTCAGTGTCTCAGAGCAGCAAGCTCTGAGCTTAGGGAGAAAATACAGAATACAGACTGAAAGTGAAATTGATGACCCACAGCACAGTTTTCTGGTCAATCAAAAAACGGGGGGCTTAATGAGGAGCAGAAAAAGGCTACACTGCATGAGAAACTGTACGTTTCAGTCCACTTCACCCTGTTCTGTGTCTGTCCTTGTTTCCCTGAAAACCAAGAGCCTAGGAACAGTTATACGTACCTTTGTGAAACAGTAGCTTCTGTGCTTATAAATGAGCATTTATCATATCTGTGTGCTCTGGTTTACTCAACATGTGAGATAATAATGTAATCACTGACAACACAGAGGCAGAAACTGGCAACACGACTTCAACTCATTGGGTAGCTATGGAGACAGAGACACTGCATTTCATGAGCCACATGTTCAAAGGAGCACACACTTTTGGCCAAGAGATCTCAAGAAGTCTGTTCTACTAACAAAAAACAGAATCATTCTTTTATCATCTCTCAATGTGCATGTTACTGGGTCACTGGGGACCACAGTCAGCTTGCTCCCACTACCCTTTTTCTCTGAAGGACTGTCGCACAGTGCTAGGTGATGTGGAATTGTGTCACTCAGGAAATAACCCAGTCAAACATAAAGTTTTATTGCTTTCATGCATCAGTAGTTAAAATTTACTAAGAATTATCTATGCACCAGGACTGTATTGAGCACTTTACATGTAAAGCCTTATCTTATTAACTCTTTTCCACATCCCTATAAAGAAGTGTTATTGCTATCCCCATTTTACAGGTGAGGAAATGGGTTTAAGTGTCTCTTCCAGGGATATATAGCCAATAAGAGGCAACTGGGATTAGAACACATTAGGTGTGTCAGACTTTAGAATCAGTGTTCTTAACCACTCTATGCTGCACATAACAAATAGCTATTGAGCACCTATACAGCCACTGTGCCGGCCTCTGAGGCTACTGTGAATACTGATATGGTCTTTGTCCTTAAAGAGGTTGTAGTTGGGTTAGGGAAACAGATAAGTAAAATAATGACTGCAGTGTAACTGCTAGCCCCGATGAACACAGAGGTTGCTTATCCAAGTGTAGAGAGGCACCTGACATGCACGAAGGTTTGTGCTAACACTGGTGGCATGATTTCATATACCCATAATAACATACCATAGTGAACATTTGATTTCTACATGCTGAGGAAGCTGATAGTGTATTCTAAACTACCGTTTTCCATATCTTCACTTATGTTTGGAGAATTCTTTAAATTCTTAGCAATATTCACATTGATGAGTGTCCCAAAACCCTGCCCTTTCAGTTTCTGAAACTCCTCTCCTTCAAGGATGTCCGCCTTCCTATCTCAGCCACTCACTCCCAGGGTCACACTCACAGGCAAGTCCTTACCAAAATCTGCAATGCATCTAAATTTGAAGCATCCCACTGTCTGACCACCACCTCCTGTCTGTTCAGCTCATTTCCTCTTGTACCTTGCCAAAAGCCACTGGTGGCACCAAGATCTACAATCCATTGGTCGTACTGACCTTTCATTGTTTCTTGCCACCTTCCTGTCCTTATTTCACCTTCTCTCTTAACCAACATAAAGTTCACAACCCATTATTTTTCATCATGCCCTTGCATGCATCCTCAATCCCACTGCCCTCTCATACTTCATCAAACTTAGCAAAATCTCAAGACTGGTTAAAGTCAGCTCTCCACTTATTCTGCACTCCTACACATGCCACTGAAAATAGTTGGATACAAACACACAACAATGGAAAATAGTCTCACTTTGTATTCACGACCAAAAACCTCAGGTGGGTCTAAGGGCAAGCATATTAGGTTTCCCTAGCCTATTGCCAAGTATAATATTCTTCTATTTCATATTTTATTATTTCTCATATCTCCAGCCACTACTCCTGCATCTTCACTCTCAGCTCATGATCTTAATTCCTACTTCAATAAAAAACAGAAGCAACAATAAAAGAACTCCTTCAAGCTCCCACCATCACACTGACTCAGCATCTGTGTTCCTAAGTCTGGATTTCCCTCCTCTTATTACAGATGAACTCTCTGAACGCCTATGGGAAGCCAAACCCTTCAGCTGTGCACTAGATTCCATGCCCACCCAAGATAGGGCTCAGACACCGCATCATTAAATTTTTCTTCTCCACAGAACCTTTACCATCAGCCTAAAGGCAAAAGCTACTATTCTGCCATCCTTCAAGAATCCTCCCTTGAGTCCACCTCCCTATAGGAACTGCCTTACTTTTCTGCCTTTCTTTACCATAAAGTTCCTTTTAACATCCGCATATTTCACTCTCTCCAGTTCTTCTCCTTCCTTTCTTTTTTAAATACACTTCCAGTAGACTTTTGCCCACATAACTCCACCAACTGTTTTCATCAAGTTTACAGAACCTCTATTTGTCAGATCAAAACATCAGTGCTTAGGCCTCACTTTATTTCCATTTGAGAAGCATTTGACACAGCTGATCTCAACCCTCCCTCCTCCTTTCTTCACTTGGTTCAGAACATCACGCTCTTCTGACATTCTTTTTCTCAGTATCCTTTGTTTATTCCTCATCTCTCCTACCTCTACTTTTCTCTTTCAACACTCACTCCCTGGGTGACTTAACTTAATGCCATGGTTTTAAATATCTCTTAGAAACTCACAACTCCTTATATTTCTACCCCAGGCTCCAGACCCATAGATCCAGCTGCCTACTTCACACCTCCACTTGGGTATCTAGCATATATCTTAAACTTAAACGTTTTGAGTTGAATGCCTGATTTTCCTCCAAACCGATATCACCCACACTCATTTCTTCTCAATTAATGGTAAATTCTCAGTTTCTCAAGTCAAAAGTTTAGGAGAGCTCCTTGACTCCTCTTTCTCATTTCCTACACCTAATCCATCACGAAGTCTGATTGACCTTACCTTCAAAATAGAGCCAAGGGGCTTCCCTGGTGGCGCAGTGGTTGAGAGTCTGCCTGCCAATGCAGGGGACATGGGTTCGAGCCCTGATCTGGGAAGATCCCACATGCCGCGGAGCAACTGGGCCCGTGAGCCACAACTACTCAGCCTGCGCGTCTGAAGCCTGTGCTCCGCAACAAGAGAGGCTGTGATAGTGAGAGGCCCGCGCACCGCGATGAAGAGTGGCCCCCACTCGCCGCAACTGGAGAAAGCCCTCGCACAGAAACGAAGACCCAACACAGCCAAAAATAAATAAATTAATTAATTTTAAATATATATATAGCCAAAATCTGACGCCACCATTTCCACCTCACTAATCCAAACTTCCTTTATCTCTCACCTCAATTATTGCAGGTCTTCCTGCTTCTACCTTCTCCCGCTATAGTCTATTCCCAACAGAGCATTCGGAATGACCCTGTTAAAGGGCAAGGCAGCTCATGACACTACTCTTCTCAAAACACATCTCTCTCAGAATAGACGCCAAAGTCTTCACGATGGCCTTCCAGACCCTTCACAATCTGGCCATCACAACCTGACCTCATCTACTGCTCTCTCCTTGCTCGGTCCAGTTCAGCCCCAAGGACCTCCCTACAATTCCTAGAGCAGGGTGGGCATGCTCCTGCCTCAGGCCCTCTTTTACCTACTGCTCTCCTTGCCTAGAAAGCTCTTCTCCCAGAATTCCACATGGCTCACTCCCAAATTCCCAGCGAGGCTTTCTGACCACCATAATTATACCTGCAACTCCTGCACTTCCTATCCTCCTTTCCCACCTAACGTTTCCCTAGAACACTCATTATCTTCAACTATAATACATAACTTATGTATTTCCTTTAATAATTGTTACAAAAGAAGGGAAGCTCCAGGAGAGCAGAGATGTGCATTGTTTTGAGTCCTCGGAACCATAGGTCTGGCATATAATAGATATTCAGCAAATATATTTTAAATATGTTGAATGAAGGATAATATAATTTTAAAATATGATTTTGATTCAGTTTTAATTCACTCACCAGCATGTCCTATTATAAAAGCTATTTGTATTTAAAAACCTAGTGAGCCTTTTAATAAGCGTTGGTGAAAAGCCTGGTGTATTTAAATTACTGAGTACTAAACACCAGCCAAGACTCCTAGAACCTGATGAGGTTTAAAATAATGGAGTTATTCCTCTAAGTTTAATTGAGCTAGGTACCAGCTACCACGTCTCTGAGGGCAATCTAAGGAGACCAAGGTGAAGTCAAGTTTAGAAGGATGAATGGCCAGTTTCCCATAGGGATTGATTTCTGTAGATGTCAGGACTTCTGACACACCTGCTTGGGGTAGAGTCAGGACAAAACCTGAACAAGGGCAAGCACGGGTAAGTACAGACTGCAAGTTAGCACTGGAGCACTTTTTCCTTAGGTGTTTAAAAAAAAGTGTCTGCTTCGATAAATATAGGAAATCTTTGATCAATGTTTACACATTTTCTTGGAAAAGCATATCTAAAAGTGCGACTACCTGCTCTGCTCTAGACCATTTCTGGGGACAAGAGAACAGTCTCAGTTTTAGGCATACCACAAATAGTGGAGGCCAGAGTATAAACTAGAGAGTCCACAGCATCATTACGAAACAAGGACTAATACTGAAACTTTTAGGTCAAGTGGCTAGAGGAGTTTCTGGCCTCCTGTCAGGCAGGTAGCAGCATGCTGGTTCTCAGGAGCCTCTCCATGTGGAATAACCATAATAATCATAATATCAACCATTTATTAACACATATTATGTGTCAGGTCCATTAAGTACTTTATTATCTCATAAATGTTCAAAACACTTATATATTATTCCCATTCTAAAGATGAGAATACTGATGCTCAGAGAGGATAAGCAGCTGCCTAAACTCACCAGCTAATATGAGATGGGATCAGTATCCAAACTCAAGTCTCTGATTGCAGGTCAATGTGAATGCTCCCATACTAGGCTGAAAAGTGGGTTTAGAGAAAGCACTCAGGCCTGTGGGGGGGGAGCAGTTTAGGGGACGCAGGCTGGCATCGTGGCAGGGCTCAGGTCCCAGTAAGGAACTGGAGGTCACCCAGAGCACAAGTCCACCCTGAGAGCCTGAACACAATCAGTGATTCCAGTGACAAGACTAGTTGGGTGAGCACCAATGACCAGGGCTGCAGGCCAATTTTTGGCAGACTGAGAGGGGGCCAGACCATGGAGACACAGTTACACACAAAGATGGATAATGCAGGCGGGGACCTACAGGAGGGCTCCTTCATTGCCCTCCTCTCTCCCTAATACCCAAATTCTGCCTTCACATCCTCCTCACCATCTGTTTTTCTCCTCCAGCCTCCACCACTGTCTCCAAGCTCACCTCATTGCCTCTGCAAAGAGAGGGTCCTGGGATATTGGGTTTGATTGTACCACCTCCCTCCTCCTTAGGAGACCTCTTAGCCTCCCGTGATTTCATCAAATATTCTACCCTAAGCTCCATTAGCATCCAGGTAACAATAACCCACAAAGAGGCAGAACATAACGCACTTGGGGGTACAGTAACCTCTCACAGCAGATGCCCGTAAGGCAGTCCCTGAGGCCTGATATACAAATCTGAGGTAGCAGAGTCAATATGCTGATACTCTAAGCAATTTTCTCATGTTTTGCCTGACACTCACTTATTCCTGACCTTTCCATGCCAGGGAAAGATAATACCTCCCATTTGTTTAGCATTTTACAGGTTACAAAACACTTTCAGCTGCATTACCTCACTAAATCCTCCCCAGAGTATTAAAGGCATTACTGCCCATGTCAGATGAAGAGATGGAGATTCAGAAAAGGCGAGTGGCCTTCCCTGGTCAGCCTCAGGCAGCAGTAAGAGCCCAGAGCCAACTGCCCCCGTCACTGCAGCCAAGAGAATGGCTCAACCTGTCAGACAGGAGAAGGCTTCTTAAGCCTAATTTTCGTTTCCTCATGACATAACCGTTGCTCCCATTAGTATAAGGAAAACCAAATGAAACAAGAACAGATGTCAGAACTCTGGGAATGGGAAATCAAACTCTCCCAGGCTGACATTAATTCACAATCCTTGGCTCAGGGATTTCTCTCTATCTTCCATTTGTGTGTAGTAGTTTTTTTTTTTGTTGTCTTTTTTTAAACATCTTTATTGGAGTATAATTGCTTTACAATGTTTGTAGTAGTTTTATAAATGATATTGCTTTCCTTGTGTACAACACTGGAAGCCATAAGAAGATCTGTATGAAGGACAACTTTAAACTCTGAACAGCAAAAGAAATCACAAGAGGGAGGACAATGAGAAGAACGAGACACAAGAAGGCAGGGGGAGGGGGTCACACACAGGAAGCCTGGACCTGCAGGGGAGCTGGGTCAGCACTTGGCCCTCTCTCTTCTCGGGAGCAATCTGTGTTGGCCCAAATGAAGCACCACCGTCCCCCCCTTCCCCCAAGCCCCTGGCCCCACTTGCTTTGCCTTCCTACCGACAGCTCCGAGCTGCATTTCCCAGCTTTCTCCCGACACTCCTGGTCTGTAGTCTATATACCATGTAGAGAAAACCTGAATTTATCAGAAATTAGCTAAAAAGGCATAGAAAGAGGGAGAAGGTAGGAAAAAAAAAAAAAGAGGAAAACCTGGCCATACTACTTAAGAAAACCAAAACAGAACTTCTTTTTGTTTGTCTCATAGCCTGATGGGAATGGCTGATCAAAATGGGGTTGCCTTGGGAAATATTTTGAGTAGGCTGATCACCTCACTCCTGACATGAGCCCACAACACGCAGTCACCAGTACATGAAAACACGAAAGACCTCCCCAAGTGGGATTCTTCTGACTGTCTGTATCAGAAAGAGAAAGGACAGAAAGATATGCAAAATTTGTTGTATTTTATGTGTAGGCACTCAAGTGGGGGAGTGGGGAAGAAGAGGAGACCAACATGTCCTGGAATAACATGGGGACACGTAGCACCCTGTCACCCCAGGCTTCCCTCAGTCACCGGTATGACTGTGACTTTCCCATCACCTTACAGGGCTCAGTTTAAATAGGACCTATACACCTTTCCTGACCCCCTTTCTAAAACAGATCCTTCCATCATTCCCTACACAGCACCCTGTTTACAACTTTCTTAACACTTAACAATAAGCTGTAATTGTTTTTTTCACATATCAATGTGTCTCTTTGTTGGCTTGCTCACCAAAAATATGCAAGCTACATTAGCATGTTTACTTTCACTACTAATGTGAGGTATTATTAAGTAAGGGCTCATTTTATATCAATGGAATGAATGAATGAGTATTAAAATCTCTAGCACAGTGCCTGATTTCCAGTAGATATTCCATAAACCCAAGTTTTCCTCTCAGAGGCTACAGTCTATTTGGGTGCATAGACACAGGGAAATATAATTCTACACAAGACAGACTGAGTAGCATGATAATTTAGATACCAAAAAAAAGAGCTGGTGGTGAAGATTATATTCAAGGAGGTCTCAGGGACTGGCAGGAGAGGCCACAAGCACATTTCAGGATCTCTGGAAACAGAGGGAAGTCATACCAAAGTTCATGCCCACCTGCTCTGCCCCATTTGACCTTTGAGATTGACAGTTAAAAGAGAGATGACCAGAAATCAGAACAAATGGACCAACAGGTACCAACAAAAATGTTAAGATTTGAAAACTCCTTAGCATAGTAAATCCTGGGCTGTGCTCTCACCATTCCAGGGCTCCCACCATTTTATTTTGGTTTATATTTCCCTCATTTCTTTCCAAAAAGGAATTAAGGCAAGGTGGCTTAAAATGTCCCCACTCACAAGATGCTCTGTCCTTAGAAATGTCATCTAAAGATATATTTCAGGTCTTTTCCCCCAAGTGGCTGGAGGAGAGCATAGAGTCTACCCCTGGCACGCATCAGTGGGGAAGATAGATAAGATCCACTCCAGGCTGCAGGAGACCCCAAGGAGCCCTGAAGCATCCCCTGCACACAAATTAGCAACTGATTGTTTCTGCTTCCCACTCCCTCTTCTTCTGGAGTGAGACTGTGCATCTTCCCTCATCCCAATAAAGTTGAGGCAAAGCCTGTGGAAAGAGATAAGCTTAGAGGAAGCTGGAGATGGCAGAAGGGCTGTGCCTTTCCTTTTAACTGACTCTACCAGTGCCTGCCTAGTGAGGCCCCAGAGATCTCTTTAAGGCCTGTCTGACTAGAAGCACACTTATTCCAGAACTGCCCATGTCTTCCAGCTGTGTTGACAGCTTCTACACATCCTAGCTGGGCTGTCCAGAGGCTGGCTGTCACTCACTTGGGCTGTTCTTTATCCAAACCTTTTTTTTTTTTTTTTGGAAGAGTTTTGTTTTGTTTTCTTTTATTTATCATTTGGGGAGTTGAAAAGGCAGGAAAACAGAAACACAACTAAAATACTTTATTTTACATTTTACTGAAAAAAGAAATATTAGAAACCAGTTCTAATACCAGTAATATTTTATTTCTTTTGGCTCTTGAAGCTACTGAGTTTGCTTCTCTGATACCTTCCACCAGAGCTCTCTGCTGGCATTTATATATATCCAGTCTAGGCATTCAAAATTCTCCCAGTTTTGCTCACTTCTCATTTAACTACCTCATCAGTGACTCATTCTCTAATTCTCACCTTTCCATTCTCTCAGCAAAAAAAGTGGCTCAAGGAAGAAAGAAATAATAGACGGGGAGTCTAAAAACTTTGTTAGACTATCTCTTGGGAAGGGGCCTCAGATGCCTTCAACAGGTGCCCTGAAGAACACTTGAAGTGCCTGAATGACTGTCATTGAAGGATTTTTAGGCTGCCTGTGTGCTCCTGGGGATAGGATTGAGCCAATCAGTAGAAGCTCCTCGAAGCAGATTTGGGCTATTCTAACAGCCAGCTGCCTCATAAGACAACACTTGTCCCAAAGATGGTTAAGAGCTTGCTAGAGCAGTGGTTCCTGAGCTTTGATGCCTATTGAAATCTCTAGGAAGTTTTAAAAAATATACAGATGCCCACTGTGATACCCTACTTCAGACACAGAATAAGATTCTGGGAGGTGGAGGCAAGAACACAGAACCTTGTGTGAGAGAGAACACAGATTTAAGGCCATCCTCTCTCACTTACTAAAGAGTTACCAAAACTCAGAGCTTTGGTTTTTTTATTAGTAAAATGAAGCTAGCCATACCAACTTCACAGAGTTGCTGTAAGAGGCAGTAATGAGTTACACGTGCTCACTGAAATAGCTAACTCAGTTGATGGAATTCACATTCAGATGCTACTGGGAATGAGTCAGAAGCCTGACAACATCTGTAGATTTAACAAAGGTCCCCAAAAAACAATGGTCCTATATTTGTCTAACCCCATCACAGCTAAGGAATGGATTTTCAAGTCAGGTATAGCACTTTACAATTAATAAGGCATATTCATACACATGGTCTCATTTGGATTTTGGTCCTTACAACAGCCGTGAAAGGTGGGAAAGATAATGTTATGCTAACTTCACACAGACAAGAAAACTGAACATTTAGAAGAGCTAACTAACTTTTACAAGGTCACACCACTAGTCATCCAGAGATCTAGGGTGAGAAAGAACTTACAGCTCCTAACTCCTGCTCAGGTGCCTTTATCTCCATTACCCCAAGCTTTGTTAGCAGTCAATGGTTTCAGAGGCTTATTTCTTGTCTTCCTAAGTAAACAAGAGACTAGAAACTATATTTTATGGTTCTTTTTGCCCCCCATCCTGCTGGACAGTGTTTTACATACAGTGGAAGCCCAATTAATATATGTTACTGGAATTAATTCACAGATTGGGTTTGGAAGAGAATAGTACTCTTTCATCAGGATAACCCACAACTTGGGACTTGGGGACTTTATCTCACCTCCTTCTATATCTCCAGGGCTCTTGATTCTAAGGTTGGTCTAAATCTCTTCTTTTCTTAACCATTTACACTGGTCTCATCTCAAGGCCTGCTCATTTTTCTGCTGTAACATTTTCTAGGTGTCCCCCATCTCCAGAGTCGTGTCCCTAGAAGTTCTTACCATTCTTCTCCAGCTCCCTGGTCAGGTAAAAGGACATGGAACAGATCTGAGTTTGAATCCCTAATCTTCTCTCATTAAGTTAATTTGGGGCAAATTACTTTGCTGTTTTAAACCTCAATTTTCTCATCTGTGAAATAATACATACATACCAAGGTGGTTATGAAGATTAAGAAAGATAATGGACCAGTGTGCCTGACAAAAGTCAGTACACAATAATTGTTATCAGTTATCTCTTCCTCTCTTCTGGTGACTTCTCCCTGGAAACTTTTCTAAGCTGTAAAAACCACAAACACACAATCCTCAAGTACAATTTTTATTTTATCACTTACTTACTCAGAGCTTTCCTTCAGCATCTCCTAAGCAATATTCCCCTCAAGTTCAATCTTTAGAGCAACACTGTCCAGTACAAATATAATTAATTCAGGCCACAAATGTAATATATATGTAATTTTGTATTGAAATATTTGTAAGTAAATTTTCTAATAGCCACATTAAAGGAAAATAGGAACAGGTGTGATTAATTTTTATTATTTATTTTATTTAACATAATATATCTAAAATACTATCATTTTAACATGTAATAATATGAAATTATTAATGAAATATTTTACATTATTTTTATACTAAGTATTCAAATGCATGTGTGTATTTTACACTCACAGCACATCTCCATTCAAACTAGTCACATTTCAAGTGATTAATAGCCAAATGTGACTACTGGCTATCACATTGGACAGCGTAGCCTAAATCTCAGTTTAACCTTCACCCACCAACTGCTTCTCTTTGCTAATGACCCTGATTTCACAGTCTTATCAAACGTTGCTCAGACACTTATCAAAAACACTCATCTACCTGACACGATGCTAGACATAGAAAATCCTAAAGAAAATCCTGAAGACGCTGCCAGAAAACTACTGGAGCTCATCAATGGATTCAGTAAATTTGCCAGATACAAAATTAATACACAAAAATCTGTTTCATTTCTATACATAAACAAAAAATATCAGAAAGAGAAATTAAGGAAACAATCCCATTTACCATCACATTGAAAAGAATAAAATACCTAGGAATAAACCTACCAAAGGAGGCAAAAGACCTGTACTCCAAAAACTATAAGATGCTGATGAAAGAAATTAAAGACAATACAAACAGATGGAAAGATATATTGTGTTCTTAAATTGGAAGAATCAATATTGTTAAAATGACTATACTACTCAAAGCAATCTACAGATTCAATGAAATCCCTATCAAATTACCAATGGCATTTTTCACAGAACTGGAACAAAAAATTTTTTAATTTGTATAGAAACACAAAAGACCCCAAATAGCCAAAGCAATCTTGAGAAAGAAGAATGGAGCTGGAGGAATCACACTCCCTGACTTCAGACTATGCTACAAAGCTACAGAAATCAAAACAGTATGGTACTGGCACAAAAACTGACATATAGATCAATGGAACAGGATAGAAAGCCCAGACATAAACCCACACACTTATGGTCAATTAATCTATGACAAAGGAGGCAAGAATATACAATGGAGAAAAGACAGTCTCTTCAATAAGTGGTGCTGGGAAAACTGGACAGCTACATGCGAAAGAGTGAAATTGAAACATTCTCTAACACCGTATACAAAAATAAACTCAAAATGTATTAAAGAACTAAATGTAAGACTGGATATTATAAAACTCCTAGAGGAAAACATAGTCAGAACACTCTTTGATATAAATTGCAGCAATATCTTTTGGGATCCTTCTCCTAGAGTAATGGAAATAAAAACCAAAATAAACAAATGAGACCTAATTAAACTTAAAAGCTTTTGCACAGCAAAGGGAACCATAAACAAAATGAAAAGACAACACACAGAATGGGAAAAAATATTTGCAAACGATGTGACCAACAAGGGATTAATTTCCAAAATATACAAACGGCTCATACAGTTTAATATCAAAACAAACAAACAGACAAACAACCCAATCAAAAAATGGGCCAAAGACCTAAATAGACATTTCTCCAAACAAGACATACAGATGACCAACAGGCACATGAAAAGATGCTCAATATCACTAATAGAGAAATGGAAATCAAAACTACAGTGAGGCATCACCTCACACGGATCAGAATGGCCTTCATTGCAAAGTCTGTAAATGGGACTTCTCTTGTGGTTCAGTGACTAAGACTCCATGCTCCCAATGCAGGGGGCCCAGGTTCGATCCCTGGTCAGGGAACTAGATCCCACATGCCACAACTAAGAGTTTGCATGCCACAACTAAGTTCACATGCAGCAACTAAGAGTTCACATGCCACAACTAACAGTTTGCATGCCACAACTAAAGATCCCACATGCCACAACTAAAAGAACCCACGTGCCACAACAAAGATCGAAGATCCCACGTGCCACAACTAAGACCCAGTGCAGCCAAATAAATAAATATTTTTTTAAGTCTATAAATAATAAATGTTGGAGAGGGTGTGGAGAAAAGGGAACCCTCCTATACTTTTGGTGGGAATGTAAATTGGTGCAGCCACTATGGAAAACAATATGGAGGTTCCTTAAAAAACTAAAAATAGAGCTACTGTATGATCCTGCAATCACACTCCTGGGCATATATCTGGAGAAAACTCTAATTCAAAAAGATACATGCACCCCAATATTCATAGCAGCACTATTTACAATAGCCAAGACATGGAAGCAACCTAAATGTCCACCAACAGACAAATGGATAAAGAAGATGTGGTACATATATACATTGGAATATTAACTCAGCCATAAAAAAGAATGAAATAATGCCATTTGCAGCAACATGAATAGATCTAGAGATTATCATATTAAGGGAAGTAAATCAGACAGAGAAGGACAAGTATTGTGTTGTGTCACTTACATGTGGAATCTAAAAAATGAGACAAATGAACTTATTTACAGAATAGAGATAGACTCACAGATGTGGAGAGCAAACCTGTGGTTGCCAGGGGGGATAGTGGGGTGGGGGGAGAGACAAATTAGGAGTTGGAGATTAACATATACACACTGCTATGTATATAGGATAGGTGAGCAACAGAGACCTGCTGGTAGCACAGGGAAAAGTACTCAATGTCTTGTAGTACCTATAATGGAAAAGAATCTGAAAAAGTATATATATATACATATATATATATATATATATATGTATATATATATGTATATACACACCCATATATATTCATAACTGAATCACTTTGCTGTACACTTGAAACTAGCACAACATTGTAGATTAGCTGTACTTCAATTTAAAAAACACTCATCTGCTACATTCTCCCTTTCTTACCTAAACAAATATATAAATGCTTCGCCCATCTGGAAGCCTCTTCGTCCTTCCACCCATACTTTTTCAGAACCTCGAATGCTGGACAGCTCCTCCAGGGACGCTGCCTCTGCCTAATTCCACCTGTGCATGAGGTCACAGGCTGAGAAGAGCGGTCTGTTGATTACAAGGCAAAGTGGTCTTGGCAATGAATAAGGGCTGTGAAGTGAGGCAGGCCTGTGTTTATGTTCATGCCTAGGCTCTGCCACTAACTGCCCTTGATGGATAGGAGCAGGGGTGGTGCTAAGACCAGTAGCTGTCAGTACTTTATATGTTCATGGACCAAGCCACAAATAGCAATAATGATACTCTAGTTTAGCCCAAGAAACTCATACTTGAGAATGTTTCTTTCATAGACTCCATGGAGTGACTATTGTCTTGTGACACTGGGGCATAGGGCTATCACTACAATATTAGCTTGTAAGTGTTAGTACCATCAAAAAGCAGCCAGAGATCAAGGCAGCTGTTGCTCATCCTTGCCAAACCAGCCAGCCACATCAACACTGGTTCCCTTTTTAAATTAAGAAATTAATATTTATACTTTAGTCACCTTGTTTTTGCTAAACATCATCAAATTGCCTCATGGGGCTATTGGCATGCAGGTGGGAAGATTTTTGGCAGGAAGTTATTAACTCCAAACCTGAGTAGTCTTTCATTTCCTCAATGTGAAGTTTATCAATAATGTCCCCATAACCTGGCAAGTGCTGCCTCTTTTAAACAGTATCAATTTGAAGAAATAAGCAATGATAGGTAGAAACCAAGAAAAGAAAACTTAGTTAAGCATTTAATAGTTCAGTCAATATTTTCTAAGTAATCTATCCTTTCCCTTTTTAAATTAGATATAAGTGCCACCCAAGTTGCAAATTCTGGTTAAAGTGGAAACTCCCCCAGGTTTCTTGGAAAAGTACTGACTATCACAACCCCATGTTCTTTTGAAATTATTATTATGATATATTATTTAGAAACACCATTTTTAAAACCCATTACTTTTAACTGATTTATGATTAATCCAATCCTAATCATTTAATTATATGGCAGAGAAAGAGAGAGGTGTACAGTTTTTAGTTTGCTCATCTTTAATTGAAAGAACTTTCTCAAAACACAAATTATCAAAGAGAAATAGCCAGTTACCAGGAAGATTCCCTGATGAATCAGAGAGTAATATCTAGAAACACTATATCTGTTTAGTTCAGGAAACCTTATATTTAAAAGAGGAACAAATCATATCCCAACCAACTGTGGATCATGAATTTCTACTAGGAAGAAGTACAGAGAGTTTTTATTTATTTTCTTAACCATGGAAGCAGATTAGCAAGTGCTTCTTATATGGAATCTATGAACAGATTTGGATGCATGGGGAATATCTCTTGAGCATGTTTCATTTAGGAAAACAAATACCATCCAAGGACAAAGTGGCCCAGAGGAGGTGGCTAAGGATAATGCCAAAGAGCTCTGAATCCCCATCCAGGAATCTGTACAAGGATACTCTTAGAAATGGTAACTAAGGAAAACTCTACATCTTTGCCTGCAGCTGTGACATTTTCCAAAATAAAGGCAGTGACACTAAAAAAGGGTTGACTGCTGATTTTCCTCTGCATGATGACAGTTGACTCCATGGCTCATTTGGAAAGTCAGATCAGATTTTTTGGTTTATGGTCTGATAAAAGGAAGATTAATGTTCATATCCAAAAGTTTCTTCATTGATTCTCATTATATTTCTGTAATAAGCCTCGGTGTGTTTGTGAGTCTGGAATTTCTACACAGCTGCACAGTGGGAATCAAGTAGCTATCACTAAGGAAAGACTTTTGCAAAGATAACATGAAGGGCAAGGCAGTATCCACTGGCATGCTGAAGTCTCCTGCTGTTTGTGGAAATTAGAATAATGCTTAGGAATCATATGAGTAAAACAATTAGAGGAGGCGGTACAAATAGTACTGCATAACAGGAAAGACGTTTCAAAAACTGTGGAAGGAACCAGAGGTTTGTAAAATAAAGTCTGACTGCAGAACCTCAATTTTTATTATTTACTTTGATGACTGCTGTTTTTGTTCCTGAACAACCAACACAGAATATTAGGAAAATATTATGATTTTGAAAATTTCAGTACTCACATTAAATTTTTTTTGTGTTATCTAAAAATACCCTTAAAGGGAAAAATCCAAAAATCCTTGGAAATAGATTTCTATAAACTGCTTATTTTTTAATAGACTTTCTTCCTAAAGGGGAAACTATAAATGAATATAATTGGAAGGAAAAATACCTTTGCCTGACAAAAATGAAATCTTCTTACTGAGAATTTCATGTCTATTATTACTAAGGTAACTCAATCAATTAAAGTTTGGGTAATATTCCTGAACTTATTAATAAAATATGAGAGGAGGCAAGGGTTTAAGTTTAGGGTGAGAAAAATTGGGAATCAAGATGTAAATGGGTTACAACAACTCTCTCCTTTGCTTTTTACCTTACAGATAAGAATTCTCAAAGCTTAGCAGCTTTGAAATGATAAAGAAACTAATGAGATCCTGAGTACTCAGGTGAAAGATATTTTATAGGACAATAATTTGAGGTTTAGTGTTATGACATAAATTTTGCTACTTCACTTCTAGAATAAATAAAACTGATGGCAGCAGTTGTACCCTGAGTTTTTAAAATTCTAGTACATAATCATATTTTTCTGACAACTTTAAGAAATTTGTCATCAAATCTTATTGATCTATGTCACCTCAGGCTTCAAATTAAGTGAGAACACAGTAAATAACATTACTTTAATGGAAAAAATAAATATGATGATGAATTTATAGTGGGAACACAGAGAAATAGAACTTGTGCAGCACAAAAACAAGTAAATGTGCTAACTGTAGGCTGAAAATTCCCTTACAATGCTTTTTCATTTATAACTTGTTCTATTATGCCTCAAGAGTACATATCTCAGAGGCCTGTAATGGTATTATCCTAATTCCAGGGACAATAAGTTACCTAAAGATGGAATTTGGAAATGTTTAATTTTGCTTTTTTACTATTGAACTTGTAGCTGAAATTTCATGTCTTTGTAAGATTTATCTCTTTATATTTGCATATTCTTTGATTCTTGTGGAAAGGACAAAAGAAATTTGTTGAATGTGAGAAAAATAGAGTAAGATAAGTAAATATGGTGAACTTCCTTCATATTCTTATCAAAAAATGTGAATATCAATGTATATCAGCTTTGCTATCAGTGTGTGTTCTTATTTGAATAGCAAACATTGCAATAAGTCCTCCACATGTTAAAGAAAATACTCTATAAGAATTAAAAATATAAGAAACAGAGAAAAGGAACCTTAAACTCATCATCAGTTCTGGCTTAAGTCAAACAAAAGTATTCAGAGCATTATTGTGTATTATAAGGCTTTAAATGAAGTAACATTAAGAAAATCCTAAGAATATAAAGAAAATACTTTGTGGCATATTATAGTGTACATGTATATTGTTATAGTGAATTTGTGAAATCTTCTCCTCCAAAATGGTAGTAAAAAATAAGTAGAGATTGACCTGATAATGGTGAGCATCTTGGTAATCACAGATTTTTAAGAATATCATTTTTTTCTCATTTTATTGTGCTTTGAGTAGTGTCCAAGAAGATATGTTTTACCAGTAATAACATCTTGGCATTTATATAATACTTTAGAAGTTATAGAATGCAGTCAACCAAGTGATCTTATTTGATACCAAAATACCCTGGGAAATACTTATTTCCACCCTCCTTTGTCTGAAGAAAGAAACACAGACTGAATGGTTAAGTGTCTTTCCAAGGTCTTAAACCTAGTGAGTAGTGGGACTGCAACTTGAACTTGAGTCTTCTTGCTCCATTCATGTGCTCCTACCACTACTCTACAATATCTCCATTGAAAAGATGAAATATTACTATGGAAAGCAAAGGAAGAGAGGATGAATCAGAGGCTCCAGCAGTGGTTGAACCATTAGCTGAAGTGTAGCTGAACCTCATAAAGCAAACACGTATATTGAAAGAAGTTGCAAATATCTATTTATTCAAGTGTTTTCATTCTTTACTGCTTTCTTATAGGCTGTTGCACTGTCATTTTTAAAGTATTAAACTTAGCTACCTAGGTGTCCATGAATAAATTTTGACAGACAATAGGGAAAGTCCCTATTGTAAGAGTGGTAAGTACATGCTACTTAAAATGTAGTGTGATTGGCATTTTGTGCACATTTAGATTATACAAATTTGAAATACTGTGACACAGAACATATATTAATGAAGTTACTTTATACACAAAATTGTATATAATAAAAATCTATATTTTAAAAATCTAGAATCACACAATTTCAAATTTAGCAAGCCAAGTGAATTATAAGCTTATTATGCTGTCACCAAATGGCATCAATAATTGATATACTTTGCCAGAATCATGTGAACCATATTCCTGTATGTATTAAAACTTAGGTAGATAATTCTGGTGACTATTTGGCTGTTATTTTAACATTCACTGTTATGATTATGTGCTTCTTTTTAATATACTATAACAATGTTTCTAATCATTAATCAAATCATGGTGTTAGTGCAAAAAACAAACCCCCAAGATAAATCACTTTGGAAGAAAGGTCAGATATGCTGAAACACTTTAAAGAAGGACAAACAAGTGCTAAGAAACAATAAACTGCTGATTAGGAGAGAGAGCTCTAATAAATAATAGAGAATTCTACATCTAGATATATAAAAGCAGCTCTGAAGGAGGAGGAGGAGTGGGAGAAGATAAGGAAGAAGAGAAGGAAAATGCAGAGGACAAAGAAAAACAATATGGGAGGAAGACAAAAAGAAAAAGAAGAAAAGAAGGGAGAAGGAGGAGGAAGAAAGGAAGTAAGGGAGGAAATGCCATAATGGTTGTAGATTTCTGTGCTCTGACAATGCGCTCTCCTTCTTTAAACTTATAAATTTGGGAAAATTAGCCTTGTATTATTCAAATCATGTATTATGCAAAGTCTATAAGAACATGTCACTCATAAAATATGATTTCCCTTTATAAAATAATTCTCTCAGATTCAGCACTATGGATAGTTCACCCACAGAAAGATTTAATCCTCATGTGATAGACTCACGGACAGAATGAAACTTAAAGGTTATCTGCGCCAACCAACTTTTGGGCAGTATATGCAACATCCTCTGAAACATACCCCAAAAGTGACCAAAGTGATCCAGAATCTAGAGGTCTATTGAAAGCCTTTGAATTTGCAAAGTACTTTCATTTGCATAAGCTCTTTTAATCTTCACAATTATTCTGCTCAGACATAATTATATTAATTTTACAATGAGAAAACTAAGACCCAAAGAGTTCATACTGGTTGCTTGTGGATACAAAACTGGCTAGAAAAAGACCAGGTTTTCTGACACCCAATTCAATACTTAGCTTCTATCAACTAAATAATTCCACTTCACTGTCTAAGACATCTATAAAATTTCTTTAAAATTCCATTTTATGCCTAAACCTTAAGTAGTAGACAAATATTTTGGAAAGTATATGGATAAGCTCTCTTCCAGCTTACCATCCTCTAACCAGGATAGTTAATTAAATCACCTGACATTGAGAAGAAGTTTTGGCCATACAGAGCTACCCCAGTGCCCTCCTTTCTCAAAAAGGAAACATAGTTCCAGAGAGGTGAAGAAATTTTTTTCTGTGTCATCACATGACTGTTTCCTTACAGAATGTAAGAATTCTAAATAGTCTTCCATATCTAATGTGACAGATTGAGGAAGAGATCTAAGAAGATACTTCCATAAGAAGATACTTCCAGCTAATGGCACTCCAGATACAGAAATGGAGCTCATTTCTTTTTCCAACTCATTCTCAACCACAACATCCTCTTGATGAGTAGTGTTTAAAAGAAGAAACCCAAGAAATTGTTCAGGTTTTTAAAATACTCAGTCTTAAAGCCATAGAGAGTTTGCCTGGTTGAGTGAGAAACTGAGCCCCACTGAGCCGTATTATTAGGGCCAAAGGTTCTCCCTACAGGATTTTTCTGTGACAGCCAATCTAAGCTCACTTAATTAATGCTGTTTACATTCTAGGTGGATTTTTTCAAAGCAAAAATAGATTTAGTCTGATTATTTTCTTTTAAATTCTAATAGCATTCATTTCTACATAAGTACCAGTGCTGAAAAGTGTTAATCAAGGGATGTGAACCTAGTCTGAGCCCATCACTGTCAAATCTCTGTTCATGGAAGCAGCTGGAGTTAGGGTGCACAAAGCACACATTCCTTCCTTGCTGAAAGTATCTAATTCCAGTGCCTGATATAAAGTGGGTGCTTAGTAATTTTTTTATTCTTGCTTACACAGTTTTATTCACAACTTTATCTATTTTAATATACATATATATGGGGGGGGGAGAGAGAGAGACAGACATAGTTATAGATATAGATTGGTAGGAATGACCAGGAATTTGTAGACTAAAGGAAAAGAGGTAGTCAAAGAAGAAAGAAATGAAGATTATTTAGTTACTTATACATATAGCCTTATCCCATTAAAGTTTTAAGATTGCCAAGAGGAATGTGAAAAGGATGATTCAAATTAACAGAAAAGAAAGAAGGAAAAAATGAGGAAAACAAAAACGGATAGAGGATCAGAAAATAAATAAAGAGAGAAAGACAATGTGGTCTAGCCAATAAATTAACCATTTATTAAGGGACTCTTATTTGCCAGATACTGAATACCCTACCTTCTTATCTCTACAGATATATGTGTTCTCGTTTTGCACAAGAGGACAGTGGAGTTGGGCACAGGGCCACAGAACTGTAAAGTTTTGGGAGTTGGGATTTGCCTATGTGCTTTCCACCATTCCACTATTCCCAAAGCTTTTAGGAAAGCAAAGAAGTGGTTGGAAAAAAAGAAATAAAAGAGGAAGGACAGGGAGATACTTCGTTCTCTATTTATGCCCCTTTTGCTTCCAGATGGTCATTTCAGTCAAATGGTCACGTAGGGACCCAAAAGTCCCCATCCAATGCCCTGAAAAAAACAGTAGCTGTTCAAGTCCATTTTTCATGTTGAAATTTACAAAGACTACAAGGATTTTAATCACAGGGGGAGAAAACTGTCATTCTTTAACTAATGGTATTCAGTTAACATTGGGCCAAAATTGTGGGAAAGAATAAGCGAGTCATAAAAGCTTTGAGAATCACGTGAATGTATAAACATTCTCCATAGGTCTTGTTCACATAAACATGTATCTACTTACATGAGTGCATATATCTTGGAACTTCCATGTGGACCACTGCTGGCTGTAGACCCAAGCTCTTACTATTTAAATACTGAATAATTCAAAAGAAATTAATCTATGAGTAATTCCAAGCATTTATTATAAGATGTTAAAGTGAGGAATATAGTGGTTTGAATGATGGCAGAAATCAACACAATTTCCATAGTTTTAAGCCCAAAGAATATGCAGAAGGTAGGTCTAAGGTGTATTCCTAAGCAATAAAGGAAATGTTTTCCTTTATAAACCAATGGAGATCATGCTCTGGAGAAGAGAGTCCTCTCAATTTATAATGCTGGAATTTGAAAAATATAGCTTTCGTCGTTGATGAAGTGCTTTTATACTTAGATAATTTTATTTAAAATCTCCATCCTTCATGGAAAACAATTCAGTTTCAAGTGCCACGCTGAAAAGTGACATGCCCTATGTTTAATTTGCTATGTAAATTACACTCTCAAACAAATATTCTCTCATGGTTCAAAACAGTGGCAGCCCCCAGGGAGAGAAGGTACGTAATAAGAGAGAGTCTATTCCCTGTTTTATGCCATTTATAAAATATTTTTGGCATCACCCCCTGCACACATTCCAAACTGAGAAGCATACTCTGTTTCAAAGCTATCTAGACCAGAGCTGTCCAATATGATGGTCATTAGCCTCCTAAGGCTAAAGTAATTGAATTAATTTTATTTCACTTAAGATTCTGTAGCCTAGTCTCACTAGCCATGGTTCAACTGCTAAATCTGAGCCAAATGTGGCTAGTGTCTATTGTATCGGTCAGTGCAGGGTTATAGAACACTTCCATCATTGTAGAAAAATTCTCTGGGATAGTGCTGCTCTAAATAAATATCCTCCCTTTACAAAGGTGAAAACTTGTTTTAAAGATACCTTGTCGGGAGGGAGAACAAGAAAGCTATCAGTTTTCCTCCTCTGCAACAATTTAAGAATGTGAGACTCAAACGTTTATCTGGCTTTCTCAAGGTCACAACACCAGTTCATGAGAGAAACAAGACTCAAGTCCACCTCTCTTGCATGATGCTCAGTCCCAGCCCATTCACAACACCTTTTCATTGAAGGCCAGTAATAAATGGTACTTTTGAGGGGCCACAGAATTTTCCAACCACCATCAGCTCCTAACTTCTATGAAACAAGACTTTCACAAGTCTCCAGCCTCTTCCATTTCTATTCTCACCTCTCTGGGCACCTACCAGCACCACCCTTCCCCCCTCTTCAAACTCAAATCCAAGTTGGCACAAACTCTCCTTTGACTTCCTCTCCAGTGTTCTCTAAGCTAAAAAGCTGGGCCCTTTCCCATAAATCCATAGCCCCAGGTCTCAGGAGAGATCTATGCTTCCAACTCCAGCCCTTAAGCTGAGGTCCTAATCCAATCATATCTGGGGAACCCATACACAGACTACATCCCTATACAGCCCCTCTGGTAGCTACCCAACTCTTGAGCAGAGACCTGCCCTGAGTCTCTGGCCCTTCCCCCAGCAGTATCCATGTAGAGATGGTTCCTTGGACACATTCCTAGGTAGTCACTTCTGAGTCTCAGCCCTGTGACAACCATGCTGTCACTGTGCAGCAGCTTCTTTGAGGTGGGAGAGATTATCCAGCCATTGGCAGAGACGCATCAATAATCAAGCCAGACTCACCTCTCAAGCCATCCCACAGGCTAGACCTGGCCTAGCCAAGAGCCCATATCAGGTATGGTGAATTCTGGTTATATACCATTGTCTACTTTCAAGTAATATAAATTAGAGAGTAGATTTTATTTTTATGAAACTTACGACTCCAGAAATGTTCAAATTAGAGTTTAATCACACAAAAAAGAAGTTCTGGAAGTAAGCTCCAGATACACACACCCCAGAAGGGTTATAATGTTTATATTGGAGGAAAAACCAAAAAAGAATGCTTTCTATAATTGTTTATAATAATTATTTTGCCAACAAAACTTTTTTATTCTTATTATTTTATTCCTATGCTCTCTGAACTACTATTTAGACTTAGCATACCTGAAATAATTACACTTAAAAGAAACACCAAAATCAGAGTCAAAGCCATCTCCTCTTCCAGGAAATATTGATAGAATGCCAAGTACCCTGGAAGCAATATTAAGAGGAAAAGAACCCCATCCCCCTCCTCCAAAAAGAGTTTACAAAGAAAAATAGACACAGAAACAGAGGGGAGAAGTACAAACGTGAAAAACATACTTTGGCCTTTGTTCTACCAAGCCCCTGCTTCCACTACCCACATGTCAGATCTCAGGAGACACCTTTAAGTGTTTACTAGAGAGGGGGAAATCTTGGCTTGTCAGACGGCTCAATCAGTTGTCAGAGGTTGAATGTGAACATCTAAGACACACACTGGTTAACACCCATGTTTCATGTCCCCTCCCTGCCTTTGGTGTCAGCAGCAGTCACAGACAGGAAGCATCTGCCTAGTTCTCAAATCACCAGCTTCTTGATCTTCAGCAAAATACTTACAGTATTGGAGATTCAATGCTTTTATCTGTGGCAAGATCATGATAATTCCAAGCTCATAGGATTTTTTGGTAATTAAGTGAAATAATGTATGCAAAGTGCCTGGCACAGAGTGGGACCTCTGCAAACAACAGCTGCTGTTCTTTTTGTGATTGCATGCTGCCCTTCGTATGATAAGATGACATTAGCAACCCTCACCAACCTGTTTTTCTGAGTGTTCAGAAACAGCCACATTTAGAAGGTCTACACTATTTCCAAATGGGTGCAGATGAAAATTGACTAGACTCAAGGTCTGGTCTCATCTCCCTTGTCTTTCTAAACTCACAGCCTTCTACTCCCAATCCAAAACAGCACTACTGTGCCCTAGCGGACTTCCAAAACGGAGGAAGTTGTTCTTTTCTGGCTTGTGGTCCCTATGCCAGGCCCAAACGTCTTCCTTTGATGAACAAGAACAGATCTCTCTGTAACCCCAAACTCTATCCAGCTCAATAGTTAACTTGCTTTCCTCACCTCCCCAACCCCCAGTCCTCTGCATGTCCATACTGCAGTCCACACCCATGCTGCTATGTCCCCAGGGAGACTCCAGGCTCCTCTCCACCAAAGAGGCCTCAAAGTTAACAGGCCCTGGAGTACCACAGAGCGAGCATACCTAGTTTTTTCTACTTGCAAGTGGAGATACAAAGAGAAAAGCCTGAGGGAGAAGGTGAGTGGCAAGTAGTCCTGGTCTCCAGGGTCCAGTTTCAGGGTCTCTGGTGTGAAGTGACAGCTTAAGGCTGAGTTGAGTGTTGCTGGGATGAGTAAATGAGATGATAAATTAGAAGCACTTTGGCACGGTGCCTGGCACATAGTAAGTTCCAAATAAATGACAGCAGTTACTATCAGTATTACTATTACTGCTAGTACTACTACCTGGAAAATCAAAGGAATTGCTACTATTGCAGTTGCTACTGTGAAATGCTCATGGCAGGGTAGAGACAACAAGGATAAGAACCTCATGGCTCTTCCCAGATACCTGTGCCAATTCTGCAGTAAATATGGTCAGTGTCAGCACTTGGCTGCACATTAAAATCATCCAAGAGCTTTAGGAAATGCTGGTGCCCAGATTATATGCCCCACACCAATTGTCAGAAACTCTGGGAGGGGAACCCAGACATCAGTCATTTTCAAAGGTGATTCTAATGTGTAGCCAGGTGTAAAATCCATAGTTCTAATGGCTGCCGTAGGAGAGTAACACCCTTACTGGGGCTTCCACAGACTTCTGTCTCTACCTCTGTTATCATACTAGTCCCCTTCTAGGTAACTACTTGTAAGTGTGCTCCAGTGAATGCCTGTACCCCCATGAGACTACTCAAGACCAGGGACCATGATGTACTCATCTTTGTAACTCCACTGGCAATGACGCATAGTCGTAATAATGATGGTAGCTAACTTCTGTGGAGCACTAACCCTACATGCCTCACATTGGGCTACAGGCTTTACAAATATTCTCTCATTTAATTCTCACGACACCCATGGGGTAAAATGCTATTGTTAGCCTCATTCTACACCTGAGAAGATGGAGGCACTCACAGATTAAGCAACTCCTTTGAATGGGTAGTCCAACTCCAGAGCCTATACTCTTTTCCATTAAGTCACAGAAACCTCTGTATCACAGTGTGGACACAAAGTGGGCATTTACCAACAAAAATAACAGCAGTAGCAACAGTATCACCCACAATTTACTGAGAGCTCCCTCTGTACCTTGAACTATGTTGATCCCTTTACCTACTTTATTTCATTTAACTCTCAAACACACCCACACACAAACTACAAGACAGATCCTATCATTATCCCCTTTTATAAGGAGGAAATTGAAATAATAATTTCAATTGAAATAATTAAATTGAAATAATTAAATAATTTCAAATGAGGTCATTCAGAATAAGGTAGGGATTTGAACTCAAATGTGTCTGATTTCTGGCTCTTAATTACTAAACAATACTGCATTTATTGTTAATTCACCAACAGATGAATGAAAGAACAAGTGAATGAATAAGTGAATGAATGTATGATCTGCTTAAGTCTTTCTCTATCCTTGCCTTCTTTATCAACATTCTCAGCAAGCGTTCCTGATTTATGAGAAACTTAACTCCTCTCATAGGTTAAAGGAGGAAAAAATAGCAGTGTACTAGCTCTATCTGAGGGAGGAGGAAGGGGAAATCAATAGGGAGGAAATGAGTCTCTGAAAATTCCCAAAGATTTGGAGCTGAAGCCAATTTGTTAGTTTGCAAATGAAAGCGCTGTCTCCGCTTTTCACTACTCAGTTTCATGCCTTTAAAATTTAAACAGGAGGCTTAACATCTGCTATGTGTATTGGAAAATCAGGAGGGCTGCAAACACTAAACAGAAGATGTACTGGATATTTTCAAATGTTTCCAGTTGCTAGACAACACACTTCCTGTCTTCCAGACAGCTTAGTTAAGTCAACTGGGCTTCAGCTATGAGGATGTCTTGAATTAAACTTTCAGCCATAGGCTGTGATACACAAAGTATTGAAACAGAACCACAGAAGAGGGCATTTGATTTTATACCGTTTTTCTGAGACGTGTCGCTAGCAGCTGTCACTGTCAGTGCTTGATCAATAGCAAAAGACAGGTAGGTTAACACAATGTGTTTTTTTTAGAAACTCAGTTTTTTATACAGTAAGACCCCCTAACTCAATTAAATATCAGGAAGGGCACTTGTGAAGTAGTAAAAAAAAAAAAATTACAGAATATTTTCAAATAATATAATTTTGTTCATTCAGTTAAGTTCATTAACTTCAAATGAAACAACAGAATTATCAAGTAAGAATTGTATTTTAGTAGAAGTTGAGAATTTTTTTTTTTAATTAACACATTAACACACCAGTCTGAGCAGTTCTGCTACTTGTTTACCAGTCTCCTCAGGATTTTATTTGTACTGCTCCTTTAAGCAATACGTGTAGATCTTATTTCATCTTCACTACAGTTTTGGGAGAAAACATTTCCACTATTTTTACAGATAAGGTAAGTAAGATTATATGGATAAGATCCCTGTCTGGAATTCATAGTTGGGTTCCAAAGACTTTTAGAGGAGCTGAAGATTAAAAGCAATTTCTGCCATGTGCTTAAATCCCAGCCTATGCCCTGGAAATGCATGGTTACCTTTTCTGATGCCTAAAGCCTGCCCAAAGCCATGCAACCCAAATCAGCCCAAACCAGTCACCGGGGCCCCTGTCTATGCCTTGCCTGTTCAGTTTCCCAGCCCTGGCAGGTACCCCCAGGGACCTGAAGTAATATAGTTAAACCAAAAATACCACTGGCATGAATTATGTGAACTCGATGACACTTTCAGGCCATAGGAATAAAGCAGGGCCCCAGCTCCACCTCATTCACAGAGCTAGGCTTTCACAGAGCCCCAGATTCCAAATTGCAATCACTTCTCAACTTCTCATTTCTTCCTTTCCCCATCACAGTCCCTTAGCCACTCACATCCAGACTGGGGAAGGAGACAGAGCATAGTCAGGGACTTTGGACAGAACCTTATCAGATGGACACAATTCTCGGGTTCCTCACTGCAAACCTCAATATCCTAAATTTTAGATTTGCATGTCAACTGGAGCAAAGCAACCCCTGTGTTTCTCCCTTGTTTATATAGAGGGTTATAACTGGGCCCAAGGCCAGGAGACAAGGTTGTTTTTCACAGGGTTCCTAACTCAATTAGGGGTGTGTGTGTGTGTGTCTGCGCTCACAAGAGCTTGTGATTAAGGCGACAAAGAAAAGCCAATTTGCATATGAAAGCTATTCAAAACATTCAAATTCTTCCTGGTATTAAATGGGGTAGGGAGCAAAGTTTGAAGTTTTCAGTCTTTTCTGAGGATCTTGCTTATTTTATTTTAATATTTAGACCTCATTTTAGATATTATAATTCAGCCTCCTATGTCTCTGGTGAGGCCCTGGCCTTCAGCTTCTTCCTCTGTTACATCCATTGCACACTCATTTATTCAATGCATATTTGATCTTTGTTGAGTACTTACTATGCACAAGGAGCTGGGGACCCAGTGATTAACTAAATGGACTTGGGTCTTGCCCTCACAGAAATTGCCATCAAGGGGATATTAACTGAGCACTATATACCAAGAATAATGCTAATTATATTACATCATTAGCTTATTAAGTTTTCATTGCATTCAGTACTCACAATAACCACATGAAGCAGACATAATGATTAATCCCTTCTTACAGAACAGAAAACTGAGTCTCTGAGAAGTGAGGAAATGGCATTTGCCAATTAGTGAGTCAGAATTCAAACCCGTGTCTTCCAGAGCACAGACACTTCACCCCCAGGCTATGATGCCTCTATGCGAATGGAGAATATTTGTACATATTTTAATTGTGAAGATTAAATACCATAATACAAGCAAAACTCTTAACATCATGCCTGGCATTTAGTCTACAGTAATTATTTTTATTCTCTTATCTTGCACAGAGAGAACGTAAGTAATCCTGAGCTCCCCAAGCTTCTATCATAGCCAAGTCCCTTTGTTAAATCCCAGGCAGTCTTCCTCTTGGCCTGGCCCTGCCTCTCCTCTCAAAACAGATTCGCTGCTATCCTCTAAAAACCAAGAGACCAGACTTCCCCACTCCTCACAGGAGAAGGAACCCTGGTACATGGGCCCAGGAAGACCTTGTCCTCATTCGGAGAAGCCCAGAGGAGGTTCCCCACTCCAGCAGCCTCTCCAGATTCAGAGTTTGCAAAGCCTGTCCCTGTGGTCCACTAGGTACAGTGTCCCCCAAAGTCATAGATTTTGCTCATAAAACTTAAATATTAATCAGAATTCCCTGGAGGTCTTTTAAATGCAGGCCTCCAGGCCTAACTTGTGAAGATTCTATGTTGGTAAACTGGCAGTGGCGGTTGGGCAAGATATGAGCATTCCATCAGGCATTCCATGGGCTCCTTCTGCAAGTTGTTGGAAGGCCACAGAATAAGAACCAGCTTCAAGATTAGCTTCACTTAGGCTGCAAGGAATCTCTCAGCCAGTAAAGCCCCTTCCTCCAGGGAGCCCAGTTCCACCCCAAAGAGCCACAGAAAACTGAGTCCTCAGAAAAGGCTGGATGTTCCACTTGAAACTAAGAATAGGCCAAGCATCACTTCTACTATCATCTCTGGCCAGTCAGAAGAAATAGAGTTAAAATAATATTTTTTTTAATACTTGCCATTTACTGAGAATTTTCTACATGCCAGGCTTGGGTTTAATGGAGAAAGCACTAGTTTTGAAATAAGATGACCTCCTTTCAAATCATGTTATGTTTCCTTGGGCAAATTATTTAATTTCTCTGAACTTCTGATTCCACATCTGGTAAGTGGGAAGTTGTAAAATTTAATGTTGTTATGGGGATTAACTAAGATCAGCTATCTGGTCTATGGCCACACGCATCAAATGTTGGTTCCCTCAGTTCCATACTCTCCCCATCAGACAAGATGCCTGCTAATGTCATTGTGACTAGGGAGTATTCAAATAGGCTGTGTTTTCTACCTTGATGTTGTGAGTGTAATGCTTCTATTGTGCCTCCTAAGTTTTAGGATGTCCCTACCTTAGCGTCCTTATTCAAACCAGATTAATAGTGTATCTGCTAGCTCCTGTGTCATTTTTCCCCAATCAGAAATAATAAGATTAACATAATTAGGGGGCCTAACCGCCTAGATGCTGTAATCTATAGATGTTGGGTGAAACTTGGGATTGATTAAAAATTCACCTGTTATTTTGGAAACCTATCCCAAGAGACTCTGAATATTACTCAATTAATAGTGTGTACAGTCCAATAGAAGAAGGCTGCAGTGATGTGAATGCATGTGAGTGTTACGTGGGTTCAACAGCTATTTATTAAATGTTTCCCCGGTGTCAGCCACTGGCCCGGGTGCTGAAGACACTACGATGAACAAGGCATACAAGGACTTTGCTCTCATGGCACTTCAACCTAGTGAGAAAATACTGCTAATGACAGCTGACATTTATACATGCATCCTATATGTGAGGCACTGAAATATTGTTTTGCATGGATGTAATTTTCTTAAGAATCCCGTAAGCATTAGCTGCTTTTATTATCTCCATTTTATAGATGGGGAACCTAAAGCACAGAGAGATTAAGTAACTTTCCCAAGGTCACACACATGATAAATATCAGAGCCAGGATTCAGGTGGACCTCAGAGACTTCTATCTCAACTACTGTGAAAACTTCCTTTTTATATAACCTGGCATTTTAAGTAGTGTTTAGATTATTCAAAAGGATTTTATATTTTATTCTATGAACCTCATAACACATCAATGAACTGGGAATAGCAAGTGATAAAAATCATCATTTTTTGAAACTAAAACCAAGCAGAAAGGTAAAGAAGCTATAGACTAAAAGGGATTGGACGCAAGAACTCTATTTTTGATACTTTTTTGTCTTTGGTGTTCCTTTTGCCATATATACATATATTCTGTTGGAAAAGGCGGGAAGAGGTTGTTCAAGTATGAACTCAGCTAACTTACCTTAGACAATGCTCAGTCTCCTCGTTGTAAAATCAGGGTAAAATCGTAGCTTTGACATGATTATGCTGTTTCAGACGAAGCATATAGTGATTGGCGCATAATGATTACTTTGTAAATATTAGAGCCTCTTCATCTTGTAGTTATAAGTTTATATTCGTATTTTTATTTTTTCACCCTGGATATGGGCAAATATTTAGAGAAACTGCATCTCATCCCTGGGAAATTTCTGAAGTCAAATCACTGTTAATTATAAAATTACAAGACAAAATCAGCTCTATAAAGCTGGTCCACATGAATGTTTAATGGGCATACAAAATAGGAAAAATAACACTGTAGCTGAAAATGAAGAAAAGTTGAACCAGATCTTTGAAGAACTACTTTTGCTCTAAGCGTAGGCAACTTCAGAAGGGCTTTAGAGATCTGGTCCAACAAATTTAGAAACCAAAATGCAGACAGGAATTGCCTTGCTCAAAGTTCCACATCCAGTTGGAGGAAACACACTTTGGACTAGACTTCTGCTGTACCACCCTCCCATTCCTCGCCCTGCCTCCTACCCCCCCTACTCTCCAGCACCCTCATCCTCATGATCTCTGCCACATAGAATGACTTTCCCCAAGGCTCTCAGCAGTGCCCTACAATGCCACCTGAGGAGCCACGCTCTGAGACCACCTTCATGCAAAGCTGTCTTTAGGTGGGCTCCCTTGGTACAATTTAATGGAAAGAGCCCCTTTGATGTGTGTTGGTTCACAAACTGGCCTCATACACAGAAGACAAGAAGAGACCAAAGAAAGAGGTAGATCACTCCAGATTGGTAGGTGGCAGTTTTAACAAGCAAGATAACTTACATACAAGGCTTTTCTTGTGCGACCTCAAGATAAGTAGATCTCCCCCACTGCCACCAGAATCTTAGAAGTTTATGTAAAGGACTTAACTGGGTTCAGTTACCTATACCACCCAGATGGTCTCAACAACACATTACCATCTCAAGGCTGCATTCTTGAAAGGGCTCCGGCTCTGGCAACAGTGGGAGGAACATATATTTCAAGGACAGGGGAGGCGGTAAGGAGTCTGTAATTGTCCAGCTCGTGGTCAACCAGCAGTCATGTCCTCTGATGACCTCCTCTCACAATGTGGTCTGAGAATGACCACCATTATAAAAATTTCAGCCCTGTGGGGCAAACCCACATAGAAGTTCCCAAGTAACAGAGCCCCCAGAAGGTACAAATCTCTAATCACTAACCTTGTGGAAAAGGTATCTGTTTATATTGTCTTATTAGAATCTGCTATTTTTTTTAAAGGAAAATAGAAATTCCCCTTACCTATGAAAATCTTATAATTATTCTGTTAAACTCTCAAGGTCTCCACACATTTTTCTATTGTCCATGAGAAATGGAATCCTTCAAAAAATAACTATTAACCAGAAAAAGTTGGTATTAATTTTTCAAGAAAAATATTCCTGATTATGATTAAATTACATGTACGTTCCTTCAGTAACACACACACACACACACACACACACACACACACACAGTTGAAAATACCAGATATGACCTGTCTTCTTCACTGCTTCTAGACCTATCTTATATTTTATTTTCAATATTTATTCAGCAAATATTTCTTCAGACCTGCTAGGATTCGAGTATTTGGTCCGATGCTGGACATAAGCTACAGTCCTTGCCTGGAGGGGTTCACTGAGGAGGTAGAACCTCAAACAGGTATATGATAGGTGCTCCCCTAGACTCTAGGCTCGACCCTCGTGCTCACAGGGTAGTGGGGGCAGTAAAGGGGGTAGCTATCTCTTTCTGAGACAACCAGGGAAGGCCTCAGAGAGGAAGTGACTTTGAACTAGGTCTTGGAGGACCAGTGGGAATTTGCCAGGTGAAGACAGGGGAGGCCACTTGGGACAGAAATAAGAACATGTGGAAGGATGCAGACACGGGAGAAAACACGACGTGGTTGTGAAGGAGGACCAGTGGGCAGAAACGAGTGAACCAAGTTTGGCAAGGTAGGTTGCAGTGATATCGAGAAGGGTCTTTGGGGTCAGATGAAAGAGTTTGCACTTGTTAATCTGCAGGCGGGCAGCACTGCTCCAGTGGAGGCTTTTAAGCAGCAGTGACCAGATAAGATCCATTTTATTAACATCTAATGTTTGTCAGCATGTGGCAAAGCTTTTGCACTAGAGGCAGGCCCCTCTCTTTTTGAGAGATTGAGGAGAGATTGGCCATGGAAATCACAGCTGAACCAGAGTCTTCTGTCTAGAAATAATGCATCTGCTGCTTTCTGAATCTCTTCATCCCTGATTCTGAAATTCTGTATGTCTGCCGTGGCATTTCTATAACACTGAAGATAAAAAAGTATTGGACCACTTTTTTTATTTTGGATGTAAATTACAGAGAGATTTTGAAGGTTCCAGCCTACTTTTTCTGTTTGAGAATTTAAAAAAGAGAGAGTTTGGGGCTGATGTGAATAACGACTTGTGTTCCCAAGAGCTTTGTGCTTTGGTAAGCAATGTTGGCTGATTACTGCCTCATGTGTTTCTGAAACAGCTGCCTGTCTCCTTTTAGAGCTCTATTCTAGGGGGATCGCAAGAGCCACAGAAGAGAATTTAACTCCTGAATACTCAGTTCGTTTGGGTAGAAAAGAGATGAAAGAGCAGTGGTACACTTCTGTTTGTTCGTTTCAGAAAGTTGGTGGTTTTTTAGGCAAATAGTGAAAGCTTCCTTCTATGGACTCAAAGGGAAGTTTTGTATGAGCCGTTCCTCTGAAGTCCACCTTCTCAATGTTTTGATGTATGTCTGCCTGTGTCTTTGAGCCAACTTGATTTTCAGCGAGGATTCGGTATTTATTTCAAGGAAGGACAAGTTAGGGCCTGCATCACTGAGCTGTCTTTCTGTTTTCTGAGTCCTACTATAAATCTAGTTTATTCAGAAAACCACACCATGCTCCTGTGGTTGGATTTATTGCCACATCCAGTAAGGAACCAGCTTTTACTCATTTAGAGATTATTAAACACTCTACAAACTTGGCATTCTTTAGATGCTGTGTGTATTTAATGGAGTTTGGTTTCCTACCCACCTCTAATTCTAACCACATGATATAAGAAAGGGCTTAGTAAACTTCCCTTTCATGGTCAGATGACAACTAAACAGAACTGACCAGGACCCTGCATGAACAGGAGCTGGTTTTGCAGGAAGCAAGACAGAGGTTGGCAGTGGTCCTGTGGCCCTGATTGAGGTTTGGAAGAGATGCTGGAATCACCTGCCCTTCTCCCATGCTGTATAACCGTTCTCTGCAGTGCTCCCCTCCCTGTGAAGTATCTGTTCTTACTGCCAGTTGTTTCCAACTGAATACACACATCCCTCCTCCCAAAGTTTACAGTTCAACCAACTCCCAGTGGTTCTTCCAAATTAACCATGGACTGCTCATTCCCAAAGGACAGAATAGAGCATTCTGCAGCTTTCGCTCATGTACGTCAGCAGTGATCTTGGCGTCTCTTCTACGTTTGATATTTCTGATATTGCTGAATGATTAGATAATGTGCAACATAACAATAGCATCAAATATTTATGGAGCACTTGTTACATGTAAGGGACATGCTAAACATTCACATGCTGTCTCATTTATCTCCCTTACAACAATCTTACATGGTAAATACTATTATTCTCCCCGTTTTATTGGTGAGAAAACTTAGAGAGGTGATTCACTGGTGGTCACAGAACAGGTAAGAGGCAGAACCAGAATTAGAACTTGCATTTCTTAACACCACAGCACTTGGGAGCACCTCAGAGATGAGAGGTTTTCCCTACACTTGCATATGAGTTACTACAGGTGGTTCAGATCTCTCTGGACCAGGTTGTATTTGACCCCAAGACAGAGATTGAAGAGCTTGCTCCCAGGCACACACCCTTTCCCTGCAGGACTGGCTCACATAAAAAATGGAGTTCATACTCACAGATAGTAGTAGAGTTAGTCTTTTTCAGGAGGCATTGCTTTTAGAAACATAAAACATTACATTTTTGGAAGTTAAATGATTAGCTTGTCAGGCTCAAGTTGATGTTTCTGCTTGGGAAAATTTCAGCAACTTAAGAAAGAAGATGAGCTGTTCAAGCTCCAACATGTCTAACCTAACACACACGCACACGCGTGCGCACACGCACGCACACGCGCGTGCACACACGCATGCGCACGCACACACACGCACACACATGCTTGTGTAAACATCAAGATAAACATACACTTACATCGGTTTCTAGATACAAATGGAAAATTGAAGGGAAGAAAACTAAAGTGTTTCTATTGTGCATTTTATCTTTGCATCTAGTTTGACCCGGACTTTTAGACTGGGCACCTGCTCCCAGGGCATGGCTTCCCGCACTACTGCTCAAGAGCCATTTACCTTCCTCCAATCTTGCACTACCCTTCCCACATGTTTCTAACCTCCTCAGATCCTGCCCAGGCCTTCTCACTCATACCTTGAGTCCTTCGCTTGATCACATTTCTCTCAAATTGGCCTTGGTTTCCTTCCTAGGCTATGATTTGCTGGAAGTTTACTCCTGGGCCCTCCAGATAATGATGGTGCCTAGTACAACCTCAGTAGAGGGACCCTACCCAAGTGCCAGCCTACAGGGTTCACACTTGCCTGGGTTTGCTTCAACTAACTCCCCCAGACAGAATCGGACAATTGAGGTTAAATTCCCTTCCACTCACATTGGGCATGATAACCGGCTTCTATGCCTGGGAGATAAGATAGCTTCAGGGAAGCATCCTCTCAACACATACAGTAATCCCTCATACTTACGTGTCTCTTTAGGGCTTACAAAGTCAGCATTATCAACTTACTCAGCAAGAATTTATCAAGTACCTGCTGTATGTCAGGCATTCTACTACACTAAGGGGTACAAAGATTAATAAGAAAGCCGCAGGACACTCTGGGGACAAAGGAGGTTAATGATGGGAACTTACTCGGGAATGGAAAGGAGAGTCAGAAGTTTTGTTGGTTCTGACATCTTTGGTTACAAAAGAGGCAACTTGATCTTTGGTGACTCCTGAGAATCAAAAGTGAGAGTGTCATTCCCCCAACTCTCCCACTTCTAGAGACTTTACTTGTTCCACTTCAACACCATCGTATTTTCTTTATCACCCATAAATGGACATGTCCCATCCCTTTTTAAAATAAGTTTACCTTATCCCTTTTTCCTTCAGGAGAACCTTTATTGTTTCTAATCTTCTGCCTTTCTAACAGCAAACTCTATTCTGAGCCCCTCTATGAAAGCCACTCTGTCTCTTCTCTGGAAGTGCTAGATCAGAACAACCCCCGGACAATTACGACTCGTGTATGTGGGATATAATAGTGTCTTATCACTTTGTGCCTGAGAAGGGATGTTTTCTTATCATTTCCTCTCTTGCTTGTAGGTGTTGTTTTATTGCATTTTCTTATGTTAAGGTAAAAGAAAAATAACCTTACCAGTACCTGAGATTTTGTCTGCCTGCCTATCTATCTATCTATCTATCTATCTATCTATCTATCTATCTATCTATCTATCAAAATAACCTTACCAGTACATGAGATTTTGTCTGCCTGCCTATCTATCTATCTATCTATCTATCTATCTATCTATCTATCTATCATCTACCTATCTATCCATCTATCTAAGCTACCTAATTTTCCCCTCAAGGAAGCAAACTTTTCCCTCAGAAGTTAGATAGGCCTATAAGATTAGGAACATTTTTTATCTGTTCCCTGACTCTGGAGTCAGAAGATCAGTGTTAAAGCCAGTTTGGGCACTAATGACCGTGCTATTTAAGGCAAGTCATTTCATCTTTCCCAGCCTCAGTTTCTAGGTATGAGACATGGGATTAGGTGAGTTCTAAATTGGAATACAATGGGCAATTGCTTCAGGCCACATGTCAAGTTGGAACAACACTGGGGCTTAGAACAAGTCCTGGGGTTTTTCCCCTGCTCCACACCACCTAAGAAAGCTCACCAGAAAACAGTCAGCACACTTCAGTCTGATTTTTTTTTTCTCTGTATCATTTGCCTATTTTGCTGACCTAACCAAATATGTGGTCTCACAGACATCATAGGGACACAAATCTCTTCCTGCCTCATGTTAAACTCATAGTCACGGATTTGGGGTCCTGAGTGTTATGTGACCTATCCCTTCACGGAGGCAGCCAGGCCTCCAAATGTTAGTAAGATGGGGTTCAACTCGAGCTACGGACTTCAAGAGGCAGAGGTGGGTCCCTGAGTTGACGAGCTCTCACAGCCTCCAGCCCTGCCTGTGACTTTTTCAGAAGCATCACTACACTAGGCTGGGCCTAATCAGTTCTTTCCGGATTAGGGCTTCTTACAGAGCACAGTGTGTTACAGCTTAGCCAGTTTCCTGCATTTTCAACACTTGCTTTATTCTTTCCCTTACAATTATTTAGTGTCAACACTCTCTCCTTTCAGCATACCAAATCCTGCATGGGAGAGGCTGGCACTGTTCTGAGCAGGGAAAGTCATGGGCTTTCTCTCCCTAGAGTCTTTTAACCACAAGGGAGTTGCAGGATCTTTGAACATTCCTGTGGGCTCCATTTCAAGATCCTTCTCTTCAGGCTCTGGTGATACCACAGTTTACCTTGATCCCCAGTGAACAGGTTGGGAGAGTCTCACTTTACGACTCCTGGGTGATGCTCTGGGCTTCTGAGCCCCTTCAGAAGTGATTAACGCTGCTCTCTGAGGTCAGCAGGTGGCATCTGGTTTCACTGTACTCCTTCTACAAGTTTGATTTCTTTTTCTTTTTGATTTTTCTGCTTCTAAAACCTGTTTTTCTCCAGTGGCTTGGGAACGTGTATGATTTTCAAATGGAACAAGTTCAAAGTTTTTGTTTTCTCCTGTTCAACATCAAAAGCACCATTGTAAACTGGAGACATGCAGCAGATTTGTCAGCTTCTACAATCTTTATGTCCAAATTTTTTTCCCTCATGTTCTAAAATCATCAGATAGTTAAATTGAGTCTTCTTTTTTTTTTTTTGGTGTTTCACTCTATGAATTTTAGCACGTCTATTAATTCATGTAACCACCATCACAATCAAGACAGAGTTTCCTCAGCCTGTTACACCTTGGTTCTCAAACCCTTCCCCTACCTTGAGCTCCTGACAACCACCGTCCTATAGTGTCAGCTTTCCCAGAATGACGTATAAATGGAATCACATAGGATGTAATTTTTTGAGTCTGGCTTATTTCCATTAGCACAATGCATTTTGAGATTCATTCACATTGTAATATTTATAAAGAGTTTATTCCTTTTTATTGCAGAGTAGTATTCCATTGTCTGAACGTACAATAGTTGTTTGTCCATTACCCCCGGAAGGACATTTGGGTAGTTTCCAGTTTACAGTAATGATAAATAATCTACTATACAAATTTGTATATAGGTTTTTGTGTGAACATAAGTTTTCATTTTTCTGGGATAAATGCCCCAGAACACAATTAATTAGGTCATGTAGTAAATGTATGTTTAACTTTATAAGTAATTGCTATACTGTGGAAAAGAGTGGCTATACCATTTGTCTTTCCTACCAGCAATGTACAGGAGTTCCAGTTTTTCCACAATCTTTCAAGCACTGAGTATTATTGTCAGTATGTTTCAATTTTAGCCATTTTAACAGATGTGTAGTGCTCTCACACTTTGGTTTTAATTCACATTTCCCAATGGCTAATGATGTTGAATATCTTTTCATGTGCTAGTTTTCCATCTTTAGATCTACTTTGGTCAAGTATCTGTTTAAGCTTTTTGCCTATTTTAAAAACTAGGTTGTTTATTTTCTTACTGTTGAATTTTGAAAGTTCTTTATAAATTCTGAATGCAAGTCCTTTGTCAGATATGTTATTTGTAAATATTTTCTCCCAGTTCATAGCTTGTATTTTCATTCTCTTAAAAGAGTCTTTGCAAAGCAAAAATACTGAATTTTGATGAAGTGCAATTTATCAATTTTGGTGCCAATAACTCTGTTCTTACTTCTAGGTTACAAAGATTTTCTTTTGTGTTTTTTCTGAAAGTTTATAGTTTGATGCTGTGAGTTTAGAGCTATCATTCATTTAAAGTTAATTTTTGTATAGAGGGAATAAGGTTTAAATTGAGTTTCTTTTTTCTGCATGTATATGTCTAATTGTTTCAACACATTGGTTGAAAAGACTGTCCTTTCTCCATTGAATTGTCTTTGCATTCTTGTAAAAAAAAAAATCAATTAGCTGTGTGCATCAATTTCTGGACTCTATTCAGTTCCATTTATCATGTGTCTATCCTTTCACTAATACCACATTGTCTTATTACTATAGCTTTATAGTAAGTCTTAAAATCAGTAGTAGTAGTAAATTCCTCTAATTTTGTTTTTCACCTTAATAATTGTTTTGGCTATTCTAATTCCTTTGCCTTTTCATATAACATTTAGAATCAGATTGTCTATATAGTTAAGATGTTGTGCCAGGATTTTGACTGGACTTGCATTAAATCTATATATCAATTTGGGAATAATTATCATCTTCACTATATTGAGTATTCCAATTCATGAACACAGTGTGTCACTCCATTTATTTGTGTTTTCTTTGATTTCTTTCATCAATGTTTTGCATTTTTCAGCATACAGAATAGGTATGTGTTATTTAGAAGAATGTTTTTAGTTTCTAAGTGTTTGAAGAGTTTTCTGATATCTTTCTGGTATTGATTTCTAGTTTAATTCTATTTTGGTCAGAGAACATACTTTGCATTATTTCAGTTCCTTTCAACTTGTTAAGATTTGTTTTGACCAAGAATATGGTCTATATTGGTGAATTTCTCATATGCACTTAGGAAAGAACATTTCATGTGCAATCACTGGGTGGAATGTCCTATACATATCAATTAAGTTGAGTTGGTGGATTATATTGTTTGGGTCTTTTATGTCCTTACTGATTTCTTGTCTACTATTTCCATGGATTACTAAGAGAGAAATTTTGAAATCTCGAATAATAATTGTGGATTTGTCTATTTCTCCTTTCAGTGATATCAGTTTTTGCTTCATGTATTTTGGACCTTGTAGTTAAGTGCATAACATTTAGAACCATTATTTCCTCTTAGTAGACTGACCCTTTTATCACGATGTAATGCACTACTCTTTATCCCTGGTAATTTACTCTGCTCAGAGGTTTACATTGTCATATATTAATATAGCCACCCCCGTTTTGTTTTGATTAGTGTTTGGATGGCATATTGTTTCCCACTGTTTTACTTTTAACCTACCTATATCATTTTGTTTGAAGTGAGTTTCATGTAGACAGCATATAGTTGGTTCATTATTTTTTTAAATCCATCCTGACAATCTCTGTCTTTTAGTTGGTGTATTTAAAACTTTTGCATTTAATATAATCATGGTGAAATTAGGGATACTATTTTATTATTTGCTTTCTGTTCATTTCCTCTATTTCTCATTCCTTTGTTTTCCATTCCCTGACTTCTTTCTAGTTATTTAAACATTTTTAGTGTTTAATTCATCTAATGTGTTTTTTATTATATCTCAGTGTAATTTTTTTAGTGGCTGCTCTAGGGATTACAATATACATACTTAACTTCTTGTAGTCTATATAGAACCAATTTTACCACTTCAAGTGGGATGTAAAAATCTTACCACCATAGATGTCTCTTTATCCTTCACCTTTATAATTGTTTTATATATTATATCTGCACTCACTAAAAACCTCAATGACAATACTCTAATTTTTGCTTTTAAGCATCAAGCATATTTAAAGAACTCAGGAGGAGAAGAATAGTCTACTATATTTACCATTTTTGTTGCACTTTCCTCATTCCTGATGTTCCAAGTTTCCTTCTGGTATCATTTCTCTTCTGTGTCTGAAGAATTTCCTTTTCTAATTCTTTTAGAGCAGGTCTGCTGCCAGCAAATTCTCTTGGTTTTCTTTTTCCTGAAAATGTTTTTATTTCACCTTCATTCCTGAAGGACATTTTCACTGGTTATAGAATTCAGGGTTCACAGCTTTCTTTTTCCCTCACAAATATTTCTTTAGATATTCTCTAATATACACTGAATCTGAAGAACATTGAGACTGCTTTTATGGACCAGAGTCTGTTCCATTTTGACTTCTTATCATAAGAAGATATATGCTGAAATAGACATTCAAATACATTATGTATTTGCACTTCTACATTTGCCCTCAAGATTTCAAACTACAAAAGCTGCCATAGCAAATATAAAATGTTCACTTATGATAAGATGAGATGTTGAGCCAACATAGCTCAAGATCACAACCTGTGTGTGTTTTCATTAATTTGGTCTTTCTCCCACAATTAACTAAAAAGACATATTGTCTCTCTTATTATAGCTCCAGTTCTCATTTCACTTGATTTTCCCATCCTGTTGTGATCACACCTTCATCAATGCCCTAGCTAGAGACCACTAGTTTGCAAGTTAAAACCAAACAATCTTCATTAATAATATCTACAATCTGCCTCCCTCATTTGGGCTGCTAATTAAACAAGAATTAATAAGCTAATGATAGCAAAACTCTTGACTGTTTAGGTATTTATTGAAGAAACATGAAATAGTCATACACCTTTTTGAAAGACCAGGGACATATCAATTCTAGCTTTATTATATCTTGACTACATATACTGGCCTCAGTACCTATTTCTCCCTTCTAAGCTGAGGTTCTTATCTGGCCTCAGACGCCTTCCCTGCATCTCTCCCCTGCCCCATTCACCTTGAGACTTTCAGTTTGGTCTTTAGGACTCAAGTCAAATGTCACCTCCTTAAGAAGGCTTTCCTTCACTTCCTCTTTCCCCATTGTGGTAAGGCAGAATAGTAGCCCCCCCAAAGATGCCCATGCCCTAATCCTGGGAACCTGAAAATATGTTACCTTTCATGGCAAAAGGAACTTTGTAGGTGTGATTAGGCTAATGACCTTGAGATGGGGAGATTATCCTGAATTATTCAGGTTGACTCAGTCTGATCACATGAGTCTTTAAACTTGGAGAAACTTTCCTGGCTGTGGTCAGAGGGAGACGTGACTAAAGAAAGGTCAGAGAGATGCAATGTTGCTGGCTTTGAAGATGGAAGAAGGGAGCCATGAGGCAACAAATGTGGGCAACCTCTAAAAGCTGGGAAAGACAAGGAAATGGTTCTCTTCCAGAAGGGGATGCAGCCCTGCTGACACCTTGAATGTGGCTCAATGACACCTGTGTCAGACTTTCAACCTATAGAACTATAAGATCTATATTGTGTAAATTCGTTTTATGTTACGCCACTAAGTTTGTGATAATTTGTTACAACAACAGTAGAAAACTAATACGAGGTTGAGTTAAATGCCCCTTCTATAAGTTTTTGTAACACTCCACACATACTGCTAACAATGTGTACATGCACCTATTATGCAGTATTGATATCATCTGCTTACTTGTCCTCTTCTTGTAATAGACTGTGAATGCCTTGAAAGCAAGTATAGGTCTTATGTGGAATGTGGTTACCTGCGCATTCATTCATCCATCACACAAAACAGCTATTGAGTCATTCCTTCACACCTGGGACAGACTCTGACAATGACAATGCATATTAACACTGCTCTTTCATTCCAGTCAGTCTCCTGCTTGGGATTTTTCATTAAAGAAATGGAACAAGGATCAGGCATAATAAAGATGGGTGACTTCACCCAGACATGGACCCTAACGACATTCATATCTTTAGATCTGGCAGTCAAAGGACATTAAAGACATATTTGTATCCACAAAATCTTTCCAGTGAATCAGTGAGGTTATTTTGGGAAATATGATGGGCCAAGGAGAAGGGGGAAAAACTGCAGAAAGGAAATGCAATTGCATATTTTTCACACAAAGAGTGTCAGGCAGGAGGCATCAAGCAATGTTACCCATGACACCATCAGACAGATGACTGTTTCTAAGCCAAGTTATGAATCATGTTAGTGCTGTCTGTCCAAGAAGCAGAAGAGATGAGACTGACTTTGGGATGAATTTGTGTGCTTGTCAGCTCTTTGCAAGAGGCACCAACCAGTCGCCTCTGTCAGCACCAGGTCTAGGAGGGCTCAGCTCTCTTTCATCCACTTTCTCCCTCTTCACCTGCTATACTTTTACAGCAGGAGGATGCCTGCCTCCACCCACAGTTGCAATTATGCTCCTTGAAGTGACATTTTTTATAGGGATATACTCTACCTTAAAAAAATAGTATACACACTTCAGACTTGGACTCTCATGCTTTATTAAACTGAGAACACTCCTGGAAAGTTACCCACAAATGCAATTCCTATTTCATCATTTGCACCTACCTCATTCTCCTGCAAGCTTACCTAATCTCCTGTTCTCAGCACTGAGAATCAGGGGATCGAGTATATATATATAGGTGTGATTAACTCTTTAGAAGAAGGGTTTGTGTGTTACTCTGGCCTATCACATAATTTTCCAGAAATGAAATGTCGGTATCCATTTGTGCCAGGTTATAAAATCTTGCACAAACATTGCAAAAGGAAATCAATTCTAGTCAGGTTTGTTAACCAAGGGGGCACTAAGACATGAAGGGAAGAAAAAAAATTCCTCATTACTGTATTTTTATTGAAACTGACCCAAATGTGGCACAGAGTAAGTGAGCGAGTCAGGCCAAATATACCATGGTGTCTAGGTCTCAACTCCTCCTAGGCTGTGTTTCATGTACTGTACAATCAATTTGGTCCTAGCTCACAGTATTGAATAGGAAGGTGGCTGAAGTGATTGTATATTCCAGAGTCAGTCTCAGCAGCTGCAAGCCGACCAAAATCCAGTCACATATTCCATTAATTCTCTACCTTCTTCTATTTTTTTGTTTGTTTGTTTGTTTGTTTTGTTTAATCTCCAGCACCACCCATGATCTTGAAATCCCTTATATCTTTGAGCCATTCTCTTTCTGGGTTCCTGCTGTCTTGACTTTTATATTTCGCGTGGTAAGATTTTCAATTAGCCCAGTGCTGGACTAAAGTCAGCCAGATCAAAAGTTCCTTCAGAAATTTATTTTCATAATAAATAGACTGATAAAATGAACTCTCTTGGCAGAATATTACATTTTTAATCCCAATTCCAGGCATACTTTTTCATCCCAGCTTGTTAATGTATTTATTTCAAAGGCTCTGAAGATCATCATCTCTAAATGGTGGTCGTTCCCAGATACTTCCTGGAAGATGGTTTGGTTTTTCTGTCTTAAAGATTTTGCCTTTTGTGCCACGTATCAATCTTAATAGAGTAGATTATGCTGCAATTTTTTAAAAACCTAAAATCACAGGGTTTTAAAACAACAGAGATTTATTACTCACTCATGCTACATGTCCCTTGTTGCTTGACAGGGGCGATCTCATTGTAGTCACTGAGAGGGGGGTACCCAGGCTGACAAAGCAGCCACCATCTCATCACCATCTCATTACAGTGGAAAGGAGACCTCTAGAGTCTCACATGGACACATATCAAATGCTCTAGCCCGGTGTGACACACATCACTTCCATTCACAACTTACTAGCCTCCACTAACCACAAAGAAATGAGGGAATACAATTCTACCATTTCCAGTAAGTTAGAAATTGAAAGTATTTGACAACACTAATGACAAGCATGTGCTGCTATAAGAATCTGTGCTTTAATGTTGCCATTTGATCCATAAATTATCAAATTGCATACCTTGCCCATTGTACAGGTACTTATTATCATAATAAACTTTTAGACATTTTAGGTAATTGCATTTATTGTCAGAATGTATGTTTCCATTTTCTCATATTTGAACTGCTTCTCTCTTTCTCCATTGTCATTCCTGCCTCACACACACACACACACACACACACACACACACACACACACACATCCCACTCCAGCTAATCCTCAACTACTTCAATAGCTTCCTAACTGGTCTCCTTGATTCCATCCTTGCCCTCCGAGGGCCACTTCCCCCACATAGTCCCCAGAGTGTTTCTTTTCAAAATATAAATCAAATCAAGTCTTCTCTTACTTAAGATCTTCCAGTTTCTTCCCATTAGACAACAGAATACAAACTCTTTACCATGGCCCATGGGAGCTCCACCCTGCCTACCTCTTCAGCTTCACCAGGCACATTTCTCCTTGCCCACCCTGCTCCAACCACAATGGCCTTCTTTTTGATCCTCAAATAAGCCAAGCTAATTTGTGAATCAGAACCTTTACATTAAATCTTCCTTCTACCTGGAATGCTCTCTCCCCAGTTCTTCACCATGGCTGACACGTCTTGCCATTCAGGTCTTATATCAAGGCAACATCTACAGAGACTGTTCCTGATCACACAATTTAAAATAGCACTCCCTCTTGCGCCAAGAGGGCGTAGATATGGGGATATATGTATATGTATAGCTGATTCACTTTGTTATAAAGCAGAAACTAACACACCATTGTAAAGCAATTATACTCCAATAAAGATGTTAAAAAAAAAAGTAAAAAAAAACATTTAGAGCACCTCAAAATTATAAAAAATAAATAAACAAATAAATAAAATTGTACTCCCGGGACCTCCCTGGTGGTCCAGTGATTAAGACTTCACCTTCCAATGCAGAGAGTGCGGATTCAATCCCTGGTCAGGGAGCTAAGATCCCACATGCCTCGTGGCCAGAAAACCAAAACATAAAACAGAATCAATATCGTAACAAATTCAATAAAGACTTTAAAAAATGGTCCACATCAAAAAAAATCTTAAAAAATAAAATAAAATAAAATAGTACTCCCTCCAATCACTCACTGTTATTCATTAATTTAATAAATATTTAAGTGTCAACTATGTGCTAGACACTATTTTAGATACTTAAATATATTCTTGAAGAAAACAAACAAGCATGCTGTCTCCAGTGAGAGGAGATACACAATATATAGTAAGTATATTAAATAAATTATATATTTTATTAAAAAATAGGAGAGAGGGAGTAAGGGAGGAGGGAAGGAAGGAAGGAAAGAAAGGAGGAAGGGAGGAATGAAGGAAGGAAAACAGACAAGGAAGGCACATACTTGAATAGGCTCCTGCTGGTCAAAGATAGAACAATATTGAGCACCACTGTGTTTAAATCCTGCCACTTCTATATGATTTGTACCTCAGGATAATCCAAGTTTATAATAAAACTGTGAGGAGAAGTTTCTCTCTATAAAAGTATTTCAGCTAATCAATAAAGCAGGAATGATAGAATTTGAGTATCATCATTTTCCAACATTTTGGTCTGGATCTTTGTGTTGTGGAAGCTGTCTTGTGCCTTAAGCAATATTTAGCAGCATTTCTGGCTCTACCCGTCAGATGCTGATAATTGTCTACAGACATTGCCAAATCTCCCTGGGAGGAAAAATCACCCTGCTTGAGAACCACTAATCTAGGAAATGAGCATCGATGGCAGTTTACATGACAAAATGAGAGACAAACAGACATTATGTGCTTTCTGATGGAAGTACAAAATACAACCCATAAAATAATCTTTTTGGTAGAGACAGACACTAAAACACATTCAATCTTCATTACTTATAGATTCCATATTTGCAATTTTGCCTGCTCATAAAAATTTATTTGTAACCCCAAACAATAAAATGCTTTTGCAGTTATTCATGGACATTCGCAGCATAGCAAAATATTTGAGTCACCTGACACACAAGCTCCCAGCTGAAGTCAAACAAGGCAATGGTCTGCTTTCTTGTTTCAGTTTTCATAACTGTAAACAAGAGTCCTTTCCACTGTCAATTTAATGCCACATTTTTGTCCTTTTTGTGGGTGATTTTGCTACTTAAAATGGCCCCCAAGTGTAGTGCTGAAGTCCTGTCTAGTGTTCCTAAGCAAAGAAGGCTGTGATGTGCCTTATGGAGAAAATACATTTGTTAGATAAGCTTCATTCAAGCATGAGTTATAGTGCTGTGGGCGATGAGTTCAATGTTAATGAATCAACAACATTTATTAAATAAGTTGTCTTTAAATAGAAATACACATAAACAAGGTTATGTATTGATTGGTTGACAAAAATGTTGTGACCAGAGGCTCACAGAATCCTAACCCAACCCTGCATTCCCCTTAGGAGCAATGGTTCAGTGTTTATTAATTCAGTGTTCACAGCAACTTTATAGAACAGAACTACCACAAATACTGAGAACTGACTGTACAACAAATGTAATTATATGATTTTGTATTTCCACACTTTGATCTTGTAGAAAATAATTTCCAGTCTGTACTTAATGTTGTCTTTAAATAGCTAACTAATCCATGTACATAAAATACATCATACGTGCACTTATAAGTGTATATGTAATGCTTACAAATAAAATTATTCTAAATAATAAAAAACAACAATTTACTGAATAACAAACAAAATTATATGACTCTGGATTTGCTTCAGAATAATATGGGATGAGGAGCAAGTGGCTAAGGGTAGATGAAACAAGACTGGTCACAGTTGATAACTATTGAAATTGGGTGATGAAATATGGGGTTTCATTATGCTCTACTCTTGTATATGTTTAAAATTTTCTATAATAAAAAAATTATAAAAATAGAGCAAGAATAAAATAGGGATTTGGGGAGACAGGCATCAGAAGTTAACAATTTCAATTAAGATGGTCAGGATAGGTCTTGTTGAGAAGGTGGCATTTTAAAAAGAAATGAGAAAGTTGGCCATATAAAGAGCTGGAACAAAAGCAACCTAAGCAGAAGGAACAGTCAGTACAAAGGTCCCGAGGCAAAGTATATCCTGTATATTCAAGGCACTGCAAAGAAACCAGTGAGGCTGGAGGAGAGTGAGCAGGAGGAGATGAGAGTGGAGAGGTGAGGAGGAGCCAAATCACACAAGGCCTTGTCAGTCCATGTAAGGGCTTTGACTTTTATTCTGGATTGGATAGGTAGTCAATGGAGGGCTGTATGAGCATCTGGCTTCTGTTGATTCTAAACTCTAGACTGTAAGGAATCTGGAATGAAAGCAAAGAGCCCCAGAACATTGCAGTAATCCCAGTAAGAAATGATGGTAGCTGGTGCCAGGAGTCGTAGCGGTGGAGGTAGTAATAAGTGGTTGATTTTAGATATATTTTGAGAATAGAGCCAATAGGAGATCCTGAACAATTGAGTGTGGGATATGAGAAAAAGAAAGGATCAAGATTTTGGACCTGGGCAACCACAAAGAAGGAGTCTTTAATAACTCATATGGAGAGGAAAATATTTGCAAAATGCTAGTGTATCCACTATTATAGATGATTTGATTATGTCCAGTAAAAATTTACACAAGTACAAATAAAATCTGCCATTTGTTTGGTGTATGCTACACACTTGACACGTTTCACACACTCCTTTCAATACTCACAACATACCTGAGGCTCAGAGGAGGCAAAGAGGCTTGTCCCGAGACACAAGGCAACACAATGACAGAGCTCAGCTGCAAAACCAACATTTCTCTGGGCACCAAACAAATGCCTTTTCCAGAATAACACATTTACTTGAAAATTAGTATTTTAAGTATGGCAAAGAAGACAACTTTCAATTAATAAAAACACTTAATTAAATAGAAATATCCATCTCATGCCAAGTAAGAGGACTCAATGTTACTTAAAAGATAGCTTATTTAAAAGAGTTAACCATTGAAATGCCACAGGGCCACAGTGAATGTTGGCTTTGGACCTTAAGAGGGCCTGCTTCTAAATTCTGCACTTGTTTTGCTAGACTAAGACTCACACATTCACGCCCACTCAGGCTTGCTTGCCTTTCTCATCAAAGAACAGCCTGTACTCTCCTTTCTGGACCCTGCTGTTCTGCAGCTAAAGATGAATGTCTAAGACCAAGCCCTGCGAGCTGTAGAAGCACCTGACACAACACCAGAGGCTCATTCACCTCTGCCCACAAAGTAGCAGGTTTGATGGATGGCTCTGGATGACATTCATAATGGGCACCAGCTTTCAGAAAAAGGGCTTCTAACAGAGCCTCTTGGATACATAGACTCGGCAAGTTCCTGGTGGACTTAACATGAGTTGTGAAGAATAAGTTGGATTCTTCCAACCCAAGAACATGGTATATCTCTCCATCTATTTGTATCATCTTTAATTTCTTTCAACAGTGTCTTAAGAGTTTTCTGCATACAGATCTTTTGTCTCCTTAGATAGGTTTATTCCTAGGTATTTTATTCTTTTTGTTGCACTGGTAAATGGGAGTGTTTCCTCAATTTCTCTTTCAGATTTTTCATCATTAGTGTACAGGAATGCAAGAGATTTCTGTGCATTAATTTTGTATCCTGCTACTTTACCAAATTCATTGATGAGCTCTAGTAGCTTTCTGACAGCATCTTTAGGATTCTCTATGTATAGTATCATGTCATCTGCAAACAGTGACAGTTTTACTTCTTCTTTTCCAATTTGGATTCCTTTTATTTCTTTTTCTTCTCTGATTGCTGCAGCTAAAACTTACAAAATTATGTTGAATAATAGTGCTGAGAGTGGGCAACCTTGTCTTGTTTCTGATCTTAGTGGAAATGGGTTCAGTTATTCACCACTGAAAACGATGTTGGCTGTGGATTTGTCATATATACTACCCAAAGCAATCTACAGATTCATTGCAATCCCTATCAAACTACCAATGGCATTTTTCATAGAACTAGAACAAAAAATTTCACAATTGGTATGGAAACACAAAAGACCCTGAAGAGCCAAAGCAATCTTGGGAAAGAAAAATGGAGCTGGAGGAATCAGGCTCCCTGACTTCAGACTATACTACAAAGTTACAGTATTCAAGACAGTATGGTACTGGCACAAAAACCAGAAATATAGATCAATGGAACAGGATAGGAAGCCCAGAGATAAACCCATGCACACATGGTCACCTTATCTTTGATAAACGAGGCAAGAATATACAATGGAGTAAAGACAGCCTCTTTAATAAGTGGTGCTAGGAAAACTGGACAGCTACATGTAAAAGAATGAAATTAAAACACTCCCTAACACCATACACAAAAATAAACTCAAAATGGATTAAAGACCTAAATGTAAGGCCAGACACTATCAAACTCTTAGAGGAAAACATAGGCAGAACACTCTATGACATAAATCACAGCAAGATCCTTTTTGACCCACCTCCTAGAGAAATGGAAATAAAAACAAAAATAAACAAATGGGACCTAATGAAACGTAAAAGCTTTTGCACAGCAAAGGAAACCATAAACAAGACAAAAAGACAATCCTCAGAATGGGAGAAAATATTTGCAAACGAAGCAACTGACAAAGGATTAATTTCCAAAATATACAAGCAGCTCATGCACCTCAATATCAAAAAAGAAAAACCCAATCCAAAAATGGGCAGAAGACCTAAATAGACATTTCTCCAAAGAAGATATACAGATTGCCAACAAACACATGAAAGGATGCTAAACATCACTAATCATTAGAGAAATGCAAATCAAAACTACAGTGAGGTATTACCTCACACCAGTCAGAATGGCCATCATCAAAAAATCTACAAACAGAGAACAAAGGTATGGACACCAAGGAAAGTGGTGGGGTTGTGAGGGGGGGGGCGTGATGGTGTGATGAACTGGGAGATTTGGATTGACATATATACACTAATATGTATAAAATGGATAACTAATAAGAACCTGCTGTATACAAAATTAAAGAAAATTCTAAAATTAAAAAAATAAATCTACAAACAATAAATGCTGGAGAGGGTGTGAAGAAAAGGGAACCCTCTTGCACTGTTGGTGGGAATGTAAATTGATACAGCCACTAAGGAGAACAGTATGGAAGTTCCTTAAAAAATTAAAAATAGAACTATCATACGACCCAGCTATCCCACTACTGGGCATAAACCCTGAGAAAACCATAATTCAAAAAGAGTCATGTACCACAATGTTCATTGCAGCACTATTTACAATAGCCAGGTCATGGAAGCAACCTAAGTGTCCATCGACAGATGAATGGGTAAAGAAGATGTGGCCCATATATACAATGGAATATTACTCAGCCATAAAAAGAAACGAAACTGAGTTATTTGTAGTGAGGTGGATGGACCTAGAGACTGTCATAGAGGGTGAAGTAAGTCAGAAAGAGAAAAACAAATACCGTATGCTAACACATATATATGGAATCTAAAAAAAAAGAGGTTCTGAAGAACGTAGGGGCAGGACAGGAATAAAGATGCAGATGTAGAGAATGGACTTGAGGACACTGGGAGGGGGAAGGGTGAGCTGGGACGAAGTGAGAGAGTGGCATGGACATATATACACTACCAAATGTAAAATAGATAGCTAGTGGGCAGCAGCCACATAGCACAGGGAGATCAGCTCGGTGCTTTGTGACCACCTAGAGGGGTGGGATAGGGAGGGTGGGAGGGAGAAGCAAGAGGGAGGAGATATGGGGATATATGTATATGTATAGCTGATTCACTTTGTTATACAGCAGAAACTAACACACCATTGTAAAGCAATTATACTCCAATAAAGATGTTTAAAAAGAAAAAGAATAAGTTGGAAACTTGGGGAGAGGAGTAATAGTAACAAAGTATTAAAAAAAAAACAACAACTAACCAAGAATATTTACTATTTTAAATTAATTGATGTACTGGTACCAAACAACGATCTGTGATTCATGAATGTCCCTGCCCAGGTAATTATAAAAGAAGTCTGTAAAATGACGACAGAAAGGCTGTCTACCAGCTTCACTAAAGAATGGTAGGAGCTGAGATAAGACCAGGACCCAATTTGTTCCCCTCCCCAAATCAGTTACCAAACATTGTTACAGTAGCATTACGGCAAAATTTAGCTCCATCTCTGCTCCCAAATCAGGCAGCCAATGGTTCTAAGCATGCATTTCAGAATGCAAGGGACTAAAACAGCTTTTCTTTATACTTTAATGAACTACTGCCTGAGAGGCTTCAGTTTAGGTCTCAAACTTCCTTCTCACAACTTTCTAGGAAATGTTTCTACAGTCATTACAATACATTGTTAGTGGGGACAAAAATGAGACTAATGAATGGCAAATTTAAAACTTGTCTATGGTATAAAACATTCACTCAACAATCATTTGCTGCATAAATCCCATGTGCCAGGCATATTCTGGACACCTCAAAAGCAAATGTGACTATGATGTGGTCCCTGCCCTCAAGAAGTTTCCAAAGTTGTGGTGGAAACAGAAAAAAATTACAATTTTATATGAAAAAAACTACAATAGATTTATGCACAGTAGTTTAAGGGAGCTGCACATAAAGTGTGAGTTGAGGGTAATATAAGGAAAGACAGCTTGGAGATGACAGGATTATTCAGGATTAGATTAAAATTCTTCTACTAAGTAGATCCTCAGTGCCATGACTTTTGCCAGTGAAACCCAAGATATTCACATTGAAGAAGGTTGTGTAATATGAAATATCCACATTTGCTGACAAAACTGATAGTAAAAACTCCAGTAGGTGCCAGCCAATGTTTATTGACTGAATGGCTACAAATTGGCAATAATATCTCCCCACCAAGAGATCAGAGGACACTGGTGTTTCTGTTGATGAGTAAAAGTCAAACCACTGGCATTAACTCCTTAGTGTTAATCTCCCCTTCCCAACAACTCCTCCCCCTCCATCTTTCCTTATCTCAATGAAGGACACCACCACCACCCAAGAAAAAAACCTAGGAGTAATCCTGACAGTCTCACTCTCACTCATCGTTGTCTCTAATCCAATACCAAGTCTGCTCTCCAATTACACTCCCCCACCCCTTAGTCCCAGACACCAGCACTACCAGCATTAAAACCTGTCCACATTCACTACTGGCCCTCCTCCATCAATCTATTCTACTTTTAAAAATCAGCAAACCTGATGTTTTCAAAATTCAAATCCAATCTTATTGCTCACTTGCTTAAAACTATTATTAAAAAAAAAAAACTATTATTAACTCCCCATTGCTTTCAGAATACTGTCCAAGGTCCTCAACATGGCCCCAAAGTCCTAAGTGATCTGGCAGCTTCATGTTGTACCACCTCCTTCATTGTTTTTGCACTGTAACCCACTAGTATTCTCTAACTTCTCCCAATAAGCCAAACTTCCTCCTGCCTCAGGGCCTTTGCACAACCTCTTTTCCTCTGCCTAGAACTCGCCTATCCAAACCCAGCCCCACTTTAGACTTCAAGTCAAATTTCACTTCCTAAGAAAGGCGTTCTCTGGCTCTTCATAGTAGATTTGTCCTTCCTACCCCCTAATCCTTATCCCCTCCCTTATGCCCTCTCATACCTCTCAGTACTTTCCCTTCACTGGAATATAAACTCCTAATGGCAGAGACTGTCTGTATGGTGCATCAATTACAGCTTCTAATTATACACTTTGTGATTATTTGACTAATATCTGTTCCCCCTCCTCACCAGACTGTAAGCATCATGAAGTCAGGGACCATATCTAGCCCATGGTATGCCGACAATAAATATTTACTGAACCTCTCTATCTCTCAACATACCAAAGGCGATGAAAGCCCATGACAAGTTCATATACACAATTTCCAGTGATCAATTGATATGTAGTTAGGAAAAAGTCATAAGGTATATGGGGTGTGTGTGAGGGGAGCCTCTTGATTGGAAAAACTACCTTAGATAACAGAAGAAAAGGGTGCATGCATGCATGCATGTTGGGGAAGGGGGTGCAGAAGAGCTGAGGGCCACCCACTTCTATAGCCTATGAGCTAATATGTGACTTTAGGATATGTCAATTTACTTCTCAATCAGTTTCCTCATCTATAAAACTAGAAGTGAAAACACTTTCCTGCCCACCTCAAGTGACATGTTGAAGGAGAAGCGTCTTTATCAAAGGAAAATGGCTCTACATAAGTAACATTTATTTTCACTGTTTAAATGTTTCAAAGAATTTGCCTCTAGGGACAACTCTAGATATTTTTTCTCCTTGCAGAGCTAAATGAATTGTCTTGTTGGACAGTCTGGGTCTGACCAAAATTTCGGGTGAACCACCATGGCTGGTGGAAGCTCTCCATAGTGCAGGTACCACTTCAAAGGACATTACCCTTTCCACGTATTCAAGAATGATTGGTGAACACAGTTTCTGAAGGTGGAGAAGCTAAATCTTTCTGACCTCCAAACTGATGCATCCTTTGGAAAGCAGAGTGCTATTGAAACAAAGTCAAAAGGAAGAAAATGTCCTTAAAAAGAAGTCACAAATTCAAATGCTTACAGGGGCAGGCAGATAAAGGTGAGAGGCAGCCTGGGTGAGGGGCTAAAGACCCTATGGCACACTGGAGATGAGGGGAATACATAAAATATTGTCCAAACTGAAGAGAGTGGACTGTTATCATTAATTATGCTAAAGAAATAGGCATCAACCAGGTTGTCCCAGGCAAACCAGGACACACGGTCACTCTGACTAGGTGACATGACTGCTTGGCTCCAGTTAACGTGGAAACGCCGAACTACTATTGACAGCTATTCCCATTTTTCAAGAGAAATCAGGAAGTTGGGTTTTTTGTGTAAAATTTTCTGATTTTTAATGTTGACAACAATTTGTTTTTTAACACTGAGTATACCACACGAAACACATATTTAGGCAGCCAGCTGATGGCCTATGTCTGTAAGTATTTTCTTCATCATTATTCACCATCAGCAGGGCTATTTTTCTCCAAAGAGACAAGTGTCTGTATCACCTTCCACCGCAGAGAGAGAATCTTTGGTGAACACATTAACGAGCATGTATCTGCTAAGCACCTAGCAGCTGCCCAACAGGTGCTCTCGCAAGTATTACCTCTCTTAAACTACCCAACATCGCGGGGGTAGGGATTCTTACTATCCTCCACTTTACAGGAGACAAATCAGAAGTTCAATGTAACAAAATGATTTAATTTCCCAAACAGCAGACTAGGGATGCAAAGTCATCAATTCTTCACAAGTAACAAGTTTAGAGGAACATAAAAGGGTAAGAAGCAGAAGGCAAGAAGAAAGAGTAGCATTAAAGCCAAAAAGAAAGGAGTGAGAAAGAAGTAATTCTGACTGTTGGGCATATAACAGGGTCTTAGTATTTTGCTGAATGAATGAATGAACACGTTTGTGAATTTTCAGTTGCAGTGTTGGCATCTGTCAAGTGAAAGAAAATGTATTTGAAGTTAGACCACCTGTATTTGAACATCACCTTCACTGTGTGCTAGAATGTGAATTTTGGTAGATATTTAATATTTCTAACCTCAGTCCCTCACCTATAAAATGGACATAACATCTACTTAGAGGGCTGTTTTGAGAAATAATTGGAACAACATGTATGAAATAACTTGCACAGCGTATGGCACATAGAAAAAAAACTCAATGGATGTTCCCTTCCTCCCACTTCACTTGGGAGGAAGGGGAGACATCATTTGTTTTTCTTTTCCTATTGATTTTATTAGTTTTCTACAAGCTCCTCTTACCTCCAAATGTATCTCTATCCAGTTCTTTTTTTATTTACTTTCTTCCCCTTAACTGAATCTGGTTTGCCCCTAACAGGGCTTCCCTCTCTGCCTTTTTCCATAAGGGCTTTTTTTACCTCTGGGCTGGAGGTGAAAGGGGAGGAGGTTGATATTCTCCGGGATTCCCATTGCCGATTTCAGATGAAGAGTACACACCTTTCATTCATCTATGAGTCTGCAAGCCCTTCAAGAGCTAGACTGTACCCTCCTCCTGCTGGTCAGACACCCCAGCCTGGGGTGGGGGGGAAGGGTTTGGCCAACAGGGGACCATCAGTAGATGCGTGCTGAGTAACTGAACTTGCCGTACAAACTATTTAAATCCCTCTCTTGTAAATCCCAAGGATAAGCTAGATTTAGAGTTGTCCAGTAATTGTAGAGAAGTTCAACATTACTGAGTAATTAATAAGCACCTGTCCAGTTCTTAAGATTATTATGTGGAAGAATAGACATAAGTTTTAACAAATTCGTCTGTCTCAATTATTGTATATGCACTGATTTATGGATATAATGGGTATAAAGTGTCTAACCAACTGTTAACATCCATCATAAAAATACATTTGACTAAGGAATAATGGCATTGAAAGTCATAGAACACCTTATAATGGCAGTTTCACTGTCAGTATGTATTTCATGGAGTATAGCCATTAAAACTACTCTGCAGTGAATGATGAGGGAAATCAGTTACATTAATTTAGGAAGATTCAAATGCTACTCACATTCATAAAACCTCTAATGGAATAGCACACTCTTCCAACAAGGCAGGGGTCATTATCAGAAGGGTTCTGCACCTGCACACCCAGGTCTCAGCTACGGTAAAATTGCTCCAATCTGATGCGCATTCCATGCTTGTAGAGTCAAGACGGTGGCAAAGCAAATAATGACAGTGAATGCTCCTCAAAATGTACTCCCATTTGGCCCCTAACACATCACTACCCAACCCATGGGAATAATGATCATTTTTTGGTCAAGGTGAAAATGAAAGCAAAATTTTAAATGGCTGCTTTGTTTAGATTCTCTGAGATGGGGGCAGAGATACCACTAAAGGCCCATTAAGGCAGGTCTGTCACCAGCACGATTAACATCTCTCAGCTGATAACTGAGTCTCGTTCTCTGTGCCTCCCTGCACAGAAACAAGGCCGTCAATGAAAAGCCCTTGTCAGTGGAGAAAACATGAGCATGATGGAGACTGCCAAAAATATTCCCAAAGTGATACAGGAAGTAAAGCGTACCTGTGGTACTAAGCATATGGCTGGGGATGAGAGAATCCCTGAAAGAGTTTTGAGTTGATGGCCTCACACACTTTGCCGTATTTTTTTCAATATGGCTGTGGGACGCCATTTCCCATCACTGTGCTCTGGGATATGCTGGCCGAGAGGTATCCAACCCCTGACCTGACAGAGGGGGCTGGGCAGTTGGGAGGAACGCACGGGGCCTTGTGCAGGTGTGTCTCACAGACCTGTGTGGTGTTCAGGGCAGGGTAAACTGCATGATTTTTGGAATCTGGGGCTCTTATAGGAAACAGCATATCGAGGGAATACTAGGACCGAGCCTGGTCTGCAAAATGAGTGGGATTCCTAAAGGGAAGGTTAAGAGAAGAAAAAACTTCAGGCATGACCACTGTGTGCTCCATAGCAGTGCAGCAGGGTGTGCAGAAAGGGGGTCTGGGGGCCTGGGGCCATAGCAGGCACAGTGTTCTCCCTCTCAGCACAAGCCTCTCCCCGAAGTTCCAGCCCCTACTAAGAAGTTACAAGTGTCTAAATATGTTAGGATAATAAACCAACTCTAGAAATTATAAACATTAATTTATGTTTCTAAGTTTTTATCAAGATAAAAACAAACCAAAATTATGATGGTAATCCTTCACAGCCACATCAGTTTATCAGATGCTATCTAGCCCCCCACCTCCACCCAACACTCCCTCCCCATCTCCTCTTTATAGCTCCATTCTCCAAGGTTACAGAGGCTCAGAAACTCTCAGAGCAGCAGAGCTTTCTTATCTTCTGAAATTTCCCCAAGAAAAAGCCAACATAGACTCTCAAGTGCTACCACAAGTGACAGGAATCCCTAGGCTCCTGCTGTGTTGACAAAATTCTGCAGGAGCAAATGGACCTGGTCAGAAAGAGTCCTGGTTGCTGTAATTCTTTAATAGTAACATTTTCCAATCACGGCATCACGGCGATAACCAAGTTCCTCTGACAGGAGAGTATTCTGATAGCAAACCGTTTCAGCCACCCTGGGGGTGGGGAGGGAGAAACAAACACAAAAGCCTGCACAGCAATACAGCCTGAAAGGTTGAGTTTTCATTTACTTCTATCTCTGGAGCTCACGGCGCTATAAGCTCCAGCATTAAATTTTAAGCATTTAATGCCAGAGGATCAAGGGGAAGCCGGAGAAGTGTTCAGATTCATCGACCGCTGGTCTTGCTGTGAATTTTCAGCAAGGAAAAGAGGGGCATTGCTTGAAGAGAATGCAACATTGCTTGAAGAGAATTGCTCTTCAGCATTGCTTGAAGAGAATGCAACATTGGTCAGAATGAAAAGCATCTATTTCTGGAGATTTGTGAAATGATATCATTAGCCGATTACAGTTTAGAGTGTATAGACATGTGACCCTCAAGAAGGTCAATACTCACTAGAATATGATTTGCTGTAGTGATATAAGTCAAATCTTATTTTAACTACCAGCAGAGATGGAAAGAGACTGGGATCTCTTTGAAATTACTATGGTTAGAATGAAATACACTTAATATAGCAAGTTAATAACACAGTATTTCACATTAAATGAAGCTATAATGGGCCTTTTATAGTTAGGAATTGTGCCTGATAAATTATTGACATGTTAAATATAGACTAATAACCTTAAATGTCTTTTTGCTCTCTTAGTCCTTCAAGTAAAAGCAATCTGAACCACTTAGTTTTGTGACTATAATACAAATTTTTGGTTTTCTAGCAGAAGGTCCTTTTCTATAACTGGATAGACTGGTACATGAAGAATTAGTCTTTGAAAGAACAAGAATAGTGATATCAATTATTAGAAGAAAGTAATGACACTTTATATTTCTTCAGTGTTTCACAGTTTTTCACTCATTCATTCAATGAGTATTTCAGGAGCTCTTACTGTGTGCTATGCTAAATGTTAGGTGGATGGTGGTGACTGAAACAAACTCATCTTTACTTCCATGGAACAAAAACCTTCCACACATCCTAGAGAAAAAGACGGAGCAAGAGTTGATACCCCTCGGCTCAGTCTCATCAACTCCTTTTTTGTTGTTATGCTTGGAACAGAGGGTCACTGGAGCCCTCTTATGAAAGGGGCTACTTCCTAGAAGGACACACAAGGATTCTGTGGGATCCCAAGAACAGGAACAGGCACAGTCAGGCTTCCTAGGACCTATAATTGGACCCAGGGCAACCATAAATCTCCACAGGCTTATTTTGCTCTTCTTTTATACCAGGTGTCAGCCACCTCTAGGACTCAGCCACTCTCTGCTGCTCTGCTCTGCTCTCCCCTTGGGACACATCTATCAAGGAAGAGGCAGTAGTCAACAAGCCCAAAAGCCCAGGTTTAAATGCCAGCTACGCTACTTACTAGCTGTGTGACAGTGAAGATATTAATTAACCTCTCTGTGCCTTAGTTTCCTCATCTGTAAAGTGGAGATATTAATAGAACCTACCTCATAAAGTTGAAGTGTTCATGACATACATCACATAAAGCACTTGGTATAGTGCTTCTCATTCAATAAAATTGTGACAACAAACACTGACATAGGATTTAGTGAAGTGCCAAGCACTGTTTTAAGGGTTTTCTACATGTTAATTTATGTAATCCTCACAACAACTCTATGGTGAAAATATTACTATTATCTTCATTTCACTGACAAGAAACCAGAGCCTTAGAGAAGTTAAATAAATTGCTGAAGATCACACAGCTGACAAGAATCCACATCTATTTCACTCCAAAACCTGGGGTCTTAATGACTGTGCTAACATAATAACTGGCTGAGTCTTGTCCTTGGATCTACAAATTTTTTCTCCATCTCAATGTTGCTTGATTGAAGTGCTCCTAACTTCTGCTCACCATGACTTCTTTTGGCCCTGATTCTACTTCAGGGCTCTATTCTACGTTTCCTCTTTCAAATCCCAGCTCATCTTTTCATGACAAATCCCCTCAAGGTTTGCTAAACCACCTTCTATCAGTGTCTACCCTAGTCCAGTTTGCTCTGAATGTAGGCAATGAGGTTACTTGGTTCAAACAGGACCAGATGGGCATGGCAGACAATATGACTGACATTTCTAATGTACCCATTCTGTGGATACAATAATAAAGGTTTTTAAAAGTCTGGTAACTAACCCAAGTTAGTCTGTTAATTGTCTCCAGAAGTAGGACTCCAGTCTGGGATTTTTTGACTCCAAGACCAGTGAACCTTCCATAATTCCTCTGGGACATTTCTCTCTGTGTCTATGGAGGCCTAATTCTGCCTAGCTAGGAGCCATCACTTTACTCAAAAATGACTACAGCCAAAATTATACTCAACAATAGCAAGTAAAAAGAGAAAAAATGACAAATATTTCAGCTATTTCCATATCCCGGAGCTTAGTCCACTGTAAAAGTGCATCGTTCACCTAATACAATAAATTCTCTCTAGTATAAACATTTGTTCTTTTTCCCTGCTGATTCCTATATCAAGATTTCCTGCTTAGGTACTAAGCAGAGAGCAACTTTTTATAGCTCTATCAACAAACAATTCTTGCCCACTCAAACATTGCCAGATGCCATTTTGGGGAGGGTAGGGGAGCTTGGGGGATACTAAGAATCCCAGAATAATCTGCACAAATTCAAATTTTAGAAAATAAAAATGATGGCTTATGAGTGGGAGTAGGGAGTTTGGCAGTGTGGGGTACAATCTGTTTTCCCACTCCTAAGTAGACAGTTTGTTTATACTAATTGATTCTCCATCAGGAGATTGGACTTTAGTCTATACACTTTCTCCCAGGCCTGAAATATTCTGAGTGTTACGCTTTCAACAGTTTTGGATTAATGTCTGCTAACAGAAGCTAGCTATTAAAACTGAGAATGGAGCAACATAGTTGAAGTTACCTTGGAACATAAAACTATTCCTTAGCTATCCTGAGGCCTTGTGTCTTTGTGACATCATGTCCATTATGTTGAAATATCGACTGAGACTTGTCCTCTGCTAGGAGAGGCGAGACAAATGCTTACACTTAAGAAACTCAAGAAACCTATCTCTTGTGGACAAGTAATAATGATTTCAACAAACCAAGAAGGCCTCAGTTTAACCAACAAATGGTTCCCCATGATCTCAAGGATAACAAGAACTTTATTAATGACTTTCCTAATGGTGGAACCCTGTTTATCAAATTACCGCAGGGTCAGTGTGGTCTAATGAAAAAAGCATGGCCCTGAGAGTCTGACAAACCTGAGTTCAAATCCTTCCTCTGGCATGGTTTCTTTCTGACTTAGTTTCCCTTTCTGAGTTTTAGTTTCTTCACCTGTAACAATGGGTATATTAATACCTATCACACTTGTCCTAAGAATGCATATATTAGAATGCCTGCATAGAAAAAGAAAATAAATAAAGGTTATTTCTTTCCTTCCTTCCCTCATAAGAAACTCCTTATAAGACAAATTTCCACTACAACAGGGCAAATTTGGCATCATTATATCTGATCTCAAATTTGTAATACCTAGCACAGAGCTATACAAAACTTTTCCTAAGAGAATTTCTACAATAACAGTTCCAAACCAGCTTACTCCAAAGCTGGTTACAACTTTCCCTTGAAACCTCCTATATTTTCAATAAGGTTAGTGAGAATGTTTCTAAACAACTATCTGCTAGTTGAGAGTGAAAACATCATCTAGATACTGTTCTGTACCATCTGGTCATTTTGTACCCAGCACACTCACCTCTCACTCCTCAGAACAGTTCTGGGGAGGGAGGAGGCTGAAGTCTTTGAAGATCTGATGCTGGCACTCACTAAAAATTTTTATAATTCACATCCAGGAAATGCTTAAAGCCATAACTTGGGTAATTAACTAACTTGGCATCGCTCAAAGTTCTGAGTGTGGAGAATTAATTAAAAGCAGTATTTCAAGTGTTTGCAAGGGGTAAATTGGGGTGAAATTGTGACAGCTGAATTGAACAGATTGGAATATAGATGTGTCAGGGCAGAGGTGTCTGAGAATTATTTCTAACATCTGGAAAGCTGATTAAATTTATTATCTCAGCATTTTCTTCTGCCTTTAATTAGGTAATGACACCCAGAGTAACTATGTAAGACTGCAGAGAGAGGCTCTCTCTCACCAGCATGGATGTGAAAATCACAGGAGGACTATAGCAGAGCTTCTTCTGGATTCAACATGGGTCTTTAAGAGGCAATGACTCTTAGCCCCAAGACATGTGTTTTAAGAAGTGTCCAAATAATATTAGCTGTTAAACTCTTAAATGCCAGCCAATCAACAAACATGCCTCAAAGACCTAGTATTGTTGGGCATTGAGGCAGGGACACAAAGAGCAGATCAGACATATTCTTACGAAAGGATAAGTAGGAAGACATAATCTGCACTAAATTGGTAGCGAGAGATACATCCATTAAAACTTTTAGAGCTCAGAGGTGGGTAGTCTTACTCATTGCTGAGGAAGTCACTTGGAAAAGAGGTCAAATGGGAATTAAAATAATCCACTCACTTTGCCATTAAGATCCCAGGGTCTTATTAGTCAATGACCTTCACCAAAAAAAAAGAAAAAATGGGTTGGAAAATAGGCCATGGTGATATAGGGATCTTGAGAAGGAAAGGAAAAGGAGATAGAGTTTTGGTATTGTTCTTTCCAAAAAAGAACATGAGGTAGGTGATTATGTTATAATCTCATGGCATTATGTCAGTCTGTGGCAGCCATCTACAAAAGAGACGCTTCTCAGTCAACTCAGTTTTAAACTTTCCACTGATGAGGGCAATAGAATGACCTGTTAGCCATTCCAGTCTGAAGGGGAAATCCAACAGCACTTTGTTTCTGGGCCTTGTACATGAAGGAGTTTAGTTGCAAACTTTGCCCCCCATCGGCTCTGATTTGGGTTTCAGGAGTCACTGTGGAGGCTCTCCTTGTCATCCTGCGCACACTGCCCAGATGGACCCAGCTAGACTTTAGAGTAGGTTTTCTAGTGAGTATCCTGACTTCACACTGCTCTTCAGATGGTGGGAATTTATGGGTCTCCTGCTTGGCAGAGCCTCATTAGGTAATGAGAGAGGGAGCAGTCCTAAAGAGATTAATAGTCAGTAATTCCCCAGTGTAACTTCCTCCTCCACTCCAGCAGACAAATTAATTCCCTGCCTCATGTAACGCTCATGTTCTTTTAAACTCTGGCTGCATCCACCATGGCACTGTCGTCTCAATGGATCTATTGATACTTGTTATTTTAGGGAGGAGAAGACCCATCTGCTTCAGGATAGAAAAGCATTATCAGCTATGCTGCCTAGAAGCCCAGGCTAGTTTTGCATGACTCGTTTGGACAACTCATGTAATAAATAGTGTGTACTTTTTTGCCTACCAGGAGCATGGAGGCCTTTCACTTATTCCCCAGTCATTGTGCCAACAAATATTTATTCATTTTCTTCTATGCTTCAGGCACATTAGGTACTCTACAAGAGTAAGGTTTCTTCTATGTCACAGGAAGACCAAAGCAAGGGGATACAAAGAATTAGTTTAGAGACAAATAGACATCATCATAATAATAATCTCTTCAAAATGAAAAGCATTTACAAGGTACTGTTAAATAGATTATTTGCTCTAGAGTAACTGGAGACACGGTGAAGGTAGCTGAAGGTACTATAGGAAAGAGAGGAAAAGGAATGTTCTTTTGGAGAGTATTCTAGAATTAGACTGCACATGTGTTTTATTGTGGGAGACAATCAGTCCCTGAGACTGGATCACTCAGGCCAAGTCTAAGTCACATAAACTGATGTGCCACAGAGTTCAACCATAAAGCTAACCAATCGTTAACCTCTATTGAGCTCGTACTGTGTATCCAGTGCTTTGCAGGTGTTACTTCTCTTAGCCCTCACAGCAATCACTGGAAGTAGGAATCAGAGTTAATAGCTTTCTTTTGGTCCCCTACATGAGCATATTAACTAGTAGAAGCAAATTTAAATTCAACTAAAGCCCCAAATACATAAGCAAGCTCATATTGTAACCTTGCCAAAAGCCTACAGTCTTTATGGGGAGATGAGACCTACACACTTAGAAAACTAAAAATACAGGACAACTACGCTAAGGTGGTACGTAGCTACAAAGATGAATTTGTTCTTTTAAAGTTCAAGAGTTTTCCAGTGTATTATGGAAAAGGCATATTTACCACCCTTCAACATAAAACAAAATAAGGGTCAGAGGAGAACTATAAACATAGAGTGTTATAAATAGCAATGAATTCTAGTTTGGGGTAATCAGGAAAGGACATTTGAGCTTGCCTTGAAGAAAATTAAATATTTTAACAGGTGGAGAAGGAAAGGAATTTCTTCCAAGAAGGCAGGGCATGTGTCCTGGGGACATGGGAGCACATGATCCATTTCAGGAATAACAAGTAGCCCAGTGTGGCTACAGTGTATCAGATTAATAAGGAAGTATGATGGGAGATGATATCCAAAGAACAGGTTGGGGCTCAATTGTAGAATGCATTGACCACCATGCTAGGAAGTTTATGGTCACCCTTGGAGGCAGTTGGGTGCTATTAATGGCTTTCAACAGGAAGGGATATTATCAGATGTGCATTTTATAAACGTAAGTTAGATAATGGAAAACTGGAGGAAAGACTGGAGAAAATACAGATCATAGCCTAGGATGCCAGTTAGGAACCTATTACAGTGGTGTAATCTGAGATACTAAAGTTAATAGAGTAGAAGGGAGGGGATATCTTTGAGAAGCACTTAATGGGCAAGATTTAACCACAAAGTGAAGAAGAAAAGAAACTGAACATGAGGCTGTGTTGTCTAGCTTAGGTACTAGACAGAGTATAATGAGAGTAAAGGTAAAATTAGTGAAGAATCAGTTTGGGATACAAAAGGTAACAGGTACATAGTCTTTTGGGGAAGAGATCACTGTGGGCTGAGCTAGCAATCAGAGTCACCCAGAACTGGCCTAAATGGCATGACCCCATGAATGAGGGCAAGAAATCAGGGACTTTTTTTTCTAGTTCTCCTACAGCTGAACTTGCATTTTATACTAAGTTTGATCAGTTCTGGTCAGGTGCTTGCTCCCTATCTGTTATTGAACTCTAACATCAAAAGTAGAATGCTGAGATTTCTTTCCCCTGAAATGCTGAAGAGTGTCAATTGTAATCCTGTAGTAATAGTTATATCTGTAGCAAAAACAGTACTAATGACTTAAACTTGTAAAGTGCTTTACACATTTAAAATATTCTAACATTCATCACTCATTCATTCAACAGCCAACCACGGGAAGCGACTGTGAGGATTAAGAGTATGTGCTCTGGAGTTGGGCTGCCTGTGTTAGGCTCTGCCACACACACACTGTGTGACCTTAGGCAGGTTACTTAACTCCTCTGTGCCATTTTCTCATCTCATCTATAAATGTGTATAATAGTAATGCTGTGATGATGACTGAGTGAGTTAACTCATGTAAAGCATTTAGAAGAATGCCTGGCACTAGTAAGTGTTCAATATACTGTCATTACTTTCCATAGGGCATGCTGATGAATGCTTTGAATAGTCAAGGAGTTTTTAAAGGCAGAGACTCTATCACGAAGGAGTGTAGAAGTTGTGGGGAGAGAATCAGAATATAGGTAATCTCTATTATTTTTAAAGTAAATCCTCAAGAACTCAGTTATTTATCTTTGTACCTGATTCTACTACTCCTCTGCACTCATGACCACTGAAGTACTTAGCACTTAAGTATTCTAAGTACTTAGTACTTAGAATACTACCTGGAACAAAGTGGACACATCTAATAAATACTTGCTAATGAATTTATTATATGTTCAACGCGAGATGCTAACAAAATGGCAGTAGAATTCAAAAAGAATGATTACTCTTTTGATGACCACAAAGGAAGCAGCTTCGTGTTGTGCTCAGATGAGTGAGATTTGATGTTATGCCATGTGTCCCCAAAACAGTCAGGAGATTAAGACAGAGTACCTTCTATAATCTGCAGCTTACAGATGACACTTTGCTATGACAAAGCATGAAGGTGAAGTGATTTGTCCAAGGTCATACAACCACAAAGCAACATCACTGAGTTAGAAACAGAGTGTACCCAGCTTCCTGGCTGGTTCCATCTGTTTGGACCTGCATAGACACCGCAGCTTCAGGCACAAGCTGATTAGCATGTTTGGGCCCTCATTCTACATTACTGGCTATAATCAGACCAACTAAAGTTCCTCTCCCATAGCCTCTGAGTAAATGGCCATTGCGTACCCGTTGTTCAGGCGTCCGCTTTGAAGCCATCACTGATGATGAAATTAAAGCCCGGCACAGAGCAGATGGGCCATTTCCCCATTCTGGCTGGCACACATTAGGCTCGCTCTGCATCCCAGAGGTGCTAACAACAGCAAGGAAGGGAAGCATGACCAACAGCTGAGAGAGCACCATTGCTGCACACGCAGGCAATGTCAGCAACTCCTTCATCAGGGAGGCAGAGACAGGAGACATGCTTGGGCACAGGCAAAGCAGGGGCACCCAGTAAATGCTCCATGAAAGAACCTGACATTTAGAAAAGAAAAAGGATTCAAAATAGTCATTATGATAAATACCATACTGTGAACTTCTTCACATTTATTTTACAGTTTAGCTTTACTTCTTTTCTATTACATATTGGGGCTGGGAAGCACCATCATCTTTTTAGGTTTGGACCCTCTAAAAATTATAAGGTTTGAATTTTTGTTTAAAGCCTAATGTGGAATGGGAAAATGCATATTAGTATCTCAGAAATATTTTGTCTTTTGTTTGAGGTCATTTTAATACCAAAACATCAAAAATCTTTACCTCCAGTTAGATTACGACCACCTTTTTATATCAAGCAAGTAAAACAAAATGTCAATGTTGTTGCTGTGCTATTTTTGGTTTTACCCAGAGTATTTCAAAGATTAATTAATTTACAACTACAACACAATCTTCTTCCAAGTTTCATCCAACACTGTGGTTAACTAGAGGAAGTCCTCAAAATTAGCCTCATACCTAAAGTATCATATTTCAGAACTTTAAGTGCAGTTCGTTCTGGGTGGTAATTTGTCTTTCTTCCTCTGTTTTTCTCTGCACCTACCAGTATTTGCTAAGGTTTCTTCTGTAAGAAGAAAATAAATTTAAGGAAAAGAGAGAAACAAAGATACTGGAAGAAAGAATACAGAAACTAAGCAAGAATGGTGTAGGGAGGTTAGGCTTTGAAACTGGCTATGCTGCTTTAAATAACAAATATAATCTCTAAATAAAAATATTTAAAATCCAAACACTTCCTTAGGGATATGTAACAAGTAGGAAAAAAATGGTGTAGGGAGGTTAGGCTTTGAAAGTGCTATGCTGCTTTAAATAACAAATATAATCTCTAAATAAAAATATTTAAAATCCAAACACTTCCTTAGGGATATGTAACAAGTAGGAAAAATATGCAAATATTGGCCATCAAACAAAAGGATGTTCATAAAAAAGACATTCAGGGATTACTTATTTACTGCTCATACCATTTTCTGATCAAGATATCATCTAATAACTGGACTTACTAATTAGGATGTGTACCAGCTGAAATTCTGGGCTTTAGAGCCTTGGCATTAAGACATTGGGTGATTTCTTTAATCCCTGGAATTCAATGAAAGTGGGAAGGTGTGAGACCTTCAAAGTAGTATACCTTTAATTACTCAGATACTTAAGCTGAGACATGGGCAGTTTCTCTGGGTCTGTATTAACTCTGAGTCTGAATGAGCTTTGACCTACTTTTAAAGAAAACCTTCCAGTTTGGACAGAGGAGCTAGAAATAAATCATGGTGAGTAATGCTCTTTGATTCCCATCCCTTGCCTCTATGATATCAGTGTTTTAAGACCATTTCCTATAGTGCTAGAGTACTATCACGTATTCTGCTCAGGCCATCATCTAGAGTATGCAACAGAAGTCCAAATATAATGTATTTAAAAGCACAGAACAGGGCTTCCCTGGTGGCGCAGTGGTTGAGAATCTGCCTGCCAACGCAGGGGACACGGGTTCGAGCCCTGGTCCGGGAAGATCCCACATGCTGCAGAGCAACTGGGCCCGTGAGCCACAACTACTGAGCCTGCACGTCTGGAGCCTGTGCTCTGCAACAAGAGAGGCCGCGATAGTGAGCGGCCCGCGCACCGCGATGAAGAGTGGCCCCTGCTCGCCGCAACTAGAGAAAGCCCTCGCACAGAAACGAAGACCCAACACAGACAAGAATAAAAAAAAAATTTTTTAAAAAGCACAGAAGAAATAAAATTATATTCACCCTATGCAATGCCATTTCCCCATAAATCTTTCTTAATGGATATTATTTACCTGAGTCAACATTTCATTATAGTCTGTCCACATCCTAATAGTTCTAGTTTTGATTCTGCAAAACAAGATATCTCTTCATGGGGAAAGAGAGCTGTTTCAGGGCAAATATAGTCAATATGGCTTATCATTTTACTGTTTAGTACCCAATACAGACCACTTGTGTTACTGATCTGCAAAAGTAATCCAGCTCATCTGTGAAGAGTAGGATGTGTTACACCAGCACAGCACAATAGACAAACAGTTTCACATCCCTCATGTTATGCATTCATTCAACAAGTATTCTTACTGAGAGCCTACTAGGTATGGGAAATGAACCAAGCACTGAAGAAAAGCTGTAAAAAATATAAACAAGATTCATAATGTCATATTTTGACCCTTTGGTTGAGAGATGTGAGATGCACAATAAACAAATAAAAAATATATAAAGTCATTTCTGCTGTGAGAAGGACTATAAAGAAAAAAATTTTAATGGTAGAAAGTAATTGGGGAAAAGAGGAAAAGCAAGTGGGCCTCTTAGAAGGAGTGGTGATTCAAAGCCTCCCCGGGGACGTGATATTGATCTGAACACAAAAAGATGAGAAGGACCAAACCAAGCCAAGAGCTGGGAATAGAGCAATCCAGGAAGAGAGGAAAGTATGTGCAAAGGCCCTGAGAAGACTTGGCATGTCCAGTGGGGCTGGATGGAGAAGAAGAGTAGGACATAATAATGGTAGAGAGACCACACAGGGCCTATAGAGAGTTCAAATTTCAAGAGCAGTGGGAATCTATTAGCAGATTTAAAGCAAGGAAAGTCCTAGTCTAATTTCCCCTTTTAAAATATCTCTCTAACTGCTGTAAGGTGTAGATGGTGAGGGGAAAATCAAGGAAGCAGAGACACCAGCAATGAGGTTATTACTGCAGTCCAGATGAGAGAAATGTTGGTAGCTTAAACCAGGGTTGTAGTAGTAGAAACAGAAGAGAACTGTTAGACAGATATACTGAAAATAGAAACAATAGAATGTGGAGATTATCTGGATGTGGGAAAGCATGGTGAAGTAGAGAAAGGAATCAAAAGTTATTCTTAAATTTTTGGCTTGAGAAACTGGAGTCTGGAGCTCAGGAGATAAGTCTAGAGATATAGATTTGGGAGTCACTTTGCTACAGATGGTATTTAAAGCCATAGACCCGGATAAGGTCATCTAAGAAGCATAGACAAAGAAGCCACTTCAACATTTGGAGAACAGGTAGAGACTGAAGAGGCACCTAAGAAAACTGAGAAGAAATGATTAGATGGAAGGAAAACCAAGAGCATGTGGTGTTACAGAATCCAAAAGAGGAGAGCTGCTCAGGAAATAAGTAGTCAACTACATTGAGTGCTGATAAGAGTTCAGGTGAATTTAGAATAAAAGCCTGTACATTGGATCTGGCACCTTAGAAATTATTATTGACCTTGACAAGAGGTTTCAGTGAGAGATGGGGATTAACATCCAATTGGAGTGTATGAAGACTGAATGGGAAAGGAGGAAGAGAAGACCGTAGGTCTACCCAATTCATTTGAAAAGTTTTGCTGTGAAGATGAGCAGAAGAATAAGGAGTTAACTAACGGGAGATGCAGGACCAAGAATTTTTGTTTTGTTTTAATATGGAAGATTCTAGAATCCTGCTAATTGGGGTGATCAAGTAAGAGGAAGGGAGGTGGAGGATAACTGAAGGAGAGAAATCTTTTCAAAGATAGGAGAGAAGAGGACCTTGAGTGAGAATAAAGGGAAAAATCTTGGATAGGAGCAGGGCAAACATTCCATGAGGAAAAACAGGAAAGGTGAGAACAGATGCCAGCAGACGTGTAGCTCTGTGGTGGAAAAGGCAAGATCATCAGTTAGGGAACTGGAAACTGTAGGAAGTTTGACAAGAGAGGTGAAGATCTGAATTGTTTCTAAGAGAGAGAAATTGAACTCACTAGGGAACTGTTAAGTGGTGGCTGAAAGCTGTTTGAAATTTAGTCATTAATTAATGTGAAACCACTACATCAGGTTTTTTGTGATTTTCTTCAGTAAAGTTTGGCTGTCACTGTACAGGAACCAAAAAAATGGATAGCTGTTTTCACCCAACATTGAGGTTTAGTCTGACAAATACAATGAAGGGAAAGTGAGGCAAAGGAGTTAAGGGGTTCTACAGTGGGAGATATAGTGAAAGACCATGAAATCAATTTAGGTAACTACAGAGGTAGTTTACAGAGGTAAAGAGAAGAGGTGAGAGGTTGATGGATAATGAAAAACGGCAGTGTCATTGGGTAGGGGATTCAATAAGATCAAAAATTTGTTGCAGAGAGAACCTTGGAATAAATAAGCTTCAAAACAGCACTTATTGACCAGGGAGTAGGAAGCTGAATATCCAGATTTCCGAGACGCAATTACTGGTGGTGATAAAACTAAGGGTGTGACCATGAGAGTCAGTGGCTGAGGTAGAGAGGAAGACTATATCATACGTTTTGATTCTTAGCAATTTCTTGTAAGGAAATCAAGCCAAAAACCCCACTGTGGGGTGGTATTTGGAAGTAGGAAACTGTGGGTCATGTTACACTTCTGCCATATTCTAGCAGCATGACTTGGAAATCCCCTTAGCACCTCAGTTTTATCATCTGAAAAATGGAAATAATAGTAAGTAAGTCAACACTCACAAGGTTATTGTCACTTTTAAATAGAGTAACAGATATCAAATTCATTTTAAACTAGGAGATCACTGTAAAATGCAAGTATGATTGGGATTATTTTATAGGTAAGGAAACCAAGGCTCAAGAAAACTAAATGGTCACGGTTTGACAGTAAATGAAGAATTAAATTCCCATTATTTGATTCACAGTCCAGTGCTCTTTCCATCAAACCATTTACCATTTTGCCAATCAAACACAAAATCTAACTCCCATTTGTTAAAAACAAACAATTTTGCATATCTGGATCTTTGTGCAAATAAACCCACTGAATTACGAACTGATTTTTCATGAATTGTCACCCAAAGCACAGACATCCTTAATACCCTACCATTACAACATATTACCTCCTAGGGTCAAGGAATGAGGATCAGAGCAACTATCTATCTTGAGTATTAATGCACAATGCAGATCCTCACAAGACTGACGTGAACGCAAGAGCAAACTCCCACATTATCAATGCTGGGAGGTTTTCTGGGTTTGCATTATCCAGAATGACATGCATATATTGAAGCTAAACTTTAACAAAAAACAAACAAACAAAGAATAAAATCTCTCTCCTGGCCCAGAGCCTTGCATTAGCCACAGGATAAAATGGACATAGCAGTAAAGGGTGTTTAAATAGTTATTTAACTCACTCAGATAACTGAACCAGTGTGAGTTAACTGTAATACTTCATGTGACCCCATGAAAATCAATCAACAAGAACAATAAACTACATTTAGAACAGAAAGAAAAAGAAATAAGATATTTATTGCTCTTCTCTCACGTCTGGAATGAATAATGTACTACGGGAATCCTGACTAAATTACAGTGTGCGTACATCCAACGAAAATTGTACTCTACTGTTTACAAATTACACTTTGCTAATCAGGTAATGGTGGTTGTGCCCTCGTGTAAAGTAGGCACCAAAAAAAAATCATCCCAGAGTGTGAGACTAGGGCTTGACCGCTGGAATCCAATCCACTCTTTCTTTCCTAAAGGGCACTGTTGTGGCTACTATAGCCCCTCACAAGTGTTATCAACCATACGCTGGAAATAGATGCCTGCCATCTTCCAACGACTCTAGCCCCCTCCTTAAGAGAGGGGCTAAGAGGAGACTCGTCACAGCCTTGCTCATTTTCTGTTTTATAAAATAAAACCGCCTCCCATTTCTTGTAGACTTTTCACATTCTACCTTCTTTTATTTTTCTAAAGGGAGCATGAGACATGATAAGAAAAGGACATTTACTTTAGTAAACGGGATTCAGCTTGCCTCCTACACAACCTGTCGCCAATTCTTCTCCCACAACCCCACCTCCTTCCTCTTCAGCCGATGCCAGTCAGGCTTCTAGAACAGCTCTGCCAGAATCCGTTTGGTTGTGTGTTTGTGTGTGTGTGTGCCTGGGTTTGGAGGCACAAGGCTGAAACTATAGCCTTTCTGGTTTTGTACAAGGCAATGCTTTCATTAATCACTTGTCTGTTCCCTAGTCCCCAGAGAGAGCCCCTCAAAAATTCCTATTCTATACCTTCTCTCTGTTCGTCAGACCCTCAGTCCCATCTCTGCTCCCCTCACGCTTAATTAAATGCCCTTTCTCCTACTTCTATTGAGAAGATGGCAGTTCTAAGACACAGACTATCCTTATCCTTCCTACCCAAATATTCTATACTCTACCTTCCTTTGTCCCCTTCTCCTCCTTCCTTCTTTCTTCTCCAATACACCATCCCTACAATATACCTAATGTTTTTCTTCCTTTCCACATCTACCTCTGTATATCTTCACTCCTCTCTGCCTCTCCAAATGTTATTGAAACATAAAGATTCATCTCAAATCCCACCTCACATATAAAATCTTCCCTCACCTTCCCTGACATCACCCTCTTCTAGATTCCAATGAAAAATATTTTTTATAACAGTGATTTGGCAATTAATTTAACTGCCTTGTGACAACTGCACTATTATCTTGGAATGCTGTTTTATTTTCATATTTTGTTATTTTATTTTCATATTTTGTTATTTTATTTCTGCCATGTCTCTCCATATGTTGCAAAAAGAAATACAAACCAAAGTCTTAAAAAGTAATTATTTGTGTAAAACTCTTGAAGAAATGTCAAAGGTAGGAACTTACTGTACAAGGAGTCAGTGCCTCAAATATCCTCTTCATCCATCTACAACCCTTGTGAGTGGGACTAGAGATTAGGTCTTATTTTCAGATTTAGGATCAGGGGTCACAGCTAGGACCACTGTTCTCCATCCACCTTCTCTCCCTCCTCACCCACAAAATCTCAGTCAAGACCAAACTGATGATCTTTGACCCAGTGCTTAAGGCTGTATGCAGGTTTGTGCCTCTTTAGCCCTGAGAAGATGCACTCCTTACACACACACACACACACACACACACACACACACACACTCTCCACATTGGGCCAATCCATCAGACAAGGCTTTTGTCCAGACACTTTCTCCTTTGATCTGATCATTTGCCTCACCTCAGGCTGCAGTGTCCTCATTCAATTTGGCTGATGCCCAGTCTGGCTCTTGCCAAGTCTCTTTTCCCAGGGAGGATATCCTCCCCCATCATCCACTGCATGCAGATAGGAATCTAAGTACAGACAGATTCCCCCAGAACAATTTATTCAAAGATTCTTTCAGCAACCCTTTATTAAGCATCTGCTCTGTCCTGGACCTCAAACCTTGATGCCTGGGCCATCTTGCTTCCCTACGACCATGGCAGCCTCTCTCCTAAGCCCAGTTTTCCCCAATCCCTGTGCTGCCTTGGCTCATGAGTTTCTGCCTGACCCTGCTTCCTGTCCTTCACCAACTCCGTAGATTGAGATCACCACACACATCGCAGACCAGTTTACTTGCCACCATTTTTTCCATCTTGCAAATTGCAGCACCCTTAAGAATTTTAAAGCCGTAAAATCTTGACAGCAGTTTGAAGACTATACACTGTGCTCTAAACAGTGACCTCAAATTGAAGAAAGAATACATAAATGGTTCGAAAAAATGTATATTCGGTATTTGTTTTGTTTTGTTTTCTGTAATATACATTATCGAAAGTAGAACTTGACAGAATTTTCTCGGCTGTCAAGGTCTCTCGGGTTCCTGGACCCACTTTCCACATGGGGGAGTGGAGGGGGTTCCCACACAATGCCAAGCAGTTTTGGACACCAGCAGGGTGGCCCACAATTCAGCTCAATTCTGACACTATCTACCCGGAGATAGCATCAGATTCCACGGGTTAAGAGTTCAGTCCTACAAGACTGCCCCCCACCTTCAGATGCCACTCACAAACCTCTGCTTCTGACAGACCAGCTACAGAATGGAGGTTCCAATGACCCCCCTCCTTGGCAACTCAATACAGACTCCAGTTGCAGGCTCAGGCTGTTACCTGTACTTCTGACTGACTGGCTATAAATCAGAGGTTCCCAAGACCCCCTCTGTGGGTTCATCAGAGAAACATTTTACTTACTAGATCACTAGTTTATTGTCAAAGGATATAACTCAGGAACAGCCAGATGGAAGAGATACATAGGGCAAGGTATGGGGAAAGGGCGTGGAGCTTCCATACCCTCTCCAGGCTTGCCACTCTCCCCAGTCTCCATGTGTTCACCAATCCAGCATTTCTCCAAACCCCGTTCTTTTGGGGTTTTATGGAGGCTTCATTACATAGGCATGATTGATTAAATCATTGGCCATTGGCAACTGATCCAATCTCTAATCCCCTCTCTTCTCCCTGGAGGTCAGGGGGGTAGGACTGAAATTTCCAACCCTCTAATCACAGAGTTGGCAATCAGTCCCTATCCTTAGGGTGCTTTCTAAAAGTCATCTCGTTAACATAATGAGAAAACATAACATAACCCTTAGGAAATTCCAAGGGTTTTAGGAGTTCTGTGCCAGAACAGGAGGGAGATCATTTATCTGCTTTATATTATAAATCACAATATCACACAAGACTAGTCTGAAACAGAATGAAAAGCACTGCAGGAGGAATAGATTTTAAAAGGGCAAGAAGCACTGCTCTCAAGATACCTGCTTTGCCATTTTACTTCTCTAAAGGAGCTCTGCCTTTACTAGGGAGAAGCAATGAGCATGTACTTCTCAGGCAGCAGTTCTGCATTTTCTCACTTTTCCCACTGACCTGTGTCTTAATTTCCCTCACATAAACAAGGAGAATAATAAAAGAGCCCCATCTCTAGCTCACAGAGCAAATAAAAAACTAAGCCAGACTCATCAATTCAGTGTTTCTAATTTTCACACATTTATTTTCGCACAAGTGAAGCCTGAAAGGGAAGGATGCCCAATGATGTACTAACATTGAACAGTAAAGTGACAGCAACATCCAAAATTTCCCAGAGGGACTCGCTAATGTTCAAAATAAAACAAACCCAACAACACCACCGATCCCTCCCCTTAGGAAGAAACCGTTATATTTACACGATCTGTGAACATTAAACAAACCCTCAGAAAAATGCTGAAAGGTAGCATGCCGCTTGCAGTGCAAAGACTCCTTCCGTTTTCCAAATGGGCCTTCCTTAATTGACTTATCAATTTAGCTCTTCACCCCTGGCATGTATGGTCTCTAATCTACCTTGAATTCATTGGAACCATTTGATTTTTTGACCATTATTTTCCCATTACAGAATGTATCATGTAAATGCATTTTCAGGTTCACTAAGAGTAGAGAAGGCTTGCACTGCTTAATGAAAGTACATTTTCCTATGTCCTGCATTTATCCCTGAATGTCCGTTTCTTGTATCAGTTCATGGAGAGATGGAAATGTCCAGGGCCTCCCTGCTGGGGTGGGATAGAAACAGGGTCTGACCCAGCTGAAGACCCTGAAGGATGGTGCAATTTATGCAAGGCATGAGATCCAGTATGTAGTGAAAATAATAACTATGGAGAGAGGCAACAAATACAACCAGTGGGATATCCCAAAATGTGAATAGAGCATGAGAATTACAAATCCATGGTTAGCAATGATACCTAGAAGTCCAGGCAGGAAGGCAGGAAGTACAGAAACATTTGATTTGGTAAAAATGTTGTTTCTCCCCAAATTAATCCAAAAATTCAGAGAAATTCCTATCAAATTCCTAAGATTTTTTTTTTAATCCTAAGATTCTTAAAACATAAATCTGGCAAGCTGTTTCTAAAGTTTATCTGGAAAAATAAATACTAAAGAATAGCCAAGAAATTTTTGGTGGGAAAAAAATTGATGTACTAGTTCTTGCACATATTAAAATATACTGTAAAGCTAATTTTCAAAACTTTATTGATGCCAGAATAAGAAAATTATATAAATGGACCAAACTACAATTTAGAAGCAGATCCATGTATTATATAAAATTTAGTCTCTGATCAATTAGCATTTAACAGAAAAATATCTGTCTGTAACTCAGTCGGTAGGTTATACAATCTATTGTCCAAATCAGAACAATTTGAGAGTGAAAGGAAGTACCAGTGAGATGCTGGGATGACCGCCAAAAATTGGACTGCCCTATGCAAATCCAGACACATGGTTATGGAGTTAAAGATAGGGTTGTCCCTGCATAATTATTAATAGCTCCCTATTCATTCTCAAAGGTGTTCCAATTTGGACAGTCAGTAATAAAAAAAAAATTTTTTTTTAATAAATAAAAAATAAATTTTAAAAATCCTATGGCTGCTCTAGTTCTAGGGTCCTGGTCACCAGGCAGGTATTCAAGAACCAAGCTCCAGGCTCTGAGAGAAGCTGTGACAAGAAGAAGGCAGATCCCCAATTCTCATACAGGAACAAAAGGTAATATTTAGATTACATCTATAAGAATTGGGGGTTAGCAATCAAGGCAGAATTCTAGTTTTGATGACTTAGAAATACAGGAGACAGAGCACCAAGGATACCTGATATTGAATGCCAAAGTTCTGATCAGGAGGGGCTGCCTCAAGTCAGGAGAGGCCAGAAGGTAAAGACCAAGGTTGGCATTGTGCAGGGCCTAGAACAGTTTTTACTGAATTACTTTTATTTACTTTATAAATATCACACATTTTTAGTGAAATTTTTGAGACAGATTGGCCATTATTTTTTTTTCACACACACACACACTGTATTCTATTTTTACAAGAGATAAATAGACTGACACCAAGCATTGTACATGGATGACCACAACAAAAGCAACAATGATTGCAATTACCAAACACGAAACACACTCATACTATGTCATGATATTCACATTCAGTCCAGTAATCCTCCACTGTAACAGCTCCTTGACTTTGCAGTGAAAATTGATTTGTATATTTTTTGCCTCTGAGTCCTCGTGGGATTTTTTTTTTTTTATTCAAACAGAAAGTCACAAAAATTATAATCATCCTCATCAGTTCACTCAGTTCCATGTAATTAATTTTGTTTTTCATCTTGATCTTTTGTTAGCACTTTTATGAATTCATCAGTTTTCCATTAGAGTTCTGAAAATGTTTATTCATTCAGTTCAGCAGTATAGTCAGTTACCAGAAACCTGTACCTGTCAGAGTCTTTTCCATGAATTCCTTGAAGATGAAACCCTTTTATAGGAACACTTTTGTGAAAGCATCAGAGTACACCCAGAACTGCCTGTAAATGACAAAAGTCTTAAAAATGACCACAGTTAAGACTTGATGAAAGTTCATAATAATGCAATTGACAAGGAAATTTAGTTATTTCTGAGATATACATTTTAAAGTAATAACTAGAATTATGACTTATAACATTATAGCAGAACATATAAGATTTTTAGAAATTTCATGTAATGTCTGAAACATTTATATTAACATATTTCCATACAAATAACCCAAAGAAAGTTTAGTATTCATTGTTTTTGTTTGTTTGTTTTTTTATACTGCAGGTTCTTATTGGTCATCAATTTTATACACATCAGTGTATACATGTCAATCCCAATCGCCCAATTCAGCACACTACCATCCCCACACCACCGTGGTTTTCCTCCCTTGGTGTCCATACGTTTGTTCTCTACATCTGTGTCTCAACTTCTGCCCTGCAAACCATTTCATCTGTACCATTTTTCTAGGTTCCACATACATGCGTTAATATACGATATTTGTTTTTCTCTTTCTCACTTACTTCACTCTGTATGACAGTCTCTAGATCCATCCACATCTCAACAAATGACTCAATTTCGTTCTTTTTTATGGCTGAGTAATATTCCATTGTATATATGTACCACTTCTTCTTTATCCATTCGTCTGTCGATGGGCATTTAGGTTGCTTCCATGACCTGGCTATTGTAAATAGTGCTGCAGTGAACATTCGGGTGCATGTGTCTTTTTGAGTTATGGTTTTCTCTGGGTAAATGCCCAGTAGTGGGATTGCTGGGTCATACGGTAATTCTATTTTTAGTTTCTTAAGGAACCTCCATATTGTTCTCCATAGTGGCTGTATCAGTTTACATTCCCACCAACAGTGCAAGAGGGTTCCCTTTTCTCCACACCCTCTCCAGCATTTGTTGTTTGTAGATTTTCTGATGATGCCCATTCTAACTGGTGTGAGGTGATCCTCATTGTAGTTTTGATTTGCATTTCTCTAATAATTAGTGATGTTGAGCATCTTTTCATGTGTTTCTTGGCCATCTGTATGTCTTCTTTGGAGAAATGTCTATTTAGGTCTTCTGCCCATTTTTGGATTGGAGTGTTTGTTTCTTTAATATTGAGCTGAATGAGCTGTTTATATATTTTGGAGATTAATCCTTTGTCCGTTGATTCGTTTGCAAATATTTTCTCCCATTCTGAGGGTTGCCCTTTCGTCTTGTTTATGGTTTCCTTTGCTGTGCAAAAGCTTTGAAGTTTCATTAGGTCCCATTTGTTTATTTTTGTTTTTATTTCCATTACTCTAGGAGGTGGATCAAAAAAGATCTTGCTGTGATTTATGTCAAAGAGTGTTCTTCCTATGTTTTCCTCCAAGAGTTTTATAGTGTACAGTCTTACATTTAGGTCTCTAATCCATTTTGAGTTTATTTTTGTGTATGGTGTTAGGGAGTATTCTAATTTCATTCTTTTACATGTAGCTGTCCAGTTTTCCCGGCATCACTTATTGAAGAGACTGTCTTTTCTCCATTGTGTATCCTTGCCTCCTTTGTCATAGATTAGTTGACCACAGGTGCATGGGTATATCTCTGGGCTTTCTATCTTGTTCCATTGATCTATGTTTCTGTTTTTGTGCCAGTACCATACTGTCTCGTTGACTGTAGCTTTGTAGTATAGTCTGAAGTCAGGGAGTCTGATTCCTCCAGCTCCGTTTTTTTCCCTCAAGACTGCTTTGGCTATTCGGGGTCGTTTGTGTCTCCATACAAATTTTAAGATGATTTGTTCTAGCTCCGTAAAAAATGCCATTGGTAATTTGATAGGGATTGCATTGAATTTGTATATTGCTTTGGGTAGTATAGTCATTTTCACAATATTGATTCTTCCAATCCAAGAACATGGTATATCTCTCCATCTGTTGGTATCATCTTTAATTTCTTTCATCAGTGTCTTATAGTTTTCTGCATACAGGTGTTTTGTCTCCTTAGGTAGGTTTATTCCTAGGTATTTTATTCTTTTTGTTGCAATGGTAAATGGGAGTGTTTCCATAATTTCTCTTTCAGATTTTTCATCATTAGTGTATAGGAATGCAAAAGATTTCTGTGCATTAATTTTGTATCCTGCAACTTTACCATATTCATTAATTAGCTCTAGCAGTTTTCTGGTGGCAGTTTTAGGATTCTCTATGTATAGTATCATGTCATCTGCAAACAGTGACAGTTTTACTTCTTCTTTTCCAATTTGTATTCCTTTTATTTCTTTTTCTTCTCTGATTGCCGTGGCTAGGACTTCCAGAACTATGTTGAATAATAGTGGTAAGAGTGGACATCTTTGTTTCGTTCCTGATCTTAGAGGAAATGCTTTCAGTTTTTCACCACTGAGAATGATGTTGCTGTGGGTTTGTCATATATAGCCTTTATTATGTTGAGGTAGGTTCCCTCTATGCCCACTTTCTGGAGAGTTTTTATCGTAAATGGGTGTTGAATTTTGTCAAAAGCTTTTTCTGCATCTATTGAGATGATCATATGGTTTTTATTCTTCAATTTGTTAATATGGTGTATCACATTGATTGATTTGCGTATATTGAAGAATCCTTGCATCCCTGGGACAAATCCCACTTGATCGTGGTGTATGATCCTTTTAATGTGTTGTTGGATTCTGTTTGCTAGTATTTTGTTGAGGATTTTTGCATCTATATTCATCAGTGATATTGGTCTGTAATTTTCTTTTTTTGTAGTGTCTTTGTCTGGTTTTGGTATCAGGGTGATGGTGGCCTCATAGAATGAGTTTGGGAGTGTTCCTTCCTCTGCAATTTTTTGGAAGAGTTTGAGGATAGGTGTTAGCTCTTCTCTAAATGTTTGATAGAATTCACCTGTGAGCCATCTGGTCCTGGACTTTTGTTTGTTGGAAGATTTTTAATCACAGTTTCAATTTCATTACTTGTGATTGGTCTGTTCATATTTTCTGTTTCTTCCTGGTTCAGTCTTGGAAGGTTATACCTTTCTAAGAATTTGTCCATTTCTTCCAGGTTGTCCATTTTATTGGCATAGAGTTGCTTGTAGTAGTCTCTTAGGATGCTTTGTATTTCTGCGGTGTCTGTTGTAACTTCTCCTTTTTCATTTCTGATTTTACTGATTTGAGTCCTCTCCCTCTTTTTCTTGATGAGTCTGGCTAATGGTTTATCAATTTTGTTTATCTTCTCAAAGAAGCAGCTTTTAGTTTTATTGATCTTTGCTATTGTTTTCTTTGTTTCTATTTCATTTATTTCTGCTCTGATCTTTATGATTTCTTTCCTTCTGCTAACTTTGGGTTTTGTTTGTTCTTCTTTCTCTAGTTTCTTTAGGTGTAAGGTTAGATTGTTTACTTGAGATTTTTCTTGTTTCTTGAGGTAGGCTTGTATAGCTATAAACTTCCCTCTTAGAACTGCTTTTGCTGCATCCCATAGGTTTTGGGTCGTCGTGTTTTCATTGTCATTTGTCTCTAGGTATTTTTTGATTTCCTCTTTGATTTCTTCAGTGATCTCTTGGTTATTTAGTAACGTATTGTTTAGCCTCCATGTGTTTGTCCTTTTTATGTTTTTTTCCCTGTAATTCATTTCTAATCTCATAGCGTTGTGGTCAGAAAAGATGTTTGATATGATTTCAATTTTCTTAAATTTACTGAGGCTTGATTTGTGACCCAAGATGTGATCTATCCTGGAGAATGTTCCGTGCGCACTTGAGAAGAACGTGTAATCTGCCGTTTTTGGATGGAATGTCCTATAAATATCAATTAAATCTATCTGGTCTATTGTGTCATTTAAAGCTTCTGTTTCCTTATTTATTTTCATTTTGGATGATCTGTCCATTGGTGTAAGTGAGGTGTTAAAGTCCCCCACTATTATTGTGTCACTGTCGATCTCCTCTTTTATAGCTGTTAGCAGTTGCCTTATGTATTGAGGTGCTCCTATGTTGGGTGCATATATATTTATAATTGTTATATCTTCTTCTTGGATTGATCCCTTGATCATTATGTAGTGTCCTTCCTTGTCTCTTGTAACATTCTTTATTTTAAAGTCTATTTTATCTGATATGAGTATAGCTACTCCAGCTTCCTTTTGATTTCCATTTGCATGGAATATCTTTTTCCATCCCCTCACTTTCAGTCTGTATGTGTCCCTAGGTCTAAAGTGGGTCTCTTGTAGACAGCATATATATGGGTCTTGTTTTTGTATCCATTCAGCAAGCCTGTGTCTTTTGGTTGGAGCATTTAATCCATTCATGTTTAAGGTAATTATCGATATGTATGTTCCTATGACCATTTTCTTAATTGTTTTGGGTTTGTTTTTGTAGTTTCTTTTCTTCTCTTGTGTTTTCCACTTAGAGAAGTTCCTTTAGCATTTGTTGTAGAGCTGGTTTGGTGGTGCTGAATTCTCGTAGCTTTTGCTTGTCTGTAAAGCTTTTGATTTCTCCATCAAATCTAAATGAGATCCTTGCCAGGTACAGTAATCTTGGTTGTAGGTTCTTCCCTTTCATCACTTTAAGTATATCATGCCACTCCCTTCTGGCTTGTAGAGTTTCTGCTGAGAAATCAGGTGTTAACCTTATGGGAGTTCCCTTATATGTTATTTGCCGTTTTTCCCTTGCTGCTTTCAATAATTTTTCTTTGTCTTTAATTTTTGCCACTTTGATTACTATGTGTCTCGGCGTGTTTCTCCTTGGGTTTATCCTGTATGGGACTCTCTGCGCTTCCTGGACTTGGGTGGCTATTTCCTTTCCCATGTTAGGGAAGTTTTCGACTATAATCTCTTCAAATATTTTCTCGGGTCCTTTCTCTCTCTCTTCTCCTTCTGGGACCCCATAATGCGAATGTTGTTGGGGTTAATGTTGTCCCAGAGGTCTCTTAGGCTGTCTTCATTTCTTTTCATTCTTTTTTCTTTAGTCTGTTCCGCAGCAGTGAATTCCACCATTCTGTCTTCCAGGTCACTTATCCGTTCTTCTGCCACAGTTATTCTGCTATTGATTCCTTCTAGTGTAGTTTTCATTTCAGTTATTGTATTGGTCATCTCTGTTTGTTTGTTCTTTAATTCTTCTAGGTCTTTGTTAATCATTTCTTGCATCTTCTCAATCTTTGCCTCCATTCTTATTCCGAGGTCCTGGATCATCTTCACTATCATTCTGAATTCTTTTTCTGGAAGGTTGCCTATCTCCACTTCATTTAGTTGTTTTTCTGGGGTTTTTTCTTGTTCCTTCCTCTGGTATATAGCCCTCTGCCTTTTCATCTTGTCTATCTTTCTGTAACTGTGGTTTTTGGTCCACAGGCTGCAGGATTTTAGTTTTTCTTGCTTCTGCTGTCTGCCCTCTGGTGGTTGAGGCTATCTAAGAGGCTTGATGGGAGGCTCTGGTGGTGGGTAGAGCTGACTGTTGCTGTGGCGGTCAGAGCTCAGTAAAACTTTAATCCACTTGACTGTTGATGGGTGGGGCTGGGTTCCCTCCCTGTTGGTTGTTTTGCCTGAGGCAACCCAACACTGGAGCCTACCTGGGCTCTCTGGTGGGGTTAATGGCAGACTCTGGGAGGGCTCATGCCAAGGAGAACTTCCCAGAACCTCCGCTGCCAGTGTCCTTGTCCCCACAGTGAAACAGAGCCACCCCCTGCCTCTGCAGGAGACCCCCCAGCACCAGCAGGTAGGTCTGGTTCAGTCTCCCCCAGGGTCATTGCTCCTTCCCCTGGGTCCTGATGCGCACACTACTTTGTGTGTGCCCTCCAAGAGTGGGGTCTCTGTTTCCCCCACTCCTGTCGAAGTCCTGCAATCAATTCCCACTAGGCTTCAAAGTCTGATTCTCTAGGAATTCCTCCTCCCATTGCCAGACCCCCAGGTTGGGAAGCCTGACGTGGGGCTCAGAACCTTCACTCCAGTGGGTGGACTTCTGTGGTATAAGTGTTCGCCAGTCTGTGAGTCACCCACCCAGCAGTTATGGGATTTGATTTTACTCTGATTGCGCCCCTCCTACCGTCTCACTGTGGCTTCTCCTCTGTCCTTGGACGTGGGGTATCCTCCTTGGTGAAGTCCAGTGTCTTCCTGTCGATGATTGTCCAGCAGCCAGTTGTGATTCTGGTGCTCTCGCAAGAGGGAGTGAGAGCACGTCCTTCTACTCTGCCATCTTGGTTAAGCCCCCGGCCATTATTTTTATCAATAAAAAAAAAAATCTCCATAAAATGGTTCTCAGTTAAAAGCTACAGAGGTTAAAATAAGATAAAATATGTGAAGGGGTTGCAGAGGGCTGACAAGCTTTCCAAGAGTGGCCATACATGTGTTATTATCACTGAAATTTACAGGCAACATTTATTGCTAGACACTTTACATACATTACGTTATTTAGCCATAACCAGCACTCCAAGTTGATTTTGTTAGCTTCATCTAACAGAGTAAGCTAAGCCTTCCCGAAAAGATACCTCACACCATTGCTAAGTGGCAGAGTCAGAACCCAGTCTGTTTGGCTCTTATTGGTACCAAGGTTACTCTTTGGGTAGATAAACAGAGATGCCTAAAAACACAGGGTAAGTTCAACTGACACTTACTCTTGGAAAAAACAATTACACAAAATCTAGTCAGAGATTTTAAGAGCATAGATAGTCATTAAATTAGAATTATCTGTTTGCTTGATAATTTATGTGTTTACCTGTAAGAGCAAAATTGCATATTAATCTTAGAATCATCCTTGCCTCCTCTAGTTTCACACACTCTACAATCCACTCTCAGCAAATTCTGTCAGCTCTACCTTCAAAATATTTTCAGCCCCTCCACTGCTACCGTACTGGTCCATGAGTCTATCCTCTCTTGTCTCTACTGTTTCTACAACCTCAAAACAGGACTCCCTGCTTCAGTCCTTGCCCTCTGCAGTCTGTTCTCAACACAGCAGGCAGAGTGGTTCCAGTAAAGTCTACGTTAATCATGTCTCGCCAGTGCTCGAAGTCCTGTAATGACTCCCCATTTCACTCAGAGCAAAAGCCAAGTTCTGACCACTGCCTACGAGCCCCGTTGTGATCTGCTGCCTCCTAACTTTCTAACTCACTTCCAACCATATCCCCCTAACTCACTTTGTCTCCTCTCTGTTCCTCAAAAACAATAGTACATGATCACCTCGGCCTGTTTACACTTGCCATTCCCCTGCCTTGGCTGTGAAATCTCTTACCTCTCACCACTGGCTAAATCCTTTACCACCTCAAGTTTTCACCAACATGTCAGTTTATCAGTGAGGTTTCCCTGGCTGCTGTAAATAAGCTATCAACCTCCTCATCCCACAGCATCACCCGCCTTACCCTGCGGAACATTCTCCCAGGCTTTTATCACTGACATGATATAGGTACAGTCTTATTTATCTTACCTCTTTATCCCCATTTGAATGTATTAGGTTGAGTCATATGAAATTACCATTTGCATAGGTCAAAAATGATCAACTATCTACAATTTCATCTGGTTTAATTTAGTATCTTTATGAGGATCTGTTTTATCTCTTTTAAATTTCCTTATGCAGATAATAATGCCTTGCATATAAATAACAAGTGTTTTGATTTATTGTTTAAATCAAGCGTTTTGATTTATTGTTTAACAACAATAAATACTTGTCAAAAAATGATTTATTTGAGGCAAAATTTAAAGAACTAGAGCATACAGGAATACTCAAGTGTCTTATCTAGCTGGTAGTAATCACTTTCCATCTCAGCTCAGTTTGGTCCTCGGATACCATCTCATGTGCCCACCCAATCAGGGAGTTGGTCTGCCCTGAACTCCCCTCGTGGTTTCTTTGGAGCTCAAAGCCAGAGGCAGCCATACCACTTGCCTCTGTCACTTCAAAGACTTCAAAGCTCTGAGCTCTGTTGACAGTTTCAGAAAGAGAAGGTATCTATTACTTTTTGCTGCTGATTCCCCTTGGGTATTCTATACTTGCAAAAGGGAAACCTGGCATAGGCAAGGGCATCTCCAGGCTCCAGGCAGGCATCCAGATCAACCAGTCATGCCTGCTCTTCTGAGTTAGGAATAGGAACAAGATAAAAGGCCTAGAATCTTCCATTTCTGCTCTCTTTGCTCAAGGCTTAGAGATTCCTGATTTCCAGTCTTAATACTTATGAAACACATTTTACTTCCTCTCTTATTTCCTTTTATTTGTTCTCAGCAATTTACTCCTCTCTTTGCTTTCCTACTAGTCAATATGACCTTTACATATTTGCATGGGTGATTACTTCTTTACAGTAGTAAAAGCTCAATAATCTCAGCCCACTTTTCCCCCCTTTTTGAATTTGAGTTCAGAATAATTAAATAGGCTTCACCCCTTTGTTCAGGCAAATGTATTTTTAACAGAACAGAACACTCTTACATTCAGAACGTGATCATAACTGGATGCAGTGAGGAGAATGTGCATGTCTTGGAAATGACTACAATGCATGTTCACTAGCTTTTCCTTCTCACTCTTCTCACTAATCCATTCTCCAGACCAATTTCCCCTTTTGGGACTCTAGAAATTCACTGGGCACATTCGTCTGAAAGTTTATGATACCTCATTTTCTTTTACTGAAATAATTGTTGAGCTGCATGAGGTGAGGAGTTCCTCATTCGCCAGTTCTCGTTTACAGAGAGAAAGCCATCTTCATTTCAGCTGCAGAGCAAATGTTCAGTGTGCCCCTATTCAAAAATATTAACTCAGCTTTTTTAGGATAGGATTTTCTGCTTCAGTTATAGTCCTAGCCTTCACTGCTACACCTTTCCTTCAGACTGAGCCCTGGGAAGATAGAGTGCAAAAGACATAAGGATGAGCAGGATAAGAAACAGATCTCCAGAGCACTTACTATGTCTATCTTAGTCCATTCAGGCTGCTATAACAGAATACCACAAATTGAGTGGCTCATAAAGAACAGAAATTTATTTCTCATGTTCCGGAGGCTCGGAAGTCCAAGATCAAGGCGCCACCATATTCGGTGTCTAGTGAGGATCCGCTTCCTGATAAATAGATGGTCCATCTACTCATTGTGTCCCCACATAGCAGAAGAGATGAGGGCATTCTCTAAGGTCTCTTTTGCAAGGGCACTAATTCCATTCATAAGGCCTCCACCCTATGACTTAATCACCTCCCAAAGGTCCCATCTCCTAATATCATCACCTTTAGAGTTAGGATTTCAAGTTATGAATGATACGGGGACACAAACAGTCAAACCACAACAATGTCTCAGGTCCCTGTTCCATAGATTCCCTTGTTTCCATCTCACACTCTTGAGAAATTGGTTATATCTGGAGAGTCTGAGGAAGAAAAGACCTGGGGAATAAGATGGTTCAAGACAGTGGCTTTGTGAGAAGCTATACAGAGAGGAACTCTAATCCATTGTGGAACTGTAAGTCCTCTGCTCTCATTTATATTCCAGGAGCAGTGTGGGCAAGAATTACTTCTAGAAGTGCTAGAGCTTCCTTTTTCTCCACTCAAACTTGGAACAACTTTACCATCCTTCTCTCCCCCATTGTCATTAAGGGCATATCCAAAATCAGCAGACAGTAGGGATAATAGCTCACAACTATACCAACAGTTTGTCATTTTAAAACTTAGGGCAGTTTTAAAGTCAAATGTGTGTTCCTTCTAACTACCATCTCAGTATTTTCCTTGTCTCTTTGACCTTAATTTTAACTAGAAGCTCTTCTCTAAGGTAACAAGATTTCAACTTCCAGAGGCTACAGGTCTTTCAGAACCATCCTCATACAAATGCAGGTAAGAGCACTGCTTTCTGAACCAGGCTCACTTTTCTCTCTGCCATGTAATATTTGCAGCCTGATTCCAGAAATGTATCCAAAGTTCAGAGACATATCGTAGCATATTTGACTTTCTGGAGCAAGAACTAATATGCAATTCACACAAGAACAAGCAGGCTATTAAAGATGGTCAGAAGTTCACCAATTAATATTTGTTGCCGGGGCTTCCCTGGTGGCGCAGAGGTTGAGAATCTGCCTGCCAATGTAGGGGACACGGGTTCGAGCCCTGGTCTGGGAAGATCCCACATACCGTGGAGCAACTGGGCCCGTGAGCCACAACTACTGAGCCTGCGCGTCTGGAGCCTGGGCTCCGCAACAAGAGAGGCCGCGATAGGGAGAGGCCCGTGCACCGCAATGAAGAGTGGCCCCTGCTTGCCGCAACTAGAGAAAGCCCTCGCACAGAAACGAAGACCCAACACAGCTAAAAATAAATAAATTAATTTATTAAAAAAAAAAAATTTGTTGCCAATTTACCAAGTTCATTGTTATGCTTAAGCACTTGATTTTTATTAAGACTTCCCGTACTCCTAATACTGGTCAAAAACAGAGAATTAAGCTCTCACATTTAGTGTGGTATCTGATACCTAGTACATTCCTAACAAATATTTATAAATGAAAGTATCAATAAATGAAAAACTGTTTAAAAGATAAAGAAAAAGAGAATACCTTTTTAGAGAGGATGTTGAGGAGGAATGGCCTAAGACTTATATACTAGATAAAACAGAACTTTTAACTCCTACTTTACTGAAACCTAAATTTCCTGTATTTCATACTAAAATATTAGATTCTTAAAATAGAAATTCTTTTTCTTGAGAGATAATCACTTACCATCATCAGACATATCATTTACACCAAATGGTCACCCTGCTAGAGTATTTGGGGAACATTTTGAAATGATGAATAAGGCTCTTGTCAAACATGTTATTCCTTAAGTAAATAAAAATTCATTTATAATTGACAAGGTGATAAAGAAAATTAGAATCATTTTGCTTGAGTTTTGACACAGGCAGACATCAAGGGCAGCTCAGGGACTTTATCTTCCGGGGCTCCCAAGAACAAAAGCCAAACCTCAGCATGTTGTCTACACCTGCCCTTCCTTCTGAGTCCTTGCACACATCCACTGTCTGCAGCCCTTTCCCCTGGATGTTTTGCTTAGAGTTTTCTTTATCCTTCTCAATCCTTCTTCCCTCTCCCCCTAAGTCCATTCGCCCCACCCCTGTCCCAGAGCACCACTCCTTTCACTATATTCCCCACTGCAGTTAATGATGCCACCATCCATACAGTCCCCAATGAGAAACCTGGACATTGTTTGCAAATCCTCTTACTATCACCTTTTCTCCCTTTAATCCAATCAGCCGTCAAATCCTGACCTCACATCTTCCAAACACTGCCTGGATCTCTTAATTCTCTGTTGTCCCCACTTCCTTCAGCTCTGGCTTGGATTATTGCCATCACCATCTAATTTCCTGCTTATTGTTTTGTCATGCTTAATTTAACCTCAACACTACCTTCAGAATAATATCTCAAATATATAAATATGATCATGTTGCTTGCTCTCTTGCTTAAAAAATGTACAATGAATTACAAAATTAAAAGATTTTTAAAATGCATAATAGGACTCCATCATCTTCAAGATAAAGCCCAGGACCTCTTCATGGCCTTTGCAAAGCAAGTGTGGAATTCCAGGATCTGACTTGACTTTCAATTTCCTATATGTACCACAGTCAACCAAACCAGCCAGGAATGTTAATGTGATCTCGGGATACATAAGTGGAAGGAAGTTATAGTTTTGCCATCCTCAGCACTAATCAGATGACACTAGAAGTACTATATTCAGAAAAACAGAATTTTACATTGTTTAAGAGTGCAGCCTCTGAATGTAGGCTGCCAGAAGTCATATCCTGTCTCCTCTACTTTCCAGTTCTGTGACGTTGGGCAAATTATTTAATGTCCTTATGCCTTAGTTTCCTCATCCGTAAGATAGGAATGATAACAGTACCTGTCTTACAGAGATTTTGTGGCAACTAAATTAATTAAAATATATAGAGCACTATTAAATAATAAATTTTACTAGTATTATGTCCATGGTACTTTAGGAGAGACATTAACCAACGGAGCATGGCCTGAGGAAATGACTAGAATAAGAAAAGAAACTGAGATCATGTTATGTGAAGAACAGTTGGATAACATGTAGCTCGTAGTGAAGAAGTGTTGGCAGAATAATACAGCTGTGCTAAAACACCTGGAAAACAATCCAGAATGTAGAATCAGGAGCAATAGTGAAACTCTATGAAGATAGATTCCAGTTCAAATTATGGAAACACTTTCCGTTAGATAGAAACGTCCAAAAAGAGGAGGAGTTGTCTCCAGAGAAAGTAGATTCCCCACCACCAGAGTTGTTTAATCAATAGTTGGATAACTCCTTGTTTAGAATATTCTAAAGGGATTGAAGCACCAGATAGAAGGGAGAGGAATAATTTCTAAAGGTCTTATGAGTCCCAGATCACAAAGGGCTTAACCTGTCAATTGACAGTAAGTAGGTATTTCTAGTAATTGATTATTTCTGGTAAATTCTATAAAGCATAGATATTTGTAACACTAACATCAGCTTAGGTTGATTTGTCCTCCAGTTTCCCTCAATGAACAGTGCCATGTAAACTCAAGGTCTGGCATATACCCCAGCATCTGAAACAATCTTCCTGGCCCCATGATTCATGATGGACAATTCTAGCCAAATATCTTCAAGTGGCAGCTATCCCTAGCTATTGCAGCTGCATTTCCTTTTATTTATTACAAAGTTCCTTGAAAGAAACAATGACAATTTTCCTTTACTACAACTTGCTCGCAGTGCTTATTTTCATTCATTGACATGTTTTAAAAGCGATATGGCAAAGGTGAGTTTGAGAAGAGCTTTACTTTGACCTTATGTATCAGTTTAAATAAGGTGAGAAACTTCAGAAACAAAGAAATGGGTCATCTTTTGATGTTGACACAACTTGAAGCTTTGAGATAAATTCATTAAGAAGAGCTACTGGGTTAAGTTCCTTCTATGTGCCAATAGTTCCATTTTAAAAATAAAGAAACAGGCTAAGCTATGCTTAATTGCCAACTCAAAGCCATGTGATAAATAAGGAGGAAAGCAGAGAGTCACACAGTGACCAATAAAGATGGAATGCACTTGCTTCCAAGTCTGTCTCAGTTGTGCCACGACCCTCTCCTTACTTGTTTCAGGCTCATTCTCTGTATCATCAAGCCAAGAAAGTCTCAAATCCTCTCAAATCTTCAGAGCAGGGAAGGCCAGCTTGTTGTTCTCCATGGTCCTAAAGCACATTTCTCCCTTGGGAATACAGTGAGGCCAGTCCTTAAATCTGAATATAGACCTTGATGTTAGAGTTTGTACTTGCACTTCACTCTTTGACCTGGATTTGTCCACTGGCTCTGGACTAGCGAGTTAGGATGTCTCCCCCATATAGCTAGCACTCAAACTCAATTCCTGGCACCTGCCACTGGACTCTTCCTTACCAACACCATCACAAGAGGGGTGTTATAATTTAATCTAAGTTTTCAGCCAGCGTGACAAGACACACTATGCTGTGATTGATTATGAATGGCACAGTGTTAAAGTTGGTGCATAACTGGGAGTCTATGCTGCAGCCTGACCTTCAGAACTTGGTAATGCCCATGGAGTGGCGTGCAAGAAAATGTATGTCATGAAGGGGAAAGGACCAAGAATCACTGCTTTGAAAGAGAGGCTCATCTTATGTTGATACTTGAGAAGCGAAAGAAAAGTGCAATGATGAATCCCACTGTACCAATTATCAACTCCTCCCAGATTTGGTTTTCACAGCTGTTCACACTACAGCTATATAACATGGACCCTCTACTTCAAGAACTTCCAATCTCTCACCCAACCACCACATACTAGGCTCACATCAGTGAGCCTATTCAATTGCCCTTTTCAGAAAGTCTTCCTAACATTCTTCCTCTTCTTTGGTTGTCAATTTCCCCTCCTCCAATTGTTGGAGGTAGATATTACAACCTTCATTTTTACAGATAAGGAAATTGAGATTCAGAAGGGTTAATTAACTCATTCCACGTCACAGTGCAAGGAAGGAATGAAAGTGAGAGGTAAAAGCTGTTCCATCTGCCTCCTTGATCCATGCTGCCTCTTTCCAATTTAGGGATAGACAGGAGGGTTGAAGAATAAATAGGATTCCAAATTCTGTCAGTCACTCATCTTCTTAGGTGGTTTATCTTAGTCCCGTGCATTCTTAGTACCTAATGTAGAGCCCAAGATCTTATATGCTACAAAACGTAAGAGATGTGAGCTCTTTAATCAAACTCTTCCAAGGTATTTATAGTATTTATGGGGTTTTCTCAGTAACTAAATCATCATCACATAAGGCATTTTCCAGATAACTGTGAAAACTTAGGTTTAAAAGAGGACTAAATATCTAGTTTAATATTTCTAAGAGTCTTTCACCATAGAATCCAAGCAGTTTGAATAGGTTTTTCTTCAACCTGTATCCATCAAAAAAGAATCACTATTCCTATTGCTGAAGTTTTTCTTTTTTCCTTTTATCTTTAAGTACAGGGCCTTCCACTAGGCCAAAGCAGGATTTAGAATTTAAAATATCTTTTCCTTTGCTTGCTTTGTGCCTTTTGCATTGTAAAAACTTACTTTTACAAGTAGAGCCATTTGCCTTTTACCTGCAGCCTTAAAAACCTATCCAAGAAAACCAAAATACACAGTCTCAATATTGGCATATGACCTAGAATATCTCTGATAGCTCTTCCAGCTTTAAAATGCCAGTATTCAATGACTTCTCTGAATTCTGTCTCAAATCCCTTCAGTGAAAATAATGGCCTTAATTTGGCATATTAGATACTTTAGAATACATAAATAAATATTTACTTACAAACGTATAAATAAATAGCTGCCAATAATGTCAAATTCATTATTTTAATTAACCCTCACAAAAAATTTTGAAGGTTGCGTTCATATTCCCACTTTATAGATAAGGAGATTGAGACTCAGAGAAGTTAATTAGCTTGCATCCAATGTAATACTGATAGAAAAAGAGCAGAAATGGAGCTTGAACTCAGTTTCTCCTGCTTCCAGAGTTCATGATTTCTTTTTTTTTTTAAAGTTTGCTTTATATTCTTTTATTTTTTTAATTTTTACTGGAGTATAATTGATTTACAATCTTGTGTTAGTTTTGGGCATACAGCAAAGTGAATCAGTTATATATATATCCACTCTTTTTTTTCCTTCTGAATTTTTAATTTATTTTTAATGGATAAAACAGTTATGATCCAGGACTTCCCTGGTGGTCCAGTGGTTAAGACTTTGCCTTCCAATGCAGGGGGTGCAGGTTCGATCCCTGGTTGGGGAGCTAAGATCCCACATGCCTCGTGACCAAAAAATCAAAACAGAAAACAGAAGCGATATTGTAACAAGTTCAATAAAGACTTTAAAAATGGTCCACATCAAAAAAAACCTTCAAAAATAAAAGAAAAATTTTAAAAGTTATGATCCAAAATTTTAAAAGTACAAAGCAGTACGTAGTGAAAAGTCCCCCACCACAACACCCATCCCAGCTGCTCAATTCTCCTTCTCAGAATCAATGATCAATTCCTAGTATATTCTTCCATACATATTTTTATGCAACTACAAACAAATGCTTTACATTTTCCTTCTTTTAATTCAAATACTAACGTACTGTTCAAACTCTTATGCACCTAAAATAGAGCTTGGAAGCAAATCTTAAAATTAAACACACATAAAAAAACAATGAAATAACTCTATCTCAGATTGCTATCATATCAGCACAGAGAAAGAAGGAATTTCACTAACTTATGAACCCAGTATATTCTGACCCTATACCCTTAGGGAGACATGTTTTAAGGATAAAAAGAACTGTAAAGAAATCAATTTTACTTATTTACTTGTTGTTTGGTAGTGGTACAGTGTAGTTATTCAGAAACTATTTTGAGAATATTGTGGAATAGAGAAAAACAGACAAATTGATGTAATTGGGAATCATGGGTTCTCATGTGAGAGAGGGAGATACAGATATGAGAAAAGTGAGAAAGAAAACACTGTGCTGCCGGATTAAAATGATATTATGGACTGAACGTTTGTGTCTCCCCCCTCATTTATATGTTAAAACTCTAACATTCAATGTGATGGTATTTGGAGGTATCCACTCTTTTTTTTAAGATTCTTTTCCCATATAGGCCATTCTAGAGTATTGAGTCGAGTTCCCTGTGCTATACAGTAGGTCCTTATTAGTTATCTGTTTTATATATAGTAGTGTGTACATGTCAATCCCAATATCCAAGTTTATCCCTCCCCCCTTACTCCCTGGTAACCATAATTTTGTTTTCTACATCTGTGACTCTATTTCTGTTTTGAAAATAAGTTCATCTGTACCCTTTTTTTAGATTCCACATATAAGCGATATCATATGATATTTGTCTTTCAGAGTTCATGATTTCTTACCACTATTCCACTTGGCAATAAAAGATATAAATATATCAAAGGAATCTTTGTCCCCCTGGCAAAAACAAAGGGCTGGGCTACTCAATTTGAGGCTGAGAACACTGAGTTCTGGATGCTGGTTTCCTCCAGGAGTAGAATCTTACACATATCATCAGTAGCCAGTTCAGAGCACCTACTGGGAAAGACAGTGGACAAATTTGATTATAGTTCACCCAAGACCTCCACAGTTAGACGGAGTAGGACCTATAAACCATATTTTCTTGCCCCTCAAATATCTCCCTCACCAATCTGCCACAGCACCTAAAATTTCCACTATCACAGCTCCCCTCTGAGATAGAGTGGTGGTTTTAACAACCAGGTTAGAGAAGGAAGGGGTTGGGGCGGGGTGGGGGGGGTTGCGAGCGCAGCATAGAGAGTGGGAGAAATCATGTAGAAGAGCCTGTTGGAATCCTGACAACAAAACAAGCTTTCTACCCAAGACATCTGGCTCTATAGCCGTGCCTAGATCTACAGAAATCCTTTCCAAGGATCGTTAGGAGGCTCTCATTTTGCCTTTCCACTGGGTGCTTACTCTCTGTCTACTTTACTAGATTTCCCATGAGCATTACTGAATACTGCATTTAAGACATGAGCAGAATGTAAAATAGAAAAAAATTACATCTAACCAGATACAAATTAGAAGTCAAGTAAGTCATGGGAACAGACCTTGATTACAATTTTCCAAAGCAGAACAAAATAAAAATTTTCAGATGAAAAGAATCTGAGAGTCATCTCCGTCAATTCTCTCATGTTACGTATGAGGAACTGGAGGCCAGGAGGCAAAGGGCCCCAGTTACAGATGAGTCAGTGATTCCATGGCTTACTCTTTTCTCCACTCTTCTTGCCACAGAAAATTAAAGATCACATTTATGAGTGTCTATTGAATATATATAACTGTGTGGACTTTTATACAGATTCTATTATTTTCTATATTTAATATATATTTAACTTATTCCCAAGAGGTAACAATAATAGCATATGCTTAATTCCTCCCATATTGTACTTTTCATACATTAACTCACATATATTAATGTCATATATATTCATATACTAACATAGATACATATATTAACTTGCATATGTTCATGTTATATATAGTGTACTGATATAATATATATGACATTATTACATTACAGTATCACAAAGCATATATCACCACATATATTAACTCAATCTTCACAAAAACTCTATGAAGGATATACTATAATTACAATTCTCACTTCACAGAATAGAAAACAGGTGAAACAGTATTAGAAATTTGCCCAAGGCCACATAAATAATGAGCAACACCTGAGTTGGGCCCCACCTGTCCATGTTCTTACTATTATATTTTGCTTTCTTGCCCTTTTCTCACACCTGCCATATTTTTCTACAAACTCTCATTTTCCCTCTCTAACTTTGACGTGGGGAAGAATGTGGTACTCAAAGAAGAAATAAGTGAATGTTGCCACCATCATTTAGCACTCATTATGTATTTGATATGGATTTTTGCACTTGGTTTGCCTAGCAACAAAATGTACAGGTTGAGACAGCATGGGAGGCTTTTTCTTTGTGTGTTTTTTAAATTTTTTTATTTTTTAAATTAATTTTTATTGGAGTATAGTTGATTTACAGTGTTGTGTTAGTTTCTGCTGTATAGCAAAGTGAATCAATTATACATATACCTATATCCACTCTTTTTTAGATTCTATTCCCATATAGGCCATTACAGAGTATTCAATAGAGTTCCCTGTGCTATACGGTAGGTTCCTATTAGTTATATATTTTATATATATATATATATATATATATATATATATATATATATATATATATATATATATATATATATATGTCAATCCCAATCTCCCAATTTATCCCTCTCCCCCACTTTCCCCTTTGGTAACCATAAGTCTGTTTTCTACTTCTATGACTCTATTTCTGTTTTGTAAATAGGTTCATTTGTACCATTTTTTTTTAGATGAGAGCATGGGTTTTGGAGTTGCACAGGCTTGGGTTGAAATTCTGACTTCACCATTTAATAGCTATGTGACCTCAGACAAGTTACTTCCTTTTCTGAATATCAGTTTCCTCTCCTGGTAAATAGAGCTCTCATAAGGGTTACTGTCAGAATTAAATAAAGCAATGCATATAAATGCATTATTTATATAGGTCTAAAGAAATATTTCATACCTTTATGTTTATTATTAGCATTTCTAGTTCTTCTCTAGTAAAAGCTCTTATTATAGTTTATCTCCCTTGATTTTCGACTGAAATGGAAGCAAGAATTGAACCACATTCACCAAGAAGAGATAGATGGTTTCATCATAAATCTGTCATTTGTACCAATCTAGAAGGCACATGTGAGTTATGAGCAAGTCTTCTCACACCAGTTGTGTATGTGTGATGCCCAATAGAGTGAATGTTTAACAAACTGGTTTTAAATATGTAGCATGAAGGGAATCAAACTGAACACCAGATGTGATTATCCACTTGAAAAGCTCATTAAGAAGCGAATTATGGAATAGTGGACTAATTAAGACCGCGTAGAAATGTGTTTTCCATTTCTGCATAGAACTTTTAAAACAATGAATGAAACAGAAGGGCCATTGGTATGGCCAATTTGGAAAAAAAAATTTTTTTCTCCTACTTCCTCCAAATGGAAAACACTAACATTTGCTGAGTGTCTACTCAATGCCATACATTATTTTAAATCATCAGTATAGCAGTTCTTTATGATATCTGTTATGACTTCGATTTTCTTTTTTTTTTTTAATAAATTTATTTATTTATTTTTGGCTGCGTTGGGTCTTTGTTGCTGCGCGCAGGCTTTCTCTAGTTGCTGCGAGCGGGGGGGGCTACTCTTCGTTGCGGTGCACGGACTTCTTATGGCGGTAGCTTCTCTTGTTGCAGAGCACAGGCTCTAGGTGCACGGCCTTCAGTAGTTGTGGCTCGTGGGCTCTAGAGCGCAGGCTCAGTAGTTGTGGCACATGGGCTTAGTTGCGCCGCGGCATGTGGGATCTTCCTGGACCAGAGCTCGAGCCCGTGTCCCGTGCATTGGCAGGCGGATTCTCAACCACTGAGCCACCAGGGAAATCCCACTACTTAGATTTTCTTGATGAGAAACATGAGGCTCAGGGAAGTTTAACAGTGTATTTTGGTTATGTAATTAGTATATTGTGGAGCTGGACTAATTATGAAGGGATTTCAACCTCAAACTAATTTGAATTTCTTTCAGTTAAGCCCTGAGATCATCATTTCTGATAGCTGTTATGACTGTAGCTGTGATGCAAAACTTACTTCATCTCATGCACATGCATAACAACCTTATATTAAAGCCCCCCATCCACACTTGTCTGACCAGTCTGTCTCCTGGTCCAGATAGACTGTAAGCTCCGTAAGAGAAGAGTCATGCAGTTGTGTTCATCAGTATACCCCCAACACCCAGGCTCAGTGCCTGCCACATAGTTACATCTTCAATAAGTACTTGTTGAATGAAGAAATGAATGCTGATTTAACTAAAAGAATAGAGTTCAGCTCCACAGTCATCCTTTCACAGGTGGCAACACTGCAGGAGGGTAGGTGTGCGTTGGGGGAAGGAGTGTTTTATCTGCAGTTATGCAATTACTCAGTGACAGAATGGAATATTAGAAGCCCAGAGCCTCCAAACAGCTGAGTTCAATGAGCCAAGTTACTAGCAGGCTAAAGGACAGGTACATTATTTAACTTGAGTTGTGTCCTCCTGAAGCAGAAATCAAGCACATCACAATTACATGAACAACAGTTGGCCCACACATGTCACAGAAGTCATAAGTGCCTCCCACACCCGTCGCCAGCCACAGGAGTCCATACGTGGTCAACCCAGCTATTAAAAAGCAGTCTGAGGACAGGAATAAAGACGCAGACATAGAGAATGGACTTGAGGACACGGGGAGGGGGAACGGTAAGCTGGGACGAAGTGAGAGAGTGGCATGGACATATATACACTGCCAAATGTAAAATAGCTACCTAGTGGGAAGCAGCTGCATAGCATAGCACAGGGAGATCAGCTCAGTGCTTTGTGACCTAGAGGGGTGGGATAGGGAGGGTGGGAGGGAGATGCAAGAGGGAGGGGATATGGGGATATATGTACACCTATAGCTGATTCACTTTGTTATACAGCAGAAACTAACACGCCATTGTAAAGCAATTATACTCCAATAATGATGTAAAAAAAAAGTAAAATAAAAAAAATAGAAAGCAGCCTGCACTAAAAATTCAGAGAATCATTCTTATTTGATTCTTCTCAAAGAGGCTATAATGTTCAGGGATACACTTCTTTACCTCTACAAGTGAAGAGCAAAGGGAACTATTCATTCTGTCTTCCAGGCATCACATGGGGGAGAAAGGTATACATTCCTGTTACGGCACTGTCAAGAGACTATTCAGTAGCACGTGCTATTCCTCCAAATGATATCATTTAAGCGGTGGACAGAGAAACAGGAACCCAACAAAGAAATGGAATGAGCAGCTCAGGAGTGAGAAAGAGAACCAAGAGAGCATTGTTCTGTAAGTCAAGGTGGTAAAGCATTTTTAGAAGAAGGAAACAACCAAAAATATCAAATTCTGCAAGCTGAGAGGCTAAATAAGGTGTGTAAAGACAAGAAGCTATTGGACATACCCACTGGGAAGTTGTAGCACCCTGAGAAAGAGCAGTTCTGGTATAGTGCAAATGTCGTTCGTTATTCTGACTCATCCATGAACTATCTTAGAAGCAGAAATGGGTGGCTTGGTGCCTGCACATAGAACACACTTATAAATGCTGTCAAACGGACACCCGAATGACTTAATTAAAACAAAGTATAGTGGTTCATTGTGAAAGAAAACATCCCAAAGATATTTAAAACTGCTCTGAAGAAGTACCAATGTTTTCTAAGTTAAATCCCTAGGTCTAAAATTATCACCTTACATTTGGCTTCTCCCTCCAAAGGCCCTGGAGCCGAAACAACTCAATTCCTAGGGAGAACATATAATTTGCCGTCTGCAAATGATGACGTCTCACACATTAGAAGCATTCCTAAATTTCTGTGCTTTGAGTGGCCTTTTAAGTTGCTGCTGTGATGTCATTAGTGTTACAATTTTACACAAGATTAGACATGTAATTAGGTGTTAAATAGTTCCACTGGCTCCTGCTTGCTGTTTAATAAAGCAGAGTGCATTAAGAGTATCCCATATGCGCAGCTCAAGGCCACTGACACCAGAAAACTGCATCTACTTTGCTCTTTCCCTGCCTCGTATGCCACTTGTCCTTGCAGCTGTCACCTCGAAGCCTCAGCACCGATAGGAAATGAGAAGCCACTGCACACAGTAGCACTCACAGAACTGTTACTCTCCAGCTGAAGCTTCTGGAAGCAGGGGGAGTCTCCATAAAGAACTCAAATGAAACCAGAACCTGAGAGTTTGTAGCAGTGTTTCCCACCTTGGCTGCACATCAGAGTCACCTGGGAAGCTTTTTTTTTTTTTTAAAGAAGGGCGTCATTATTTTTTAAAGTATTTGTTTATTTATTTATTTATGGCTGTGTTGGGTCTTCGTTTCTGTGCGAGGGCTTTCTCTAGTTGCGGCAAGCGGGGGCCACTCTTCATCGCAGTGCGCGGGCCTCTCACTGTCGCGGCCTCTCTTGTTGCGGAGCACAGGCTCCAGACGCACAGGCTCAGTAGTTGTGGCTCACGGGCGTAGTTGCTCCGCGGCATGTGGGATCTTCCCAGAGCAGGGCTCAAACCCGTGTCCCCTGCATTAGCAGGCAGATTCTCAACCACTGCGCCACCAGGGAAGCCCTGGGAAGCTTTTTTAAAAATTCCAATGCCAGGGACCCACCCCCAGAGATTCTAACGGGTCTGGCTTGAGATGTAGGCCCCAGGATTTTTTTTAATTCCGCCTGATGATTATACTGTTTGGCCAGCGTGCAGAGTCACCGCATTTATGCTCCTCTTGCTTGGGATGGGTATCAAGGTGAATGAGGAAGTATTTCAGATGTCATTATCTCAGTATCTCAGAAAACTGTTTTCTCTCTGCCACTGACCCATAAGAAAAAAAATCAATAGTCTCAATGTACAAGTACAAAGCACATTAACTGGATTTTTTTTTTTTTACAAAAATATAAAATCCAATTCATTTGCTCTTAAAATTATTAACAAGGGGAAAAGAAGTAAACTAATGTTTAGCATGTGCCTTGATTTACCTTAGGTACTTTTGCATCTATTAACCCATTAATCTTCCAAGCAACCCAGAAAGGCAAGTATTATTATTCCCATTTTCACAGCTGGGGAAACTAAGACACAAAGATGTTAAACTGACTCGTCCAAAGTCACACAGTTGGTAGGTGGTGAGGCCAAGAGGCAAACAAAGAGTCCCCGTCTGACTCTCCTGCTCATATTCTCATTAGATCATGCTGCCCTTTCTAAAGAAAACCTTACTGAGTGATAATTCAGCAAGCAACAGAAACTTTCTGTCCAAGTCAATAATAGAGAGAGAGGGAGCAGGAAAATCAGGAGAAGGAAAGAGAGGAGGTGGGGAGCGGGAAGAAGGAACGGCATCCCGAACTAAGGAAAGGATCTGGAAGGAGAGGGTGGCTGCAGCCAGCAGCAGTGAGCCACAACACAGGAGGCCGACATCAATACCCATGGTCTTGTTACCAAGCAAGGGCTCGCTGCCCAAAGCCCATAAAAGCCAACACAATGGCAGCAGCTTTTGAGAAAAGAAAGAGCTTCACTGTGAGGTTGACCAACACGAAGACAGGAAGCAAGGCTCTCAAATCTGTCTCCCAGATCCAGGGATCAAGGTGAAATTTAAAGGGTTAGAGGAATTTCAAACTTGGAAGCTGACTGACAAGTCTCGAATCAGTCCATATAAACTACTGGTGCTGCTGGAAGACAGATTTTTCTTATTGAAGGACTTCTCGCTTCATAAAGGTCTCTGGTGGCAAATGTCTATTCTTTGAGTTCCACAGACTGAAGATTCTTGGTCCAGGGTCATCCTGGAGACATGAGTTCCTGTCTTGCACACGCAGTGCTGTCTCTGTAAAATAACTCCAGGTCTGATTAATCAACATGTTTTAGGGAAACAAAACCAGTTTAAGCTGGTCAATGTTTTATGTATGCACTGTTTCAGTCATGCTTTCCAATAATAGACACTTATATGGTCAAGGCAGGCAGCAAACACAACCAGTGTGTCACTGTGTATCCCGCGTTGCGCTAAAAGATGCATAAGGCACAGCCCTGCCCTGGAATGCATTGCTCTAACAGAGGTAAGAACCAAGAATTGGAAGCAGAGCTGAGGAAGCTGTTTGTGTGGGTCAGAAAAGGCTTCACAGAAGAGATGACATCTGAGATGGCCTTGGAAACAGAGGTACGCACTCACCTGGCAGGAAAGGCAGGCAGAGAGAACGTGTGAACTGAGTCAGGGAGGTAGAAGCCCACCGAGGTGTGTGCCTGAGAAATGGAAAGGGGCCCTTTATCAACTCCTGAGGCAAAGACATTGTTACATTCTCCCTGACTCCTGCTTTCACTCAAGGCCAAGATTATGTCTTTTAGGACATCTAGTTTTCAAACTATACTCATCTGCAATCATATAGTCATGGCTCAGCCAGGTTCACCCCAGTTCCTAGGTCATTTAATGATGGAATTAGATCCAGGTCTCCTCCCCTTGCCCTCGGCCCTGGGCATCCACTAACACGGATCTCTTTTTCATGCTAAGATTCCAAATTACAAAATTTTATAAAGTGCTTTCTTTGTCTCTATATCACTTTTCTAATCACAATTCAAATGAGATGCTCCTTGTCTTATAAAGTGAGCAGAGTGGAGGTGATTACTTGAGGAGCTCAGGAGGGCTGCATTTGAGCTGAGAGAACCGCCAAACCAGCTCCCGTTAACATATTCTCGGTGTTTCTCTGAAGCCTGGAACTTTTTTCAACCTCCACAGAACCTTTATAGTGTTATCCTTAAAGCAGCTACTCCTTTCAATTTTAATTAACAACAAACTTAGCAGGTTTTAAATAATGGTTTGTCTCTGTGAAAGAAAACTGGGGTGGAAAAACTCCAAATACACTTCTTAGGATAAGCTGAGGAGTCATTAAGTCCTTTCCAACAAATTTTAGACAGTTAATTAGAATAAGTATACCCTTCATCTCTTCCTTTCTGTATCATCTTCAAACAACAGAGCAAGGGTGCAATGTTGAAATAATGACACACAGTCTGAAGAGTATCCTAAGTATATTAAAATCACTGCAATCCCTTTCACTTTGAATGATCTCAAAGCATTTATAATATGGACTGTGTGTCTATTAAATGCTGGCTAATAACCAGTAACAGGACAGGAGCTCAGTAATTTATTGCTTTCCCTGAACTGAACGTGTGACACTTTTCTTTGTCTGCTCCAACCCAATCCTTGAGGAGTGACTAAAGTGATCAGAAGATGCCACCAGAGTCAATGTTGAAATAGCTTCCTGAAAGTTTAAGCCAATCCTCATTCTTATGAGGTAGTTCATCCAGCTTACATTAAAATCATTCTTATTTCCTGAAAACTGACTAGTTTTAACAACAAATTTAATTCCTATTCTATTTTATGTGTTTTAAAGATATTCAAAAGGAAACCTAAATAACTTTAAATATCCCACATCCAAGTCATTTAAAGAGCTAGCAGATTCAACTTCTAAATCTTTCTGAAAATGTCTAGGGCATCCATTCAGGTGTATCTTTTCATTCCGGTCATTCATCCTGGGAGACCAAGGTGGAAGTCTGACTTCTTACATCTATACTGGTTGTCAAACCCCAGCCATCTCCCATGGCCTCTGTTCCTTCTATCTCTGATGCTGACCCAAGGGTTACAGAAGGAGATCTATTTCCAGACCTATTTCCAGAAAGTCAGTAGACAGTAATTTAAAATACGCTTCCATTGATTTTTCAATTTACTGAGTCACAAAATTTTGGAGCTGAGAGGGATTTCAGATGTCATCAATTTCAAACTTTCCATGTTACAGATTAAAAACAACTAAGCCCTAGAAAAGATAAGTGACTTTCTCAAGGCCACACAGCTAGTTAGTTTAAAAAAAAAAAAAATGGGGCCAATAACCAACTACTGACTCTGAGTACATGCTCTGAGCCCTAGCTGCTTAGTGTTTCCTGCAGACCAGCAATATCAGCATCACTGAGAGCTTGTTAGAAATGCAGAATCTTGGGCCCCCTCTCCGGACTCACTGAATCAGAATCTGCATGATCACAAGATCCCCAGGTAATTCATATGCACATTGAGAATCACTGGGCTAGACCGTAATGTGTCTTACCCCAGAAAGCATGAGGATTGGAGACAAGTAGACGTGGGTCCACCTTTTCTAAATCTCCTAGAAGCATCATTTTTAATCTAAAAATAATAGCATTATCTACCTTGCAGGGTTTTCATAATATGAGCATAACATAGATATAGGCATATACATTTCATGATATATACATAGATAATATATGCAAACTGTCTGGCATGTAGTATCTAATACAGTATATAGTAGTTAATATTATTTCCAATCTCATGCTTACCATTAATACTGTGCTCAACCAAAAGGAAAGCCACGAGTGACTATGCATCCATGAAGGAATCACCTTTCTTCCTTCCTTTGTTCTATTTGTTAAATATCATTCTAACTTTTATATGTAATTAAGATTTCTATGATATTTCATATTTATAACTTCAAGATGACAGAACTAATCCCCAAGCCAAGTCATGACCGAAAGAATACAACAGTCCTCTAGTATCTTGACTCTGGATCCTATAAACCTGGCCATTAGGAGCCAGAGAATACTGCTGCCGCTGCTGCCATGATTTTCTCCGAGACTCAACTACCAAGGGATGAACCTACAGATTTGGCAACAATTGAACACATTTAAAAGATGATCTCTCGTCAGTAAGATGTCACATCTGTCAGCATCAAGGAAAACAGTTTGAAGAGGAACAGAGAAATAGAACAAAAATAGAACCAAACCTGAACCAAAATTTTGGAAAAATACAGAATAATAAACTGTACCAAATTATATTTTTGGAGGAGACATCTTAGAGGGAATATGGTAATAACATCAATTAGAAAACTGTGTTTCCCTAAGGCAGTGGCTCTTAATCCTAGCAGTGCATTAGAAACAACTAGGAGGCTTTAAAAAAAATTGAATGCACATTTCTGAGGGAGGGACCCAGGCTTCAGTGCTTTTTAAAAGATTCCCAGTTGATTTTAATGTGCAGCCAGGGTTGAGAACAACTGCCCTACAGCAACAGAAACCTGGTCTTATTTAACATGAGTTACTGGTTGCTACTGATACACAGTTCCCCAAACTTTAAGTACTGGATTTAACTTCAGTGTGTACCTCTTCTAGGTCTTTTCGCCATTCTTCCAGGACTTCCACCATAAGGAAAGGAGCCCCTGGACCAACATCCTCTAAGATGTTTATATGGACCAGTGGCCGGACCTCTTCATCTTACAGACATGATGAGAAAAGGTAAATCACTGGGACTCTGGAGGCTTTTCAGAATCATTTAACCTGAATACCCAGAGAGTATGCCAAAGAGAAAGCGTTAGGCAACTGAGCTTTATATTTTGCAAGTGTTAATGTGGGATGGGCTCTACATTGAGGGAATGGGGTTTTAGACACTTTGGCTCTCCTCCTCCTTGCATTCTCCTTGCTCACTCCTACCACGTAGCTTTACAAAGGCTGTTCCCTGTCAGAAATGCCCTTTACACATGCACATATACACACACTGGTCACTTAGCTAACTCCACCTCTGCCTTCAGATATCCATCCAATCAGAACCTCCCACTATCCTCTTGACCAGCACATAATTTGTGTTTTACTCTCCCCTGAATTTTCACCTCCTACCACCATACCTGGCACACAGTAAGTGCTCAATAAATGCTGAACTGAAACAATGAAAATTGCATTTCAAGGCAGTGGACATATGGCAGGGAAGGAAAGCAAAAACTAAGAAAGAATGAAAAAAGGATAGACAAGTCCATGGAGCCCTCAAACGCCTTGGAAGAATAGCTTGGGGTCAGGGAGAAATGGGGGAATAAGAAAAAAAATTAAAGGGCAAAAGCAGTGATAATGAAAGACAAAATGACAATTACGCAGCTCAACCCAGCCCTCCAACTTGGGAGTAAATACATTCATAAAATTCTCTGGCCATTTTTAACATTTGGTTTCTCTTTCTTTTTTTCTTCTGCATCTCTCTCTTTCTTATTGACCTGGTACTATTATTTGGGTTTGATGAAGCTAAATTTTAAACACAACTGCCTATACCAACATATTGCAGCTTAGGCAAGGCTCACCTGCCTGCAGAATCTGACAGAAATCAGGATTGATAAATGGTGTTGGGCACAAGAAGAAGGACCTGAGGGAGGTTTACTTGAGTGTAAATTTTACAGCTGGTACTCCTATTTTTCCTTTTAAAAATCTGTATTTCCCTTTAAATACAGGATAAAATCCTTTAAAAATTCTGAAGGCAAAATTGTTCTTCACAATAATTACATGTTACAGCAAAAATTTGGAAGCAACTTTAACATTCACAATAGAAAATCTGTTAAATAAATCATGGACTGTAATATATCACTTAGCAGTTAAAAATGTTTTGGCATAATATTAACTGACAAATCAAGTTGGAAAAGTGCATACATACTATAATTGCAGCCACAAAAAAATATATACATAGGAAAAGGCGTGGAAGGAAAAGTATGCTTCTTACTCCTACATTTTCCAAATGCTTTGTAATATGTTATATTATCTTAACTATGGAAAAAATAATGATAGATGTCTAAGTAAAATTACAGCTCAGAAGGCAACTAGTGTTTGAACAAAGTCTTGGTACTCATCATGACACAAGCAGATCAACTGAAAATTTACTGTCTTTGTTCATCTCTAGGTTTTCACATGCTTTTTCTCAATGCTTAATCAAGTTACTTTTCATTTGCTTTCAAGCAACTAAGTTGAATCATCTTTCAGCAAGAGCTTTACTATAAGACTGAAATTTTGTGTCATTTTTAAATTCCATATTTTGTATGAAATTTCCTCATTTCTTTAAAAAAAAAAAAAGGTCACTACCATTGATGGTGCAGAAAGGCAGAGATTTTGTTGCCCTACAGGAATAGTGTGACTGTCAATGGCCAGTCCTCCTTAGATTTTGAAGGTTTCATCAGAGCAGGTGAAGCATGATATATTTGTTTCAACTTCTATTTATTCTCAATGAGTAATTTAATTAAATACATTTTTCTATATATATAAAATTTTTACATACAAAAGGATTAACATTTAAGAAGCAATTACTCTGCACTGCATGTTTTCATAAACTGTTCTCTTCTAATTTGTAAGATAAGGATTATTATGCCCATTTTACAGTTGGGAAAGCTGAGGCTTAGAGAGTTTAAGTAACTTCCAAGGGTGCAACAACTAGCCACTGATTGAATCAAGATTTAAACCCAAGGTTGTACTCTCTCCCCCGCACCCCATGGCTTACATAGGCCCTTGTCAAACATGAGATATTTGGAGCAGCAGTGAACAACCAAGCCCACAGGGGGAAACTATGATAAAACAGAGTTGAAAATTGTATATCACAGGAGATAATAAATATGTGAATACGATATATTGGCAATATTTGTGGCATTAAAAGGAACAAATAATTAGCTTCATATCCTACACCAGTAAGACTCTATAAAACTCTTAAATTACTACTTTCATGTTTTTATTTTCAAAGCATGATTTCAGTAACTATGGGGTTTAAAATAATTAAAATATTGACTCTAAGTAAATCATTTTCAGCAAGTTTTATTTATGGGATGGGGATGCCAAGGCTTATGAAATCAATCTGCATGACTTTGGCCTACAAAGTCAAAGACAAATGGAAAAACAGGCAAAGAATACAGCAATAGAATCTGACACTAAGCCAGTATCCTTAGTTTGATGTTGGTTCATTTGCCTGTACCTCTTTCTTAACCACATCTCTGTCTTCACCGCCTAATTCACAGACTCTTGTAGAACAAGGCTCAGATTTTAAAGCTGACTTTAAATAGCAGCTATTGCTCTGCTTAACACTCTTGGTGGCAGTAATCATGGCGATAAGGAAAGTAATGATGGTTGATAATAAATCTAGATAATTAAGGTCCTCAAGTTAATTATTTGCAAATAAATTAACTAGGTTGTCTGGAAGCACTGCCCAGAACTGCTGGTAATTGTTCCACCCTCAGTTTCTTATTCTGCAAACCTGGCCTCTGTGTGTTCAGCTTCTCCAACTGTGTTCCCCCGGCAATCCCAGAGGCCAGGCAGCCAAAAACCCTTGGCTCCACTCCACACTGCCTTATTCTGAGACCAGAGACAAACTTGTCAGGATGTCGGCTTCCCTAGGATTCCTCAAGAGATGCAACATCAAGAAATAAGCTTATAGACAGGCAGAGCGACTAAGCAGAAGTAAAAGTCCACTGAAAATTCTGAAACCTAATTTTTATGGCTCGAGGGAAGTTGAAGTCAACTTTACATTTTTTTCATTATTTTAATTCAAAGCCAGTCCTTTTTCTGATCATCTGCTATATGCAAAACACTGGTTTCTATCCTTATCCTCCATTCCACATGCCCAGCAATGTGAAGGAATACTTTTTCTTCTCTGAACAAATTTCTTTGTTAGGTGAGCCAACGTTAATCTCTACATCGCAGGAGGCAAAATAAAACAAGAGCAGCAATAACTAATTTAAAAATTAAAGAGAGAGGTTATTAGCCAAGGACATTACCACTGAGTGTTTATCAAATATTCTTTGGATTGTTTATATTAAATATTGAATTGGTATAAAGGAACATTTATCACATGTTAACATACAGAGAATGATGATATAATAAACATCTGAGTACCCTTCATTAAGCTTAAAAACTAAAACAATGAGAATTTTTGAAGCCCTTGAGGGCACTTCCCTAAGAGCGTCCCCCTCCTTATCCCTGCCCCCACCCAGAGATAACCACCCTCCTGTTTATCATTCCCTTGCTTTTCTTCATGAGTTTGTCACATCTGAATGCTTAAACAATACATTGTTTACTTCTAAATGTTTGGAGACTTTAAATAAATTGAATCATACCATATGAATTGTTCTGCAACTCGCTGTTTTCACCAAACATGGTCCCATGATTTATCAATGCTGATGTGACTAGCTGTAGCTTATTTCATCTGCTGCGTAGTACGCCATTATATGAATATACCACCATTTATTCATCCAGTCTGCTTCTCATAGACATTGGCATTATTTCCAGTTCTTTTTGTACTGACAATGCTGCTATAATACTTTTTGTTCATGTCTCCTTGTACATATGTACAAACATTTCTTAGGTTTTACACCTAACTTGGGAATTGTTGATTCAAAAGTATGCACAGCTCCCACTTCACCAGGCAATGCCATTGCTTTCCAAAGCAGCTGTAGGTATGATTCCATTGCTCTATAGTTTTAGGGGTTTTAATTTTCATCAGTCCAGAGGGTATTGTGCTTTCAATTCCCATTTTTCAGATTAGTAATAAGATTGAGTCTACGTCCCTAGTCCTTTCCTGTAAAGTGCCTGTTCTAACATGTGGCCCATTTTTAATTGGATTTTTGTCTTTTTCTTATTGACTTGTAGGAATTCTTTATAAGAGTCTGTTTTCTTTCATTTAAAAAATTTAATAGAAGATAGAAAGGCAACCATTGAGAATGGTTGAAAACAAAATGAGAGAACTGGAAGATAAAGTGAAAGAAATATCTCAAAATCCAGAGGAAAATTACAAAGAGATGGAAATCTTAAGAGGAAGGATCAGAAAGTTACATGTGAATGATAAGAGTTCCAGGAGAGGGAAAAGAGATGGAGGAGAGAAATAACAATGAGACTTCCTTTTCTGACAGTACAGTAGACCAAATACACCAACCCTCCTGCAGCAACAATTTAAAATGCTATATAAACTATTAAAAACTTTTATAAAAGTCTCTATTAACCCTTTGTCTGTCTATTGTGTGCAAACAGCTTCTCCCAGTTTACTTGTATTTTCACTTTCTTTATGATGTTTTTTCATAAACATGGTCTTAATTTTAATGTGTTCTCAGCAATTTTTCAACATTTTGAAATCCTTTCCTATCCCAAGTTCAAAAGGGTATGCTCTGGTATAGTTAATATTTTGTAGGTTTGCCTTTCACAATTAAGTCCTTAATCATCTGAAGTTTACTTTTGTGTGTAGTGTGAACTAGGCATCTATTTTTTTCTGTATAGATAACCAACTGTCCAGCACCTTTTGTTGGATAGTTTGTCCTTTCCTCAATGATCTAAAAGTACACATGTATCATATATTAGGTTTCCACATACGCATGGATATGTTTCTGGATCTCTACTCTGTCCCACTAGTCAATTTTGTCTACCTCAGACAAACACCACCCCTGAGCTTACAAACTTTAGCATTATAATGCATCGTGATACCTGGTATAAAATTGCCCACCTTGTTCTTTTGTAATCAGGATTGTATTTGCTAACCTTAGATGTTTGCATTCCCATACCTATTTTAGAATCAGCTTGTCCAGTCATGCTTACCCCACTTCCCAAAAAAGCTCTTGCGATTTTTATTGGAATTTTATGAAAGCTATTAATTAATTTGTGGTAAATCTGCATCTTTATGTCACCAAGTCTTTTTCTGAATATGATCCTCCAAATGATTTGTATAATCTAGGTAGAACTTACCTATAAATAATCAGAGCCTGGTATTTCCATTATGAGGATATTTTAAATTGATGATTCAATTTTTAATGATTTAGAACTATTTAGATTTTCTAGTTATTTCAAAGCAGTTTCAATAAGCCATACATTTGTAAGAATATGCTATATATTTAAGTAAATCATATATCAAAGTTTTAAATGTCTTTCTATAAAGTTGTTTCTAATATCCTCTATTATCTTTCTAATCTAACTGTATCTGTACTTATGGTTTTTAAATTCCTGGTATTTATTTGAGTCTTCTCTAGTTTTTCTTAATCAGTCTCATCAGAGGTTTGTCTATTTCATTACTCTTTTCAAAAAACTAATCTTTGATTTCATTGATTCTTTAATACAGTGCATCTTTGATTCCATTTATTTCTACTCATGTTTATTATTTCCTTCCTTACACTTTCTTTTAATATATTCTATTAATCTTTTCATAACTCCTTACGTTGGATGCCTAGCACATTAATTTTCAGGCTTTCTTCTTAAATGATATAAACATTTATGATTATTTAGTTCTATCTAATAGAACTAATAGAAGGTGAGGATGTTCATACATCTCAAAAACATAGAAGACTTTGGTGGGCGGAAGGCAGAACAGTGGCTGTTTTAATCCATGCCACTCTCAGCTCTGCCATATGAGATAATGAGTTGAGTGCTCCTGGGGCAAAGATACATAGCAACTCTGCCTGTTTCAACTCAGCTGGCATTCAGCAATCCATTGCCCCACAGATTCACTTTGTAGGATCTAAGAGAAGGCACTTTTCCTTGAAGTCTGGAAACTAGAGCTCTCAGTGCCAGAAAAGCTTGAAATTTTCCTAGAAGGAATACTAAATGTATTAGTGGTAGAGTACAATGGGCACTGATAGGAAGAGAGAAGCCAGGAGTCTGTTCTAGCCATGGTTCTCTGATTTACTTGGTTTCACTTGGCCATTGAGCCTCCCTACCGGCTGCCTCGGTGTAGGGAGGCTCAATATTGAAGCCTTTTCTAGCTCACATAAAGGAACATACTTTGTGAGCCTAATAAGTGCAAGAGACTGGACCTACAAAGATGAATGCAGTCTGGCTCTAACTCCTGAGCCACTCAATATTCACTGGGCCAGAGAGGCATAAATATAAATATTTAGTATGTTAAGTATTGTGGTTCCTATGGTTAGGTTTCTGAAGGGCCTCCCCAAGTTATGGCAAGTATACATTAATTCTTTATTCACACCTTCCCTCCTCTTTCCTGCACTTGCCAGTGCCCCTCACCTCTCTGACTGCTTTGGGACCCTTTGCAGATCTGTCTTCTTGCCCTTTCCAAGTTCTAGTACCCTCGCTGAGTTTTGTTTCTCTGACTACCTAGGGAGTCTCATTAAAACCCACAGTGTTCATAGTTACTTCTGGACACAAATGATGCCCATATCTAAATTTTCATCTCCTCTACCACTGCTTTTTTTTCAACCCCTCTTTAACACCTGAAATGCTGGGAGAGTTTCAAAATCAGTCTCTTAGCCTCCAGGTACAAACCATTCCAAACAGCCAACCACACTAACGTGAGTGATCTTTCTAAAGTACAAAGCTAATTATATCACTTTCTTGCTTAAATTCTTTTAGTGGCTCCTCAGAAGACATACAGCACCCTTTATCTCTGACCCCTGCCTATCTAACCAGCTCATTACCTGCCATCCCCCACTCACTGGATCCTGGAATCCAACCACTCTCAGCTACCCTATTCCCCTTATCAACTGTTTGCTCATTGGAGATTTAACTCAGTCTATTACTGAATCCTTTAACCATCACCACTTAAAGTGTTATGGCCACCTTGGTTTAATTAAACATGAATTAAAACATTCATGTTCATAAATCAAGTCCTGAGTCAAGTTATCCATCACCAATCTACTGAATGCCCAGTTCAAGGAATATCCAATACAGTGATAGCCAATTTGCCTGAAGCCAAATTGCCAAACACTAATCCATTTGCCAGTTGATCTTTTTGGTGAATTTATCAAATTTAGTTACTTACCAAACACTTTGTATAATCATTGTAACCCTCATAGTTCTATGGGTTAGTAGGAACCAAAAAGACTGCAGGGGACCCAGATTTGGGGCCTTGAGACTCTTCTCCTCTGTCTCTCAGTCTCTGCAGCCATTGTCCCTCTATCTCTCTGCCCCTCTGTTTTTCCCTCCCTGTGCTCCAGACACCCTCCGTCTTCAGAGTCCCTTGTTCTCAGGTCTTCCTCCCCTTCCCCCAACCCAGCCATGCCCTGCTGCTCTCTCTATCCTTTGTTTTCTCTCCTCTCTGCCCCTGGGTTTCCCCCTCTCTAGGATCAGCAGGCCAGGCTGCATTGTGCTGATTCTGCTCTTCAACTTACCCCCAGCAGAGGGTCCCACCAATGTTGTCCAGATCCCTCCTGTTCCAATAACAGGACAAGAGCAAAGACAAATTCAACATTTTGTTATAAGGACAAAATAAAACTGTTCAAATAAAACTTAGCAGAAACTTCAAAAAGCTGTTAAAAATTCCCACCCAAAATCAATTACCATAATCTTATGAACAGTTAAAAGAAACAAATTTTGGTTAATTGATAAAGTTGCCAAATCTATCAAAGTCATGAAATTTGCACAAGAATCTCAGTGATGCTAAAATGTTAGCAAAACAGCAAATAACTCTAAAAAGGACTTGAGGGCTTCCCTGGTGGCGCAGTGGTTGAGAATCTGCCTGCTAATGCAGGGGACACGGGTTCGAGCCCTGGTCTGGGAAGATCCCACATGCCGCGGAGCAACTACGCCCGTGAGCCACAACTACTGAGCCTGCACGTCTGGAGCCTGTGCTCCGCAACAAGAGAGGTTGCAATAGTGAGAGGCCCGTGCACCGCGATGAAGAGTGGCCCCCGCTCGCTGCCACTAGAGAAAGCCCTCGCACAGAAACGAAGACCCAACACAGCCAATAAATAAATAAATAAATAAATAAATAAATAATAATTTAAAACAAAAAAGGACTTGAAAAAAAATCATTATAAATGGAAAGGCTCCCATATGAAATGCTACATTTTTGCTATATCTATTAGAAGAATATATTCATACACATATTCAAAAAATATATATCTATGAATATATTCATAAGAATATATTTATAAAGAGACTAAACCTCCCTCAGAAACTTACTTAGCTTTTAAAAAAAAAAGCAAACAGATCTTAAAATACTGCTAAAAAGAACATATTCATAAGAAGAATATAATTGAATGTATTTTTAAAATATCATCTTAAAATATTCATAAGACAATACATTCATATCAATTTACTATACTTAAAACAATGCTCCTTAAAATAAGTCTTTGTTAAATCTGTGATTAAGTGGGCAAATTATTCAACTGGGAAAGTGATCCTTCAATAAATTGGCAAATTGGCTAATCATGGTGCATTAGCCATTCAGTAACTGAACCTTCGGCAAATCAGCCCCCAGCATATTGACTTGCTTCCTTTCTGTACTCATTACAATAAGTCTCCTTACAATGCACTGTAATGATTGGTATCTCACTCAGCTCCCTCAGGACATGCATGTCTTATTCACCTTGTACTCCCCAGAACTTGGCACAGTATGTTTCATCTTATGAAGACTTTAAAATGTTGACAAATGAATAAACAAATGAATTAATAAATGACATTTACCCTGCCTTAACATGAATAGTTTTCTTCCTGCAGGCTAAATACCAAGGGAATCTGAATTTAAATGAGTGAAGCCCAAGGAAAAATTTTTTTCTTGCACATTTTACTCTTTATATCCATGTTTGTATATGTACAGCCTCATAAATAATTTGCTTATGAACCATAGGACTACTATCAAACTTTAAGAAACTATCCAAATATGGAGTTTGAAATAAAATTGTATTGTGTTGACTATGGCTTGAGGTAAATATAAAGCTTTATAGGACAATTAAAATTTTTTATACAAAATATTTTGTTATACTTGAATTTGCCTTGTAGTTTTATTAATAACTCACATTCTTCAAAAGGATTTGGGCAGAATGCTCCCTGTATATGTAGAAAAGACTGCACATATGTACTATTTGTTATTGCCAACATGTATAAATGCTGATTTGTGTCCACCATATTGATTCATGGTTCACCATGAACCATGAAGCCACAGCTGCTCCAACAGAGCTTAAACATACTGCTTCGCCAGTATACACCAAGGGTAGATCTGCTTCAGACTTATAAATCCAAATTCCTGCTCTATACCTACGGTTGAATATCCCCCATATTCGAAACTTATTTTGTAGTCATGCCCCAGAGTCATTATTCCTCCTGAGAGCTCTACTTCAATGAACTATTCTAGCCTTCATTCCCTTATTTCTCCCCCTACCCCTTTTAAGAAGATTCCACAGAGAATAGACACAAGGAGCCAAAGAGAGATGAAGTACAAGGCTTCCTAGTATGAAGGATGATGTTTAGGCCTGAGGCCCAAAATATAGCATCATGCTCATTCCCCCGGCTTTGAAGACAACTTGGCATGGGAGGGGCACCTCACTAATCCACTTAGTCTCAGGCTATGGACACTCCCTTCCCCACCTGGGGCTTACTACCTAGAGATAGCGAGGCCAAGGCACACCAGGCCTGAACAAAGGCAAGTCCAAAAGGATGAGAAAAAAATTGTGCCACTCATAAACAGTGATCTTCAGTCTCACCCAAAATGTAGACAGGGCCTCTGACTGTCAGGCTCTGGCCTATCTCACCAATCAGATTAGTCAATCCTCACCTGAGCTCAGGACACTATGTTTGTGGGGAAGAGAATCTATAAATGAACAATCAGCCTCTCCCTTCTTAGCCAGGGCAGCAAAAACACCCCCTTTGGAACCTTGAAGAATAGCAAAATAAGGACCCCTGCTTTAACACCCTCTACTATTTCCCCAGTCGTCCAAGTTAAGTTCTTGGGCATAAATCTAAACTATATCCTTTTTCTCACTTCCATCATCATATTTCTCCATACATCCTTTTCTCTCCATCTATCCTACCTCGATCCTAGATCCAGCCCTCATCATCCTTTGCCAACACTACAGTAACAATCCCCTAATTCTTCTTTCTGATTTAAGTCTGGTTCCATCGTTAATCTAATCTCCACCCTGAAGCCAGAGTGATCATTCTGAAACTCAGTTCTGATCATGTCACCCTCTGCCACCTTCCCATTAACTACAGGATAAAGGCCAAGTTCCTTAAATGACTTACAAAAACTCTTTATAACCTACTACCTCACCAAACTCATCTGCCCCATTTCCCCGGTCCCATACTCATCCGAGTAATAATAAAATTTGTGTAGTTTCTGACAGTCAGCATGTAGTTGCAAATCCCCCTCCTTTGTTCATGTGATTCCTTCTGTCTGAAATGCCCTTGATTCCCTGTCTCATTTGGTTAACTTGAATTCAATCTTGAAGATTCTGTTTAAGGCATTTCTCCTCCAGGATGCCTTCCCTAACCTTAATCCTTGCTCCCTGTCCTGCTCCCTCAGGCTGGGAAAATTACTCCTCTTCTATACTCATGCTGTGAATGGCTCCATCATTGAATTTACTACCCTACATTGATATTTTTTTTTCATGTTGGTCTTCCTGTTGGGTAGGGGCCACATACAATAACTAGAGGTTACCAGCATTCAAAATAAGTTCGTAGACTTTAACTGAATCTTTATTCCTCCAAATTATTCATTCATTCCTTAACTTATCCATTAATTCAATTATCACTTATTGATGAATTTCATGAGTATGTCCCACCTCACTCATCCACTTTCATTTTGCTGAGTAATATCCTGATTTCCCAGATGTGTTTAGCCTGTGTGGAAACCAATCATTTTCCCTCTTCTCTACACATCCCAGAGCACGTGAAGAACATTTGTTAACCATTTCCAAATTGTGATTTGTTTTTAAATTACCCATTTGAATCATTTTTGTACCCTTCTTGTTCTAGTAACATAACTGACTGATTACACTGCATCTCTTTTATGGGTATAGACTGATGTAAGTGATGCAGTGTGACAGCCTACTACTCTGGACCTGAGACTATTGCTCCCTCCTTGCTGGCTTCCACCTGCAGGAAGTCCACATCTCAATGCAGCCATTAGAATTAAATACATTTTGATAAATAACAACAGGAAAGTAACAAAAGATGATTATTTTACAGCAGGCCTTTGAAGCCACTCAGACTCAGCCTGTCTCTTCTTGCTTCAGAAGTCTGGCTTTAACCGAATGGGCACTGATTTTTTTTTTTTTTTTTCATTCAGGTTCATAGAGAATCAAGTTTAAGAGCTTTGATACAAATCCTACATTTTCCAAAGAAAATCTCACAAAAGAATGGGGAAACTTAGAGGATGGGTGGTGGTTAGCCTGAGGAAGTCAAAAGCCTGCAAGCTGGCCAGCCAGCTAGCTAGTCCAGAGGCACTGAGCTTGGGAGCTGGAGAGTAATAAAAAAGATGGGCTCTCAGAGCTTCTGGCCATGAGGAGAATGAGTGGCCATGAGTGAGTGCTGGTGGGAAAGAGGCAGGAAGGACATGGTCATGAAAAGATGAGGAACAAAGGTCTCTATTTAGCTATGATTCTCCTACTATAAAGGGCCCACTCCTCAAGGAACGAGTAAGATTTATATAAACTACCTCATGAAGAGAACTTTTAAATAATAGTAATAGTGATAACTAATCCATTAATTTTATACTCTAATAACCAGATTAACATATAGTCTTCCTTAAAACCTTTTGGAAATATACTAAGTACATACATGTTCTCGCACTTCTATAGGGAATCAAAATATCTAACAACCAGTCCAGAATGAACCAGCACCCCAGAATGTATGCCAGCCATGAACACCAGTAAGGCCATCCTGGAGCACGAAGCTGAATAGAAGCCCTGAATATACACACAATTATACAAATAACAGGCACCTCTTTCCTCCTCTGCAAAGTTCCACACTGGATTCTAGTTCTTTTTCAAGCAACGAGAGTGACTAGTGATGAAAATTTAAAAGGAAAATCTGAAGTCTGTCTCATGTATGTTGGCTTTTTGTCTGAAGCTTAAAATAAAAATAGCATAAGAGCTTCTTTCTCCATTTTCAGCATTCTATGTGTCCTCCCCTCTGCCCCCAAGCCCTAAAAGCCAGCAACTTCCCCACTCCCACACCCGTGCAATCCAAAGCTCCCTTCTCCGTGGCTTCTTGCTTGCCTGTGTTTCCAGAATCCTTGAGCATTGCCTTCCTTCCCATATTTCTCACATATCTCTCCAACCAGCCAGCACCACCAGCAATTTCTCACTTCTTTTCTGCCTTCTCTGCCAGACCTTATTTCAAATCCAACCCTCCACTCATAAGCTTTCTACACTATTCACTGCCTTGACATTCTGTCCTTTAGAAATTCTTTGGAGAAGAACAGCAATTTGGGGATGTTCTGATGCCCATGTCATAAAGCTGTAGCTCCCCACACCATTTTTATTTTTATTTTTTGAATTTTATTTTATTTATTTTTTTATACAACGGGTTCTTATTAGTCATCAACTTTATACACATCAGTGTGTACATGTCAATCCCAATCGCCCAATTCATCACACCCCCACCACCACCCCGCCACTTTCCCCGCTTGGTGTCCATACGTTTGTTCTCTACATCTGTGTCTCAATTTCTGCCCTGCAAACCAGTTCATCTGTACCATTTTTCTAGGTTCCACATACATGCGTTAATATACGATATTTGTTTTTCTCTTTCTGACTTACTTCACTCTGACTGTATGACAGTCTCTAGATCCATCCACGTCTCAACAAATGACCCAATTTCGTTCCTTTTTATGACTGAGTAGTATTCCATTGTATATATGCACCACATCTTCTTTATCCATTCATCTGTTGAGGGGCATTTAGGTTGCTTCCATGACCTGGCTATTGTAAATAGTGCTGCAATGAACATTGCGGTGCATGTGTCGTTTTGAATTATGGTTTTCTCTGGGTATATGCCCAGCAGTGGGATTGCTGGATCATATGGTAATTCTATTTTTAGTTTTTTAAGGAACCTCCATACTGTTCTCCATAGTGGCTGTATCAATTTACATTCCCACCAACAGTGTAAGAGGATTCCCTTTTCTCCACACCCTCTCCAGCATTTGTTGTTTGTAGATTTTCTGATATGCCCATTCTAACTGGTGTGAGGTGATACCTCATTGTAGTTTTGATTTGCATTTCTCTAATAATTAGTGATGTTGAGCAGGTTTTCATGTGCTTCTTGGCAATCGGTATGTCTTCTTTGGAGAAATGTCTATTTAGGTCTTCTGCCCATTTTTGGATTGGGTTTTTTTTTTAATATTGAGCTGCATGAGCTGTTTATATATTTTGGAGATTAATCCTTTGTCCATTGATTCGTTTGCAAATATTTTCTCCCATTCTGAGCGTTGTCTTTTCATCTTGTTTATGGTTTCCTTTGCTGTGCAAAAACTTTGAAGTTTTACTAGGTCCCATTTGTTTATTTTTGTTTTTATTTCCATTACTCTAGGAGGTGGATCAAAAAAGATCTTGCTGTGATTTATGTCAAAGAGTGTTCTTCCTATGTTTTCCTCTAAGAGTTTTATAGTGTCCAGTCTTACATTTAGGTCTCTAATCCATTTTGAGTTTATTTTTGTGTATGGTGTTAGGGAGTGTTCTAATCTCATTCTTTTACATGTAGCTGTCCAGTTTTCCCAGCACCACTTATTGAAGAGACTGTCTTTTCTCCATTGTATATCCTTGCTTCCTTTGTCATAGATTAGCTGACCATAGGTGCATTCCCCACACCATTTTTAAATGGGAACGTTTATTAAATACTTCATGTCAGTCATTCTCCTGGATAATCTACTTATGTCATCTCATTTAACCGTAACGATATAGTTACACATTATTTCCACTTTGCAAGGAACTGAGAATTAGAAAGGCTGAGGAAGTTGTAGAGATCACACAGCTAGTAAGCCATGAAATCAGGTTTTGAACTAGGAGACAGTTTGACTCCAATCTGTTTTTTTCTTACCGTAGGTTGCTGCTCGAAAATTTTTTAAAATACTAATAAAACTATCCAAACTTATGGAGTCTGGCCTTGATTTGACTGACATTTTTGTAAACTCACTCAAATGTTTACAGTACAGGAAAAGAAGTCTGGGTCACCACTGGACACCTCTACATTTCTTATAAATCTCAAGTCAACAGAGCCCTAAGCAACCCTAAGCCTGAGAAAAATGTTAACCAGGATAAATTCTATCACTACCGAGGGGAAATAAGATATTAAGTTGATAGATTCCTGATATATGTTGCCATTTATTTGAATTAATGCTCCATTAGGTATTCAGAGAGTACAGAAAGATCAATGATGATCAGCTGGGGGTTGGCAAAGGAAACAAACCCAAAGCATTATTTTAAGGGCTGAGGGGATTGCTTTCTTTCTTCAGACTTAGAGAAAAGGCAAAAGTATTGACAGCTAGATATGGGCCCCAAGGAAAGAAGGGAGACTTGTCTCTGCTCAGGGTTGGGGTGTGTGCGTGCGTGTGTGTGTGTGTGTGTGAGTGTGTGTGCACGTGTGTGTTGGAAGGCAATAGTCACATGCTGGGATCCAACTGCACTCAGGCGGGTTTGGAGGACCCCTCTCGGCCTCTCTGCCTTAGGAAGGCCTGAGCAGCGACTTACTCTTTAGGGGTGTGTTGATTAACCATGGACTTCAAGTAAAACTGTATTATGTTCAACCTCAGAAACATTTACCAAAAAATCAGGGACCATGACCTCCTGGACAAAAGGAAAACTGTCACAGCACTGAAAGCAGGAGAGGACCGGGCCATTCTGCTGGGACTGGCCATGATGGTGTGCTCCATCATGATGTACTTTCTGCTGGGAATCACACTCCTGCGCTCATACATGCAGAGGTAAAGCCATTGGGTGCTTGGGACTGTCTTTTGTCTCCCTTCTCCCTCCTCCCACACAGCTTATCAATCTTGAGGTCTTCTTCCTTACCTTCTTTCCTAAAAAGAACTTTGAGCAGTGCCTGGCACATAACTATTTGTCAATAATGTTATCTAACAATAATGATAAAAATAGTTCTATGTATAAACTGCTTACTATGTGCCAGGGACTTGCCATACACTACTTTTTTAATTCCCACAACTATTCTATAAGTATGAATATACTCATAAAAATGGCAAAACTGAGGCTCAGGATAGATATAATTTGCCCAGTGTCATACAGCTTTAGTGCTCGGCAGAGCCAAGATTCAAAACCACATCCTGTTAATTCCAGCATCCCTATTCTTGCCTCTTCACACCTCTGTCCATTCTCCACCTGCATTCCTTTCCAGCACACCCCGCTCTTCCATCACCCCACACATTAGTGGTTCTCAACCGCACATTTCAACTTCCTGAGAAACTTTTAAGAATACTGACACCCAGGCCCCACCACAGTCATGCCACAGGGTCAGATTTAGTAGGTCTGGAGTGGGACCCATTCACCAGTATCTTTTAAAGTTCCCCAGGTGATTCTAATAGGTTGAAAAACGCTACTATGCACTAGCTTTTTAAATTAAAGATTTTGAACCCTTCTTATTTAAATATTTGCCCTAGGTTTACTGAATAGATAGAGAGGCAGTTGAATACTGAGTTGTCAAGCGCGTTCCCCCTGAGTAAGCCACATGACAAACCTCCACAGCATCTCTAGCTAACTGTTGTCCATAAATTGGACACTTTGAGCACAGGAAAGCCCAGCATTGCTATAACTAATGGGGCAGGTCTCAGAGTGCTTCAGCTTAAAGAAATGAGGCCCTTTCAAATGAAAAATTGAGGTTTCAATCCAAAAGAGAATCAAACCATTTTGTGGCATTCATTTCCCCACCTAAATTAATACTTTCATTTTAGAAGGAAAATCTAGCTGAAACACAGTAATCTGCTAAAATTAAGGCATCATCTTTCCCATTTGTGGCTGCTCTGCTCTGTTTCTCTGATGCCTTCAGCTGTGCTCCTTCTCAGTGAAAGCTCTGATGCCTCAGGCCCCAAGAGTTCACTGACTCCAAAACCGCTTTCAGATCCTCACATCTGCTTAGAACCATCTAAGACTTTTTTCCTCCTTGTATAAGCAAAATCTGACCACTCATGTCCCAGGAAAGTACAAATTGCCACACCAGAGGGGGTCAGTGCTAGTATCCTGGCTCTGGTATGAAACTGGACATGGAAAGGGGGCCCTGTCAACACATGTCCAGCAAAAAGAAGGGCTATTAATCTGCAAAGAAACTGTTTTCTGATCACTCTGGTAATCAGCTTATATCCAGAAGCAAAACATTGATTCTGGGTGTGTTACTTCCTAATCACAAATATTACCCTTGATCATAAAATTATAAACGTTTTAGAATGAAAAGCTGACCAATGGGCAGCTGGAGGGTTGCTTTGTTTGTTTGTTTAATCTTTCTAATTGAGAGGTCCCAGGGCACTGATAAGAACCCATTAATCTGCATATAACAACAGCCTCTTTTCCACTGTTTGTGGGGAAGAAGGGCAGCACCATGGAATGAGCCCGGGCAGTAGAGAAATAGAGGATTGGATGGAATCACAATTTCCATCACTTACTAGCTGTGTGTCCTAGCATGTATTTGATTTCTCTGACTGTCAATTCACTCAGCTTTAAAAGGAATTAATACCTAACCTATAGGGTTATTGGGAGAACAAAGAAGACAATGTATGTAAAGCACCAGTTAGGGTGAAGGGGGATGCAATAAGTGATTGCTCTTGGTATAATCAAAAGGTGGAGTTCTCTTTTCTCCCTTATTAGAAAGACCTTAAAGAAATATATTACTGTCCTTTCATCTGTCACATTGGACCTCAAGCCCCTCCACCCTTTCACCATCTCTCCTCCCCTTCTCCCTTACCCCTTCTCTGCCTACAAACTGGGCAGACATTGCGAGGTGAGGACCAAGGCATGGCAGGAAGCAGCTTAAAATGCAGAAATGCAGGGTGAGTACAGGTTGTGATGTAAAAAGATGCTGCCTTATGCTTACCAGTGAATTTGATAAGGAAAAATATCTAACTTAAATCAAGCATTGGAAAAGATGATACTATATCTGATGGAAATCATTGGCAAAGTTCTCAGATGCCAGGCAAAGTTTGTGTTTATATTATAGTTAGCCTAAAGCTGCCCTATTTAAAAACATACACATTAACAAATAGGTTGTATTATAGATGTGGAAGATTCTTCAGGTCAAGGAGCTGACAAATGTTCCCCTCTGATTACACCTTCTTTGCCCTTGGCATTTGGGCCTGTGCTTATTCTCCTCCTCTCTGTGTAGTGTGTGGACCGAGGAGGCTCAGTGCACCTTGCTGAATGCATCCATCACGGAAACATTTAACTGCTCCTTCAGCTGTGGTCCGGACTGCTGGAAACTCTCTCAGTACCCCTGTCTCCAGGTGTACGTTAACCTGACTTCTTCTGGAGAGAAGCTCCTTCTCTACCACACGGAAGAGACAATGAAAATCAATCAGAAGGTAGGAGCTGGACGCACACTGCATCTCGTTCATCCCCACACAGCTCCGCACCGTTCCATCTCTCTCTCTCAAGTTCCCCTGCGCCAGCACTTCAAAGGAAAATGCCACTAGGAAGCAGGCCCTTCCTCATCCAGTCACAGAACTCACTACACTACTTGACTCTCTTACTTGGGAAACATTTATTTTCTGTGCAAGTGGTGGTCAGATCATCCCCCATTTTGTAACAGTGAAGATTTAGCCTTTACTTTCGTTTAGAAGGGTAAACATTATATCCTTATTGATACACAAATAGACTTAGTCTTTCAAAGCAAATGTGCAGTTTAGTCAGAGTTGTACAAGCCAGAAAAACAAGATATTTGTCATATACCTGGGAACCACGGGGTAAAACTATATTTTGCTTTTCCACGGTCATTGTCACTTCATTCCGTGGTCTTGGAGATGTAACTTAAGCTCTCTGAGCCTCAGTATCCTTTTCTCTAAAAATTTAATAACAATGACCATCTTGCAAGGTCATTCACTGTGAGGATTAGAACAGAGTATGGAGAGTGCTGAGCAGAGCACAGGTGAGACCTTCTACCCATGGTCACAGTATGTGTGCCTGTGCATATTTCTTCACATGTGTTATGTTCATAGAGGCTGAATTTTCCAGCACTAACATATTCAAGTCCACGTGGTGGATGCTCAATATGTATTGTATTAAAGCTGCACATAAAATTTGCATTTAAAAGGTCTGGGATGACTAGTAAAGTGTCAGTAGAACCAACCTGCCATTATCAATTTTAAGTTAAATACATTGTGTTTTGGATTTATGGTAGCAATTTAGATGGCCAGAGTACTTTCATATGCCAAGACAACCTGATACCATTCTCCAACAGGACAATTGGCTCTCGTCACCAGGATACAATTCTCACAACTCTAGCCTTTCTTGTAAAAACTTTTCATTACAATTATCAGCACTTAAATGATACAGATTATATGTATTGAAAAAAATGCAGTAGCTGCAAAGCTTGACACTAGAACATAGGATTCGTTTTGTGATATATTAACAAAAAGTAAGTAAACCCACCTTGCATTTTGGTTACAGTAACTTAAAAGAATTCTTGCAAATATCTCTGAGGACATGATGTCTGCTCTGATTTCCTTTTGTTTGTGGTACCCACAAACAATACCAGTCCTAATCCTATTCTACAAATATACATAGCTTAGTTCTCCCACAAAGTATACGTTTTTCAAGATCCCTGAAGTCAAGTTTCTAAATCAAAACTGACCTGTAATGATGAATGTCTGTAAAACTCTCAAATCTCCAAGGAATTGGAAATTGGCCAAAATTGAATAGGCATCAAAAAGTGGGACATATTTCCATTTTCTCGTTTTGACATTTTATCACTACAGTATGAATGCAGTATGAATGAATGCAGTATGTAAGCTATAAACCCTATGAATGCAGTATGTAAGCTATAAATTGGGAGTGAACCTACCATGGAAAATCTCAGTTAAAATTTTAGGACCAGTATTCTGTCTGCTGTCAGTATGATACTAGGTCATTGTTTGGTTTATTTACCTTGTTTTTAACTGTAAAACATGCAAGAAATGAAAAAGTACAGCTCAAGCACTTGTTATAGAGATTCCCCCACATAACCACCATGAAAGCAAAGAAATAAAACATACCCTGCACTGCAGGAAATCAGAACCTTGCAGTTCTGGTGACTAATGTTATTAAGTACATTTTCATTTATTTATTGGCATTTTGAATATCCTTTTTTTTTTATAATGTCTGTTCAAGTCCCTTGTTTTCTATTGAATTGATTCTATTGGATGGTTTCTTCTTAGTATTCATTGTAGGAATTCTTTAAATCTAGATATGAACCTTCCTCGATTGTTGTGTTACAAATACCTTCTCCTGAAATGAAAGGTGGCCTTTTCACTCTCTTAATGATGTATTTGAATGAAAGAAGTCTCTAATTCCAGTGCAACCAAACCTTGTCAATATTTTTCTCTTTTCTCTTTTTTTTTTTCCTTTCTTTCTCTTCTTCTTCCTTTCTTTCTTTTCTTTTCTTTTCTTTCTTTTTTTCAAACGTTTGGTTGCCCTGCTGTCTGTTTAAAAAGTCTTCACCTACCCTGAGATCATGAAGTCATTCTCCCAAATTATCTTCTAGAAATGTTATTGTTTCTCCTTTCACATTTAGAGTACAATCTGCCTGGAATTGATTTTTATGCAGGAGTCAAGTTTCTAGATTTCTTTTTTATTCATATGGACAATCATTTGTCCAAGTCCATTTATGAAAATGCCACCCTTTCTTCACTGGATTATTTTTATGATCCCATTTCCCCCTCTATTTTCTTGGAAGTTATGTGTTCTGTCACTATTCTTTTAGTGTTTAACTAGTGATTACACCTTGCAATCTTGACTAATCAAGAATATTAAAACATTTTAACTCCATTTATTCTCTTCTCAAGTTATATATTATCATCATTTTTATTCGATATATACTTTAAGCCCATGAAGATATTATTATTGTTTTTGTATACAGTAGCTATTTTAGATGTGTCCACATCATTTTCCATTTTCTTATTCTTCATTCCTTCCTTTATCCTTGGTCCAGGATCACTTTTTCCTACTTCCTGAAGAACACTCTTTAATTATTCAGTGCAATATCTGCTCTAAAGAAATCTCTAAGCATTCATTTGTCTGAAAATATTTTCTTTTCATTTTCATTCTCAAAGTATATATTCACTGAGTATATAATTCTAAGTTGGCTGTTATTTTATTTCTGTACATTGAAAGCATTCCATTTTCTTCTGGTGAGCATTGCTACTATTTGGAAATCAGCTCTCAGTCTAATTGCTACTTCTTTGAAGGTAATTTTGGTCTACTTTAAAGATTATTTTCTTTGGTTTTCTACAGTTGAACTACTATATGCCAAAGTAAACATTTATTTCTATTTAGCCTGCTTAGTGTTCCCAGGGCCTCTCTCCCTCTTCCTTGATGTTCTTTGTCAGTTTTAGAAGGTTCTCAGTCATTATCTCATCAAATATTATCTCTGCTCTCATTCTTTCCCTCTTCTCCTTTTTGAACTCCTACGAACTATATGGTAGGTATCTCATTGTATCCCCTGTGTGTCTTCCTGTCTCTTTTGTATTCAATATTTTCCCTCCTTTTGTCTCTCTGTGCTTCATTCTAGGTATTGACCTACCTTCTGATTCACAGTTCTTTCCTCAGCTCTGACAAATCTGTTAAACCCATCCATTGAGTTCTTAATTTCTCTTATTGTATTTTTCATTTCTAGAATATCCATTTGGATCTTACTTATAATTTCTAGTTTTCTGCAGTATTCTAATTCTTCTCTTTTAAATTCTTCAACATAAAAGTAAAATTGTAGTTATTTTAAAGTTTATTTTGATGACTACAATATCTGAAGCCCCTATGTGCCTGTTCTATTTTTTTTTTCTTAATTGTTTTCATGTTGCATTGTAATGTCTGGTTATTTTTTATTAGTTGTCAAACATCATATCTGCAAAATTATTTATAAAAACAATTTTAAGCCTAGGTTGATGTCATGATGTCATCATTTCCAAAAATTATTTCCATTTGCTTCTGCAAGGCCCCTAGGTGTCATTCATGATCACCTTATTCTGACTACATAAATTGAGATATTCAAGTTTGAACTTAAGTCCCTTTGAGGACCTATCTTCTTCAGGTTGACCATTACTCCTAGGATGCAGCCCTTAACAGTCCCAGCCCAAAGGAAATAGGGGGTCATCAGGGCCCCCACTTGATAGGTTGTTAATGATAATTCCTGCCCCTAGCTCTGCAAGGCTGTCGAAAATTCCATCCAACCTTCTAGGATCTCAGCCCCCTTCTAGAATCAACAGACACTTCCAGGGGAAAGAAAACACTAAACAGCAGGATCACCTTCCTGGCCCAGTAGTTCTTCACTCGCTGGTTAGCTGTCCTCTGCCTTTAATCAGAAGTAATACGTGGAAAATACAGTTATCGCCATGTCAAAAGGTCACTAAACCATGATCTTAATGTAGCATGAGAAATATACAGGATATTCCTGGGGAGAAAAATTAAAATATTCTCTATCTTGACCTCTCCTTCTTGTTACTATTCCCCAAGCTCACCAAAAATAGTAGTCTTCCCCATAGTTACCAATGAATGGGCATGGTTTTACTGAGATACATAAGGCACTACTGACAATGTTTGATTTGGGACAACAGGAGGCAAAGGTATATCAGTCAAGCTGTCTGCTTCTTTGTAGAAAGATATCCAAAAGGATTTTATTTTTAAATTTTCACACTCTCTCATATATTCTTTTTCTTTGGCTTTTAAACTCAGTGACCAACCTCTTGTCCATATTACAACTGAAGCTGCTTCAGCTGATAAGCTGGCATGCTCTTGCAGAGCAACTGGCTGACTAACAGTCTCTAGGAGCTGCAAGCAGGCTCAAGGGCCCCTGCCTCTTCTGGCTACAAGGCTGTCACAGGAATCATAAACTGTGGCTGAGTATTAATTCACTATGGTTGTTAAATTTCTCAATGCTGATCTCCTTTGAGAGTTTAAAACCTTGTTTACCCACCAGGGATTCCCAAAACACGCCCATCTGATTTAAGAGAGCATTAAAAATGAATCTTTGTGCAAAACCAGAAAGTATATCCATTTTTGGTATGTAGTATACTACCATATATGTGGTATTTTATATATCGCTGTCATGAGGAAGACAGCTATTTTGGATGGAGGGTAAATTCTATAAATTAACCAATTATTTATAACTCCAGACTCAGCATCACCCCTCATTTTGTCACCATTCTGAAGCCTTCTGAGTTCTGCACATCCAGAGAGTATACATATCTGGACTAGAATTTCTCAGCCTCGAGGCTATTAACATTTGGGGTGGAATATTCCTTTGTTGTCTGTGAGGGTAGGGTGGAGACTTGTTCTGTTCATTGTAGGATCTTTAGCAGCATCCCTGGCCTTTACCCACTAGATGACTAGCATCATCTTCCCTCCAAGTGTGACAACTAAAAATGTCTCCAGATAGTGGCAAAACCACTGCTCCAGATTCTATTTAGCTTTTAGCTTGAATGCTGGGAGATTCTATAATTTTAATCAAAGCTTGTAAACACTGAGTTCCTTTGCACAGCATTTGGTAGGGTAAGGATAAAAGGGAAGAAAATAAAGTGAAGTTGAGAATCTAAATGGGAAAGAAAGAGGGGCCCACATTTATTAAGTATCTACTATATACTATATGCCCAGCACTATGCCAAGAACTTTATAAAAATCATCTCATTTAATCCTGACTAAAACCCTACTCCTAAAGTAGTAATAGCCAAATTTTATCAAGAGCTTAAAATGTGCCAGGCACTGTATAATACTAAATATTTTACATGAACTCATTTGTTTAATTACAGCATCAATCTCACATATTAGGTACCACTGTTATCTCCACTTCACAATAATGAAGCTAAGCTCAGAAAATGAAATAATTTTCCCAAAGTCACACATTCACTAATTAGGTCTGAATTAAAATCTAAGTCTCTTTACCTAAACATGCTCTCTCTTAAAAAGCAAAACATTAGCGTATCCTCTTGAGAGAGTAAAGATAAGAGCTTTAAAAAACTCTAAATTCTAAGAAATATTTTCCTTCTGATGGTATATTTTAGTGAATAGGTGAGAATCCATGCCATTTCATCATACTCCAAGAGGTGATTAGGATCAAGTAAAAGGCCATGAACTATCTGTGATCCACAGGAGCAGTCAAGGTTGTATATTCAACACCAGTTTACACAGAATGGATATTAGATAGAAGTGCACCCTGAAAAGATGGGAAAAAACATGCCCAGAAATTTGACATATGACATCCCCATAATCAGCACCTTAAATTTAGGGATATTTAAATTAGAAATTTCCTGAAACTGCCTATGGACCATAGATTCAGAAATGCTTCTGTGATTGACAAAGTTTAGTCACTGCTCACCAAAACTCAATTATGGCACAGTTAAGGGCATCTTTGTGCAGAAATGAAGGGAAGAATGTGTCCCAAAACAGCTTGCACTGAGCATCAAGAAGAAAAGCATGGAAAATGAACCTACTCCTTTCCATTGCTGAGAAAGAGGATCATGGTGAAGGGCAAGGTCAAATTAGATATCTAACTTACTCAAGGGCTAACTGGATACATCGTGGACCTGAGGGCTCCATGGCTTAAGCTATTGTGGGTATTGACTAATCCTGTAGCCCCACATGGCTTCTATTTCATTAGTGGATTTCCTAGGTCTTTCAAGCTTCTCCTCTACTCCACATCAAGCAGTAATGCCACAATAAATGTGAAAGCTCTGGGAAACACAGAAAAGGAAAACCTCTCTGGAGGAATCTGTGTCTCGATACTGCAGGAAACTATGGTACATAGCAGAGTGTGAATACTGTTTTCGTCTCCTCTACCAAACATTTCAAACAGTCCCACTTGCCAAAATCAAGCAGATATTAGAAGTGCAAACTAAAATAGTCTAAATTTTGTGGGATTCGCTTTTCTAAAAGTGATGGTAAGGAGCAGGAAGTCTCAAACAAGAATGAAAATACCATCCCAGTTTACTCTCTCACCTCCTCTGTCCATCACTAATGTTCAAAGAACTCAAAAGTTTAGAGTACTCCAAGACTGCCAGCTGGGGATCTCTACATCCTTTGAATGTAGGGATTATGTCTCCTTCTCCAGCACAGAACACAAAGCCTGGCACGTCATACATGCTTAATAAACATGTACACAATACTCATTGTTTGCGGACACTGAAGAAGTCCCATCTGACTTTGGAACCAAGATATTTATGCTTCAATGAGCAGTGTTTTTGTTTTTATCTCGTAGGCATTGTGGACTAGGATGCCCTGGATACCACAGAGTTCTGACAAATTTGTGGCCCACCTCTGTGAAGTGTAGAGCCTTTACTAAGAGCCTTTCCAGCCTCATTGCTGGTCCCATTTCATCACTCCCACCACCCTTGTCCTGTTTCTCTCTAATGATCTGTTTTAAATTGTTTATGTTTTTCATGCCTATACCCAGCATGCAACTTGGTACTTTAGAGACACTCAAAACATATTGATTAGATTTCACCAAACTTAACCCCTCTCTGAAATAAGACACTGCCCTTTTAATAAAAGAACAAATGAAGAACAAACCCTTCCCCTGAGGTGATCCTGAGAATTAATAGTTCCCTTCCTACCATCATAAGGAAAAGGAGGCTGACCAGTGAGGTTATCCAGCCAAATATACCCCTCCTACTGCCCCCACTCCTCCCCACAGCTTTTATTTTTAGGGTGAAGGCCTGTCACTTTTTGCTTCACACATGCCTAGTGAAGCATGGTTAAGCAAAAGCCCAACAGGTACTTTCTCAAAACGTCTGTCCATCACGAGAATGAAAATAACTCTACTGATGTGAAAGATTCTGGAAGAGAGGCTAAGAAAACTTTCAGTTGCTTTCCAAAGAACTGGAGAGAAGATGCAATTGCTAGATCTTTGTGGTAAGGGAAAGGACAGTCAGGAGAAGGTGACAGGATGCAGCTTTTCTCAGCTGGGGAGACGAAGGGTCACATTGTGGGGCCATCTCTGTATTTTCAATACTAAAGAGAATTTAAGGGAGTTGGGAAAGCACAAAGGTTTATTAACAAAATTCAGGATTAAAAAGAGAGATGTGAGGGCTTCCCTGGTGGCACAGTGGTTGGGAGTCAGCCTGCCAATGCAGGGGACACGGGTTTGAGCCCTGGTCTGGGAAGATCCCACATGCCGCGGAGCAACTAAGCCCGTGCGCCACAACTGCTGAGCCTGCGCTCTGGAGCCCGTGAGCCACAGCTACTGAAGCCCGCGTGCCTAGAGCCCATGCTCCTCAACAAGAGAAGCCACCGCAGTGAGAAGCCTGCGCACCACAATGAAGAGTAGCCCCCGCTCTTTGCAACTAGAGGAAGCCCACTTGCAGCAACGAAGACCCAGTGCAGCCAAAAATTAATTAATTAATTAAAAATAAAAAATTAAAATTAAAAAAAGAAAGAGAAGAGAGATGAGGGTCTAAATCTTCCCCTGAATGGCTGCCTCAGAGTTTTGCTAGGTTTCTATATCCATATGTTAGGCACAAAAGAAAGAAGGACCTATAGCCATGGTAATATAAATATATATAAACAAATTTTGAGTGGCATTTAAGTGTCTTGTGTATATAAAATTATTATTCATATGTTCCTTTTGTTAAATATCATGCAGTCTAAAAGTTAAATCTTTCCTAGCCCATACCTCCTACCAAGAAAAGAATGATCTAAAAACACAAGGATTTTTACCTTTTCAATCTACATTTCATTTTTCCAACTAAGTGTTGATCACTTACTAAAGTTTTCATTTGTTGAAATGCACTCTCCAAACATGTGATAAAATCATAAGATCACTAAATCTTTACCCCAAATTCATACCAGCCTCAGAAACATACACATGGCTATAGTTTGAAAGAAAAACTTAGAATCCTAATGTAGGATTCAGCATAATGTCAAATCTCTTTGGACACAAAAACAAGGAACACGTGACAAGAGCCATCAAATAGGACTGTTCCTGTGAAAACCACATAACTAGTAATTTTACCCTCCTTAAAGTTTTCGCAGTTTAGTATGTGGCACTTGTTTAAAGACTTTAGATCGTATGGACAAACGTGATAGTCCAATAAAAAATATGCTAAAGAAAATTTATTGATGCTTTATGCATATTCATAATTTAATCTTCACACACCCTGCCAGGAAGGCTCTATTAACCCTACTATATAAAAAAGTTGATTCTGAGAAGCCAAGTAACTTGCTTATAGAAACACAGTAACCAGACCTCTTGAAGACATGTCAGGGGCTTGTGATACTACCTTATATATTCATTAGCACAAAAGAAGGACCCATCAATAATAAAAGTAAATGAATGATTGACATATTATGATAGAATTTTCAAGGCTAATAATAGTCTAGTGGGAGCCAGTTTATGTGTGTTGAAAGGTTGTGGGTGGCAAGGTTAGAAAAAGCTAAAAACACAAGGGCAGAGAAATCTTTTCTCTACCAGTAACGTGGAGTTGCATTTCTAAGTGCCTGGCCCTGAGCACCCACACCCGATCATGTATGGCACACACCTCATCTGGCCAGTCCAAACGTGTGCATTTGAGACCCTGATGACCAGAAGCTTTAATAAAGCAGCTCCCGTATTACAACCTTGCTAGATGGTCTCAAAAGTAATGTATATCGCATTGTATTTGGAAGAATCTTATATAGTGACAAAATTATTGTCACTGGCTGATAAATGTTTCTCCAAAAAAAATTTAAAAGCCAAATCAATTCACAAGAGCATAAGAAAAGAAAAAACTCCATTTTTAATGGAATTCCATTTTTATTGAGACCATTTCAATAACTTAGTACTGTTAGCCACTAAAACTACTACTATAAACTTTCTTGGCACCAAAATATAAAGAACCCTGATGCATTCATACGCTAAATTGGCTCTTTTTTAATACAACCACAAATGACTTATCTTTAAATTTTTTTAATGTTTTTTGAATCAAAGCATTAAAAAAAATTATAGACATGATCTGAGCAGTGCTGAAGAAGGAAAAATATAAAGGTATCCCCTTACTGCTTTAAACTCTTTCAATCCAGCATCCAACCAGTAGAAAATGTATCATGGCAGTCATAGACCAATTTTCATACTAAGTTATAACTCACTGAGAAATTCTGCTTTCTTGGAGATACTTTCAGACCCTTAATGTTGTGCTAGTACCAGCTCTCGGCACTAACCACATTTATGAGTGTACTCACATTTATTCTTAGCTGATTAAATATGAGGGTGTCAACCAGCCCTTGTATGAGAATATTAAGCCTTGTTTATGATAAATGTCAGCATGCTCATCCTCCATTCTTAACTAACTGAAGGATCTTCCTGCTGTTTATAAACAAATAATCCAGTGATTACAGCACAGTGAAAAAAAGCAAGTGCCAGTATACCCACTAATAAAGTCAGGGGAAAGAGTCATTCAAACATACTCCATTAGCAAAACTCATTCCATTTCTTTTATATTTTCTTCCTGTGAAATATACAAATCTAAATTGGTTCTGGAATTCCAGGGACTACCCCTAAGCTCCCATCAGTATAGCTCAAAGTTCACCAACAGCCCACCTCATCTGTATCTCTACATACAGTTGCGTGAGTTGTGTACTGTACAATCCTAGGGGTACCAGTGACATTGTAAAACTCATAGATGTCAATATTTAAATCACAACTTATAAACTGGTAATAGCAGTAAAATATGTGGGGGTTTTTTCATAAAATCAGTGTATTATGACAATTTTTCAACAGAGAATAATACTGTTTCGATGAGGGGGCATAGTTCTCTAATTCACATTAAAACACGAGATTAGCAGTGATCTTGTCACAAACCATTTTAATTCAGGTAAATCAATTAACCATTTGATAATGTGTATAACAAAGGATAGGAATTTTTTTCCTATTGGGAGGCACCTTACCATAAAGAGGGCAAAGACTTAACCAAGGGCCCACACATCTCCCAGAGAAGTGACTTAAATCACTTTCTTCCTAACTTGTTAAAAAGTTAAATGCATTGTTATATCAGTTTTGTCACTGTTCATATACAGACCAAGGAAGAGGTTCACAGAGATTTCATCTCCTCAAAGACTGCTCTATAAATTAGGAAAATATATGCAAAGACATATCCAATAAGTAATAAAAAGAAAAACTACAAAGTTCTTTAATTCCATCTCTATCCAGAGAAGAGGGAGGGAGAAGAGAAGGAGAAAGGAGAACAGGAAGAGGGAATAGAGGGGAAAATATCATAGAGAGGTGAGGGCTGGCGGGCAGGGCAGGGCAGGGAAGGAAAAGAGAGATACAAAGAAAGAAATCAGAGGATGTAAGTGTGTAGGAAAAAAAAGGAGAGGCATATAGAAGAGACATAGCAAGAAAGATAGCAGGTGAAAAAATCAAAGAAAAGTTATTGTAAATTCTCAGATGAGTGCTGGTTTAAGAGTAAACTGAATTGATTCTGCTTTATGTTTCCTTGCTTTATGGAAAAAGTTACCTTGTCAACACTAACTGGGCATGAACCATTTATCACAGCTCTTTATTCAATATCCCTACACTTTCTGAGATTCTTTTTTAGCAGCTCACCAGGGGTATAGCTGTCTTCTTGACTAGTAGCAAGGTGACCAAGGTGATTTGGCTGAAAAAAATGAAGCCAAGCTGAAAAGATAAGAGTAAGAGTTCCCTGAGATAACTGGCAGCTTTTGATATTACATAAACAGCTGTGGACAGATACAAGACAGAAAGGTTGACACTCTGATTCCACGGAAAAGTATGTTCAGTGGAGAATAATGAACACTCACCATGCTTAGCTGTGGGAAAAGGAATCCACTGGAGTTATCCAATTGTTTTTTGGAGTCACCTAATTTTAATCAATATTTAACCTATATGAGTGAGCTATCAAAGTACATCTTGGTTGGACACCTAAAAACATTGTTTTAATCAGTGTGTGAGTTCTTAGGGTTTCTAGAGGCACTAGTTTGAATATGAAAAGAAAAACCATCATGGTTATTTCACAGATTATTAAGTTGGCCTCAATACTCCTCCTAGTACCACACACACACACATACACACACACACAGAGTATCTTCTGGTGACAGTTTATCTCATTTTCCACAGTGCTCCTATATACCTAAGTGTGGAAAAAATTTTGAAGAATCCATGTCCCTGGTGAATGTTGTCATGGAAAACTTCAGAAAGTACCAACACTTCTCCTGCTATTCTGACCCGGAAGGAAACCAGAAGAGTGTCATCCTAACCAAACTCTACAGTTCCAACGTGCTGTTCCATTCACTCTTTTGGCCAACGTGTATGATGGCTGGGGGCGTGGCTATCGTTGCCATGGTGAAACTCACACAGTACCTCTCCCTGCTCTGTGAGAGGATTCAACAGATCAATAGATAAAAGCAAAGTGGATGAGATCATTTTCTTTAAAGCTCAAATACTGTTTTCTTTCATTCTTCACCAAAGAACCTTAAGTTTGTAATGTGCAGTCTGTTATGAGTTCCTTAATATATTCTTATACGTAGAGCAATAACGCAAAAGCTGTTCTATATGCAAACATGATGTCTTTATTATTCAGGAGAAGAAATAACTGTTTTTTGTTGGTTGGGTTTTATTCATAATCTTGGTTCAATGCTGGAACTAGTACTTCCTTCTCTCCTTCCGCCAAAATTGGGCTCAGTTATTCATTTGCCAAGCTTCGTGGAGGAATATAGACAATATCAATGTGATAAGGTCTGTGCTCAGAGTTGTCAGATCTCTTGAAGATATTTCTGCAATATTTTTCATCATTCATTGTTTACTAAAGCTACAGCCAAAAATATTTTTTTTCCTTACTCTAAACTGAGCCCTGTAGCAAGTGAAGGTACCAGATTTCCTTTAGGACTTTATGCATTTTCCTTGTATTTCTACCATATCACTGTAGAGAAGGGGGGAAACCCAGCCAGCTATTTTTCTTTTATTACTTTATACTCATAACTTTAGATTTTTTAACTGATTTCCAAAAAATAAGCTGTTTTCCTTAACCAATTCTATAATCTCTTCCTGTGCTTTAAATAGAAAGTGAACAGAGCCCTTTTCCATGTAAGACCCTGCTACTGTGTGAGGAGATAACATTTACAAGGAGTTTCATTACCTGTGAACTGACAATGTTGAATAGATGCTCCGTTACAATCTGGGAAAGTCTATGTTACTAAGATATTTGTGTTAAAATCTTTATTCCATTTCAATTGAACTGTTAGATGGTAAAATTAAGATCCTACTTGCTGGTCAAGACTGGTGGACTGACTTCAATGGGTAAATTTATCATGGCAAATTAACATGTTGGAATATTGCTTTTGGGAATTTATGTTTAAATTAATGAGTATGTAGTCTCTCTTTCTGACAAGTATTCCCCGATGGGATTTTAGAGCTATATGCACAGAATATTTGTCTCCTCTACATGTTTTACTTTTCTATTTACAGTTACCTTTTTTGTTGTTAGATTTTATACACACTTTTTTTTCCTGACACACACTTGAACTGAATAACAGATTTAAAGGAAGCCTTTGTTCACACTGACATTCACTTCTTGTGTTTGGGGTGGGGGCAGGGGTGGGGGAATGAGGAATTGGTTTTAAACAAAAACATTCTGTCTTTTATTTAACATCAATATCAGAAGAAGAAGACAAACATCTATCTTTCTCATCTAGTTAAGTACCCTTTAATAATGTAGTATCAAGGTTTTCTAGGTATTGCAGAATTTTACAAATCATATTTGTGGAATGAATGGTGAAACTAATCTGATGTAGTAGAAAGTATTCTGCAATATTGTAATACATAGTTTGACTTTTCATAAACAAATAAATCCATAGGGTATAATCAGGACTTCAAATGTGTAATTAAAACTTTAAAAAAAATCCATTATATCAGCAAGATTTGAATACCTCTTGCATTCTAAGCCGGCAAGCCCATGGCAGGCCAAAAACCTATGATTCACTATTTTTAAGCTTACTTAAAGAGATTATAAAGAAAGTTCCCTTTTTAACACCCAAACACATACACACAATATTATGAATACTTGGAAAATATGATGGAAAACTCAATTCTTACTCCACCTTAAAAACATAATTCTGAAGATGACAGAGAAATCTTTGTGACTACAGAGCTAAAAATTTACAACCTTTAATGTTCCTTGGGCTTCCTTCAAGTGATCCAAGGGTGAAACACATGCAAGTATTATTATACGAGTTACTTTTTATTTTCCTCTGGATTTTTAATTAAAGATTCCCAACTGATATATCAGATAAGATTGTAGAAATCTCAAAATAATGACACCAAAAAGAAGTTAATTAGTGCCTTCTTGAATTCCAATAAAGCAACAGCCCCTTAAAGTAATTTAAATGTATATGCAATTAAATACTCATTATTAAAGGAGAAAGAACTGGGGCTAGTAATGTTTTAAATGCTTTGCATGTGTTAACTAACTTAATCTTTATAACAATCCTATTAGAGGGAGCACTACTATTATCCTATCCTACAGATGAGAATGTTGAAGCTCAGAGATTTTAAGTAGCTCCCCCAAGGTTACACAGACACTAAGATGACAGAGAGCTGAGAAAGTACCCAGCTTGTGCTTTCCCATTGTGGTAACCATTTACAGGGCTTTGGGGTCTTTCAGATAACTCTAATGAGGTCTGGAAGGGAAGCAGGACTGAGCAGACAATTTTTAAGCTGAATCTGTTCCACCCTTTCACATTTGCAGGAACCATAAGGAATAATACAAAGTATACCACTGACTTCTCTCTTAAGAATGAATTTGTAATCTACTGGAAGGGTTGAGATAATACATACGAAAAAATAGAGAACAGCTAGGTCTTTAATCCACATCAATGCGGATAATATCTACAGAGGGTTGGTATGAGGCTTAACTGGGAGGTATTAAGTAAAATGCCTAGCACTGTATATAGCATATAATAGATGCCTACCAAGTGGCAATTATTACTATTAATAGTAAAATGTATAAGTCATATTAATAGTATTAGTATAACCACTAGTAGTATATGGTCTTTTGGAGCTAGAATAGCTTAAAACATCATTTTGCCCAAAATTCACACCAATGCATAAATCCCTTCTAATCCTTAGCAGGGACCATCTAGCCATAGGGACAGTTACTACTTGAATCCTACCAGAAGTGAGACAGGTTACCAGTTAATAAAACAATGCTAAAAATTTTCCTGATAACAATTTGAAATCTGCCTCCCTATATCTACTCACTAAATCCACACAAAACCAGATCAATACTCTTGTCACTAACTTATTCTACTAGTGTTATTTTATTTAAAAATGGAGGGAGGGTAGGGAAAGAGCAACTTCCATTTGTTTAGAATATAAGACCATAGAAAATAACTCATTCAGCCAGAATTATGACATAAATGAAAATTTATAAAGGTAGCATAAATGACATCAACTTTAAAAGGTTAATAATATAATCGTTAGAACCTAAACATTCATGAATGAATTAAATTGATAAGTTAGCTAAACCTTTTAATGCCCATGTGAATTTTATTCTTGCACCACCTCTCAAGTATGATTTGGCCTTCTGGAAAGTAACACTATCTGAAATTTTACATTATGTCCTTATTCAACTTTATGACAACAAACTAAGTTGTCTGACTAAGTAACCAGATTACTTAGGAGCATAGATGTTTTCCTAACAAAATGTTGCTACAATTGTGCCATGGGTTCGTCTTGGCTAAGGTACCATTCTCCAGTGCAATGCCAAGGAACTGGAAGGAAATGTCATTCTGTGCATTCTTGTAGTGATTTTATGAGCAAATGTTTCATTTAGGTAGGAAGAGAAGTTGTTCTCTCAAACAATATAATCACTTAATTAGGGCTTCCAGACCTGTCCTTCAGCCAAGTTCTTCTAAAACAAATTTAATCCCCAAGCCCTTGCAAACTGTAATATGACTTGTTACCAACATAGTATGAGATCAGGCTATGGAGAAAGCTTCAAGGTTCTCTCCCCAATCCCACTATCTATTAGCACAATTAGCAGTACCAGAAGTTTTCGTAGGTAGAAGTCACAATATCTCTTCATAAAAATCTCTCCTCCCCCTCCTTGGTGTCTCTCTCTCTCTCTCCACCCCTCTTTCTCTTAGCTCTATTTCTTCTCTTGTTTAAACTCCATACACCAGCAAAGATGATCCCCAGCCATTACATGTTCACGAAATCCCTTGTGTCTATAATCAAAACAGGAGAAAAACCCAGCATTCATATCAGTCCTCAAAAATGCCAGTTCTCTTTGTATCACTTGTACACTACTGGGCCCATCCCCGTAATGACGGAGAGCAGGGCACATTATCTGCAGGCCCACCAGGTGGGGGTCAAATAATTCCCCAGATGTAAACACATGTGTGTGAAATAAGAGAGGAAGGGGTGCTGGGCAAGCAAAAACAACAGATGCCCACTATAGGCAACTTGGACAAACTCATACCAGATTCTTCTGCCAACACAGCTTTGGGTTGGAGAAAAAGTGCCACATATATGGGAAGGAAAAACTAGTGTTACTGAGAGAGTAAAGGAGCAAAAAGAAATGGCACTCAAATTTTACCTTGCAATTTTTCTATGAATCCTCTAGTCATCTCATAAAATTTTTTAAATTCTGGTTTTCACTCAATGAGAGATGCAGGAATATTTTGGTTTCAGTCAGAGAGGTTCCCTTAGGGTCAACTGACACCATGCTAAGAGGAAAGAATTGATAGGAAACAGAAACGAATTTAAAAGAAGGGAGGGTAGTGATAATATATGGGGAAAGGATTTGGAATTAGAAAATCTAATTTAAGCAACTATTGTTATTCATCAGTTACTAGAGAATTTCTCTGTGTTTTTCTTAAGGGCCTTCTCCTTCGAGGTTAATAAATACCTATTTAGACTAGCACAGATTCTATTGTCCCATTTATTGCTTGTTTTGGAGTAAATTCATTTAAGGAGCATGTGAAGAGATGAATGGGTAGGTTCTCCCTACCCCTTAGGTTTTTCACACATCATAACATTTAAGAAAACGGTTCCTTCTTAGACCATGCAGTGAGAGAGCTGGTCACAGGGACAGCAACAGGAAGCATCACTCACCATCTGCAACACTATGGTGACTTCAACATCTAGACATCCATATATTACCCTCAACTTAGGTCTGTCCAAACTCGTCAGGCTCCTCCAGTTAGAGAATCATCAAAGCTCTGCTCTTTTATTTGCTGCACTAAAAATCCAGCAGTTTGTAAGGCAGCTGCAAACCCTGACACTTAGCTTCTTCCCATGGTGAGCAAACAAACAGACTGTCCTGGTGCCATCCTTGAGCATGACAGAAGTATCATTTCAGAACAATTAACAGTATCTGTCTCTAACCAAAAGCATTCAGCTGCTGTAGCTGACATCTAGCAATGCTGAGAAGAAAACAGTGACTGGGGACTCATACTACCTGTAAAATATATTCCTTCCTTTGCAACAGTTGTGACAGATACAGAATTTGGTGCAAATACTACACTTAGGTCCATCTCTAGAAAGTCATAATCAGCTGGGAAATTTCAGCTTTTCTAGAAAAAGAGAGTGCCCTAAATATAGCTTGGACAACTGTCAATGGAAATCCCAGGAGCCAGGTCCAGCTCAGCCAGTCGAGGCCACGCAAAACAAACTGGTTTGTTGCTAACACCAACAAAGAGGCCTTCCAACTCTCAATTTCTTTGAAAATGTCACACTATCTGGCTGAATAAATAACCCTTGAATATTAACAACACTCAAGTTATCCCAGCAAACATCCAAGACTATTTAGAAGATTCTACTTGGTGTGTGTGAGAAGTCACATGTCCAAATCATCCAACAGTGGAAATCAGCAACTGTCTCCGCTTCTAAGAATGAAGTATTTTAATAGCCGAGTAGCCTCAGAAACTGCCAGCATTTACCACTAAATTCAAAAAACCCATTGAGACTGGAACAAAGGGGCCCTTTGGAAGACCAGGTAAAGCCAGCAGTTTACTTTACCTCTGATATCAGTGTAGTTTGTGGTCCCTGAACAGCAGCCACTGGGCAAACTACAAACTACCTTCACATGGTCATTCTCCCCATTTCCACTTCTATTTCGTGTAAAGTAGGAAATCAAACCCAACGCACCCCTGACATTGGTAGGCATCAAGGCCTGCTAAAAGGAAGACGCTTTCATTCAGCAATAGATGTAGACCAGGCTGATGTTCTGCCTTTATTTAGGAAAATTTACATCCCAAGACCTAGTAACAGTTTGCTGCTGCAAATGACTTGGATCATGGAGTGAAATGGCCCTTCAAGTCTCTTTCCCACTGTCATCCCCACACCTCTTATGCTTCAGCCATCTAATTAATCAGTGGTCATCCTTAACGTTCTAAATTCTTTCACACTTCTGGGCTTTTGCATTTACTGTCTCCTCTGCCTGAGACTCCTTTCTCTGATCTCTCTTCTATTCATCTGGCTAACTCATACTCATTCTTCAAGATTTAGCTCAAACTTTGTCTGCACCAGATGATTCCGGTCCAGAGTAGATGCCTATCTTCTGTGCTTCAATAACATCCCATTGCACCCTTCTATAAAAACACTTATCACACCACATGATAGTCGTGGTTTGTTTCTCTAGTAGTCTTACAAGTTTCTTGAAGACATGGATTTATTTTATTCATCTTCATTTTATTATGTGTGTATATTCTCAGCCCCTAGTACAATACAATTCCTGGCATATAGGAGGGCTCAATAAATGTTACTCAAATGAATAAACAAATAATTGAATTACTAATAAAAAGTAGGCAAGTTAAGCAGATTTCTCTGTATTTTGGCTTGAAGATCTTCTCAAAGAACAAAATACCTGAAAAGCCACCAGGAGAGATCAGTACCTTTTAGTGTAGATTCTTGTGACCTGACAGTAAAAGTGCAGATGTCCCTGAGCAATGCTGGCTTTCTCAGCCAATAATTCCTCATCACACTAAAGTACCCTATAACCATCCATCACCCCAGAAACGTAAGAGAGGAGCTATAGAAGAACATAAAAGGTAAATTCTGATAAGAGACAACTGGAGTCTTAAATTTACAGAATGGAATAATGCCAAAGAGGGGGAAGGTCTAAATAAATGATTAGTACACAGGCTTTGGGAACATTCAGACCTGAGTTTGAATCCTGGTTCCACTACTCACTAGCTGTGAGATTCGGAAAAATGTATTTAACTTACCGTGCATCAGTTTCTTCATCTGGAACACAGGAATAGTAACACCCAAACCATAAGATTAAATGAGATAATATATAAAATGCTTATCAAAATGTCTAGCACATAATAAACACTCATGAAATGACAGCAATTGTTTTATGATGATTAATAATAAAAGGCAGGGGACTTCCCTGGTGGCGCAGTGGTTAAGAATCTGCCTGCCAATGCAGGGGACATGGGTTCGAGCCCTGGTTCTGGGAAGATCCCACATGCCACGGAGCAACTAAGCCCGTGCACCACAACTACTGAGCCTGCGCTCTAGAGCCCGCGAGCCACAACTACTGAGCCCACGTGCCACAACTACTGAAGCCCACATGCCTAGAGCCCGTACTCCGCAACAAGAGAAGCCACTGCAATGAAAAGTCCATGTACCGCAGTGAAGAGTAGCCCCTGCTCTCTGCAACTTAGAGAAGGCCCGCGCACAGCAAGGAAGACCCAACGCAGCCAAAACTAAATACATAAATAAATAAACTTTTTTAAAAATAATAATAATAGTAAAAGGCAGAGACCATTATCATTTTTACGACCAGGAACTGGAAGTTTTGAGGCAAAGAATCGAAAAATGGATGGAAGTTGGGTAATAAAGATTAAGACAAGCTTCATCCCTCCTACAATTTTTCCGAGGACTGGCCCCAGCCTCAGCACTTCCAAATGAAACCTCATAACTAAGGTCAGTTCCTGGGACATTTGAAAGCATTCCTGTCAACAGAGGAATGTAGATGGGGAGTCAAGAGATTGATTTGAGATATTATATCACATGCTCCCTAGTTTCTTTGGAGGAGAAACCTCTGAAGAAGATTCTGTTCACTCCCCCCAAGTGGTAAGAAAAGGGATTCAGTCCTCATATAGAACCTCATCTAGGCAGTGTGTGAAATTCCAGAAAACTTTTTTAAAATGGAGGCATAAGAGGCTGACTGAGCAAGCATCTGAGTTTAAGGGCTCCAGAGAGCCACCCATAAAGGAAACAAGGGGTGCAGGGAGAGACTCAGAGGAGGAGGAAAAAGTGAATGTATACACTTAAACCAGAGGCACTAAGACCAAGGCTACATTCAAGGAATGCCAGCACTCAATCCAATTCCTGTTTCTTGCTAGAAAAGAATGGAGAAACTGACTCTGATTAACCACACACCTTATCCAAGTATATTGACATTTTTACACAAAGGATCACCAGGCACTTACTTTAACTTGAGACTAAGGACATAAACATGAACTATCAACTCAGAAAACGAAAATGTTTATCCCTTACTTTCTATCTCCAATTTCCAGCAAACTGGAAAGAGTAAGAAGAAAATGACCTAATATGTGGCTAAATAGCATCACACTGGAAACATTTTTATTCTCCACCCCACCCCCAAAAAAAGGATGGTTATAAGGGGAACACTTTGGGCCCTCAAAAAAAATAATGTGTGTACTCAGGAGATCTGGTGTGTCAGGAAAGGACCACAGTGCTTAAGATGTCTACACACAAACATACACACTCGCCCTTCTGGAAGAAATAGCTTATTCAAGTTTTTTACCAGGCAGGGCTCATCTGCTTCCTAACTGAGTCATTATCATGTAGTGGCTCTGTTCTAGAAATTTTAAAGGGAAGAAAGTGGGGAGAAGGTAGAGGACAGAAGTTCCAGAAACTGTTTCTTCTCACAAATAAGTTATAACCTGATTTCTATCGCAATTAAGCCAGAATAGCTAACCGGTGTTCAGAGAAAAGGTGATGTTTTTCTGCCTAAAATAAAACCACTAATATAACCAGACATCAGCATAACTGACTGGAAATTAGTTAAAACAGCAGAGAGCTGAAAAACACACAACACAGAGGGTGTCCTGCCATCATCTGGGATCATTTTTCCCCCATCACTTACCACATGCTTAAAGAGGTGGGAAAGCAAATTGCCAACTACAGCAGAACATGACAAGCCCCCTGCTGCTCTCTGTGTCCACGAGCTGCTCCTTCAGTCTGTTCAACCAAGTTCTGGCTGCAGCTGCCCCAGGGATATTACAAGGGCTTGACTCATTTATACGTATGTCACGTTGTCAGGGTTTTCTCCCAAACAGGTAAAATATACCACAAATCGTGTAATAAAATATGTCACAATCTGTCACATTTGCAACATTTCCAAATGTCAGTGTCATCTCCCTGGCCAATAAGAGAGGGAAGAGGGTTTTTTAAAAATCTGGCCAAAAACGGTTGTGCCCCCTGTATTAAGAGGTTGTTCTGTGGCAGGGTCCTTTCCTGGCATAACTTGCAGTACTGTTTGGGGGGTGCTCTCCCCAGAGCATAAAAGGAGGGAGACAAAAACCTCAGGAAGATTCGCTGTAGGCATTGAAGATGTCCAGTGAATAAATGTGAATTATTACTGCCTACAACTTAATTTTACAGAGTTAGGTTGGATGCTTAGCACATGGTCAAAAATAATGAAAAGGGAGATGACCATAGTGACAGGTGATGCAGAAATGAAAGGATCGAGAGAAATGACCAGGCAGTAGCAGAGCCTCTGAGAATTCACCTGCAAAGCAAGCACTGCCTTGACAAATGGGATTTGGTGTCATCTATGCCTGTGTCCAATTGCTATGTTAAACATCTGTCCAAGTATCAGTAAACCAGTAAAAAAAATACAGAAAAGAACATTATACATCATGATTTGACATATGTCAGATTTCTATAATATAAGAGAGACATATGACATGAAGAAGATATGATACCTTCTTTTAAAAAGAACACTTGTGGAGAGGCCCTGTATCACTTGGTAGAGGCATGCAAATGTATTTTGGGAGGAACAATGTGGTGTGATGAGAGAAGCACTGGACATGGAGCCAGTGGACCTACTCCTTGCCTCAGCCCTTCCTCTTTCCAGCTAAGAAACAAGCCCCCTAGCCTCTCTCCGTGTCTTGATTTTCTCCCTTACAAGGTGATGGTGAAAATAATACCTTTCCTCCTCACCTCAGATGGTTATTAAGAAGATCAAATGAAATTATGTGCTTGAAAACATTTCATATACTTTGCACAGCTTTTCTTCCCTTTTCCCAAGGAATTCCATCCATGCCAATGGCTTTAAGACCTACAAATATCAATTGATATTCCAAAATTTGCACATTTAGCTGTGGGCTCTTTCCTAAGTCTCAAAGCTCTATCTTTATTTGCCTCTGGATATCTCCACCTGGGGAGTCTTCAGGCATTCACAACTCAATATGTCCAGTGGAAATGGCCCTCTTTCTAAACCCACACAAACACTTTTGCTCACATGTACCTCCACCCTCCCTGCCATTCACGCTGAACCTCTCGCTCTCCTTGGTGCATGATCCAACCACACTGTCACCATGTTGCACTGACCCTATGCCTTAAGCATCTGTGAGGTCAGCCCCTTCTTTTCTATCCACACTGTCACTCTCCTAGTAGCTGTAGCCTCAGAATCAGTCTTCCTACCTCCAATCTCTCCACTGCCGCCACCCCACCTTCTCTACACCAGAAGGAACTTTTACAAATGGATTTCTGATCATATCCCACCCTGAGTAGAACTGTGAAATGACTTCCCATTGCCTTTGTGATGAAGCTCAAATACCGTAACTTGACCTACAAGTGTTTCATGAATTCATCCCACGTTCCATTTCCAGCCTCATCTTCCCCTACCCACATCCCACTCCCCAAGCCGTCCTGTTCTAGCCATATTGAACTATTTCTTCAAACACACCAAACTTTCTCAAGCCTCTGTGCCTTTGCCCCTGCTCTCTGCCTAGCCTTCCTCCTACTGTCAGCAGAGGGATTGGTAAAAGCATGGACTCTGGAGACCAAATGCCTGGGTTCATACCCTGTCTCTGCCCTGGGTTCACCCAAAAGCTGACTCTGAGACAAAGAGCCAGAAGTTTATTTGGAGGTTCAGAAAATACCAGTAGGGGAGTAGGGAAGTATATAACATGATGATTTGATGCATATATATACTGCAAAATAATTACCAACAATAGAGTTAGTTAACACCTTCGTCACCTCACATAATTACCATTTTGTGTCTGTGTATGGTGAGAATATCTACAGTCTACTTTCTTAGCATTAGCAACTGTCAAGTATATAATACAGTATTGTTAACAATAGTCAACATGTTGGACATTAGACTCCCAGAACTTTTTCATCTTATAACTGGAAGTCTGTACCCTTTGACCAACATTTCCCCATTTCCCCCACATCCCAGTCCCTGGAAATTACCATTCTACTCTCTGTTTCTGTGAGTTCAGATATTCTAGATTTCACATATAAGTGATGTCATACAATATTTGTCTTTCTCCGACTTATAACACTTAGCATGATGCCCTCAGGGTCCATCCATGTTGTCAAAATGGCAGGATTTCCTTCTTTCTCATGGCTGAATGATATTCCATTTTATATATATATATTTTTTAATATATATATATATATATATAATGGATCTAGAGTCAGGATTCATGGGCCTAGGAATTGAGGAATAGAAATGGGAGTAGCACCACTCACTATTATCCCTAATCATCCACTAGCAAATTTTTGCTTCTCATCCCCATGACCTCCCATCCCCAGCAGACTTCTGCTCTGCTAGCCTAAAGGTCTAAGTTTTAAAAGGAGGAATGCTTGAAGTATCTGAAATACAACAATGATTAAGACATAATATCATACGTCACATCTGTACATATATCTCACATCTTCTTTATCCATTTAACTGTAGCCAGACACTTAGGCTGTTTCCATATCTTGGCTGTTGTGAATAATGCTGCAGTGAACATGGGAATGCAGATATCTCTTGGAGATCCTGATTTCATTTGCTTTGGATATATACCCAGAAGTGGGATTGCCGGGTTATATGGTAGTTCTATTTTTAATTTTTTGAGGAAACTCCATAATGTTTTCCATAGTGGCTATAAGATATTCTCCTAGCTCCAAAGCATATTCCTATCATGGCATTTGCCATATTCCTTTTGACTATTTTTTATTACATTTTTATGGGTCTTTCTTTTCTATCAAGCAGTGTCTTGAAGGGAAGTCTTGTCAAATTCTATGCCTAGGACTTCCCTCCACCTGTCAATGCAGGGGACACAGGTTCAATCCCTGGTCCAGGAAGATCCCACATGCCGCAGAGCAACAAACCCCGTGCGCCAAAACTACTGAGCCTGCACTCTAGAGCCCGTGAGCCACAACTACTGAAGCCTGCACGCCTAGAGCCCGTGCTCCACAACGAAAGAAGCCACTGCGATGAGAAGCCCGCGCACTGCAACAAAGAGTAGCCCCCACCCACTGCAACTAGAGAAAGCCCACACGCAGCAACGAAGACCCAACGCAGCCATAAATAAATAAATAAAATTTATTATTAAAAAAAAAATTCTATGCCTAGCACAAAGTGAGCACTCAGTGTTTGTAAAATTGAGTTGAACTAAGTTGTCTTTCATAAAACTTTTCTTTTTATGCCAAAAAAAAGGAAAGAAAATGGGAGTTAGAGCTAGAAAAAGAAATACGAAAAAGAAGAGAAAGGAGGTGTGTATTCAAAATGCATTAATAGTAGGGGCTCACTTAGTATTTTCTGAATAAAGTAATAAGACTATGAAATGAGCACTCCTACGTATCAGGCATTATTTGAAGCGCTTAAAATACAACAGTGACTAAGACAAAGTCCCTGCCCCAAAAAATATTGCAGAGGGAATACACAGATTAATGAATAAAAGGAATAGATATCACTGAGTTAAACAGCGGTAGGGAAGAGACAAGGACACCCAAGGATAGTCACCGGTTCAGGTCAATGCTCTTTAACCAATTTACAAGTGCTAAACAGTCACAACCAAAACTGGCCTATACTCTGAAGTTTGGGGAACTTCCCTGGTGCCTTGATAGCACATGTTTCCTACTTGGATACTAAATATTTCCAGTTCTATGAGGTCAACTCGACACATGAGAAAATACTACACGGAAACAACCGCCACTCGGGGCGTCGTTCCGAGGCCGTCCCGCCCCGGTCTCTACGCCCGGCCCGACTGGCCGCACGGCGCAGAGGCCCGCCCCCGCTTGCGCGGCCGGCCCCGGGGGGGCGGGAGGGTCCGGGCGGTGGAGTCGCTGTGTCCCGGCGGCGTGGCGTGGAGCACCCGCCGGGGCCGCGGGAACGAGCGCCCCGCGGAACTGCTACTCCCAAAGCAGCCCGGACCCCCCATCTCCGCTTCGCCGCGCTCTCAGGCGCCGAGCACTACAACTCCCGGCATGCCGTGAACTTGACGGCCGCGCCTCCAGTGTGGAGTGCGGCCCTCCCGGCCGCCCAGCTCTCCCGCCCCGTCCCCGCCGCTCTCCCGGCCGCGCGCGGAACTGGGCCGCGAGCCATGGAGGAGACACCGCCCCCGCTGCTGGACAGCCGCAAGCCGCACCTGGAGAAGCTGACCTTGGGGGCCACCCACATCCTAGAATCATCCCCAGGTGTGACAGAGGTGACCATCATAGAAAAGGCGCCTGCTGAATGTCACATGATTTCTTCATGGGAACAAAAAAATACCTGTGTGCTGCCTGAGGATCTGAAGAAGTTTTACCTGATGACCAACGGCTTCCACATGACATGGAATGTGAAGCTGGATGAACACACCATTCCATTGGGCAGCATGGCAATTAACAGCATCTCAAAACTGACTCAACTCAACCAGTCTTCCACGTACTCTCTTCCTAACGCACCAACTCTTGCAGACCTGGAGGATGATACACAAGACGCTAGTGAGAACCAGCCAGAGAAGCCTCAATTTGATTCTCGCAGTACGATGTTTGAGCTGGATCCTTGCAACCTGAATGGGAAGGTTTGCCTTGCCTACAAAAGAGGGAAACCAGCATTAGCACAGACGCTGAGATCTGGTTCCTGGACAGAGCGTTATACTGGCATTTTCTCACAGATACCTTTACTGCCTATTATCGCCTGCTTATCACCCACCTGGGCCTGCCCCAGTGGGAGTACGCCTTCACCAGCTATGGCATTAGCCCACAGGCCAAGCAGTGGTTCAACATGTATAAACCCATCACCTACAACACAAACCTACTCACGGAAGAGACCGACTCCTTTGTGAACAAGCTGGATCCCAGCAAAGTGTTCAAGAGCAAGAACAAGACATTAATCTCCAAAAAGAAAGGGCCTGTTCAGCCTGCAGGTGGCCAGAAAGGGCCCACGAGTCCTCCTTCCACCTCTAAATCCTCCTCTGGCTCTGGAAACCCTCTCCGAAAATGAGCGCCCCACCTCCAGCTCCCCGACAGCCCCACAGCGATGATTTCCAAGCACAGAGGCCCCAGGCGTGGCCCAAGCCTCAGATTCTGTGTATGGAACCATAGTCCTCTCCCCATCCGAGTGACAAAATCCTAGGCTTTTACTGCCATTGGCTTGAGCCAGGAGTTGGAAGGGCATACTCAGCTCTCCCCAAGAATCCTTCTCTCATACCCCTTACAGCAGGTTGTGCCACCTACTAATTCTGGAAGCTGTGGAGAATGTAAGGTGTTGTGTAAGTGACTAAGTAGATCTATTAAGAGCTTTCTTTTCTTTCTACTCCAACCCCCTACCCCTCAGCAGTAATTAGAGAAGTCCCCCATAGAAACCACTGGTTTTGACCTAAGAGGCATTAGAACTATGCTGCTCAACTGGTAGCCACTTTCTAAAGCAGCTAAATTTAAGCCATATTAAAAATGCAGTTCCTCAATTATATTAGCCACATTGGGAGTATTCATGTGGCTAGTGGAGTCTGTATTAGCACAGAGATGATGAAACATTTCTATCATCACAGAAAGTTCTATTGGGCAGCACTGCATTAGAATACTTTTGCATTACCCTTCCTCAGATCAGTTAATTTTTGTTAAAGAATAATGATACCTTAATTTGATGGGTTATAATGTTCCAAGAAAAACGCTGAATATCCATTTTTATGTTCTTTATATCCTTCACCACAAACAGATCTTGCTTTGCTCATTTTCAGTTTCCTATAAAGTTTCTTGTTTCCAGTTTTGTGATGTGATATTTGTATGTCTGCCAAAATTATCTTTCTCACTTTTTTTTTTAAAGAAGAGGTGATTCTGCTGTACCATTAAAACCAAAACAAAACAAAACCTGCCAAGCATTGCTTTGCCAGGACTCTTCATGCACAGTTTTGATGAAATCAGTCACTGTTGACAAGAGCTTCCACCTGCTCTGCCTACTCACAACTGCTGAACAATTCATGGGGTAGCAGAAAAGGATAGAGAGGAACCAAGTTGTCAAGGATAATAGTTGAGGTTTAGTCTTCCAGAAGCATTTTTCTGCCAAAACTCATCAAAGGGAGAACCAGTAGTGCCAGATAAGAGATTCCAGCATTTGGCTCCTTCCCCAAGTCAGGGTTAGAAGGGGATTGAGAAGTTGTGTCATCTTCCACTGTGGCAGGTGTCCTTCCTCTAGAGCTCATGGAGTCCCTGAATTATTTCTTAAGTCCTGGTCCAGTTCTCGATTTCACAAATGAAGCAGCAGAGGAGCCACGAAACAACGGTGCACTTCAAATCTGTGACAATCAGCTGGAACCCCCAAAGGGCTGTAGACAGAAGAGGGTTCCAATAAGGAAAGGTGTGAGACCTGCCTCAGGAGGAGCAGAGCACTCAAGAGCAGGAATGCCTACCTAATATGTAGGACCCCGTGCAAAATGAAGATGTAGGGCCTTTTGTCCAAAAATCAGGTAAACACTACCATTAAAAGTACGAATATGCAGTAGCAATTCTCATATAAGATAAAATAGACTTTAAAATAAAGACTGTTACAAGAGACAAAGAAGGACACAACATAATGATCAAGGGATCAATCCAAGAAGAAGATATAACAATTGTAAATATTTATGCACCCAACATAGGAGCACCTCAATACATAAGGCAAATGCCAACAGCCATAAAAGGGGAAACTGACAGTAACACAATCATAGTAGGGGACTTTAACACCCCACTTTCACCAATGGATAGATCATCCAAATTGAAAATAAATAAGGAAACACAAGCTTTAAATGACACATTAAACAAGATAGACTTAATTGATATTTATAGGACATTCCATCCAAAAACAACAGAATACACTTTCTTCTCAAGTGCTCATAGAGCATTCTCCAGGATAGATCATATCTTGGGTCAAAAATCAAGCCTTGGTAAATTTAAGAAAGTTGAAATCATATGAAGTATCTTTTCCGAACACAACGCTATGAGACTAGATATCAATTACAGGAAAAAATCTGTAAAAAATACAAACACATGGAGGCTAAACAATACATTACTAAATAACCAAGAGATCACTGAAGAAATCAAAGAGGAAATCAAAAAATACCTAGAAACAAATGACAATGAAAACACGATGACCCAAAACCTATGGGATGCAGCAAAGCAGTTCTAAGAGGGAAGTTCATAGCAATACAATCCTACCTCAAGAAACAAGAAAAATCTCAAATAACCTAAGCTTACACCTAAAGCAATTAGAGAAATAAGAACAAAAAAACCCCAAAGTTAGCAGAAGGAAAGAAATCATAAAGATCAGATCAGAAATAAATGAAAAACAAATTAAGGAAACGATAGCAAAGATCAATAAACCTAAAAGCTGGTTCTTTCAGAAGATAAACAAAATTGATAAACCATTAGCCAGGCTCATCAAGAAAAAAAGGGAGAAGACTCAAATCAACAGAATTAGAAATGAAAAAGGAGAAGTAATAACTGACAATGCAGAAATACAAAGGATCATGAGAGATTACTACAAGCAATTATATGCCAATAAAATGGACAACTTGGAAGAAATGGACAAATTCTTAGAAAAACACAACCTTCCGAGACTGAACCAGGAAGAAATAGAAAATATAAACAGACCAGTCACAAGCACTGAAATTGAAACTGTGATTTAAAATCTTCTAAGAAACAAAAGCCCAGGACCAGATGGCTTCACAGGCGAATTCTATCAAACATTTAGAGAAGAGCTAACACCCATCCTTCTCAAACTCTTCCAAAATGTAGCAGAGGGAGGAACACTCCCAAACTCATTCTACAAGGCCACCATCACCCTGATACCAAAACCAAACAGAGATGTCACAAAGAAAGAAGATTACAGGCCAATATCACTGATGAACGTACATGCAAAAATCCTCAGTAAAACACTAGCAAACAGAATCCAACAGCACACTAAAAGGATCATACACCATGATCAAGTGGGATTTATCCCAGGAATGCAAGGATACTTCAATATACGCAAATCAATCAATGTGATAAACCATATTAACAAATTGAAGGAGAAAAACCATATGATCATCTCAATAGATGCAGAAAAAGCTGTTGACAAAATTCAACACCCATTTATGATAAAAACCCTCAAGAAAGTAGGCATAGAGGGAACTTACCTCAACATAATAAAGGCCATATATGACAAACCCACAGCCAACATCATTCTCAATGGTGAAAAACTGAAAGCATTTCCTCTAAGATCAGGAACAAGACAAAGGTGCCCACACTCACAACTATTATTCAACATAGTCTTGGAAGTTTTAGCCACAGCAATCAGAGAAGTAAAAGGAATCCAAATTGGAAAAGAAGAAGTAAAACTGTCACTGTTTGCAGATGACATGATACATAGAGAATCCTAAAGATGCTACCAGAAAACTACTAGAGCTAATCAATGAATTTGGTAAGGCACTGGTAAACAAAATAAATGCACAGAAATCTCTTGCATTTCTATACACTAATGATGAAAAATCTGAAAGAGAAATTAAGGAAACACTCCCATTTACCATTGCAACAAAAAGAATAAAATACCTAGGAATAAACCTACCTAAGGAGACAAAAGACCTGTATGCAGAAAACTATAAGACACTGATGAAAGAAATTAAAGATAATATAAACAGATGGAGAGATATACCATGTTCTTGGATTGGAAGACTCAACATTGTGAAAATGACTCTACTACCCAAAGCAATCTACAGATTCAATGCAATCCCTATCAAACTACCACTGGCATTTTTCACAGAACTAGAACAAAAAATTTCACAATTCGTATGGAAACACAAAAGACCCCAAATAGCCAAAGCAATCTTGAGAAAGAAAAACGGAGCAGGAGGAATTAGGCTCCCTGACTTTATACTACAAAGCTACAGTAATCAAGACAGTATGGTACAGGCACAAAAACAGAAATATAGATCAATGGAACAGGATAGAAAGCCCAGAGATAAACCCATGCACATATGGTCACCTTATCTTTGATAAAGGAGGCAAGAATATACAATGGAGAAAGGACAGCCTCTTCAATAAGCAGTGCTGGGATAACTGGACAGCTACATGTAAAAGAATGAAATTAGAACACTCCCTAACACCATACACAAAAATAAACTCAAAATGGATTAAAGACCTAAATGTAAGGCCAGACACTATAAAACTCTTAGAGGAAAACCTAGGCAGAACACTCTATGACATAAATCACAGCAGGATCCTTTTTGACCCACCTCCTAGAGAAATGGAAATAAAAACAGAAATAAACAAATGGGACCTAATGAAGCTTAAAAGCTTTTGCACAGCAAAGGAAACCATAAACAAGACGAAAAGACAACCCTCAGAATGGGAGAAAATATTTGCAAATGAAGCAACCAACAAAGGATTAATCTCCAAAATATACAAGCAGTTCATGCAGCTCAATATCAAAAAAACAAACAACCCAATCCAAAAATGGGCAGAAGACCTAAATAGACATTTCTCCAAAGAACATATACAGATTGCCAACAAACACATGAAAGAATGCTCAACATCACTAATTAGAGAAATGCAAATCAAAACTACAATGAGGTACCACCTCACACCAGTCAGAATGGCCATCATCAAAAAATCTACAAACAATAAATGCTGGAGAAGGTGTGGAGAAAAGGGAACCCTCTTGCACTGTTGGTGGGAATGTAAATTGATACAGCCACTATGGAGAACAGTATGGAGGTTCCTTAAAAAACTAAAAATAGAACTACCATATGACCCAGCAATCCCACTCCTGGGCATATACCCTGAGAAAACCATAATTCAAAAAGAGTCATGTACCACAATGTTCATTGCAGCTCTATTTACAATAGCCAGGACATGGAAGCAACCTAAGTGTCCATTGACAGATGAATGGATAAAGAAGATGTGGCACATATATACAGTGGAATATTATTCAGCCATAAAAAGAAACGAAATTGAGTTATTTGTAGTGAGGTAGGTGGACCTAGAGTCTGTCATACAGAGTGAAGTAAGTCAGAAAGAGAAAAACAAATACCGTATGCTAACACATACATATGGAATCTAAAAAAAAAAAAAAAAATGGTTCTGAAGAACCTAGGGGCAGGACAGGAATAAAGACGCAGACGTAGAGAATGGATTTGAGGACATGGGGAGGGGGAAGCGTAAGCTGGGACGAAGTGAGAGAGTGGCATGGACATATATACACTACCAAATGTAAAACAGATACCTAGTGGGAAGAAGCTGCATAGCACAGGGAGATCAGCTTTGTATCCAGCTAGAGGGATGGGATAGGGAGGGTGGGAGGGAGATGCAGGAGGGAGGAGATATGGGGATATACGTATATGTATAGCTGATTCACTTTGTTATACAGCAGAAACTAACACACCACTGTAAAGCAATTATACTACAGTAAAGATGTTAAAAAAAATAATAAAAGAAAATACTATGCAGTTCAGGTCTAGAAAAGAGTTTGTTCACTTCCACTAAGTCCAATCTGGACACGGTACGCAAAAGAAAAAAACAATCTCTTGGAAAGGTACATTTTCTTAAAACTCTTCATGCACTGATATGTAACATTTGCTAAGGATTTATTTAGTGAAGGAAGCAAGGGAGAAGCCAGTATGTAGGGCATGCGTCAAGCATATATGATGACCTCTTCTGTGGATACCAGTCAGCCTCTTTCCCAGCCACTCCTGTCATCACCAATGGGCTCATTAACAGTGGCCATGGTGGCAAGGATGGAGTTTATACATGGGCTCCACAATATGAACTCCCACTCACGAAAGCTGATCTGGCTACAACCACCACTGACTGCCCAATTTGCCAGTAGCACAGACTAACACTGAGTATGTGACAAGGCACCATTCCCCATCTAGTGACAGGTTGAAAGCACTGAACCACTTCCATTGTGGAAGGGGTAGTACTTTGTTCTTACTGAAATAGACACTCTGGGTATGGATTTGGCTTCCCTACTTGAGATGCTTCTGCCAAAACTACCATCCTGGGACTTATAGAATGTGTTACCCACTATCATGGTATTCTAACAACATTGCTTCTGATCAAGGAACTCACTTCTCAGCAAAAGAAGTGTAGCAATAAGCCCATGATCATGGAATCCACTTGTCTTACCATGTTGCCACCATCCAAAACATCTGGCTTAATAAACAGTGGAAGGACTTTTTGGAGATTCAGTTACAGTGTGCAATACCTTGCAGAGCTAGGGCAAGGCTCTCCAGGAGGCTATATATGCTCTTATTCAGCATCCGATATATGATTATATTTCTCCCAGAGCTGGGATTCATGGGTCCAGGAATTGAGGAATGGAATTAGGTGTGGTACCACTCACTATCAGCCCTAATCAACCACTAGCAAAATTTCTGCTTCTCATCCCCATGACATCCCATCCTCTGTCTGCTGGTCTAAAGTCTAAGATTCGAAGGTAGAAATGCTTTCTCCAGTAGACACAAAAATTACTTCATTGAACTGGAAGTTAAGACTGATATGCCACAACTCACTCCTTACGGTTCTAAATCAACAGCCAACGAAAGAGTTACTGTACTGGCTGGGGAGACTGATCCTAATTATCAAAGGGAAACTGAGTTGCTACTACACAATAAGGAACAGTATGTCTGGAATACAGGTCTCTTAGGGTCTCTCTTAGTACTACTATTCCCTTTGACTGATTTCCATTAATCAATGGAAAACTACAACAACCCAATTAAGGCAGGAATGCTTAATGGCCCAGATCCCTCAGAAATGAAAATGCAAGTCACTTCACCAGGCAAAGAGCTACAATAAACTGAGGTTCTTGCTGAGGGCAAAGAGAATATGGAATGAGTAGTGGAATAAGGTAGCTATAAATGCCAGCTACAACCACATGACCAGTTATAAAAATGAAAACTCAGGACTTCCCTGGTGGCGCAGTGGTTACGAATCCACCTGCCAATGCAGGGGACACAGGTTCGATCCCTGGTCCAGAAAGATCCCACATGCCGCGGGGCAACTAAGCCCGCAAGCCACAACTACTGAGGCTGCATGCCACAACTACTGAATCCCACATGCCTAGAGCCTGTGCTCCACAACAAAGAGAAGCCACCGCAATGAGAAGCCCGTGCACCGGAAAAAAGTGTAGCCCCCGCTCACTGCAACTAGAGAAAGCCCACACACAGCAATGAAGACTCAACGCAGCCAAAAAATAAATAAATAAATTTATTTTAAAAATAAAAAATAAATAAAAATGAGAACTATAATAGTTATGAGTACTTCCTTATTTTGTTATGAATATGTTTATATGTATTTTAAGAAAATATATTTGCCTTCTACCCTCTCTTATCCCCTTATCATCTAAGATGTATTACAATAGTTAACTTTATATCACAATAGTTAAGTGACAAAATATCAAGGATAAGAGTAAATATCACCCACGGACTTTGCATCCTCTTCTGGCAAAGGGTTAGTGTGTTTTCATGACATGCAGGGTAGCTGTGTCATGTTAGATGGAAGTATGACTTTGTTATTGTCTTTATTTGGAGATTAAATATGGCTTAAGGAGATGTGTATGGTTGCCAGGATGACAAGATGTAGACTGTCATGGTCAGTTCTATGTGTCAACTTGGCTAGGATGTGGCTCCAGTTATTCAATCAAACACTAATCTAGGTGCTACTGTGAAAGTATTTTGTAGATATGATTAGCATCTATTATCAGTGGACTCTTAAGTAGGGGAGATTACCCTAAATAATCTGGGTGGGCCTGATTCTATCAGCTGAATGGTCTTAAGGGCAGAACCAAGGTTTCCCTGAAGAAGAAATTCTGCCTATGCCTGAAGCTTCAGCTCATGCCGGAGAGTTCCAGCTAGACCTTACTGATAGCCTGCCCTACAGATAGATATATAGTATACATATAGATATTATATAGATATATAGATATATCTTGCTTGCACATGACTATCCTGGCAAAATTCACAAGAAACTGGTATTGTTATTTGCCTTCTAAGAGGGAACTTGGTGGCTGGGAGATAGGAGAGAGACATTTTTCACTGTACACTTTTAGTAACTTTGAATTTTGAACTACTTGAATGTATTAGCTATTCAAAAAAGTTTTTTTATTTTAAAGTTATATAATTCCTTGAGAGAGCATGGTTCTAATTCTCACTAATTTCCTCTTCCCTTTTCCTTATATTCAGGTCTTATCTATGTCCATCTAGGTATACTGGCCCAAAACACTTTCTAAACACACAACTTTCAAACCGTGACTCCTTAAAAACTATCCATATCTTGAAAGGGTCAATGGACAACATAATCTTAAAAGACTTTGAAATTGTTCAAGAGTCCATATTCGCCAAACTTTGGTGCTACAAGCAGTATGAGGTAATTTATGAAAATAAACCTCTATAGGGAGAATTTGCTAGTTGCTTCAATGGTGTGTATAAAAATATTGTGGAGATTCACTTTGAAATAGCAAAACATCAAAGAAACAAGTGAGCACTCAATTGCAGCCCAACAGGGAGCCCCATTACACTATGTTACAGGGTAATCACTCATCTTTAGTGTTTCCTGGGATTTTGGAATGTCATTTGAAGCCATGTAACTTTATGGTGATGCATTGATCACGATGAATTTCTGCAGTGTTAAATGACAGCTGTTGTTATAAAAAAAAAATACACCATTTCCGTATCAGACATAATCTCCAATTCGGATCCTTACTATTAAAGATGAAAATATGGGGAACTAACCCTCCATCAATAAAATGGCAGGGAATAGAAAGCCAACATACAAATGACACAGAGGGAAACTATAAAACAGCCCCATCACTAGCATGACACTAGAGGTCAGACTGTGAGTTTATCCACTGATGTGTCACTTTGTCACTGATTTTACTGTAAGAAAAATGCTATATCTGTGGATTACAAGGTGGGAAATAAGGAATTGAATAAATTAGCTTCTTGTGCTTCCAGAAGAAAATTAATTAAAATAACAGCTGGATTAATAAGCAGGTAAAAGTTGTTTAAAGACAAAGATTACTGGGAGCTCAGTTGTATCAAACCTCTTAGAGAGTACACAGTCCATGGCAAATCATGACAACTGTAGCCAGCTATCAGGCACTGTACAGTTATCTGGGTTTGCTAGCACTATGGCAATCAAACATAAACTCTGAAAAAAACCACAAAATCAGTATGTTTTCTACTCATAGCCCGACAGAAAATAGGTAAGACTTTCCTAAGCAAAGCACAAAACCAACAAGCCATAGAGGAATATACTGACAGATTAAACTACATCAAAATATTGACAGATTAAAAAAGTCCATAGAAGTTCACAAGCAAGTGAAAGATATAGATAAAATATTTATAATTCATATAATAGGCAAATTATATGTCTAGTAAATAAAGTGCTCCTAAAAATCAAGAAAAAAAAAGAGGGCAACAGATAATGAGCAAAGGATAGGCATGGGCAATTCACAGAAATGGAAATAAGAATGGCCAATAAGTGTTTGGAAAAATGTTTAATCACATTAATAATCAAGAAAAAGTAAACTAAATCAACAATAATATATCACTGTATGCTCAGCCTATAAAATCAGCTTCATCAGCCTGTAAAATATCAAAACTGTATGATTCCCAGTGTTATTACTGTGTAAAAATGAGAACTCTGTGTGAGTGCAAATTAGTATAGCCCTTATGGAGAACAATTTAGGAGTATTATCAAATTTTAAAATGTGAATTCCATTTGACTTAGCAATTCCACCTCTAAGGATATCTCTTGGAGATATATTTAGATATATGATTGAGGAGTGTACACTGCATTAATGCTGTTCACAGTAAAAAAAAATGGAAAATAAAGGTCCATTAGAAAGGAAAGTAGTTAAATATGTACATGCATACCTTGAACATCTATTCAGTGGTTAAAAAAATTGAAGTAGACCCATATGTACAAATGTGGAAAGATCTGCAAGACATAGTACATGAAAAGCAAGCCAAATTTATGATACATATGAAATGGATATATTCCATATATGTACATTATGTAAATCTATAAATGCATGGGGGAAATCTGAAATTATAAACACCAAACAGTTAACAGTGGTTTCTTCTGGGGAGGAGAGTTGGATACAGGACAAAAAGGGAAAGCGGGCTTTCACTTTTTATTCTTTATTCTTCTATGTTACCTAAATCTTAATTTTTATAACATGGTGTAGTGGGCTAAATGGTACCCTCAAAAATATGTGTCCTATGATACTTAGTCTTATGTGTTAACTTAGCTAGACTAAAGTACTCAGTTATTTAATCAAACACTAATCTAGTTGTTTCTGTGAAGGTATTTTGTAGATGTGGTTAACATCTTGATTGTTGGCTTTAACGGAGCTTACCCTTGATGCAGTGGGTGAGCCTCATCCAATCAGTTAAGGCCTTAAGAGTAACCGCTGTGGTTTCCCAGAGAAGAGATTCTGCCCCAAGACTGTAACATCAATTTCTGCCTGAGTTTGGAGCCAGCCCACCTGACCTACAGATTTCAGACTTGCAGACTCTCAAATGAGCCAGTTCCTTGAGAGAGAGAGAGAGACAGAGAGGAGAGAGAGGGACCTCCTCTTCATTCTGTTTTCTGGAGAACCCTGATTAATACATATTCTAACATCTGGAACCTGTAAATATTACCTTGGTTGGAAAAGGTTTTTTGCAGATGTGACTAAGTTAAGGATCTTGAGATGAGAAGATCATCCTGAATAATCCAGGTGGGCCCTAAATGTCATCACAAGTGTCCTTATAAGAGAGAGGCAGAGGGGGTGTGACACAGAGAAGCAGATGTTGAGGCAGAGGAAGAGATCGGAGTGGTGTGACAAATCATGGACTGCCAGCTGCCACTAGAAGCTGGAAGAGGCAAAAAAACAGATTCTCCCCTCCCTGAAGAGTCCAGTGGGTGTATGGCCCTGCCAACACTTTGATCTTGTCCCAGTGATACTGATTTTGAACTTCTGGCCTCCAGAACTGTGAGGGAATACATTTCTGTTGTTCGAGCCATCAAGTTTTTGGTAATTTGTTATAGTGGCCAAGGACACTAATATGCATCGACATATTCATATAGTACTTGTATAAAAAATATAAAAACCAAAGACTTCTTTTAGGACTAGAGAAGTGACCATGGTATCACAGAAAGAATGGGATCTTTGGATTCAGACAGACTTGAACTCTAATTCATGCTCATCACTAGCTACATGACTTCAAAAAAAAAAAAAATCACTTAAATTCTGAGTCTCAGTTTCCTCATCCATGAAATGGAGTAATAATACCTACTGTGGTAGGCAAAGCAATGGCCCCCAAGACATCCATTTCTTAAACCTGGAACCTGTGAATATGCTATGATACATGGCAATGGGGACTTTGCAAATGTGATTAAGGATTATGAAATGGAAAGATGATCCTAGATTTTCCTGGTGGGCCCAGTGTAGTCACAGTGTTCCTTAAAAGAGAGAGGTAGAAGGGTCAGTGTCAGAGAATATATGACAATGGAAAAAGGTCAGAGGGAGGCTGAGATTTGAAGATGCTGTGTTACTGGCTTTAAAAATAGAGGGACAGGCCCCCAGCCAAGGAAGACAGGCAGCCTCTAGAAGCTGGAAAAGGCAAGGAAGTGGATTCTACCCTAGAGTCTCCAGAAGAAATGTAGCCCTGCTGATACCTTGGTTTTTAGCCTGGCGAAACCCATTTCAGACTTCTGACCTCCAAAGCTGTAAGCTATTCCTGTTGTTTTAAGCTGCTAAATGTGTGGTAATTTGTTACAGGAAATATAGGAAACTAATACACCTACCTACCAGAGTCATGAGGATTAAAAGGATTCTTTTAATTATGGCAATATTTATTATTAGAAGAGGCTATTTTTTAAAAATGATTCTGGGAAGTAACTTATCTATACATAAACCATCTCTATAAGCCAAAAATACTTCTATTCAACTGTTCAGATTTTCAAAAAGTCAAAAGTACAGAGTTCCTTTTTGTGTATTCAATTCTCCATCTGTAGAGTAGATTTGCTTTCCACATATCTCCAGAGGGTTAGATATCATTAAAAAAATATTTAATTTCCTGGCTTCCTGACCTTGAAGTCCATATTCAAGGAAGGCCTTTGGCCAAGAAAACTGAATAACTTCTGTGCATTTTTCTAGTTTTTATCCGAAGGAGACGGACCCAAAGCTTATTTCTTTTTCTGAAGGTTTGCCAAGTTTTCTTTGAATGTAAAAATTATCTTCAGTTTGTTCAAGAAGCCAATATCTCTCAAACTCCATGCAAGTGAGCATAAATTCTAGAAAGATGCAGTAAAATATCCATCTGACCTCTACCTACACCTAACCTTCCATTCCCTAGTCTCTTTGACCATCAGCACATTTCAAGCATCACGTGGCTCGTTTTGCACCTCTACCTGACAGTCAGTCATCAACTGAGCTCTGACTTGCCCTCCAGGATCCCTCTTCTCTAGACCCTCTCCCATACTTTATTGCCAGTCCCAACTCTGGATAAATTCCCCCACCTTCCTTCTCTGTACCTTCTCTGTGCCCAGGAGCTTTGCCAATGTTAGTCTCTGTATGGTCAGGCCATTCAAGATGGCTGTTCTCTCATTCTCTGTCCATCCCCTGCTTGACCAGTCTCTGCTTCACTCACATGACTATCCAATCCTCTTAATTATAGGGCTTAATTAGTCCCCGGTAGCTGAGGAGCCCACCTGACATCAACTCCCGCTATAAATGGTAGCCTCCTTCTCCCCCAAATAGCAAAGACTGCTGCAGTGCCTGGCGCACACAGTGGGGGTGTCACTCCAGGACCCTGTGTAAGTCCCCCCGTCCAACAAATGATTGATGTCTCTGTCACTGTCTTCAGATTCTTTTTTTATTCTCAAGACTGGGCAACTACAAGGCTTGCAGGCCTGAGTGGTACAGCGCAACAGTCTCCTAACTGGCCATTTAGATTCATGGTCCACCATAAAACCACCCCATCATCAGCCTGGCCTGTGGGACTCAGCTATTTATCTTGTTTTGTGCTCATCTTTCATTAGTCTTCCATAGCATGTGCCATGGCAACTATTCCAAATCTTTTTTCCTCTACTAAGCCATTAAACATTCACCATTCCATTCTCTCAGCAAATAGATTTACCTCTGAGTTTCACTCTGCAGATTATAGTAATCTAACAAACTCTTTAACTTCCTTTTACTCTGCCTGAAAAGGCATGCTTCACCAAGGCCCTCTTCCTTTCATCATTTTGTCTTCACTCACCTCTCACATCTCCACTAATCATCCTTTATTCCAGCACCAATATTTTCCTTTACAGTTACTATTTTACTTGGTTAATAAATATTCTCAAGTTTTTCCTGTTCTTCAATCACCTTTCCCTTCTTTCTCAAAAATATATAAACTTACTGTTTCTACTTATTTTTAATAGCTAATATTTGTGAATGTTTCTTGTGGGCCCAGTACTATGTTAAGCATTAATAAACATTTTCATATTTATTCCTCCTTAGGTACTGCTTTCTAGTTCATCTGTACAAACAAGGAAACTGTCTTGGAAAGTTTAAGTAACTCAACAGAAACACAGAGCTAGTAAATAAAGAATGTGGATTTGAACCCGGACTAGCTAACTGCAAACTAACCACCCAGAGGTAACATCTCTTCCTCTGACTGCCCTTTCTCTTTTCAACCTTCTGTGGCCTGACCCTACTCTGCCAAAACCTCTCCTTGAGGCCGTTAAAGAATTCTTGATCCCAAAACCCAGTGGCTTTTTCCTGGTTCTCATCAGAGTGGCCATTTTACTCTCTCCTGACTTCAGGGACGCTGCACTCCACGTTTTCCTCCTTCTCTGATTTCTCCTACTCTGCCTCAACTTATTCCTTTCCTGCTCAGATCTGTTCTTGATTCTCTTCTTTATTGTTTATACTCTTACTTTTTGCTGGCAGCCAGTCCCAAAGAATAAAATATCAGTGTTATTTATATCACTCCTTTTAGTAATTCAGCAACAGTTTATTGAAGCTTTCCCCTTTTGGTTCTGAAAATGTTATTCTGACAAATGGTGGAAGCTATTCCAGGACATGGCCACAATGTGCCAAACATTACCCAGTGAAGGTACTCTAGCTAAATGCATTGTGACAGGCTTGATGGTACTGAAAAGAGGGTGTATGAAACACAGGCTCTGGGAAGGCTACTCACTTTTACACTTTCAATCAAGGAAGGCCTTTAAAACCTCTGTCTCTATCTGTAAAGTGGAAGTAAGACCATCAGCCCACTTCAGCAGCACAGGGGAAGTCTAGAGCATAAGCTATACATAGCAAATATGTAAACCATAAAAGAAACAAGTAAAGGTTCAAACAGCCAGCACCAAGTATAATGCACCTATTCAGACTAATTAGCCCTTATTACTGGCAAGTTTACTTGTACAGTGTAAATTTCTATCTGGCTCTTCTTCGAGTTTGTATTTATGTTGAATGTGGTGGGTATTTGCTGTGCTCTCTCAGCTTAAGCAAGCCTAGTTGAAACTGTTTTTCTGGCTAATGTCTCAGATAGCATCCAATGGACTGACTCCAACAAATTATATTAAGCCAAACTATAATAAAATGATGTTTATTAAGTTGGTGAGCAGCTTTATCTGCTCATTTTTTATTAAGGGGCTTAAATTCTCCTGCTCTGGTTCAGGAGAAACAAAACATCCCCTCCTGAGCCACAGACAGAAACAGAACCTTCAGCCCATTATCCAACAACATACTCAAAAGTATGCAGGGCTTTTGTTCCCTGAAGCATCCTTTGGCTGTCATTGGGATTCTCACAGCTGTGGTGCTGGTGTTGGCCACCAAAAGGAACTGAGGTGAAGGTGACAGCTATGCACATTTAATTAAGCTCTATCTGTCCCATCCTTCCCAACCTTTGGCAATGTCCCCTTTGACATCCAAATGGAATTATTAACTTCACCTCCGTGCATCTAATAACCTTAATTTGCACAAAAAGAATTATAGAAACCAACATGGTCACAAATTGTTTTTTTCCATATGGCTGTAGGTACCATGGGTGGAGGGGTTCATAATTAGGTAATTTTCGCACACATACCCTAAACTTGGAAGTCAAAAAATTAAGGCCACTTTCTGAAAGTTAATCTAATTAAATCAACACATAACGGGAGGAGACAGAAAATCTCTGTCCCTAAAGACTTGCTCTTCTAAAAACAGTTATCTAAAATTTTTGGTAGTAAGAATGCATCTAAACAAAGAGTGCACCAAGAGAAGTCAGTGGCCAGCAGAAAAATGCTATGGGTCCAGAAGGCAAACCTGGAAGCCTGTGTTCAGTACTAGCCAGGAGAATGAAAACTGCTCAGGCAGAACATTCTGGACCTTGGAGAAATATTTGCTATCTGCTTAGGATTTGAAAAAATTCGATTCCAATATGACCCAACTGAAATGAACTCCAAGACCACTGATCTGCCTGCTTCCCAAGCAAATTTTTCATTGCTAATTTTATTTCCCAGCTACCTCAAAATAAATAAGTGCCTTGCACTGAAACATAAGATCATTCCCATTCCTACAAAGGGATGACCCTTCATGTTATATTAAGTTTCTGTTCTGTTCTATCCATTAGGCCTTTGTTAGTGTGGTGTTTATCCATCTATGGGGGTATTGGTGAAAGTCCAGTTTCTATAACTGTAAGACTGGGAGTCACAACCTGTGAGGCCTCCAAGGCCAGTCAGCTGCCACCCTTCCTGGCTCCCAGGCTACCTGCTTTCCTCTTTAAAACACCAGCAATGGACTCACCTGGAAGAAACAATAATCAAGTTTGGTAGGTGGCCATTACCTAATAAATGTAACAAAAGCCATAGCTCTTATTTATACCAACAATACCTAGTTATAAAATATAATAGGAAAAATCCCTTTCCCAGTGGCAAAGAAAAAGATAAACATATAGCCTGTATAAAGAAAATGATAAAATTTAACCAAAGGACATAAAAGATTTTATTAAAGAGAGACCACATTCTTGAATGAAAAGATTTATTATTATGAAGTCTCAGTAAATTAATCTATAGATTTAATCCAATTCCCATCAAACTCAAAAGTATTTGGGGCAACTTGACAATATAATTCTGAACTTCTTCTGAAAGAATAAACTAAAAAGGTTTTCAAGAGAAATTTGAAAAGAAAAATAATACAGGAAGGCTGGCCTACCAGACGGTAAAAATACAGCAATTAACCAGCATAGTACCAGTGCAGAAAGAAAAAGAAGTAAAGCAATACAAAGTCCAGGAACACATCAAAGATTTGACAAAGATGGGATTTCAAATTAATGAAAAAATAATGACTATAACAAATGGCATTGGGATAACTAGCTATCAATTTTAGGAACGGTAATACAGTTAAATCACTATTTCAAAACTTTAAGTTCTAAATGGATCAATCATTTAAATGAAACTATAAAAGTATCTGAAGAAAATTAAGTTCTATCTTTTTAATTTTATTGCAGTAAGAACACAACATGAAATCTACTCTCTTCACAAATTTTTAGGGGTATAATTCACTACTTGTTGACAATAGGTACAATGTTGTGCAGCAGGTCTCTGGAGTTAATTCATCTTACTTAACTGAAACTTTATGCCCATTAATTAGTAACTCCCCATTTCTCCCCTCCTCATAGTCCCTGGCAACCACCATTCCACTCTTTGATTCTATGAGTTTGACTATTTTAGGTGCCTCATATAAGTGTAATCATGCAGTGTTTGTCTTTCTGTGACTACTCATTTCACTTAGAAAAATGTCCTCACGGTTCATCCATATTGTTACATATTACAGAATTTCCTTTTTCAAGGCTAAAGAGTACTCTATTGTATATACATACCACATTTTCTTTATCCATTCACCTGTCAATGGACATTTAGGTTGTTTCCATATCTTGGCACCTATACTTACACTGCAATGAACATGGGAGTGCTATCTCTTCAAGATCCTGATTACAATTCTTTTTGGATAAACATCCAGATTTTGATTTGCATTTCCCTCAAGTGATTACTGACATTGAGCATTTTGTCATATAGCTGTTAGCCATTTGTACATCTTCTTTGGAGAAATATCTATTTAAGTCTTTACCCCCATTTTCTAATTGGGTTATTAGGTTTTTTGCTATTGAATTGTATGAGTTCCTTATCTATCTTAGATATTAGCCTCTTATTACATATATGGTTTGCAAATGTTTTCCCTCATCCCATAGGTTGTCTTTTCACTCTGTTGATTCTTTCCTTTGCTGTGCAGAAGATTTTTAGTTTGAGGTAGTCCCATTTATTTATTTTTGTTCTTTTGCCTATGGTTTTGATGTCATATTGTCATGCCACGAACAATGTCTTTAAGCTTTTCTCCTATGTTTTCTTCTAGGAGTTTTACAGTTTCAGGTTTTAATTTTAAGTCTTCAATCAATTTTGAGTTAATTTTGTGTATGGTATAATGTAAGAATCCAATTTCATTTTCATATGGACACTCAGTGTTCCCAATACCATTTGCTGAATACACTATTCTTTCTCCATTGTGTATTCTTGGCACCCTTGTAGAAGATAAGTTGACCATATATGTGTAGATCTATTTCTAGGCTCTCTATTCTGTTCCATTGGTCTATATGTCTGTCTTTATGCCAGTACCACATTGTTTCAGTTAACATAATACATTGTAATATACATTGTAAAACATATTGTAATATATTTTGAAATCAGGAAGTGTGATGCCTTCAGCTTTGTTCTTCTTTCTCAGGATTGGTTTAGCCATTCCATGGTCTTTTGTAGTTCCATATGAATTACAGAATTATTTTTCTGTATATTTTTGTAAAAAAAAAAAAAAACCCACTGGGATTTAAATAGGGATTGCATTGAATCTATAGATCACGTTAGGTAGTGTTGACACTTTGACAATATTAAGTCTTCCAAGCCATAAACAGAGGATGTCTTTCCATTTGTTTTTGTCTTCTTTCATTTCTTTCATCGGTGTTCTTATAGTTTTCAGTATACAAGTCTTTCACCTCCTTAGTTTTAAATTTATTCCTAAGTATTTTTTTTTTTTGGTGCTAATGTAAATGGGATTGTTTTCTATTCAGATAGTTCACTGTTAGTGTATAGAAACACAACTGATTTTTGTATGTTGATTTTGTATCCTGAAACTACTGAATTTGTTTATTAGTTCTAATAGTTTTTTGGTGGAGTCTTTAGGATTTTTCTATATATTTAAGTTCATGTTATCTGCAAATGGGGACAATTTTACTTCTTCCTTTCTGATTTGGAAACCCTTAACTTCTTTTTCTTGACTAATTGCTCTGGCTAGGATTTCCAGTATTAAGTTGAATAGAAGTAGTGAGAGTGGGCATCCTGCCTTGTTCCTTGAGTATAATGTTAGCTGTGGGCTTTTCATATATGGCCTTTATTTTGTTAAGGTACTTTCTTTCTACTCCTAGTTTGTTGAAAGTTTTTAATCATAAAAAGGTGTTTAATTTTGTCAAACAATTTTTCTGAATCTATTGAGATGATCATGTGATTTTTTATCCTTTATTTTGTTAATGTGGTACATCATATTAATTGATTTTTGTCTGTTGATCATCCTTGCAACCCAGGGATAAACCTCATTTGGTTATGGTGTATGATCCATTTAATGTGCTATTGGATTCAGCTTTCTAGTATTTTGTTGAGGATTTTTACATCTGTATTCATAAAGAATATTGGCCTGTAGTTTTATTTTCTTGTGGTGTCTTTGCCAAGCTTTAGTGTTGGGGTAATTCTGGACTCATAAAATGAGTTTGGGAGTGTTCCCTTCTCTTCAATTTTTTGGAAGAATTTGAGAAGTATTGGTGTTAACACATTATTGACCAGGGGATTTTTGTGGAAACTAACGCCTGTGGCTGTAATACATCTCCGGTCAAAAATGTGTTAATTCTTTAAAGGTTTGGTAGAATTCATCTGGTTTGGGCTTTTCTTTTTGGGGAGGTTTTTGATTGCTGATTCAATTTTCATACCAATTACAGGTCTGTTCAAGCTTTCTCTTTTTTCATGATTTAGTCTTGGTAGATTGTATGTTTCTAGGAATTTATCCATTTCTTCTAGGTTATCAATTTTGTTGGCATAAATTGTTCATATAGTCTCTAATGATTTTTTTTATTTATGTTGCAAAAATTGTAATGTCTCTTCTTTTATTTCTGATTTTATGAGTCTTTTTTTCTTAGCCTAAGGATTTGTCAATTTTGTTTTTTAAAAAAAACCAACCCTTAGTTTTGTTGATTTTTTTCTATTGTTTTTCTATTTTCTATTTTATTTATTTCTGCTCTTTATAATAGGTTAAATAATAACCTTTATTATTTCCTTTCTTCTACTAACTCTGGCCTTAGTTTGTTCTTCTCTTTCTAGCTCTTTGAGGTGTAAAGTTAAGTTATTTGAGATCTTTCTTTTTTTTTTTTTTGCAGTTGTTTATTGCTATGAGCTTCCTTTTAGTCCTGTATTTTTTTGCATCCCATAAGCTTTTTTAATATAAATTTATTTATTTATTTATTTATTGGCTGCATTGGGTTTTTGTTGCCGTGCATGGGCGTTCTCTAGTTGCGGTTAGCAGGGGCTACTCTTCATTGCAGTGCATGGGTTTCTCATTGCGGTGCTTCTCTTGTTGCGGAGCACGGGCTCTAGGTGCACGGGCTTCAGTAGTTGTGGCACGCAGGCTCAGTAATTGTGGCTTGTGGGCTCTAGAGCGCAGGCTCAGTAGTTGTGGTGCACTGGCTTAGTTGTTCCATGGCATGTGGGATCTTCCTGGACCAGGGCTTGAATCGTGTCCCCTGCATTGCAGGTGGATTCTTAACCACTGCGCCACCAGGGAAGTCCCCATCCATAAGTTTTGTTATGTTGTGTTTTCATTTTCATTTGTTCCAAGGTATTTTTTAATTTCCTTTTTCATTTCTTCCTTGACCCAATGGTTGTTCAATAGTATGTTGTTTAATTCTACACATTAATAGTATGTTGTTTAATTTCTAAATTTGTGAATTTTCCAGTTTTCCCTCTGCTATTGATCTCTAGTTTCATTCCATTATTGTCAGAAAAGATATTTAGTATGACTTCAATCTTCTTAAATTTGTAAGACTTGTTTTTTGACCTAACGTGATTTATCCTACAGAAAGATCCACGTGGGTTTAAATAGAATGTGTACTGCACTGCTGTTCGATGGAATGTTCAATATATGTCTGTTAGGTCACTTTAGTCTGTGGTGTTGTTCAAGTCCTCTGTTTCCTTATTGATCTTCTGGCTGGATATTTTATCCATTATTGAAAGTGGGGTATTGAAGTCTCCTACTATTATTGTATTACTATCTATTTGTCTCTTTAGTTCTATCAATGTTTGCTTCATATATTAAGGTGTTCTGATGTTGCATGCATATATATTTATTGTTATATCTTCCTGGTTATATCTTTCTGGTTGATTAACCCTTTTATCACTATATAATGATCTTCTTTGTCTCTAGTGACAGTTTTTGACTTAAAGTCTATTTTTTTCTGATTAAGTAGCCACCCCTGCTTTCTTTCAGTTACCATTTGCTTGGAATATCTTTTACTACTCTTCACTCTCAGCCTATGTGTGTCATTAAATCTAAAGTGAGTTCTTATAGACAGTATATGGTTGGGTCTTATTTTTTTTTATCCATTCAGCTATTTCATATCTTTTGATTGGGAAGTTTAATCCATTTAATGTAATTATAGATAGATAAGAATTTATTACTGCCATTTTGTTAACTGTTTCCTGTAGTCTTTTGGTACTTTCGTTTGTCTTTCCTTTGTGTTTTGTTGATTGTTTGTATTGATATGCTTTAACTTCTTTCTCTTTTGTGTAACTTCTATAGGTTTTTTAAAATGTGTATGTGTGGTTACCTTGGGGCTTACATAAATTATCTTATAGTTAAAGCAGTCTATTTTAAGCTGATAATGACTTAAGTTCAGTCACATACAAAAACTCTATACCTTAACTTCTCCCCCACACTTTATATAACTGTTGTCATAATTTATATCTATTCATATTGTGTATCTTTTAACACAATTTTAGTTACAGTTATTTTTAATATTTTGTCTTTTAACTTTTATACTAGAATTTTAAATGATATACCAAATGCCATTATAGAAATACAGTATTCTATATCTGCCTATATATTTATCTTTACCAGCAAGTTTCTTACTTTCTTATGCTATAACGTTGCTGTTTAGCATCCTTTTATTTCAACTTAAAGAACCATCTCTTGTAAGGCAGGTGTAGTGCTAATGAACTCCTCAGCTTTTGTTTCTCTGCGAAAATCTATCACTCCTTCCTTAGACAGTAAATAAGCATCCATAATGAGCAATTATTAATAATTTTGTTTAAGCTTTTGCTATAATGGATATACCATAAGCTCCTCAAGGAGCTTACTCCATCTTTTATCAGTCAAGTTCTTCACTATATTTAGCTCACGAATCTCCTCTTTTAATTTAAGCCCTTCTCCTTTCTGTCTTCTGGTGACATTAAATTCAATTGGTCAGCATCTTCATAAACACTCTTATTGAAGCCAAGCACCAAATCACCTCCTTGGACCCACTTGACAGTACCTCTCAAAAATATAGTTTCAAGTTTAAATAAAAGGGGGACAATGGAAGTTCTTCATTAACAATATGTACAGATTAAATCAGTTTAACATTTACTGTGCAACTACATGAGCAGGACACTACGCTCCTGATTTTAGAGCTCCACCCAGAGTTTATGAGATACATTCACGAACAAACTAAAGTGCATGACAAAAATAGGCACAAATTGATATCTATTAATTATTAGCATAATATTATTTTTATTAATTCTCTTTCCCAAGAATAGCACCTTGAACAGTGCTTTATACATACTAAGAATTAATTAAATATTTGAAGATGAAAATTAGGGAAGGGAAGGAAATGAGGAAAAATGAAACAAAGGCTCTTTTTGCCTTAGACATAAGCTTCCCAGGAAACAAATACAACCAAACACCTCCCACTTTGAAACCCAGCTCTTTAGAAGAAAGGGAATATGACCATCAAATTTGAATTCCTTACACCACCTCTAAGACTATGTCTCACTGAGGGAATGTCAAACTTTAGAACAGTTGTACTCGGGAAAAATCATTAAATAGGATATCAGAAATCAAGTTTATGTAATTAAAAGGATTATTTGTCTTACTTTATTAGGGAAAGGAAAAATTAAGTATGAAAAATGAAAATGATCATGCACACGAGTTGACCCCTCTCGTGGTTATCATTTGAGTGTATTCTTAGTTAAGTTTATTCACAGTCTGAATTGCTATGTATGGTTCAGGGAACTATAGAAAATGATACATTGGAGTAAATTCAAAAATGATAGATTGGAGAAAATTGGAGAAAATTCAAAAGAGATGGGACAAAGGTAATCACTTCAACAAAATTGTTTTAAACTTGCTGAGCTTTGTCCCATTCATAAATGCTAGATTTATGTAGAATGGATCTCACTGAGAGCTCTTTCTTTTGCTTGCATTTTGTGTCCTGCCACCTAGTTTGTTAACACATGGTGTGAGAGTTGGACAGTTCATGCCTAGGAACTCAAAAACACATTATGCATAAGAAAAACAGCATGGCTGTGATCTTGATGCAGAACATGTTGTCATCTATTGTTTGTCAGAGGAAAAGGGTTGCAAATTTCAGAACCTGAATAAGATGAATTAGTATCTGGGTGGCATTTGCCTCATAAACATTCAAGTAGAAATGGGGAAACAGGACAATCCATCAAGATTTTAACAAAAGAAAAAAAAAGAATTTTAGTTAAAAATGATTTATAACTATAGAAGTTTCTAGATAGGTTTCATTTGAAATGAGAGATTTAAGGATAGAGATGTTTAAGGCTTTCTAAGCTTTAGGTAACGGGCTGTATGGAATTCAGCGAGAAGGTGGAAATGGCTTTTTAGCAAGTGCTGAAAACCAGAGAAATTAAATTATCCTTTACAGTTTATGACAAACCCTCCAAAATGCTTCAAGAGAACCCCCCAAAAATATAGAGATTATTTTGAGAATATAAGCTCCATGAGGACAGAGGTTTATATACCTTTTTCATCCACTGCATTCCCAGTGCTTAGAACCATAACTAGAAGAGAGGAGGTATTCAATAAATTCTGTTTAATTTTTATAGGATTTAATATTATACAGCAGGGGGTAAAACTAGAGTCTCCTTTGTCCAAAATGAAAAAGGAAGGAATGAATGGAGAGAGGAAGAAAGGGAAGAAGGGAAAGAGGAAAAGAAGGAAGAAGAGAGGTGGAAGGAAGGACCATTTCTCTTATTGAATAAAAGTTAAATACTGTGCAGTCCATAAAAATACCATCACATCACCCTACTGACTCAGTCAACCCTTCAGGAATTAATTCCACCCCAGTCATCATGGCTACTACAGTGCCTGAAAGCTCTAAAATGTTTTGAATTATGGAGTAAATTGCAACACAGTAGGAAAACAAGAGAGTGGCATATAAATCTTTTTCAATTGTAACACTTTCACATATGCTTTTCAGATTTAAAATATATCATGGAAAAATACAGTTAAAGTAATTTATCTGGTAGAATCAGTTACATTTAGTTCAATTCAAGGAGAAAATTGAAGATTTTTCTGCTAATATATGAAGAGCTTCTGTTTTAAGCACTATTTGTCTTACATCTGTAACCCCTGGGTACCACATTCTTCTTGTTGTCAGTGCCAGTCATCAACAAAAAAGGTGACCCTCTCAAAAAACAAATTTTTTTCTTATACAAGCAGAATATAAACCTCAAAAGTAAAGACTTCCTTTAAATGCTGAAATCCTGAAGTCAGCTTCTTTATGCTAGAATCAGAAGTCCACATTCAATCTATCATCCTTGTAGAGTTGCTTTCTGGTTATTGATAATTATAAGAATCAGTTAAAAGCATAATTTAAAAAGTAAACTTGTCTCTCCAGTACAAGTTCTTTGTTAACACTGGTAGTCATTCATCACCTTGTCCTGTTATCCCATGTCCCCAGTGTAGGTGGCTTGCTGACATGGAAACAGGATTGAAGAGTTGATGGATTTCTCCCAGGGGCAAAGGTGCATATTGGCCCAGCGAATGCAATCTGCTGGTGAGCTAAATCCACCTCTTGTTTTCAATTTGGCTACCAGAAATAATGAACTGCCACACTAAGCCTTTCCTCTGAACTTCCAGAAGTCACTTTTTCTTCACAGTGTGAGGTTTCTGTCCATGATAAAGAGCCTCAGGATATTGTAAGAGGAATTACATCAGAAACATGCCACCTGTGGAAGGAGAAATCTGGGAGGCCAAACAATGCTTCTACCTTTTGTGCCTCCTCTAAGTCTCAAACAGATCTACAGGCAAAACAGAGGTCTGGCCCTGAGGATATTTTTAGGGAGCCCTCTGAAAAGGCTCTACCTCTCCCCCAGTGTACCCCACACCCTCAAAAATCTTATTCTGAGGAATTCCCAATAACTAAATTTCTTTGACAGAGAAAAAATATGAAAGAAAACTAATATTTAGTATGTGTTCTGGGGTAGGTATTATATACTCTCCCACATCAATTCTTACAACAATATGAAGTAGACATTAATTGTCCTCATTTTATAGCACAGGAAACAGAGACTTCTAAGGGACAGAATACTTTCCCAGGATCACACAGATGGTAGGGGTAGAGTCAAATTTCTTAACCCAGATTTATTGTGTTATTCCATCCTACATTATAGGGCAAAGTAATATGATACATTCTTGCTAAGAAAGAAATGACTAATACATCATTTTCCCCTAAGAGCAGGTCTTAATAGGAAAGAAGAAGAAATAGTACTTGGTGACTGTATTGTAGTTCAGTCTCAGGACATAAAAGAACTCTTGGAGCACTATGACAACCTTCACTGGTATCCCAAGTTTTCCATAAATACATCTATAGTCTTGGATATAGATACAAACAGAATTGTGTTGAAAGAGCATATTCGGTTGCCAAGTGGCACCAGGGTATAAAGATCAACTATGAGTCATACCCAAGTAAGTAAGACAGGTAGATTCTGGGGTCAAGGTTTTATTTGCTTCAGAAAAGACCAAAAATTTGGTCAGTTCAGTACACCTAGGATTGTCCAAATAAAAGGGCCCAAATAAAAGGCTTAGGGTGAGGTAGAGGAAGTGAACACAGACCAACCTGGCCTTTTCGGTCCTCAACGAGCTACCCAACAGAACTTTCTGCAATGATGGAAATGGACTGTATCTGTGCTATCCAATAAAGTAGCCACTAGCCTTATGTGGCTATTGAGTGCTTGAAATGTAACTAGCACGGTTGAGAAAATGAATTTTTAGTTTTATTTAACTTTAAGTTATCTAAATTGAAATAGCCATATATGGATAGTGGGTATCATAGTGCGCAGATTCGCTCTCACGGCCACACGGACACTTGCCTCCTCATGGCATTCTTCCTGATGTATTGATCACCCAGCTTCAACCCAAGCCAGACTCAGACCCAAAAGACTGGCCTGGGCAGGACCAGGATTGGCAAGTATCACGAAAAAGGAGAGATGTGGAAAGGGAGGAAAAGCAGAGGAAGCATCAACAATATCTCTGCTTCATTTTCTTTCTTCAAGTCCCTAAAATTGTCAATTCAGCCTGACATTTTTTGAGCAAAATTTCGGTCAATGCAGGAATGAGCAAGACACAGTGTTGGCTCTCTAGATCACAGCCTAGCAGTGACAAAGGTGATACTTGAGTCAAGTAGGAGCTAGCCAGACAAGGAAATGTGGAAAGGACCCGCATGTGAAAAATCAAGAAGTGAAAGCAAGCAAGGCCTATTTGGAGAGCTGAGAGTAAGTTAGCATGACCAGAGCACAAGTGTTGTTATGGACTGAATTGCATCTCCCCAAAATTCATAGATTGACATTCTAACCCCCAGTACCTCAGAATGTGACTGTATTTGGAAATAGAGCCTTGAAAGAGGTAATTAAGTTGAAATGCAGTCATTAGGGTGGGCCCTAATCTGATATGACAGGTCTCTTTATAATAAAAGGAATTTGGACACAGACAGACACAGAGGGAAAACCATGTGAAGACATCGCCAACTACAAGCCAAGGAGAGAGGTCTCAGAAGAAACCAACCCAGCTGACACCTCATTCTTGTACTTCTGGCCTCCAGAACTGTGAGAAAGTAAATTTCTGTTGTGGAAGCCACCCGGTCTGTGGTAGTTTGTGATGGCAGCCCAAGCACACTAGCGTGGGTGTTTACACAAGGAATAAGCCTAAAAAAGTCAGTCTGAGACCACTTCATGATGGGAATTGATGTCATGCTGAGGAATTGAAGATTTACCCTGAAACCACTGAAGGCTTTTAAGCAGGCAAGTGACGTGATCTGGTTTGCATTTTTTAAAGTTTATTGTGTGTGTTAGGTTTAAACCTGCCTTGACCCTAGTCATCTGCTGATATTTGGCTTGCTAGCCTCCAGCCTTGGTTCTGATTTGACTTTAAACATTCCATGACAGCAGGTACAGCTGTGATAAAACAGACAGTTATTCTTTAACTCTCTGATATATGTCACGGGTCAGTAGACAGCCCTGTCTTAACATGTTTTAAAAGCCTCTACTCGCTGCACCTGGGTCAGACACGATTATTTCGAATTCACTGAATAAAATTCCCTAAGTGCCTAAGTGACTCTAAGGTAAAAGGAGTTCAGCAAAAGGGGAGGCACATTAACTCTTTCAGGTCACTAGGCTACCATTTAATGCATTACTGCAAATGCACTTTCAAATAAATAACAGGTTGTAAGAGGCATTGGGACAATTAGCCTCCTTAAGCTAACTTTAAAAAAAAAAAAACCGATGACAGGCAGCTTTGAGACATATGCTGGATGACTATGATGTAAGGAAGCTTTAAAATAAAAATAGACCAGAAAATTTACATGCAAATGAGTACTGTCATCTTGGGCGTCAATTTGCTTATTCCAAAAACCCTTCCAGTTACTTAAAATACTTTAGAAACCCTCCTTCTGGACATGCCTTCAGAGCTGGGTGATGAGACCTCCAGTTCTCAGGTCTTATTTGAGATCCACCTACAGTCAACATACGGGAGAATTTGCTCCATCTGGGGAGCAGAGGACTCATCTCTGGGCTTTCTGGAAGCAGAGTCCTCCTGAGCGAGGACAGCCATGCTGTTGAGGGGATGGAGGACCTTTACCTGCACCTGCACCTGCACCTGGAAACTGGGCAGAGATCCCTTGAAGAATAAGGAGCCCCAGTGTTTATTTGGCATCTTCCATAGCATGTTGCGTTCTTAATTTCCACAATAACCATGCCTTAGGGAAGGCCAGGTGCTGAGGAAGAGACAGAAGGATATGAAGAGGTTTCGTGAACAACAGGATCGTGCATATACCATGGCACATCTGTGCCTGATGGGAGGGAAAATACTACTCCTTCTGACTCCCTAACTGCCAGCCAATGGACAGGACCCACTATTCCCAACTTGTGCTTCTCCTGTTCCTTGACATTCTTCCATACAGTTTCCTCCAAATACGACTGTCCTCCTTTCTATTCATCCTTAAACCCTGCTTCTTCTCTCAGGTCAGTTCAAATGCTACTTCCTTTATTAAGTAGTCTCTGAACTCCCAATCAAGAAATAATCCAGCCTTTCTCTAAATTCCCCTAGCTTCTCTTTTGTCCTTATAGCATGGTAATTTATAGTCTTCTACTAAAGGATGAGCTTCCTAAAGTCAGGGTCTATGTGCCATTAATTTTGGTATCCCCCAACTCCTAAAGCAATGCCTAGAACAGAATACAAAATCTTCTGAATCAATCAGTTAAGAAAGAAAAAGATTCATAGTAGTGTCTGTGTCTTAGTTCAGTCTATGATAAAAATGCCATAGATTGGGTGGCTTAAACAATAGAAATTTACTTCTCATAGCTCTGGAGGCTGAAGAGTTTGAGATCAGGGTGCCAGTATGGCCAGATTCTGGTGAGAGCCCTCTTCCCAGTTTGCAGGCAGCCATCTTCTTGTTGAGTCCTCACAGGGCAGAAAGAGAGAGATTATCTCTCTTGTGCTCTTCTTATAAGGGCACTAGTCCCATTCATGAGGGTTCCAACATACGATTTTTGGGGAAACACAAATATTCAGTAAATGTAATATTCTCCAATTATTAGCATGAAGGGTATGAACAGACTATAATAGCATAAGATCAAGACCCAGAAGGACAGAAGCAAAGGGGCAGATCAAGCAAAAATGCCATGAAGCCATGAGGAAATAGCATGACACAGATTCTGAATCAGAGAGGAGGCATACACCAAGACATGCCTAAACCAGAATCAACAATAGAGTACAGAACACAGAAATAAAGGAAACTTTACGGACAAAGCAAATTTCTACTTCAGGATCCAAGCCCGTTTGTCATCTGGAAGACATGATAGGAACTAGTTGTGTCCCAAATGTCATTTTCATATGATAGTTACTTAGAATTTAGTATATATTTTCCCATAGAAATAATGCTAGAATGGAAATGAGTTATCCAGTCTGAGATTCTATTTAATTCATAACATACCTGAAAAACACAACAAATAGAACTATTTCAACTACAATTGGCCACCATTTATAGAATAAATAAATGCTTTGAAAAATAAGGGGAAGTTTCCAGTTTGGACTAACATGGAAAAAGCCCACTGTCTTGCCCATGAATTATAAGTAAAAACTCTGGAAAGGAATCATAATGCAGTTATCTGAAGACTGAAAAGTTAATAATAGCATGTTAAATGAGCAGGGAAATAAAAACTTGAGGAATGATCAATATGGTGGTGAGTTTCCTAGAGTTTTCCTTTCCTGTATCTCTGTATTTAGACACTAAGGCAGCCTGAATCATAGGACTTCATAGCAAGTTTAAATAGAAAAATCTCCAAGAGAAACCTTCTCTTTCTGGCTAGAGGACAGCAGATGGAGGTGGGAGCTTATGTGATAGAGAGCATAGGGAAAATCCCCGTATTTTTTTCTCTTCACTCTCCTCGCCCTTCCATGAGGCAAATCCAAACACAGGCAGCACCCCTTTGGCTGGGGCAGTATGCAGGGACCTAAAACTCTGAGAGAAAATCTTCTCTTTGACTGGAGAAACTTGGAAATGAGGCTGATGTGCTCTGAATAGTATAGGGAGAATCCCTGTCGTTTCTCTCTCTCTTTTCTTTTGCTGTTTCACCTCCGAGGCAGATTTGGTTGAGGGAAATGTGTGACAGTGCAGGGAAGAAAAAGCCCTAGCTTTGTAGCCAGAGATCTATGAAAAGGGGTATCTTAGAACTGGAGGGTTTGGGAGCTGGAGAAAGGAGAGAGGATCCCCCCAAACCTATGCATGATGTCCTAGGCTCATGCATGAGCTGTGCATGTGTGGAACTGATCCAAAGCAGAACAGCAAAGGCTTTGAGAATGCACCTACACTGCTTAGGTCCCCGACTGGCCCCTGGGTGGAATACAAACAGAACTTGCTCAGGGCTCCTTCTTGCTCATCTGCTGCAGGTTTCTGATTGGGATGGGGCACTGGAAGGGCTTTGAAAACTAAACTGACATCAGATCCACAGCCCACAGAAGACGGACTGGGACATGTTGTCTAAATTGAACCAGGTTGACTGTTGACTTTCTCCAGAGAATTTTAACAGGACCCAAAGACCCAGAGTATCATAATACAATATTCAAAATGTCCAGGACACAATACAACATTAATCAAAATCTCAACAATTCTCAAGGCAAAAGACAATCAACAGATGACAATCCCATGATGACGATACTGGAATTACCAAACAAAGACTTTAAAGCAGGTATTGTAACTATGTTCCATGAAGGAAGGGCAAACTCTCTCGAATGGAAAGACAGAAGTGTTCACCAAAGAAACAAAAACTATAAAAAGAGAAATAAATGCAAATTTGGAATTGAAGAACACATCAACTAAAATAAAACATTAATGAGATAGACTCATTAGCAAAACAGAAATACTAAAGAGTGAGGGAACTCTATATAAATATCCAATCTAAACAACAGAGGTTTATAAAAAGAGAGATTGTGGGAAAATGAACAGCGCTTCAGGAATTTGTCAAACAGTCTCAAAATTCTAGTATTCAGGTTATTAGAGTCCCAAAAGGAGAGGAAAAAAAAGAATTAATGAAGAAAAATATTTCAATAAATAATGGTTAAATTTTTCCAAACTTTGGTGAAAGATAGAAACTACATAATCAAGAAGCTCAGTGAACCCCTACAGAATAAACTCAAAGAATAAAAATCCTCCATACATCATAATCAAATTGTTGAAAACTAATTTTTTTCAAGAAAAATAATTTGAAAAAGACAAAGTAAAACACGTTAAATATAGGGAAACAATGAGTCAAATGACTAAAGATTTCTCATCAGAAACCACGTAGGACAAAATACAATGGAACATTTTTAAAGTAAAAGAACTACCAAGCAGAGAAAATATCCCTCACAAATGAAGGGGAGGAAAAAGACATTCTCAGATGAAGGAAAAGTATGAGAATTCATCAGCAACACATCTGCTCTAAAAAAAGTACTAAAAGAAGATTATCAGGCAACAGGGAAATCATAACAGAAAGAAACTTGGAATTTAAGGAATAAAGAAGAACTACATATATGGTAAATATCTAGGTAAAAAAATTAACTACACTTCTTTTATGTTCTTTAATCTATCTAAGCCTGTTGAAAACAAAAACGATAACATTGCCTGGTGGGGTTTAGAATTATGTAGATGTCATGCATATGTCATCTATAACATAAAGAATTCAAATAATCTAAAGAAGTCAGGAAAGGAAAAATAGAAAAATGAAAAATAGAGGGGACATACAGTAAACAAATTAAAAATTGGAAGACCTAAATCCAACCATATCAGTAATTACATTGAAAGCAAATGGTCTACATATACTAATTAAAATACAGAGATTGTCAGAGTAGATAAAATATAAGACCTATAGGGTAAAAGTAAAATGACGGAAAAAGATCTACCACAGAAACACTATTCAAGAGAAAGCCAAAGAGGCTATATTAATATCAGACAAAAACAAAATTTTAGAACACGGAAAGTTATCAGGGATAAAGAAGGTCATTACATAATGATAAAAGAGTCAATTCACACAAATAAGACATAACAATCCTAAATTTCTATGCACCTGAATAAAGACCTTGAAAATAACCAGAACAAAAGCTGAAACAACTGAAAGGAGAACTAGACAACATTATGTTTGGAGTCTTCAACATTTCTCTCTCAACAATCAACAGAACTAAAAGAAAAATCAGGAAAAAATATCGAAGAACTGAACACTATCACACAACTGGACAGACTTAATTGACATTTATCAAAACACTCCACTCAACAACAGCAGAATACATATTTCTTCAAATGCACATGAAACATTCACCAAGATAGACCATTTTCTATCTTGTAACATGAAACTTAAGAAATGTAAAAGAATTGAAATTATACAAAATATGTTCTCTTACCATAATGGAATTAAACTAGAAATCATAACATAGATGTTTGGGGAAAAATCCCCAAATATTTGGAAATTAACCAGTATACTTCTAAATAATCCATGGGTCAAAAAAAATTAGAAGATATTCTGAATTAAATGAAAATACAACTTATCAAAATTTGAGGGATACAGCTAAAACAGTGCTTAGAGGGGAAATTTATAGTATTAAGTGCTAATACTAGAAAAGGACAAAGATCTCGAATCAATAAGTTATATTCCACTTAAGAAATTAGCAAATAAAAGCAAACTATACCCCAAGCAAGTAGAAGAAATGATTACAATACCAGAAACCAATGAAAGTGAAAAAAGAAAACAAAGAAAATTAATGAAACCAAAAGCTGGTTCTATAAAGAAATCAATACAATTGATAAATATCTAGCTAGATAGATCAATTTAAAAAAAAGAAAAGATACGAATTATTTATGTCATGAATAAAAGAGGATGTATCACCATAAACCTGAGAGACATTAAAAGGAAAATAAAGGAATACTAAAAACAACTCTGTAGCTATAAATTCAATAACATGAATAAAATCAACCAATTCCCTGAAAGACTCAAATGACCCAAAACCTACTCAAAACAAATAAATAATCTGAATATCCTTATATCTACTAAAGAAACTGAATTTGTAATTAAAATCCTCCTGACAAAGAAAACTCCAAATCCAGAAGCTCTTACTAGTGAATTCTACTAATTGATTTTTTAAAAGATGCAAAGGAAAATTCAATGGAGAAAGAATAATCTTCACAACAAATGGTGCTGGAACAATAGACATATATATTCAAAAAAAATGAAGAACCTATACCTATATCTCACACTTCATGCAACAATTAACTCAAAACGCATCATAGATCTAAATGTCAATCAGAAAACTGTAACATTTTTGAAGAAAACACAGGAAAAAAATCTTTATGACCTTGGGTTACACAAAGAGTTTTTAGATACAACACCAAAAGCGTGATCCAGTAAAAAAAAAAAAAAAAAAAAGATAAATTAGTCTTCACCAAAACTAAAAACTTTTGCTTGGTGAAAGACACTATTAAGAGAATGAAAATACAAGGTACACACTGGGAGAAAATATTTGCATATCACATACCTAACAATGTTGTATTGAGACTATATAAAGAACACTTGAAACTCAACAAGAAAACAAGAAATGGGCATAATATATGAACAGACATCTCACAAAAGATGTACAAATGACAAAAATGAAAACATGCTCAACATCATTAGACATCAGGAAAATGCAAACTAAAATCACACAAAGATAACTGCACTCCCAGTAGAATTTTTTTTTTTTTTTTTTTTTTTAAGCAACTGGAATTCTCATACATTGCTGGTGGGAATGCAAAATGGTATAGCCACTTGGGAAAACAATTTGCCGGTTTCTCATAAAATTAAACATATACTTACCATATAACTCAAAGTCAGAAATTCTACTCCTAGTATTTACACAAGAAAACTGAAAACTTACGTTCAAAAAAACACCTTTAATACATGGTTTTAAATGTTTTTAAAAGTTTTAAAGAGTTTTAATACATGGTGCAGCAGGAGGGAATTTGGCAGGACAAGGGAATTTTTCTGTATCCTGCTTGTGAGGTGGGTATGTGATTTTTGCATTTGTCTACATTTTTAAATTTAAAAATGAAATATAATGAAATAAAAACAAAGGGAAATAAACTTCAAATGGAGCAGATCCTCTACTTCTCTGTTCCTCACTCACTTCAGCATTAACAATTCCCAGAAACAGGTTCGAATACCATTTTGGTGAGAGGGTCAGAATAGGGAGGGACTGAACCAGCCTTTCTGGACACTACATCTCTATATTTTTATAACAAAAGATCTTTCCAGCTTATTTACTTTTTTTCCTAGTAGTCCTTAAATGGGACCAGTGGGCCACAGCCTCTAAAAGGGAATGAAGAAGAAAAGCTGACATTGTTTGCATGGGCAAATCCTTCCTAAATTGGTTATTCTTAAATCAAGTATATACTGATACATTATATTCCTTTCACTGCACCTGGAAAAGCCTGACACCACCTAAGTAAAAATTTTAAAATCTATTGCTACTCAAACTCTCTCCTCTCATGTTTGTCCTAAATTGAATAGAAATGCTTCTGCTTATTTTTCAACCTGTTGTATTTTGTGTATTTCTGGAAGTTACATAATTTTTTCTTTGAATGAATAGGATAATTGTTTTTTAGCTTTAATATCTTGCTCTTTGTGTTAAAAGCCATTTGTGTGCCTGCGTTTCCTATTATATATCTGACTACCTCAATTTTACTTGCTTATAACCATAATTTTCTATTATACGGAAAAAGAAATTGTTTCTGCTGTCTTTTTATTATTTTAATTAGGTTTTGGTGTAGTAAAATCAGATTTCCTTGGTTTAAAATATTTTAATGTCCTGTCATAGCACTGAATTTTCACTGGGCACAATTTTCTAAAATGGATTAAAAACACTGCTACAATAGTTGTTATAACTAGCCTGAATGCTCTAAAAATTGACATTCTTAACATCTCTCTAGTATGAAACTTCAATCTACAAATCAGACTAATCAATCAGAGGCAGTTTGAGTCAGATTATATTATCTTTGCCTTAGATCTTGCAAAAACCACAAAGGTGATATACTGTGAAATAGACATGAAAAAAATACAATAGAAGTTATATCACATGACTTTAACTAAGCAGCAAAACCTAGAGGGAAAAATAAAATCTCTCCCTAAACTTCACACAGACATGAAAGAGAATGTTTCAAGTTTATAAGACATGAAGACACTGGCTCAAAAATAAATTCTGATTTAGAATGTAGAAAGCCATTACTAGCACTGAAAAACAATGAGATAAACTGGAAAATACTTGGAGAAAAAAATATACAACTGAAACTGCCTCTAAATCTTTCCTTTTTTAATTAACACACTAAGCTTAGAGATGATTGATTCTTTCCCTTAAGTCAAAGCTATAGGTTGAAAGGCTATTCTTTTTCAGAAGTATTTGAGAACTGACTGGCAGGTAGGTCAAAGGCAAGGCATTTGCTAACTTGCTCTCCCCTGATTCTGCCATCCTGATTCCACTTTGGACATGTCATCCTTCTTTGTGCCATCACCTCAACCTCAGGCTGTGCTCAGAAATCACTAACCCTGGCACTTCTTTTGTTGCCCTGTTATTCTGACAGGTCCTTCAATTACCTCACTGAGTATCCATATAAAGCATGATATTAGATTATCAAAAATAATAAATATAACACAACAACTACCGCTCAGAGAGTGCTATTTATTCATTTATTAATTTAACAAAGAAGTTCTGAGCTGCTTTTATGTATGTTACCTCTGCCAAGGGCTAGAGATATGATGATGAACAAGACAGAGGTAATCTATGTTCTCATGGACTATAAAGTCGGGTATGTAAAAGACAATTTAGAAAATAATTGCACAAATAATTATTCATTGTGATATACATTCTGAAAGAAAAGTGCAGGGTGAACTGAGAGCGTGTAACAGAGGGACTCCTCTGTCTGGGAAAGCTAATAATTCCCTAAAGAATTAACATTCAACAAAGTGTTAACTATACTGTGACCTGAAGAGGGAGACAGGTGGAAGGAGGATCTGATGGTAGAACAGGAGAGGAGGAAACAGAGGGAACTAAGAATCAAGAAGTTGACCTATGTTATCTTACCGAACACGTAAAATGAGAACATGATGTGTAGTCAGAGGAAATCGTTTTCCGACCCAGCTTTGCCACTTAGACGCCATGTGACCCTGGGTAATTCACTTAATCTTTCTTATCTTCAGTACATTCATCTATAAAGTAAGGATAACTGTCCTATAAATTTCATAATGTTGAAAATACCATCACTTACCATACCAACTGGCACCAAAAAATACTTTCCACAATTTTTTAACAGTTTCAGTCATAATTCCTGCCAAGTTTTATATAGGCAGGAGGGCATATGGCATAAAAAAGCCAAGCATAGAACTTCTACTTTTTGCATTCCACTCGTTCCAGGCTTCCATATAAAGTATCCTCCAGGTGGGAGCTAGTTCATCCACAAACCTCTTTCTCCTTTCTTCTTAGGAGGTAGTAAATAGTTTTTAAACGAAAATAGGACCAAAGAAGTATCATGAAATAGAAGTATTTAGAGAAAGTAGACTTCTTCCTAAATAAATTCATAGTATAAGGCTTCCATGGCCAGGAAGCCTTACATGTCCAAGCTACTCTGAATCTTAAATATTAGAGACTATCTGCAAAGAGAAGATGGTAGAAGGCACATAGTCTATAATTCACATTTTCTCTAGAATTAGATTGATGATGCAAATCCAGGAATGCTAGGTAGGTACTAAACAGACTCAGGCACCAGACTCAGATCTGGGATAGTGATAAACTTAAGAAACTTCAACTGTGGCTTTGATATGAGAAGATAAACTTAATGGACTGACGTTCTTCCATCCAAATATTGATCGAAAAAACTCAGTAATAATGACAAGACTAAATAACATATTTACCTGTCCATGGGCCAAGCTTCCAAAAGACCAGAGGACATAGCCAACAACTCGGAGTAACCTCCATTACAAGAATGAGACAATGAAAAAGCTACTAGTTTTGTGAGGCAGACATATCCCCTTTATGTCACCTCAGTAACAGCATTAATCTTTTTGCTTTAGTAAAGGATTCAAAATTGATTTCTGAGTGACTGGCTATTTCACAAAGATTCCAGAGAGATAAAGCCTTTCACCTCTAGCTGCCCAGCCTGAATCAGTAGTGCCTGAAATTTACTACCATTTAAAAGCCAAACATTGACCTATGTGAAATGAAAGGTTACAGAATATAATGCCACATAGGCAGGTTTCAACAGCTCAGGGTGACATTTGAGTCAATGATGCAAATGGAACAGCTGGAAGGCATGGAAAGGGTTAAATTTCTCTGGCTGGATATTTATTTTTAAAACAAATACCACAAGGAAATTTGACAGGCCATAATTACAAACTAGATGAACAGAGAAGGATTATTTGATGTGTCAGAGACCGCATGACTCACTGTCCGGGCACCAGCTGTGCCTAAGCTTTGTAAAATGTTTAATGCATGAGACCCCGTATGCACACACGTTGTCTCTCTCCCTCTCTCTCTCTCTCTCTCTCACACACACACACAAACACACACACACCCGGAGCAACCAGTTTTTTTCTTCCTAGTGACTCTATACTCCTTTTCTTAAGATCCTCTCTCACTTGTAACATTCTGACTTTCCTGAACTATAAGGGTGAACTTTCAGCTATTATATTACTAAGAAGAATGAATCAGGAAAAGAAGAAAACTAAATACCCATCTTGATTCTTTCATTATCCTCTTAAAAGCGGGTTTCTGGGCTTCCCTGGTGGCGCAGTGGTTGGGAGTCCGCCTGCCAATGCAGGGGACACGGGTTCGAGCCCTGGTCTGGGAAGATCCCGCATGCCGCGGAGCAGCTAGGCCCGTGAGCCACGGCTGCTGAGCCTGCGCATCTGGAGCCTGTGCTCCGCAACGGGAGAGGCCAGGATGGTGAGAGGCCCGCGCACCGCGATGAAGAGTGGCCCCCGCTCGCCACAACTAGAGAAAGCCCTCGCACAGAAACGAAGACCCAACACAGCCATAAATAAATAAATAAATAAATAAGAATTTTAAAACATGGAAAAAAAAAAGAGAGGGGGGTTTCTACCTCCACATTGTTCCTCTGCATCAAAGGACCCTGATGCTTCTCTCAATAGGCGGCAGCTGCTAGAGAGAAAGACTGGTAGAACCTTGTCATGGCAAAGCCCATTAACAATTCCCAGGAAATAAAAATAGGATCTGGGTGATAAAGACTAACCTTTTCCTTTTCTTTTGCGATTCGTCTAGTTCCACTTGCTCATAGGGTGTTGTGTGCAGAGGCCTCGCACCCGGCACTTCAGAGTTCCTTGTGGGAAACTGCTGCACCCGGCACCTCACCTGCGGCGCTGTGTGCGGAAGCGCTGAGCACGACACCACAATTCAAGATGGCGGCCGCGGGCCGTGTGCAGAGAGGCTGTGCCTGACAGGCTCGGTGGGGCGGCGGTGGGTCGTGTGTAGAGACGCTGTGCCCGGCGCTGTGATCTGGAGCCCTGAGCAGCGCAGCTGCGCCAGCCCCGCGAGAACTCCGCCCCACCCCGCAAACGAGAGCCCTATAACGCAGCCCCGCCCACCGCCTGTGGGGAGAGAGCGTGCTCTAGAGCGGCATCTGCTACCTCTCCATTCGCTGATCAAAGAAGAAAGCTTTTCTTTGCTTCAGAACCAAACTTGGGCTTGTTCTGTTGGGGTGAGCGACACCAGGCAGGAGGACCCGTGTTGGCACTAGGCTCAAAAAGGTCAGTAACACCTTGGCCAATGGGAAAACACTGAACCAAGCACTACATTCAGACTCACCCGTGTTTCACTGAAACTGCTTTTTGAATGAAAATACCCCACTAGATGACGTCCCTGGGCCTGATCCTGTCACTGCTTATCTTGTAATTTGACATATGGTCACTGGCAGAGGACAGTGAGTTTTTTCTCCCAACCTCTTCCCCATGCCTATAATCTAAGACCTCTGGAATCTCTACATTCCTCAGAGCTTATCCAGCTCTAGGACACTGGCCTTGGGTACCCAGCCCTCCCCACTACAATTCAAGAGTTCCACTTTCCATTCGTTGCATCGCTCCCACACTCAAAAAAAGTTCAATATCGATTTTTACTAGATCAAGCTTAATTTTACTGACTTTCAAGGTCTTTCATAAATGGTGTCATCCCACTTGGTCAGCCTGATTTATCACAATTTGGAGGGCTCTAGTCAGGCCCATCACTTCACAGGCCGAGACAGCTACCCTTGTTCCTAAGATTTTCCAAATCTGCATCCCAGAGCAATGCAGAAAATGTTTCTCCTGGACTGGTATATTCCAGTTGGAAAACTTTGCAGTGATGTTTCAGTGATGGTGGTGATAATTATAAATAAGTCATTTTAAAGTTATTGTTTGAATTGTGAATCAAGGAGAATAATTTGACTATTCAAATGTAATTCGTTTATTTAGTTATAAGAGGATGTTTCTTTTTAGATAATGTAATAACCACCAGAGTGAGTTTGTTATTTGAAACGTGAGCTGGTGGGAATTGATTAAATAACCACAAGTAATCTTTAACACAACGGTTCTCAAACTTTAGTCAACATCAGAATCCCTTGGAGGGCTTGTTAAAACACAAATTGCCAGACCCCCACTCCAGAGTTTCTGAATCAGTAAATCTGTTGTGGGAACAGAGAATTTCCATATTTAACAAGTCCCTAGGTGACACTGATGCTTCTGGTCAAGTGACCACACTTCGAGATTCACTGACCTAGTGTTTACTATATCCCAGGCCATATTCTACATTGTTTACCTATATTATATTATTTCATAGTTACAATGAAAACCTAAGAGGTTGGCGTTACTAACATATGCACTCTACAGATAAAGAGGGTAAGTAACTTGCCCAGAGATATGGCTAGTAAGCAATGGAGAAAGTATTCAAAACTAGGAAATCAATTCTAGTCCTGCATGTTTCATCACAAGTATTTCATATGTATTGATTGTGAAAGTGTCATTTGAAATAAGTAAACAGATTGGTTCCTTCTTTGGGCACAATATCTGTCTCTGATGGATAAATCAGGGGCTACACTAAAGCCAGCATTAAAGGGGCCACATTGTTCAAACAAAAATAGGACAGTTACCTAGAGCAGGTACATGAGGATTAGTCACCAGTGTCTTTCTAAAGTAAAAAAGAAAAAAGCCCAGCTTCCCTCCACTCCTAAGCCCTTTGGAAAGCAACCCCACATTCTCCAGAGGCTAGTGATGATTTAGACATTTCTGCTGCAGAGGAAACCCTCTACACACACCCAAAAAAACCTGACTTCTGCCTACTTTTCCAGACTTCAGTAGTTTTTAAAGCTTCCCAGGTGATTCCAGTGCACAGCCAAGTTTGATACCAGCACTCCAAAGCACCTACTGGATCTCTTCAGCCCAGCTGATGACTTCTCTGCAATAAAGCTTTGACCAGTTCATTCCATCAATCCTCTCTGGACCACTGCTTCTCCTGAACCCATTGAACCAGCCTCTGTCTAGGTGACACAGACATCAATTCTCTTTCATAGTCCATATGCCCCTCTCCAACCTCTCTAACCATGTGTAGGATGTAGTAGGTCTCTGAATTTGAAGACCTATGTGCAACTATGTAATTATTTCTGTTTATTGTGATGGCTGGGGAGACTGGCAAAGAGAGTCAGAGTACTTATTTTGGAAAAACTCTCCCAGTAGAGGAAAATTCTACTTAATATGAAAACACTAAAGCATATGGCACCCATCCTTGTTTTAAGTCATGTTTGATATCTTCATACTAGATGTCCCTTTATGATAGATCTTGATTCTCTGGTGTGAAATGCAAAGCTTAAGACATTCAAAAATACCTGTGAAATGTCAACATTTTCATCTATTAATGGTGCCTTCTGGCCTTCATTTTTATATACAATGTATATGACATGTAGATTCTGCCCATTTCTAAAAATAATTCAAAGACATATATAAAGATGTATATGAAGCCAAATAGCTGAAATAGACATAAAATAATAATCATTAATCATTAAAAAGATGAGAGAACAGTGAACTAGGAATTACGAATGAGTGACTTAATTTCTATAACTGAGTATTAAATTTAGTTCTGAGCTTTGTGGCAAACAATGAAAAAATAGAGAAATATTGTCTGATACCAATTTCATTATAGAGAAGAAGGGAAAGAGGAAGGAAGAGAAGAAGGGAAAAGCATATTTGAAAAGACAATATCCTGGAATTAAATTCCAGGTAAATTAATAAATTAAATTTATTATCACTCTGATCCTCACCCAAGAGACACTTGGTCCCATAACAATCGACATGATTTTCAACTTTAACTCCAGCCTCTTTGGACTGTCACTCATGGCTTGTGATGAATATGCAAACCATGCTTATCTAAAGCATAGAGAATGATTAATTAGTTAATCATCCACACTGCCAAACATCAGCAAATATTATGGTTTTCAATCATAATATTTATTTATATGACTATAAATTAATGCAACCAATTCAATAAAAATTAGTCTTATCTCAATGTTCCCAACTAGGAACTAGACCTATGTTTTCCTGACCGCTTTCCCTCACAATTGTTTACAAAAAAGACATTTCTGAAGTACATCAAGGCTCTATGGAATTCCTCAGTTGAAGGAACAAAATCCTTAGTTTTGAAATAGTCGGTGAATAGAAATCTTTGGTATACTGAATTGAAAATCAGTTCCAAAGAAATAATGAGTGAAAATTGTTCTCTGTGTAACAATATGAAACATGGCCAACTTCAATATAGTGGCTGCCTGGCATATAACAGATGCTTAATATGTACTTACTTTAGGAAAAAAAAAAAAAAGAAGACGAAAGTCTTTTTAAGTTATTCCAGGCTATGATATGCTGACATCATATGCAGAAGGCACCAGGCTGCCTAGACATGTGGCTGGACAGCAGAGCAGTTCTCTAGTTAGCATTTCCAGACCCTGGCTCACATGCCCCAAAAGGTCTAAACACATCTATCTCCAAGCTTATCCATAGCTATGGGTTAGTGGACAGCCATAAAGTGGGCAGATAGCCTTCTGGTAAAATACACAACAAAGTCAGACCATCCCCAAGAATAAGCTCATATACCTGCCCCAATGGTGATTTGTTTGTTTGTCTGTTTGTTTCCCAGTATTATTTCCAAGTTACTCTAAAACATGTCTAACTTGTGCTGCCCTTCTCCTTCACTGCTATGCATTTACAAGAATTCCTTGGTTCATCTATGCAAGGCTTAACAGCCCAGAATCACAAAATTAGAAGAGATGTTTTGGATGTTCTAGTTCTTTATACTTCCCAAAGCTGAACTACATACAAAGGAGGCACCTAGTAACAGGGAATTCACTCCCTCTTGTGCCAACCCATTCCATTTCTGGAAATCTCTGGTTTTCGGAAAATTTTGAAAAAGAGCTGCAAACTATTTCCTTCTACCTGCTGGTCAAATTCCACCCATTGAGGCCATAAGTAATCATTCATACATCTGACGATCCCTCAAACATCAAAGACAGGCATTATGTCCCATCAAGATTTTCTTTTGTCAAATTTCAGCACCCCATGAAACTTAAGCTTGTTTCCCTAAAGCACAATTTAAAGTCCCTTCACGATTTTGGTCTCTTTCCTCTGAATACACTAAGATTGCTTCTATCCTTCCTAAATTGTAAGAGCTTTCAACAAATGGTGCTGGAACAACTGGACATCAAAATGCAAAATAAAAGTATTAGACAGATTTTACACGCTTCACAAAAATTAACGAAAAATCTATCATAGACCTAAATGTAAAACACAATACCATAAAACTCCTAGACAATAACATAGGAGAAAACCTAGATGACCTTGGTATGGCAATGACTTTTTAGACATGACACCAAAGACATGATCCATGAAAAAATAATCTATAAGCTGGACTTCATTAAAATTAAAAGCTTCTGATCTGCAAAAGACAGTATCAAGAGAATGAGAAGACAAGCCACGGATGGGGGGAAAATATTTGCAAAAGATACATCTAGTAAGAAAATAAAACTGTTATCCAAAATTTATAAAGAAATTTTAAAACTCAACAATAAGAAAACAAATGATTTGATTTAAAAATGGGCCAAAGACCTTAACAGACACCTCACAAAGAAGAAATACAGATTGCAAATAAGCATATGAAAAGATGCTCCACATCTTATGTCATCAGGGAAATGCAAATTAAAGCAATAATGAAATACCACTACATACCTGTTAGAATAGCCAAAATCCAGAACACTGACAACACCAAATGCTAGTGTGGATGTGGAGCAACAGGAACTCTCATATGTTGCTGGTGGGAATGCAAAATAGAGCAGACACTTTGGAAGACAATTTAGAGGTTTCTTACAAAACTAAACATACTCTTACCATACAATCCAGCAATTGTGCTCTTTCGTATTTTCCTAAAGGAGTTGCAAATGTATGTCCACACATTTAAAAAACTGCACATGGATGTTTATAGCAGCTTTATTCATAATTGTCTAAACCTGGAAGCAACCAAGATGTCCTTCAAACGGTGAATGGATAAATAAACTGTGGCACATCCAGACAATGAAATATTATTCAGCACTAAAAAGAAATGAGCTATCAAGCCATGAAAAGGAAACTTAAATGCATATTATTATGTGAAAGGAGCCAATCTGAAAAGGTGGCCTACTGTATGATTCCAACTATATGACATTGTAGAAAAGGCAAAACTATGGAGACAATAAAAAGATCAGTGGTTGCCAGGGGGTGGGGTGGATGAATAGGCAGAGCACAGAGGGTTTGAGGGCAGTGAAAATACTCTGTATGATATTATAATGATGGATATATGTCACTATACATTTATCCAAACCCATAGAATGTGCAACACCAAGAGTGAGCCCTAAGGTAAATAATGAACTTTGGGTGATAATGATCTGTCATTGTAGGTTCATCCTTGGTTAAAAAAAAAAAAAGTACCACTCTGGTAGGGGATGTTGATAATGAAGGAGGCTAAGCATGTGTTGGGATGGGGGATGTAAATATCTGTACATCCCTCTCAATTTTGTCATAAACCTAAAAATGTTCTCTAAAAATTGTCTTCTTTTAAAGTAATAGCCAAGAGATAGTCTGAACTGCTCAAAGTTGGGTTAAACATGATTGCCATCTCTCTGTCTCATATATCAGATTTCCACTTGCATCTAAGAGCATATTTTTTCTGTTGGTAACCACAGGACCTTTGGTACTCACTGCTGATTAAAATAGTTCCCCCCCACAGTTATTAAGGCAGAGTTAAGAAATACTTTGGGTTAGACTTACTCACAAAAGGAGATAAAATGTCTTTGCTGTAAAACACAAATTTTTCTTGTTCTTTCCCCCTTTCTAAATGTCCATTATACATGGCTAGAAAGAACCTAGTCTTAAATATACCATGTTACTTAGTTTCAACTCTTATGGATGTTAGTAATACAAACTCTTCTAGTCTTTGAAATTCCAAACTAAAATGAGTCACTGCAATATCATCACCATAATAGCCAAATTGTAACAAAATAATATATATTTTTGAATCAATCTTTTATCACTTAGTAAATAGAGTAAGCCCCAAATACATAGCAGTGAAATCAGCACTATTATTAACTTCATTGTACAATTAATGTAATAGTAATATTGGCAATGCCGTGTACAACTTCAGAAGACACGTCTGAAAGATAACGTTTTGGTAATGTTCTGGAAGGAGTACGCTGTTAAATGCTTAAAGGCAGCATGACTTCCCTGTGCTAGGACTCACAGCTAAGGCTTCTAAGTTATAATAGTAAAATTTACTCTCATGTTAGGCAGCAGAGCCCTTTCTTGGTGCTTCAGTGAGGAGCATCTGTCCTTTAACCTGCTCCATGAAAAACATTCCACGGTCAAGTAAGCATACACTATATGCTCCTCTTAGATATTTACAATACTCATTAGCTTTGATGTTTAACGCTAGATATTTACAATACTCATTAGCTTTGATGTTTAACAACATTAACACAGCATTTTCTAATTTCATTTACCTTGAAACCTTCCACACACCAACCCCAATACCCATCAGCATTCCACAGACCTGCAGAACATACACTGGGGAAAATGTTTGCCTCCTGATATTTTTTTTAACCTACTTATCCTGGCACTATCACTCAGAGCTGTATATGAAATATGTTAAATCCTCTTCTACTTGATGGACTTTAAAGTAACTGAGACTGCTCTCATACTTTTCTAGAACCCTCCAGAGGCTGGCTGCATGTAAGCTGAGAGTTCTTCTCTAAAGGAATATGGCAATGTAGGTGTAAAGGAAAGAAAAATTAAGTGGAACCCCTAGTGACTTTGGAGGCACTGATGATCTTTAAATCCTTAGATCTTTTTGGCACACCCAGAGAGACTCACAAAAGATGGCACAACGTAGAGAAGTCTTCAGTGTCAGCTGCAGGTCCCACAAAAAGCCCAGTGAAAATCCCAGCAATCCTCTGAGAAAAGGAAGGGTGAGGATACTTCTAACAGTGGTTTACCAGATTAATTTATTGCCTCTGGAAAAACCACTTTGGGAGTCAGCACCAGTTACCTTCTCTACCCGGAAGACCCACGCAAAAAAAGAAAGGGAAGAAGAACCTGATTACTATTCAGATTGGATTGAACATTTCCCAAAGTTGTTTAATGAAGATGAATGTTTCAAAGAAGGTGAACCAGCCAACTCTCAAAACATTTTATTCAGTATTAATGAAAAGGAACGCTGAATTGCATGGCATGAGTTGAGTCTTTTTCTCAGCTAAACAGAAATATGTTTGGGGAAAAAATCTGCCAGGTTTTCTTCTATCTTTGTAGATTTTTACACTAGCTGCTCTGAGAAAAGAAACTTCTAAAACCATGGGTAACTTTGCTAGTTTTTCAAGAGGTACAAAGCAAGGGGGAAAAAAATACATGAGTTTTATAAATGAAGGAAAGGTTTAGATAGGAAATATAGCTTAGAATTCCAATTGGACACACTTTCCAGACCTATGCAGCGCTTTTACAAAGCTCCTGATGGATTAGTTCTACAGATAACATAATTCAAAACACATGAGGTAGGGCATGTGATAGTAAAATTTCTTGAAATAACTTTGTGTCTGAAGGCAGGATTCTTTCATTTGAGAATAATAAGAAGTGCAGGTGAACTGTAAAAATAAAAGACCGTTTGGAGTTCTTTTAGACTTTACTCTGCAGCAAACCAAATAAAATTAAATATTTAATGAAATCTCTGTCTAAGTCCAACCAATGCAAGCAGAAAAATGCCAAGATGGTTTTTAAACTTAATCCTTAACCCTAGGTCACTCACCCAGGCGTACTGCTAATGGTGTGACAAGTGAAGCAAAGGAAAAACTAAATTCTGATGCCATCCAAGCTCTTGCATACTTAAAGCTGCAATACAGTATCAAATACATTTTAACCCATAACAGACTACACTGGCCAGAAAAGGTTGACGGTTGCAGTGGGTGAGTAGAGACAAAGCAGTGTATTGGATTTACACTGTGAATTATTAGTATAAGAAGGTCTGACTTTTTTCACATTATGTTTTTGGGGCAAAACATTAAAATTAAAATAACAGAAAAACAAAACAAGTAAAAAACCTCATACCCATACAAATCCCAATAGACAGAAGGAAAGGGGAGAGTAGTCATTATTAATGGCCCATTATATAAAGGTCTCATATGATTTCTCCCCTTGGATTAATGAAAGAGCCTCATCCACGGGACTCCGTGACAACACTTCAGCCCACTGTAATCCATCTTTCACATCACAGTCAGTGTGATCTTACAAAACTGACCATAATCACTTCCATGCCTAAAGACCCTTGTTGGCTTCCTGCTGCCTAGGAGTCAAGTACCAACCTACTGGATTGGCATTAAAGTCCTTCTCAGTTTCCCCTTTTCCCACTTCTCCAGCCTGGACTGTCTCCCTCTCCCACACCCCCACCATTTATCCAATGCTCCATGCATGTGAACGTCTTATTTTATGTCTCACACCTGAGCTTTTATACCATTCTTTCTCTCTTCTTATGTTGCGCTCCCTCCAAGCCCTCCCCAGGAATTCACTCATTGATCCAAACTCTGTTCAAGTGTCATCATTTCTATGGAGCTTTTCCTGGCTCTCCTGGGCCAAATTAATTGCTTCCTTCCTGTGCCCCAGGGCACCCTTGTCCTAAATAATAATAGATGAAAATTAAGTACTTACTATAGGCAAGGCACTGTTCTACGTACTTTTACTCAACTTAACCCTTGTTTAATCTTCACAACCCTATGAGGCCAGTACTATTATTACTATCCACATTTTCCAAATGAAAACACTGAGGCACAAGAGGCTGAGTGTTTTGACTGAGGTCATTTGGCCACTGAGTGGCAGACACAGGAGGCTGACACAGGCAGCCTCGCCCCAGGGCATTCACTCTTGACGACACCACCATACCACCACCGTGACTGAGGCTCCTGGGATCAAGCGGGGAGGGAGTCTAGGGCTCAGCCACACCAAAGGGGTTCCCCGAGGCAGGGGCAAATTAAGATTGCTTCTCACCAAACTGGGAAAATAAGCAGGGCCAAGAATTGAGGGGGCAGGCAAGCCAAGCAGACCAGAGGAGAGACTTTACAAGTTCTCCAAACCAAGGGAGAAGTGCAAAGGTCAGAAGCTTAGCTCTAAAATCAAACATCAGAGGACTGGGGACCGGGCTGGTTCCAGAAGCAGAGAAATGCCTTATTTACCCTTTGTCCCCACAGCTGAGCCCTGTAAACTTCTTTTGTTCGAAAAGGTGAAAATAAATCTAGCTCTCAGTGTGCTTCAAACTTCCTGTGGGAGAACTAGGCTCCTCCTTAGAGGGCTGTTTCATCCCCCAACTCAGAATTTTGAAGGTCAAACCTTGAGGTGGTCCTAACTCAGAGGAACGTGGTTCACCCAGCCTCTTAGCAGACCCCAAAATAATGTAACCAGGATTGAAGTCTTTTGTTTATAAAGTACAGACTACTGACACGTAACTAACACCAGCTTACTTGTCATTTGCTCACAATTCGTTTTCCATTTCAGGTCATAACTCACTGAAAGATCCTCAGCACTAATGTTTTTTCCCTCTATTGCCCCAGTCTCTGCAAGACTGCTTTTTTCCTCCAAGGATTTAAAGGAAATGGAGCAAATTTTTTCAGAACCCAACCCATATACTTTCTCCACATTGAAGCTTTCCTTTGTCAACCTTCCTTGGAAGTGAGTTCTCTTTCCTCTTATATCCTAGTACGCATTCTTTGTACAAATTCAAGCCCTGACTAGTTGTAATTATATTAATTTCCCAGGGCAGCTAACACTAATATTAGCAGCTATCATTTCTTTTCTTGAGAACTTGCTCTGTGCCTTTATGCATATTATCTCATTTAACATGGTATAAAAGAGGTAGTCTGATCCCTATTGTACAAATGAGGAAACTGAGACACAGAAATGTTCACACACTAGTAAGAAACAGAACCGGGACTTCCCTGGTGGTGCAGTGGTTAAGAATCTGCCTGCCAATGCAGGGGACACAGGTTCAATCCCTGGTCCAGGAAGATCCCACATGCCGCGGAGCAGCTAAGCCCGTGCTGCACAACTACTGAGCCTGCGCTCTAGAGACCGTAAGCCACAACTACTGAGCCTGCATGCCTAGAGCCTGTGCTCCACAACAAGAGAATCCACCGCAATAAGAAGCCTGCACACCGCAACGAAGAGTAGCTCCCACTCGCAGCAACTAGAGAAAGCCCACGCGCAGAAATGAAGACCCAAAGCAGCCAAAAATAAATAAATTTTTTAAAAAAAAGAAAGAAAGAAACAGAACTATGTAATACTAGGGCTGGCTGCACCAAACAGTAGTGTTACCCTACATTTCCCAGCCTCCGTGCAGTTAGCCTGGGACCATGGGCCCAATGAGCCATGAGCAGAAAAGATTATGAGAAGATGACAATGATGTGTGTCACTTCTGCGCTGAGGCATTTAAGAGGCAATCCTGGAAGCCATGAGTTGAGGGGAGATGGCAGGATCTCAGAACAGAGAAATCCTGGATCCAGATGACACTACCTGGAAGAGAGTTGCTGTGAGGAGTTATGAGATGCGCATCAAACTTTCTGAATGCAAAAAACGAACTTTAGTTGTGTTAATCCCCCTACGATTCCAAAGATTTTGTGGTTTTGTTGTTGTTGTTACCATAACATTGATTAATACAGACTCCAAATCGTATGTTCTCAACCCTAAAACTCCAACTTCTCCTGCCTTGCCTTTTCAGAGCACTTATCAGTGTGAGGCAGAGGAAAGAGGCAAGGAAATAAATACATCTAAAGGCACCCTTTTCTTCAGCAGAGGCATGGGAATAAAACGCTTGTGAAGCAGCCAGAAGGAAACCATGAGGAACTCATGGACAACTTCACAACACACCAACAAAACTAGTGTCATGAGGGATTCCACAGACTGACTTGGAGGAAGAGAAGAAACAGATGAACTGCAAAAGAGCTGTGACATTATTCTGCTCCAATAAAATCTTTCCCCTTCTTGCCACTCACACTAAATTTACATCTTGGATGCAACTTTAATGAGTGTCATGATACACTGAATATTGCCATACATTGGAATACCAGGCTCCATAACAAAGATTTTAAAGAACAACAGGACAGCCTTTAGAAGAAACATGTGTTCTCTCATTTTTCTCAGGTAGTTTTGATTTATTCTTGGTAGGCTAGAAGAGTGAATTTCCTTCTCTCAGTCCCTTTGAATTTAGTTGTCTTCCTCTCCATGTCTTTCCAATGCATTAGCCAAAATGATAAATAGGCTGTCCTTCCAGCAATATTAAAGTTGGAAATAGTAAATGTGCTTACCTTCCTCCCAGCAATTTCACCCTAGTAATTTACACTACTCACACAAATTCAAATATATATACATATATGCTCATGGCAGCATTCTTTATAATAGTGAACAGCTGGAAAAAAACATGTCCATCAACAGCAGACGGGTTAAATTATGATATTTTCCAACAAAGGAATTTATAGTCTTTAAAATGATTTTCTAGCTCTAGATTTATTGACAAGCAGACATCTATGTCAGGTTTGTGAGTGAAAATTTAGATTATAAAAATATCTGTATTGTGATTCTGTTTATGCAGAACTGTCTGCCTTTGTGTGTATGTGTTTTTTGTTTGTGAATAGAGGAGGCTTAAAGGATGTACTCCAAAATATTAACAGCAGTTCTCTCTTCTTAGTAGGTTTTGGGGCATTCTTCTACTCTTCCTTATGCTTTTTTGCACGCTTCAATTGTTTAATGTTCACATAGTATATTTATAATCATAAAAATAATAAAACCGCTTTTATTTGGGGGGAAAATGTTAAAATGGTATATGAACCATCACCTTCCAACCCACCTGAAGGGTAGCACTAATGAAGAGCAACAGTTTGCTTTCCAGAGATCAGGTCTGCCTACGGTTTCCATACTAAGAATGGTACCTGGTCATTACTCTGACACTGTTCAATGAAAATAATGATGAGGATTTAAACGTACATTGGAAATTAATTTATTCTTTGATGAGCATTCACATCAGACTCTCACATTCAAATGTGAAGGAGGATTTGACAGAGAGAAGACATATAAATCCATTTCAATAAAATCTTCAGGTTTTTAACTTCTTGTTGCGGAACTGAAATTCCCAAGGTGATCAAGGTTTTCAATCTCTGCACAGATCTCCAGTACATGTGGGCAGATGTCTTGGCATCATTAAGTCACTGGCTGTCAGATAACGAAAAAATAAAAGAAGCTCTAAACTGTATCTGTCAATACGCCCAAAACTATTTCAGGCAAGATATTGTGAGATAAGATTTCCTTATTTTAAGCCTCTCTCACCTGGTCCCTAGAAGTTTTGTCAAAAAGGAATTTAATAAAAGGCAGTCAAAATGTACTGTCAACTCTCCTGTTTAAAAAACTGACACAAGGATCAGAATTTAATAATTGAGATCCAAAGAATGGGAGGATGACAGTAAACAAGTGTATGACTTTGAAATTTTAATAAATTTCTAGATAATAAAAATCTGTTGGATCAGTGCTGTCATGGGAATATTCCACCAGATGATACTATTAAGAAAGTTTGATTTTAGGGCTAGCCCATCCCTTGAGCATATTAGATGCTCAATGAAGCTTTGCTGAATGATTGAATAAGTGTTCTATGTAGTTCAAAAAGAGATTAGCTATGCTGCTATAATAAATACACCCTAAAATCTCAGTGGTTAATATAACAAAGATTCATTTCTCTCTCAAGTCATGGTTCAATGTGGTTGAATGACAAGCTCTCATCCAAATAATGACTCAGGGATCTAGGATTCTTCCATACTGCAGCTCTTCATTTGGCCTATGTAGCCTCCAAGATTGCCACAGAAGGAGAAGAGAGGCTGGGAAATCAAAGGCAGGGTTTTATGGATAGACTTAGAAGTGGTATATACAATTTATACCGATATTTGTTTGGCTAGAACTCAGCAATATGTTTTCACCTTGCTGCAAGGAAAGCGGGGAAATGTAGGCTTTCTGTGTGCCAAGGAAGATAAAATGAATTGTGAGCATGCCATATGCTGACATTTTTTACGTTAATTATTTTGATAGTAGTCTTTCTAGAACATATTATATACTACCTTGCTATCTTAAAGACAATAAACATTACACTTTTTTTTTTGCCAGGTTTATAACTACAAGCATTACTCACTGTTGTGAGCGAACATACACACCTGGAAGTCCTTCTTTGCTTTCTCAGCGCTCCCACAGTTGGTCATTCACATTCACACTTGCTAATGCCTCATTCATTCAGCCTTTTCTTTGATCCCCTCCACCATCAATCACCCAGTCTGGGTGCTCATCCACAGTCTCCTAGAAGATCTCTCTGAGTGCACCCTGACCTGACCAACAACTAAACCATTCCATACACTGCCACCAAATGAATCGTCCTAGAACATGCTTCAACCACCACTGAAAAAACAAGCCTTCATTATCCTAAGGCATAACTCTATTTCCCTTTATCTTTCCAATTGCCCCCTCAGCAATAAAGTCAGGTCCAAACTCTTAACTTCCACAAGCAGAGGTGCTACCTAACGCTCTGATCACCTTCTTTAACATTACATTTCAGCCAATTGTGTTGCATTCCTGTCCCCATGACATTGCTCATTTCATCCTTCCAGTTTGAGATAACCTCAGCATCTTCTGTACTTATCTATATCCTACACATCCTTTAACATTCTGTTTTAGTCTCACATTCTATATTAGTTAGGTAACATAAACAGCTGTGACATAAAGACACCAAAATCTCAATGGTTTAATGCAACAGAAGTTTATTTCTTGCTCTCATCAAGTCCAAATTGGGTGCTCCTGATTGTCAGGGGGCTCCCCTCCAAGCAGTGATTCAGACACTCAGGAACCCAGGCTCCTTACATCTGATTGCTCTACCATCTTTAACACTTGGCTTCCAATGTTGCTGCTATAGAAAGAGAAAGCACATGGAGGATCATATTTCGAGGATTCCATGGACTAGGGCTGACAGTGACACCCATAACGGCTGTTAATTTCCCATTGGCTAAAACTCATTTACACAACCACATCTAAAATTGCAAGGGAGTCTGTGAGCCCAGGAATAAGAGAAAATAGGTTTGATAAATAGCCATCAATGTCTGTTGTACTTGCTTATGACTTCTTTCCTGACAAATCCAACTCTCCATAATTCCTCCCTCCTCTGAAATTTTCTATTACTTTCTGGTACCATATAGACTGTGGTAAATTGGGTGGGGTTGCTTTCTCTTTTAAAATATTTCCTTTCCACAGCAACTAAACTTTAGGGCAGAATCTCTGCTAAGTATTTTTTAGCATCCCCAGCTATTAGAACAATGCCCAGCACCCTATATTAAGAGTTCAACAGTGTCAAATGATGAGAAGGACAATAGTGCCCTTAGGAGCTCCTGAGGTAAGCAAAGCCATTTCCCTGTACACGAAATGGCCCAGGCTGCTATGCTAGGGAGTTCCTGGGCCACACTTTTGGCTTTTCTTTCTTTTGCCCTGTAGTCAATTTTTAGCCCCTGCTTTTCATTGCCTCCAAAGTGTTTGCCTCTTCTAGTCAGCACTCCTTACTCTACTTATAACTTACTGTCTCTAATCTGCTATGCAGTGCGTTTGAAATCTTAGCAATGGGAAACTTCCTACAAATAAAATTATCCATGAAACCCCACAAAGGGAAAAAATAATGGCAGAATGGTTCAGGTTGTGGCAGGTGGGGCACTTGCTCACTTAGCAGCTGCCTGGCCCCAAGGAGACACTCAGTAAACATAAGCTCCCCTTCCTCCCCTCTCCTTGTCTCAACATGACTATTTGCTCCCTGAAAGGCACTCGAATGGACAAACTTAGCTAAGATTTCTTATTAATGGTACAAAAACTATTAATTTTGTCAGCAATTCACCTTTACCCCATCCCAACAAAGAAAAGAAAGGTGAGGAAGAGGAATAGGAAAGGAATTTTGAAAGCTCTGTGAATAATAAAATCCACAGTTGTCAGAGATTTACTAGACTTTTCAATAATATCCCTGTTTTCCCCATGGAAATTCTCCATCCCAAGTAGCTCACAAAGCCTCTTTTGCATTAAATGCCACGTGAAGACAAAGGCATATAACAGCATCAAAGTGTCATCTTAGAGAAATATGACTATTCACAAATGTTCATTCAAACAGCCTTCAATAGAAGTACAAACATTTCATTCTAAAAGGAATTTAGAATAGTTGACTCACATACTTTTAAGCAAAAATGATACTATTTTACATGTTAAAAAGTATAGGAATCAATTCAATTATTTCTAAGAATATTAAAGTGTATAGTTTCAGTGAAAATTTTCATGTGCCAAAATCAATATGACTATATATGTTAGTGTTTATAGTATTTGTAATTCTGAATTAATTTCTGTTCCCCTGGGCCATCACTGTATTGTCACCTTATTAAGTTGCCTCGAATTAAATATTAACTGAATATAGTTTAAAACAAAGTTTCTTTAAGCCACACTGACCTCTAGAGACATAAAGGGATTTCAAAGATGCTCAAGAAAAACCAAAATCCACCTTCACAAAATCAGTGTGAATATAATAAAAGGATTTATTTTGCGGCATAAGGATGGACTGTCCTCTGAGCTCTGGGCAACACTCCATTGACTAAGCATACTGCATTGCATGTTATTAAATTTCACTTCAAAGATAAAAAGAAAGAGGCAAAGAGAAAGACTAGAGCTAAAAGGAACTTGAAAATAATTGAAATTGTTCAAATGTATGTAATGGAAAAGTCAGTGAACTATGTATCCAGAGATCTGAGTTCTGGTTCTGTTTCTTCTGCATAATACCTGTGTGACCTTGGGCAAACCACTTTCCTTCCTGAGGCTTCATTTTCCCACCAGTTAAATGAGGGTTTGTAGCAAATTCTGTGATACTCTGTGCTAAATGCAAGCTAAGAAATGCTTATAATTTATTTTCTAATATTAAAAAATTAAGAATCTACCTTTTTAAAAAACACTTTCTATTAATGACTCAATAATTAGACTCATTAGGGTAGTACATTACTGGTGAAGATGATTTTATTAGTTTCCGAGGGCTGCTGTAACAAAGTACCACAAACTGGGTGGCTTAAAAAACCACAGACGTTTTTGCTTTCACAGTTCTGGAGGCTAGAAGTCCAAAATCAAGGTCTCAACAGGGCTATGCTCTCTCTGAGACTCTGGGTAGAATCCTCCCTTCCCTCTTCCTAACTTCTGGTGGTGGCCATCAATGTTGTCATTCCTTGACTTGTAGCTTCATCACTCTGATCTCTTCCTTTATAGTCATATGGCATTCTCCCTACATATCTCTCTTCACATCATTTTCCCTTATCTCACTGGGATGCTAGTCATATTGGATTAAGGGTTAATCCACGGTACTCTAGTATGACCTCATTAAGCTTAACCAATCACATCTGCAATGATTCTATTTCCAAATAAGATCACCTTCTAAGGTATTGGGGCTAGTCTTTCAACATATCTTTTTGAGGTACGTAATTCTTTAACAGTGGTGATAGGGAAAATATATAGTCAAGAAACTTGACAGTTTTAAAAGAGAAGCAATGTCACTTGCAGCTCAGGTCACTTAAAGAACAGAATATGTGTAATGAATTGCTTCCTCTTGAATGATGGTATCTTTATAGGAAAATCCCATGGCAAGGAAATATTTATTCAGTACAGAAACAACAAAACGTAAGTCTAACAAAGTGGCTCAGACAAGATCCTGGCATGGTGTCAATGAATGTAGGAGTGACCCAAGGGAGCTATGCTTCTGTGTAGCACAGACTCAAACTCAGAACCAGGAACTCTGAAGATATGTCCTGCAAAAGTTAATACCATTAAGAACCACTGAAATCAAACCTTGCCATTCTGAGTCAAGAAAATTGTTAAGAAAAGCCTGTATTTTCCTCTTAAATTTTGATAAATGAGCAGGAAATATAGAAGATAAACCTGGAAAATCTTGTCGTGCCAGATAGCAAGGTAACTATCAAACACTTACTGAGATCATGTCGAGAGAACTCAGGAGCCAACGTGAAGGGACTTGCACTGGCCAAAAATGGAAATTTGTGCATCAGTAAGAAAATAGTTCAGTGGATTAAAACACATCAAATTCATTTAAATCCCATAAGTCCCCAGTAATGCTTAAGGGAAAAAAGCCCTTATTGGTCCCCTTGGGGGATGATAGAAAACCAACTCATTATTTTGAAAACTTGTAAATAAAGAGGAAGAATCAATTATTGATTCTGCCTTTATTACTCACTGTTTTAACCAAACAGTGCACAAGAGGATCTTTCTCTTTATAGAAGTATTCCAGCCAGTAAATGAAAAGGGGGGGAGCTTTAAGATGGCAGAGGTGTAAGACGTGGAGATCACCTTCCTCCCCAGAAATACATCAAAAATACATCTACACGTGGAACAACTCCTACAGAACACCAACTGAATGCTGGCAGAAGACCTCAGACTTCCCAAAAGGCAAGAAACTCCCCACGTACCTGGGTAGGGCAAAAGGAAAAAGAAAAAACAAAGACAAAAGAATAGGGACAGGACCTGCACCTCTGGGAGGGAGCTGTGAAGGAGGAAAAGTTTCCACACACTAGGAAGCCCCTTCACAGGCAGAGACGGAGGGTTGGCAGGGGGAAAGCTTAGGAGCCATGGAGGAGAGAGCAGCAACAGGGGTGCAGAGAGATTCCCCGCACAGAGGATCGGTGCCGACCTGCACTCACCAGCCTGAGAGGCTTGTCTGCTCACCCGCCAGGGCAGGTGGGGGCTGGGAGCTGAGGCTCGGGCTTCAGAGGTCGGATCCCAGGGAGAGGACTGGGGTTGGCTGCGTGAACACAGCCTGAAGGGGGCTAGTGCGCCACAGCTAGCAGGGAGGGAGTCCGGGAAAAAGTCTGGAGCTGCCGAAGAGGCAAGAGACCATTGTTTCGGGGTGCGTGAGGAGAGGGGATTCAGAGCACCACCTAAACGAGCTCCACAGACAGACACGAGCCACGGCTATCAGCGCCGACACAAGAGATGGGCATGAGATGCTAAGGCTGCTGCTACAGCCACCAAGAAGCCTGTGTGCAATCACAGATCGCTATCCACACCTCCCCTCATGGGAGCCACCACCAGGGTCCCGTGATCCAGGGACAACTTCCCCAGGAGAACACACGGCGCGCCTCAGGCTGTTGCAACGTTACACTGGCCTCTGCCGCCCAGGCTCCCCCCACATTCCGTACCCCTCCCTCCCCGACGTGAGTGAGCCAGAGTGCCCTAATCAGCTGCTACTTTAACCCCGTCCTGTCTGAGTGGGAACAGACGCCCTCAGGCAACCTACATGCAGAGGTGGGGCCAAATCCAAAGCTGAACCCCAGGAGCTGTGCGAACAAAGAAGAGAAAGGGAAATCCCTCCCAGCAGCCTCAGGAGCAGTGGATTAAATCTCCACAGTCAACTTGATGTACCTTGCATCTGTGGAATACCTCAATAGACAATGAATCATCCCAAAATTGAAGTGGTGGACGTTGGGAGGAATTGTACACTTGGGGATTGCTTTCTGCATCTAATTTGTTTCTGGTTTTATGTTTATCTTAGTTTAGTATTTAGAGCTTATTATCATTGGTAGATTTGTTTATTGATATGGTTGCTCTCTTCCTTTTTTTTTAATATATATTTTTTTCTCCTTTTTCTCTTTTTGTGACTGTGTACCTGTATGCTTCTTTGTGTGATATCGTCTGTATAGCTTTGCTTTTACTATGTGTCCTAGGGTTTTGTCTGTCTGTTTTTCTTTTCTTTTTTTTAATATAGTTTTTAGGACTTGTTTTCATTGGTGGATTTGTTTTTTGGTTTGGTTGCTCTCTTCTTTCTTTCTTTCTTTTAATTACTTTTTTATTTTTTTATTTTTAACAATATTTTATTTTAATAACTTTATTTTATTTTTTCTTCCTTTCTTTCTTTTTTTTTCTCCCTTTTCTTCTGAGCTGTGTGGCTGACAGGGTCTTTGTGCCCCGGCCAGGTGTCAGGCCTGAGCCTCTGAGGTGGGAGAGCTGAGTTCAAGACATTGGTCCATCAGAGACCTCCCAGCTCCACATAACATCAAATGGTGAAAGCTCTCGCAGAGATCTCCATCTCAACGCTAAGACCCAGCTCCACTCAACGACCAGCAAGCTACTGCTGGACACCCTATGCCAAACAACTAGCAAGAGAGGAACACAAACACACCCATTAGCAGAGAGGCTGCCTAAAATCATAATAAGTTCACAGACACCCCAAAACACACCACCAGAGGCAGTTCTACCCACCAGAAAGACAAGATCCAGCCTCATCCACCAGAACAGAGACCCCAGTCCCCTCCATCAGGAAGCATACACAACCCACTTAACCAACCCTACCCACTGGGAGCAGACACCAAAAACAATGGGAACTACGAACCTGCAGCCTGCAGAAAGCAGACCCCAGACACAGTAAGTTAAGCAAAATGAGAAGACAGAGAAATACACAGCAGATGAAGGAGCAAGGTAAAAACCCACCAGACCAAACAAATGAAGAGGAAATAGGCAGTCTACCTGAAAAAGAATTCAGAGTAATACTAGTAAAGATGATCCAAAATCATGGAAATAGAATGGAGAAAATACAAGAAATGTTTAACAAGGACCTAGAAGAACTAAAGAGTAAACAAACAATGATGAACAACACAATAAATGAAATTAAAAATTCTCTAGAAGGAATCAATAGCAGAATAACTGAAGCAGAAGGACAGATAAGTGACCTGGAAGATACAATAGTGGAAATAACTACAGTACAGCAGAATAAAGAATGAAAAACATTGAAGACAGTCTCAGAGACCCCTGAGACAATATTAAACACACCAACATTTGAATTATAGGGGTCTCAGAAGAAGAAAAGAAAAAAAAGGGACTGAGAAAATATTTGAAGAGATTGTAGTTGAAAATTTCCCTAATATGGGAAAGGAAATAGTCAATCAAGTCCAGGAAGCGCAGAGAGTCCCATACTGGATAAATCCAAGGAGAAACATGCCAAGACACATATTAATCAAACTATCAAAAATTAAATACAAAGAAAAAATATTAAAAGCAGCAAGGCAAGAGCAGCCAATAACATACAAGAGAATCCCCATAAGGTAACAGCTGATCTTTCAGCAGAAACTCTGCAAGCCAGAAGGGAGTGGCAGGACAAATTTAAAGTGATGAAAAGGAAAAACCTACAACCAAGATTACTCTACACAGCAAGGATCTCATTTAGATTTGACGGAGAAATTAAACACTTTACAGACAAGCAAAAGCTAAGAGAATTCAGCACCACCAAACCAGCTTTACAACAAATGCTAAAGGAACTTCTCTAGGCAGGAAACACAAGGCAAAGAAAAGCCCTACAATAACAAACCCAAACAATTAAGGAAATGGTAATAGGAACATACATATTGATAACCACCATAAATGTAAATGGATTAAATGCTCCAACCAAAAGACATAGACTGGCTGAATGGATACAAAAATGAGACCCATATATATGCTGTCTACAAGAGACCCACTTCAGACCTAGGGACACATACAGATTGAAAGTGAGGGGATGGAAAAAGATATTCCATGCAAATGGAAATCAAAAGAAAGCTGGAGTAGCAATTCTCTTATCAAACAACGTAGAGGGCTTCCCTGGTGGCACAGTGGTTGAGAATCTGCCTGCCAATGCAGGGGACACGGGTTCGAGCCCTGGTCTGGGAAGATCCCACATGCCGCGGAGCAACTAGGCCAATGAGCCACAACTATTGAGCCTGCGCGTCTGGAGCCTGTGCTCCACAACAAGAGAGGCCACGATAGCGAGAGGCCCATGCACCGCGATGAAGAGTGGCCCCCGCTTGCCGCAACTAGAGAAAGCCCTCACACAGAAACAAAGACCCAACACAGCCAAAAATAAATAAATAAATAATAATATCCCCTAATATGCTGATTTTTTTAAAAAAAAATCATTGTTAAAAAAAAAAAGTAGACTTTAAAATAAAGACTATTAGACAAAGAAGGACACTACATGATGATCAAGGGATCAATCCAAGAAGAAGATATAACAATTGTAACTATTTATGCACCCACCATAGGAGCACCTCAATACATAAGGCAAATGCTAACAGCCATAAAAGGGGATATTGACAGTAACACAATCATAGTAGGGGACTTTTAACATCCCACTTTCACCAATGGACAGATCATCCAAAATGAAAATAAATAAGGAAACACAAGCTTTAAATGATACATTAAACAAGATGGACTTAATTGATATTTATAGGACATTCCATCCAAAAACAACAGAATACACTTTCTTTTCAAGTGCTCATGGAACACTTTCCAGGATAGATCATATCTTGGGTCATAAATCAAGCCTTGGTAAATTTAAGAAAACTGAAATCATATCAAGTATCTTTTCCAACCACAACGCTATGAGACTAGGCATCAATTACAGGAAAAAATCTGTAAAAGATACTACCACATGGAGGCTAAACAATATACCACTAAATAACCAAGAGATCACTGAAGATATCAAAGAGGAAATCAAAAAATACCTAGAAACAAATGACAATGAAAACATGATGAACCAAAACCTATGGGATACAGCAAAAGCAGTTCTAAGAAGGAAGTTTATAGCAATACAATCCTACCTCAAGAAACAAGAAACATCTCAAATAAACAAGCTAACCTTGCACCTAAAGCAATTAGAGAAAGAAGAACAAAAAAAAAAAACAAAGTTAGCAGAAGGAAAGAAATCATGAAGATCAGATCAGAAATGAAGGAAATGATAGCAAAGATCAATAAAACTAAAAGCTGGTTCTCTGAGAAGGTAAACAAAATCGATAAACCATTAGCCAGACTCATCAAGAAAAAGAGGGAGAGGATTCAAATCAATAAAATTAGAAATGAAAAAGGAGAAGTTACAACAGACACCGCAGAAATACAAAGCATCCTAAGAGACTACTACAAGCAACTCTATGCCAATAAAGTGGACAACCTGGAAGAAATGGACAAATTCGTAGAAAGGTATAACCTTCCAAGACTGAACCAGGAAGAAATAGAAAATATGAACAGACCAATCACAAGTAATGAAATTGAACCTGTGATTAAAAATCTTCCAACAAACAAAAGCCCAGGACCAGATGGCTTCACAGGTAAATTCTATCAAACATTTAGAGAAGAGGTAACACCTGTCCTTCGCTAACTCTTCCAAAATATAGCAGAGGGAGGAACATTCCCAAACTCATTCTATGAGGCCACCATCACCCTGATACCAAAACCAGACAAAGATGTCACAAAGAAAGAAAACTACAGGTCAATATCACTGATGAACATAGATGCAAAAATCCTCAAAAAATACTAGCAAACAGAATCCAACAGCACATTAAAAGGATCATACACCATGATCAAGTGGGGTTTATACCAGGAATGCAAAGATTCTTCAATATACACAAATCAATCGATGTGATAAACCATATGAATTGAAGGAGAAAAACCATATGATCATCTAAATAGATGCAGAAAAAGCTTTTGACAAAATTCAACACCCATTTATGATAAAAGCCCTCCTGAAAGTAGGCACAGAGGGAACTACCTCAACATAATAAAGTCCATATGTGACAAACCCACAGCTAACATCACTCTCCATGGTGAAAAACTGAAACCATTTCCACTAAGATCAGGAACAAGACAAGGTTGCCCACTCTCACCACTATTATTTGACATAGTTTTGGAAGTTTTAGCCACAGCAATCAGAGAAGAAAAAGAAATAAAAGTAATCCAAATTGGAAAAGAAGAAGTAAAACAGTCACTCTTTGCAGATGACATGATACTATACATAAAGAAGCCTAAAGATGCTACCAGAAAGCTGCTAGAGCTGATCAGTGAATTTGGTAAAGTAGCAGGATACAAAATTAATGCACAGAAATCTCTTGCATTCCTATACACTAACGATGAAAAATCTGAAAGAGAAATTAAGGAAACACTCCCATTTACCACTGTAACAAATAGAATAAAATACCTAGGAATAAACCTACCTAAGGAGACAAAAGATCTCTTATAGAAAACTATAAGACACTGATGAAAGAAATTAAAGATGATACCAACAGATGGAGAGATATACCATGTTCTTGGATTGGAAGAATCAACCTTGTGAAAGTGACTATACTACCCAAAGCAATCTACAGATTCAATGCAATTCCTATCAAACTACCAAGGGCATTTTTCACAGAACTAGAACAAAAAAATTGCACAATTTGTATGGAAACACAAAAGACCCTGAGTAGCCAAAACAATCTTGAGAAAGAACAACAGAGCTGGAGGAATCAGGCTTCTGCACTTCAGACTTATACTTCAAAGCTACAGTAATCAAGACAGTATGGTACTGGCACAAAAACAGAAACATAGATCAATGGAACAGGGTAGAACGCCCAGAGATAAACCCACGCACATGTGGTCACCTTATCTTTGATAAAGGCGGGAAGAATATACAATGGAGAAAAGACAGCCTCTTCAGTAAGTGGTGCTGGGGAAACTGGACAGCTACATGTAAAAGAATGAAATTAGAACACTCCCTAACACCATACACAAAAATAAACTCGAAATGGATTAAAGACCTAAATGTAAGGCCAGACACTATCAAACTCTTAGAAGAAAACATAGGCAGAACACTCTATGATATAAATGGCAACAAGATCCTTTTTGACCCGCCTCCTAGAGAAATGGAAATAAAAACAAAAATAAACAAATGGGACTTAATGAAACTTCAAAGCTTTTGCACAGCGAAGGAAACCATAAACAAGATGAAAAGACAACCCTCAGAATGGGAGAAAATATTTGCAGATGAAGCAACTGACAAAGGATTAATCTCCAAAATATACAAGCAGCTCATGCAGCTCAATATCAAAAAAATCAAACAACCCAATCCAAAAATGGGCAGAAGACCTAAATAGAAATTTCTCCAAAGGAGATATACAGATTGCCAGCAAACACATGAAAGGATGCTCAACATCCCTAATCATTAGAGAAATGCAAATCAAAACTACAATGTGGTATCACCTCACACCACTCAGAATGGCCATCATCAAAAAATCTACAAGCAATAAATGCTGGAGAGGGTGTGGAGAAAAGGGAACCCTCTTGCACTGTTGGTGGGAATGTAAATTGATACAGCCACTATGGAGAACAGTATGGAGGTTCCTTAAAAAAACTAAAAATAGAAGTACCATACGATCCAGCAATCCCACTCCTGGGCATATACCCTGAGAAAACCATAATTCAAAAAGAGTCATGTACCACAATGTTCATTGCAGCTCTATTTACAGTAGCCAGGACATGGAAGCAACCTAAGTGTCCATCGACAGATGAATGGATAAAGAAGATGTGGCACATATAAACAATGGAATATTATTCAGCCATAAAAAGAAACGAAATTGAGTTATTTGTCGTGAGGTGGATGGACCTAGAGACTGTCATACAGAGTGAAGTAAGTCAGAAAGAGAAAAACAAATACTGTATGGTAACACATATATATGGAATCTAAAAAGGAAAAAAATGGTTCTGAAGGACCTAGGGGCAGGATAGGAATAAAGACACAGACGTAGAGAATGGACTTGAGGACATGGGAGGGGGAAGGGTAAGCTGGGACGAAGTGAGAGAGTGGCATGGACATATATACACTACCAAATGTAAAGTAGATAGGTAGTGGGAAGCAGCCACATAGCACAGGGAGATTAGCTCGGTGCTTTGTGACCACCTAGAGGGGTGGGATAGGGAGGGTGAGAGGGAGACGCAAGAGGGAGGAGATATGGGGATATATGTATACGTATAGCTGATTCACTTTGTTATAAAGCAGAAACTAACACACCATTGTAAAGCAATTATACTCCAAAAAAAGGTGTTAAAAAAAATGAAATCATATATGAGACCACCATAGTAGGCAGAAAATGTAGAGCAGTTTGCTATTTGTGTGGATTACAGTAGTGGAGGGGCTGAGCCTGGCTCACTTAGCTCCTTGAGTCTGCTCGCCCCATGCCTGGTTTCCATATGTAGCATTTGCAAACACCTTTTTACAGTTTCAGAGAAAATTTACATCTTGCTTGGCATCATTTTAGGGTCAACGTATTTTAAAAATCAAATTCTAATTTGGAAAGTATCATTGTATATTTCACATATTTGAGGTTCTCTATTATCTAGAATAGAAAACCCACTTTCTGACCTTGCTAGAAAACAGTATATTATCTGAGCAGATTTCATAAGTAGGTTGAGTAAGCGGCTTCACCTGTGATTACATTTGAAGAGTGTCAAATGGCCCCTGGGCAAAAATATCTCCCTTATAATTTACAGGTCACGCCTGAAAGAGAATTTTGTAAGGACCCTTGATTTAAGTGGTTAAGTAATTTACCTTATCTAGGCAAGTAATATATTAGCAGGGAATTCAATCCAATTCAATGTGAATGTGTCGAATGTCTATGATGTACAAGGCATTATATTGTGTTTTAGGAATACAAAGATGAATAAAACATCTTTCCCTCAGAAAGCTTACGGTTTGGTAGTGGATTCTGGCAAGTGTACATCTACTTACATGATATAATTTTTTGTTTATGGTAGGAAGAAATATTTTGATGGGTGATACTGGTGAACTTTGGGAAGAGGCGTGGATGCTGTTGGGAGAGGTTGAAGGCTACAGTCATACAGAATTCATGGGTAGATTGGTGACTTTGGTATCAGTCAATGAAATGTGTACCAAAAAGATAAGATGAGGAGTGTTATAAACACTCTTTGTTTCCTCTAGAAGCTTGAATTTTACATCATAGTGCTGTTGGAGTGTGGCCAGGAGAGACCGGCTGACTGGCTGTCAAGAAACCTAACAAGGTAGAATATACCTTGGTTAATTTACCCCAGTCTAGGATTTAGTTCTTAGCTCTGTAGACTCAGAATCTCTGTGTGATCTCCCAGAACTAATTGAACCCATGGATATAGCCTTAGGTTCACAAAGCTTACAAGAGATGTGTGTTTAAAGCCACAATAGAATGCCAATGATTAATTTGTCATAAAAATATATGAGTGTCAAGTCAATTTTGATAGTATACAGAATGAATTCTCTTTCTGTGGGAAAAGTTTCAGAACATTGTTAGGTAATCATGAGATCAGAATAAGGACAATTATTTTTGTAGTTTAAATATTTAATAGCATCAGACTCTGATGCTTCCATCAGTTAACAAAAGGCCTGTAACTGGTGGCTTATAGGACATTTGGAACTTTGGGTCAAAATTCTGCCTTAGATCTTGAGTCTCCTAATTACTAGGTTCCCCACTATGTTCCCCCTAACGTTATAAATTTCTTGTGCATCTTTCTGGAGATATTCTGTGGCTATACCAGCAAATATATATTTATATACATGTATTTCTCCCCTTTTCAGCTAAATGATAGCACGTTGCACACACTGTTCTACAATTTGCTTTTTTTCATGAAACAATACTATATGTATGTTTATTAAGACATAATTTCTATGAGTAACTAAAGTACTGACTTATTCCATTTTTTTATAGCTGCGAAGAATTCTATTGTAGAGAGTGTCATGATTTATTTAACCAGTCCCATATTGATGGGCATTTGATTATTTCAATCTTTTGATATCACAAACAATGTAGCAATGGCATATCTTCTATGTCTTTGTCTCTGTTGGCTTAGCAGTCCCAGTTCCTTTTCTTCTTAAATTTTATGTTCCTCAAGATTTTATCCTCTTCTCACAGTACTCACTGACCCTGGCAAATCATATTCATTTTCATGGCTTTAATTATCGTCTATATGCTGATGCTTCTTACATCTGTATTTTTAATCCATATCTTCCTTTTCATGTCCAGAACTGTGTATGAATTGCCTGTTGTACAGTTCATTGGGATGTCCAATGTGAATGTGAAGTTTGGTATGTGCTCAAATGGATCTCTTCATGTTCACTACTCCTATGCCCCCATCAAATATGTTCTTCCTTATTATTCCTCCTACCTTGATGACTGACTCCACAATCTCCCAGTTGCCCAAGGTAGAAAGTTGAGAAGAATCATGACTCCTCTCTTCAACATCTTCATCCAGTCACCAAGTATTGTTTTCCTTTGAATGTGTTCACATTTAATTTTTTAGTAAGTGTTGAAGCAATGTTGAGGAAGAGTTGAAAGCATTTTCTTTCTACAGTCCTAATTAGAATAGTCAGAATGTTGCTTTTTTTTCTGATAACAACCAAAACATTTATTCTTAATAGTATACATTGAGAACTGTTGATTTGATTTGATTTTTTAATAGTTTCAAAATATTTTTTTAATTAATTTTTATTGGAGTATGGTTGTCTTACAATGTTGTGTTAGCCTCCACTGCACAACACAATGAATCAGCCATACACATACAGATCTCCCCTCCCTTTTGGATTTCCCTTGCATTTAGGTTACCGCAGTACATTAGGTGGAGTTCCCTGTGCTATACAGTATGTTCCCATCAGTTGTCTATTTTATACATAGTATCAATAATGTATATGTGTCAATCCCAGTCTCCCAATTCCTCCCACCCCACCCCTTCCCCCTTGGTATCCATACATTTGTTCTCTACGTCTGCGTCTCTACTTCTGCTTTGCAAATAAGATCATCTATACCATTTTTCTAGATTCCACATATATGCGTTATTATACAATATTTGCTTCTCCTTCTGACTTACTTCACTCTGTATGACACTCTCTAGGTCCATCCACGTCTCTACAAATGACCCAATTTCATTCCTTTTTATGGCTGAGTAATACTCCATTGTATATATGTACCACATCTTCTTTACCCATTCCTCTGTTGATGGACATTTAGGTTGCTTCCATGTCCTGGCTATTGTAAATGGTGGTGCTATGAACACTGGGGTGCATGTGTTTTTTTGAATTATGGTTTTCTCTGGGTATATGCCCAGTAGTGGGATTGTTGGGTCAATCACCAAGTATTGTTGATTCCACTTTTTTTTTTTTTTTTGGCTGCATTGGGTCTTCGTTGCTGTATGTGGGCTTTCTCTAGTTGTGGCAAGCGGGGGTTACTCTTCACTGAAGTGCACGAACTTCTCATTGTGGTGGCTTCTCTTGTTGCGGAGCATGGGCTCTAGGTGCACGGGTTTCAGTAGTTGCAGCACGCGGGCCCTAAAGCATGCGGGGCTTCAGTAGTTGCAGCATGTGGGCTCAGTAGTTGGGGCGCGTGGGCCTTAGGGCATGCGGACTTCAGTAGTTGTGGCACACGGGTTTCAGTAGTTATGGTGCGTGGGCTCAGTAGTTGTGGCGCACGGGCTTAGTTGCTCCGCGGCATGTGGGATCTTCCCGGACCAGGGATCGAAACTGTGTCCCCTGCATTGGCAGGCAGATTCTTAACCACTGCATCACCAGGGAAGTCCTTGATTCCACTTCTTACATACTCTCTGTGATGTTGTAAGAAATATATATTTGGTCATTCAGATGACCAAAAGGTATTTCTCATATATATTTGGTCTTCATCCACAGTTCCTGGCTCATAGCTCCCCAAACCCTTGGAATTTCCTAAGTGTTGAGAGTGATAAATGTATCTTTTGTTATGTGAATGTACTGAGTTTTTGAAGCATCTAAGGAGTGGGGTTGGTTGCTGGAAGAACCAGCAGTGATTAGAGGGCTGGGACTTTCAGTCCTACCCCTTGATTTCCAGGGAGGGGAGAGGGGCTGGTGGTCGAACCAATCACCATTGGCCAATGATTTACTCAATCATGACTATGTAATGAAGTCACCATAAAAACTGAAAAGGACAGTTTTTGGTCCTTTTTTGGAGAGCTTCCACATCAGGGAAACAGAATGTTTCTGCATGCCACTCTTCCAGGCCCCAAGCTCCACAAGGACAAACTCTCCATTGTTTGAGACCTTTCCCTATCTATCTCTTCATCTGGCTGTTGATTCCTATCCTTCAATATTCTTTTGTAATAAAACAGGCAATCTAGTGAGTAAACAGGTTTCCTGAGTTCTGTGAGTCATTCTAGCAAATTAATCGAACCCAAGGTCATGGGAACCTCTGATTGATAGCCAGTCAGTCAGAAGTACAGGTAATAACATAGACTTGTGACTGGCATCTTAAGTGGAGGGCGGTCTTGTGGGACTGAGCCCTTTATCTGTGGAATGTGATTCTATCTTTGGGTAGAGAGTATCAGAATTGAGTTGAATTCTCAGACACTCTGCTGGCATCTGAGAATTTCTTGTTGGTGTGGGGAAGCCCACACACACGTTGGTATTTGGTCCGGGGATCCTATTTACTCTCAAATACTGTTTTTGTTCCTACATGTCAGTGGTTCTCAAAGTGTGGTCCCTGGACCAGCAGCTTTAGCATCACTGAGAACTTATTAGAAATGCGAATTCTTGAGATATACCTCAGGCACACTGAATAAGGAACTCTGAGGCCCATGGGGCCCAGTGTTTTAACATTCCCTCCAGGTGATTTGGATGCATTCTGAAGTTGAAAAACATTCCTCCAAGCCCACTGCCACTTTCTCAGTTTAGCGATTGATTATCTTTAGTTCCTGGATGATTTCAGCAGTTGCCTAAGTGGTTTCCCTCTCTCCAGGTTTGTTCCCCAGAAATCTCCTTACAGAAGCCAGAGTCATGTTTCTGAAATGCAAATCTAACCGTGTTATGTTGTGCTTAAAAGTGCTTCGAGCTTTCAGGATAAAGCTCAAACTCTCCTAAGTATGAGGTAATGCTCTGGCCTCTACTTTCTTCTCTAGACTCATCATCTCTCATCAATCCCTTCTTTACCCTGTAAAGCCTAACATTGCTGAAAAACATGCAGTTCCTGAACTTAAACCCTCTTCTCTCTTGTTCTCCACTTGTCCCTCTACTTAGTATATTCTCTTTCCCCTCTGTTACTACCTCTCCCTTCTCCCTCAGTTACACTACTTAGTTCCTTTATTGGTTACCTTTGTCTCTATAAATAATATCCTTAAACCTCTATTTCTCATTCCATCAGTGACTGACAATTATGTGGCTACAGCAGGTTTCTCTGCTGTGATATGAGTGTTGCCTTGGAGTGGGGATCCTGACTGGCTTCTCTGTATGAATAGGTGGAGCACTGGCTTTGACAGGCTTCACTTCAGGGAAATAGTTGGGGTGGTGGTTGTCTGCTCCTCATCAATATTTCTTGCGTGTTTGATGATTTTGCACCCTCTGGGTTCTGGTACATCCTAGGCTCTGACTATATGCCAATTCCTTTTTTCTCTGCTTAATGTCTTCCAGATATTTGTGAAATTTGTATAGTTTCCTATAATTTAATTGCGCTCCTCACACCACCCATTTTTAGGCTAATTTTGCAGTATTTTTTTTTAATGGGGTTTCAGAAAGTACAGGAAGCAACTGTGTGTGTGTGGTGTGTGTGTGTGTGTGTGTGTGTGTGTGTGAAACGCCCTTCTTAAATTGGCAGCACTGGTGAATTTTTATTTTCATTTGTGTATAAGGAACACATTTTCACAATTATATTGTGTAGCTAGTAGTTTGTGGCTCAGAGATTGTCATTTTGTTGCTCATTTAGAACAATCTGCAGAGATAAAACACACATTCAATCACTTAGCTACATAGAAGTGTTTACATCCTGTTTGCATTCTTAATATCTTGGTGTTTTCTTATTTTTTGGTAGTGGAGCATGTGAACATATATAATTTGTTGATATTTAGAGGTATTTTTTTTTTTAGCAGTGTCCTTATTGTACCTCTCAGCATCCTTAGTTCATCAGGGGTTACACAGTGGTGATATTATATCATTCATTTCTTTTTTTTAAACATCTTTATTGGAGTATAATTGCTTTACAATGGTGTGTTAGTTTCTGCTGTATAACAAAGTGAATCAGCTATACATATACTTATATCCCCATATCTCTTCCCTCTTGCGTCTCTCTCCCGCCCTCCCTATCCCACCCCTCTAGCTGGACACAAAGCACAAAACTGATCCCCCTGTGCTATGCAGCTGCTTCCCAGTAGCTATCTATTTTACATTTAGTAGTGTATATATGTCCATGCCACTCTCTCACTTCGTCCCAGCTTACCCTTCCCCCTCCCCATGTCCTCAAGTCCATTCTCTATGTCCACATCTTTATTCCTGTCCTGACCCTAGGTTCTTCAAAACCATTTCCTTTTTTTTTTTTAATTCAATATATATGTGTTAGCATGTGGTATTTGTTTTTCTCTTTCTGACTTACTTCACTCTGTATGACAGTCTCTAAGTCCATCCACCTCACTACAAATAACTCAATTTCGTTTCTTTTTATGGCTGAGTAATATTCCATTGTTTATATGTGCCACATCTTCTTTATCCATCCATCTGTCGATGGACACTTAGGTTGCTTCCATGTCCTGGCTACTGTAAATAGAGCTGCAATGAACATTGTGGTACATGACTCTTTTTGAATTATGGTTTTCTCAGGGTATATGCCCACGAGTGGGATTGCTGGATCATATGGTAATTCTATTTTTAGTTTTTTAAGGAACCTCCATACTGTTCTCCACAGTGGCTGTGTCAATTTACATTCCCACCAACAGTGCAAGAGGGTTCCCTTTTCTCCACACCCTCTCCAGCATTTATTGCTTGTAGACTTTTTTTTTTTTTTTTGGTGTTTGTAGACTTTTTGATGATGGCCATTTTAACTGGTGTGAGGTGATACCGCATTGTAGTTTTGATTTGCATTTCTCTAATGATTAAGGATGTTGAGCATCCTTTCATGTGTTTGCTGGCAATCTGTATATCTCCTTTGGAGAAATTTCTATTTAGGTCTTCTGCCCATTTTTGGATTGGGTTGTTTGATTTTTTTGATATTGAGCTGCATGAACTGCTTGTATATTTTGGAGATTAATCCTTTGTCAGTTGCTTTGTCTGCAAATATTTTCTCCCATTCTGAGGGTTGTCTTTTCATCTTGTTTATGGTTTCCTTCGCTGTGCAAAAGCTTTTAAGTTTCATTAGGTCCCATTTGTTTATTTTTGTTTTTATTTCCATTTCTCTAGGAGGCGGGTCAAAAAGGATCTTGTTGTCATTTATATCATACAGTATTCTGCCTATGTTTTCTTCTAAGAGTTTGATAGTGTCTGGCCTTACATTTAGGTCTTTAATCCATTTCGAGTTTATTTTTGTGTATGGTGTTAGGGAGTGTTCTAATTTCATTCTTTTACATGTAGCTGTCCAGTTTCCCCAGCACCACTTACTGAAGAGACTGTCTTTTCTACATTGTATATTCTTGCCTCCTTTACCAAAGATAAGGTGACCATATGTGCATGGGTTTATCTCTGGGCTTTCTATCCTGTTCCGTTGATCCATATTTCTGTTTTTGTGCCAGTACCATACTGTCTTGATTACTGTAGCTTTGAAGTATAAGTGTGAAGTCCAGGTGCCTGATTCCTCCAGCCCCGTTTTTCTTTCTCAAAATTGCTTTGGCTATTCAGGGTCTTTTGTGTTTCCATACAAATTGTGCAATTTTTTATTCTAGTTCTGTGAAAAATGCCTTTGGTAGTTTCATAGGGATTGCACTGAATCTGTAGATTGCTTTGGGTAGTAGGGTCATTTTCACAATGTTGATTTTTCCAATCCAAGAACATGGTATATCTCTCCATCTGTTTGTATCTTCTTTAATTTCTTTCATCAGTGTCTTATAGTTTTCTGCATACAGGTTTTTTGTCTCCTTAGGTAGGTTTATTCCTAGGTATTTTATTCTTTTTGTTGCAATGGTAAATGGGAGTGTTTCCTTAATTTCTCTTTCAGATTTTTCGTTTTTTGTGTATAGGAATGCAAGAGATTTCTGTGCATTAATTTTGTATCCTGCTACTTTACCAAATTCACTGATTAGCTCTAGCAGCTTTCTGGTAGCATCTTTAGGCTTCTTTATGTATAGTATCATGTCATCTGCAAAGAGTGACTGTTTCACTTGTTCTTTTCCAATTTGGATTACTTTTATTTCTTTTTCTTCTCTGATTGCTGTGGCTAAAACTTCCAAAACTATGTCGAATAATAGTGGTGAGAGTGGGCAACCTTGTCTTGTTCCTGATCTTAGTGGAAATGGTTTCAGTTTATCACCATTGAGAAAGATGTTGGCTGTGGGTTTGTCATATATGGACTTTATTATGTTGAGGAAATTCCCTCTGTGCCTACTCTCTGGAGGGTTTTTATCATAAATGGGTGTTGAATTTTGTCAAAAGCTTTTTCTGCATCTATTTAGATGATCATATGGTTTTTCTCCTTTAATTCATTAATATGGTTTATCACATTGATTGATTTGCATATATTGAAGGATCCTTGCATTCCTGGGATAAATCCCACTTGATCATGGTGTATGATCCTTTTAATGTGCTGTTGGATTCTGTTTGCTAGTATTTTGTTGAGGATTTTTGCATCTATGTTCATCAGTGATATTGGCCTGTAGTTTTCTTTCTTTGTGACATCTTTGTCTGGTTTTGGTATCAGGGTGATGGTGGCCTCATAGAATGAGTTTGGGAGTGTTCCTCCCTCTGCTATATTTTGGAAGAGTTAGCGAAGGACAGGTGTTACCTCTTCTCTAAATGTTTGATAGAATTTACCTGTGAAGCCATCTGGTCCTGGGCTTTTGTTTGTTGGAAGATTTTTAATCACAGTTTCAATTTCAGTGCTTGTGATTGGTCTGCTTATATTTTCTATTTCTTCCTGGTTCAGTCTTGGAAGGTTGTGCTCTTCTAAGAATTTGTCTATTCCTTCCAGGTTGTCCATTTTATTGGCGTATAGTCACTTGTAGTAATCTCTCATGATCCTTTGTATTTCTGCAGTGTCAGTTGTTACTTCTCCTTTTTCATTTCTAATTATATTGATTTGAGTCTTCTCCCTTTTTTTCTTGATGCATCTGGCTAATGGTTTATCAATTTTGTTTACCTTCTCAGAGAACCAGCTTTTAGTTTTATTGATCTTTGCTATCATTTCCTTCATTTCTTTTTCATTTATTTCTGATCTGATTTTCATGATTTCTTTCCTTCTGCTAACTTTGGGGGTTTTTTGTTCTTCTTTCTCTAATTGCTTTAGGTGTAAGATTAGCTTGTTTATTTGAGATGTTTCTTGTTTCTTGAAGTAGGATCGTATTGCTATAAAATTCCCTCTTACAACTGCTTTTGCTGCATCCCATAGGTTTTGGTTTGTCATGTTTTCATTGTCATTTGTTTCTAAGTATTTTTGATTTCCTCTTTGATTTCTTCAGTGATCTCTTGGTTATTTAGTAGTATATTGTTTAGCCTCCATGTGTTTGTATGTTTTACAGATTTTTTCCTGTAATTGATATCTAGTCTCATAGCGTTGTGGTCGGAAAAGATATTTGATACAATTTCAGTTTTCTTAAATTTACCAAGGCTTGATTTATGACCCAAGATATGATCTATCCTGGAAAATGTTCCATGAGCACTTGAAAAGAAAGTATATTCTGTTGTTTTTGAAAGGAATGTCCTATAAATATCAATTAAGTCCATCTTGTTTAATGTATCATTTAAAGCTTGTGTTTCCTTATTTATTTTCATTTTGGATGATCTGTCCATTGGTGAAAGTGGGGTGTTAAAGTCCCCTACTATGATTGTGTTACTGTCAATATCCCCTTTTATGGCTCTTAGCATTTGCCTTATGTATTGAGGTGCTCCTATGTTGGGTGCATAAATATTTACAATTGTTATATCTTCTTCTTGGATTGAGCCCTTGATTATCATGTAGTGTCCTTCTTTGTCTCTTGTAATCGTCTTTATTTTACAGTCTATTTTGTCTGATAGGAGAATTGCTACTCCAGCTTTCTTCTGATTTCCATTTGCATGGAATATCTTTTTCCACCCCCTCACTTTCAGTCTGTATGTGTCCCTAGGTCTGAAGTGGGTCTCTTGTAGACAGCATATATATGGGTCTTATTTTTGCATCCATTCAGCCAGTCTATGTCTTTTGGTTGGAGCATTTAATCCATTTACTTTTATGGTAGTTATCCATATGTATGTTCCTATTACCATTTCCTTAATTGTTTTGGGTTTGTTATTGTAGGTCTTTTCCTTGCCTTGTGTTTCCTACCTAGAGAAGTTCCTTTAGCATTTGTTGTAAAGCTGGTTTGGTGGTGCTGAATTCTCTTAGCTTTTGCTTGTCTGTAAAGTTTTTAATTTCTCCATCAAATCTAAATGAGATCCTTGCTGGGTAGAGTAATCTTGGTTGTAGGTTTTTCCCTTTCATCACTTTTAATATGTCCTGCCACTCCCTTCTTGCTTGCAGAGTTTCTGCTGAAAGATCAGCTGTTAACCTTATGGGGATTCCCTTGTATGGTATTTGTTGCCTTTCCCTTGCTTCTTTTAATATTTTTTCTTTGTATTTAATTTTTGATAGTTTGATTAATGTGTCTTGGTGTGTTTCTCCTTGGATTTATCCTGTATGGGACTCTCTGCGCTTCCTGGACTTGATTGACTATTTCCTTTCCCATATTAGGGAAGTTTTCAACTATAATCTCTTCAAATATTTTCGCAGTCCCTTTCTTTTTCTATTCTTCTTCTGGGACCCCTGTAATTTTAATGTTGGTGCATTTAATGTTGTCCCAGACAGTCTCTGAGACTGTCCTCAATTCTTTTTATTCTTTTTTCTTTATTCTGCTCTGCGGTAGTTATTTCCACTATTTTATCTTCCAGGTCACTTATCTGCTCTTCTGCATCAGTTATTCTGCTATTGATTCCTACTAGAGAATTTTTAATTTCATTTATTGTGTTGTTCATCATTGTTTGTTTGCTCTTTAGTTCTTCTAGGTCCTTGTTAAAACGTTTCTTGTATTTTCTCCATCCTATTTCCATGATTGTGGATCATCTTTACTAGCATTACTCTGAATTCTTTTTCAGGTAGACTACCTATTTGCTCTTCATTTGTTTGGTCTGGTGGGTTTTTACCTTGCTCCTTCATCTGCTGTGTATTTCTCTGTCTTCTCATTTTGCTTAACTTACTGTGTCTGGGGTCTGCTTTCTGCATGCTGCAGGTTTGTAGTTCCCGTTGTTTTGGTGTCTGCTCCCAGTGGGTAGGGTTGGTTAAGTGGGTTGTGTATGCTTCCTGATGGAGGGGACTGGGGTCTCTGTTCTGGTGGATGAGGCTGGATCTTGTCTTTCTGTTGTGCAGAACCGCGTCTGGCGGTGTGCTTTGGGGTGTCTGTGACCTTATTATGATTTTAGGCAGCCTCTCTGCTAGTGGGTGGGGTTGTGTTCCTGTCTTGCTAGTCGTTTGTCATAGGGTGTCCAGCACTGTAGCTTGCTGGTCGTTGAGTGGAGCTGGCTCTTAGTGTTGAGTTGGAGATCTCTGCGAGAGCTTTCACCATTTGAAATTATGTGGAGCTGGGAGGTCTCTGATGGACCAATGTCCTGAATTCGGCTCTCCCACCTCAGAGGCTCAGGCCTGACACCCGGCCAGAGCACCTAGACCCTGTCAGCCACACGGCTCAAAAGAAAAGGGAGAGAAAAAAAAAGAAAGAAAGAAAGAAAGAAAGAAGAAAATAAAATAAAGTTATTAAAATAAAAAAATTTTTTTAATTGTTAATAATAAAAAACATAAAAAAGTAATTAAAAAGAAAGAAAGAAAGAAGAGAGCAAACAAACCATAAAACAAATCCACCAATGATAACAAGTCCTAAAAACTATACTAAAAACAAAAACAAAAACAAAAAAACGGACAGACAGAACCCTAGGACAAATGGTAAAAGCAAAGCTATACAGACAAAATCACACAAAGAAGCATACACATACACAGTCACAAAAAGAGAAAAAGGAAAAATATATATATATGTAACAGAAAAAAGAAGAGAGCAACCAAATCACTAAACAAATCTATCAATGATAATAAGCTCTAAATACTAAACTAAGATAAACATAAAACCAGAAACAAATTAGGTGCAGAAAGCAAACCCCAACTCTACAGTTGCTCCCAAAGTCCACTGCCTCAATTTTGGGATGATTCGTTGTCTATTCAGGTATTCCACAGATGCAGGGTACATCAAGTTGACTGTGGAGATTTAATCCGCTGCTCCTGAGGCTGCTAGGAGAAATTTCCCTTTCTCTTCTTTGTTCACACAGCTCCTGGGGTTCAGCTTTGGATTTGGCCCTGCCTCTGCGTGTAGGCCACCTGAGGGCATCTGATCCCACCCAGACAAGACAGGCTTAAAGGAGCAGCTGATTAGGGGGCTCTGACTCACTCAGGCCAGGGGGAGGGAGGGGTACGGAATGCAGGATGAGCCTGCGGTGGCAGAGGACAGCATGACATTGCAACAGCCTGAGGCACGCCGTGCGTTCTCCCGGGGAAGTTGTCCCTGGATCACGGGACCCTGGCAGTGGCGGGCTGCACAGTCTCCCAGGAGGGGAGGTGTGGATAGTGACCTGTGCTTGCACACAGGCTTCTTGGTGGCTGCAGCAGCAGCCTTAGTGTTTCATGCCCGTCTCTGGTGTCCACACGGATAGCCGCGGCTCGCGCCCATCTCTGGAGCTAGTTTAGGCGGTGCTCTGAATCCCCTCTCCTTGCGCATCCCAAAACAATGGTCTCTTGCTTCTTAGGCAGTTCCAGGCATTTTTTCTCATTTCATTTTAAAAAGGTTTCCACTAATTTTTTTGATTTGAAAACCCATTTGTTTGAAATAAGACAGTGATCTCACAGTTCCTCAGATCATTATTATTATCTTAAAATTTTCTGCACTGTATCTGCACAGAAGTACCAGGTAATGGAGCAATGGAGTAATTAGCATGTTAGATAACAGAATGTTTGTTGAATTTCATTGCGTACAATGTGATTCTTTTATAGCAGTTAAAAATCCCTCTTCCTTTTACCTCCTTTCATAGTGGTTACTATATATCCCGGGTCATTTCTGTTAATCTCCTGTTTTCTAACTAACATCAGCGTATAAATAATGTTCACAGTACTCTGTAGAACACAGACCCTAGAAAGTTTCCAGCCACAGTCTAAATTCTATGAAAGGGTAATCCCACAGCAAAAAGTCTCAGAGCAGAGTACCTTCTTCTGTTACGTATTCAAAGCCATTTCTCTTTTGCCAGGAAATAGCCCCAATATGGAAACTCCGGATCTATAACTATTGAAGAATATACATTTTTATCTTATTCAGGAAGATCTTCTAACTCCAGAGAACTAACTGCAAACCTTAAGATGTAAAAGACTGCTTTTTTATGTATGAAAAGATGTCCAACCACTTCTCACTGGAGATGAAGAAAATGTCAGCACACCAAAGCAGAAAATGAAACAGGAGCCATCACTTGGGAAGAGATGACAGTGAAATGTGGAAGGAGGCAGAGGAGATTTAAGGAATCAGATTAGCTGTGTCTTAATTACCGAGATTCCAAAATTAATCTAGACACATATTTCTGAACTCATCCTCAGTGGGATTTTATCTCTGCTCCCCTTTATTTTAACTCAATTGGGGCATTATTGTCAGAACACAGCAGTCTCATGTGATGAACTACATTTTAACTAAGTCATTATATGCTGTTGGAGAAGATTTGCTATTCTGCTTTAGTCACATTCAAATAAGTGCCAGTATTATTTAATACACTGTAAATATTTCAAATCAAAACCTTACCCAAGGGCTTCCCTGGTGGCACAGTGGTTAAGAATCCACCTGCCAATGCAGGGGACACAGGTTTGACCCTGGTCCGGGAAGATCCCACATGCCACGGAGCAGCTAAGCCCGTGCACCACAACTACTGAGCCTGTGCCCGAGAGTCCTCAAGCAGCAGCTACTGAGCCCAGGTGCTTCAACTACTGAAGCCCGCGCACCTAGAGCCCGTGCTCCGCAACAAGAGAAGTCACCACAATGAGAAGACCATGCACCACAACGAAGAGTAGCCCCCGCTCACTGAAACTAGAGAGAGCCCGTGCACAGCAACAAAGACCCAACATAGCCCAAAAAATTAATTAATTAATTAATTTTAAAAAAACAACAACAACAACAAAATGTAAACCTTACCCAAATAATCCTTACACAGCTGGGAAGGGAGCACCATCACTGAGCCATGCTGAGTATATATCAAATACCTTGATAGAGTAATAATGGCCTATTAATCAGAGCACAGGTTAAATGGGCCCACCATATGCTCTACATCAATATTCTGATAAACTGTTTAAAGAAAGAGCAATGTCACTACCATCCTACACCAACCCGTGCTTTCAGAATGAAAGACACTGGGTCAGTTATCGACTATTTCCACATAGTAGTAACAGTCATGGATTTGTGCAACTTGAATCTAAACCTAAGTACTAAAATAAATCACGGGCTCCCAGCATTAATATATTCAGTCCTGTTTTTTAAAAAAATTAAATCTTTGAATATTTTTTCAGATTCCTCAGTACACATCATAGCAAAAATTCCACTGTGCTGGAATTGACTTATAGTCACATTTAATGATTGAGTGCCCACTACGTACAAGACTCTGGGTCTCAACAGTGATCAAGAGAAACACCATCTCAGCCATCATATTACTTATGGTATAAGTTCTGGTTTCTAGTCTCAAATCTACAACTCAGCTTGAAGGTAGTGACATGATCTTGGACACGTCACTTAATCTATCAGCCTCTTTTTTCTCATCTGTAAAATATAGAAGTTGGACCAGATCCTTACGAGCACTAAAATACTATGGGTATTCATACTGCTGCCTCTGCTGGGTCTGCATCACAGGAAGCAGATTGAAGTATTCATTTTCCAAACATCAACTGGACAGTGTGAAGTTTACTGACTTGTGTCTTACCATGAACATACAGGTCAACTATGTCCAGTTTTAATCTTTAAAGCTTCACCTCAGATAAGACTTTTGGGTCCTTGAATGCTATTGGGAAAAAACATCATACTTAACACACACAGTATTAACATTTAAGAACTTTCTTTTATGAGTTGAGAAGCAATAACAGAGGAAACTAATAATTTATAATTGTGAAGGATTAATTCATGTCTTCAGCTGTGAACATGAACACAGTGCCCCTTCATCCATATGAATGATTCCATCTGGATATCTGTGCTGCTACTAAATTCATCAAAAGGTCAAATGAGTTTAAACTTTCAAAAGAAGGATATAGATTTACTCCCTGTATACCTCCTTGATGTTTTAATTATTATTTATACTTATTCAGCGTCGTGTATTTAGTGGGACTGAGAATTCAGAATTAGGAGCTATGATCTGAAATCTAAAGTTTCTGGGTCTGCTTAAAAGTCATAGAATCCCAAATCTGGAGGAAATTCAAGTCTAACTCCCTCACTTTAAAGGTTATATACATATATATACACACATACACATACATATATAACCCAGAGAATTACCTGATTTTCCCAATATCCTATAGCTAGCAAGTGACATTGAGGACCTGAGCCCAGACCTTTTAGCTCTTTCCATTATGGGAAACTAATCCCTCAATATACACAAATGACAAAACCATATCCAAAATTCTTTCTAGTCTAAATTTCTAGGCTCCCTGGAGATGGTTAAAATCTAGATGGTTAGTATGCTACTGAACACAATTAGGCCTTCCATTTTCTGAGTGGAACTGAGAGCAGCACTCCGTCAGTCTGAGTTCTTAGTTGCAAGTAACAAAAGACTTTAGCTGATTTAAGAAGGACAAAAAAAAAAAAAAAAAATTAAGGCTTTCTGGGTAGTTTCTAGAATCACCAGAAAATATGGGAAAAAGGGGGGAGGAAGATAGAAACAAGGGAAGTTTGACAGCAGACAAGACCAAAACAAAAATGAGGTCCTAGACCAGACTGGTGGGGACAACACCACAGCAGTCCCCACACTGTAGACCCTGCGTGCTGCTGCCATCACCCTAGACTGGATTCTCTACTGGCCTTGGTTATTTGCTGCAAGATCCAAAGAACAGTCAAGGTGAAGCCCTGCACCTAAGCCCTAGCTACATGGCAGGTTGAAGAACATGCATCTGGCCTTTTCAGCTTCTAGCATGGAAGGCAAACTTTGCCACAGGAATTCCCCAAATATAGGAAAGGGTCAGATCCAGAGAAGCTAGCCAGCTAGCTAGACAAACAGACTGACAGACATAAATAAACCCTTGTTCACAACAAGTAATATATTTGAGAAACTTAAAGAAATACATCCATGTCTACAAAAATTAAGCCCCTCTAAAGGTGACTGAAACTGATCACTCTGCAATATTCCAACTAATCTCAAGAATTTAATAATAGTGTAGAAGCGAACTTTAGCATGGTACATATAATATATATAGGAAGATCCACATTATAACATTTATGCTATTATCTTTGGGTGGTGGGAAATGAGTAATTTTGACAAATTTACTCTCGGCTAGAGCTTCTGAATTTTTCTGCCACTTATATACACTTATATGTATTACGTGTGTAATAATTTCTTACCAAAATAATAATGAAGGGAAGAGCTTTCTAATTCTACTGGTAATTTTACATGATTCCAGCGATTTTAACAATATATGATGCTTTCTAAGAGAGCACGTATAGCATTTTATGACATTCACCAAAAAAAAAAAAAACCTTTTAAATGTTAATTTTATTTTTGCAGTTGTTTTAGAAACTTAAAGATTCACATTTTTCCACAAATAATTTCCTTAAAGACTGGAATCTTTTAAATTACTTTTAAAAGGAGGGGGCACAGTTCTGGTTAAGAGGGAGTTTAGCCTGTCAAAACACCCTGTATTTTTCTCTTTACCAATTCATACATTTCCTTTCCTGGCAAAGCTTTATTACCCTCAACTGCAGTTGCCTGTAACTTTCTAATGCTCTTGCTCCTGGAGGGTTAATTTATAACAGTTGCATTTCTTGGCACTCTTTCTTTCTTTTCCCCAAATACCCAAGCCCTCTACCCCTTAATTTTGCTAGTTAATTCTGTGCCCAGTCACTATTAATAGCTGGAAATAATCCCAGATTCGGACAGCTGGTCTTGTTTGGAGATCTATAATCTCATTTAGTTTTACCACATATGACTCTAGGCCACAAACACATTAGGGCATGTGTGTGAACTAAGAAGTTTAATAAACAGGAAGCATATGTGCACAAACATGGATCCTATATTGTAAAGTTGCATACCATACTTTAAGGGAGAATGGACTGATAGTACAGCTAAGAGTATGTTTGGCATCGTTTTATGCAGGGGCAAAGTTTCCCCTCCAGGCCAGTAGGCTGCTAGCATCCTGTGAGCAGACCATGGTGTTTCCTGTTGTTTCTTTCACCTGGAGCATCCTCCCTGAACCTCTCCACCAGCCTAAGGCCTACACATTGCTCAAAGATCAGTTCAAATTCTGCCTTTTTCCTGAGGGATATACAAATGTGTAGCTAAAAATGAAAAAGGGGAATACAAACCTTAAAGACAGACATAAATAATAATCATAGGTACCACTGCTACCAAGTAGCAGATTTACTTTTCACATCACGCCACCCTTATAAGCATGGAATGATTATAACTATCATGTTACAGACAATGTAACCATTCTGTGACCTTAGAGAAGTTTCAGTCTGATGGAATCAAATTTGTGCAAATTCACACAAAGGGCTAAGAGAGAATTTGCCCAGAGAATAAGGGTTTATTATAGCCTGGATTTGGGGGAAAACTCCTGCAAGGAAGCCCATTTTACAGACAAGGAAACAGGTTCACAGAGGTTAAATGTTCATGATCACAAACTAATAATTAGTGGAGCCAGAAAGCAGACACAGCAGGTCTGTCTGAGCCCAACATTCTCCCTCTTTCCACTATGGGAAGTTAACATATTCATTGTACATTCCCAACACTAAGTATATCAGTTACCTAGGGCTGCTGTCACAAATTACCACAAACTTGGTGGCTTATAACAATGGGAGTTTATTCTCTTATAGTTCTGGAGACCAGATACCTAAAATCAAGATGTCAGAAGGATTGGTTCCTTAGAGGGAGAATTTATTCCATGCTTCTCTCCTAGATTGTGGAAGGTACAGGCAATTCTTGGTGCTCCTTGACTTGTAGATGCATCATTCCTATCTCTGCTTCCATCTTAACATGGCCTTCTCCATGTTTCTCCTTTGTGTCTGTGTATCTTAAATCCCCCCTCCCTTCTCTTACAAGGAAACTAGTCATTGATTTAGGACCCATGTTAAATCCAGGATTATCTCATCTCAAGAACCTTAACTTAATTACATCTGCAAAGACCCTATTTCCAAATATCACATTTTGTGACCTTTCCTAAGGTCACATTGACAGGTACCTGGGATTAGAACTTGGACTTATCCTTTGCGGGAGACATTATTCAGCTCACTACACAAAGCACATTGTTTACAAGCCTGTTCTAGCTTTACTTCTCGGCTGCAGGCCTCAAGTTCATCCAGGGGTTTGTGAAGAATTCTTGAGCATGTGCAAAGCCTTGGGCATGTAGGCCATCTTCCAGACCACCAAGAATAGGTGGGAGTTTACCAAGACCCACTGTGAACTGTCTCATTCCCTTTATCTCCTTGGTAATTTTCTCACTAGTCTGTTGGTTTCTTGTTTATTCCAACTAGGAGCACAACATCAGGCTAGCTGCATCATTAACCTTCCCTGTTTATTTGCCATTTCTGACAATAATTGAGGGCATGGGGTCTCCCACTCTCCTCTCCAAATCAAGTCAGGCCCCTCTAGTGGCTAACCTGCTCTTTTTCATGGCTTGCTCCACCCTGACCAAACTATCACAGGCTAGAACTGTGGGAGGTGGAATGGAAGCAGCCCAGGTTAATACAGCACAGACTCATTGCTTGTACCCAAGGTTTAGCAGTTGTTGTCAAATAAACACTTATCAATTTGCTGTATGCCCTAAGTCAATTTCCAGATCTCTGAAATGGTTGTTTTTGGTAGTTATCCAGTTTTATCATTGCGTTCTGAGAAGGGGATTTGCTGTGCTCCTTACTCTACTGCTCCAATCTCTCAATATTAACTAAAAATAGAGCCATTGGGCTTCCCTCTTGGGGCAGTGGTTAAGAATCCGCCTGCCGGCTATTAAACAAAGAAGGATACAGACTGACTGAGAAGTAGACTTGGGTCATTACACATCAAGGTTTAACAAATTTTCTGCAAAAAATTTTACATACTTACTAATTAGAAATGATAGAACTGATAAGATTTTGAAAAATGTTTAGCTGCAAAATACAACTCTGTTTTGTTTTTTTAAATACTGCAAGGCAAATACATTCTATTCTTACTAAAAATATCTGATTATTAAAAACCTCAGGTTGCATTTTCTTTTAATGATAAAAAATAAAGATTTCAATGGAAAAAGCCAAAAAAAAAAAAAAAAGAATCCGCCTGCCAGTGCAGAGGACACGGGTTTGAGCCCTGGTCCAGGAAGATCCCACATACCGCGGAGCCACTAAGCCTGTGCACCACAACTACTGAAGCCCGTGCGCCTAGAGCCCGTGCTCCGCAGCAAGAGAAACCACCGCAATGAGAAGCCCACGCACAACAACGAAGAGCGGCCCCCGCTCGTCACAACTAGAGAAAGCCCACGCGCAGCAATGAAGATCCAACGCAGCCATAAATAAATAAATAAATAAATAAATAAATAAATATTAATTAAAAAAAAATAGAGCCATTGCCACATTGCAACTGTACTCTCAGTAGTGAAAGGAGACAGGCAGAGAAGTCTCCAGAAATGCTCTCTCTGCACAGTTGGGATGGGGCTGAACGGAGCGGGAACTGACAATAATTTAGTTTCTTTTTCCCTTCAAGCATATTTATTGTCTACATTTCTCAATATCTCAATAGTAAAAGAAAAAAGTATTATTGCCTAAGCCTATATTTTATAGATGAAAGGAAGAGTTCAAGATCTAGATAAAATAATCCATCCATCAAGATGCAAATTGCTACAGCAATTGCAGGTTACTCTGTCTACACAGTCAAAAGCTTCTCACCTACTGTCATTGTCCAGGGACCATACTGATTCATTTTAAATATTTATGAAGGTTTTTTTTTTAGCTTTATAAATCTATAAACCTGTTATTATGTAGTTTCCATAGCTCTTCTTTCTGACTAGGAAGACAAATCATTGAAAACCACTCCTATTTATAATATAGTCCAGTTAAAAGGTGATAAATGCAATCATTCATTATTGACTTTGGGGCTGTTAAGGTACAAAGTAACTGGATCTATTTTTCCATCTATTCTTTCACCTGCACATGCCCATAAACATAACTGCAAGATAGTCTTTATTTCAGAGGCTACAAACTAGTAACCTCTGGCTGAAACAGAGGTTTTATTTAGCTCTTATAATACATTTTAAAATATTGAGCTAATAATTAAAAATCCTCATATTTCACATAAAAAAATGAGCACCTGCTTTTTTTTTAAAAAAAAGGGCAAGCAGTCTCCAATATGTTGCAACCTCCACCTGTCCCGGTAGTTTCCCTGACATTGAGAACCAAAGTCAGCTGCCATCAATCATTTCACTTGCGTTATTTTTCTTTTTATGGTAGAGAAATATTTTTTGTAAAAATGTCTTTATTAAAAATGAGAAGACAGGGCCTCCCTGCTGGCGCAGTGGTTAAGAATCTGCCTGCCAATGCAGGGGACACGGGTTCGAGCCCTGGTCTGGGAAGATCCCACATGCTGCGGAGCAACTAGGCACGTGAGCCACAACTACTGAGCCTGCGCGTCTGGAGCCTGTGCTCCGCAACGGGAGAGGCCGCGACAGTGAAAGGCCCGCGCACCGCGATGAAGAGTGGCCCCCGCTCGCCACAGCTGGAGAAAGCTCTCGCACAGAAACGAAGACCCAACACAGCCAAAAATAAATAAATAATTTTTTTTTTTTTTTTAATGGGAAGACAAAATAGAAACTAAGAGGGCTATTTGATTTTCCTTCACCCAGTTCTCTTCACTTAATGCCCTTTGTCTAACCCCTATAGGCATTTGAATTTGTGATCTTCCCTTTTCGTTCCTAGATTAAAACCAAATAATCTCTTGAAATAGAAATAATTCAAGATTGTGGGGCTCTTGCTTATCAGGTTGGCCTATGCCAGAAGGTAGTCCAGAAGCTGTCCAAAAGTCAATTGATTGCATAGTATAGTGGTTACATGCCTAGATCCTAGAGCCAGATTACTTGAGTTCAAATCCTGACTTTGCCACTATAGATTTTGTGACCTTGGGCAAATTACTTAAAGTCTCTGAGATTCAGTTGTCCTGCCTGTAAAATGGGGATAATAATAGCATCCACCTTGTAAGGTCATTTGAGGGTGAAATTAAGTGCTCAGAACTGTGCCGGGTAAGTGGTAAATGCTATACACACCTTTGCTATTATTCTTATAGAAAAGCAGCCACCCCTGTAAGCACTCCCACATTGTCGAGTGTCAGTGGAAACAACCATGCTTTGTAAAACTAACCTATCCCCAGGACACATATAAACATTTTTATGAAATTATGTCTACACAATTAAAATTGGTTAGAGAACAAAGCAATTATCTAATCAATTGAACTAATGTAGACAGTTAATTTGCCTGGATAATTCAGGTCCTAATTTTTTTTAACCTTTCAAAGCAACTAGCAGAGCTTGGATCCTGAAATGTCTAAATATCTACATCAAATCTCCAAATTACTCACTTTGCCTACATATTCCTAGTTGGTTTTTTTTTTTAAGTAACTTGTTTAAAAATAATAACAATTATGTCTTCAACAAAAAGTTGAAGTTCTACAAATATTAATGTCCCATCTAAGTACAAGTCCCTTGAGCTCCCTACTCTACCTCTGAATTTTTCCTTTCTGAAAGGAGGTGCTTACAACTCAACTTCCTTCCCATTGTCCTCAGAACCTCTGCTTGGATGGTTAGAGATTTATGGTAATCTGAGGCAAGGAAAGGAAAGGAAAGGAAAAATGTACCTAATTCAAAGGAATACACAATGCATCATTTATAATTTAACAAAAATAGACCAAAGGCAGCTGTTAGATTCCAATATATGCATTCCATTAATGCAGTAAGGGGAAAATATAAGGGCATGAATACCACTGAATAACACAGAGTGAGTCTTAATTATCTGTCCTGGAAGCAACCTATTCGCTGAAACATTGCCCAGCAAGACAGTGAGATCCCTGCACTTCAGCCCTAACAAGAACATGAAATCTGTAGTCCCAGGAAGGACCCATCCTAGGCCATTCTGGTTAAGGCTCTTCTTTCAACTTCAGAGTAATTTATGATGTCCACTGGAGACTCCCAGGGCAAAACTAGACATTATGTTGGTGGATTTGATCAACCAAATCAAAATAGCTACATCAAAATGTAAAAGATTTTTTTTAATTACCAAGTAATGTGTGCTACAAACATTCCTCATCTTTACCCCAATCCTGGACTTCAGGGATAGAGGGTCAGCTTCAGGAATGATACGTCTCACATGACAAGGAATTTTCTTTTCCTGCAAGTTTAATGGTTCTCAGAAAATGACCAATTTGGATGTTCTAGATGCTCTCATAGAAATAGAGAGGACGCTACAAAGGGCCAGTTTCAAGTTTCAAATGGGGCCACTGACGAAGACGTTAATAAAGCAATGAATACAAGGTTCTGACCATACAATAAGTATTTTAAAAGTCCAGGGGTCAAATCTGGAGCTAACTTTTCCTGCCCCATCTGTCCAACAGCTCCTCCCTGCTTTCAAACTCACTTTGCCTTCACTAAATTAATTATTGCATAAAACTGAATTAAGCACTGCCAGGTGAAACAATTTGGACTCCTGGAAAAGAGGCAAAATATATTCTCCTGCAAAGTGTTCACCTAGAGAATCAAACTACCCACAACACTATAAAACACAGACAAACAATATATATGCATGAGCAGAGCAATTTAAGGGCCCCATGTATTTTTGGATCAATGCAAGCTTTGGACCAAGCAAGACTGAGGGAAAAGAACAGTGAACTAAAAGGTCAAAGAATGGGCTGTAATCCTGAACGCTTATACAACACGCACTGCCTGTGTAACCCTGCACAGAACATGGTTCCTCTCTGGCACCAGTGAGTGAAGTGAGCAGATTAGATAGAAAAGTTCCCTTTTAAGGAAATTAATTTTACAATTTTCTTTGAAAGTAACTTATCATGTGTTTTCTAATTATTTTCTTTTCTGAGATGTTTTTATATTCTCACTTTTTGCCTTGTTTTACATTACATTTCATTATATTGTGGTTCTGTTAGCTTGATAATTTATACTTTCCAAAAGTAGCCTTTTAGTGAATGCCTTAGATTCTACACATACCTCTGATTTTTTTAAAAAAAATTATAAATAGATGATCTGAAGTCATTTTCTTTCATATTGAAGTACCCCAGCAAGTGTGCTGCTAAAAATAACTTTCAATTTTTCCAAAAGACATTACTATTTTCAAATAATATTTATAAATGATATACAGAAGTGGTTAAAGTTTGTTTCTTTATATATAGATATCCAATTGTTGCAGTACCATCTTTGGAATCACTTTTATTTCTCTATTAAAGTACCTTGGCACATTTGTTGAAAATAAATTGAACATGTATGCATGAAAAAAAAAAAAAAAGAAAGAAAAGTTCCCTTTCGGCTCTGACTAGGACTTAATACGAAGAATACCAAAGACCTTCAAAAGGCTTGTTGCTGTATTCCATAATGGTATGGTTTAAATTATCAGGAAAATCCTGAGCTTTTCAGTTCAGTGGTGTTTCTTATAACAGGCTTTGTCCAAGATATCATAAACTGAGCCTTTAAATACACACAGAGCGTAGAGTAAAGAACCAGTTAGTATAAAGTAGAATTAAACATGGAAACTCCCTAGGGGCATAATCTGTGAAAGAAAGTAGACAGTATGTTTAAAACTACAAATCTCCCCCAGAAAAAAAATACACAAACACGCATTTTGCATACAATTTTAGAAGACTCACTGACCCTTAGAAAGTTTTGAGAAAAACTGGAATCTGAACATGAGAAATTAAGGGGACAGAGGAGGGTGACCTAATGAGGGCTACCTAGCCAGTGTGGGAGAAGGGTATTCATGTGATACTTTGCTTAAAGTCTAAATGCGTTGTATTTGACAGCTACTTTATAATATAAAAAGCTTATTATGACTAGTCTTCAGCTAGAAGGCAAATACGGCAGTTTTAGTCACATTCCAGCTTTTGAAAACGTTAACATAATATTTTCATTCATTCATCCCGAAAAGGAAACGCTGTTCATTTTCATTCAAAGATCAGTTTCCTTTTCATTCTTAAAAAAAAAAAATAAATCTGACAAAAGGCATGATGAGATGCCCTCTTCTGTTTCTAAACAGTTAATGCAGGGTTACTGAATCCAAGCAATTTTTGGAGGATTTCATATTAAGCTGTGAACACAGCAGGATTTTAAAATCCTAAAGTACTCTATTGACCTCCAGCAATTGGAATATCTCCTTATGCAGCAGAAGTTCCTCTTTGCCAATTAAAGAGTCCTCATTCCTCTCTGTGTAATAGTATACCCTGTTCCTGGCTGAGAAGAAAATAAAATTAACCTTGGGCTGGCGGCCGTGTGCCTGATTTCCCTGGGCGAGTGAATGAGCTCACCAAATGTATAAATAATGTGCCCAAGTCCCCTTGTTGCTCAGTTTTTTTATATTCACTGCCCACAGCCTTGAGCACAATTCCAAACTGTTAATGTGTTAAATATTTTCATCAGGGCTTGATTCCAGTTGCTGAAAAACCAATAAGATAACAGTAAACCCAGAAGGGCAGCCCAAACTTCCTGTTCTTTGTTGGCAGAGTTTTGCTGTGCAACTTGCAAAGTTTGACAAATTATGCAAAGAACCAAATGTAAAAGGACAGTTCCGAGATCCACATCGAGGTGCTGGAGCACAGTTGTTTTAGTGGAACTGCTTCTGGGCCGCTGCCAGTAGCATCTGGGCAGGAAGGAAATGCAAATTAAAAGGAAAAATTAGGCCATTTTAGAGCAAAGCCATTTTTCAGCAAACGCTCAGTGCTAACACTAAAGAATAAAGAAGGCATTATGTAGTTTTAAATTGAATTGATTGATTCTTTTCCTGGGTTCTTCTAAACTGCTTCTTTCCCTCTTCCCTGGAGGCACTGAGGGGTTTTGATAAGAGCAGCGGCTGTTCTCATCCTTGGTACTTCATACAACCTCTTCTCATCTCATTCAACTACAGAAAGTGAGTTTGTCCTTATGTAAGATGTGTAACCTTTGCTGAAATCAAAGCTATTCGCTTTTTTTTTTGTCTTTTAATATCTTCAAAACTAAACAAATAACTCTAATCTAGAAAACTAGACTTTGGAATCAAAAGTGAATTTTAGACACCTCTCTACTACTTACCAGTCCTTTGAACTTGAGATTCCTTGTAAGATTCAGAAATAGATCTGTTTCCTGTTACACTGTCAAGTGGCTGTTGAGATAAAATGAGATTATATATGGAAATTCACTTTAACACTATTCTTTGCCCTTTATATTTATTAACTCATTTAATCCTCGCAACAGCTTTACAAAGTGAAGACTATTTTATTCCTATGTTACAGATAAGAAAACTGAGATAGAGAAATTAAGTATTTTGCCTAAGTCCTCCCAGCTACTAATGTCAGAATCTCTGACACTCAGACCCCGGTAGTCTGGCTCAGACTTTTTACAACTACGCACACCGCCTTCCAGTACGGATGTCAAGGGTTGTCATTCATTCATTTATTCAGCAGATATTTATTGGCCATCTACCATGTGCCACACACTCTTTGATTATAACTGAAAAATGATCAAATCAATGAGATTTTTATTACTTTTCATTTTCACTTTCTTCACCCTACAGAAAATGAACAAAACACAGAAGGAGAAGAAGAAAGAACCCATCACTGAGACCCTTTTCAAGATAGTCTCCTAGAACCTCACGATGCTACCGTTCCGAGGCTCTCCTCGGAGGCGCAAACTCAGTTACTGCTGATAAGAGGGGCTGCGGGTGGGGGAGACAATGGTGCACAGCAGACAGCCTCTCCCTCCCCAGCAGGTGCAGAGCGGGGAAGGCCACAGAAGCACAGGCAAGCTAAATCGGGACCAGGATTTCCTGCTCACTGAACAGCAGAATCACTAAGCAGCAAACCCCAGAGCCCCACTAATCTTCAGCCTGCTTCACTACGTTCTAGAAGATCCAGGGAGACAACGTGAACCGGGAACACACTTGCTGGACGGAAAGCGCTTACGGTGTTAGATGTAATGACCCGGCGACCTGTAGTGAGTGACCCCCACCTCAGCAAGGACTCCAAAATTGGCAGCTCTGTACAGGAGACATAGATGTAGTATTTAATTTGTAAAATGAGGGAAAGGAGATTCAAGTCCCAGAATTTACTTATAACCATCTAGAAAAAAAAATCATTAGAAAACGGATAATTAATAGTTTTAACGCTAATAAGGCTTTCTCTTCCAAAGTAATCAAGAACGTCAAATAAGTTTAGCTTCATTAGTCAATCACCTTCCCCTGTAGTAAGTTATCATTGCTATTATTTACCCTACTTTTAAGAAAGGGAAAATTTAAATGATCAAGAATAAATAGGATTGTGATATTGTGACATAATAAGAGATATATTTGGACTTCATCCCTGATTACTGGCACAGAGTTCCTAAAACCCTTCTAATTTCCTAAGTCGTAGGGGTGAGAGGAGTGTCTTTTGCTATTCATGATAAGCCCCTTTCGACCCCACCTGAGTTTATGCTAATGAGGTGACACTCAGCGGACTGCTAGATACTTTCAGGATGGGGCTGGTAACCAGAGTACCCAATAGTGTGATTAGAAGGTTGCAACTTTCAGCCCCACCCCTGACCTCCAAGGCAAAGAGAGGGACTGGAAATTGAGTTAATCACCAATGGCCAATGATTTAATCAGTCATACCTACATAATAGAACCTCCATAGAAACCCTAACCAACAGCGTTTAGAGAGCTTCTGGGTTGGTGAATGCATCCATGTGCCAAGATGGGGGCCTATCCCAAATTCCATGAGGACAGAAGCTCCTGCGCCCTTTCAATCTAACCCTATATACTTCTTCATCTGGCTGTTCATTTGCATCCTTCATAATATCCTTTATAATAAACCAATAATAGTAAGTAAAATGTTTTCCTTAGTCCTCTGAGCTGTTATAGCAAATTATCGAGCCTGAGGAGGGGCTCAGGGGAACCTCCAATTTGTAGCCAAGTCAGACAGAAGTGTGGGTTACCTGGGGGCCCACTACGTGCAATTGGCTTCTGAAGTGAGGGGCAGTGTTATGGGACTGAGTCCTTAACCTCAGGGTTCTCTAACTCTGGGTAGTTATCGTCAAATTGAATTAAATTGTAGGACAGCCCTATTGGAGTCCACAGAGAATTGGAGAATTCCTTGGTGTGGAAAACCTACACATTTGGTGTCAGAATTGTTGGCAGTAAAAACAGATAATAGCAGAGACATTTAGGCATTCCTACAGGAAGCTACAAAATGTCACCTGCCAGGCAAAAGATTCTCCTATCAGGGAACATGCACACTTTCTTCACTTGAAAATGTCGATTCCTTTTTGAAAATGCTGGCTAAGTATGGGCTCTGTCTTCTCCCATAATCTGCCCTTCTGATGAATATTAACAGTATTAACTTGGAAAGTGCAACATCCTTCTCTCACCATACTTTTTGCCCCATCTTCTAGGACACTTGGAAAGAGAAGGATCTTGGAGACCATTGTTGTCAATCAGTTCTCTATCACACTACACAGACACACACACACACACACACACACACACACACACACACACACAGAGAGTGTGTGAGTGCATATACACCATCCTGACCTTGAACAAGCTGGTAATCTTCAAAGACACAGGTGGAATGGGTAAGAGGTGCACTAAGTTCACAGAGGCCAGTCAAGCAGTCCAAGGGTAATCCTGGGCCCCGGAGTTCAGACATTTACTCAAAACAACACATCAAAATCATCTCAGAAAAGTGAAAGAGTAGACAGAAATAACTACAGATATTTTTCAAAAGCAAACTGAGGGGTTAAAGGTGTGGGTGATTATAAAATGGAGAAGAAGAGTGAGGTTTCATTGTCAGTGGTGCTTTTCTGCTGAGTAGGGCTGTCATTTAAGAAGCAGAAGGAAAACAGAAAGCAGCCATGACACTGTGATGCCTGGAAACTTTTCAAATTCAGCTTTAGATAGAGGTTTGGGGTCCGAAGGCGGCTCAACATATCAAGAGGGATTTAGGTCTCATCTTTAAAAAGCACCTGAAAAGAGAGAGCAGTTAACACACTGGTAACCAAGGGTTAACAAGAGAAGATGTGAATTCTGTAGATTTTTGGAACACACATTCTTCCAAAGGCAGAAGAACCAATTAAATGACATAGGATCACAGATTCCTGGAAAATGTTTTAGAGATGTAGACCCTTGTTCCACTCCATGTGATTCTGTAGCCTTTGACTGAAAATTTTTCTTTGTTCATTGGGATGAAATTTGCCTCCATATAACTCACATTTACTGATCCTAGGAGTAGTGAGAATAAGTCTCTGTGACAGTTCTTTAAAAATGAAGGCAGTTATCAATCCCTCTCCAAGCCTGCTCTTCTCCAAACCAAATAGCTACAGTTCCCTTTGAAAGTCAGATGACATGGCTCCTAGGGTCTCTCAAAACCCTAGGAGCTGCCAATGCAGAGGACACGGGTTCGAGCCCTGGTCTGGGAAGATCCCACATGCCGCGGAGCAATTGGGCCCGTGAGCCACAATTACTGAGCCTGCGCGTCTGGAGCCTGTGCTCCGCAACAAGAGAGGCCGTGACAGTGAGAGGCCCGCGCAACACGATGAAGAGTGGCCCCCGCTTGCCGCAACTAGAGAAAGCCCTCGCACAGAAACGAAGACCCAACACAGCCAAAAATAAATAAATTAATTAATTAATTAAAAACAAAACAAAACAAAACAAAAAACCCTAGGAGCTCTGTTCTGGCGTCAAACTTCAGGGGCCTAAGAATCACCTGGAATGCTTGTAAGGATGAGAGGAAGCCTGCCAGCCACACCCCACCCCCATGTTCTGTTGTAGTCAGAATATCTAGGATGGGACCTGAATCAGAATGTTTAGGTCTCCCTTCCTGATGCAGGTGGCCTAAGACCCACACTTGAGAAACTGCTAATATATTCTTGCCACATTAAAGTGTGATGTCACGAACTGGATGTGGCACTTCAAACTCCCTTCTACTAATTCAAGGTCGAGTGAAACAATAACCCTCTCTGATCTGGACACACAAGCCTATTTTCAAAGCCTCACCTCTTTTGGATAAAATATTTTGTCAATTCTGTCCTTTGGGAATATAACTACAAAACACATTAACTTCAATGTCTAAGTGAATATGTTTTATATGACCCAAATCATAACTGTGGAAGTTGTATTTGGAGTTTTATTATGATGCGAGCAGGTATAATTCAAAAACAGTCTTTTCAGTCCTGACCCTGGTCCTGCCTGACAGGAAAGATCCTGACAGCCTAAGAGTATTCTTACACACTGATCTCTTTTTAGTTGAAACGTTTTTACTATTATTATAGTCTTTGGAGAATTATTTACTATTCTAAAACTCAATCATTTGATGTGCCTATTCTTACTTTTGATCCGAGACCACCCGGTCAGTATTCTTCATAAGTCCCCAGTGTCATAGGATCTGTGGACAATTATAAGAGCTCCTTCTCGGAAAAACAAAGGACAGAACAGACTCCATTTTCAGTTGGGGTTAAATGGGTGGAGACACAATATCCTACCCAGCAGAACAGTGAAGTGGAAAGTAGCAACTCCAGGTTCAGGTATGAATCAGGAACAAGGCATGAAGCAACGTCCTGGCCATACATCTGATATGCCCAGTAGGAGCGAGGCCTGCCCGTGACCAGAGACAAGTCCCCATATCAGATTTCAGGTGTGACAAGAGAATAGAGGCTTCTCTTGTCCCTGATCTAAACAGAGAAACTTTGAAAGAAACTAATTTAAGAGCCAGACTGGTTCAGACACCCCAAAAGAATAATGTTTATGAAAATAAAACAGAAGATACCGATTATCCATGTTTACAAAATAGTTCAGAGAGGTGCCATCAGCCAGTGTCCTCTACTAGTAACAATTTATATAACTACAGTACACTATCAAAATCAAGAAATTAACATGGGTACAATCCACAGACCTTATTCAGATTTCACCTGCTTTATATGTGCTCCTTTGTATGTGTTTCTATCTGGGTATATAGTTCTCTGCGATTTTATCACATATGGAGATTCATGTAATATTATAATATTATGATATATTATCATGATATTATGATACCATATCATACCATAATAATATTATCATGCTTTAAATTGGAACATGATGATTTATTTTTTAAGCTTCCATGTTGTTGGTGAAGTTATTGAACTAGTATTGTAATGAAGTTCAACCTCACTATTAATCAAAGAAATCCTGTGTAAAATTTTAAAATACTCTTTTTTCCTTTTAAATCAGCAAATTTTCCTAACTGATAATATTCAACGTTAGAGTATAGTAAGTCTGGCGTTCTCATGGTCTGCTTCTAGGAGTCAAAATCAGTACAACTGTTCTGGAAACAAATATATATCAAGGGCCTTTTCATTTTTTTCTCCTTCTGATCTAGCAACTCCCCTTCTAAAAATATATACTAAGAAAATAATCAGATTATTGGACAGTTATCAGGCAAATATGTTTACGTAATGTTATCTACACTAGTGAAAAACTGAAAACAGACTAAATGTCACAAAAAGGCCATTGAAGCAACGCTATGTTATACAACAGTTAAAGGTGGTGGGGCTTCCCTGGTGGTGCAGGGGTTAAGAATCCGCCTGCCAACGCACGGGACACGAGTTCGAGCCCTGGTCCGTGAAGATCCCACATGCTGCGGAGCAACTAAGCCTGTGCACCACAACTACTGAAGCCCGTGCCTAGAGCCTGTACTCCGAAACAAGAGAAGCCACCGCAATGAGAAGCCCGCGCACTGCAGTGAAGAGTAGCCCCTGCTCATTGCAACTAGAGAAAGCCCGCGCACAGCAACAAAGACCCAAGGCAGCCAAAAATAAATAAAAATAAAATAAATAAATTTATTTTTAAAAAAGTGGTGCTTTTCAGGGGCTTATAGCCGAAAGAGAATCCCTATAATAAAATATTAAGTAGAAATAGTAGCTATAGCTCATAGCTCACATTAGTTTTGTGGAGATGTATTTTTAAAGCACTGAGCTTCTGCTTCTGGGAAGGTGGGGAGGATGTACTTTTCTCTAGTCCTCCTGCTAAGTAAAATGTTATATGTAAGACAATCATAGGAATAATCAGAAAGGTGGAGAAAGGAAGGCAGAATGGCCAGGGACCTCAAGATGCAAGGAATGATATGGTCGTGAGTACCCTGGATTTTCTGTTTGCCTCATATATCCCAGACTTGTACAATAGCTAAGGAAGCCAGCTACTCAGCAAATAAGTGCAGATTTTTAAAAAGCTCCGACAAAAGCCTGCTGTCTCTAGCCAAAGGACTAGGAGAGGGGGAGCCAAGCAAGATAGTAAACGTTTAGACAAAAACAGCTATACTCTAGGCAAATACCACAGAAAAACCTGTGGTTCCCAACCCCACCCATGCCAGCAAAGGCTGAGTGGGGAGCTAGACTTCCACCGTCACCAGGCACCCCAACACCCCTGCCAGGGTTGCATCTGAGAAGGCCAAGTAGAGAACCTGGACTTGCATTCCCATCAGCCAGTAATGAGCTCCCACTCTAGCAGTGCCATTGGAGATCACATGGGAGCCTGGACTTCCACCCCCACTTAGTGCCCCCTGACCCCCCAGTGGCATGGGTCAGAGGAGGCCTACTGATGAGTCAGGATCCTCACTGCTGCCCAGCAGTGACGAGGCCACTCTCCCCTCAGCGTGTCAGTTGAGGCTCTCTGGGGAGCAATAACAAGGCACTCCAACCCCTTCCAGCCAGGCAGGTGCCAGTGGAGGCCAAATGGGGAGCCAGAATTCCCACCCCTGAAAGGCAGTAAGAAAGAGCCTCCTCTTGAACGTCAATAGATGCCAAGTGGGAAACCTGAACCTCACTTGGCTGTCACAGTGTTCTGCCGCCGTTTCCCTGCTGGAGCAGGGCTTCAGGAATCCAGCTGATACAGAAGGTTTAACTAAGATCCAAGGTCTCATAACAAAATACTACCCAAATGTCCAGATTCTGATAGAAAGTCATCTGTCATACTAAGAAACGGGGAGATCTCAAATGGAATAAAAAAAGACAATTAATAGATGCCAACATGGAGATGACAGAATTATCTGACAAACATTTTAAATTATCTATCACAAAAATGTTCAATGAGCAATAATTAACACACTTGAAACAAATGAAAAAAATTGAAAGCCTCAACAAAGAAATAGAAGATATAAAGAAGAGTGAAATGGAAATTTTAGAAATGAAAAATACAATAACCAAAATAAAAAACTCAGTGAATGGGCTCAAGAGCAGAATGAAAGGGACAGAGGAAAGAATCAGTGAAATAGAAGATAGAACGATAGAAATTACCCAACCTGAACAACCAGAAAGAAATGTATACTTTTAAGAAATGAACGTAGCCTCAGGGCCTCGCGGGATGATAACAACAGATTGAACATTCGTGTCATCAGAATTCTAAAAAGGGAGGAGAAAGAGGAAGGGGCTGAGAAAGGACTCAAAGAAATAATGGTGAAAACTTCCCAAGTTTGGCAGAAAATATAAACCTACAGATTCAGTTTGGGAGAAAATCCCAAATAAGGAAATCCAAAGATATCCATACCAAAACACATTATAGTCAAACCTCTGAAAATGAAAGACAAAGAAAATCTCTTAAAAGCAGTAAGAGAGAAATGACATGCCATCCATAGGAACAAACTATTTGAATGAAAGTGTATTGCTCATTCGAAAGCACAGAGGCCAGAAGGAAGTGGCACAACATTTTTCAAGTGCTGAAAGAAAGAACTGTCAACTCGGAATCCTATATCTAGCAAAAGTAACCTTTAGGAAGGAAGAGAAAAACAGTACATTCCCAGATGAATGAAAACTATGAGAATCTGTCACCAGCATACCTACCCTAAAAGAATAGCTAAAGAAAGTTCTCGAAACAAAAAGGAAATGATAATAGTAGGAACCTTGGAAATACAAGGACCAAAAATATGGGTAAATACAATAGACTTTCCTTCTGCTCTTCAGTTTTCTAAATTATGTTTGAGAGTTGAAGCAAAAATTATTACACTGTCTGACATGGTTCTAAATATATGTGGAGGAAATAGTTAAGACAATTATAAGGAGGCAAGGGTAAAGGAAAGTAACAGGGGTAAGGTTTCTACACTTCATTTGAAATAGTAAAAGGACAACACTAGTAAACGGTGACGTTAGGTATACATAATGTAATACCTAGAGCAACCATTTAAAATGTTATAAAAACAGATACCACCAAAACACTATAGATAAATCAAAATGAAGTCTAAACAATGTTCAAGTAACCCCCAGGAGGGTAGGAAAAAGAAAACAGAAACAAAAAGCAGAGAGAACAGAAAACAGAAAATAAAATAAAATGGCAGTTTTAAGTCCTAACATATCAATAATTACATGGAAATGGTTTAAATACAATAATTAAAAGACACAGGTTGGCAGAGTGGATTAAAAATCATGACATAACTATATGATGTCTACGAGAAACTCACTTTATTTTCATTTTTTTACTTTTTCTTTTTTTATTGGGCTATAGTTGTTTTACGTTGTGTTAAGAAACTCATTTTAAACATAGCAATATAAGCATGTTGAAAGTAAAGGGATGGAAAAAGGTATACCATGAAAACATTCATTTAAAAAGCAGTAGTGGTTATATGAATATCAGATAAACAAGTCTTCAGAGCAAAGAAAATTACTAGAGACATTATATAATAATAAAGGGGTCAATCCACCATTATATAATAATAAAGGGGTCAATCCACCAAGCAGATATAGCAGTCCTAAATTTAGATACACCAAATTATAAAGTTCAAAATATGTGATGCAAAAATGATGAAACTAAAAGGAGAAATAGACAAATTCACAATTACAGTTGAAGACTTCAACTCTCCTTTCTCAACAATTACCAGGACAACTAGATAGAAAATCAGCAAGGATATAGAACTCAAAAACTTATCAATCAACGTGATCTACTCATTCATAGAATATTCCATGCAGCAGCAGAATACATATTTTTTTCAAGCTCCCAAAGAATATATTCCAAAATAGACCATATTCTGGGCCATAAAACAAACCCCGACAAATTTTAAAAAATTGAAATCAGGCAGGGAATTCCCTGATAGTCCAGCGGTTAGCAGTCCGTGCTTTCACTGCCAAGGGTGTGGTTTTGATCCCTGGTCAGGGAACTAAGATCCCACAAGCCATGCAGCGCAGCCAAAAAAAAAAAAAAAATCAGGCATCATTCTTTGACCACAGGGGAATCAAACTAGAAATCAAAAATAGGAAAATTTGGAAGTTAAGTTAAATTTGGTAAAACGCTTGGAAGTTAAGCAACACGCTGGTCACTCTTAAATCATCCATGTCAAAGAGGAAGTCTCAAGGGAATTTTTAAAAAATATATTAAACTGAACAAAGTGAAAACACAACACATTAGCACTAAAGCTGTGCTGAGAGTGAAATTTACAGTGTTAAATGCATAATTAGATACAAAGAAAACTCTCCAATTGATAATCCAAGCACTTGCCTCAACAGTCTAGAAAAAGAAGAGCAAAATAAACTCAAAGCAAGCCTAGGGAAGGAAATACTAAAGAGAAGAGAAGAACAGTGAAATTGAAAACAGAAGAACAATAGAGAAAAATCAATCAAACACAGAAGTAATTCTCTGAAAAGATCAATGAAACCAACGAATCTCTAACAAGGATGACAAAGATTAAAAAGAGAAAAGACACATATTACAAATAAAATGGAGCTAGCACTACAGATTCTGCAGCCAACAAAAGGATGATAAAGGAATACTATGCATTTGAAATAGTACATATAACAAACATTGACAGTTTAGGCAAACTCAACCAAGTATCGAGATTTTGCTAGGTTACTCATTTTAATAATAATCCCAGCAATAAATTAATTGAAGCTTGAAAACAATACTTTCTTTTCATTTTCTTATCTTTTAAAACAAAAACATTCCCTCTAAACCACTGTGGGCACTGCCCCCCAATCAGGTTCACCATAGGTACTTGTTCAAAATGCAGATTTCTGGGTTCAAGCCCAGGTTTACTTAATCCAGACCGCTGAAGGTGGGGCTAAAGAACCAGCACCCCAGGGATTCTAGTGCACACTGAAGCTTGAGAACTCCAGCCTCACCTCAAGAAGCCCTGAGGTGAAAACAGCCTGATTGTTTTCAGAATGTTACCTTTTATTCTTCATTCTTGTTCTATCTTTTGTTACCATCCCATGAGTGAAAAATAATTGCCACAACTAAAGGGCTTTTAGCCTTGCTGCATAAAGCAAAGATGATGATGCAAACAAGATTTTCACAAAACTAAATATGGAAAAACCAGCCTCAATGGGAAAATGCAATTTCCCTTTCCCACATTATTTTTCCCATTACTTTACCCATATATGCATCCACACTTTTGGTTGTTTGCTTTGTTTACTTCGATTTAGGCTCCTGACTAAATGTGTTAAATGTAGTTAAGTTGAGTGTTACATCCCTGAATCAGGCATATCATCCTTCCATCACTCCATGCAGCTATATTCCTGCCTGTGTCGTGGTGAATCAGTTGTGCATGTCTTCACAGGATGGTTATGAGATAATGGAAAGATTCCCACAGACATCAAGCATGTAACGTTTATTTAATGGCAAGGATGTGAAAACTTTGAAGATGGTTGTGTAAAGCAGGCAACAACACAAATAGAAGCAAAACTTCCCAGGTCCCCCCACATTCCACAGGGAGATGCACGGCTGTAGATAAACCACCCTTCTGGGCATGAGAATTTGCTAGGCAGGAGACATCTTTTCCATTCTCATGGAGACTGGTGCCCCTCTGTTCTGGAAACCACCCAGACTATGACAGACTACAAAACACCCCCAAATCCTTCTTAGGTGTTTACAGCAATGCTGGGGAAAGCAAAGGTACTTTTTCCAGAAGCATGTTCCCCCATGTTCTGGACAGTCTGAGGTCCATTCCTGTATCATTTCCAAAATATGTCAGAGCCTCAAGCACTGTGGTTTCTGGAAGTGCCACAAGGAAAACCAACAACAGAGGAATGGTGCCATTTGGCAAAAGTGGAAGTTTAGTTGCCAAGAACTTGACAATGTTCTAAGAGGCAGGCACAGTGTTACTCATATTTTAGGAGCTTTTGAAAAACAAGACCAAGACCAATTTACTCTTCCTTCTTTTTCTCACTTTCTAATCAAATTCAAACAGGGTCACCACCTCCTACAATCACACTGGCTGGCTTTGTCTCCTGCTCCATTGAGAAAATTTAGGTCAATTAACATCACCCATCTCAGCTTTCTTTTCCCTAAGTATGTATTTTCTACATTAGCTTCCCTTAAGAAACCATAAGACATAGTGGTAACGAGCATGAACTTTGAAACCAGACTACCTAGCAATCTGACTACGTACCAGCTGTGTGACCTTGGGTAGTTACTTAACCTTTCTGTGCCTCAATTTTCTAATCTGTAAAATGGGGATAATAATAATACATACCTCACAGGATACAAGAGTCCTCGTGAGGAAGAAAGGCTTACACTTGTTAAATACTTTGAAAACACTCAGAACGTGCCAGGCACATAGTAGATAGTTTTTTGGCTGTCATTACTCCTATCTCAGAGAATGAAGAATCCTTCACCTTTTAGAGGTGAGCACCTGCATCTGCACCCCTGATGCCCTTCCCATCATCTCCAACAACAGCGGGCTCCATCAGTGTCTTCTTCCTCTATCTGCAATCTCTCCCTCTCTCCTAGCTCTTTCTCCTCAGCCTTTAAAGATGCTCGAGTGTGGAGGAGTTAGGTAAGGGTCCACAGAGGAATCTAAACTGAAGCTGGCCTTGAAGGCTGAGTAGGAATTTGCTGATGGAAGGAGGGGAGCAGGGACTCGGCATAGGGCTGCAGGAGTGGGGTTTTAAGCAAAGGAAACAGCACTAGCAAAGGGCTTTGGTGTTGCATTGGAGTGCCTGAGGACTTGCTCTGGGTGGTCATGGCGGAGAATACCTGGAGTGAGTCGCTAAAGGAGAGTCTCTAGGACAGGGTCACAACTGCAAAGGCCTGCAGAACCAGGAAGGTAAACTGAACGAGTCAAGTGGGCTGGTTAAGAAAATTGGGAATGGAGGAGGTCTTAGCCTCGGTGCCCACCAAGCAGAGCCTGCGACAGGGGCTTAAGTACAAGCAGTTTATCTTAAGGAGGTCTTCCCAAAGAATGAGAGTGAGGGACTGGAAAGAGTGAAAACGAGGAGAGAAAACCAATCCAAGGGTGAAGGTGATCTGGTTACTGCGGTGGAAAACTGCAGCCCTGTTCCACTGGGGACTCTCCAGGAGCTATGGAGAATTACTACATGGAACACAGCTTGCAATTATTCCCCCAAGACATAAAAATAGGGCGTATTTATCAGCTGGCTCTTGATCCTCGTCACCAAAGGGCTGCCACATAGGTTATTAACACCTTGATGCTTACAGGTTTGCACCTGTAACAGAAAGGTTAGAGTTCCTTCCTGCTTTCCATCCTGCAGCAGCAGAGGAGCTGCGGGGCAGAGAGCAGGCTTGTAGTTCCAGAAGCCCCAGAGGAGTCCAATAAAGGGCGGAGGGCCGGCTGTTTTTGCAAAGTGGAGAGCTCATGCCCCATCCAAAAAGTGTAGCCACAGGTCACACGTCATCATCTGACTTGTACAGAAATGCTGCCCAATATGGCCAGAAATCCAAATTTTTATGGTAAATCCATTGGCTTTAGTCTCTTGGGAACTAATTCTAATTTTTCTAAAACACTGTGGGGCCAGAGAAAATATATCTGCAAGACAAATTCAGCCTTAGGCTGCTGGTTTGTGAGCTCTGCTTTAAGAAGACTTTAATTCTATGACAATAGGGAAGCAGTGAAGGTTTTAAAGGCAAAGAATGACACGGCCAGATTTGACTTAGGCTCCTTCCTCAGATGCTTGGCTTTTACTCTTCAGGGCATCAGTCTATGAATTCCAAAAGCGGCAACCACCTGTGATAGGGCAATTACAAGGTAGCACATAAATGTCTCTTGAAATCCACAGTTTTCCTAACTGGTAGTGACTCTGTAGAGTCCTTGAACCCAAAGATGAATTCCTGTTTTCCTCGCCAGCTACCAAGTGATCAAATGGTGATCACACGCAAATAAACATGAAGCTGTTCATTCTCTTTCCTCGGTCCACTAAGAAGGACTTGGCAGGAGGGCATGTGGATGAAGTATATGGCGGCATCAGGCAACAGCCATTCTGAGAGTGCCCATCTGCAGAACACAATGAGCATTTCCTAAGGCCTTTGCTTAGGAACCCATTGGGGGGATACTGTGCTGCCAGCAATCAAAGAGAATTCCTAAGGAACAAATTTCATCATCCTCCTGCACAGGTGGAGGAAGGGAACAGAGGAAAAACAGCACCATACTCAGCAAATGAAAATCCCCCAGGCTGCTGACTGCGAGCCACTGGCACCAGAGGAAAGCGATAGTGAGTCCTCATGCAGAAATAGAGGCACGGTTCTCATCCCAGGGAAAGGCTTTGCCTTATATAGTTTTATCCGTCCAAAACAGGAAACATATAACTAAGGTGTTGCTGCTTGCCTTTTAAAACACAATTCTGCTACAGCAGTGAACTCTTGAGCTTTGGTCACTTGTTTTAATTCTCTAGAGTGTACTTTTAAGCTGTAACGGGGGTGAATAAATTCATATCTAGTGTAACACATGGAAGAATTTAGCAAATCTGGGATAGAGATGAGAACATATGGTTAAATAAGAAGCACTATAACAGATACTAAAAGTAAAGGGCTTAGAAAACTTCTCCAGTAAAACATAAAAGCTACATACTTAGAGATACAGTGAAATAGGTTGGAAGGATGCACATTATGCTAGTAGTACGAGTTACCTCTAGGAAGGGAAAAGTGGGGTTGGGGAAATGGGGGTTTTAAGGAGCATTTTCCTTTTTCAAAAGTGTTCGAATATTTGACAGTGAAAATGTTTGTAGGTCTACTTACGTGATTAAACATGAACTTAAGTAATGGGAAAAAACAAGTTTCTGAGAAAGTTCCTTCAGGTCACATAAATACACTTCAAAATAGCTGATCGAGTTGTGATTTAATGCTCTGTTCTACAACTTATTTGCAAAAATGCAGCGTAACTGGATAGGTGAATAATTATTCCCAAGACTCCACTGAAGGTGAGAAATTTTTCCAATTTTAGTGTTGGGCGGAAAAGCCCACATCACTAAGGGGACAATGTCCCAAGTTCTCTTTCTTTGGGAAGCAGCAGTTTTTATGCACTCAAATCCTATGCTCTGTCCAGGAAGTGGGTGGCAGCTTCCCCCAGGAAGAGCCCCAGACTGGATGCTGAAAGTGGAGTGCTTCACAGCCCGCTGAGCACAAAGCACAGAGCCTCCGCGTCCTGCAGTGCGTTCTTTCTTAGGACTAACGTATTCTGACTTTCTGTCAAACTGCACTTTTTCACTCAAAATTTCAAAGTTTTCTTAAGTGGAAAGGAAATTTTGCAACAAATTTTAAGAGAGATAACATTAATAAAGTGCTCTTTAGAAGATTATCTGATATATAGATAGTGCCTTACAAGTGTGAGTTAAGCAAATTAAACTCTATGGACTAAGAACTAATTGTACTTAAAATAGGACAAAGCATTTGCTCAAGTGTTTTGAAAATTTCCTGCATTAGAAGTTCCATCATAATATCTACCTGTCTGCTCTAGCCCCTTGTTGGTAAAACTGCCCTTTCTAAAGAGGCATCCCAGTAAAAGCTAAGCGACACACACAATGCAGCCATGGCTGTTTTGGTCCAAGCAGTCATTCTAAATCTTGGCTACATATTAGAATCACCTAAGAAGCTTTAGAAGTCCCTGGAGACTCAGGCACATCCTAGAGCAATTAAATCAATTAAATCAAAATCTTTGGGGCATGACCCAGGCATAAGTTTGCTGTTATTGTTATTGCTGTTGGCTTTAACTCCCCAGGGGATTCAACTGTGGGACTAAGTTTGAGGACAACTGCTCAAACTTTAATATGCCTACAAATCCCCTGGGGATCTTGCATAAAGATAGGTTCTATGGGCTTCCCTGGTGGCGCAGTGGTTGAGAATCTGCCTGCTAATGCAGGGGACACGGGTTCGAGCCCTGGTCTGGGAAGATCCCACATGCCGCAGAGCAGCTGGGCCCCTGAGCCACAATTACTGAGCCTGCGCGTCTGGAGCCTGTGCTCCGCAACAAGAGAGGCCGCGATAGTGAGAGGCCCGCGCACCGCGATGAAGAGTGGCCCCCGCTTGCCACAACTAGAGAAAGGCCTCGCACAGAAACGAAGACCCAACACAGCCATAAATAAATAAATAAATAAATTAAAAAAAAAAAAAAAAGATAGGTTCTAATTCAGTAGGTCTGGAGTGGAGTCTGGGATGCTGCATTTGTAACAAGTTCTGAGGTGATGAAGCAAGGATCCAGTTTCTAGAGTCTATGGAGATAAATTTTTAAAATCCACTGCAGTATTGTTTCTGAAAAGGAAATATTGAAAAACCACCTAGATGTTCATCAGCAAAAGGATGAATTCAGACAGTGGGACACTATATAGTATTTAAAATGAATGAATTATAGCTAAATGTATATTGACAAATCTCAAAAACAATGATGAGAAAAAAAGAAAAATAGAGATATCTGCATATTGTGATGCCATTTATATTAATTTTGAAAGCATAAACAATACTATATATTGTTTATGGTACATATGATATTAATATAGTAATGTACATGGAATAATAAATACCAAGTTCAAGATGTGGGTTTATCTGGGGAGAGATGAGATTAGAATTGGGAAAAGGTGCACAGTGGGCTTCAGCTGAATCTGTACTTCAAAATATCAGAATAAAATATGGCAAAATGTTAGGATTTGATAGTGCTGGCAAGCTTTGTGATGAGTATATGTACGTCTGTTTGGTTTTCCTCTATATTGCATATATGAAATAATTCATAATTTTAAAAGTTTAAAATTTTTGTACACCCATGTTCATAGCAGCATTATTCACAATAGCCAAAAGGTAGAAGCAGCCCAAATGTCCATCAACAGATGAATGGATAAACCAAATGCAGTATATACATACAATGAAATATTATTTGGCCTATAAAGGAAAGGAATTCTGACACATGCTACAACATGGACGAACCTTGAGGACATTATGCTAAATGAAATAAGACAGTCACAAGAAGACAAATACTGTATGATTCCACTTACATGTGGTACCAAGAATAGTCAAATTCATAAAGACAGAGAGTAGAATGGTGATTGCCATACTCGGGGTGGGGTGGGGGGTGGGAAAGAGTGTTTTTTAATGAGTTAAAGAGTTTCAGTTTAGGAAGAAGAAAACAGTTCTGGAGTTGGAGGGTGGTGATAGTTGCATAACAATGTGAATATACTTAATGCCACTGAACTGTAGACTTAAGAATGGTTAAAATGATACATTTTGTTATGTATATTTTACTATGATTTTTAAAGGTTTTTAAACTTAAACAAATCACAAGAATATATACATCCATCAGTAGAGGACCAATAAAAGAAATTTTGGAAATTATACAAGGAGGGAACACCACACTGTCAAAAAGAATGAGATCCACATGTGTTGGTATAGAATGACTGCCAAGGCACATTGGTCACTGGAAAAAGTGTATGAAATGCCACCATTCATATTGCATAGAATATCTCTGGGAAAATAGCTAAGAAACTGGTAACTGTGATTGCCTCTGGGGAAGGAAACAGGGAAGCATGAGTTCAGGGGTGAGATCAAGACTTATCTATTCAAAAAACTCAACTGATTTTTAAATGATCAATTCTCTAAATTATCCATACTACTAAGAGGGATGAAAATAAATAACTGGAATTCACACCTAATACCCTAATTCTGAGTAACTGAATTTTAGAGAGGTTAAGTGACATGCCCAAGAGCACACAGGTGACAGAACTGGAACCAGTTATCTTAGTATGTACTTTTTCTAAACGTTTGAAATATTTAATAAAAGACTTAAAAATATGTCTCTTTATGTACTGCTAGCTTACTGAGGCAGAAAACAGTATGTTCTCCAAAATAAATTATGTTTGAGAAAACCTCAGTATTATCTAGTTTAGTTTGTATATTGTCAGCATGATTTACACGTCTGTTAACATTTGTCCCTGTATATAATTTTAAAATTTTTCAACAATCTTCTTTGATGACAGATTTTTCTAGTCCTTTCCTTCTAGTTTGGGACTTTTGTTGACCATCATTTTAATGTAGTTTCCATGCTTGTTGTTCACATACCCAAAAATGTATGGATAATGGATTCTTTAAAGCAAAATAGACATTTTTAAAACATCATAAAAAAATCATAGACACATAGGCATATATATACAGACATATACATACATATGTATCCTGAATCCAGATCTGCCACTTTTCCCACTCTGCACACTTTAGCAGCTAAAGCTGTAAAAGAATACACTCCTCAGTATCTCCCAAAGACGTATCTGCCTCTGTTTTATTTACAGATAAAAAGTCCTTTCCACCACTAGGTGTTTTTTAGCCAAAGATCCTGCTTCAAAGGTAATGTACCAACCACATTCAAACTGCTAACTGCAAGATTTAGAGAGTCCACAGGGTGGCACTAGATACCTTTGGTCAAAGTCCATAACCTGGTAAGCTGCTTCCAGAAAACAAGGATAGAGAAGAGCCTCTAGCATCAGCAAAGATTAAAAAATTGAGGCTAATATGAAAGATATCTTGTTCCTGTCTGGAGGGATGGCTGCCAGCCAAAACACATTTGAAGCTCCAATTACATACTTAAAAACTTATCCAAAATGCCAAGCAGAAGTTATAGACTGCCCGTGGTGGAGCATATTTCTTCCAGCGGCAAATTTCCATCTGTTCCTTTGGACATACTTCATTACAAGTATTTGATCATCTTAAACATATTTCCATCTTTCCATCTACTTCCCCCAATACACACATCTCTCTCTCTCTCTCTCACATACACACACACACACACACACACACACACACACACACACACACACTATGGAGTGTATTTTCAGGTGACTTTTGTTTTCTGATACAGGGTAAGAACACATAATCACATTTCTATTAAATAATATTTATACTTCAAAATAGTTACCTGTCTTTATCTTTTTCTAAGTTCCCAATTTTCAACAGTTTATGAATGTCTCACAAATAGGAATAAGACTTGGTGGGTTAAGTTTCAACTCAGATGATAAAAATCTTAAAACTTATCACAAAAAGATCTATTTCTGATCTTAACAATCTTGTATCAATTTACAACAGACTGGGAAAGTTCAGTGTTAGTCTTTTCCATACAGGCAATTTTAAAAGATAACACCCCATGCTTGACCTTGAATAGATTTTCAGCAAACACATAAGCCTCAGAAATGCCTGAAGAAAGAAAATCTGACAAGCTCAAGTGGTTTAAAACTCTATTTTTATGCCCATTATCGTGGCTTTCTTTTAAGCTAAAAATCTCTTGAAGATGATTTAATAAAATGTGCCGATGCCTTGAGTATTTTACAACACACAGACAGATTCAATGCAATCTGTTCACTTCATTCAGAAACATTTTTTCTGTGCAGACACAAGAATTTTTCCCACGACAGTAAGCGTATGTGTCTTGCATCCCAATTTAAAAAACCACAACAGCACCTTCCAGGCCTATAATCTTCTTTTTAAAATAAGCATTCAAATTCAAAAGCACATTGCATACAGTTAACCAGAGTGCTTAAAAGACCATACCCCAATAATATATTGTTTATATAAGCTGATTATATTTGCAAGAGTATTTTACATGTGAAATACACAAAAGATTAGCGGGCATATATGCCTTTTAATATGTGTTTATTTCCAGAAGCAGCAGGTATGGTCCCACTAAGCAACTTTTCTCAGAATTTGAAGGAAAGATAAACTTTAAAATATATCAACAAAACTGAGAACTCGCTCCAGTCCCAGGCGAACTCCAGTGATGGGGAAAGGGGTAGGTAGTGTGGGCAGCTGGGTCAATTCTACTGCAAGCCTAAGTAGCTGACAATACTCTGCATGAGTTCAAGAAGCAGGTGGCAGAGTACGTGCAGACTGATGAATGGCGAATCCACAGCCATCAACCATCTGCATCAAAAATAACACCTCAGCACCTCAGTGCTGACCATGTACCTTCTTTCCTTGATCTCCAACTCATAAGCAAATGATCTGCAGACAAGACTCAGAAACTCTTTTATTAAATTGAACACAAAATGACTGTTATAATAATGTCAAGCCTTTATCAGAAATCAATACATAAGTGAGGATACACAGCCAAAATGAGCCATCAACATAAGCAGTGTAAATTTTAAATAACTTTCAGATTTCTCTATCCAATATGCTGAAGAAAATAAAACCAAAAGAGCAATTTCAGTTTCACAATTCACAGTTGAGTGGTTTTAATCCCATGACACTTTTGTCATTTATGTAGCCTCAGAACACAAACAGATTTCCAAAGTGGTGACTGGCACATAGCATATACAGCATATACAGATGTTAAACCCCTGTATGACATTTAGGGAAAATTGTAGGAAACAATCCCAATTTCATACAGTTTTGGCTGGCATTTTTTAGCTATATCCTTTACCAGAGACATTGTCCTAGTGAAATAGTAAAAGCAGTTTTAAAAGTTTGCCATGCCATTAAATGAAGGGTTCTAAAGTCTCCGTTGGTTTTCCACGATTTTATTCTCTATTTTAAAACAATGACTGCGCTAAAATGCAACATTAACAGTGAAAGCAAAATCAGTTTTGCTTCTGGATCTAGAGCATACATCCAAGAGAGGCAACTTATTGTCCTAGCAGATACATGAAATGCTTTAGAGCAGAGTCTGACATACTCTAGTAAGGCATTTCAAAGCAGACACACCATACTCAAAGTAAATTATTACGGCAGCCGAGGATACCACAAGGTGAACACCAATTAATACAGAATAACATGAAATTCTTACAGAATGACACACTAATTTACAAAACCACAGAAAGGTGCTCAGTTACCAAAAGAAGGCAAAACAATGACCAGCCACTCTGAAAGAGTTTTGTTCCCATAAATGCCAGATTTTTCAGAGTAGAAATAAACTGCTTTATATGTGCTTTGCCCTAGGGTAATATCGTTCATCCAGACACATGGGGTTACTTTTCCTTAAAAAAATATATCATGTAGAGAATATACATATAATCAGCGATATAGAACATTTATTTTCACTAGTGAGGGGGTCACTTAAGCACTTACATAGAAAGAGTTATGAATGAATCAAGAAGGTTATATAATGCAAAAGGAAATCTGATAAAACCTGTATTGTTAGTGAGATTTTTAGCAGTTGCATTGACTTAATGAGGAACTGACCATGGAAAAATCTTGACGTTCAAAGAATTGTGAAATGTCTAAAAATGAAAGTCTAATTAGTAAAAATACATATTTTCATTTTAAGGGCCCCAAAGGAAGTGTTACTTTGAAAGCCATGAATTTTATCAAGCAAGCACAGCACATGCATCAGGAGTACTGACGTTTCAGTTCTGACTTACCCGCTGAATCTTCATGACCTGCAATAAGTCACTTAAATTCTTCCGATTTGGTCCACAAAAAAATTGGCGTAAAAATAAAGGCGTATGTCAAAACTTTTCCCTAAACAGTACTAGAGTAAAGCTGAAGATGGTTACTAAGGCTCACAATTTCAACAACTCATCGTACAGTACAGTCATTTTTAATCCTGCTAATTATGGCTAAGAGAAAGCATGGGCAGTTACAATTCTCAGGGAAGTCAAAGGCTTTAGATAAATTAGTGGTTTCTACTTTCTAAACTACTCAATCTGTTCCTGTAGAGTTGATTAAAACAGCTAATAGTCTATGGGGTTGACTCTTTACTCCTCTCTACTTTCTGGTAGAACATGTGAAAGTAGTAAAAGAAGTGATACCATGGAGAAAAGCAGCAGTAGATTGAAATGAGGTATAAGCTGATTTAATAAACCCCAATCAGTAATTTACAGTTTTCTAAAGAAGCTGCATAGTTCAGCAAAAATACATCATAAGAGGAGGGGTAAAGAAAAAACTCTTGTCATGAAGCTTTAAAATGTATGACAATTAGCATTTAAAATGACCAACACCAGAAAACTTCAGTTTGAAAAGGAGTTGTCTTCCCTCACTCTAAGCACGTACAGAAACTGAAAGGGGAAGGCTAAAGTCCACAGGAGAAAAGGACATATGTTAATTGGCTCAGGTTTTCAACTTCATACACAGCTTTTTAAAAGATGTTAATATGCAGACAAATATTAAACTACAGTTAATGCCACCTATGCCGAAGTGTTTAAGGGAACTGTCTGAAATTTACATTAAAATGTGTATTTTTTAAAAGTCCATTGTTTGATGGATAAATAGAGGGATAGACAGATATGCAGTAATACAAGTACTGGAAAATGTTGATGGTAGAATCTAGTGGTAGTGTATTGTAAAATTCTTCAACTCTATGTTTAAAATTTTTCATAATGTCAAGAAAAATGTTAATATTTCTATAACAAAATTAATTTAGCAGTGTGTTTTAAAGACTCAAAGTACTCAGGCAATTTAAAATTTTAAATTAATTGAAGTAAGGAAAATTTTGCTTTAAAATACCTTGAATCTGATTTGTGAAGATGCCTGTTTTTAATGTAGAGATGAACTAGCACAATTAATAAGTATTGTGAAGACAGTCTCTCCACACACTTCATTTGCAAATACATAATTCTATCCTCTCTACAGTATTAGATAAGTTTGAAAAAGACACTGGAATAAAGTTTTTCCAGACTTCAATATCAAACTCTCCCAATCCACCACACTACTATTCACTAAATATAAATGTAACACAGATCAAGGCGACAAAAAAAGATCAATGACTGTTGCCAGCCTGGGACAACTGGATTCATTTTCAGCATGTATGGTTCCTGATCAATAATGATACAGTCTTACTCAATATCAAATTGAGATTGCATAAAGAAAAAAAAAAAGATGTAGAACACAGAATGCACATAAAGCTTTGTTATTCCAAGCTCCTGTTTTATGAATCGTGATTAATGGCAATAATTCTATCATCTCTCCTCTCTGTGAAATGCTAAAACTTGCTAAAGGCACTCATATTCTGGGCTTATCAAAGACAGGGTCACATGGTACCATAAGCCAGTATTTTTTTTGGTAGCTACCCAGAAAGGGAGTTGATAAATGATCCTCCCATTCATAACAAGAAGGCAAAGTCAAACAGCTATCAGTAGAAATGTCATATGAGAAGCTATTTACACAGCTATTTGTCCATTCAGTTAGATTGATAGTAATAGCTCACAATGGCAGGGGTCCACCACCAAAAAACTAAAGCAACAACAAAACATTCTTTATTATGCCTGAAGCTCCTGAAGGGTGATTTGGCTGGTTAAAAAAAAAAAAAAAAAAAAAAGTTGGTAAGGTGGAGTATTTTTAAAATATCTGTTCAAAAGCCTGCATTAAACTTTTGCCTATACTGACAAAACATTTCTCTATCTCTAAAGCAGCTCTGTTGTCTTTAGTACATGTCCCACCAAGTTTTTTTAGAAGGTACTTCCAGCCTATGTCCTGACACTGAGGAAACAAAACAGATTAGGTTCCAAATCCATCACTCCTAGGCCTCTCTGTAGAGGATATTATGCAGAACAGTTACCTGTCTCCCTTGACACGAGCAAGACTCGTTTCACATGGGTCACTGGATAGGCCTCAAACGGTCGTTGCTCATAATCCCAGTCAATTCAGGAGTGAAGGAATCATTAATCCCACCACTAATCCTTCGAGTCTATCTACAGAGGAAGATTTAACCAGATATAGATATATACATATATCCTTTTATCCTTTTTCAAAGTGTAGATAGTGTAGCTACAAGCAAGCACACCAGTACTGGAGAACAGCTCTGTAAAATAAAGTGGAAGATCTCATGCTTTACTTTTAGCTGTTTAAGTAAGAGGGACATGGGGATGATCTCTGATAGCCATGATTCTTCATTCAACCTCAGGGTTTCAAAAACTCTAAATGGTTTTCTAAGTTTACCAACGAATGAAAAGGGGCAATAGGGAGGAGGAGTTGGAGGCGGAACTTTTTCTAAATGAATGGTATAAAACAAGTATTCACCTTGCAGAATTCAGTGCAATAAGAGACAAGCAGACAAACGTCATAAACAACATGCACATATTTACAAGTTGTAGTACGTGATATACAAAGACAAGACCAACAAAGTGTTTTCAATGTGGGGTCCAAAGGATTACATGGCACACTTGGTTCTGTAGCTGAACATTTTTGAAAAAACACTTCGAAGGCATAAGCAATCCAACCTTTTAATTGGAACACCAAAATTTTTCCTTCACAACTTCTTGCCCTCAATATCTTAGAAGAGTTTCTAATTGTTATCTTCGAACACTGATTTTTGAATGACAACTTACACAAAGATATTCACAGAGAAAAGAGACTTTGATGCTCTGAGTTCTTCTTGCAGATGATTACTGGAATCTACTTATTTGACTAAAGGTTTTCCATTGGTTAGGGCTCTGTCCGTCCTTATGTACAGAATATAAAAAGATACTAACATGATTCCTGGGGAGCACAGGGTGCAAATTCTAAAGCACAATAAAGAGCAGGGCTCGATTTCACTAAATGAAACCAAATGAGTATCACTGACTGCAGTAGTAACAACAGCCTTCTTTGACAGGGGAAAAAAAAACACTGTCTGTAAGGAATGCATGAGTATGAGAAATTGTACCATGAAGAGATGTATTTATTTAGGCATTTCCTTTCTGACACCTCTGTCACCCTTTGTTTCACCTATGGAACACAGGAGAATACTGCAAGGTAACAAGCTCCAAACATAACCCACTGTCACAGAGATGTGTGATTTTTTTTGGACGTGTCTGTAACCTTTATAAATGATCAAAGAAGTTACTTATCAACTTCCTAGAGTTTGGAAATTAAGGAGCAAACCCAGCTATTGTAGGCAATATGGTATCTAAAGTGTCATATAAAACAAACACATCACTCTTTTTTAGTGCAAAGAAATATAACAAGTAAGAATTAACACTATAAATCTAACTTTTTTCTTTAAAAGAAAATGCGTTTATGGATTCATAACATCCATTAAGGGCACTGAGAGATGAGAAACCTGAATATGCAAGGCCAGGAAAAACATTAAGGCCTTAAGTCCACTGCTGTTATATATATATAATGAAATTGTTATGTGGGGAGAGTAGAGGGAATCCTTCCTTTAATTTTATTTGCAAAGGAAAAACCGAAAGTGGATGCATGCCACTTTTATAAAATGTAAATTCTTATCCACAATCTTTTACTGTTATCTAAGGATTCAATGAAATCTTCTCTATGGTATCACATAAAGCTATATGTACATAGTTTTATACATATATGTGTGTGTGTATATATATAAATATATATATATATATACACACACATACCTATACATGTGTATACATATATATAGTCACACATACAGAGAGGGGGAAAAAATGAGACTTTTAAATAATCACAGAATCATGTGGCCAGAACTGTCATATTAAAATCTACCAAAAAATTATACTTAGCAGCAAAATGAGTAACCTACTGACCAATAAGATAAGCTCTAAATTGCCCTAAAATAATCCATTATACTTTATAGATTACTACAAAAAGGGTTATTATACTAAGAGTCACAGGTCTAGACAGAACCTCAACAGAATATTATTCCATTCTTCTGTTTCTGGAAGAAAATAAAATTACTAAGCAATTTTACTTTTCAAAAAACCACCACTTCAACAGAAGGGCAACTTGGTGGTGTACCAGAGGTTAATCACAAAATTTAATTTTAAATATGGCTCTAGCATTTAAAAATTGTTCAGAAGTACTAAAGGAGAGGAATGATGATAATTTTCCTTCTCCTCATCTCTTTGCCTACAGAATTTTCACGGAAAAATAGGAGTTTTATTTTTAATTAATAATATAAGCAATCAAAAGTGAATTTACCATAGTGCAAAGATACTGCTCAATACAAACTACCTGGTGAACATGCCTTTCAAAAGAAGTATGGATGAGCACCAGTCTTATGCATGTAAATATAGTAAATAGGTGAAATATGGTTAATGAAAGTTCATAGAATCCTCCATTATTTAATCTAGATATAACACTAGAGCTTCTCATTTTAAAAACAAAGAACAAAAATAATAATACTGTTGAAATTATCAGATATGAAAGTAATCTATAATATATTTTTATTATCTTCAAGGAAGCTAGATTATAAAGAATAATGCCGAAGTTCAGGTATTTTTCTATTGGAAATGATGATACTAAAATTTGATTAACTTTTTAAAAAAATTCTTCTCCATCTCAGAAATAGTAAAGGTGTGGTATTTTTCAGGACAGTCAACAAAGTAGCAAGACAAAGAAGAATGTAAGTAAAACGTAAGGATCTGTTTACCTAAAAAGTCTACCAAAACAAACATCAAGGGATCTGAACTTACAGTTGAGACCATCATATAAGTACATGTTATTATCATCAAGTAACTCTAAATTGAAATATCAAACACATTTCATTTCCTAAAACCAACTGAAAAAAATGTACTTTTTTTTTTTAAATCACATCTATTCTAAACTCATTGGATATTCAAATGTGGGGCTTGGAAAACCCACAACATAGCTGGGGCATGAAAATGAGCTTATTGGATAAGCTAATTCAACTGGTGGAAAAAAAGAGGTGGGAAGAAGGTGAATTTAAATTTGTGAAATTCACAAACGGAAATGAAGTTTCACTGTTTGGAAGTACACAAGCACATTAGAACTGTCTGAATCCAAGAAAACCTGCATTTCAATAATTGGAGGACATGATAAAGAGAAAAACTGTCCTGGGAAGGACTCTAATGCAGTTTTACATAGTATATCCTACTGACAATGCATTGAGTTGAGGTGGTGATTCCAAAGAAGCCTTGGGAAACTAAAATCTTTGCTTACCTGTTTTTACTATGATCTGAAGCAAGAACTCAATAAAATTATTTATTTAGCAGTACGTAACACTAAAACTGCAAAAAAAGATGAAGCTTTTAAATAGTTAAAGCTCTAAGTGGTCAGGCTACTAGTTGACCAGAACTTGGTCAAGATAAAAAGTTATTTCTCATGGGGTAGGTAGGTCACAGGCTTTAAGCAGCTCAACACAACTGACCTGAAAAAGTATCATGACTTAAGCACGTTCTCTTCCTTCCCCAGTTTTGACACCTCGTGGTACCACTGCAGGTTACGTGTATTAACATTAAGCAGAGGAATGTACTCATATCAAAAGAACCACAAAGCAGAACATGTTGACAGAAGGCAAACAACAGGCAGGACAAGCTGCTCTATCTGAATATGACAATCACTATACATATCCCAGATTCTCCATCTCATTCCTGTACCGCTGTTCAGACACCTTGCTTTTATGTTGCTTGCTCTCTAAATGCTGCCGGAATTCCATTTCTTCGCCGGCCCCAACATTACACATGGAGCAGTAAAACTGGCCACTTGGAGTAACACACATGGCCAGATCACGTGGAATTCTCTGCCGAGAGCGGGGATTGAAGTAAGGACCTGCTAAAGCAAGAGGCAAAAGTAATGTATTCACTTCAACATACTAAGTGAATGGTGGTCTGACCAATTATCACTGTAATTTGTAATTCTAAGCTCAAAGTATAAAATTCACAGATTCCTAGCTTTAAAAGAATGTAAAGTTAATGGGTTTTTTAAATTACAATTTTATACAGGTTCAATCTAAAAGGCTAAAATGATTCCTCCAACTATCGTCAGAAATGTTACTGTAGAGCCAGACCCAAACTCTAAATGGCAATGTCTCTAAAAAGTAAATATAATTTAAAAAATACTTTCATTTCCAAGCATTATATCAAAATCTGTATAATTATGCTAATTCTTTAATCCAAAAATTCTACTCCTAAGAATTATACTAAGAAAATGTTGAGAATTTTTGCATAGAGATTTATGAGCAAGGACATTTATTTCATCAGAGTTTATAAAAGCTTTTTTGGGAGGGTGAGGGGAAAGGAAAGATCCAAAAATATAACTCGAAAAATCATGGTAATGAATACAATGAAAAACTATACAGTCACTAAAAACAATGTTATAGAAAACTCTTCAGTAACAATATTTGATTATAATATGCTATTAAGTAAAATAAGAATATCACAAAATATGATTACATTTCCATTTTACAGAAGTAACATACACAAAGAATTGGAATGACATATACAAAAATAGTGGAATTATTGATAATTTTTTTCTTTATGTAACTGACTTCTAGAGTTGGACCATTAGCTCAATAATTTTCTGCTTTTCCTTTCTACTATAATAATAAACATTTAAGGCTTTTCTCAAAATGTTACTTTAACTGCATGCTACAAATATTGATGTATTTTTATTACTATCTGGGTCTAAGAATTCTCCATCACCAGTATGATTTCTTCTTTGGCCCATGAGTTATTTAGAAATGTTTAAAAACTTCCAAACACATAAAAATTTTGTTTGCTTTTTTATATTTTTATTATTGACATCTCATTTAATTGTACTCTGATCAGAGAACATAAGTCTAAACCACCTTCTACCCTAAAGTTTTTTTTATCTAATATTAAGATAGCTATCTGAGCTTCCTTCATTTCAGCTGAATATTTTTTACCTAATCTTAAAATCTTTGTCTTTTAACTGGGACTTTAGTAAGTTTACATTTATTGCAATTACTGATATATGTTTAGATTTTCATTAATCTTATTATATTGTGCTTTCTATATGTCCCTTTTTTCTATGCTTCTCTTGCCTTTCCAATTAGCTTTTTGTTGTTGTTGTTTGTTTTACTGTTCATATGAGTGACCTCTGCTCATATGTGTATGCATTGGAGGCTGGGGTAGGGAAAGGATGAGGGACTGCTCAGTCCTACTCTCCCTACTGAAGGTAATCAGAAAATGCAGTAAATATTCCTATAAACTAGTAATTCTGAACTGAAGGTATATATCAGAATCACTGCTGAAGCATTTTCAAAACACACATATGTCTGAGTACCACTCTAAATTTACTGATTGAAAACCTCTAAGTCATGGTTCAGCCATGTGTATTTTACAAAAACTCCCCAGATAATCTGAGTCACTACCCTGGTTAAACACCACTGCTATAATTTTTATTTTTCCCAATAAATGGGGATTTAATATGGTGCAACTTTAAACCAAATAGCCCATTTTTATAATGCATTTAAATGTCTCAGCTGACAAATACCAGAAGAAACATAAAGGTACTGTGATAAGAGAACTTAAAACATAGACTTGGTTTAAAATCAAAATAAATAATACACTAAATAGGAAATAAATAAATAAATAAATAAGACCTGAAATAAACACCAGCTTGAAAAACCACTAGACCAATTCCACAAAACAACAGCTAACCCCAAATTCTCAGGGCTATCTATTACCATTAAAGGAAATAAAAATAGAGAAGACCATTTGCAGAGCATAGTGAAGGTATGTGGAAATCCACAGAATACCTGAATTATTCTGTACTGCATACATATTTCTCCTATTAGGCATCATCTTATATTCATTCCCTTCTTTCCGGGTCCGCCGTTGACCAACCTCTGAGGATTCTCTGGAGAAGAGAAATTTTAAAAGAGTGAGACTTCTAAACAAGGATCCCTTTCAACTCTTTTCTCTCTAGAGACATTCTCACATAACACGCTGGCCTAAGAGAAAACAGCAATACCTACGAGAATGAGTTACTCTGAGCTTCCGCCAGCCGCAGCCTCTTGGCATGATTCTTCCCTTGATAGTGAGCCTGGGCCACAGCCGGAGAACTGAAGGAGGCATCACAGAGCTTACAGTAATCATTCTCTGTGGCCAGAATCACTCTGCCTCCTGGCTTAAAGGAGCTCATCTGACAGCAAAGATACGAGAAACAAGGTTTTAAAATGTGCACTTTATTCTCTTCTTCTCCTCAAAGTTCCTTCCTTCTAAGAGTTGAAAAATAACCGAACGTTATGGCATGACCACGAACACTCAGCTTTATAAGGACAGGAAAAAATTCATTCCAGAAAGAAAAAGAAAAAAGAAAAAATGGCTGGGAGACAATCATTGTTTTGCATTACAATCACCTGTGTACCAAACTGATGACTGCCTCATTGCTATCTCCATTGAAGAAATTTTAAAAAAGAAGTTTAAAAATCCAATATGGAAGATTTAGGGCAGTACAGGTAAGGCCTAAAATCACATTACCAGAAAGAACAAAGTCCTCCCAGAATCCATCAACAAGTATTTACTGAATGCCTACTGTTTATAGGGCTTGTTACCTAATGCAGAAGTGATATACAGACATGTACTTAAAAAATGAGCCCCTGTCCTCAGAGTCTATAAATTAGCTACAGATATAATATAATTAGGGGGGAAATAACCAGCAGATCCAGACAATTCTATTCAGGTTCGGAAACAGTGAGTTAAGGGAAACCTAACACAGTGCCTGGAAAATAGTATGAACTCAGTAAGTATTGCTGGGTTAACAAAACATGACACATTAGATTTTGGCTAAAGGAGAATAAAATATACAATAAAGAATCTGGAAAGCATATCATATCAGGACCAGCTGAAGGAAATAGCACTGTTTCACCTGGAAGGGAAGATTTTTCTGGGGACAGGATAACCGTTTTCAAAAATCACAAAGGGCTATGCTATGAAAGAAGCCTAAGGCTGTTTGCCCAGGAGGGTGGAGCCAGCTGAAAACAGTCCCTAACAGGAAGCAGCTGTCCATTTTTAGAGCAGCCTTCAGGTATTAGCACTGTGACAACTACTCAGCCTGAAGATCTCTCTGGGTATTTTCCTGTCCTCTGATTCTGTTTTTAACATATCTCATTTTCCCCACAAATTCATGAGGACAGAGGAACAGCTGATATTGCTATCCACACTGTAAGTACTGAAAAACTGACACTCAGAAAAGTAAAATTATACCATGGTGTTTAGGAGTAAAGGTCTGAGGTCAAGAGAAATCATTGCTCCACCACTTTATAAAATTTGTAACACGATGGACAAGTTACTTAGTTTACCTGGGCTTTTAATAAACTTCCGGGTGAAACCAATGCTGCTGGCCCATGGATCATAGTTTGAGAAATAAGGTCAATACCTCTGAGTTGTTGCAAGCATTAAATGAAGTCAGGACCCAGGCCAAGAATGAGGCAAGGGAGGCACTTGCCATGGGCACACAATTTAAGGGAGCATCAAAAAACTCAGCAATCAGGATTAAAAATACTTAATGGGGGGCTTCCCTTGTGGCACAGCAGTTAAGAATCCACCTGCCACTGCAGGGGACACGGGTTCGAGCCCTAGTCGGGGAAGATCCCACATACCGTGGAGCAGCTAAGCCTGAGCACCACAACTACTGAGCCTGAGCTCTAGAGCCAGCGAGCCACAACTACTGAGCCCACGAGCCACAGCTACTGAAGCCCGCGTGCCTAGAGCCCTTGCTCCGCAACAAGAGAGGCCACCGCAATGAGAAGCCTGCACACCGCAACGAAGAGTAGCCCCTGCTCACCCCAACTAGAGAAAGCCCGCGTGTGGCAACGAAGACCCAAAATTAATAAATAGAAATTTAAAAAAATAAATAAATAGAATAAAAAAAATACTTAATGGAATATTTTTACCAATCAAACTTACTGCAAAAAAAATCAATGAGGAACAAAATATCAAAATTTAAAAAAAAAGACAGGATCAGCAACAGTGCCATGTCAAGCCACATTGCTGCTTAAGGCAAAAGGAAAATTAATAATACTTATCCTGTCTTTAAGTTTTTGACATTTTGTTCACCATTGACTTTTTCACGTTAATTTTGAATTTTTAAAATATCACATTATTTATCTTGATTACTGAGTATTTTGGCTCCCTCTTAAATTCTGTGCCTAAGTCAACTGCATCCCTCATCTCATCCTAGGCCCAGCTCTGAATGAAGTAATGCATGAAAAGCGCTTAGCAGAGTACCTGGCATAGTAAGTACTCAATTAAAGTGATTATTATTTATTATTATTTATGACCTATAGAAAAATAATACTTCAAAGACAGAGTAGCATCCATATTTCAGAGGCTATTAAAGTACAGGAATATCCTGCCTCAAAGCACCTGATCTATCTCCCAAAGAGTGAAAGGAACTTGGCTCTCAAGTGTGTGTCATGATACCAAAGTCCAGAAAGAGTTTATACAGGCTCTCTGCATAGAGGTAAGAAAAGGGCAGCCTCAAGAAACTGATCTTGCTGGAAGGCAAAATATAAAGTCAATGGAATTAACTGCAATAGAGATATAAATGTTTAAAAATCTCTCATTCAGGGCTTCGCCTAGACATTCAGGGCCATTTAACCCAGAATTTTGAGAAATGCATAGAGAAAGACTCATGAAATAATTTTGTTTCATCATTTCATGCACCGTAACCAAAGCCAATGAGAAATCTTGGGATTCATGGATTTTTGCATGCATTAAATCCAGCACCACGGAGTTCAAGGAGTTAAAAGCACTAAGTAGGACCTTTTAGGAATATTTGCTCAACTGTACCTTGATGGGCACATAGACAACAAATTTTATCCATGACCATCTGTGCATAGGACAGCTCCCACCTTGACGCACGTGTCTCACCTGCGGAGGGACTGGAACAGCTGGAGTAGCCACAGGTTCCACTGCGTTGCTCATTCTGGCAGGAGGAGGACAGCTGTTTGCTGCATAGTAATTTCGGAGTTTCTTACCATGATTTTTACCCTAGATGTAAAATGAAATGAGAAATCACTGTGAGGAAAATTTGTCAAATTGAGTTAATGTATTCACTAAAAAATAAATAAATAAATAAATTTTATTCTTTCAGAGATATGCAACAGTGGGATAAACAGACCACTAGCTAGATTTGATTATTACACCTTAAAGCAGAAGAGTCTACTCTTTGATTCTAACAGAATGATTTTTTTTAACATCTTTATTGAAGTATAATTGCTTTACAATGGTGTGTTAGTTTCTGCTTTATAACAAAGTGAATCAGTTATACATATACATATGTTCCCATATCTCTTCCCTCTTGCATATCCCTCCCTCCCACCCTCCCTATCCCACCCCTCTAGGTGGTCACAAAGCACCGAGCTGATCTCCCTGTGCTATGCGGCTGCTTCCCACTAGCTATCTATTTTACATTTGGTAGTGTATATATGTCCATGCTACTCTCTCACTTTGTCACATCTTACCCTTCTCCCTCCCCATATCCTCAAGTCCCTTCTCTAGTAGGTCTGTGTCTTTATTCCCGTCTTGCCACTAGGTTCTTCATGCTCTTTTTTTTTTTTTTTCCTTAGGTTCCATATATATGTGTTAGCATACTGTATTTAACAGAATGATTAAATTTATCTGGGAACGATAAGAGAACAAAGCCAAAAGACATTAATTTCCTATATATTTCTGGAAAAGCACCATACTTTCCAGATCTGTATCCTCTCCCAACTTGTTGCCATTCATATGCCACCGCCTAAATATGAATTTTATGACACTCTGATCTAATCTACTTTATAAGTCAGTAATGAAATGGATAATCCAATTACTTTTACAAAAATAGCACTTACAGAGCATCTTTTTACTTACAAAGAACTCTCATATGCATTAGCTCATTTGCCACTCACAAAAATCCTGTAAGAGGAATTTGTTAATGTTATCCACATATGACAGCTGAGAAACTGCAATCCAGAGAGTGTGGGGAACTTGCCCCCAACACCTTCGGGAGGCCTAGCAATGGGGCCGGAGCTTGAGGCAGGCCTTCTGAATCGAAAGCAAGGCCCTTTTTCAGTACAGCATGATGGCTTCAGGATACACTGTGAACCTCTATTAAAATGGCTTTCCTCCCTCATCATGTTTCATTTAATTTATTATTCACAAGTTTATGGCTGAGCTGATACAAACTGGTGGGAAGGGTCAGTGGTCTAAAAGCATTCTAAATGAGGGTAAAACCATATATTATTCTTTAAACTGCACTGTAAAATCCAAACCTATAGACAAATATTTATTCACCATCTACTACATGCTAAGCCCTAGAAATAAATAGGACTAGCATATGGTCTAGAGGAGGAGACAGATATGTAAGCAGTTAAAGGAATGAGCTAAGTTCCACTTTTTGGCCACTGGAATGCTGTAAAGGTGCTTTTACCGTGGTCACAGTGATCTCCAGGAGTCAAATACAACAGTCACATCTGTGCCGTCATTATGCTCTAAGAAGCACCATACTATTCATACTCCCTCCTTCTACTGTCTTCTATGACTACCTCTTACCTCCCTACCTCTCATTCTCTAAATGCTGCAGCGTCCAATGCACTACCCTCAGCCCTCTTTTATCTCCATCTATACGCAAACTCTAGGTTGTTTTACCCAGTCTCACAGCTTTAAAATATAATCAATAAGTTGGTGACTCCCAAAATTACCTATCTCCATCCCTGTTATGGGCTGATTGCTTGTGTCCCTCCAAAATTCCTATTTTGAAATCTAATCCCAATGGGATGGTATCTGGAGGTGGGACCTTTGGGAGGTAATTAGGTCATGAGGGTAAAGCCTAATTAGTGCCCTTTAAAGAAGAGGCCAGAGAGCTCCCCGGCCCTCTTTTCACCATGTAAGGATATAAGGAGATATCCTTACATATAAGGATATAAGGCTGTCTGCAATCTGGAAGAGGACTTCGCCAGAACCCACGCATGCTAGCTCTCCGATCTCAGACTTCCAGCCTTTAGAACTGTGAGAAATAAACGTTTGTTGTTTAAGTCACCCAGTCTATGTAATTTTACAGCAGCCCCAACAGACTAAGACAATCCCTGAGCTTCAGAGCCATATACCCAACTGCCTTCGTGCGATCACACATTGCATTCTTAAGAGGCATATCCAACTTAAAACATCTAAAACATAAATTTGGGTTCCCTCCCCACCAAAGAACTTTCTCATCAGTGCCACCACCACTATTCATCCACATGTCAGTAAATGGCACTACTCTCCACCCAGTTACTCAAGAAAAGCCGAGGGGTCCTTTTCTTGAGTCCATCCCTCCTTAAAGCCAACACATGCAATCCATCGGCAAGTCTTGTCAGCCTACCTCCAAAATATATTTCTTAAGTCATTCCATTTCTTTCCATGGACACTCAAATGCCACAGTAATCCAAGCTACCAACTTTTTTCACTTGTAGTGGGCAGCACCTCCCAATGGTCTCTGCTCTACACTCTCATCCCCCAAGCATTCTCCTCATATAAGCCATACTGACAACTCTAGACATAAATCACATCTTGTCACCTCTCACTTAAAATCTTCCAATGGCCTCCCACTACACATAAACTAAAATCCACAGCTCTTACCTGTAGGTCCTATTTGATCTGGTCCTGTCTCTTCTCGGATTTGATTTCACACAGCACCCCTTCCTCCTCATCACGTTCCTGCCCCACGGCCCGTCACGCTGTTCCTTAAACATGCCAAACACATGGACTCTAGGGCCTTTGTACTCGCTATTCCTTCTGCTTAGAATGTTCTTCTTTCCAATCTCTGCATGGCTGGTTCCTTCTTATCTTTCAGGTCCCAACTCAAACAGCATCTCACTCAACCTGAGGTGTCACCCCCATCGCCCAAACCCCACTCCCCACACACACTCTCCGTCACACCGCCACACTGTCTGCTTTCACTTTATCATAGTGCTACTCATCACTATCCGAAATAATGTTTGCTTATATTTGTCTCTTTCCTACCCTCTGGAATGTAGACTCCTTGAAAATAAGGGCCTTGTCTGTCTTGTATAGCCCCAATTTCTAGAACAGTTTCTAACATATAGCAGGCAATCAATCAATACTTGTTGGATAAATGAATCACTATTATAGTGGAGATAAGGAACAAACTGCTAGGAGAACACAGAGAAGGAATGGCTTACTTCTGCCTGAGTGTGTCAGGGAAAGCTTCCCTGAAAAGGGGACATGTGAGTTATCTTTTAAAATAAGCAAGTTTACTAGGCAGGTAGGGAGTGAGGGGAAAGAAAATTGGGAAAGAGGAAATAGTGTGAGCAAAGGCCCAGTCTGCTGGAGAGATGGTCTTCAGGATCCTTTGGAAAAGAGATAGGAGTTGATATACACAGGAAGCTAATTATTCATGGCTTTGTCCATGATACAGAACTCAGACTTCAGAGGCAGTAGGGGGCCCTCTGAACGACTTTAAGCAAAGCAGTTACATGACTGGATTGCATTTGATAAAGATCATAGGAAATGTGAAGACAGAGAAGAGAGCCAAAGACAAAGCCCTAGGATGATACAATATAGTGCAGTAGAGAATGAGGATCCAGAAAAATGAGATTGAGAATGCCTGGTTTATGAAGTAAAATGAAAACCAGAGAAGTGTGGCATTATGGAAGTCTAGAACAAGGTGTTTCCAAAGAAGAGTCTAGGTATATACATTATTAACCCAGGAACTTTTACTTCCAGATATCACAAAACAGAAACACACATATAAGGAGGTACCTATAATAAATGTTCCCAGAAGGACGGTTTGTAACCACTGAAAAGTGGAAACAACTTAAGTGTCCAACTACAGGATAATGGATAAACTGTTCATACAATGTAACACTTACTACAGGATAATGGATAAACTGTTCATACAATGTAACACTATACTGTAGTGAAAGTACACATCCTAGGCCGTGCGTGTCAACATAAATGATTCTCATAACAAAATGCTGAATAAAAAGAACATGTTGGAAAAGAAGATATGTAAGAATAATCACTTTAATCTGGGGGTTAAAATATGAAAACCACTACATTTTTTATAGGAAGATACATATGTAGCAAAAGTACAAAAAAGTGTGGGGCGGGGACAATAAATACCAACTTAGTATAGTGGCTACATCTGGGAGCATAGGAGCAGCTACTGTTGGGAAAGGACACAGCTTCAATTGAATTGATAATTTTCACTCTTGAAGCTAGATGGCAAATACACATGTTCATTATATTATTTTAAATACTTTCTATGTATGAGGGGCTTCAAAATGATTTTAAAACACCAATAACAAAAAAAGGAGTGGTTCACCAGGTCAGGACAGAGAAGTAATACTTGGATTTGAAAAGACACAGGTCAAGAATAACTTTGGTAAGAACCACTTCAGTAGAGTAGCAGGGGATAAAAGGTCATATGAAGTGGCTTAGAGAGAGAATGGGAGATGTGAAAATGGAGACAACCAATATAGGCAGCTATACAGAAGAGTTCTACCATGACAGGAAGCAGAGAAATAGGGTACAGAGTTAGAAGGGGAAATGGGTCAACAGAAGATTTTCCTTAAGATGGCTTAGGCTTGTTTGCATGACAACAGGAGGAAGTCAATAAAAACAAAAGAACAGATGATGCAGGAGCTACAGCATAGCTATAGAAGCATAGTCCATAAAAAGGCAGAAGAAGATGAGGTGCACAGGACTATGGGAGGGATCAACTTCAGATAGTGTCAAGCATTTTATTTCCAAAGCAGTATCCACAGTAGTATTCGAGCAGATATTGCATCCATACATAACGACAATAATGGCAATTAACAATTTTGAGCACTTATGTGACAGGCAGTATATAAACACTTCATAAATATTATCTCATTTAACCTTCACAAAATCCCTATCAAGTAGGTATAATTATTATCCCTATTTTACATATGAGGAAACTAAGTTCAGAGAGTTAAAAATTTGCCCAAGAGCTTTCAGATAGCTAGGTAGAGGCTGCCCAGATTTTCATTTCTACATATATCCTCTATGAACAATATAGAACAATAAGAAAAACAAATAAAACTGCACAAAAACCATGTCCTCCATACAACTAGAAGCCACAGAATGCCCAGACTCCAAAATAACTGTAAGTGAAAAAGAAAAAACATCAAATCCCAGGTAGTAATCACTCATGCTCCTGCCATAAGCCTTCACAATAAGCAAGAGCAGTCCAACAAAAACTGAAGGACAGAGAAAAGAGGGAGCTAGCAGTAGGCCTAAAATTGCTTTATAACCACTACCAGAAAAAGTAAATCCCTTAATTTTATAAATACTAAAACATGATCCAGTCACTGACTGCTGGAGAGGGACTTAAATGTACACATGATCTGAAGTGGGTATCTTCAAAGTGGCTTCTAGAGTAGAAAAAAGGCAAAAAGGAAGGGAGAGGCACCCTTTGGCAACTGGCAGGTGAAGGGGAAAAGAAGCAAAACAGGAAAAGTTAGCGTCCTTCAGGCCAAAACAGAACAAAGCAAAAATCAGAGGACATGCAAACACTCTCCTGACCACTGTAAAAAAAAAAAAAAAAAACTCACAAATTATTAAAGAACTGGACTTTGATACAGTGATAGAAGAGGTTGCCATTGAATTAAGAATCTCATAAACTACCCAAAATCCACATAATGAATAGACAAAAACAAATCAATCCTATACAAAGTTACTACCAAAAAAATCAATACATCTCAGCAAATGAACCACCCCTCAAAAAAAAAAAAAAAAAAAGAAGAAAACAACACTCCAAACTGAATTAAATATAGTATTCAAACAAAACTTTGAGGATATAAAAAATCACCTTGAATCAGGAATTCAAAATGTACAAAGAAAAACGGGCAAAACGTAATGAGAAATGAAAAGAAGGAAAATTAAACTCAGGAAAGAAAAATATAATTATGTCAAAAATGCGGAGTAAATACAAGTGTCAAAGAAGAATAGACTCAAATGAAAATGTAATAAGAGGCATTGAAGAAAGACAGAAAAGCAGTCAAGAAAATAAAAATGATACAAAGAAAAAATTTTAATGGGTCAGAGAGGAAGCAATGGAAGTGAAGACAAGTAAAAGAAGGAATAACTTATGTAAAACTGGAGTCCCTGCAGAAGAAAAGCAAAACAATCAAACAGAACTAATATTTGAGGGACTTCCCTGGTGGTCCAGTAGTTAAGACTCCGCACTTCCAGTGCCGGGGGTGCAGGTTCAATCCCTGGGTGGTGAACTGAGGTCCCACATGCCACTCAGCATGGCCAAAAAAAAAAAAGAAAAACTAGTATTTGAAACTATAATTGTCCAAAATTGTCTAAAATTGTCCAAAAGTAAATGAAGATCTGAATCTACATACTGAAAAGGCATACCAGGTATCTGAACAATCAAATCTGGGGTAGATCTTTTAAAAGGTATGAGACTTCAAAGAAAAAGAAAAAAGTCCTCAAGTTCTCCAGGCAAAAAGATCAAATAACTTACAAAGAATTAGAATGGCATCCACAATATGCAAAACAAGACAATAATGGAGCAGCATTTTTAAAGAAATAAAGTGTGAAACAAGGATTTTATGTCCAGCCAACTCTTCCTGTATCAAGTGTCAAGACTATAGAAAAACATTTTTAAATATATAAGACCTTAGGAATTCAATACTTAAAATCACTCTTGAGAAATCTATTAGAGCTTCATTCAACAAAGAAATGACTGGGAAAACTTCAGCAAAAGGGCTGATGGTAAGTATTTTCATATGTCTCATTGTATCAAAGACTAAATAAAAGGTGAAGATGAGGGTGAAAGATCAATGTTCAAATATTATACATTATGATACAATGGAAATAAGGCAAAAAAAATGGGAAGAAAAAGGAAAGAGGAAAGTAGAATAAGCTATTGATTCTGCAATAGGCAACTGTTGGGATACCATTAAAAACTGACAAACCAGACAGTAAAACATTAAATAACCAAACAGGCTGGTACAATCATTTTAAATAGTATAAACAATAAGAGAATGAAAATGGACTACAAAGGATGGTATGGTGTGACACTTTTCTAAATATACCTTTATGTATGATTCTGACTTTTAGAACTATGTTAACATTTTACAGACTTAGAAAAAGAATCAAAGCCAACAAGAATTGGGGAAGACCCAAAATGAAATACATACAAACAGAAATAAGCCTAACTATATGAAAAAATAAATAACATAACCACACTGAAGGCGGAGTGAAGAAAAAAACTATTCACATATTCACATAGTCTCAAAGTATCTCCCCCATGATACTTATTAAGCACAAAAAGAAAAATAGTAACTTTACAAAGGACAAACCTAGCAGGTAGCACCTTTATAAACTAAGTAACTTTGTAAAACAGTACTTTAACTACACACTGTAATGCTAAAGACAAAAAGAACAATGCACAAATATTTCCTTCTCATTAGTAGGCTTGTTTTTCAAAAGGACATAGATTATCAATCCCTGAACTACTTTATGTGTATTGTGAGTGAGTGTGTGTCTGTGTTGTGAATAATGAAAGTCCAGGTTTCTCACTATCAAAGGAGTTAAACATTAAGATAAGATGGAAAGCTGGAATGAACACTGTCATGTTGTATTGAAATTTTAAGCATCAGCCTGAACTCAGTTTTCAATATGTGTACATATAGATAAATACAAATGTATGTATACATACATATATATTACTAGCTCTATCATGAGAAGATCTAGAAGCAATGACACTCCAGTACCAAAGGGCACACCTAACACTTAGATTTTGGTTTCTAAATACCATTCTCCAATAAAAGAAACCTCCTTGAAGAAATGGTTGGCATGGGGAAGGTACAACAAAATCCTGGAATATTTTGCATTGTCAGAAAGTAAGGAACTATGCAAAAAATTATGGAGACATATCAAAAGAACATAAGCAGCAGCCCGAAGGGACACACACTGGTCAAATGTGAGACAGTTAAAACATCAAAATAAATTATAGTAAGTGTTCATATCCCTGGAATAAAATAATAATCCATAGTGATATTAATTAATTAATTAATTAATTAACTAATTAAGAAGAAAAAAGTCTTTCTTTAAAGTAAAATTCTAACTATAAATGTAGAAAGAATGATTAAAACAGAAAAATCACCATTCGGCAAACACCACAGTAATAATCGTTGCAGGGAAGAATCCTCAATAGATGCTAAAATCACTGAGTAAAAATATAATGAGAAATATTCACGTAGCCTCAAAGTATCCCCCCATATGATACTTATTAAACATGAGAAGAAAAATAATAACTTTACAAAGGAGAACCCTGGCAGGCACCACATTAACCAGTGATCAAAGTTAACAGCACCAGTGATGCAAAATATTCACATCATGTCCTTCCCAATATGAGGAACTGGGAAGGACACAACCTTGGTTCTGTGGTATTCCTGTCCAAAAAACCACATAGCCTGAATTTAATCATGAGAAAACAACAAACAAACCCAAAATGGGACATTCTACAAAACAACTCTTCAAAAATTGCAAGATGGTAAAAGGCATAGAAAAACTTAAGCCAACCAGATTAAAGAATACATAACAACTACATGCAAAATTTTATCCTGGATTGGATCCTGGAATCAGAAAAAGTACATTAGTAGACAATTGGTGAAATGTAAACAGTCTGTGGATTAGATAATATTGTTGTTATCAGTGTTGATTTCCTGATTTTGCTAATTGCACTGCAGTTATATAAAATATTAAATTTGGAGAATCTGATGAGGTGCATGCAGAAATTTTTTAGAAGCGTTTTGTAAGTTAAAAGTTACTCAAATTAAAAAGTTAATAAAATAAAATAAAACTTGCCCAAAGCCACAAGTAAATGCCAGAGCTGGGAACACTCTTGTTCCAGACCCCATACCAACATGCTCCACTGCACCTTAGGACAACTAAACACAATTAAAGACTAACTCAGGTACCAGGAACTGTCCTAAATGTCTTAAACATACTAACTTGCAGGTATTATAAGTATCATCATTATCATCATCATCTTCATGAGGCATACAGAAATGAGGAAATATTTCCAATATCATACATCTAGTAAGTAGTAAGACTACAACTTGAACACTAGTCTAACCCCAAAGTTCATGATTTCATGTTCTTAACTAATATCCTATAAAACAGATGCTAGAAAAGAAAACAATAAGAAATCAAGAGATCCTTAAAAATTAAAGATATGATTGTCAAAATTAAAAAAAATCAACATAGCATTAGAATTTAAGAATATCTCTCAGAAATTAAAGAAATAAGAGAGAAGAGATAAGAAGTATGAAGAATCAATCCAGCTAATCCAAGATAGGGCTAACAGAATTACTGGGGAAAAAAAAAGAGAGAAAATATAGAGAAGAATATTATCAAGGAAATAATACCAAAGAAAATTCCCCAGAGTTCAAGAGAAACAGGAGTATGCAAACTGAAAGGATCCACTAGTGCTGACAGGGACAAATGAATAAAGACCCAGACCTAGACACATCCATCATTGTGAAATTTCAGATACCAAGGATAAAAAGGAAAGCCTAAAAACTTCCAGAAAAAAAAAACTCCAAATTAAAGTGGGTCACCCACAAGAGAATAAGAACCTGAATAAGATTTCTCTTCAGCAACACTAGGAAGACAAAAAAACAAAACAAATCAAAACAATACACACACATACACAAACACAAAAAAATGCAGTATAGCCTTTAACATTCTTAGGAAAATAATTTTCAGCCTGGAACTGAACTGTCAAATATGAAGATATAATACAGACATTTTTAGAAACACAAAGGCTCAGAAAAATTTATTTCCCATTCATTACTCCATCACTTTTTTATTTTCATTTTTTGATGTGGACCATTTTTAAAGTCTTTATTGAACTTGTTACAGTATTGTTTCTGTTTTATGTTTTGGTTTTTTGGCTGCAAGGCATGTGGGATCTTAGCTCCCCGACCAGGGATCAAACCCGCACCCCCTGCATTGGAAGGTGAAGTCTTAACCAGTGGACCTCCAGGGAAGTCCCTCCCTCACTTTAAAGAGAGAGATGTGTTGTAATATAAATTTATATTTATCCTTTCTTCCTTCAAGTAAGGTGAAGATGTACTCCAACAAACAAGATTAAAAAAAAAAAAGAAAACATGTATATTTAGAAATAGTAGCCTAAGCCATAGAGTAATGAAGAGAAGTTCAAAATTAACAGCTGTGCAGCAAAGCCAGAGGGCAACCAGTTGAGACTGGAGCAAGAAGATAGAGGGATCTGGAAGGCGGGGCGGGGGGGGGGGTGGGGCAGGCAGGATCCCACACAATAGACAGAGTGATCACGGGTTGGAGGGGAAAATGAGGATATGATAAAAATACATTATGTAAGAAAAGAAAAGGAGAAAAGAAAAGCAATGAAAAACTACAGGGAATACAAAAATCTACAAAATGAAGTCATGATCCAAATGTAAAATATCTAGTCCAAATTAGAACAGGAAATCAGTGGGTTTCATGAAGATAAGTGAAATGGACTGTAAACAATAAACGGAAAGATTAAGAAACTAGTAGATTTTTTTAAGGCATAAGAGTCTTCGCTGTATATTTTTTTAAAGTGTGAGAAACGCAAAGAAAAACAAAAAGCTATTTCAAAGTTATAATCCACATATGAAGCAAACTAAAATGGACATGATTCTGCGTAACTGGTGACTTAAAAGAAAGGGCTACCCATCTGAACACCTCTTTTAAGTAGCATGGAATCATGACATTGGAAACAAGGAGAAAGAAACAGCTTTGCAGTGAATATTTCCCTACTGTTAATAATGCAAAAGCTGAATATCAATTTTCAACAGTCGGAATCAACCTGCAAATATGAAGCATGGGAAACTTAATTTGATTATAAACAAAAATGTGATAAACCTTGATAGTGTCAAAATAAAACTACAGCCAACCCAAGATGGGAGGTAGAAAGAAGAATGGAGAAGAAAGAAAAGGTAGGGGATGGATAAGGAAGGGAGAACCGGTGATTACTGCTTTTCATTACAAGTACTTTGTTCTATAGGCATTATTTTGCGAAAAATATCTTTTAATGTTTTAAGGAGAAAGCTGTTACCAGTGCAAATGCTACAAAGAGGTCAAGTGAGAAAGAGCTAGATTTGGCCTGTTAAATCACGGATGATCTTGAAAAGACCATTTCTCTAGAATATTGGAATGGAAACCAGAGTACGGTGGGCTGGGAAATGAAGACCTGAAGAGGACAAGTATACCCAGCAGAACTCTAAGGACAGGAGAGAAGAAAAGAAAGGTTGCTAACAAGAAGAATTAAAAAGAAAGGGAAGGTTGTTGTTGCTATTTTTATTTACATGGGGAAAAAACCTGAGCATGTTTTTAATTTGACTAAGGTAAAGAAGAGATGACAGGTGATGAAATCCAGAGTACAGGATGAGGAATCAGCCTTGTACAGAAGAAGGGATATCTATTCTTCTGAAATACAAAGAAATGAGGTAGGGATGGATTCAGTTTGGGAGGCAGAAAGGTGGTGAGATCCAGCTAACAGGATCACGAAGAGCTTCTATCCACGAATGAAGTATATTTTGACCATTCTCAGTACACTGCAAGTTCCTATGAAAAACAATCAGATGGGAAATTTTTGAAAACATAAAAATTAGCTGAAATTAGAGATTATGCTATCCAAAGCTGGGTGATCAATGTGAAAATGTATGTGCCAAAATCAGTACTTTAAATTTGGGGATAACATCAGTTGCATTCTCTTTATTATGAATTAAGATCACTACCTTCAGTATTACAATTCTAGAGCTACTTTTTCCCCGTGTTCTATCTCTCTCTCTTTCTTTTTTTTTTTTTTTTATTTTTTGGCTGCATTGGGTCTTCGTTGCTGTGTGCGGGCTTTCTCTAGTTGTGGCGAGCAGGGGCTACTCTTCATTGAGGTGCGCAGGCTTCTCATTGCGGTGGCTTGTCTTTGTTGCAGAACACAGGCTCTAGGCACGCGGGCTTCAGTAGTTGTGGCACACGGGCTCAGCAGTTGTGACTTGTGGGCTCTAGAGCACAGGCTCAGTAGTTGTGGCACACGGGCTTAGTTGCTCCACAGCAATGTGGGATCTTCCAGGACCAGGGCTCGACCCTGTGTCCCCTGCATTGGCAGGCGGATTCCTAACTACTGCACCACCAGGGAAGTCCCTGTCTCTCTTTCAAATTAACCTGATTACTATGATAGGTTATTATTTGGCTACTAAATATTACAAATAGAAATCTATGTTTATGACAGATTTTAAAAATTTACCTTGAGTAACTAGTTCTTTTTCAAAAGAGTACAGGAATTAACAGAAAAAAAAAATGGTTGACTGTATTTTAAAATGTAGATGCTTTAGCAAAATTTATCCATGCTTTTTGCTTTCTAAATTTCTGTTAATGACCTTCCATCCTAAAGTGGTTCTTCCTCTGGGCATTTATGCTGCTGAAACAGTGTTATGTTACTCCATGCCAGGCTTACCCTAAGTAATCTGAAGCCTGCAGACAAATTTTAATAAAATGAAGACATGTTTTTCCTCCAAAGATTTTACTTTAAATTATAACTAAAGCCATAATTTTGAGACCACAAAAATATGTACCCTCATTAAAAATAAAACAACAGCTAAGGGTATCTTGAAGCAAGCTGACTGGGTTAAAAAGTCCTGGGAATAAAACTAAATCTGTGATGACCACTGATACTCATGGGTCATTGCTAAGGCAGCCCCAACTTAAGAACACAAGGATGGCAGGGAAAGATCGCAGTGAGCTTAAAGGGAAGTATTTATTGAGTGGTTTCCATTGTGTGTCCTGGATTACTGGAACATGATATGGTCAGACTCTAGTGTAACACCACTCAAACCAGACTAGAGGTTGTTTACAATACCCTGGGCAATTTGAAACTCTGAGATTTCAACAATGGCATCAACTAACTAAAACATTTTGAGTAATGTAATCAACTGTGATTTATTACCTCACATGAATGTGTTTCTAGCTTATAAATAAGCTACCACTGACCCCTTTTATCTCACACATAATTGAAATAATGAATTTGTAGTCTTGGTATCACTCTGTATTAAAAATTACAAAGCAAGTTTTTAGAGTCGAAATAAAACTTTACTCCCACCATCTCATCAGCCATTAGCTTTATTAGTCTACAATCATTGCCATTCTGCCTATTTCTGGTTCGCAATAAGACTTACTCATTAGTCTTACTCTTGTCTTTAGCAGCCTTTTAAAATCACAGCCTATTCATGTACCCTTGGTGTAGTCTTTGATGCATCTTTCAGGCCAACATTTCTATGCTTTCCTTCTATGTTGGTTCACCCACCTCTAGGTTGTGTTCATGTTCTGATTGTTTATTATTCTGATTTACTCTTTGATCCCCACTCTCTCATCCTGACATTTCTATCTCGTTGAAATCCAGATTTCACATCTAAATTAGCTTTCGTCTATGCTATACTAATGAAATTGCTCTGTACTTGTATACATCAACTACTTTGCTTTGTTTCTCTGCAGAAAACTTCTTCTTCTTTAAGAATTACCAGTGACATTGGTTTCATTAAAATCTTTGCTTCTAAGCTCTTAGGAACCGGCTTTTATTACACCCAAACTTTTCATTTTCCATTAGGTTCCACTCTCTTGATACCTGCTTGCTTCTTCTCTACTCTAACCCTCCTTAGTTTTTGGCTGCTTAAATTGTTTCTATGACAGTCTGTCCTTTTCCTCCAACTTTTCCACTTAAAAATTCTGATTATTGAGAAATTTATCTAAAACTTACTTCCATTTTCTTCTATTTTCTTATTTATATATTCACTGTATCACTGAGGGAGCTGAAATTAAGTATATATTACTCGTCAGCTAAAAAGTTCAGAGCGCACACACACACAAATGTAGAAGAAAAAAAAAAACCTAAATAAATGTTGATTCTCTTTCTTATCTAGTTTAAGCCTTAGAATCCAATAACCCTGCTCAAACTGAATTCTCTCTATGCATAACCAGAGGCATCCATCACTGTCTATAAAGTCACAAAGTGATATTAGGAGAAAAAAAGGCAGGAGGTTTATGCACAATCCATGCACACATATTAGAATTACACATTGCCCGAGAGTTTTCCCTCCTAAAAGTAAACAACTCTTCTGTAAAGAGTAATTATATGTTTGTATGACACACAAGTGGGTTTGCTCCCAAGTTAATGGTTTACTAGGGGCTTTACACAGCTAAAAATCAAAACTTTAGAACACAGGCTTGATTTTTCATAGTGAGTCGTAGGCCATAAAACCGAATATTCCACAGGAACAAATGAAGACAGAAACTAGCACTGTGTCTTGGATTTTTGATAGATCATCCATCCTAACAGACTCCAACTGAATGGCAAAACAGGCAAAGGAAGACCCTGTATAAAACCATCGTCGAGGGGAGTGGTACACAGAGACAATAAGAGTAGGGGTTGGGGAAAAGGAAAAAAATGTAAACTAAAACCAGAAGAGGCCTTTATGAACCAATAATGACACGTGCCAAGATTTGGGCGATAATCAACTCAACTTTTTGCACCAGAGGGCAAAACAAACCCAAACAACGGGAACTCCAGAGAAGTAACATATCGTGTTTTCCCCTAAATCTCAGAGAAAACAATTCACCACCAAAATGTTTCTGATGTACAATCACAAAGTGACACAATTATCAGTCTTCAAGATCAAAACAAAACAAAAAAGACTTACACCCAGAGTAAATAAAAACTTTAAGTTGGAGAAAGTTATAGAGGCACAATAGAAGAAACATCTTTGTAACAGTCATCTTTCTACCATACTGTCTTATTATTTTAGATATTCATGCAGAGAATAGATAGTCAAATCAATGATGACCCAGAAGATACACTTTCATTCAATAGCTTGGCCTCAATTGCTTCTTTGAGCTCTTTTCTCAAAAAAAGGATATAATTTTATATACAGAAAACAATCTAGAATAAAAAGAAATACTGTACTCTTTCTAGCCAAAATTTAATTTTCCATTTGTTCTTAGGTAATAACATCCTTTAAAATTGTCTTTTCCACTAGTTATTCTACATGGAGGTGGAAGCTTTACATCTTAGAAATAAGTAACAGCTCATACTAAAGGCTAAAAGGAGTCAGAGTATGATTATTAAAAATGAAGAACAGGGCTCAATACTGCAATGTCATCTTATTCTCACTACAGAAAGATACCTGTGTTTTCCTTAGCAGTGACAGAGGCCAACAGGAAAAGCATAAGATTCATAGACAGAGAATACCCTGAACTGATACAAACTGTATTAGCTAGAAGAGAATATTTATAAAACTAATTCTTCTAAACAATTTTGACACTGGATTGAGTTTGGTACACCATGTTTCAAACAGCTGTTCTCCTTAGGATCACAGGTTCAAACGCGCATAGACGATTTACATTTAACAACTGGTAAGCAATCAAATGCCACACAGCTAAGTGTAGGAGGTTGAGAGAGACGCCATTCTATGAAAAGTGATGCTTTCTTTTAAAGTAGGAACATTGTGCTTTTAGCCAAACAAATACTTAGCCATCTTATAATTCCAGGCACAACTGGTCATTTCAGAGACAACTCTGAATTGGGCAGAGCCCTGAAATGTTCTCCCACTAAATGCCTGATTTTTCTTTTCTTCCCTTACCTGATAATGAGCCTGGGCTTGCTGTGCTGAGTTCAAGGTGACATTGCAGAGCTTGCAGTACAGGGGCTTACATAGCTCCTCCAGGGCAGTGTCTTGTTCCCCTCCCTTAGGTAACTCTTCTTCCCCTGCCAGAGGCAAGGAAGCCTCCTGCCCAAAAGGCTTCTGCGGCGGAAGCGGCAAGGTTCCTGTAGACCTGGCGGCCACTGACATAGGAGGAGAGGATGAGGGCCGCTTAGGCAGAGGAAGCCCGGCGTGTTGCAAGAGGATCATTGGGTAGGAAAGACTTGGGCATAATCCAGTGGGTGACGAGAAGTCGGGTCTTCAGATCTGAATCAACAGCAAAAAAATACTTGAAAATGTGTCCTCTGCAATATGACGTGTAAATGACCACACCATCTGCCCCTTCCTCTACTTCTCCAAACCATCTTTAGGACTCCTTTCCTTTTACCTCATCCAGCAGACTGCCCCTGTGTGTTAATCCACACTGACACAGTGCTCTTCCACTGAGAACAGCTTTATAGATCTGGCTTGATTTTGCTTGGCACAGCTCCAAATGCAGTCCCTCTGGCCCAGGAACATTACTAACAGTATTGCATCCGTGGCTAATTAAATCTAAAAATCACATGGCTGAAATGGACATCAAAGGTCACCCAGTCCAGACCCCTTCCCTCAGGCACACTTAAACACTCCTGATGATAATAAAGCATAGACAAAAAAAAAAAACACCACCAGCAAAGAACCTTAGCAAATATCTCCTTTCCGTGCAAACTAGTCTTTGTATCCAAATGGTATCAAAAAGAATGAAATAAAGAGTGTCACTGCTCAGATTACTGCAAGCACTTCTAGAACTAGCTAAAATATCAAGGAACTCTGGGAAAAAATCTGAGTTACCATGTGACAAAAATAAATAAAAGTGTAGCTTCTGATCAACTAGTAATATTTAAATAATTGAGCCAATGACTCCTCAGAGCAGAGGCTGCAAGCAGACAACCTATACGCCACATGCAGTCACAGATGTGCTCTGTTTGGAATATACAGTGTTTTGTTTTGCTTTCATTTTTAAATTGAATTAAAGTCAACATTTAAAAATCAAAAGATTTGTGGCTCCTCTTGATAAAAGGGTGATCTGGCAACACTTGGCCCATGGTCCTACATGGGCAATAATTAGCTAGTTAGTGCTGAGAGGCACTGTCCTGGGGTAGCCAAGCTTGCATTCTCTAGGCCACCTCAGTCCCCACTCAGCCTGCTGCCTATATTCATTACTTGCCTGCTCCCCGTAGGCTTCAGTTTAAGACCCCACCTCATATAGCCTTAGACGGTATTCATGAGTCCACTATAAAATCAGAGTATTTTCTCTCCCTCTAGAGGTAAATTACCTACATGAAATAGTGTATCAAGTAAATGTCCAATGGTGTACTGAATCACACTACCACAGCCCCAATATAATTCTAGTTCCTCAGTCTTTCGACTACTTGCTTTCCCCTTCTTATTAAATAACTGATAGTCTCTATTCTGTTTCCCTCAGAAAAGACCCAGTATGTTCCAATCCCACTTCAATTTTATCGATACGATTTCTCCGGCCTCCCACCCAGATGGCAACTTCTAACCCTGAGTATCTCAAAATGAACCACAGTATGCACTTTGAGTTCCCACGATTCTAATTAACCCAAATTAAAATCCTTATTTCAAAATCCTCTATTCTTTTCACTCTCAATACTATTAAAACCTCTTTTCTTGGTCAATAGAATATGGCTATTTTAAGCTGCTGAAATTTTCCACCTGCAATAGAAATGTGTACATTTTATGACAATAATAGATTTACTAAAATTAACCAAGAACATTATGAAAAGTTAAAAGTCTCTCTTACCACATTTAATAAGTACATACACATGGAAATTGCAACCAAGTAACAGCTTTTATACTAAATTCAGGGTCTTGGGGCAGCAAAGGACATCAGTGCAATGGGAAAATAATATAGTAAAGGACAAAGTACATAAATTATTAGTCATAGTACTTAACAATACTTCTCATTAAACATGATATTTAGAAAAACAACAATATTATTTTATTCTCAAGCAGAAGTATGCTGTCCATGTCTCTGAGAATATTTTTTTAAAAAGCAATACAGATTTAGAACATTTAAAAAGTCAGGGTCTCTATAACCATATTATTTCTCTCAATTAAATCAAAGACATTCAGAAAGCAAAGGCAGACATGGATATTTTGAAAAGGGAAACTAAGGAGACAAAGACCACTTTTTTTAAGTTCAACTACCTAATTATAATAATTCATAATATTAAAAAACTACACATACCACCTGTACAGAGACATACTGATACCAAAGTGCCAACGACAAGCTGCCAGTTCAGAAGAGAAATGGTGGAGGAGGGTGTCAAAACATCTGGATAAAGGAAATCAGCAATATAAACAGAAAATCAAATGCTACCAAATGCCTAGACATGTCTGGACTTGTTTTATGAAAGTTTACTCCCACTTGAGGAAATACCATCATGTGTCTCCCCCAGTGTTGTCTACAGGTTTCCATCAAAATAAAGGCCTGATAAAATCCCCTGAATTGAAGAAAAAATTCTCACCAAGTACAGACTTACCCATCATTGCATCTTACCTTTATAATGTTTAAAGAACAGCTAGATAGTCCAAAATTCTTTCTTGTAATATTTAACAATCGAAACAATGTCAACTCCCCCCAAAAGCATCTGTGCATGACAATTACATCAGGTATTTCTATACTTGCAAAAAAAAAAAAAAAAAAACTAGCGTAAAATAAAAATCTAAAAGAAATACTAAAACGAAGCCTTCAGTGAAAGCAGGAATGGTGGAATATAAAGAGACTCAAAGCACTTGCGACTCAGATCTGCTCAACTACCGCATTAGATTAAAAGAAACTAACTTGATAGCTGATGTAAATAAAATATTCCTCGGATCATAAAAGCCATTCAATTTGATGCTTGAAGTGGCATAAATGAAGGATTTATGGTGGTTAATATCCCGGTTGGGAAGGGGTTGAGGGGACAATAAAGAAAATCAAAGCCTCAGTGTACCCTATTTAAAGACAACGAATGATCATATAGCATAGTTTTCATGATTGGACTGGGGCCTACTCTTCACTTACTGTATTAAAGACAACCACTTTCTCATTTGGAGAAATCTTCTTAGGAAAGGGAACACAATAAAGGAACAGGTTACTGGCACCTCAGCAAACTAGGGAAGTCTGTAATTGGGAATTCTGGGAACGAGGGAAAGACGGTGAGCATTATTCAAAGGTCATCAGAACGCAGCGAGAAGGAATGAGAGAGAGGAAAATAGAAAAATAATCAGTTGAGGTAAGGTATATCACATAAGGAAGACCCAAAAGAACGGAAGAATCTGGGGGGAGAAGAGGCCTTGGTGGATTGACGAATGTTTTCTAGGCTCAGCTATGACGGTTCCTAATCCTAGAGAACCTTTCACGTTATTTTAATCAAAGCTACATATACTTCAGCATCGCCCACATATACCTTACATTCTTAAAATGTGCATGCATACACACGAGCGCGCACGCACATACATACACATACACACGCACCTCAATCCCGTAAGGATGCCATCACGAAAGATGGAATCCCCGGTCTCCCACGGGGCGGGGGCAAGCGCGAGGGCCAAGGCAGCTGCACGCCTAAAATGATCCAAACAGTACACGTGAAATGCTTATAAACAAACAGATAAATAAAAGCAGCGCAAGCCTGTCACGTGGAGGGCAGGTGGAACGACCGCACCGGAAAGGAACTCCTTGTCCCGTCGCTCCTGTGCTCTTCCTAAATGCCCCAAGGCTCGCGATCGCCCGCACTTACCGGAACCCCCGGAACGCGCCGGGAGTCTGGGCGCCGCGTCTGCTCGGGACGCCCGCCGCCGTCTGTCCTACGCACCCCGCTCGGCCCGGTTCAACTCCGGCTCCCTCCCCGCAACTTTCTCGCTGGTCCCGCCGAGCCCCCTCCGCAGCTAAAGGCTGACTGTCAAAAGTCAGTCCAACCGGACCCACAGGGAAACAGCTGCAGGAAGTGACTGCGGAACCGGGAGGCGGCGGAGGAGGAGACTGAAGGCGCCGGCCCGGCGTCGCCAGTGCGCATGTGCCTGGTGGAGCAGGCCCCGTGGCGGCGGCAACTACAGCGGCGGCGGAGGCTCCAGCCCCGGGCTGGTGGGGCGCGCGCCCGGCAGGTGCGGGGACTGTGAGCGCAGGGGCGCTGAGCAGGAGCGGCGAACCAAGGCACGAGTCAGAGGGGGGATGCACCACCGCGAGTCCTAAGACCTGTTCATCATATAACCTGGAAAGTTGATCCAGAGCAGAAACCTGGGCAGAGTTTTTGCAACTTTCATCTGCTGTCATTGAGATCCAAACCTTTTTCATTCCAGCCCCACCCTCAGTCCGCTGATTGCCGGCTAAGGCGGCAGAGTGGAGTGGCCAAAATATCCAGGATCTTTTAACCTGCTGCGACAGAACCTTTAAATTGCACCTTTCCCCAGGAAGGAGGAAGACTAGTGCGGCTGCCTACTCAGTGGTCTCCAATCACACAAGAAAACACGGAGGCAGAGGGAGAGAGAGAGAGACAGACACAGACAGGCAGACAGACTTGCCCTCTCCCCAGCATCAAAGTGGGCAAGGGATAGACAAGACCTTCTCTTGCGCGCGCGCGCGCGCGCACACACACACACGCACGCACACACAGACGCACACACACACACACACCAGCCTCGCCTGCAAAACAGGAAAGGCTAGGAAGAGACTGGCTAAGGCCAAAATGTCACATCCTCTCATAGTCAACCTCCACACTTTCAGGGTTGACATTGAGAGATGAGCTGAGAAAATTCCAGCTCTACAGTTCTGTTAACTTGTAAATTATCCCATAGGAATATTTCGGGGGGGGGGGAGGCATGTAAACTATGCATAACATAAATTTACCATTTTCACCATTTTAAGTGTTCAGTTCAGTGCCATTAAGTACATTCACAACGTTGTGTACTTATTTTTTAATCATTAATTAAAATGTCAAGGAGACCTACTTATAGAAAGATGTGCCCTAGTAGTAGGCAAACTACTGCAGGAAATTAAAGCTGTTTCTTTGGTTGAAACACACCATCCAATGCTACCACCAACACACCAAACTGACTGTTTTCTAGAAATGACTTAATAAATACATTGACTGTTTAGCAATCACACCCACAACTAGTGTACACAGGCCATTTGGGGAGAGTAATCCATCATGCTTAGGTAGAAAACAAATTGTTTTTCTGAACTAATTTTCTGTTTGTATATACATACTTTATATGTCAAGTTTTTAAATGGCCACATTGTTTTTAAGTAATCTGGTTTGATTCTTCCATATGAAACTGTCCAGTTTCCCCAACACCATTTATTGAAGAGGCTGTCTTTTCCGCATTGTATATTCTTGCCTCTTTTGTCATCGATTAATTGACTATATAAGTATGAGTTTATTTCTGGGGTCTCTATCCTGTTCCATTGATCTGTCTGTTTTTTTGCCAGTACCATGCTGCTTTGATTACTGTAGTTTTGTAGTATAGTCTGAAGACAGGGAGCATGATACCTGCAGCTCTGTTCTTCTTTCTCAAGATTGTTTTGGCTGCTCAGGGTCTTTGTGTTTCCATACAAATTTAGAATTATTTGTTCTAGTTTGTGAAAATGCCATTGGTATTTTGATAGGGATTGCATTAAATCTGTAGGTTGCCAGGGGTATTATTGTCATTTTAACAATACTGATTCTTCCAATCCATGAACACAGTATATCTTTCCATCTGTCTGTGTCATCTTCAATTTCTTTCATCAGTGTCATAGTTTTCTGAGTACAGGTCTTTTACCTCATTAGGTAGGTTTATTCCTAGGCATTTTATCCTTTTTGATATTATGGTAAATGGAATCGTTTCCTTAATTTCTCTTTCTGATAGTTTGTTGTTAGTGTATAAAATTGCAACAGATTCCTGTATAATAATTTTGTATCCTGCAACTTTACCAAATTCATTGATGAGTTCCAATAGTTCTTTGGTGGCATCTTTAGGATTTTCTATGTATAGTATTGTGTCATCTGCAAACAGTGACAGTTTTACTTCTTCCTTTCCAATTTGGATTCCTTTTATTTCCTTTTCTTCTCTGATGGCTGTGGCTAGGGTTTCCAGTACTATGTTGAATAAAAGTGGCAAGAGTGGACATTCTTGTCTTGTTCCTGATCTTAGAGGAAATGCTTTCAGCTTTTCACCATTGAGTATGATGTTGGCTATAGGTTTGTCATATATGGCCCTTATTATATTGAGGTATATGCCCTCTGTACCCACTTTGTTGAGAGTTTTTTATCATAAATGGATATTGAATTTTGTCAAATGCTTTTTCTGCATCTGTGGGGTGATCATGTGATTTTTATCCTCCCTTTTGTTAATGTGGTGTATCATGTTGATTGATTTACAAATACTGAACCATCCTTGCATCCCTAGGATAAATCCCACTATATCAAGGTACATGATACTTTTAACATATTGCTGAATTTCGTTTGCTAATATTTTGTTGAGGATTTTTGCATCTACATTCTGTGATATTGGCCTATAATTTTCTTTTCTTGCAGTGTCCTTGACTGATTTTAGTATCAGCGTGAAGCTGACTTTGTAGAGTAAGTTCAGAAGCATTCCTTCCTCTTCAATTTTTTGGAATAGTCTGAAAAGGACAGAATTTCTTTAAATGTTTGGCAGAATTCATCTGTGAAGCTGTCTAGTCCTGGACTTTTTTTGTTTGGAGTTTTTTAGATTACTAATTTAATTTCATTACTGGTAATTGGTCTGTTCATATTTTCTATTTCTTCCTGATTCAGTCTTTGGAAATTGTGCATTTCTAGGAATTTATCCATTCTTTCTACATTGTCCATTTTATTGGCATGTATTTGTTTGTAGTGATCTTTTATGTAATTCTGTGGTGTTAGTTGTAACCTCTTTCATTTATGATTTTATTTATTTAATTTTTAATTGTTTTCTTGATGAGTCTGGCAAAAGCATTATCAATTTTGTTTATCTTTTCGGGACTTCTCTGGTGGCGCAGTGGTTAAGAATCCGCCTGCCAATGCAGGGGACACGGGTTTGATCCCTGGTTCGAGAAGATCCCACATGCCACGGAGCAACTAAGCCCATGTGTCACAACTACTGAGCCTGCGCTCTAGAGCCTGTGAGCCACAACTACTGAGCCCACGTGCCACAACTACTGAAGCCCACATGCCTAGAGCCCATGCTCCACACCAAGAGAAGCCACCACAACAAGAAGTCTGGGCACCGCAACAAAGAGTAGCCCCCACTCGCCGCAACTAGAGAAAGCCCATGCGCAGCAACGAAGACCCAATGCAGCCAAAAATAAATAAATAAATTTTAAAAAAATGTTTTATCTTTTCAAAAATAAGCTCTTAGTTAAATTGATCTTTTCTGTTTTTTAAGTCTCTATTTCATTTACTTCTGTTCTGATCTATATTATTTCTTTCCTTCTACTAACTTTTGGTTTTGTTTGTTCTTCTTTTTCTAGTTCCATTAGGTGTAAGGTTTTGTTATCCACTTCATGTGAATGCAAATGTTCATGATCCTCTTTCCTCACTGGCATGGAAAAGAGTTTATTTACCAAAATCAGTGACCACAAATAATGTACCTGAAGCCACATTCATCTGTTCTAACAAAAATACTACACCCAGCATGACTACTGCAGTGAGGCTATTACTTGAGGTAGTCTACAGTTATTCTGCAGGATCTATATGGCTTCTGCAGAGGCCAGTGCAGTGGATTAAATCGAGATTATCATCTTTGCATCTTTTAGATATTTAAGGGATGCACTCCACTGTCTTCTCTGGGATGCAACATTGTTTTTGATTTACTATTTTGGCTAGGGGTGAGGGTGAGAAGTTTCAAAGGCTTCCACTTAGTTTTCCCTGGTATGGTATTTCTTACCTCACAAACCAAGACCCATTATGGGGCTATGACATGCTTGACATAACCAAGAATATCATTCCCAATTTAGCAACATGAAAATGAACACCAGGTGGGTCTGCAGTCTAATGGACCAATGGGAACTCACACTTTGATCAGGACTCTATTCATTACCTGCCCCACCATGTGCTTCCAAACTAATAGGGCATATTATGGACTGAATGTTGGTGTCCCTTAAAAATTCATATATTGAAGACCTAGCCTCCAGTGTAGCTGTATTTGGAAATGAGTCTTGTAAAGACATAAGTAATTAAGTAATTAAGGTTAAGCGAGATCATAAGGGTGGGGACTTGATCCAATAGGATTGGTGCCCTTATAAGAAGAGACAACAGAGAGTTCATTCTTTCTCTCTTCACATGTGCACATAGAAGAGGTCATGTGAGCATACAGGGAGATGGTGACCACCTACAAGTGAAGAGAAGAGGCCTCAGAATAAAACCTACCTTGACATCACGTTGATCTTGGACTTCCCGAACCTCCAGAACTGTGAGAAATAAATTTCTGTTGTTTAATCCATCCAGTCTGTAGTATTTTGTTATGGCAACCCAAGCAGACTAATATAGGGGGCATTATGACACTTTGGGTTTCTGTTATCAATGTCAACTTATTTCCTGAAGCATCTAATAGTCTTCAACATGTCTGGACAGTTCCCTTTCCTCAGTGAACAGAACTGTCACCTGAATAAATGGCCATAGGTCCCTTAGGGCAAAGACTGAGGCTACCATCAGGGCATGTACTTCCTGTGGTATTTCAGAGAACTTCCTCTTGGGAATCTAGCTACCTCTTCATGTAGCAGGTTCTGAACCTGAGCACTGACTCTGGTCTGGGCAAGGGATCATCTCTTTTCAAATTAAGGTAAAATTTACATAGCACAAAATTCATCATTTTAACCACTTTAGAGTGTACAATTTAGTGATTTTTAGTACATTCACAATGTTGTACAATTATCACCCCTATCTAATTCCAAAACATTTTATTACCTCTAAAAAGAAAATCTGTACCTATTACATAGTTGTCACTATTCTCTATCTCACCAACCCCCCACCAGCCCCTGACAACTACTAATCTACTTTCTATCTCTATGGATTTGCCTATTCTAGACATTTCATATAAATAGAATCATATAATATGTCACCTTTAATCTTTACTTTTTAATGGAAGATAACCCTCAGTTTCCTGCTTATCCATTGCCACTTTCTTTTGATTATATGTACTAAACAGCACCCTCATTGCCTGCTCATCTCTTTTGTCTCTAGGGATGCCATGCTCTGTTAACCATCTTCACAATGCTATGTGGTTCAAGCCTGCCTCTATGAACCGAATGTTTGTGTCCCCACAAAAGCCATACATTTAAAGCTTAATCCCCAATGTGATGATATTTGGAGGTGGAGCCTTTGGGGAGTAACTAAATTCAGATGAGATCATGATGGTAGTACCTCCATGATGAGATTAGCATCCTTGTAAGAAGAGGTGGGGACCAGAGCTTCTTCTCTCTACCATGTGAGGATACAGCAAGAAGGCTGCTGTTTATAAACCAGGGCGAGGGCCCTCACCAGAAACCACCACACGTGCTGGCACCTTGATCTCTGACTTTCAGCCTCCAGACCTGTGAGAAATAAATTTCTGCTGCGTAAGCCACCGAATGTATGGTATTTGTTATAACAGCCCAAACTGACTAAGACAGCTGCCATTCCAGCCCCTCTGGACATTACAATAATTGCAACCCCCTGGCTTCTGACAGATAAGCATCACCCTCTGGCCTCTATAACTTTGGGGTCCCATTGTTCCCATTGCTATCATGAGCCAAGCTCTGTGACAACTTCTCCTTCCATCAGTTATAACCTACAAAGGAGAGCCACCACTGACCTTGTTAGTTATTCCCCTCTCACTTATGCACTCATGATGGTCTTGGTAATGATATGTCCTCTGGGTCTTGGGCTATAATTCCCTGGTGGGTTTGCTGGTGGTGCATAATATAAAAATTTTGGCATGCCCAATCCCTAAGCCTTTTAATCCCTTCCTCCATCATCAGTCATGGTAGTTCAGGCATTTAAATTTCATTCAGCCTGGGCCATTACTTTCTCCAAGCTTCTGAGAGTCATCCTAGCTCTGAGTTTGCACCATCCTCTGGCATCCCTGTCAGGATGTTAAATCTCCTATCCTAAGAAAGTGGCCCCAAGTCAATAACCTCTTCCTTATCCAGTCTTAAATTTTAGTCACTTTGATCAAGAACCTTCCCTGGCTCCTGTCAGTACATGCTGACTCATTTTTGCAGCTCCTTTGGGGTATGGTCACTTTCTTTCCATGTCAAGTCCAGCATGTCCTTGGATGGGTTATGTTGTGACTTAATCTTAGTTATTGGCCTGGAAGCCAGAAGAGGAAGCAAGGACAGATCTTGAGGGAGTCTCCATTGCTTTGCAGAAGAGAGTCCTCTGTAGTGTCTTTCCCCATGGGGAACAGAAGATAGGAGTACTAGCTCTTAATACGGAGGGGCAGGATATCTCTGCAGGCTCTGACGGTTCAGAGGAATCTGGGGATTCAAAATCTTTGAGGTTATCCACACAAATATCCTCATCCCATACATCAGGGACCCAAGTTTTCCAACCAAAGCCCTCACCTTGACATAGAAGTCCTGCCTTAGCTAAGAAGTCAATTGTCTTTGAAGACCGGTGACTCAAACTAAGTACTGAGTATGGTTTTCAGCAATTTCTGTTCTCTCATTGCAGGAGATAAAGGCCTTTTGTAATTACCAAGGAGGTCTTACGACCTTCACACTTAGTTTTCAAGGGTTTGTTAAATGCCCTCAACATTTCTTTAGCCCCCTGTAAAGCATCAATGCAACTTACTTACTATCAGTCAGCAAATTTCATGTCATTGTTTTCATTGTTCACCCACTACCACCCTGGCACTTTTCAAAAGCTTGAATTATTGTACCAGTCAAGGCATTCTCCACCAGAACATTTTCCCAAATCATCATTGGTGAAAGTGTAAACAACTTGGCTGCCATCTTGTGCTAGAAACTATCTTTGCCGCACATACCACTTGGGATGCCAGCCAAATGGTGAATGATCCAGTTCATAATCTTCACTGCTGGTGCCTTACTGCATCGCTTCAGGTCCTTGAGTAAGCAGACACTAAGGTAGTATTAGGAGTGCAAGAGTTTTATTGGAGGGTGAGATCTATCAAAGTTAGAGGGAATAAAGCAGGACTAGGCAGGAAAAGTCATCAAAAACCAATGTAGAGGGGCTTCCCTGGTGGCGCAGTGGTTAGGAACCTGCCTGCCAATGCAGGGAACACGGGTTCGGGCCCTGGTCCGGGAAGATCCCACATGCCATGGAGCAACTAAGCCCGTGCGCCACAGCTGCTGAGCCTGCGCTCTGGATCCTGCGAGCCACAGCTGCTGAGCCCACGTGCTGCAGCTGCTGAAGCCCGCACGGCCCGGAGCCCGTGCTCCGCAACGGGAGAAGTCACCGCAATGGGAAGCCTACGCACCGCAACGAAGAGTGGCCCCCGCTCACCGCAACTAGAGAAAGCCCGCGCGCAGCAACGAAGACCCAATGCAACCAAATATAACTAATAAATTAATTAATAAAAAAAAAAAAACAATGTAGATCTGACAGTCTTGGCATACCCAGTGGGGATCTCCAGAATAAAAAAAGTCTATTAGAACTCTTGTATCCTACTTTATATGTTTGTTTGAATATAGAAACAATGTTTTGAATTAGTCACTGCTAGGGAAAATTTTAGTAAAAGCATGTCTTGTGGTAAATTGACAAAATTCTGTAACAGTGAACACCAGTTTGAAAAATTGGATTCAAGCAAGCTCCTACCAAACATATTTTCAATTTCTTGTCAATTTTCTCTATTCTCTTGAGATAACAATATTTTGGAGACCCAGAACCCCATAAATGTGTAGGTAGAGATAACAAGAGGTTTGTTTGTATGTGTTTGTTTTTACTACATTTCGAGCTATGAAGGGAAATCATCAAGAGGAGGCACTCAGAATGTAGCTACTAAGATAAGTGGGTGCAAGCAGAAACATCAGGCTAATGTTAGACATTCTGTAAGAACAAGTCACTAGTAACATAAGAAAGACTGATAGGCTCCTTAATCCAGGGTCAGTATATTTTACAATTTGGGGATTACTTGTCAAAAGACATTTTCAATGAAGAAAGTGAGATTTTTACCATTAAAGCTATAATTTTCAATCACATGTATATTTAACAGTCTCAAATGGTTCATGATCCTCAAGATCAACCTTCTTCTTCAGTCCTCAAGATCTACCCTCAAAGTTCATTTTTCATTGAAGCAACACTATTGTTTTAAGTAAAAACATTCACAATTTATCATTTTTATCATCCTGTGAAATGTTCTCAACAAATTCTACAGTATTAGCTAATAAATTCAGGAGATAAGCACCTCCCAACTTTATATGTGATAGATTTCACCACATTTATTAATTTTTTCAGTTTCTATTCTGTTCACTAAAAACTCATCATCTTGTTGAAAATATTTTCGTTTGTACTTTGCAAATAAACATGAATTCACAAATATTCTCATTGTAAACAATAGTAAACAAAAATCAATGAGAAGCTAGATCAATAATGTTTGTCATCAACATGTTTGCACACATGTTTTGAGCATATAAAAATGTGCCCTTCAACAGTATAGTTCAGAAAGGTCAATTGTTTCAGCTTGGATACCAATTTTTGAGGCAAAACATATTTTAGCTAAATCTACAGTACCAAATCTTCTCCAGACTTTCTCCCATTCACTAGCATCATTGGCCACAAGAATTCTGAAAATAATTTCAAAGGCAGCTTTAATTATTTCATTTTTGTTTAAAATTTTTAGCGATTTTCTTCATAATTTGTGTGGTTGGTTTTTAAAAACCACTGAAAGATGGGTCATTTTATGTAGGTACTCTGACTTTATCCCCATAAGTCACGCTAAGGTTCAAGCTATTTTGCACCTCCATAATAATAAGACTCATGCTTGAAGAAGCACCAATGGTAGAGTCCTGTACTCCTCACCAAATATACATGTGCTACTCCACATTTCCTTAGACACTTGCAGTTAGATAAGCCTGTGTGACTAGCTTTGTGTTGGGAAAGAAAATAATGTGTGTCATTTCTAACTCAAAGCTTTTAAGAGCCAGTATGTGATCTTCCAATCTGGAAGCCAGGTTTTGAGATAACAGTCACAATATGGAAGCAAACTAGATTCTTGAGTCCCTGTTTGGAACAGAACTGCCCTGCAGAGCAACTGGACCCACAATTGACTGGTCAAGTGAAAAATAGCCACTGTACTATTAAGCCACTAAGATTTTGAGGTTAATTTGTTAACCTAGCATAACCTAGCATCTGAGTACATTCTACAATTTTTGATTACTGCTGACTCTCCCTACTGTGATTGGAGTAATGCTAATTCTTTTATTTTCTGCCAGTGAGGTAGTCTTCAGGTAAAATGCCACTCACAACCTTTGATCATTTCAGTTATTTTCTTTATTCAAGTATGAATAATTTACATATTCATAAGTTTTAAGCTTATATTGTACATCAAAATTTTCATTTGCCACTAGCCATGGGTGGCCCTAGTTGAAAATACAATTTTAAATGTATAATATTACATTTTTAAGAGGAAAAAGAGAGGCATTACAGTAATTTTTAAAGCAGAATTTCAGGTATATTTGTATTACAAGGGAACTCACCGCCAAGGAAAGTAAAACTAAGTAAAGTTTCATATTTATAAACAAAAGATTTAATTATGGGAAATTATGTTAGGAAGTTGAGCTGATTTGTGAGAAAATTATTTTCTACAATCTAAATCATATATAAACAAATACACAAACAAATGTATGCAGGGGTTTGAAAAGAGGCTACCTTTTCAAAATACTAAACGTGTGAGCCTCCGCAGGGTGACTGAAAAATCACATGGTCTAGATCTCGGGGGCAGAGGATGAATAATAGAGTGGAAGTGGGTTCACAGCAAAAATGTACCCAATTGGGAGGGGGCAAAGGGGCAAATAAACGAGGTTTCCTTAATGATACAAAAGTCCAAATTTCCCAGTAATTCCCGGTATATAAAAATATTAAAACGTATAAAAATTGAACAAATGTAAAACATAAAACTGGTAAAAAGACATAAAAACACAAGATAGCTACTGATTTTTCTTGTGGACTTATGTGACAAAATGTTTTAATAAAAAATATTCACAACTTTCCCCCAAAATCTTCACATAAATTTAATGCTTCAGAAAGATGGGACATGTTAATTCTTTGGTTTTAAGTATCCCCAGTACGCTGATATATATAATCCCAGGGACAGAATTACCTCAATTTGAGAAACATCACTCCAATTTCCCTAAAGATTATCCTTGTATTACGCAAGTACATCTGAACACTTTCAATTTTGAGTGTGTAGATTTTTCATATCAGTGCTTTCACTTAGTGATATTTTGTTTCTATGCCACCAGTTTACATTAAGGGGTACCAGACAGTTCAGGTTGCTACAATAGAATATCATAGCCTGGGTAGATTAAACAACAGAAATTTATTTCTCGCATTTCTGGAGGCTGGGAAATCCAAGATCGAAGTGCTGGCATATTCAGTGTCTGGTGAAAGCACTCTCTTCCTGATTGGCATATGGCCATCTTCTTGCTGTACCATCACGTGGCAGAAAGAGAGAGAGAGAGGGAGAGAGAGAAGAGGAGAGAAAGCGAACGCTCTTAGGTCTCTTCCTATGAGGACACAAAATTCCCACGGTGAGGACCCCGCCCCCCATGACCTCATGACCTCATCTAAATTTAATTACCTCCCCAAAGCCTCACTTCCCAATATCATATAACATATATATGATAAAATTTGGAACATAAAAAAGATATTCATATGTAACTCATACTAGAGCTCTTTTAGATATATCGTTGAGAGCATTTTCTATGATTTCATATAATGTTCTCTTTATGCAGTTCCATGAAATAAATTAAATTTCTTTCATATCTCAGTCTGGAGGGGGGGATGGGAAACAATTTTCTTTTTCCCACAAAACTGCTTCGTTTTTTAAATTAATAATGCTGAATCTTTTAATTGGATTGTGGTGAAGCCGTTTGCCAAGACGGCCCCCAGTGATCCCCAATGATTACATTCTTGAGTAGTTGCATCTCACAATGTAATAAGGCTGGTCTGTGTGACCAACAAAATACTACAGAAGTAATGGTATGTCATTTCCAAAACTAGATCACAGAAGGCAATATGGCTTCCTCTCTTGCCTTCTCGCTTAAATCAGTCACTCTGGGAAATCCAGCTGTCATATCATAAGGACACCCAGGCAGCCCTGTGGAGAGGCATGGTGAAAAATCAACGCCTTCTGCCAACAGCCAGCCAAGAACCAAGACCATCAGCCTGAGCCAACAGCCATGTGATGAACTATCTTGGAAATGGATCCTGCAGCCCCAGCTGACATCTTAACTTCAGTCTTAGGAGAGACCTTGAGCCAAAAGCAGCCAGCTACACCCCTCCTAGATTCCTGACCCTCAGAGATAATAAATGTTTGCTATTTTAAACAGCTAGGTTTTGAGGTAATTTGTTATACAGTAATAGATCATTTATCAATCTGCTTCCCTCTTTCTTTTGACTGTTAGGAATCCTAGATTCAAATATGAGACTCACCTCTAAAATTTATACAGGACTCTCAGCATGTATGTTTGTGTTCTAACATTATTTCCTTATTTTTATTTTTCCCTTATCTCAATTTCCTCTTCTAGTTATATACTTTTATTACAATATATGCTAAAGCCACCTCAAATAGTTTTTATGGGAATAAGGCAAAGTATTTTTTATGACAAAATGAGGAAAAATAACCAGAGGAGGATAACGAGATATAAGTAAAGAAGTTACTATTCCATGCTAGACCTAAGTTTAAAGCTTTCTTCAACATGGAAGAAACAAAGCTATTATCTGAGGCTTTCTTGAAGGATTTGAATGTAAGTTCTAGATAGGAAAAAATAAAAATATTCAACAGAAGTATAAGCTATTTGAAATGAAGGTTATGCTTTTATCCTCTGAGTAGGGATTCTGAACCACTACTCCACAAAGATAATTTCACCAGTCTGCTAGAAAATAAAAATAAGGGCAATGCAGTCAATTTTCCATTAAATTAAATTTATTTAACTTAAATTCGGCTGTTTATATTGAGATTATGTTCTTTCTAATCTTGATGTATCTTCTTTTAGAATATGGTAATGATAGTGTATTGTGGGTTTTTTTAAATGTTCTTAATCACACAACTTCCCCATTTCTCCTAATATTTATGTGTTTTTGTTTCGTTGTATCTTATTAAATGTTCCCTGTGCATGAAACCACTAAGTGCAGAAACCACTGCTCCTAGAGGAGTATTGAGGGATGGTGGTGGAGGCGGCAGGGCAGTGCACAGGTCTCAAGGCAAGGCCATGTTTGAGGGAGAAAAACATACATACTTTCAGTATACACTTTGTTTTCATAACACGAACTCCAGACAAAAAAGCTCAACCAACGTGCACCTCAGGCCCTCCCCCCACCCCAACCTGGTTGAGCTTCAGTGTTCCAGAGCAGTAGATAGACAGCTTCCTACTTTTGCCCCTTGGCCTGTGGAGATAACACAAGAGATTATACAACACTTTTGCTCACTTAACATTACCTACAGTCTGAAGAATGTCTCCAGATAATATGTGTACAGTAAGTCCCCTACATATGAATGAGTTCCATTCCAAGAGCACATTTGTAAGTCCAATTTGATGTAAGTCCAACAAAGTTAGCCTAGGTACCCAACTAACACAATCAGCTATATAGTACTGTACTGTAATAGGCTTACAGTGCTTTTCACACAAATAACACATAAAAAAAACACACAAAACTAAAGAAAACATTTTTAATCTTACAGTACAGTACCTTGAAAAGTACAGTAGTGCAGTACAACAGCTGGCATATGGGGCTGGCATTGAGTGAGCAGGCAAGAAGAGTTACTGACTGGAGGAGGGAGAGGAGGTGGGAGATGGTAGAGCTGAAGGATCGTCAGCAATAGGAGACGGAGGGCAAGCTGCAATTTCACTCATGCCTGATGTTGATGGCACAGGTTCTGGCTCCTTGCTGGATTCAATTCTATCCCTCTTGAAAAACGATCCAGTGATGTCTGGGTAGTAGCTCTTTTTCTCGTTGTAGATGACATGGTAGCACTGGATTGTATTCTGAACGACTGCTGCAAACTTTGTATAGTGTTCTATGCTTGGGTCCTGTGCCTCAAAAACTAACAGTGCCTCCTCTGATAAAGAAAATCCCCTTGCCATTTCCTGCATCATGAATCTGTTCGGTTCTTCAGTTACTTCTTCCTCTTGTCTCTCTTTGTCCTTTCTCTGGGCCTCCAATTCCATCAGGTCTTCATTAGTAAGCTGCACAACGTAAGTACACAAAAGCACAACCACTTGCAGAGGATGCATGCACGTGACAATGTACGCCAGACATGTGAACTAACTTATGTGATTGGATGTGAAAAGGCACGTTCGCATCTTTGAAAGTTTGCAACTTGTAGGGGACTTGTACTATGTTTCAAACGCATAGAACTGCTAGGCACAACTAATCAAATTCTATTAAAAGTGGTCTAAATTTATGGCAGGTTTTTATATATGTGTCATCTTCTAATTACTAGATACAAAAATATAATTTCAATGAGATGGGCATCATAAATTTTTTAATGTTTTTAACAAGGGGCCCTTGCAATAGTGGGAAACTGGTGCTAAACAAATGTTTTTGAATAGGTTAGAGGGGCTTGAAAGCAGAATATAGAAAAGAAAGAAGTGCTTGAATCTTCTTTCCCATAATACAAGCTCCTGGGAAAAGTTCTTAACAGTGATAAACTCTCAATCTGACACATAACTTTTTATTTTTTTCATAAGGTTAAGTGATTCCTTGCTGCTATCCCCAAATGAAGTAAAATTGCCTCACTTTTAAAAAAAGGTGAAATTCTTTCTTTTTTCAGATTATCTGAAGAATGTGTTCAAGGCTAATATCCTATTTATGAGATAATAATAAGACCAATTCCATAAACCACCCTAGAAAATCAGTAATTTCTTCATGAAAAAGAGCTCTAGTTTCCACAAGTAATATAAGCAGATGGCTACAGCCTGCAACTTGTCATAGAGGAGTCAAGATATTCTGCATCTCCTATGTGTTTTGAATATTTAAACATGCTTCCAGTACTTACTGTACCTTCCATTCCATTTTCTCTCCCCTCAGCTTTAGGTTTCTTTGTGATAACTGCATATTGTAAACATACATCTTTCCCAATACTGGATATTGAATCCTTTTAATAATAGAAACATGTTCAGACTTAATCTTCTGGATTTTTTTTAATTGTGAGAGGATGAGGATATGTCTGAAACAATTCTGCTACCTTTTAGCAGATGGAATTAAGAGAAGAATGGCAACCAGTTAACTTTCCTTATTGCTCCAAAAATTCTTTCACTATAATCCCCCACCCTTCAGGAATGGTTTTCTAATCAAGGTTTGCATTCCCCTCAAAACTGGAGAATAAATAAAGCTCAGCAAAGTAAATAGCAAGAAAAATCACTGCATCTTAGAGACTGAAAGATAAAAACAAAACAAAAATCTAAACTCAAGGCTTGAATTTATAACAGAGGAAAGTAAGGCCCATGTGTCTTGATTCATGTCACACCACCACTTCCAACAGGAGCCAGAATTAGAATTCAGGTCTCCTGGCATCGGCTTAGAGTTTCTTCTATTTAGGAATTCATGGTGTTGATGGTACAACTGGATAGAGAATTGGGGAAAAGGAGAAAGATAAAATATTCTAATAAATCATTCCAATTCTAATTTGGTACTTCTCAGAGGAAACTTCAAGGGCCCCTAAGCCTGGAAAGGCAGGATGTCCTCCTTCCGGAGTCTCTTCCATCACAGCAAGTACTGGCTTCAAAAACAACTTAATTTTACATTTGCCTTGAAAGTCGTGATGATGTCATGGCTGACCTACCCAGCCAACTCTCCTTCAGGACCACAGGTTTTCTAAAAATGAAATAAAAACCAAAGCAGTATTTTCCTCTGCACAGAATAAAAAAGAAAGGGGATGGGGTGGAGGGAGAAAGAGAGAATGACACTGTGATAGGCATATGACAAATTAAAGCCAGTGAATAAATTAAATGGCATTTTCTGACCTTAATTTACTTAGGGTTTTTTTAATTATCAAGAAATGATAAGATACACATCATTTTAAACATTAAAAATCATCAAAAGGAAAACATTAATGAACTTTTAGCAGATGGAGTACATGAACCCAGTAGAGAGCAACATTGGACAGAGGGTATTCCAAATTGCACTACATCCACTGCACTACCTCCTAGTGTTAATTTTAAAAATTATATGAGTTACCTTTTGTACCCACAATTCCTTGAATTTTATATCAGGTTCTTTCACTGACTTAGCTTTAATCCCACTGTTGGTGGTATTGTAAATTGAGACAGCCACTATGCAAAACAGTATGGAGGACCTTCAAAAAATTAAAAATAGAACTACCATATGATCCAGCAATTCCACTCCTGGGAGTATATCCAAAGGAAACAAACGACACTAATTCAAAAAGATACCTGCCCCTCCACATTCATAGCAGCATTATTTACAACAGCCAAGACGTGGAAACAGCCTAAGTGTCCACTGATGGATGAATGGATAAAGAAGTTGTGAGATATGTAACGAGGAAATCCTACAATTTGTGACAACATGCATGGACCATGAAGGCATTATACTAAGTGAAAAAAGTCAGAGAGAGAAAGACAAATACTGTACGATCTCACTTATATGTGGTATCTTCAAGAAACAAACAAACAAAAAACCCAAACTCCTAGAAAAAGAGATCAGACTTTGATAACCATAGGTGGAGGGTATGGGGAAGGGGAATTGGAGGAAGGTGGTCAAAATGTACAAACTTCCAGTTATAAGATAAATAAGTACTAGTGATGTAATATACAACAGGATGACTATAGCTAACACTGCTGTTCAATTTATAGGATTGTTGTTTAGACAATAAATCCTAAGAGTTCTCATCACAGCAGATTTTTTTCTTTTCTTCTTTCTTTCCTTTTTATTGTATTTATATGGAAAGATGGATGTTAGCTGAACTTATTGTGGTAATTATTTCACAATATTTTAGATTAAACCATCATGCTGTATGCCTTAAACTTACACACTGATGTATGTCAATTAGTTTTCAATAAAACTGGGGGAAAAATTACATCAACTTTATTACACTAGATGGCAGCAAATAATTAGAAGGGCCAAATAAAACATTTGAGTATCACATAAATATTGAAGCACTGGAGTGAGTAGAGACAGAATGGTAATATTTGAGAAAGAAAAACAAAACCTGGCTGACTCATAAACATTCTTTAAGATTTATCATTTATTTATTCTTTCATTCAACAAACATTAACAAATTATTAAACAAAAATTTAGACTACTACAAAGTACTATGGGAGTACTTCCTCTATGCTGATTCTATAATTCTTAGATACCACACGAGGACTTACTTTGTTGCTCTTGTTCAAAGAGCTATGTTTTGGTGTTTGAGGACTCCCCATTTACTGTATAACTTTGATACATAGTGGGTTCTCAGATTTTACATTCAGTTACTTACTAGTTTCCAGTCACAACATGCACTCTCATACCTCTGTAGTTTTTCGTATGTTGTTCTCTATATCTGGAATTATGCCCAACTCGCCACCACACACACACACACACACACACACACACACACACACACACCACCCCTTTCAAGTGCTTTCTCTTTGCCTGGCCTTCAGTGACTATCATAAGCATATCAGAACTCACTCTTCTAAGTTCCCACAGCATCCTGAGAATGCCTACAATAGTGGGGAGTTCTGTGTTATATTTGACTGTCTTCTCCACTAGACTATGAGCAGTGTGTCACATTTTTATATAGTCACCACCCAGCACAGCTTCTCTTACAGAGGAGGACTTCTGTAAAATGTTGTTGAGTGATTTAGCTGTGTTACAGGAAATCAAGCTTCTGTGTTAGAGGTCTGCTTATGACTAACAAATGTAAGTGCCAATATCTTATAATTTGTTGTGGTACCATAAGGATAAGACTTGTAAAAGTGGTCAGTAGACCAGAATTCCCTCCAAAACAGATTCAAGGTTCATGATGACACATTGTTACATAATACTAATACAGGCACATGTCCAAGATATTGCACGTTCGGTTCTAGACCATCTCAATAAAGCGAGTATCACAATAAAGTGAGTCACATGAACTTCTTGGTTTCCCAGTACATATAAAAGTTTAGTTTACATGTAATGCTATATTACGAGTGCAATAGCATTATGTCTAAAAAAGCGTATATATCTTAATTTAAAAATACTTTATTGCTAAAAATTGGTAAGCATCATCTGAGCCTTCAGTGAGTAGTGATCTTTGTGCTGGTGGAGGGTCTTGCCTTGATGTTCTGATGGCTGCTGACTGATCAGGGTGGTGATCGCTGAAGTTTGGGGTGGCTGGGGCAATTTCTTAAAATAAGACAACAGTGAAGTGTGCCACGTCTATTGACTCTTCCTTTCACAAATGATTTCTCTGTAGCATGAAGTGCTGTTTGATAGCATTTTACCCACAGTAGAGCTTCTTTCAAAATTGGACAATCCTTTCAAAGCCTGCCACTGCTTTATCAACTAAATTTACATAATATTCTAAATTCTTTGTTGTCATTTCAACAATCTTCACAGTATTTTCACCCGGAGTAGACTCCATCACAAGAAACCACTTTCTTTGCTTATCCATAAAAGGCAGCTCCTCATGCTTATAGTTTTATCATGACATTGCAGCAATGCAGTCACATTATTAGGCTCCACTTCTAATTCTAGTTTTCTCACTATTTTCACCACATCTGCAATTAAATCCTCCTCTAACGTATTGAACCCCTCAAAGTCGTCCATAAGGATCGGAATCAACTTCTTCCGAACTCCTACTAATGTTGATATGTTGACCTCTTCCGATGAATCTCAAATGTTCTTAATGGTATCTAGAATGATAAATCCTTTCCAGAAGATTTTCTATTTACTTTGCTCAGATTCATCAGAGGAATCACTATCTATGGCAGTTATAGCCTTTAAAAAATATATTTCTTTTTTAAAAAAATTATTTATTTTATTTATTTATTTTTGGCTGTGTTGGGTCTTCATTTCTGCACGCGGGCTTCCTCTAGTTGTGGCAAGTGGGGGCTACTCTTCATTGGCGGTGCGCGGGCTTCTTATTGCGGTGGCTTCTCTTATTGTGGAGCACGGGCTCTAGGTGCGGGTTTCAGTAGTTGCAGCACACAGGCTCAGTAGTTGAGGCATGTGGGCCCTTGAGCCCACGGGCTTCAGTAATTGCGGTGGGTGGGCTCAGTAGTTGTGGCTTGCAGGCTCTAGAGTGCAGGCTCAGTAGTTGTGGTGCACGGGCTTAGTTGCTCATGACATGTGGGATCTTCCTGGACCAGGGATCAAACCAGTGTCCCCTGCATTAGCAAGCAGATTCTTAACCACTGTGTCACCAGGGAAGTCCCTGAAAAATATATTTCTTAAATAATAAGACTTGGGCGCTTCCCTGGTGGCACAGTGGTTAAGAATCCGCCTGCCAATGCAGGGAACACGGGTTCAAGCCCTGGTCTGGGAAGATACTACATGCCGCAGAGCAACTAAGCCCGTGCACCACAACTACTGATCCTGAGCTCTAGAGCCTGCGAGCCACAACTACTGAAGCCTGCACACCACAACTACTAAAGCCCACGCACCTAGAGCCCATGCTCCACAACAAGAGAAGCCACTGCAGTGAGAAGCTGCGCACCACAACAAAGAGTAGCCCCTGCTGGCCGCAACTAAAGAAAGCCCGCGCACAGCATCGGAGATCCAACACAGCCAAAAATATATACATAAATTTATAAAACAATAATAATAATAAGACTTAAAAGCTGAAATTACTCCTTAATCCATGGGCTGCAGAATGGATGCTGTGTTATCAGACATGGAAACATTACTCTGTTGCACATCTCCATTGGAGCTCTTGGGTAATCAGGTGCATTGTCAATGAGCAGTATTATTTTGAAAGAAATCTTTTTTTCTGAAGAGCAGGTTACAACAGTGGTCTTAAAATATTCAGTAAATCATGTTGTAAACAGATGTGCTGTCATCCACGCTTTGTTGTTCCATATATAGAGCACAGGCAGAGTATATTTATCATAATTCTTAAGGGCCCTAGGATTTGGGGAATGGTAAATGAGCACTGGCTTCAACTTAAAGTTACCAGCTGCATAGCCTCTAACAAGAGAATCACTGTGTTCTTGGAAGCTTTGAAGCCAGGCATTGACTTCTCCTCTCAAGCTATGAAAATCCTAAATGGCATAGTCTTCCAATATAAAGCTGTTTTATCTACATTGAAAATCTGTTTAGAATAGCCACCTTCATGGATCTTCTGGATAACTTGCTACAGCTTCTGCATCAGCACTTGAGGCTTCACCTTGCACTTTTATGTTATGGAGGTGGACCCTTAAACCTCTTCTAGATTCAAACTTTTCCTTTGCAGCTTCCTTACCTCTCTCAGCCTTCATAGAATTGAAGAGAGTTAGGGCCTTGCTCTGGATTAAGCTTTGGCTTAAGGGAGTGTTGTGGCTGGTTTGATCTTCTATCCAGACTGCTAAAACTTTCCACATATGAACAATAAGACTATTTTACTTTCTTATCATGCATGTGTTCACCGTAGTAGCACTTTTAATTTCCTTCAAGAACTTTTTCACAACTTGGCTAACTGGCACAAGAGGCCTAGCTTTTGGCCTATCCTGACTATCAACATGCCTCTCTCACTAAGCTTAATCATTTCTAGCTTTTGATATAGAGTGAGAAACATGCAACTCTTCCTTTCACTTGAGCACTTAGAGGCCATTGTAGGGTTATTAATTGGCCTAATTTCAATATTATTGTGTCTTAGGGAATAGAGAGGCCTGAGGAGAGGGAGAGAGACTAGGGAATGGCCAGTCCATGGAACAGTCAGAATACATACAACATTTATCCATTAAGTTTGCCGTCTTATATGGGCATGGTTCGTGGTGCCCCAAAACAATTACAGTAGTATCATCGAAGATCACTGATCACAGATCACCACAACAAATATAATAATAATAATAAATTTTGAAATATTGTGAAAATTACCAAAATGTGACACAGAGACACGGAGTGAGCCAATGCTATTGGAAAAATAGCGCCAATAGAATTGCTTGACACAGAGTTGTCACAAACCTTCAATTTGTAAAAAATGCAATGTCTGCAAAGTGCAATAAAATGATATATGCCTGTAATAAGGAGAAATATGAGGTGGAGAAAGAGAAGCAGAAAAGGAAGAAAAGAATGAGAAGAGAAGAAAGGAGAGAAGAAGGGGAAGCAGATGGAGAATAAGAGGAAAAAAGGGAACAGGGTGCCAGGTGCTCTTCTAAGCAACTTATCTCATTAAATCTTTATAATACCCCAATGTAGGGTCTATTATTATTCTCATTTGACAAAAGAGGCTCTTAACATATGAAAAACATACTCAAGGTGACAGACAGTAGGTGATGGAGTCTACAATGATTCCATTGACCTTTAGTTTTGTCTGAAACCTACCATCAGACTAACTCAACACTCAATCCACTAGTTATACAAACAATATGTAGGTTTTCTTAACACAGCCTTATAACACCTTGGTTTATCTATCATACAGCTTTAGGAATAGAAGAATTCAATTCAAGCAAAACAGTAAAGAGGCACCACTGTGTACTTCTAACCTACACTATATTAGAAATCTTTGCCAAAGATGCTGTGGATTAAGGAATCTGAGTACTGATGATAGTTGATGATATCATGAGCAAAACAAACAAACACCTCTAAAATACATTCATACATCTCTTTCTCTTACAGGCTATTTAAGTTTTTCCTTTTACTTTGTTTTTCTTGATTCCTGTAGCAGATGTTAGCTGTTTGTTTGCCTCCTCTCCTGTGACCCCATGTCCCGAATCTGTACCCCCTTCCAACTCTTTGGTTTTTTTGTCAACTATCCTGAATCCCAAAAAAAGAAATTCAAAGGAATTAGAGACAATGTAGTAAGGAAAAGAAAACTTAAAATAAGCAAATAAAGATTACTAACATCCTATGAAATGACAGAAGATAGGGCATCTGAAACAAGAACAGGATGCTATAAAAAGAAACATTCAGAGGCAAGATATGTTAGTTATCTACTGCTGCATGACAAATTATCCCCAAACTAAGCAACTTACAACAAACATTTACTATCTTACACAGTTTCTGTGGGTCATGAATCTGGGAGGAAATTAGCAGCATGGTCTGGCTCAGAGTCTCTCATGAGATTTCAGTCAAGCTGTCAGCTGGGGCTGCAGTTTTCTGAAGACTTGACAGGGGCTGGAAGATCTTCCTTCACATGACTCATTACATAGCTGTTGGCAGGAGACCTTAGTTTCTCACTACATGGAACTCTCTGTAACACTATTGTGTGTTCTCACAACATGGCAACTGGCTTCCCCCAGAGCAAGTAATCCAAAGAAAGAGCAATAAGAAAGCCACATTGCCCTTTATGACCTGGTATGCAAAAATCACACACTCTCACTTGCACTTTTTTTTATAATCATTAGAAGCAAGTCACTAAGTCTAGCTCATACTCAAAGGGAGGATAATTAGGCTTTACTTTTAGATGGGTGCATCAAAGAATTTGTGGAAATACTTTAACCCACCACACAAGAAGAAAAATAGCTCTAGGAAATTATAAATATGATCAAAGCATGACCATCAAAATAAAAATTTAGTAGGCACATTAAAAGGTAAAGTTAAGAAAAGTTGACAAAAAGTCAGAGATGGTTACTCTCAGAAAAATGGTAAGAAAAACACAGTTTTAATCCAGATGCTCAAATTCCCAAATAATTGGAATTTCAGGAAGAGAAAACAAAGAAAATAAAAGGGGGAATAATTAAATTAAAAATTTTCCCCGAATTGAAAGACACATCTCTAACTTCTTAAAAGAACTTCCCCACTGCCTAGCACAAAGCGTGAAAAATGACCCAAACCAAAACATGATAACACTAGAAATAAAAAGGAGATCCTAAAAGCTTCCAGAGTGGATTTTTTTTTTTTAATTACAAGTTTCCAAGCACTACCCTTCTGGTAATCAAATTCAATACATTTGCATGGGACCAAAAATCTTTATATCTATTTAGTTCCCCAAGTGTTTTTAAAAATTAGTCAAAGGACTTCCCTGGTGGCATAGTGGTTGAGAATCTGCCTGCCAATTCAGGGGACACGGGTTTGAGCCCTGATCCAGGAAGATCCTACATGCCACGGGGCAACTAAACCTGTGCACCATAGCTACTGAGCCTGTGCTCTAGAGCCTGCGAGCCACAACTACTGAAGCCCGTGAGCCACAACTACTGAAGCCCCGTGCCTAGAGCCCATGCTCTACAACAAGAGAAGCCACCGCAATGAGAAGCCCACGCACCGCAACAAACAGTAGCCCCCACTCGCCGCAACTAGAGAAAGCCCACATGCAGCAATGAAGACCCAAAGCAGCCAAAAATAAATAAATAAAATAAATAAATTTATAAAAAATAAAAAAATAAAAATTAGTCAGGTTTGGAAACCATTGGTTTAAAGAGTTCTGAGGAGAGCGAGGTAAACATTTTCATATTGAAGTATCACTTTTCTAAAATTGTTGGACATATTTTTCCAATATTCTGCTATAAATAAATCCACTTTTTTGGGGTGCAGTGGTTAAGAATCCACCTGCCAATGCAGGGGACACGGGTTTGAGCCCTGGTCCGGGAAGGTCCCACATGCCGCAGAGCAACTAAGCCCGTGCACCACAACTACTGAGCCTGCACTCTAGAGCCCGTAAGCCACAACTACTGAGCCCATGTGCCACAACTACTGAAGCCCGCAAGCCTAGAGCCTGTGCTCCACAAGAGAAACCACTGCAATGAGAAGCCCATGCACCACAATGAAGAATAGCCCCGCTCACCGCAACTAGAGAAAGCCCGCACGCAGCAACGAAGACCCAACGCAGCCAAAAATAAATAAATAAATAAACAAAATAAATAAATCCACTTCTTTTTGTGGGTGGCAGAATTATCCTCATTTTATAGAATCATAGTGGAAAGAGGAAAAAAGAATTTCTAAAGCACACCTTAAACTAAATTTTAGTTCCATGTAACCTTCTCAGATTTATACACAAGGAATGGAAACCTATTTTCTAATAGCATTAAAGAAAGAATAAAAGGAAATGACTTAAACTACAGCAAAATAGCCTTAGGGTAAGGAAGTTTCCTGACATTGAGATTTGTCAAACACTAACATGGGTTTCTAGGGATGTTATGAAATATTCACCTTGGAGAGTTTTTAGAAAATGTTTCCCATCAGTCTGAGTTTAGAGAATAAGCCTGAAGGAAAGAAGATGGTTGGGAAGATTAAATATATTTGTTTACTCAGTAAGTTCTTGTTGAACTACTGCTAAGTGTCTGGCACTGTGCTAGGTGTTGGTGGGTATTTTAAGACAGCATTTTCAAATTTATTTGATCATGGAATACTTCTCAAATGAAAGTTTGTGAATAGGTCTCCATCAAAAGGAACTTCTAACATATAATTCTTATTTGCATAAAAAGAAAACAGAAAAAAAGTCTCACAGATTAACTGCTACAAGAAAATAAAAAGTAATAATTATTAACAAAATTTACCAAGCTTAATAAAACAGCTTTCATTTCATATTCTTGTTATAAAATGATACACATTTATTAATTACATTTATACACACTTACATAAAAATATCAACTATACTTTTTCAGAACTTGCAGTTCATCAAAGTGATCAGTACAAGATACAAATCTGTTCTATAATCAATTAGAAATGTAATGGGGGTAGTTGGAGTAGGGGGTTATCCCACAGAGCAATCAAAAAGATGAAATATCTATCAGTACAATTACAGGAAACAGGACACATACAAGCTTTATAAGAAGAACCTGAGAGTAATTTACTGAAACATATCAAAGAACCCTTGAATAAATGGAGAATGGAAGATTCAGTATTGTAGAAATATCAGTTCCTCTCAAATTAACCTATAGATTCAATGTAATTTTATATAAATTTCCGTGTGTGGACGGGTAGGTGAGTTAGTATAACATGGAAACTGATTGTAAGTTCATCAGGAAGAATAAATACATTAAAATGGACAGAAATGGATGGCACATTGATCATAGATGTTTAGTTCCTCTTCTTCCAGTCCCACCTAAAAATGACATTAAATGGATTCTTGAAAAAGATAAATAAACTCCCAGAGAAAAGGAGGACCATGGCAAACGATATCAGCAAATTTTGGGAAGATGGAAAACAAATAGAAATGATAACAGAAAAGAAGAGGATGCAATAAGGTAAGATGCCTATCAAAGAGAAGCATGTTGATTTACCTCACTGAATCCCTGACAAGCTCAAAATATGGATGAGTCAAACCCTAGTTGTGAGGATGAGAGGCAGGGATGAAAACAGAGAAATTCGTCAAAAGTTTGTATGCAGAATGACTGGAATAACAGGTTCTCTCCTCAATTCAGCACAGCCAAATCACTATCCTCTCTGAAGAAACTGAAATCAGAAAGTCTCTGTGCTTAGACAAAACAGGCACAGCAAAGAGTAGGAGAGAAGTACGTTGTAAAAACCTGAATTCTGAGTGGTGAGGAGCCAGGATCCTTCCTTCATCCTAGGAATCCCAATGATCAGACACATATCTCACAAGCAGAAGACTAGAAGATCTTTTTTTAAAAAGAAACTGAGCGGCTCTGGGACAATTACTTACTAGCATCTAATACTAATGTCTAGGGATTCTAACAGCTGAATCACCCTACCGTGAAGCCTACCACTCAGCCTTTTTAGTACCTCATTCTAAAATACAAATGGACAGTCTGGGTCACCAAACATTTGAGGAAAGTCTCTAACATGTAATACTGAAACAAACAAAACAGGGGGGGAGAGTGAGTGAGGGGGAAGGAACCCCAATCCAGAAGCAAGAAAATATACAAATGAAAACATCCAGACATTTTGTTATGCTCATTGGCTGGGTACAGGGAAAACATTTTTCTAAAGGACAGGATTTTATTTTAAGTAACAATCAGAGAATAAGAAATAGCTCTGGAAATTTTGGAACATAATCATAAAAACTAAAAATTCAATAGAGGGATCAGATTGATATGTTCCAGATGGTACAGCAAAGGAAAGGTTAAAGAGACAGACTATAGTGCAGATAATATTAACAAAAACCAAAAGAAGAATGATACAGGAGGTATAAATATATGACTAAAAAGAATTCCAAAAGAAGAAAATGGAAGAAAGAAAACAATCAAAATAAGTTTTTCCAAAGGACAAGAATTCCCGGATTAAAAGAATCTACTGAGTACCTAGGAATATGAATAAAGAAAAACTACACCAGTATCATTAAACCCTAGTACCAAAAATCATAAAATTATGGTACACTTAGAATAGAGAGTTTAGAACTCTCAGAGAGAAAAACAGATCACTTAAAAGTAAATGCGGACTTCCCTAGTGGTGCAGTGTTTAAGAATCCGCCTGCCAATGCAGGGGACACGGGTTCGAGCCCTGGTCCGGGAAGATCCCACATGCCGTGGAGCAACTAAGCCTATGTGCCACAACTACTGAAGCCCACGTGCCTAGAGCCCATGCTCCACAACAAGAGAAGCCACCGCAATGAGAAGCCCGCGCACTGCAACAGAGTAGCCCCCACTCTCCGCAACTGGAGAAACCCCGCGCGCAGCAACAAAGTCCCAACGTAGCCGAAAGTCAATTAATTAATTAATTTTTAAAAAGTAAATGCAACAATTAATTTAGATCATTTTAAAATGGTGACAACTGAGTCAGGCAAGAATCGACAAAAATTCTAAAACTGGTAGGTGAAGTAATTTGAGAACAGAATAATTATATAGTCAAGAATTTCCACATACTTTATTTATTAATTATAAAAAGAAAAATAGTAAGTTATAGTGGAGCAATTTGACAGATACCATTTTAACCAAGTGATCAAAGTTAGTATTACATGGTGGTTGCCAAGGGGAAGCAGGGGTTGGGGGAGGGATGGAGTGGGAGGCTGGGGTTAGCAGATGTGAGCTTTTATATAGAGAATGGATAAACAACAAGGTCCTACTGTATAGCACAGAGAACTATACTCAATATCCTATGATAAACCATAATGGAGAAGAATATAAAAAAAGAATGTGTATATATATATATCTGTATGTATGTATAACTGAATCACTGCTGTTCAGCAGTAATTAACACAACATTGTAGAACAACTATACTTCAATAAAAAAAGTTAATATCACAAATAATAGGGCAAATTGACATCATGTACCTCCTGATAAAATGTACTGAAAAGAACACAACAACATTTATGCAGTATTTCTGCCAAAAATGTATAACCTGAATCTAAGCATGACAAAACATCAGACAACCCCAAATTGAGGGACATTCTACAAAATAACTGGCCTGTTTTTTTCAAAAACGTCAATGTCATAAAAGACAAAGAAAGTCTGAGGAACTGTTCAATATTACAGAGACATAAAAACTTGGAAACTGAATGCAGTGCATGACCCTGGATTGGATCCTGGTCATTTTTTAAATGTTACAAAGGACATTATTAGGATAAATGGTGAACTTTTAATAAAATCTGTGGATAAAAGTATTATAACAAAGTTAAATTTCCAGATTTTTATAATTTCACTATTGTTATTTAAGTGAATGTCTTTGTTCTTATGAAATACACACTTGAATATTTAATGGTAAAGGGATGTGTTCTGTGAAATTTACTCACAAATGGCTCCAAAAAGATGGGGATTAGAATGGTATCTAATTTCATGATAGCAACATAGTTACAAGCCAATGGAGCAATGCTCCTAAAATTCATAGGGAACATGATTTCCCTCCCAGAATACTACACTCAGCTGTATTATCAGTTTTCTATTGCTATAGAGCAAATTACCGTAATCTCAGTCACCCATTTATTATCTCATAGTTTCTGTGGGTTAGAAGTCTGAGCAGAGTAGTTGGGTTTCTTGTTCAGGGTCTTACAAAGCTGCAGTGTCAGCTAAAGATGTGCTGTCATCTGGAACTTAAAGTCCTCTTCCAATCTCATCTGAGTTGTTGGCAGAAGTCAGTTCCTTGAAGCTGTATTACAGAAGACCTTGTTTTCTTGCTGTCAGCCTGGGACTGTTCTCAGCTGCTAATGGCTTCCCCTCATGTCATTGCCATATGGCTCCCTCCTCTCCCAACATAGCAATTTGCTTCGTCTTCAAGGCCAACAGGAGAACATCTCTCTGATGCTTTACCTTCTCTTTAAGGATTCACCTAATAACGTAAGAGCCAGTCAGGATAATCCCTCTTTTTATTAACTCAGAGTCAACTTATTAGTAAGTTATTCATGGACTAATACCCCATCATATGTACTAGTACCATCCACACTCAATAGAAGTGTATTATGCATCAGGGAAAGGAAATCTTGAGGACCATGTTAGAATTTGGCCTGCCACATCCAGCTAAACCTTCATTTCGAGTTTGCGAAAATCTGGTTTTCAACCCCAGCATCACATTTGAATCTCCTGGAGAACTATTAAATCCTAGTATCAGAATTCTCATTTCGTTGGTTTGAGGCAGGGTCTGAGAAGATTTTGCTTTTAAGCCTCTCCCATGTAATTCCAATATGCAATCAGGGTTGAAAACCACTAGAATACAATGAAAACCTTTTCAGATATACGAGATCTCAAAGAATCTACTTCCCATTCACCCTTTCTCAGGAAGCTACTGGAGGAGCACTCCTGTGAAATGAGGAGGTAATCAAGGAAGAGGAAAGCACAGGATCCAGAAAATGACTCTAAAATAGGGAATAGCAGAGGGATGTCCCAGACGACAGACTGCAGGAGCCTAGGAAGTAACCATTCTGGACTGGAACAGGAGGATGAAGGGCTCCAGGATGAGGGTCTCTGAGAAAAAACAAGTGGAATTAATAGACTAGCTGATATTTCTGAGCATTGGATGAAGAGAACTAGTATTAGGCACATGACAGAATTGATATGTAATTGGAAAAAATAGTAAGAATAGGTACATAGAAAAATACACATTTGATACATGATGCAATTATTTTCTTAAGGAAAATTAAAAGCTTTTCAAGACAGAAAAGCACACACTACTTGGCTATGAAGTTAACAATATTAATGTAGTCATAATGTAAATACTGATCCTTAACTGAAAATTATAATTACACTGAGTCTATAAAAGGAGGGGAAGCAAGGGTGTATATGTGTCTATGTAAAAGAGCTAAATCAAGAAATTGCAAAATAGACCTTTAATACAAATTATAGGATAGAAGGAATGGGGAACTACTGTTTCCTATATAATCTTTTCAGTATTATATTTTTTAACTATGTGCATGTATTAACTGTGTTAAAATTTTTAAAAAAAGAGCAAAAGGAAGCTCATGAATAATAATGTTAAAAGAAAATAAATTGATAATGGAATGTCAGTTTTTACTCAACAGATTAGAAAAGTTAAAAATTCTTACATGATAAATTGCTACAAAAGATAAGGGGGAATTCACAACTGGTAGGATGGTAAATTGGAATAGCAACTGGGGAAAGCAATTTAGCAGTTCAACAAAATTGAAAACATGGGCACACTACTACCTAGAAATTCACATTCATGCATGAGCCATACAAGGATATCCAATACAGTATTGCTTGTAATTTGGAAAAATTGGAAATAACCTGACCATTGATTGGCATATCACTAAAATGCATTGGTTCATTCAATAAATATTTATTGAGTGGCTGCTATGTGCCAAGCACTGTTCTGACAACTGGAAACATAGCAGTTACTAATACACACAAAAATCCTTGCCTTCATGTAGTTTACATTCTTGTAGAAGGAGATATATAATAAACAAACAAAGAAGTACATAATATGTTTGATGGTAATAGGAGCTATGGAGAAAAACAAAGCTGGGAAGGGCTAACAGGAGCCCTGGGAGAGAGTGTGTGTGTGTGATTTTTAAAAGGATGGTCAGGGAAATCCATACTGACATTTGAATAAAGACTTGAAAGAAGTAAGCAAGCAAGCCAAGTGAATACAGGAGTTGGGAGTGGAGAGAAGAGTGTGCCAGGCCTTTAAAATAAATAAACTAGATCAACATATACCAACATAGATAGATCTCAAAAAGATAAAGTTGAGTACAAAAAGGCTAAAAATGTACCAAAACACTATTTTTAAAAATAATTTTATAATAATAATACTATTTCTTGTTCCTAGATATAGGTAGGTAAAGTATGAAAATGCAGAACTTTAGAATAAAACTAAGAAGGAAAAATACCAAATTAAAAATAGTGGTTCGTTCTGGGAAAGAAAGGATTAGAAGGCAGCTTGGGTATGGGGTCAGATAATACTTAGCTTTACTGCAATATTTTATTTATTTGATGTGAAACAATAAATTTCACTCAGACATAACAGACTGTTAGATAATTGTTAATTCTGGGTAGAAGGAAAATGGGTGTTATATAATTTTTTGTATTTTTCTGAATTTAAAATTTCTCAAAAAGATTAGCCGATACATTTTTAAAAATTATTTATTTATTTATTTGGTTGCACCAGGTCTTAGTTGCGGCAGGTGGGCTCCTTAGTTGGGGCATGCATGTGGGATATAGTTCCCTGAACAGGGATCGAACCCCAGCCCCCTGCACTGGGAGCATGGAGTCTTAACCACTGTGACACCGGGGAAGTCGCTAGCCAATACATTTCTGAAGAGAATAATGAGAGCAAAATTGATCTATCAGATATCAAAATGAATAATAAAGCTACCATGATTCAAATACTGCCATGCTAGCATAGTCAGAGAGATTAATGGAACCGAGTAAAGTTCAGAAATAGATTCAGAGGTATACAGGAATTTATTACATGATAAATATGGCATTTCAAGTAAGTGAAAAGACTAGAAAAATGGCAAAGAGGTAGAATAAGTCATTTACTAAAGAAGATGAATCTCAATCTTCATCCAAGTTGTGTGTATCAGCAGTTTGTTCTTTTTTACTGCTGAGTAGTATTACATGTCATGGGTGTACCAGTTTCTTTAACTATTCATTTATTGAAGGACATCTAAGGTAGTTGTAATTTTTGGCTATTTTGTAAAATAATTTTTGTGTATATATATATCAGGGAAAAAAGACTAGAAGATGTATACCAAAGTAAAAATAACCATTTTTACCTTTTGGGAGACTTAATTTTTTTCCTTTAAACATTTCTTTAATGTTATTTTTGTTTGTTTGTTTATTTGTTTTTTGACCATGCTGCATGGCAGGCATGTGGGATCTTAGTTCCCAGACCAGGGATCAAACCCGTGCCCCCTGCAGTGGAAGCACAGTGTCTTAACCACTGGACCGCCAGGGAAGTCCTATTGTCATGTATTATTTTTAAAGAGTAAAAATAACTTTTGAGTGAAGCAGCTTTTATAAAATTACATTTGCCAACATTTAAATGAGAACAGTGGTTTTTGCCTTATTATCATATAACACCCACTAACTATTAGGATGATGTCATTGAAATGGATACTCTTACTACAAAATCAAATCTCTTTCTACAATTTGTTTTTATTGCAGCACAATGTAAAATTTTTGTTTCACATGAGAATCGTACACCAAAGTGAAGAAGAAAATGAACTGCACATTTTTCAACATTCAGGTATCCCTGAGTTAGGGTGCACTGAAAATCACTTAGCTATATTAAAAGATTTATTTTACCCAACATTGAAATGTCCCTTCTATTAGAACCTCATGACCCTACCCTTCTAACACCCTGATATTTAACTAATATAAGGGGTTCCAAACACAAATATTCCTGTTGTTTCTTAGGCAGAAATATTTTAACAAAATAGTATGTAAATCCTTAGACTATACAATGGCACTGAAAATATATTTGGCAACCACAGAATTAGTTTTAACCATAGCTATTGAGTATAAGAAAATTGTTCTTTCTTGTGGTCTACATGCAAAAATTTTTTAACAATGTTGAATTTTTTAAAATGCAGTAAAACTGATTATTTTTCCTTTAAGAGCTGTTTCTCCCAATTGAACGTCATAAAAATACCTGCAAGGTATATTAGTAGCTATGCTCCCTGAGGTAAAGACAAAGATTTGAAATGAATGGGAAAATACAGGTTCTTAGCAGAGAAATAGAAATCATAAAAAAGAGCCAATTAGAAAATTAAAAATTGGAAAATACAATATCTGAAATTTTAAAATTCCCTTGGTGGGCTCAAAAGCAGAAATGGATATAAAAGATAAAAGTAAGTGCACTGGAAGACAGATCAATAGAAATTATCCAATACAAACAAGAGACAGAAAAAAGACTGAAACAATGAACAGAGCCTTAGAGAGATGGAGGACAATATCAAAATGTCTTAACATTCTCGTCATTGGATTCCCAGAAACGGAGAAGGAAATTGGGCAGGAAAATACATGAAGAAACAACTGCTGAAAACTTCCCAAATTTAGTGAATTATATAAATTTTCAAATTCAGGCCCTCAGCAAACCCAAACAGAATAAACTCAAAGAAAAACAAAACAAACAAACAAACAAACAAAAAACCCTCAACACATAATCAAACCATTGGAACAAAAAATGTCAAAACTTGAAATAATCTAGAGAGAATTTTCAAGACAAATTACATACAGGGAAAAAACTATTTGAATGATCATAGATAGGGAAGAGAGTAGAACAACATCTTTAAAGCCATAGGGGAAAAATCCTGTTAACTCAGAATTCTATGACCAGTGAATATATCCCTTAGGAATAAAAACAAAATAAAAATATTCTCGAATGAAGGAAAACTAAGAGACTGTGTCAACAGCAGACTTGCTCTAAAAGAAATACTAATTGAAATTCCTTAGGCTAAAAGGAAATGATACCAGAAGGAAACATGGGTTTTCAGGTATGAAAGAAGACAAATGGAAATGGAAAATGGATGTGTAAACTTAAAAGATTAGTTTTTTCCACTTAGGTTCTCTAAAATATGTACAGGAATACCTTAGAGATATTGCAGATTCAGTTCCAGACCACCTCAATAAAGCAAATATCACAATAAAGCAAGTCAAATAATTTTTTTGGTTTCCCAGTGCATATAAAAGTTATGTTTACACTATATTGTAGTCTATTAAATGTGCAATAGCATTATGTCAAAAAATGTAAATAACTTAATTTTAAAATACTTTATTGCTAAAAAATGCTAACCATTATCTGAGCCTTCAACAAGTCATAGTAGTAACAAGAAAGATCACTTATCACAGATCAACAGAGCAAATATAATAATATTGAAAAAGTTTGAAATATCATGAGAATTACCAAAATGTGACACAGAGACATGAAGTAAGCAAATGTTGTTGTAAAAATGGCACCAATATACGTGTTTGACTCAGGGTTGTCACAAACCTTCAATTTGCAAAAAAAATGAAATGTCTGCAAAGTGCAATAAAGTGAAACATGATAAAATAAGGTATGCCTGTATAACTGTTGAAAGCAAAAATTATAAAATTGTCTAATGGGGTTTCCATATATATCAATATAATACAAATACCAACTATACCATAAAGGTCAGTGAGTGGTAGGGAGAGGGACCTATATGGCTGCAAGGTGTCTTTCCACATTTTACTTGAAGTGATGTAATACACTCAGTAGACTGTGAAAGTTTATGTATATATATTGTAAGCCATAGAGCAACTATAAAAAAATATGAAGATATAACCAAAAAGATAATACATAAATTAATTAAAATGTAATATTAAAATACTCAAATAATCTGCAAGAAGGCAGGAAAGTAGGAACAAAAAAAATTTTTTTTAAAAACATGAGGAACCAACAGAAAATAAATAATAAAATAGTAGGCCTAAAGGCAATCATATCAATAACTACATTAAATGTAAATAATCTAAACACAGTGATTAAAAAAAGAGAACATCATATTGGATTAAAAAAGAGAGACCTCAGACTTCCCTGGTGGTCCAGTGGTTAAGAATTCGCCTTCCAATGCAGGGGACGTGGGTTCGATCCCTGGTCGGGGAACTAAGATCCCACATGCAGCAGGGCAACCGAGCCCGCGTGCTGCAACTACTGAGTCTGCACACCACAACTATAGAGAAGCCCACATGCCGCAATGAAGAGCCTATGCGCCACAACTAAGACCTGATGCAGCCAAAAATAAATAAATAAGTAAATAAACATTTAAATATAAAAAAATAAAAAACAGAGACCTATGTATTGTCTACAAGTAACCCATTTTAAATATAACAATATAGATAGATAAATAAAAAGATAGGAAAATATATATCATACAAATACTAATTAAAGAAAGGTGGAGTAACTACATTAATATTAGAAAAAATAGATTTCAGAACAGGGATATCACAAGGGACAAAGACAGTACATAATGATAAAAAGAGGCAATTCATCAAAAACACATAACTCTAAATGTGTTTACAGCTAACAAGAGAGCTTCAAGATACGTAAAGCAAAAATACACAGGAACGAAAGGAAATATAGACAAGTCCACAATTATAGTTGGAGACATCAATGCTCCTCTCCCAGAAATCGATAGAACTACAGGAGAAAACCAGTAAGGATATAGAAGATCTAACATTATCAACCAACTTGATATGATTAACATAGAACATTCCACCCAATAACACACATGAAATGTTCTATTATAGGGGCACATAGGACATTTACCAAGATATTCTGGGGCAAAATAAACCTTAACAAATGGAAAACAACTGAAAACTTAAAAGTATATTTTCTGGGACTTCCCTGGTGGCACAGTGGTTAAGAATCTGTCTGCCATGAATTCTATCAAACATTTAGAGAAGAGTTAACACCTATCCTTCTCAAACTCTTCCAAAATATAGCAGAGGGAAGAACACTCCCAAACTCATTCTACGAGGCCAGCATCACCCTGATACCAAAACCAGACAAAGATGTCACAAAAAAAGAAAACTACAGACCAACATCACTGAAGAACATAGATGCAAAAATCCTCAACAAAATACTAGCAAACAGAATCCACCAGCACATTAAAAGGATCATAAAACATGATCAAGTGGGGTTTATCCCAGGAATGCAAGGATTCTTAAATATATGCAAATCAATCAATGTGATAAACCATATTAACAAATTGAAAGAGAAAAACCATATGATCATCTCAATAGATGCAGAAAAAGCTTTTTTTTTAAAACATCTTTATTGGAGTATAACTGCTTTACAATGGTGTGTTAGTTTCTGCATTATAACAAAGTGAATCAGCTATACATATACATATATCCCCATATCGCCTCCCTCTTGCATCTCCCTCCCACCAGAAAAAGCTTTTGACAAAATTCAACACCCATTTATGATAAAAACTCTCCAGAAAGTAGGCATAGAGGGAACTTACCTCAACATAATGAAGGCCATATATGACAAACCCACAGACAACATCATTGCCAATGGTGAAAAACTGAAAACATTTCCTCTAAAATCAGGAACAAGAAAAGGATGTCCACTCTCACCCCTATTATTCAACATAGTTCTGGAAGTTTTAGCCACAGCAATCAGAGAAGAAAAAGAAATAAAAGGAATGCAAATCGGAAAAGAAGAAGTAAAACTGTCACTGTTTGCAGATGCCATGATACTACACATAGAGAATCCTAAAGATGCTACCAGAAAACTACTAGAGCTAATCAATGAATTTGGTAAACTAGCAGGATACAAAATTAATGCACAGAAATCTCTTGCATTCCTATACACTAACGATGAAAAATCTGAAAGAGAAATTAAGGAAACACTCCCACTTACCATTGTAACAAATAGAATAAAATACCTAGGAATAAACCTACCTAAGGAGACAAAAGATCTGTATGCAGAAAACTATAAGACACTGATGAAAGAAATTAAAGATGATACCAACAGATGGAGAGATATACCATGTTCTTGGATTGGAAGAATCAACATTGTGAAAATGACTATACTACCCAAAGCAATCTTCAGATTCAACGCAATCCCTATCAAACTACCAATGGCATTTTTCACAGACCTAGAACAAAAAATTTCACAATTTCTATGGAAACACAAAAGACTCCAAATAGCCAACACAACCCTGAGAAAGAAAAACGGAGCTGGAGGACAGGCTCCCTGACTTCAGACTATACTACAAAGCTACAGCAATCAAGACAATATAGTACTGGCATAAAAACAGAAATACAAATCAATGGAACAGGACAGAAATCCCAGAAATAAACCCACACACATATGGTCACCTTATCTTTGATAAAAGAGGCAAGAATATACAATGGAGAAAAGACAACCTCTTCAATAAGTGGTGCTGGGAAAACTGGAGAGCTACATGGAAAAGAATGAAATTAGAACATTTCAAACACCATACACAGAAATAAACTCAAAATGGATGAAAGACCTAAATGTAAGGCCAGACACTATAAAACTCTTAGAGGAAAACATAGGCAGAACACTCTATGACATAAATCACAGCAAGATCCTTTGTGACCCACCTCCTAGAGAAATGGAAATAAAAACAAAACTAAACAAATGGGACCTAATGAAACTTAAAAGCTTTGGCACAGCAAAGGAAACTATAAACAAGACGAAAGGACAACCCTCAGAATGGGAGAAAATATTTGCAAATGAAGCAACTGACAAAGGATTGATCTCCAAAATATACAAGCAGCTCATGCAGTTCAATATCAAAAAAAAAAAAAAAACCCAATCCAAAAAAGGGCAGAAGATCTAAATAGACATTTCTCCAAAGAAGATATACAGATTGCCAACAAACACATGAAAGGATGCTCAACATCACTAATCATTAGAGAAATGCAAATCAAAACTACAATGAGGTATCACCTCACACCAGTCAGAATGGCCATCATCAAAAAATCTACAAACAACAAATGCTGGAGAGGGTGTGGAGAAAAGGGAACCCTCTTGCACTGTTGGTGGGAATGTAAATTGATACAGCCACTATGGAGAACAGTATGGAGGTTCCTTTAAAAACTAAAAATAGAACTACCATATGACCCAGCAATCCCACTACTGGGCATATACCCTGAGAAAACCATAATTGTGGTACATGACTCCTCCAAAAGGAGTCATGCACCACAATGTTCATTGCAGCTCTATTTACAATAGCCAGGACATGGAAGCAACCTAAGTGTCCAACGACAGATGAATGGATAAAGAAGATGCAGCACATATATACAATGGGATATTACTCAGCCATAAAAAGAAATGAAATTGAGTTATTTGTAGCGAGGTGGATGGACCCAGAGACTGTCATATAGAGTGAAGTAAGTCAGAAAGAGAAAAACTAATACTGTATGCTAACCCATATATATGGAATCTAAAAAAAAAAAAAAAAAGGTTCTGAAGAACGTAGGGTAAGGACAGGAATAAAGATGCAGACATAGAGAATGCACTTGAGGACACGGGGAGGGGGAAGGGTAAGCTGGGACGAAGTGAGAGAGTGGTATGGACTTATATACACTACCAAATGTAAAACAGATAGCTAATGGGAAGCAGCCGCATAGCACAGGGAGATCAGCTGGGTGCTTTGTGACCACCTAGAGGGGTGGGATAGGGAGGGTGGAAGGGAGACACAAGAGGGAGGGGATATTGGGGTATATGTATATGTATAGCTGATTCACTTTGCTATACAGCAGAAACTAACACACCATTGTAAAGCAATTATACTCCAATAAAGATGTTAAAAAAAAAAAAAGTATGTTTGAGACAACTTCAAACTTCCATACTTTCTGGATTAAAGTCAAGGCAGAATAGCCTGAGACTGCCTGAAAAGCCTGCTTCCATTTCCAACATCCTATCTTTGTGAAGCAGGGTTTTCTGCAGTGACAGCAACCAAAACGAGATTATGGAGTTGACTGGACATAAGCAACACACTTCGGGTGTCACTGTCTCCCATCACCCCCAGATGGGACCATCTAGTTGCAAGAAAACAAGCTCAGGGCCTCCCACTGATTCTGCATTATGGTGAGTTGTATAATTATTTCATTATATATTGCAATGTAATAATAATAGAAAGAAAGTGTACAGTAAATGTTATGCGCTTGAATCACCCTGAAACCATCCCCCCCCCACCCCGGTCCATGGAAAAATTGTCTTCCATGAAACCCGTCCCTGGTGCCAAAAAGGTTGGGGACTGCTGATACAGATGCCTAACATATTCTAAACACTGAATTACAGTGCAAACACCTTCGGAAGCAAGATAAAACACATGACAGATCAATGGTCACCAAATAAACCAAATACATCAGTCGTGAATTGGGCAGTAAATGCTAATCCTGCACCTCTGAGTAATCATACATTCAAGTACCAGTTATGGCACTTTCTGCTGTGACACATGGTTTCTTAAAGGCAGATTATCACATAACAAAAATCATATAGTGTAATTAGCATTTTTCTATTAAAATTAATTTTAGAAAAATTATATACCTAGCATAATTTTTCCCCACTAAGGACTATCTATTAATATCTCACTAAACTCTGGGCCTGGAAACACAATATGGGAAACGCTGCCTTAAGCTTGCTTTTTTTTTTTTAAATTACCTGCTTTTGAGTAACACAGTGTTCTGAAAATGCTGAAAAACACTGGTTCAAGAAAAATATTTATAAACTTAGACCCCTGAAATGTGAGATAAAAACCAGAGCTTAAGAAAAGAGAGAAAGCACAGGAAATACAGAAACAGAAATACAGTCAAATGAAACTATGACCACATATAGGAATGGATCTTATTTAAGATTGGGTATGGATGTGTGCTCCAGCAAAAACTGGTTATTGGTTAGCTTTTTGCTCTGGATGACAAGTTGGACTGTAACATCTCTAGAGTGGGTCACTTCCAAGTCCTCTGCTCCTTAAAATTCAAGGGAGAGCCCTAGTTTGAGGACTTGTATCACAGATTTCTACTAATCACCGTTCCTACGCCTTTTCAATACAATGAAAGGCCACTAGGGGGAGAAACACGCAGAAAAGCGCATCCTTATCAGCAGTGATCTCAAAAGGCAACAGATCCTATTACTCTCAGAGAGGTTTCTATGGTACGCAGAACCAAAACACCTTGCATCTAATCTGCAACCGAAATGGTTTTTCTGAAGTCTCCGTGGGCACTACGCGAAAAAAGCACGTATTCTGAATAGTCAGAAATGAATCCTACAAGCTGACTCAAATCTGAAAAAAAGGACATTTCAAAAGGTCTCCCCGAGTGAGTCAAATAATTGCGGTGGGATGTGGCAGTGCATTCCTCTTTCCGGATGGGCTATAACTTAACCTTACGTTGGCAGAAGGACGCGTAGCAACGTTTTGTAAAAGGCCTTGTTTCTAGTATTGATATCCAATTCTGGTTAGCCACTGACAGAGGCGGTTAGCCACCACATCCCCTTCCCTCGCCCCTAAACGAGAGGAAATCTCATTTCCTCTACGGGCGTAAAAGTGAACGGACCCGCTTCCTCCCAATCCTCCTTTCTGTATCTCTCGCTCGTACAAACAGATGTACGACACATATGCCGCCATAGGATGACGAAACAGCCTCACTACTGCAAAAGACAACAGCATTAAATACCAGCGCGCCAGAAAAGCACCCATAACGCCACCCCAACTTCAGGCACAACACCAAAGCGCAAGCGCACTGACACACTGTTACCCGATTTGCCCACTTCCCACTCCTGGTCTCCGCAGTTTCACTTCCCCTCATTTGCACATCTGCTTCCGGGGCATAGTAGGCTCGGCCCCTCCTCAGCTCTTACCCTCCTCTACCCGAGGAGGGGGGAGTCGAGGGGGTGGGGAAGAGTTCGTTGTTTGTTTACACGATGTGAGCGGAAAAAGAGACCAATAAAGTTTATTCTGGAAACAAAAGGAAAAAAACAGGGGTGACAGAGAAAGGAGACGGGGGCGGGGGCGTGTGGCTGGGGCTAGCGAGGAGAGGCAACGAGAAGGAGAAAGCGGCAGTTCCGGTGCCGCCGCTGCGGCCGCTGAGGTCTCGGGCTGCTGCCGCCGGGCCGCTGGGGCTGGGGCCGCCGGCGAGGCAGGGCTCGGGCCCGGCCGGGCAGCTCCGGAGCGGCGGGGGAGAGGGGCCGGGAGGCGGGGGCTGTGCCGCCCGCTCTCCTCTCCCTCGGCGCCGCCGCCGCCGCCGCCGCCGCCCGCGGGGCTGGGACCCGATGCGGTTAGAGCCGCGGAGCCTCGAGGAGCCCCAAGCGTGAGTAGAACGCGGACTGGCCGGGAGCGGGCGCGGTCGGGATGGGGCCGGGTGGGTGCTCGTCTTGGGCTGGGGCTGCCTGCCGGTCGTTTCTCCCAGCGTCGGCCCGCATCGGAGTTCGCCTGCGATCGCTGCTCCCTCTCCCCCGCCTGCTGCTGGCCTCACCCAGATGTAGAGGCGAGGGTTCGCCGCTCCCTCTTTTCTCCCTCTGGCCGCCACCTCGCTCCTCGTTTCCTTCCTCTCCCATTTTTGGGGATGGGGCGGCTAGGACTGAGGAAGTGCGCCCAGGGCCGCCGCCCCGGCCGCGGTGGCTCGGTCCCCCGCGCCCTTGCACATCCACCCGGCCCGCGAGCACCGCGGCGTGAGGGATCCCGGCGCCGAGCTGCGAGCTGTTCCTGAGGGGCTGTCACGCCCGAGGACTCCGGCCCCGCCAGCCCGGCGACCCTGCGTTTTCCTCATACTGGGTTTAAATCGCCCGGCTGGGGCTTGGAAGGAAAACCTCCCCCCACCCCGCAGTTCTCCTCCCACCCTTCCTCTCGAAGTTGTTTTTTTCGTCTTAACCGAGACAGTCAAACGTATTGGATCTTTCATTCATAGACCTGAGACGTTGTCTCGTGATTTGTGCCTTTACTAATTCTGTTATGTGGTGCCTGCTTCATAGCTCCTAAGTGGCTCGGAAAGGTAGGGTAGCGCCCAGGATTGGGCTGTGTAAACACCAGACGTTCGGACAGTGTGTTTTGATCGCGGCTTGAGGGGTTTATTTTAGGATGCAAAAGGAATAGTGGTGATGGTGGCTAGTTACCAGACTTAGGAATCGAAAGCTCTTTTCTTGGATGTCAGTAATTGGGGAGCTGTTTACGTAGTTATATAAAGGGTAAGGGGAGCGCAACAAGAGGGGCCTCTGTAAAAACAACCTACATATTCTTTAGTGAAGTAGAGTTGTGATTTTGTTTGGTGAAGCTTCCTCATTCCAGCACTGCGCCTTTGTGCACATGCAGGACATGGGTTTGCGAGACGATGTTTTGAATCGTAGTTTGTGAGGCCTGGGAGAACCCCTAGAAAACTTGGGTAGGTGAACTCCTGGTAACTCAAGTCGTCGGTAGTTACTGCGGCCACATTTGAACCACTGTGGGCAGTACTGATCGCATGTTTTCCTGATCAGAAGATGGGTTCTCTAGGTATTTGCTTACATTGCACCGTACAAAATTTATTTACTGGATTGCGTGTTGTTAAGGAAAGACCTGCAAAATACTTAAGGTACCATGTTGCTAATTTAATTTGTATAAATCAGAACACGTCTTTATTAATGGACTCCAGAAGCAATTGCAGTGTAAGAATTTGTTAATATATCTGTGTATTCAAGTTTCAACATTTTTTAACTGAAGCATTGAATTCTGGTTGACAGCATAGATCTCTATCTAAACATCACATGTTCTGGAAAATTTTAATTATCAGATTAACTGTTCTGCAGTGTCATCAGCCAAAATTATCTGAAGAGGGCCAAGTGTGTGTGTGTTGGTGTTTTGTTTGGTTTTCTAAGTTTTCTCATTTCACGTTTTTGGATAAAATTAAATTTCATCCATGACTTTTTTCAAAAGTTTCTTGTGGGTTTTTCATCATTGTAAAATAGAGTGCTTTCCTATTAAAATCACAAAATAGGTCATTGAAAGAAGTGATAGCACATCGTAATAGTAATAGCATCATGAAATGAAAGTGAATGATTATTAACTTAATAGTTTATCATTGACTATGAATATAAAGTTTGAAAGGCATTCCTTTCAGTTTCAGTTGAAGAGTTAGAAATGAACCACATATAAATGCAGAACAGTGTTTTTGTATGTCTAAAGTTTTTTGTTTTCAATTTTAAGTAAATTGGGTAGAGCATTAAAGAGATATCACTAAATACAAATGCTGTACTTACACCCAAAAATTACTGAATGAAAGTGTATATTCTCATGGGCAAGATATATGTGAAAGGGAGACTATAAAAGAGCAGTGGCTTTGCCTAGCTCTGGATGGAACAGCCCTTCTTGAGGCAGAGCTTACTTCCTGTCAGGGGAAGATCCTCTCCATCCCAAATAAGTATTCCCTTAAAAAAAAAAAAAGTAAATTTATAAATTAAATACATATATGATAAGGTAGATCATACATTTCCTAAAACAGTTTACTTTGTGTATAGCTTTCCTTATTAGTGCCCTTTACTGAATAAAGAATTTTTAACATTAGCTATTACCATTTAAAGGGCATTTGCTCTGTTGATCTGTTTATTTGAAAAGGGCTAACTTAATCCCGTTTGATCTCTTTAGAAACTAAAATAGTATTAAAAGGATCAGTTCTCTATTTTATTATTTAAATATCTTGAACTTCAAGGTAGGGGTGATTCTTTAAATGAAATGTGTTTCTTAAGCATCATAAAAGATTTTATCTCTGGTGAAAATATTTATAATCTTTAAAATTGTGCAACTTTAGAAGCATAAATCTTGGAAAACCATGGTTTATATTTTATTAGCATAGTTATTGAGCTGTTTTATTAAATATATTTATCTTGAGCTACACAACAGCCCTGTAGAGAAGGCAGTATTACTGTCTCTGAGAAATGACATTTTAATCTAAGGTCAGACAGGTGTCAGGTGACAACTCATTGACAAAACTAATGCTTTGTGACTCCTTTCATTTTATCATGCTACCTCTAACCTGCTCCAGCCTGCTTTTTAATAGGTAAAGAAACTAGGGCCCAGAGATACTAAGATCACCTTTTCCCTTATTTGCAGTAATAAATGTATATGTTTAATTCCCCATATAGCTTAAACAGTGGTTTTTGATCCTGGCCACATATTAGAATCATCTAGTTAGCTTTTTAAAAATATCAGTGCCGGGGTCTCATTCCTAGAGATTCTGATTTAATTGGTCTAAGAGGGAGCCCAAACATCTGTTTATTTATTTTTAAGTTCCCCAGGTAATTCTAATAGACACGATTGTAAAGCCCTTGCTTTCGAAGACCTATATGATTTGTTTCTTGCTTCTCTCTCTAGGTTCATCTCTTCCTCCTCCTCCTCCGGCTCCCTTGGCCTTTTCCTGCTTGATGTGCAAATGCTGTTTGCTTTTCCTGAAACATTTGCATATTTCATACCCTTTCCTTAACTGGCTGACTCCTACTCATCTTTCATATCAACTCCTTTGAATAGTCTAGTCTGGGTTAGGTGCCCTTGCTTCCTGTTCCTATAATATCTTGTACTCCTCTGTCATAGCATTGACTCACTGCATTGGTAATTGCCAATTTATTTGTTGGTATCCTCCACCAAGATGTAAATCATGAGAAGGATAGGGGCTCTATCTTATATACAGTTGTATTCTCATTGCCAAGCACAGTAGCCAGTACATAATAGGCAGTTATTCACTGAATAAATAAATATATTGACAACAGGCTTCTTTACAACATGTAATAATTTATAAATGCCAATTAAGCTTTTATTCTTGCCAAACACATTTATTATTTTTGGTCACTAAAAATATACATCCCTGCACCTGCCACACATATGAATTTTATTTGGAGACAGTTGAGATGTTCTAAATTAAATATAAATTATATCAAGAGTGATACTCAACCCCAAACACACACACACACACACAAATAATTATACACAGAACTGTGCTGGAAATCAGGAGATCTGAATTCAAATCCCAGCCTCATCACAAGTGTGTGACCTTGGGCAAGTCTCAATCTTTTTGGACCTCAGTTTCCTTATCTGTAACATAGAGGAATTGTACTGAATGTTCTACATGGTACTCAGTGATCTTGCCTTAAAATCCTATGAGTACTAAAAATATTGACTTTGGAAAATCGGAACCTGCTTGGATCAAAACCTGGCTTCTATACTTACTGGCAGGATTACTTTGGACAGATTTCCTAATGTGTATAATGGGAGTAATTACTACTCAGCAGAGTTGTTGTTGTTGTTGTTGAATTAAATGAGATAATATAGATCCAAGAAAGTTTTTGTCCTGGATCAGATGTTTAATACATGTTCATTTCCTTTCCCCTTAAAAGGTGTTAGATCTCATGATTGGACTTATCTGAGATAAGAAAAAAGACACAGTTTATGTAATAAATCCTGTTTTCCACTTTGCTGACTGCTAGCTTTACAGGTGTGACTAGGGACCAAACACCACGGTGGCTTTTAGTTTCATTTTCTTAGAACCTTATTCCACTGTCAAACATCCAGGTGTTAGTCATCCTGCTTGGGAAAGAATTATGCCTAGAAGTTTGAACCACGACGGGATAGCAAGTGTCAAGCTATCTATACATCCATAATACATAATATGGAGGAAGGGAGAATCTAAACTGATGACCTTATGCCATCTCCAAAGATAAGTAAAATCAGACTTGACCATTCCAAAAGAATGGACAGATTAAAACTAAGGATGATTTACAAAAGAAGACCCAGAGATTTTGGTGAAATCTCTGTTTGCCAGACCTTAAAATTCAGGAACATTTATTTAGTAATTTCTAGGAGATACAGGGAGTATACCTCTGCTCAGGACCAATTTCAGAATATTGTTCTCAATATCAGATGTGGTTACAGATCAGTTAGCAGACTAAAGTTATTGATATCTTTCTCTATTTGGGAGCCATGTATCTTAATTTTATATGGTTATTTTAACCTTCATTTATTTGGTAATAGAGAGTTACCTTACACACAATGTAGTAGTATCTCTGCTGAAGTTTCTGGATACCAGTCTTATTTTTGTATAAAGCAAATTGACTTGTCTGAGTTCTCCCTTAAGTTTATGTTTAAAGAGAAATTTATTATCTTTTTAGAAAAAGTACTGTAATAAAAATTAAGAATAGCGGGTAGGAGAAACTGAAGTTTTAAGGGTGTAAAAAAAGAAGCATGAGGCAACACACAGTGGAGTCTGAGGATTTGACTTAACGGCTGGAGATTTCCATCATTCAGAAAGGTTATTCAACCTTAGATATATTGATAATGTTTTATAGACATTTATATTATTCACATTTAATCCTTTATTAACATGAATCAATTGATGCTGGTTAAGGAATTTTTAGATGTTCTCTATCCCTCTCCTCAGCTATACAGTTTGGGGAGTTTAAAGTTAAAATGCTTCAATAAAAAGTTTATAAACTTGTAGTAAAAGTGGTGGCTTAGAGTTTTTTCTTCAAGTTTAATATTTCTTACAGTGAAACTGTTTTTAGTATGGATTATGGTGCTGTGGTCTGGATGGCTGAAAGACTAAATTCCAATCCCAAACTGCTACTTTGTATTTGTGTAAGGGGGAGAGGAGACAGACTATATCACATCTTTGCCTCTCTTTCTGCAATGATACAATAGGAATTATAATATGTTGCTTGCTAATAATTCATATAATTGAGGTAATTCAAATGATCCAAATTGCATAAAATTATTCATGGGAAAATGTATACATATTAATCATTATTTTAAATTTATACCTAGTACAAGAATAACATGTTTCATATTTGGTCTGACAATTAAACACTCATTTCTTCTGTATCATTTTGCTAGTTAGCTTGATAGTTTATCTGAATTGCACTCATTTATAAGAGGTTAAGTTTTAGTAACTTTTAGTATATAATTGGAATTGTTACAAAGGAGTCTCTGTATCAGGGCCAGCATTGTCATTTGAAATAAGTGTGGGATTTAAAAAAAAAAAAAAAAAAGTAAGAATTTTTACAGGCCATACTTATCTGCTACACTTCAGATTTTAAATATTTGTGTAGTGGAAGCCAAAGAAGTCAGTGTTGTGATGTGAAAAAAGCTACATAAGGATAGAATCATTCTGTTCTGATCATAACTCTCTTGCCAAACTCACCAAGAGTTAGTAAGATTCAGTGGAGAGATACATCTTATAAAGTACTGTAGAGATTTAAAGCAATATTATGAAGATAATTTTAAGCATAAATTTTTTAACAGGAGGAGACCATGTTTGTGTTCATTCTTATATCCTCAGCACATAGCATAGTACCCAAAAGTAGGTGATCAGTAAGTGATATTTTTGCAGTAGAATCATAATTGGGAATCAAAACACTTTTCTTATCTTTCTATCAGTTAGTAGCTATATATTTTAAACTATCTGAAAAGTATATAAATTGCTGTGCCAGTCGTAGTTGATCATTTACTGAGTATAGATTTGAAGTAGGTAGGAAACACATTTCTATAAGTTGTTAACTAGTGCATATTTCTACTGATGTTTGTAGACATTTTTAACAAAGATTGATAGATTAGGAGGAGCTGTGTCCTAAAAGAACATTGGGTCAAGAGTCTGAAAATCTAGGTTCTATATTGAACTATTAACTAGCTCTTTGGCGTTAGATCTTGACCTTTTAGCACTTTTCTTTACCTGCAAAATTTCTAAGGTTCTTTACAATTCCAAAATTCTATGAGATTCCTAGCATTTTAAAGTCTGTTCCTTTTTTTTTTTTTAATTTTTTAATTTATTTTTTTGGCTGTGTTGGGTCTTTGTTGCTGCACGTGGGCTTTCTCTAGTTGCGGCAAGCGGGGGCTACTCTTCGTTGCGGTGCACGGGCTTCTCATTGCAGTGGCTTCTTTTGTTGTGGAGCACAGGCCCTAGGTGCACAGGCTTCAGTAGTTGCGGCACAAGGGCTCAGTAGTTGTGGATCGCGGGCTCTAGAGCGCAGGCTCAGTAGATGTGGCACAGGGGCTTAGGTGCTCCGCGGCATGTGGGATCTTCCCGGACCAGGGATTGAGCCCGTGTCCCCTGCATTGGCAGGCGGATTCTTAACCACTGTGCCACCAGGGAAGTCCTAAAGCCTATTTCTGATTTCAGGGAAGAGTAAGTTAAGCCACTCCCTAGAGGGAAGATGGTCCTATCTCAGTTTGTTGTATCTTCAGAAGCAAAAATCTTTTTTTCTGCCTTTTTATAAATTCACATATATTTGAAGGCCCTTTGTGAAATTCTGTGACAGAGAAAAGCTGCCATCAGAAAAGAATGGACTGGAAAGATTTTCTTTCTTTCTTTCTGAAACCTTCAGTGACTTTGGAGGATCAAAGTTGTACAGGCATGGCCATTTTGGTTACTGGCAAAGGCATTGCCAGTAAGCGACTGACAGGCATTGAGAGTAGATCATCCATTGCACACCAGTTGCCAGGGTTAAGAAGGCCAAAAAACCTGTCACAGCACCCTTAATAGCCATTGGCAACCATCTTTACTTTAGTTAAAGACTTCTAGGAAAATATGTTCCATACTTTCCTTTTGTAACCCATCCCACTAGATGGTTTTCAGAAAATATGTTCTAATCTTAGAAACATAATTCCAGAGGCATAGTAACCCTCTTTTTTCTAGATGTATCCTCTGTTGTGCAGACAAATATATGAAAAGATGACAAAAATAATTGTCCTTGTCAGAAAGCAATGGTGTGTATGCTATTGATTTGTTGTTTCTATGAATATTCAAATTACCTTCAACTTTTGAATAGTTTTTAACCAGCAAACTGTTCAGGTAATGAGATATTATTTAGAGTTATTTTGAGTATGTACTCATTTTTCAACAAGCTAAGCAGATTTCTGTGGCTTTTCTTTGACAGATCATGCTTTTCCAAGTACTTTTCTGATGGACTAACTGCAGGTCTAGACCTGAAAGTACTATTGCATTTTGAAACAATTGGCTGCCTTTAGCCTAAAAGCAAGTGAATTGTGTGTGTGTGTTTTGGGTTTTTCCTTAGGAGGTTAACTTCTTGACAAGTACAAAAACCTTGGAGTTTTCTGCTAAATAAGCTGCTTTTCTGGAATATAGATTTATGGGGCATGTTATCAAAAGTAAAGCAGCATTAATGGGAAAATTTGTCGGGAAAAAGATTGAAATTAGGCACAACTATAAAGTCAATCTGAAATCAAATCATATATGACAGCAAAGAAAGGAAAAATTATATTTTCACACTGTCATTTTTATATTTATTGTAAACATTAGTAGTAACATCATTTTAAAGTTATTTTTCCTATAAAGATTTCCTTAAAATCTAATGGCTATTATTTGCAATTGAGGCCTTGATAGGCAGCATCTTAAAGTATTTATGAAAGTGATATTTGTACTCTTTTTCTCTAACTATATACCAGTTGTAAAAGTTGAACATGACTTTATCAAAGCAGTTTCTGTACTAGTCTTGATAATTACAATGGTAGTAAAATTCAAAGCAATTTATAATATTAGTGATTTTATGGTTCAGAGACTGGTAGTTTGTTTTCACTAGAAGTGACCAACTTTCAGATTTCTTAGTGATATTGTAGGACTTAAGATTTCCTCAGAATCACTGTGAATAATTTTGACTATTTCTATGAAGTGAAATGGCTCTTTTTGCAGCCATGTGTTGTTCACAGACACTACTAATACAAGCTAAATGATCTACTAATGAACAACGACTAAAGCACAGCTAAACGTATCATGCAATGGTGTTTTGTTGAGTTTAAATATCAGATATATAAATTTGTTATGTACATTCCTCCTGCAAATAATTTTTTTCCCCAGCCAAAATGGGATCAAGTAATCTGACAATGGTACAGAATATTTGAAGTCAGAACAGTCTTAGAAAATCCACAAAATATGGTCAGTGTATGTAGGCTTCTTTAATTTTTCTTTTCCTAAATATATGTCACAATGGCTAAGAGCATGTGCTCCGAAGCCAGACTGTCAAAATTTCTAGTTTTGTAATTGAGGGCAAATTATTTAACCTGTCTGGGTTAAATATTCTCTGTGTTAATACGTATTTTCTCATTTGTAGAAAAGGGATAATAGCAATACTACATCATAATATTACAATGAAGGTTAAATGCCGAATACATGAAAGCGTTTAGAACAGTGCCTAGTACGTTGTAAGCACTTAATAAATATCTGTATGCTACTTGAGAGCACTAACCATGTCATATTCATCGATTTATTTGGGGGCTTTAACATTTTGTAGTGAATTGAATCCTGTCCATTTTGAGGATTTACTAATGAATCCTTTCTCTGGAGAGTGAACAGTAAGGTTCCTTTCTAACAAGCTTCTTGACATTACTGCTTGCTTTTTGTTCTATTATAACTTTTTAAAGTTTCATTCTTACTCTGGGAATTTGAATTCTATTTCATACCTAGTCTTAAGAGAAGTTAGCATATAGAGATTTAGCATGATCGGAATGAAGGTGTAGTGGACAGAAAGGAATTAAGTAAATGGACATACATTTTTCACACCTAGTCTGAGCTTCCTATGGATTGTTTTCCCCTGTCCATTCCTGGAATCTCAGAATCCTCAGCAGATGTCCTTTTTCTTTTTCTTTTTTATTGAAGTATGGTTGATTTATAATATTAAATTAGTTTCAGGTGTACAACCTAGTGATTCAGTATTTTTCTAGACTATACTCCATTTAAAGTTATTATAAAATATTGGCTATCTCCCGTGTGCTGTACAACATATCCTTGTAGCCTATTTATTTTATACTTATTAATTTGTACCTCTTAATCTCCTACCTCTATATTTTCCCTCCACTTCCCTCTCCCCGCTGGTAACCACTAGTTTGTTCTCAATATTTGTGAGTGTTTTTGTTCTGTTATATTCACTCATTTATTTTTTAGATTCCACATGTAAGTGATAACATACGGTATTTGTCTTTCTCTGTCTGACTTATTTCACTAAGCATAAGACTCTTGAGGTTCATCAATTTTGTTGCAGATGGCAAAATTTCATTCCTTTTTTATGGCTGAGTAATATTCCATTGTATACATATATACCACATCTTCTTTATCTGTTTATCTGTTGGTGGACACTTAGGTTGCTTCCATATCTTGGCAATTGTAAATAATGCTGCTATGAACATTAGGGTGCTTGTATCTTTTTGAACTAGTGTTTTCATTTTCTTTGGCTATATATCTAGGAGTGGAATTGCTGGATCATATGGTAATTCTATTTTTAGTTTTTTGAGGAACCTCCATACTGTTTTCCACAGTGGCTGCACCAGTTAACATTCCCACCAACAGTGTACAGGGGTTCCCTTTACTCCACATCCTCACCAACATTTGTTATTTATGGTCTTTTTGTTGATGGCCATTCTGACAGTTGTGAGGTGGTATCTCATTGTGGTTTTAATTCGCATTTCTCTGGTGATTAACAAGCTTGAGCATCTTTTTGTGTGCCTGTTGGCTCTGTATGTCTTCTTTGGGAAAGTGTCTATTTAGTCTAATGCACACTTCTCAATTGGGTTGTTTGTTTTTTTGGTGTTGAGTTGTGTGACCTCTTTATATATTTTGGATATTACTCCTTATCAGTCATATCATTTGCCGATATTTTCTCCCATTCTTTAGGTTGTCTTTTCATTTTGTTGATGGTTTCCTTTGCTTTGTAAAAGCTTTTAAGTTTAATTAGGTCTCACTTGTTTATTTTTGCTTTTGTTTCCTTTGCCTTAGGAGACAGAGCCAAAAAAACATTGCTAAGATTTATGTCAGAGAGTGTTCTGCCTATGTTTTCTTCTAGGAGTTTTATGTTTTCCAGTCTTAGTTAGGTCTTTAATTTATTTTGAGCTTATTTTTGTATACGGTATGAGAAAATGTTCTAATTCCAGTCTTTTACATGCAACTGTCCAGTTTTCCCAGCACCGCTTGTTGAAGAGACTGTCTTTTCTCCATTGTATATTCTTGCCTCCTTTGTCGTAGATTAATAATTGACCATAGGCGCAAGGGTTTATTTCTGGGCTCTCTATTCTGTCCAAGGATCTGTCTGTTTTTGTGCCAATGCCATAGTGTTTTGATAACTGTAGCTTTGTAGTGTAGTCTGAAGTCAGGGAATGTGATACTTCCAGCTTTGTTCTTTTTTCTCAAGATTGTTTTGGCTATTCGAGGTCTTTTGTGGTTCCATATAAATTTTAGGATTGTTTGTTCTAGTTCTGTGGAAGATGTCATGGGTATTTTGGTAGGGATTGCCTTAAATCTGTAGATTGCTTTGGGTAGTATGGACATTTTAACAACATTAATTCTTCTAGTCCATGAACACAAGATATCTTTCCATTTCTTTGTGTCATCTTCAGTGTTCTTCATCAGTGTTTTAGAGTTTTCAGAGTGTAGGTCTTTCACCTCCTTGGTTAAGTGTATTCCTAGGTATTTTATTCTTTTTGATGTGATTTTAAATGGGATTGTTTTCTTACTTTCTCTTTCTGGTAGTTCATTATTAGTGTATTAAAAAAGCAGCAGATTCCTGTAAACTAATCTTGTATCCTGCAACTTTCCTGAATTCATTTATTAGTTCTAATAGTTTTGGTGTGGAGACTTTAGGGTTTTCTATATACAGTATCACATCATCTGCAAATAGTGACAGTTTTACTTTTTCCCTTCTAATTTGGATGCCTTTTATTTCTTTCTCTTGTCTGATTTCTGTGGCTAGGATTTCCAGTACTGTGTTAAATAGAAGTGGCAAGAGTGGGCATCCTTGTCTTGTTCCTGGTTTTAGAGGAAAAGCTTTCAGCATTTCACCATTGAGTATGATATTAGCTGTGGGTTTGTCATAAATGGCCTTTATTATGTTGAGATATGTTCCCTCTATACCAGCTTTACTGAGGGTTTTTATCATGAATGGATGTCAAATTTTGTCAAATGCTTTTTCTGCATCTATTGAGATGATCATGTAGTTTTTATCCTTCCTTTTGTTAATGTGGTGTTTCACATTGATTTGCAGATACTGAATCATCTTTGCATCCCTGGAATAAATCCCACTTGATCATGGTATATGATCCTTTTTATATATTGATAAATTCTGTTTGCTAATATTTTGTCAAGGATTTTTGCATCTATATTCATCAGAGATACTGGCCTGTAATTTTCGTTTTTGTAGTATCTTTGTCTGATTTTAGTATCAGGGTAATGGTGGCCTCATAGAATGAATTTGAGGGTTTTCTGTCCTCTTCAATTTTTTGGAATAGTCTGAGAAGGATGGGTGTTAGCTCTCCTTTATATGTTTGGTAGAATTCCTCTGTGAAGCCCTCTGGTCCTGGACTTCTGTTTGCCTCCAGCAGCTGTCTTAATAGCACTCTGCCATTGAAGCAGTACTTGTTTCATGTACTAGGTATTTCCTTTCCCTGTCTTTGTCTATGCACTAAGTGGTAATTGTGTCATATTGTCACATAGTTGCTATGTTACATGGCTTTTGTAGAATTCTCATGTCATGTTTTAAAGCTACTTGTCTTTCACTTCTCTATTATACTTGCTATGAAGTCTTAATGAATACAGATTTAACTCTTTTGTTATTATTCTGTTTGTTATCTAGTTTACACTGACTGGGCATTGTGTAAACCTTACAAGTCATTTAGGTGCAAATAAGGAAAGCAGCCATGTATGCTGAATATTTTCATCAGTTCAGTCTCTTAAGTCTTTGCCTTAATCACTAATGATGCTACCTGGCATCACTGATGCAAGTTTCTATGGCATCATCTACAGTAAGTCCCCTACACACGAACCTTCAAGTTGCAAACTTTCAAACGTGAGAACGTGCATTCACATGTCCAATCACATAGGTTAGTTCACGTGTCTGGCATACATTGTCATGTGCGTGTGGTTGTGCTTTTCTGTACTTTACAGTACTGTATAGAGTACAGTAGTACAGTATCTTTATTTCAAGCCCAGGATTTCCGGAAGCAAGCGTAAAAGCAGCAGTGATGTAGCTGGTACTATACTGTACTTTTCAAGGTACTGTACTGTAAGATTAAAAATGTTTTCTTCATTTTTTGTTTGTTTTTTACATATTATTTGTGTGAAAAGTATTATAAACCTAATACGGTACGATACTATATAGCCGATTGTGTTAGTTGGGTACCTAGGCTGACTTTGTTGGACTTACTCTTGCAATGGAACTCGTTTGTATATAAGGGACTTACCGTACCTGGTTTCAGTACTGTGGTTGGCACCTTATATAAATGAGACTATTAGTTCATATTTAAGTTTTTGGTAACTATATGTGAATTTATGTTTTCTTACCTCTTACCTTGTAACAGTTTTCACCAGACTGCTCTTGATGGTCATACAAGGTAACTTATTTTTCTCACGCTGATGATCCCATAGTCTATACCTCTCATGTACCAGGTTAATAATAACAATAAACCCCACACACTTCTTTTGTTTTTGTTTTTTTAACATCTTTATTGGAGTATAATTGCTTTACAATGGTGTGTTAGTTTCTGCATTAAAACAAATTGAATCAGTTATACATATACATATTCCCCATATCTCTTCCCTCTTGCATCTCCCTCCCTCCCACCCTCCCTATCCCACCCCTCTAGGTGGTCACAAAGCAACGAGCTGATCTCCCTGTGCTATGTGGCTCCTTCCCACTAGCTATCTATTTTACGTTTGGTAGTGTATATATGTCCATGCCACTCTCTCACTTAGTCCCAGCTTACCCTTCCCCCTCCCCGTATCCTCAAGTCCATTCTCTAGTAGGTCTGCATCTTTATTTGCGTCTTGCCCCCAGGTTCTTCTGACATTGTTTTTTCTTTTTTTTTTTTAGATTCCATATATATGGGTTAGCATGCGATATTTGTTTTTCTGTTTCTGACTTACTTCACTCTGTATGACAGTCTCTAGGTCCATCCACCTCACTACAAATGACTCAGTTTCGTTCCTTTTTGTGGCTGAGGAATAGTCCATTGTATATATGTGCCACATCTTCTTTATTCATTCATCTGTTGATGGACACTTAGGTTGCTTCCATGTCCTAGCTATTGTAAATAGCGCTGCAATGAACATTTTGGTACATGACTCTTTTTGAATTATGGTTTTCTCAGGGTATATGCCCAGTAGTGGGATTGCTGGGTCGTATGGTAGTTCTATTTTTAGTTTTTTTAAGGAACCTCCATACTGCTCTCCATAGTGGCTGTATCAATTTACATTCCCACCAACAGTGCAAGACGGTTCCCTTTTCTCCACACCCTCTCCAGCATTTATTGTTTGTAGATTTTTTGATGATGGCCATTCTGACCTGTGTGGGATGATATCTCATTGTAGTTTTGATTTGCATTTCTCTAATGATTAATGATGTTGAGCATCCTTTCATGTGTTTGTTGGCAATCTGTATATGTTCTTTGGAGAAATGTCTATTTGGGTCTCCTGCCCATTTTTGCATTGGGTTGTTTGTTTTTTTGATATTGAGCTGCATGAGTTGCTTGTATGTTTTGGAGATTAATCCTTTGTCAGTTGCTTCATTTGCAAATATTTTCTCCCATTCTGAGGGTTGTCTTTTTGTCTTGTTTATGGTTTCCTTTACTGTGCAAAAGCTTTGAAGTTTCATTAGGTCCCATTTGTTTATATTTGGTTTTATTTCCATTTCTCTAGGAGGTGGGTCAAAAAGGATCTTGCTGTGATTTATGTCATAGAGTGTTCTGCCTATGTTTTCCTCTAAGAGTTTGATGGTGTCTGGCCTTACATTTAGGTCTTTAATCCATTTTGAGTTTATTTATGTGTATGGTGTTAGGGAGTGTTCTACTTTTATTCTTTTACATGTAGCTGTCCAGTTTTCCCAGCACCACTTATTGAAGAGGCTGTCTTTTCTCCACTGTATATGCTTGCCTCCTTTATCAAAGATAAGGTGACCATATGTGCGTGTGTTTATCTCTGGGCTTTCTATCCTGTTCCATTGATCTATATTTCTGTTTTTGTGCCAGTAGCATACTGTCTTGATTACTGTAGCTTTGTAGTATAGTCTGAAGTCAGGGAGCCTGATTCCTCCAGCTCCGTTTTTCTTTCTCAAGATTGTTTTGACTATTCGGTGTCTTTCATGTTTCCATACAAATTGTGAAATTTTTTGTTCTACTTCTGTGAAAAATGCCAGTGGTAGTTTGATAGGGATTGCATTGAATCTGTAGATTGCTTTGGGGAGTAGAGTCATTTTCACAATGTTGATTCTTCCAATCCAAAAACATGGTATAGCTCTCCATATATTTGTATCACCTTTAATTTCTTTCATCAGTGTCTTATAATTTTCTGCATACAGGTCTTTTGTCTCTTTAGGTAGGTTTATTCCTAGATATTTTATTCTTTTTGTTGCAATGGTAAATGGGAGTATTTTCTTAATTTCACTTTCAGATTTTTCATCATTAGTGTATAGGAATGCAAGAGATTTCTGTGCATTAATTTTGTATCCTGCTACTTTACCAAATTCATTGATTAGCTCTAGTAGTTTTCTGGTAGCATCTTTAGGATTCTCTATGTATAGTATCATGTTATCTGCAAACAGTGACAGCTTTACTTCTTCTTTTCTAATTTGGATTGCTTTTATTTCATTTTCTTCTCTGACTGCTGTGGCTAAAACTTCCAAAAGTATGTTGAATAATAGTGGTGAGAGGGGGCAACCTTGTCTTGTTCCTGATCTTAGTGGAAATGGTTTCAGTTTTTCACCATTGAGGACAATGTTGGCTGTGGGTTTGTCATATATGGCCTTTATTATGTTAAGGAAAGTTCCCTCTTTGCCTACTATCTGGACGGTTTTTATCATAAATGGGTGTTGAATTTTTCAAAAGCTTTCTCTGCATCTATTGAGATGATCATATGGTTTTTCTCCTTCAATTTGTTAATATGGTGTATCATGTTGATTGATTTGTGTATATTGAAGAATCCTTGCATTCCTGGGCTAAACCCCACTTGATCATAGTGTATGATCCTTTTAATGTGCTGTTGGATTCTGTTTGCTAGTATTTTGTTGAGGATCTTTGCATCTATGTTCATTAGTGATATTGGCCTGTAGTTTTCTTTCTTTGTGACAACTTTGTCTGGTTTTGGTATCAGAGTGATGGTGGCCTCGTAGAATGAGTTTGGGAGTGTTCCTCCCTCTGCTATATTTTGGAAGAGTTTGAGAAGGATAGGTGTTAGCTCTTCTCTAAATGTTTGACAGAATTCACCTGTGAAGCCATCAGGTCCTGGGCTTTTGTTTGTTGGAAGATTTTTGATCACAGTCTCAATTTCAGTGCTTGTGATTGGTCTGTTCATATTTTCTATTTCTTCATGGTTCAGTCTCAGAAGGTTGTGCTTTTCTAAGAATTTGTTCATTTCTTCCAGGTTGTCCATTTTATTGGCATATAGTTGCTTGTAGTAATCTCTCATGATCCTTTGTACTTTTGCAGTGTCAGTTGTTACTTCTCCTTTTTCATTTCTAATTCTATTGATTTGAGTTTTCTCCCTTTTTTTCTTGATAAGTGTGGCTAATGGTTTATCAATTTTGTTTATCTTCTCAAAGAACCAGCTTTTAGATCCTTGCTGTCGTTTCCTTCATTTCTTTTTCGTTTATTTCTGATCTGATCTTTATGATTTCTTTCCTTCTGCTAACTTTGGGGGTTTTTTTGTTCTTTCTCTAATTGCTTTAGATGTAAGTTTAGGTTGTTTATTTGAGATGTTTCTTGTTTCTTAAGGTAGGATTGTATTGCTATGTAACTTCCCTCTTAGAACTGCTTTTGCTGCATCCCATAGGTTTTGGGTCGTTGTGTTTTCATTGTCATTTTTTTCTAGGTATTTTTTGATTTCCTCTTTGATTTCTTCAGTGATCTCTTGGTTATTTAGTAGTGTATTGTTTAGCCTCTATATGTTTGTATTTCTTACAGATTTTTTCCTGTAATTGATATCTAGTCTCATAGCGTGTGGTCAGAAAAGATACTTGATACGATTTCAATTTTCTTAAATTTACCAAGGCTTGATTTGTGACCTAAGATATGATCTATCCTGGAGAATGTTCCATGGGCACTTGAGAAGAATGTGCATTCTGTTGTTTTTGGATGGACTGTCCTATAAATATCAATTAAGTCCATCTTGTTGAATGTGTCATTTAACGCTTGTGTTTCCTTATTTATTTTCATTTTGGATGATCTGTCCATTGGTGAAAGTGGGGTGTTCAAGTCCCCTACTATGATTGTGTTACTGTCGATCTACCCTTTTATGGTCATTAGTATGTGCCTTATGTATTGAGGTGCTCCTATGTTGGGTGCATAAATATTTACAATTGTTATATCTTCTTCTTGGAGTGATCTCTTGCTCATTATGTAGTGTCCTTCTTTGCCTCTTGTAGTAGTCTTTATTTTAAAGTCTATTTTGTCTGATAGGAGAATTGCTACTCCAGCTTTCTTTTGAATTCCATTTGTATGGAATATGTTTTTCCATCCCCTCACTTTCAGTCTGTATGTGTCCCTAGGTCTGAAATGGGTCTCTTGTAGACAGCATATATAAGGGTCTTGTTTTTGTATGCATTCAGCCAGTGTATGTCTTTTGGTTGGAGCATGTAATCCATTTACATTTAAGGTAGTTATCAACATGTATCATCCTATTACCATTTTCTTAACTGTTTTGGGATTGTTATTGTAGGTCTTTTTCTTCTCTTGTGTTTCCTGCCTAGAGAAGTTCCTTTAGCATTTGTTGTAAAGCTGGTTTAGTGGTGCTGAATTCTCTTAGCTTTTGCTTGTCTGTAAAGGTTTTAATTTCTCTGTCGAATGTGAATGAGATCCTTGCTGGGTAGAGCTATCTTGGTTGTAGGTTTTTCACTTTCATCACTTTAAATATGTCCTGCCACTCCCTTCTGGCTTGCAGAGTTTCTGCTGAAAGATCAGCTGTTAATCTTATGGGGATTCCTTTGTATGTTATTTGTTGTTTTTCCCTTGCTGCTTTTAATATTTGTTCTATGTATTTAATTTTTGATAATTTGATTAATATGTGTCTTGGCGTGTTTCTCCTTGGATTTATCCTATATGGGACTCTCTGTGCTTCCTGGACTTGATTAACTATTTCCTTTCCCATATTAGGGAAGTTTTCAACTATAATCTCTTCAAATATTTTCTCTGTCCCTTTCTTTTTCTCTTCTTCTTCTGGGACCCCTATAATTCGAATGTTGGTGCGTTTAATATTCTCCCAGAGGTCTGTGAGACTGTCCTCACTTCTTTTCATTCTTTTTTCTTTATTCTGCTCTGCAGTAGTTATTTCTGCTATTTTATCTTCCAGGTCACTTATTCCGTTCTTCTGCCTCAGTTATTCTGCTATTGATCCCTTCTAGAGAATTTTTAATTTCATTTATTGTGTTGTTCATCACTGTTTTTTTTTTTTTTTGCTCTTTAGTTCTTCTAGGTCCTTGTTAAGCATTTCTTGTATTTTCTCCATTCTATTTTGAAGGTTTTGGATCATTTTTACTATCATTTTGAATTCTTTTTCAGGTAGACTGCCTATTTCCTCTTCATTTGTTAGGTCTGGTGGGTTTTTGCCTTGCTCCTTCATCTGCTGTGTTTTTCTCTGTCTTCTCATTTTGCTTAACTTACTGTGTTTGGGGTCTCCTCTTCGCAGGCTGCAGGTTCGTAGTTTCCGTTGTTTTTGGTGTCTGTCCCCAGTGGCTAAGGTTGGTTCAGTGGGTTGTGTAGGCTTCCTGGTGGAGGGGACTAGTGCCTGTGTTCTGGTGGATGAGGCTGGATCTTGTCTTTCTGGTGGGTAGGTCCACATCTGGTGGTGTGTTTTGGGGTGTCTCTGGCCTTACGATTTCAGGCAGCCTCTGTGCTAATGGATGGAGTTGTGTTCCTGTCTTGCTAGTTGTTTAGCATAGCGTGTCCTGCACTGTAGCTTGCTGATCGTTGAATGCAGCTGCGTCTTGGTGTTGAGGTGGAGATCTCTCAGAGATTTTTGCCGTTTGATATTACTTGGAACTGGGAGGTCTCTTTTGCACCAGTGTCCTGACCTTGGCTCTCCCACCTCAGTGGCACAGCCCTGACGCCTGGCTGGAGCACCAAGAGGCTGTCCTCCATACGGCCAGGTACGTGGGGAGTTTCTTGCCTTTTGGGAGGTCTGAGGTCTTCTGCCAGTGTTCAGTAGGTGTTCTGTAAGAGTTGTTCCACATGTAGATGTATTTCTGATGTATTTATGGGGAGGAAGGTGATCTCCCCGTCTTACTCTTCCGGCATCTTGAAGCTCCTCTCCCCCACACACTTTTAAATACATATATTATTGTAATTAATTTTCATGGAGATTGCTTTAGAAAGTATCTAATTTTTGGTATAATTGTTCAACATTTTTCATTTTTACTTGCTTTTAAAGAATTGTTATCATACTCCCAAACATTTTTGTTAATAGATCTTCATCGGAGTATAATTGCATCACAAAACTGTGTTAGTTTCTGTGTACAACAAAGTGAATCAACCATATGCATACCTATATCCCCATATCCCTTCCCTCTTGAGCCTCCCTCCCACCCTCCCTATCTCACATCTCTAGGTCATCGCAAAGCACCCAGCTGATCTCCCTGTGCTATGCTGCTGCTGAGTGTTAGCATATGGTATTTGTTTTTCTCTTTCTGACTTACTTCACTCTGTATGACAGACTCTAGGTCCATCCATCTCACTACAAATAACTCAATTTCGTTTCTTTTTATGGCTGAGTAATATTCCATTGTATATATGTGCCACATCTTCTTTATCCATTCATCTGTCATTAGACATTAGGTTGGTTTCATGTCCTGGTTATTATGAATAGTACTGCAGTGAACGTTGCGGTACATGTCTCTTTTTGAATTATGGCAAAACATTTTTTAAAATTAATTATTTTAATTTTTGGCTGCATTGAGTCTTCGTTGCTGCACGCAGGCTTTCTCTAGTTGCGGAGGGCGGGGGCTACTCTTCGTTGAGGTACACGGGCTTCTCATTGCGGTGGCTTCTCTTGTTGCGGAGCGTGGGCTCTAGGGCACGTGGGCTTCAGTAGGTGTGGCACACAGGCTCAGTAGTTGTGGCTTGCAGACTCTAGAGTGCAGGCTCAGTAGTTGTGGCGCACGGACTTAGCTGCTCTGCAGCATGTGGGATCTTCCCGGACCAGGGATCGAACCCGTGTCCCCTGCATTGGCAGGCGGATTCTCAACCACTGCGCCACCAGGGAAGCCCCCAAACATTTCTTATGCATGTAAAACTGTATAGAATTTTGTATCTTTTGGGAGGGGGATGATATCCATAATGAAAAAAAACCAACACAACAGTGGACTGCCCTTGAACTGACAAAGAATTTATTGACAGAATGTGGGAGAAAATTTCCTCTATTTTCTAACTGTACCTGTTAGTGTGTGTTTGTGTGTGTGTATATATATTTTTTTTTTTTTTTTGAGTTACCGCAAACCAAACTTTAAATCTCATGAATCTGGGAAAGGGGAATGTTACGGACTTTGTATATGTTATATCCCTTAACCTTCACAGTAACACTTCAATACACATCACCTCTCTGTCTCACAGATTAGGAAATTGAAGTTCCACATGTATTCAGTACAGTGGAGTCCCGTCACATTTAATTTACAAGAATTCAGTTACATATACCCAGCCAAAAGTAAAAACGTGGCAAAAGTAATCATTTAAATATTGCAATCAGGGCTTCCCTGGTGGCGCAGTGGTTGAGAGTCTGCCTGCCAATGCAGGGGACACGGGTTCAAGCCCTGGTCTGGGAAGATCCCACATGCCGCGGAGCAGCCGGGCCCCGTGAGCCACAATTACTGAGCTTGCGCGTCTGGAGCCTGTGCTCTGCAACAAGAGAGGCCGCAATAGTGAGAGGCCCGCGCACCGCGATGAAGAGTGGCCCCCGCTTGCCGCAACTAGAGAAAGCCCTAGCACAGAAACGAAGACCCAACACAGAAATAAATAAGTAAATAAATAAATAAATAAATAAATAAATAAATAAAGCAAGCAAGCAAGCAAGCAAGCAAGCAAGCAAGCAAGCAAGCAATCACATCCCACTACTGAGCATTTGCTTTAAAGTAGATGTGAGATTAAAGATGTGAATTTGCCGTCACCTCAACAGGTCTCAGTGTGTAAGTATGAACTCACTGTGTTGAGTATGATTCTGTTATTCAGACATATGTAATGTTCATACAACATGGCCTCCAATACCAATTCTCTAGTGCTGAACTAAAGAAACAGCAGTTTGTTCCAGTGTTGGAAGAAAAACTGCTGTTTTAGACTGTTTGAGCAATTGTGGTGATTTCCAAGGTGGCCTTGCAGTTGTGCCCACAAGAATCTATGCATGTGCATTCTCTCTGGTACATACCTGCACCTGCATAAATCCACACCATTTTAAATACCACATATATTTTATATATTCCATATATAAATTTATTGTATTCTAGATTGCTGTATATATATTATATCTTTACACAAAATATATTCCTATACAAGGTGGTATACAAAAAATGTACATTGTAATTTTGGGGGGATTTAAGAGATTTTTTTCTAGGAAAATGTTGACTGTAAATCTGCAGACTATGTATGTGTTGTTTGCCACTATATACCCAGAGTCTAGCATGTAACCAAGCACAAGGTTTATTGAATAAATGGGCAAAAAAAGTTTAATCATTCAGCTACATATTTTTTTTTAAATACAAATATACATATGGTGATCACATTTTCTAAGCCCAGATTTTGAAGGCACTTTTGAAAAATCTGCTTTATTCCCCAGATGGATTAATCTTAAGTCATATTAGAACAATGCAGAAAATAGAATATTAGAAATAACAACTATCTCACATTTGGTCCTAATGTGACCACTTGACTTACTGTTATTTATGTTTCTTTCCTTTCTCCTATCTGTTCTTTTATATGTATATGGATTTGCTAAAGGAAATACAATTATACTAGGCAAAATTTATTTTATGAAAACTCTGAATGGGTTTCTGCTCTTTCACCTAAAGAACTGGAAAGACTGAAGAATAGAAAATGTAAATAAGGTGACAAATCTACATGTTATTCTCGCCTCCTTATGTAATATTTATTCCCTTTGTACAAATATTTTTTGAATTCCCATCTGATTTGTGTAGGGAAAGAGAACTTCCCCTAGGTCCCTGGAAAGAGCTGAGCTGCCATGTGGTGGGGGAGGAAAGGTTTGATGCAGTGAAACAGGTCATTTGCTTATAATTCTAGATCAGAACCAGAATATCTAACCTGCCTGCTAACTACGTGACACTGAATGAGCCACTTATGTTTTATAAGCCTGAAAAGTTGATACTGGATGGCTAGTGACTGAAAGAGATGTTTCCAGGGTACTGTGTTCCAGAAATGAGCTTATGCAAACAAACTTTAAGAATGTAGAACTCAAATAAGAATGTAGAATTCAAATAAAATAGCAACTCTAAATAAAATAGGAGCAAGAGTAATTCAACAGTATATTAAGTCTATTTTATGATTACCAAGTAGGAACTATTCTAAGAATGCAAAGATGGCTTAATATGAAATTTTATAGTACATAGAGCAATAAATCCAATAAGGGAAATAAAGATCATATCAGTAAATATGGAAAAGAAATTAATAATTGCCTTTTGTCTCTTTAAAACCAGGAACAAAGAGAATTTTCTTGAAAAGTATATCAAGCTGAAAGCTAAAATAATGGTTAATGGTAAAAAAGTAACCATTTTTTAAAATTTGGAAACCCATTATCACTATATTATTACATAGCATTGTTCTGGAAGTTCTGACCGATAAAATAAGACATGAATTAGAAAGAAGAGGAATAAATACTGAAAAAGAAGATGCACAGTCCCATTTTCAGTGTTACATAATTGCATTCATAGGAAAACCAACTGAGAAATTACTAGAATTAATAAGAATATAGAGTAACTAGATTTAAGACAAATAGTTTAAAATCACTAGTTCTTTATGGTAGCAATAATTGTTTAGCAAATATAATAGAAAAGAAATCATTTTTAACAGTATACAGAAAAAGGTTAAATTATGTTCATAAGAAATGTGTGAACCCATGTGAAGAAACCTAAAAACTATTAGGATATGGACAGAGTACGGGTGTAATGAGGACCATGTCATGTTCCTATGAGGGAAGTCCAACTATTACAAATACCAGTTTTTCTCAAGTTAACTTACAGATTTAACATAGTCCTAACTTTTAAAAAACGTGTTTGAGAAATTAACAGGATAATTCTTGATTTTGTCCAAGAGACTAAACAGGTAAAATGGGATAACTTTTAAGTGAAAAATCAAGAACAGTGACAGAGAGCTAACCCTATCAGATATCAAAACATACTATAAAATTATAGTAAATCAAGGAGTTGGATACTGGTATAAGCATAGATAGGAAAGTCGGTAAAAGGGAATAGAGATCCCAGAAACAGACATTCTAAATATAAAAAAGGAGTTGAAAAATCAGTAGAAAAAGGAAGACATTCAATAAATGTTTTTGAGAGCATTAAATAGTTACAAAAACAAAATCAATTTGATATTTAGCTCATCTTCTGTACCAAAATAAATTCTGGATAAATTGAAGAGTTAAGTGGAATACAGTAAATATTCTTATGCTAATCTCATTTAAGAAATATATTTGTCTGGATGGGGAAATAACTTCCAAACATAAAAGAATTGGAAGGGGAAAGTTTATTACATTTGACTCTCAAATAAAACATTGGCATTCATTCTGTCTACTTCTCCCACCTCCCCTCCTACTCCCCTTCCCAATACAAGTGAACAAACTAAAAGATGTGCAAACCAGGATTATAAATTTGCAAAAATGTAATATACAGATGTTTAAGTTTTAAGATGTTCATACAAATACTTCTAAAAAAACCATGATCCATGTAAAAGAATGAGCAAAGAACTTGAAAAAACAGGTTCGTTTACTAAAGAAAAAACAAAAGCATATGGGAAAATGTTTTTCCCAGAAAGATAAAGAAGTGAAACTGTAAGATACAGTGATATATTTTTACTTTTTGAGTTAGCAAGAAATTTTTTCTCACGTTGTTGCTGGTAAAGGTGCTGTGAAATGTCCTTGCTTGTGTATTTCTATTGGCAGTCTTAATTGATTCAACCCTTCTGGAAAGCAAGTCAAAGATTTTTTTTTCCATTAAAATTAACATACCTTTTGATCTCTTAATTCCATTTGTGGCATTAAAATAATAATGTAAATTTTATTTTTATTTTAATTTTTTTAATTTATTTTTTTGAACAACTTTATTGGAGTGTAATTGCTTTACAATGGTGCGTTAGTTTCTGCTTTATAACAGAGTGAATTACCTATACATATACATATATCCCCATATCTCCTCCCTCTTGTGTCTCCCTCCCACCCTCCCTATCCCACCCCTCTAGGTGGTCAAAAGGACCCAGCTGATCTCCCTGTGCTATGTGGCTGCTTCCCACTAGCTAGCTATTTTACATTTGGTAGTGTATATATGTCCATGCCACTCTCTCACTTCATCCAGCTTCCCCTTCCCCCTCCCCGTGTCCTCAAGTCCATTCTCTACGTCTGCATCTTTATTCCTGTCCTTCCCCTAGGTTCTTCAGAACCTTTTTTTTTTTTTTTTTACATTCCATATATATTTGTTAGCATACAGTATTTGTTTTTGTCTTTCTGACTTAACTTCACTCTGTATGACAGACTCTAGGTCCATCCACCTCACTACAAATAACTCACTTTCGTTTCTTTTTATGGCTGAGAAATATTCCATTGTATATATAAGCCACATCTTCTTCATCCATTCATCTGTCGATGGACACTTAGGTTGCTTCCATATCCTGGCTATTGTAAATAGAGCTGCAATGAACATTGTGGTACATGACTCTTTTTGAATTATGGTTTTCTCAGGTTATATGCCCAGGAGTGGGATTGCTGGGTCGTATGGTAGTTCTATTTTTAGTTTTTTAAGGAACCTCCATACTGTTCTCCATAGTGGCTGTATCAATTTACATTCCCACCAACAGTGCAGGAGGGTTTGCTTTTCTCCACACCCTCTCCAGCATTTATTGTTTGTAGATATTTGATGATGGCCATTCTGACTGGTGTGAGGTGATACCTCATTGTACCTTTGATTTGCATCTCTCTAGTGATTAGTGATGTTGAGCATCCTTTCATGTGTTTGTTGTCAATCTGTATATCTTCTTTGGAGAAATGTCTATTTAGGTCTTCTGCCCATTTTTGGATTGGGTTGTTTGATTTTTTTATATTGAGCTGCATGAGCTGCTCGTGTATTTTTGAGATTAATCCTTTGTCAGTTGCTTCATTTGCAAATATTTTCTCCCGTTCTGAGGGTTGTCTTTTTGTCTTGTTTATGGTTTCCTTTACTGTGCAAAAGCTTTGAAGTTTCATTAGGTCCCATTTGTTTATATTTGGTTTTATTTCCATTTCTCTAGGAGGTGGGTCAAAAAGGATCTTGCTGTGATTTATGTCATAGAGTGTTCTGCCTATGTTTTCCTCTAAGAGTTTGATGGTGTCTGGCCTTACATTTAGGTCTTTAATCCATTTTGAGTTTATTTATGTGTATGGTGTTAGGGAGTGTTCTAATTTCACTCTTTTACATGTAGCTGTCCAGTTTTGCCAGCACCATTTATTGAAGAGGTTGTTTTTCTCCATTGTATATTCTTGGCTCCTTTATCAAAAATAAGGTGACCATATGTGCATGGGTTTATCTCTGGGCTTTCTATCCTGTTCCATTGATCTATATTTCTATGTTTTTTGTGCCAGTAGCATACTGTCTTGATTACTGTAGCTTTGTAGTATAGTCTGAAGTCCAGGAGCCTGATTCCTCCAGCTCCACTTTTCTTTTTCAAGATTGCTTTGGCTATTCGGGGTCTTCTGTGTTTCCATACAAATTGTGAAATTTTTTGTTTTAGTTCTGTGAAAAATGCCACTGGTAGTTTGATAGGGATTGCATTGAATCTGAAGATTACCTTGGGTAGTATAGTCATTTTCACAATGTTGATTCTTCCAGTCCAAGAACATGGTATATCTCTTCATCTGTTTGTATCATCTTTAACTTCTTTCATCAGTGTCTTATAGTTTTCTGCATACAGGTCTTTGGACTACTTAGGTAGTTTTATTCCTAGGTATTTTATCCTTTTTCTTGCAAGGGTAAATGGGAGTGTTTCCTTAAATTCTCTTTCAGATTTTTCGTTGTTTCTGTATAGGAATGCAAGAAATTTTTGTGCATTAATTTTGTGTCCTGCTACTTTACCAAATTCATTGATTAGCTCTAGTAGTTTTCTGGTAGCATTTTTAGGATTCTCTATGTATAGTGTCATATTATCTGCAGCGACAGCTTTACTTCTTCTTTTCCAATTTGGATTCCTTTTATTTCTTTTTCTTCTCTGATTTCTGTGGCTAGAACTTCCAGAAGTATGTTGAATAATAGTGGTAAGAGTGGACTGCCTTGTCTTGTTCCTGATCTTAGAGAAAATGGTTTCAGTCTTTCACCATTGAGAGCAATGTTGTCTGTTGGTTTGTCATATATGGCCTTTATTATGTGAGGTAAGTTCCCTCTGTGCCTACTTTCTGGAGGGTTTTTGTCATCAGTGGGTGTTGAATTTTGTCAAAAGGTTTTTCTGCATCTATTGAGATGATCATATAGGGTTTTTCTCCTTCAGTTTGTTAATATGTTTTATCACATTGATTGATTTGTGTATATTGAAGAATCCTTGCATTCCTGGGATGAATCCCACTTGATCATGGTGTATGATCTTCTTAATATGCTTTTGGATTCTGTTTGCTAGTATTTTGTTGAGGATTTTTGCATCTATGTTCATCAGTTATGTTGGCCTGTAGTTTTACTTCTTTGTGACATCTTCTTCTGATTTTGGTATCAGGGTGATGGTGGCCTCATAGAATAAGTTTGGGAATGTTCCTCCCTCTGCTATATTGTGGAAGAGTTTGAGAAGGATAGGTGTTAGGTCTTCTGTAAATGTTTGATAGAATTCACCTGTGAAGCCATGTGGTCCTGGGCTTTTGTTTGTTGGAAGATTTTTAATCACAGTCTCAATTTCAGTGCTTGTGATTGGTCTGTTTATATTTTCTATTTCAAATTCTTTTCTAAGAATTTGTCCATTTCTTCCAGGTTGTCCATTTTATTGGCATATAGTTGCTTGTAGTAATCTCTCATGATCCTTTGTCTTTCTGCAGTGTCAGTTGTTACTTCTCCTTTTTCATTTCTAATTCTGTTGATTTGATTCTTCTCCCTATTTTTCTTGATGAGTCTGGCTAATGGTTTATCAATTTTGTTTATCTTCTCAAAGAGCCAGCTTTTACTTTTATTGATTTTTGCTATCATTTCCTTCATTTCTTTTTCATTTATTTCTGGTCTGATTTTCATGATTTCTTTCCTTCTGCTAACTTTGGGGGGTTTTTTTGTTCTTCTTTCTCTAATTGCTTTAGGTGTAAGGTTGGCTTGTTTATTTGAGATGTTTCTTGTTTCTTGAGGTAGGATTGTATTGCTATAAACTTCCCTCTTAGAACTGCTTTTGCTGCATCCCATAGGTTTTGGTTCATCATGTTTTCATTGTCATTTGTTTCTAGGTATTTTTTGATTTCCTCTTTAATTTCTTCAGTGATCTCTTGGTTATTTAGTAGTATATTGTTTAGCCTCCATGTGTTTGTATCTTTTACAGATTTTTTCCTTTAATTGATATCTTGTCTCATAGCGTTGTGGTCGGAAACGATACTTGATATGATTTCAGTTTTCTTAAATTTACCAAGGCTTGATTTATGACCCAAGATATGATCTATCCTGGAGAATATTCCATGAGCACTTGAGAAGAATGTGCATTCTGTTGTTTTTGGATGGACTGTCCTATAAATATCAATTAAGTCCATCTTGTTGAATGTGTCATTTAAAGCTTGTGTTTCCTTATTTATTTTCATTTTGGATGATCTGTCCATTGGTGAAAGTGGGGTGTTCAAGTCCCCTACTATGACTGTGTTACTGTCTATCTACCCTTTTATGGTCATTAGTATGTGCCTTATGTATTGAGGTGCTCCTATGTTGGGTGCATAAATATTTACAATTGTTATATCTTGGAGTGATCTCTTGCTCATTATGTAGTGTCCTTCTTTGCCTCTTATAGTAGTCTTTATTTTAAAGTCTATTTTGTCTGATAGGAGAATTGCTACTCCAGCTTTCTTTTGAATTCCATTTGTATGGAATATGTTTTTCCATCCCCTCACTTTCAGTCTGTATGTGTCCCTAGGTCTGAAATGGGTCTCTTGTAGACAGCATATATAAGGGTCTTGTTTTTGTATGCATTCAGCCAGTGTACGTCTTTTGGTTGGAGCATGTAATCCATTTACATTTAAGGTAGTTATCGACGTGTATCATCCTATTACCATTTTCTTAACTGTTTTGGGATTGTTATTGTAGGTCTTTTCCTTCTCTTGTGTTTCCTGCCTAGAGAAGTTCCTTTAGCATTTGTTGTAAAGCTGGTTTAGTGGTGCTGAATTATCTTAGCTTTTGCTTGTCTGTAAAGGTTTTAATTTCTCTGTCGAATCTGAATGAGATCCTTGCTGGGTAGAGTAATCTTGGTTGTAGGTTTTTCACTTTCATCACTTTAAATATGTCCTGCCACTCCCTTCTGGCTTGCAGAGTTTCTGCTGAAAGATCAGCTGTTAATCTTATGGGGATTCCCTTGTATGTTATTTGTTGTTTTCCCTGTGCGGCTTTTAGTATTTTTTCTTTGTATTTAATTTTTGATAGTTTGATTAATATTTGTCTTGATGTGTTTCTCCTTGGATTTTTTCCTGTATGGGACTCTCTGCGCTTCCTCGACTTGATTTACTATTTCCTTTCCCATATTAAGGAAGTTTTCAACGATAATCTCTTCAAATATTTTCTCTGTCCGTTTCTTTTTCTCTTCTTTTTCTGGGACCCCTATAATTCCAATGTTGGTGCGTTAAATGTTGTCCCAGAGGTCTCTGAGACTGTCCTCAATTCTTTTCATTCTTTCTTCTATATTCTGCTTTGCTGTAGTTATTTCCACTATTTTATCTTCCCGGTTACTCTTCCATTCTTCTGCTTCAGGTATTCTGCTATTGATTCCTTCTAGAGCATTTTTAATTTCATTTTTTGTGGTGTTCATCATTGTTTGTTTGCTGTTTAGTTCTTCAAGGTTCTTGTTAAACGTTTTTTCTATTTTCTCCAGTCTGTTTTCACGATTTTGGATCATCTTTAGTATCATTACTCTGAATTCTTTTTCAGGTAGACTGTCTATTTCCTCTTCATTTGTTTGGTCTGTTGGGTTTTTACCTTACTCCTTCATCTGCTCTGTGTTTCTCTGTCTTCTCATTTTGCTTAACTTACTGTGTTTGGGGTCTCCTTTTCACAGCCTGCGGTTTCGTAATTCCCATTGTTTTTCGTGTCTGCCCCCAGTGGCTAAGGTTGTGTGTTTCAGGGGGTTGTGTAGGCTTCCTGGTGGACGGGACTGTTTCCTGTGTCTGGTGGATGAGGCTGGATCTTGTCTTTCTGGTGGGCAGGACCACGTCCGCTGGTGTGTTTTGGGGTGTCTGTGACCTTATTATGATTTTAGGCAGCCTCTATGCTAATGGGTGGGGTTGTGTTCTTTTCTTGCTAGTTGCTTGGCATGGGGTGTCCAGCACTGTAGCTTGCTGGTCGTTGAGTGGAGCTGGCTCTTAGCGTTCAGATGGAGATCTCTGGGAGGACTTTTGCCATTTGATATTACATGGAGCCACGAGGTCCCTAGTGGACCAATGTCCTGAACTTGGCTCTCCCACCTCAGAAGCACAGGCCTGACACCTGGCCGGAGCACCAAGACTGTCAGCCACACGGCTCAGAAGAAAAGGAAGAAAGAATGGAAGGAAGGAAGGAAGGAAAAAAAGAAAGAAAAGAAAAGAAAGTTACTAAGATAAGAAGTTAAAATATTATTAAAAGTAAAAAAACATTAGAAAGTAATAAAATAAAAAGAAAAAAAGAAAGAAGAGAGCAACGAGACCAAAAAACAAATCCACCAATGGTAACGAGTGCTAAAAACTATACTAAGAAAACAGACAGAACCATAGCACAAATGATAAAAGCAAAGCTATACAGACAAAATCACACAATGTCCCCTGCCTCAATTTTGGGATGATTCGTTGTCTATTCAGGTATTCCACAGATGCAGGGTACATCAAGTTGATTGTCTAGATTTAATCTGCTGCTCCTGAGGCTGCTGGGAGAGATTTCCCTTTCTCTTCTTTGTTTGCACAGCTCCTGGGGTTCAGCTTTGGATTTGGCCCCGCCTCTGCATGTAGGTCGCCTGCGGGTGTCTGTTCCCGCTCAGACAGGATGGGGTTAAAGTAGCAGCTGATTAGGGGGCTCTGGCTCACTAAGGCTGGGGGGAGCGAGGGGTACGGAATGCGGGGCGAGCCTGTGGCAACCGAGGCCGGCATGACGTTGCAACAGCCCGAGGCGCGCCATGTGTTCTGCTGGGGAAGTTGTCCCTGGATCACAGGACCCTGGCGGTGGCGGGCCGCACAGCCTCCCGGGAGGGGAGGTATGGATAGTGACCTGTGCTCACACACAGGCTTCTTGGTGGCTGCACCATCAGCCTTAGCGTTTCATGCCCGTCTCTGGTGTCCACACTGATAGCTGTGGCTCCCGCCCATCTTTGGAACTCGTTTAGGCAGTGCTCTGAATCCTCTCTCCTTGTGCACCCCTAAACCATGGTCTCTTGCTTCTTAGGCAGGTCCAGACTTTTTCCCGGACTCCCTCCCGGCTAGCTGTGGTGCACTAGCCCCCTTCAGGCTGTGTTCATGCAGCCAACCCCTGTCCTCTCCCTGGGATCTGACCTCCAAAGCCAGAGCCTCAGCTCCCAGCCCCCACCCGTCCCCGCGGGTGAGCAGACAAGCCTCTCAGGCTGGTTAGTGCTGGTCGGCCCTGATCCTCTGTGGGGGCATCTCTCTGCTTTGCCCTCTGTACCCCTGTTACCGCCCTCTCCTTCGTGACTGCAGAGCTTTCCCCCCCTGCCACCTGCTGTCTCCGCCAGTGAAGGGGCTTCCTAGTGTGTGGATACTTTTCCTCCTTCACGGCTCCCTCCCAGAAGTGCAGGTCCCATGCATATTCTTTTGTCTCTGTTTTTCCTTTTTTCTTTTGCCCTACCCAGGTACGTGGGGAGTTTCTTGCCTTTTGAGAAGTCTGAGGTCTTCTGCCTGCGTTCAGTAGGTGTTCTGTAGGAGTTGTTCCACGTGTAGATGTATTTCTGGTGTATTCGTGGGGAGGAAGGTGATATCCAGGTCTTACTCCTCTGCCATCTTGAAGGTCTCTTAGTAATGTAAATTTTAAAACAGCTGAAGTGTACAAGTAAACTGTGCTATATCTTTCATAGAAATGGGCAGTCAGAAGGCTATTGTTTATGAAGAATTTACAAAAATTTGAGGAAATTTTTTGAAGTGAAAAAAGCAAGATACAAAATCATATGAGCACAACTATATAAACCAATGAAGTAAACTAAAAATATGCATATTAAAAATCTGTAAGAGACTACATCGAAAAATGGTAATAATAGTTGTCTTAGGTACATTTTTCACTGTTTTGTTTTCCTCATTTGTTCATGTACCCCTGTAGTTCGAGTAGGTACAGAGTGCAGTCCCAGGTTCTTACTAGACACTTCAGTCAGTATTTAAGTGAATGAACTTCTATAATAAGCGTGAGTTACTTTTACTTTGAAAGAAATATGAATACAATCCACATCTAAGTTAAGGAGAGTGTGGGAAGTGTTCTAAAAAGGAACCTGGTTCTATTTTATGTGATCCTTTTCTGTTAATAACATCACTACTTGCCTAAGTTAGAAATTTCTGTTAACTTTGGACTCTGACCTGTCAAATCCAACTGATCACCAAATCTTGGATATTTTTCTTTGAAATGCCTCTTGATTTCATCTCTATCTGTTCTCATAGTCACTGCCTTAGTTTAGTCCTTTCCTGTGTCACTGAAGTATCCCAACAAGTCTCTTCACTTTTCTACTCCTCTCTGTTTTACTTTCCACACTGCCGCCAGAATTATCAGACATGTAAATAATCAGCAGAATTTCGTGTATGTGCTATAATAAATAGGTTTTATGGAAGAAAGCAGGGGAGAGATTGACACTGCCAAAATATCACCCTAAAATACAAAATTGATCTGCTTAAAGCTTAGTAATCTTTGTGACCTACGTTGCTGCTTCTCAAGCTTTAGGTGTATTAGAATCACCAGGGGGAACTTGTTAAAATATGAGTTACCCAAAGCCTAGAAATTCTGATTGGGTGGATCTGTGGGCCTGGGAACATGCATTTTAACAAGCCTTTCTGCTCTTGAGCCTCCTGCATGTGATCCCAAGACAAGATTTTAAGGAACGCTGACCTCAAAATAAAGTGCAGTCTCATTCATCTACTGTAATTCTCACAATTTGGCACCATCCCACTTTTCATACACATTTTCTACACTGTCCCTCGTGAACATCTTGCAATCTAGCCATGTGGAACTGCCTCAGAGTCACCTAGGCCTTTCTGGACTCCTGTGCTTGTGCTCATGCTGTTCCTCCTGCTCAGAGCTCCTTTTGCTATGGTTGCTTCTACCCAATAACTTGTTGACCTGGCACACTCTCTTCGGCTTCTGTGTAAAGTATTCCTGGGCTCAACACTCCTAGGCAGAGTAGACCTCTCCCTCCTTTGTACTTCCATAGCCTCTACTCATTGCAACACACACATACTAAGTTATGCTTATTTATTTACATATCTGTCTTCCTCAATAGACTATGCACCTCTTGAGGTCAGAGATGTCATTTTTTTTTGGCTGCATTGGGTCTTCATTGCTGCGCGTGGGCTTTCTCTAGTTGCGGCGAGCAGGGGCTACTCTTCGTTGTGGTGCACGGGCTTCTCATTGCAGTGGCTTTTCTTGCTGTGGAGCACGGGCTCTAGGCATGCAGGCTTCAGTAGTTGCAGTACATGGGCTCAGTAGTTGCGGCGCTCAGGCTCTAGGGCGCATGGGCTTCAGTAGTTGTGGTGCATGGGCTCAATAGTTATGGCTCGTGGGCTCTAGAGCTCAGGCTCAGTAATTGTGGCACACAGGCTAAGTTGCTCTGCGGCATGTGGGATCTTCCCAGACCAGGGATCGAACCCGTGTCCCGTGCATTGGCAGGCGGATTCTTAACCACTGCGCCACCAGGGAAGTCCCAAAGGGATGTCGTTTTATTTATCTTGTACCTCTATCATAAGCCTGGTACATAATTGCTTAATAAATGTTTGTCATGTGAATAACAGTCCAGTAAAGAAGTCAGGGGAGGATTGATTAGTCTCACTTTTCAGTGAGAAAAATGAGGTCTTAAAAAGTTAAATATTTGCTTACAGTTACCTAGCTTGTTAGTACTATAGACTTGAGATTTGCCCCCAAGATATTTGGCTGCTTTTCTGGTTTTAGTCTTTACAGGAAAGTTAGACTGTCACTGTAAAATTATACACACACACACACACACACACACACACACACACACACACACACAGCCTTTTAAGCATTTTTTCCTGCTTATGTATTAGTTGATCTTTTATCACGTTAGGGGGAGAAGGCGTTTTAATAAACTTTTTCATCATATGTCACAATTTATAAATAATATCTATTCCTCTAGGGCAAGAACTGATTACTGGATATTAAGCTGTTGTCTCTCAGTGTCACGTCCAATCTCCTATCCTCTGCTTTTTGATGCTTTGTATCCCTTTCAGAAACCATATTATAGTACCTAATGGGGTATCCACAAATACTTGTTTAATTAAATGCAGCTGACATTTATGTAGTTAGCATTTTATTCTGCAGTAATTAAGACAAAAATCTATATATATGAATAAATACATACACACATATATAATACATAGATAAGTATTCAAGTGGGTTTGCGTTGTATTTTTTAAAGTTCAATTTTCAAAGTTTAGTTGTGTTTAGCCTTGCTATAGATTTCAGTCTTGATGTGTTGATGGAAATCAACGACCAGCTGCAAAGTTCAGATCCAGTATGCCATAGAATACATCTAGCTATGGCTTAAACCAAATGTTAGCAATGAAATATTTAGTAGCAACTGTTCTTTTAAAAGAAACATTTTAGATAATTAGAGTCATCTTGTAATATCCTTACACCCAGCTGTCAGCTTTTTACTTTTTCTGCCAATATTTCTGGAACTGAAATCAAGAAAATGGAAATTAGGGTACCACACTTTGAAATACACTAAACACTTGAAAAACGGTTATATCTTATAAAGATTTCCGAGTTCCTCAGTGTCTCAAAACATTTTATAGAAAGGAAGAATGTATAATAACCTCCAAGATTAAGCTGAAATACAATACATTTAGTAAATAATAGCATTTGAGAAGTTGAAGAATTGCCTTTCTTAATAGTCACTGGACATGAAGATTATTAAAGTAAATTTGAGCATTTTAATTTCATTTTTAAAATTTCCTGCTACTGTTAATTTTGTTACCTGTTTAATCAGCATCTCACTATCCTTCCATTCTCTCTTTCTTTAGTTTTTGTTGTTACTTTCTGCTTTTAATATACTCGAATGTCCATTTTCTATCACATCAACTTTTAATATTCCTGATATCCCACCGTTAGACAGTGGTAATAGTACCCTATTTTCCTTTCAAGTTTTGTCCCACTCTTCCACAGCACGTTATATATACAGTTACTTATATTGTCAAGTAATGGTAACTTTTACATTCTATTCTATCAGTATGACCATACTTAAATCCTCTTCTGTTTTGACTATAGGAGGATTTTAATAGCTTACGCTAGTAGTATTTACATTAATATGATTATTTAAAAATGTTTCACTCCATGACCATGTAGAGTGCTAAGATTAGATTTCTTTATATGTTCAGCATCATGAACCACACAGAGAATATTCTTAGCATTTAGATCACATGGTTACTCTTTTTATACACTCCACAAGTTGCTGAAAATTGTGCTGTTTTGCTTCATATTTTGAGCATGATTTTATTATACATTTTTGTTGTTTTTTCCCCTAAAGTTTCAAATTGCATATTTTTTTTCCTGTTGTGAAAATAAGCATGTACATTCTTCAGCATGCCATTAATACTTCGTGACTCCTCAGTTCCTTTATCTGCTGCTTAGAAGCTGTTGTATTCTTTTTTCTGAATACTTTTTACTTTGGCCACACAGATTTCATTCTGGTTTGGGCTTATTACTTTCTATGATTGATGTAAAACTTTTCCTAGGATTGCTTTTTCTTATAATAAATAAGATTTATTTATTTATGTGATTTGGCCTCTGAGTCAGTTCTACCATCTCTAGCATATATCTTCCTCTTTCTTGACCTCCATTTTTGGTTGGCTTGAGTAATAACTCACATGCCTTAGAATTGGTTCATGGGAGGTAAAACCCATAGAAATACTTTATATTTTCTTTACATATGATAATTTGCTGGGTATAAAATTCCTGGTCAAAACACTTTCCAACAGATTCTAATTACTGCCTAGTTTTTCACTCCTATTGTTGTTGATTAGAAGAGTTGTCAGTCAGATAATCGTTCATTTCCATATTACCTATTTTCCCCCCCTCTGAAAGCCTTTAGGCTCTTATCTTTATCTTTTATTGTCCAGTATAGTTTTTTTTTTTTACACCTATTCTGCTCAGTGGTCCCTTTTAATCTGAATATGTAAGTCTCTCCAGCTCAGAAATATTTTTCTTTTATTTCTTTAATTTCCTTTCTTCCATTTTTCTCTTATTCTAAAATAAGAAGTATTTGGTTATTGGACATCTCATGTCTTCCCCCTCCCACCGCCCCTTGTTTTCAATGTATGTCTTTTCGCTGTACTAGCAGTTTTTTTTTAATTTTGAAATTCCAGTGTTTTATCATTTAATTTGCATTTTATTATGAATAAAGATGAGTAATTTTCATAAGTTTATTAACTATTTGTGTTTCTTTTTCTATGAACTCTCAGTTCATATCTTTTGTCCATTTTATATTGAATTGTTTTTATTTATACAGTAGGGATTTCTCCCTCTGTCAGTTATATGAATAGCAGATAGTTTTTACTACTTTTTCTTTTGTCTTTCCCTCTGATATTTTTTTCCTACATACAGGAATTTTTATTTCTTATATAGTTGTATTTATCAGTCTTTTCTTTTTATGGCATCTGTATTTTACTGAGAAAAAACTTACACTAATTAAAAACGATCATCTTATATTTTCTTGTACTTTTATGGTTTTATTTTTACATTATGTTTGTTATTCTAAGTAGAATTTATTTAATGTAAGTTGTAAATTGGGAACCCACTCTTACTTTTTTTCAAGTTTCCAGATACTTGTTCCAAATTGTCTTTTCCCTATTAATTTGAAGTGACACCTTTATCATATAATACATTCTTTGTCTATTTTTAAATTTTCTGTTCTTTGGTTTTTAATTTTATTTATTTTTGGCTGGGTTGGGTCTTCGTTGCTGCACGCGGGCTTTCTCTAGTTGTGGCAAGCAGGGGCTAATCTTTGTTGCGGTGCGCGGGCTTCTCCTTGCGGTGGCTTCTCTTGTTGCCGGAGCACGGGCTCTAGGCGTGCAGGCTTCAGTAGTTGTGGAGTGCTGGCTCAGTAGTTGTGGCTCTCAGGCTCTAGAGCACAGGCTCAGTAGTTGTGGCACACAGGCTTAGTTGCTTTGTGGCATGTGGGATCTTCCTGGACCAGGGATTGAACCTGGGTCTCCTGCATTGGCAGGTGGATTCTTAACCAGTGCACCACCAGGGAAGTCCCTTCTGTTCTATTCTGTTAATCTGACTGTTCATGAGCTGTATCTTACCATTTTAATTATTGTAGTTTTATTGTATGTTTTAACGTCTGGTAGGGCTAGACCCTTCTCTCCCCCTGATTTTTCCCATCCCCAAATTTTTCCTGGGTTTCCTGCTATTTTTATTTTTTTTTACATTATAGTCAGCATGATTAATTGTATACATATGAATCATATTGATCCTTTATTGGTATCATGTTCAGTGTACAGATTATTTAAGCGACAATTGACATCTTTATGAATTTGAGTCTTCTTTACTAAGTATGTGGTATTTTTTTCCATTTCTTCAAGTCTTTTATGTTTCTCAGGAACATTTTAAAGTTTTCTTTATATATCTTAAAGTAAGGCAGTAAAAATTCAACTTTTTTTTTCCTTCCAAGTGGCTGGTCACTTCTACCAGGACCATTTATTAAGTAATTCATCCTAGTACCCTAACTAGAGATTCTGAGTTCTTTCCTATACAAAATTGCAGCAATGACTTGGGTTCATTTCTGAACTCAGTTCTGTTCCTTGGGTCTACATAGGCCAATACTATATATACTATTTTTGTTACTGAGGCTTTGATGTCTAGTAAGGCTAGTCTCTTCTCGTTATTCTTCTTTCAAATATTCAGTATATTAAAAGCTATAGTAAAATTTGTTAAAGTGTTTTGGAGCCACACACACACACAAAGAAAATTACAGACCATTCTCATTTCAAGTATTTATTCTAAATAAAGTATTAGCTAACAGATTCAAAGTTTGTTAAAACATACACATACATGTACATATGCACGCACACCCCACAATCAAATGGCATTTATTCTAGAAATACAGGGGTCATTTTAATGTTAGGAAATCTGTAGCACTTATAAACACACATATTCTTTCCTTTTCTCTCCCTCCCTCTCTCTCTTTCTCTCTCTCTCTCTCTGTCACACACACACACACACACACACACACACACACACACAACCTTAGTAAAGTAGTAATAGAAAGCTGTTCCTTGATGTATTAAATAATAGCGGTCCCAAGCCAGAAGCTTTGCTCAAGCTCAATAATGAAAGATTCACATTCCATTCATGTTATGAATAACATAAGGAACAATCAGCTATTTTCTCACCTTTTTTTGTGTTGGTGTACAATACTAGTACAGTTAAATGAGGGAAAGAAAACAAGTATAATGAAAGGAGAAGACAAATTATTATTTGCAAATTTTACTTTATTCATTTCTGTCTGTCCTCACTGCCCAGTCATATCCTGTCCTCAAAGTGTAGCCAATGTTAATAACATGTGGTTAATTTTAGGGGGGAACATGGGAGGGGATATAGGAATATATATTTATGTAAAATACTTTTTAATCCAGGTTTTTAGTTTTATTAGTATACAATTATAATCAACATTTTTTTTCAAATATCTTCTGAGTCTGTCGTTGTATTCCCCTTTTATTTATTTATTTATTTTTATTTATTTTATTTTAGGCTGTGTTGGGTCTTCATCGCTGCGTGCAGGCTTTCTCTAGTTGCGGCGAGTGAGGGCTACTCTTCGTTGTGGTGTGTGGGCTTCTCATTGCAGTGGCTTCTCTTGTTGCGGAGCATGGGCTCTAGATGCTCAAGCTTCAGTAGTTGTGGCTCTCAGGCTCTAGAGCACAGGCTCAGTAGTTGTGGCGCATGGGCTTAGTTGCTCCGCACATGTGGGATCTTCCCGGACCAGGGCTTGAACGCGTGTCCCCTGCCTTGGCAGGCGGATTCTTAACCACTGCCCCACCAGGGAAGCCCTGTATTCCCCTTTTAAGTTTTTAATTTTCATCATCAAAATAAATGTATCTTCCAGTAATGACAGTGTGAAGAGGTTGGGTGATTCCCCTTCGTAGAAAATAAGTATAAGAATGCTGGAGTAACTATATTAATATCAGCCAATATATTTTAAAACAAAGAGTAATACTAGAGATAAATTATAAAATGAACACAGCAGAAAAATATGAAATTCTAAATATATGTGCACTTGACAACAGAGGCACAAAATCCATGAAATAAAAACTGTCAGAATCAAAAATAGAAATAGGCAATTAAACATTTAGAGTTGCAGATTTCAGTGCTCTTGTCTCAACAATTGGTAGATTAAGTAGGCAGAAAAACAGGATATATAGAAGACTTGAATAAGGCAATCAACCAATTTTACGTAACTGACATCTACAGAATACCACACCCACCAACACATTCAAAGTGCATTAGAAACATTCATCAGGATGAGCCATATAATGGCCCACAAACATAAAATTTGTTGGTAAATATGAAAGGATTGAAATTACAGTGTGTTGAAATTATGCAGTGTGAATTAAATTAAGGGAATTAAAAGTCAATACAGAAAGAAATAAGGAAAATTCCCAAATATGGGGAAATTGAATTATGTGTTTCTAAGTAACCTATGGGTGAAAGAAGAATTCACAGGGGAAGTTAGAAAAAAAATTTTTTAAATTATTTATTTATTTATTTCTGGCTGTGTTGGGTCTTCGTTTCTGTGCGAGGGCTTCCCCTAGTTGGCGGCAACCGGGGGCCACTCCTCATCGCGGTGCACGGGCCTCTCACTATCGCGGCCTCTCTTGTTGCGGAGCACAGGCTCCAGACGCGCAGACTCAGTAGTTGTGGCTCACGGGCCTAGTTGCTCCGCGGCATGTGGGATCCTCCCAGACCAGGGCTCAAACCCGTGTCCCCTGCATTAGCAGGCAGACTTTCAACCACTGCGCCACCAGGGAAGCCCAGAAAATATTTTTAACTGAATGAAGAAAATATTTTAAGCTGAATGAAAATAAAAATACAGCATATCAAAATATTTGGTATGTAGCTAAAGCAGTGCTAAGAAATTAATTTATAGCTTTAAATGCTTATATACTAGAAAAGAAGAAAGGTGTAAAATCAGTTATCTAAGCTCCTGCCTTAAAAAGCTAGAAAAGAAATAGTAAGTTAAGCCCAAAGTAAGTAGAAGAAAGGAAATAATAAAGATCAGAGCGGAACTCAGGTAAGTAGAAAACAGAGAAAACCAATGAGATGAAAATCTCAATCAAGATCAGTAAAATTGATAAACCTTTAACTAGAATAATTAAGAAAAAAATGTAAATTAATAGTATTAGGAATGAGATGTTATTACAGATACATAGATACTTAACAAGATAATAAAAGAATATTATGAACAACTTTACACCAACCAGTTTGACAACTTAGGTGAAATGGACAAATTCCCTGAAAAATACAAATGACCAAAAACTGACTCAAGAAGAAATAGAAAATCTAAATAGACCTATATAGAATAAGGAAATTCAGTTAGTAATTAAAAACCTTCCAAAAAAATTCAGGCCAGTGGCATAATTGGTAATTCTGTCAAACACTGAAGAAAGAAAAAATATAATTCCTATCCAGATTTTCAGAAAATACAGGTGTAAGGAGAACATCACAACTCATTTTATGAGGCCAGTATTACCTGGATACCAAAGCCAAAGAAAGACATTGCAAGAAAAGAAAACTAGCAGCGAATATTCCTCATGAACATAGACACAGAAATCCTTAACAAAATATTAGCATATTAAATCTAGCAATATGTGAAAAGGATAATACATCATGGCCATGTGGGATTTATCCCAACAATGAAAGACTGGTTTAACTTACAAAAATCAATTCAGGGTAATACATAATGCTAATAAGATAAAGTTGAAAAATTGTATGGGACCTAATAGTGATAGAGAAGATGGCCAAAAAAAAAAAAAAGATGAATTTGAGGGCAGTTTAGTGGGTGGAAGTGACATCATGCAAGAGGAGTTGAGAATTCCAAAGGTTCTAACCTTGGAGATTGAGAGAGTGGTGATGTCATGAAAAATCCCCACATTTGAGTAGTAAGCAGAGTAAGAGGTACCAACAAAAGAAGCAATTAAAGGAGGCCAGAAAAATATCACAGAAAGATTATTTTGACTTTTTATTGAGGAAACTTTGGGGAAAAACTTTAAATCATTTATAATATTAATAGTTCCTTACCTTTGTAATTTTAATTTTTTAATTTTGAAGGTATTTTAACTTGAGACATAACATATGAACCTGAGAACTTTTTGACATTTACCACTGTAGAAATATCCACTTTTAGAATGTTCTCTATGTATACTGTATTGTAGTGACTTTGTAATAGATGCTCAAATAGCGAGAGAGAAGTAGAGAATGTGTGAGTGACACATGTGTGTATGTGTCTGTATTTTGTCCTGGGAAAATGACATCCTGACAGGACAGAAGAACAAAAGAACAGTATTGAAAATAGCTAGAGTAAAGGTGGTTTTTCTGTCACCACACAGCAGATATGGAGAGTGGTAAAAGCAGACAGATGGACAGCTGTGCTAGTTTTGGAGTGTTCTAATAGAGAAAAGAAACATTCTGTTCCTTTTATTCAGAAAATGAATTTCTAGGCTAAATTACTAGTTTCAGTAATAAGTTTCATATTCTGACCAAAGAAACATTTTTTTTTACCCTGGGGATAATGACTCATGCTCTTCTCAGAGTTTTGCTTTTGTGGAAACTAAAGTGCAGTCATAAATACAGCACTGTTATTTGGATCTTAGTGTTAATGATACTATTGTGAGTAGACTAGTGATGGGTAAGAACACTAGTATTGTAAGGCCAGTTGTAACAAAGGAACCAAGCACAGGCTTTAATTAGCTGATTCCTAGAGATGTAAAAGTCGATTAAAAATAAAAACTAAGGGCTTCCCTGGTGGCGCAGTGGTTGAGAGTCTGCCTGCTAATGCAGGGGACGTGGGTTCGAGCCCTGGTCTGGGAAGATCCCACATGCCGCGGAGCGAATGGGCCCGTGAGCCACAATTGCTGAGCCTGCGCGTCTGGAGCCCATGCTCCACAACAAGAGAGGCCGCGATGGTGGGGGGCCCGCGCACTGCGATGAAGAGTGGCCCCCGCTTGCCGCAGCTGGGGAGGGCCCTCGCACAGAGGCGAGGACCTAACACAGCCAAAAATAAATAAATAAATAAATAAAATTTAAAAAAATAAAAAATAAAAATAAAAAAAATAAAAACTAATAAGCTAGTTATCATGATTTTGTAGATTATGCTATAAAAATAGGATATACTTTTATCTTTTTTTAAAAAAATACTTCATTGTTTTAAAGACTTTGTGACAGAAGGTAAATTTCTGACTTCCAGTAGTGACAGTAGAGATACTTTATTTTCTTCTGTGCATTTTTTTCTTATATCACTCAAAATTGGTATGAGAGTATCAAATTATAATCACATAGACCATAAAGTAACTATCAAATAATAGAGATTATTAGTATTGACTAGATAACTTAAAAGTTTATGTTCCAGTTTTAGTTTAACCTTAATCTTGCAATTTAAGAAATAGAGGTTTAATGTGCTCTTTATGTGCCATAATAGAAGCTCTCATGCTGAATTTTCACCACATCAGGATTCTCCAATGTGTCCATTCCTGTAATAACCATTATTGAGCACATACACAAAAGTCTCTGTTAATATCCTCCACAGTGTCTCTTTTCAACCTAGGAACTTTCCCGTATCTCTTCACTTTAATCTTTGCAATCATTCTCTTTCTTGAGATACTACTCCCTAGTGAAGGTTTAGAATTTTAGCTCTTTAAGTTCCCTTTTTCAAACTTTCTTATGGCTCCCTCTGTGCATTTATTTTAATTTCAGCAAAATTAACTAATGAATCATAATGTGTGAAGCAGTTGTTGGGATAATAATTTAATGACTTACATTCAATAACCAGTTTTAAAGTTTTTGTCAGTTGATACATATTAAAGAAGCGCTTTAACTTATTGAATTATAAGGTAATTTATTGTTTAACTTTATGCCTTAGGTGGTCAACTGATGACATATTAAGCAGCAATGGATAAAATGGAAATATTCTACTTACTGATCACTTATTTTGCTGTTTATACACAGTTACACCCATTTCAGTTTGTCATTCTCATTGCTCTCTCATGTTAAGGTATAGTAACCATGATTTCCCAGATACTTGGTACATTGTACTGTATCAAGTATACATGAATAGTAAGTGTTTGAAAAGGCAAAGTGAAACCCATCTACTAATATTTCTCTTCCATCATTAAATGGATTCTAAAGTATTACCCATATTGTGTTGGCTAAAAAATTGAGTTTTTAAAAAAATATCTATGCTTACATGACTCCACATTGTTGTTGTTATCATTCGTAGGACTGCTTCTCTTCACATCTTGACTAGGTGGTGCTTGTGCTGCAGTTAAGCTACCCTCTCTGTGATTGCGCTTCTGGGAGATCTGCATTCCTTTGCTTGCCAGACAGCTATCCTGTATTACTCCAAATTTTGCTTTAGTGAAGTAGCCCGTTTTACCAGATATCAAATACTGAAGTATGATAAATCACTATTAAATTTGGTCAATAATTGCTTGCAGGGGAGTTTTTCACCATTACTAGTATAATACTAAAGTATTCTGTTATTGCCAGAAAATGGAGCAGATGGCAAGGAGTTACATCAGAATATAATATTACTGTTTGGTCTTTATCATTGAAAAAGCAAAATTTTTAAATCAAGTTTCTACTGTATTTCATGTCTTTCATCCAGTGTTGTAGCATCCCTCTTGAACTGTATTGTTACCTGTAGATAGACTTGGGTGGCACTCATTGAACAAATAATACAGTATCCTACATTTATTAGAGTATAGTTTGAAGAAAATGGAACATTTTCAATTAACTCTCTATAGGTTTATTTGATTAAGTTCAGTAAAACTAGGGACTGCTTGTTTTGGCCAATAAATTTGGCATGTGAAATAAGCAGATTAAAAATAGACATTATATGATCATCTTAAGTGAAATTTAATGAAGAAAAATGTGAGTGCCCTATGCATTCTATGCTTTGTATCTATTTGTAGAATGCCAGTAATATATCAATAGATATGACATAAAAGAAAGAATACTTGAAGAGATTACTATAATGGCCTCTAAGAAGGGTAACCAGTTCAAGGAAAAGGGTGAGATTGTGGTATTGAGACAGAAGGATAATAGCAAGGGTAGATAAATAACTAGACAAAAATGTCAGGGACCTATGTGTTGATATGATAACCAAGGTTGTGCAGTACATCTTCGGCCAGATTTCCCCAGTCTAATCTAAATTAAAAACTAAAATATATTTTCATGACACTGTATTATACTGATGCCTAATTTTGTAATACAGCCATTGGGGACTATGCCTTAGGATGAATGAAACTAAAGGTAAGACCCTTCTAGTATTTTTAGTAAAAGTTCATTGGATAGTACCTGTTTCCACAGAAAATATACTAAAATTAGAATGACAGCAGACTAGCATGGTCCCTATGTAAGGCTGATACACACATTCAAGAAGTACTCCATATTTTTAAGTTAATGTTTTTATTTGACTCACCAGCAGGCTGTTTTCCTGCCATAAAGGAAATTGGTGGAGTCCAGTTGTACTTTCTCCTTAGCCTGTGAGTATTCCCAGAATCACCACCATGATCATTGCAGCACATTCCAGACCTTGTCATTCAATTTTGAAAATATTGTCCTTGCAGCAGCCAGTTACAGCAATGATATATAAATATATGCTTTGTTCATTATTTGTGTGTGGTAGTATGTAATAGTAGTTACAGACACCATAGCTTAAGTTTAATGACACTGCATAAAACTCAGGAAGTAGAGAAATCCATTGGAAACTGTAGACCATAATGAAGCTTTATGATTGGCCCCTCATCCTCTCTCCTAGATAAGTTTGGCCTTGTGGCAGATAGTACAATCTATAAAATTTGGAATGTTAAGTTGGTCAAAAATGAAAATAATACTACCAAAGTAAAGAGACTTTCTATGAAATATATCTGGATGCAATTAGGTGAATATATTATATCTGCTACTACCCCTAGTCAAAGTTGCTAGCTCCAACTTTATTGGCTCAAACTAGAGTTTACTATTTGGTATTTAGGTTGTTTTTTTCCTTTCTCTATGGATACTAACTACTTGTTCTGTACAAGGAGGATAGAGCAACTCATTCTACTGAGAAATCTGTAGCTGACACAAGTTTTACTTTGTTTATCATGATAGCATAAGACTTGTTATGCAGGACTCATCTTTTCCTCATTGTCAGGAAAGACCATAAGGTTAATCAGTGGGGTGCAGACAAGTTTCAATACATCTTGACACTAGAGAGGTACCACCAGAAGGAATAGTAATTGACTAGAAGTCCCAATAGTGACCAAATTGTCTTCATCCTATGACATAAGGAAATAAGGTGGCTGTTCATTCTTGATAAAGAGAAGAAAAGACAAAGAACAGTGTGAAGCAAATGTTTTCCAAAAGTTCATCTGCCCTCACCCATAGTAGCAGGAGAACTTGAAAGATGACTGTTGAGATATTCAAAGCCATGGAAAGGCTTATGAGGGCATTATGCTAAACCAGAAAGAAACAAAAATAAAAGAGGAAAAGCCATTTGTAAACTTCAGGAAGAGAAGTTCTCATTCCTGATGACTTTCGGAAACGTCTTGCCTTCAGCTTATTACAGGTCTTTAAAAGAATCAAGTCAAGTGAGCTAGAAAACACATTGCTAGTGTTACCTTTTTCTAGATGTTTTAATTAAGATGTTTACTCTAGATATTCTTAAACTCTTTAATGAATTTATCTAGATGGGCCCTGGATGATGTACTCTTTTGTCTCTTCAAAAGAGTACATCCAAGTCCCAGATAGGTGTTAGCTTCATTAGCGTAAGAAAGAGTGAAGTTATGTTTTGTGAAGCCCCCAGGCTTTTGGAAGAAAAAGAGGGGAGAATTAATTTTAATACTGACTTTAAGTTGGAAAGTAGATCCCGTTTATACTTTTTAAAATGAACCCATCGGGCTTCCCTGGTGGTGCAGTGGTTGAGAATCCGCCTGCCAATGCAGGGGACACGGGTTCGAGCCCTGGTCTGGGAAGATCCCACATGCCGTGGAGCAACTAGGCCCGTGAGCCACAATTACTGAGCCTGCGCATCTGGAGCCTGTGCTCCGCAACAAGAGAGGCCGCGATAGAGGCCCGCGCACCGCGATGAAGAGTGGCCCCCGCTTGCCACAACTAGAGAAAGCCCTCGCACAGAAACGAAGACCCAACACAGCCATAAATAATAAATAAATAAATTAAAAAAAAAAAAAAACCCTAACTCAAAAAGATATATGCACCCCCATGTTCACTGCAGCATTATTTACAATAATCAAGATATGGAAACAACCTAAGTATCTGTTGACAGATGAAAGGATAAGAAAATGTGAGATACATACACACACACACACATACATACACACAATGGAATATTATTCAGCCATAAAAAAGACTACCTTGGGGCTTCCCTGGTGGCGCAGTGGTTGAGAATCTGCCTGCCGAGGCAGGGGACACGGGTTCGAGCCCTGGTCTGGGAAGATCCCACATGCCGCGGAGCAACTAAGCCCGTGCGCCACAACTACTGAGCCTGCGCGTCTGGAGCCTGTGCTCCGCAACAAGAGAGGCCGCGATAGTGAGAGGCCCGTGCACCGCGATGAAGAGTGGCCCCCGCTTGCTGCAACTAGAGAAAGCCCTCGCACAGAAATGAAGACCCAACACAGCCAAAAATAAATAAATAAATTTAAAAAAGAAAAGATGACTACTATCTTTAAAAAAAAAAAATGAACCCATCAATCAAGAAAGGAACAGTGTGTAGTTAGCATCATCTATATAACTCCAAGTAATAAACAGACTTTATTTCTGAAATATATGGGACATGAGTCTCATTTGTAAAGGGGAATTAGAAAGGACTGTGAGCCCTATTTTTTGGTTATCATCAGTAATAAGTTTGGTTATAAACTTTGACTTGTAAGAGATTAAGCTTTCAGGACCTTTTCTCTTCATCTTCCATGGGAGCTAAAATTTTTGCGTAGCAGGAAATTGGAGTAACATTTCAAGAACTGCTCCATATTTTGCATTTCTTTGTAGTAGGCCATGCTTCCTTACTGGGCTGTTCCCTTCATTGATCTCACATTGGTTAAATTTTCACGGAGGCAATCAGGTGCATAATTAGGCTTCTGTTTTCACTGTTGTGTTGAAGTATACTCTTGACCCTTAAATGTAAATACAGCTGCCAAACTTAAATATCATAGAGTTGTTTCTCTCTTTATATAAAAGATACTACTTTGTAACCATTTTTCAAGGAAAGTATCTTTTTTCTCATTAAAAAATTACCCTTTACATTATACCAAATTTCCTTTAAGTATTGCTTCTGTGAACTAAATAGTATCTTACTAAATGTACATTAGCTATGTTGTTGGTTTTTAGCCCAAAAAGATCATCGATCATCACTGCTTATTTCCAGTCAATCCAGATATGATTAAAAGGCATTTATTTTAACATGAGGAGAAAGTTGGTAGTATGGTCTATTTCATTCCCCTTTACTTCTTGCTTTTCCTCACTGGTCGTTATTTTTTTTTTTCAGTCCAAAGAGCCAAAAATACTTGTTACCATGACTTTGCATTTTTATTTCTATTATTCATTGCAATTTTCCCCCTTTTTCTTTAGATGAGAAAAACCAATAGAATCTCATGTGTAAACTTAAAGAAGTAGATTTTACAAATTATGTATAGCATAATTCTAAAATAAGAATTTTTGTATTTCCGTCTGTTTTTGTCTTATGTCTCTTGTGTTTTATCATTATTGAAATATGTTAGATGACCACTTGATGCTTATGCTCTGCTGAGAATGTACGGGCTGAGTTAGACACAGGCCTCATCCTTTAGGAATTTCATGTTTCAGTAAGAATACAGAGACAAATACAAAGATGAGGACAGAGACATCTGTACAGATATCAAATATGTCAATAAAATATTCTGCATCAGAAATATTTTTTAAATCATTTTTTAAAATATCTTTCATCTCCTTACAATAGGCCTGAAACAATAAAGTTCTGTCCCTTTCTGAACACGTGGATCTAGATAGCATTGATCCAATAGATAAGAGAGAGGGAACCTTTATTGAATTTTTATGCTCCAAGCACTATACTAAGGATTTCTTTACATGTATTATCTCATTTAATTCTTATACCATCACTATGAGGTAGTAACTTTTTTTTTCACTTTGTGCAAATAAGGAAACTGCCTGAAATTTCCTCTCCTGGGGAAGTCTTAATAATTGCAGAGTTCTTCATAGAGTCAGCAGAGCTGAGGGTGATGGAGCAAGCAGTGATGTGAACCAAAGCAAAACCCTCAGGTTAGACCATTTCTGCTCTGCCATTAAAATAAGACTGTTTTCATATATGCTACTAAATACTGAATAATACCGTAATTGAAAAAACGTAGAGGTTTCTAAAACGTTTTCAGGTTCCTTGGTTATTCATTTGTTACAGGTGTTAAGATGTTAAAGCTTAAGTCACTGGTTAGATTCTCTTTATGGAATGGTTAGCTTTGTTCGTTTCTTTGGGCAGAAAGAGGCACCCTTAACCGTGTCCACCTGTGTTACCAATGCTTGCTATTAGTCACAAGGTGGCCTGGTTAAAACAGAGGAATCGAAGAATTGGAATTTACTACACTTTTCTACAAATAGAAAAACAAGGCAAACTATTAATGTATTTTTTATTTGAAGTATTAGTCATTCTTTTAGTCCTGTATTTTGAAATCATAATTTACCAAATACTGCCATCTTGATCTGAAAAAGTAAATGGGAATTCTAGAGTTACCTGATTTACAGTTTACTTCTGACTGCCTGCTGCCTGATTTATATGAAGCTGTGATAATCTGTCTTGACTCCCTCACAAAGATGAGAAAAATATTTTCTGGAAAACTATGTCAGTGTGGAATCATTTGTCCTGTTAAATTGTGTGATACTATGAAATATCTCTTATTGTATTTTCCACATTAACTATATTTACTTCATAATCCTGTCCTTCCAATTTTCACCTCTATTAATATTTAGGCCCCTTTGAGCTTAAATTTTAAGAAATTTTAATTTATCCTATCACACAGTAAAATTTGAATTTTTATAAGTTCAAATTGGGAAAATTAGTGACTATATTTTGAGATTTGGTATGTTTTCTTTATGTATCTATATAAAATATGAAAGTTAAATTTATAATTTAATAATCTAAGATCAAATATTTATTCATCTATATTTCACCTTATTAATGACTTATGTTTGTTTACCACATTTTTTTTTTAGTTTTTATTAATTCATTTATTTGGCTGCGGCGGGTCTTAGTTGCGGCACGTGCGCTCTTCGTTGCGGCGCTCAGGCTTCTCTTCTGGTTGTGGCACGCAGGCTCTAGAGTGCATGGGCTCAGTAGTTGCAGCGCGGACTTAGTTGCCCCATGGCATGTGGGATCTTAGTTCCCCAACCAGGGATCGAACCCGTGTCCCCTGCATTGGAAGGTGGATTCTTAACTGTTGGACCACTAGGGAAGTCCCTGTTTACCACATTTGATTCTGCTGCACATTTGTTCACATTTATTGATAATCAAAAATCTGTCAGTAGAGGGACTTCCCTGGTGGTGCAGTGGTTAAGAATCCGCCTGCCAATGCAGGGGACACGAGTTTGAGCCCTGGTCCGGGAAGATCCCACATGCCGCGGAGCAACTAAGCCCATGCGCCACAACTACTGAGCCTGAACTCTAAAGCCCGCGAGCCACAACTGCTGAGCCTGAGTGCCACAACTGCTGAGCCCAAGAGCCACAATTACTGAGGCTGTGTCCCACAACTACTGAAGCCCGCATGCCTAAAGCCCATGCTCCGCCACAAGAGAAGCCCATGCACCGCAACAAAGAGTACCCCCGCTCTTTGCAACTAGAGAAAGCCCACGTGGAGCAACAAAGACCCAACACAGCCAAAAATAAATAAATAAATAAATTTATTTTTTAAAAAAATCAGTATAAACATTGCTGACCTAGACCTTAATTGTCATTATTTTAAAAATCCATTAGCAAGACCCTTCCTAAGCCCATCTATGGACCTCATGTTAGGGAACGCTTATATTATATAATGCATTAAATCTCTGAAATGTATTTTCATAACACCTTTTTTATAGCACTACAAATTTAATAGTGAAAATGAATTGCATCACCTTCTAAAGGAATTTAAATTTTCTATATACGGGTCATGAGAACTTGATTTTCCAACCCGAAGTTGTTAAGGTCTGTCTGAATCACTAAAAGAATGAGTTAAATCTGTTTTCTCATGATATGCTTGTAAAGGTTAGTGAAGGACAGCACTTTGAAAGAAATGGATAATATGCATCCTTCCAGAGCTCGTGTATATTACAGCTGTCTGTTTGGACTCACTCCAACAACAGCTCAGTGACTCTTAGAGGAAGAGAATTTTAGAGGCCCTAACTGGGGCTCAGAATAATTGTACTGAAAGACACTTGCTTCCCATGCATAATCACTGCAGTGAAATTTGTTTAAAATGGTTTCTTATCCCTTAAATCCAATAGGTCTCTCAGTGCTTTTCATTTTCCTTTACAAGGTATCTTTGTCTATCTCTTTTCTTGCTTATTACTGTTGCTACCACTCTTTTGTTCAGGGCCTTGTTACATTTTCCCTGGGATAATTTCAACAAATTAGTTTTTTTACTTACTCATTTATGCTGTAGGATTATAGTGACCCAAATAAAGACCCTATCCTGGAAAAGTTCACAGTCTATCAGGAAGTCAAACATGGATGTAGATAATATAATAATAACGTATTGAGGTACAATTATAGAAATACATATAAGAGGCGGGGTAACATTAAGAAAGGAAGTAATGAACTCTGGAAATAAATATTAAAGAGATTAATCAGAATTATTGAGATTTAAATCATGTTATTTCTGTAGTAAGTGTAGAGGCAAGTTTTTGTTCTCTTGTTCTAAATAAACTAAAGATTCTTTGTAATTTTTTAAAAAAACAGAAAAGTTTATTTTCTAGTTAATGAGCAAATAGATGCAGCTGAGATGCAATGGTGGCAACTGAGTTAGCCACAAAACTACTTTAATGTTTTCCTGTTGACCTATCTGAGAATGAGGGTAGAAAATATCTTGTCAACATATGTCTAAATATATATACATTTGTAAATGTGTCAGTGAAATCAGATAACGTTTGTTAAATATATCAGTTAAATAAAAAAATGGTGTTTGTAAAACCTTTGGTCATTCAACAAACATGTATGCAGCTTCTATGTTTGTGGGACATATATCTAGAAAATACAAGGTGCTTATTTTAGCAAATTGTGGCTGTTTGGGGTGATTAAGCTGCAATCGAGTCAGTATAGATATCCCCTAAATTTGCAAGTGTACACTTAAAAATAGCTTTCTTATTTTTAATGACTTTCTGATGCAGATGTAATATTGATATTTTAGAAACAAATAACTATTTTAAACATAATATACTTCTGAAATTAAAATCTGAATTAAAAATATATAAGATATGCTTTATGTATATTTTAAAGTAATCAAGTTAGAAAAAGACTCTGCTGTCTTAGCCTATGTTTATAGAGACTCATAATCCACGGTCAACTAATAGTTTTCTGTACTCTGCCTTGGTGATATTGACTCTAGAGTATTGTACTAGATTTTGGCTGCTGCATTTTGAGATGAATATTATTAGCAAAAGAACACATCCAGTGATGGCAAAGAAGATGACAACAAACTATCTCACCTGAATTATGGTTAAAGGAATTGGGGTTAAAAAACCTAGGGAAAATTCTAATCTCTGTCAATGTGTGAAGAGATAGAGAAGGCAGAACTGTTGGAATAAAGAAGTTTAGGAATAACAACCTTTAGGAATAACTTTAGAAGTGCTTCACAAAAACTTCTACATCAGATAGTGAACTCCTAACACTGAAAATATTTAAGTGACTTATGAGGTACTTGAGCATTTCAAGATTTTAACTTCACTGGCTTAAAATTAATGTCTTTGTTTTTGTTTTCAGAGTACTTAGATTGAAAGTATAGGGTTGTGGTTGAAAAGGCAGGGTTGGGATGACTTATTAGCCAGTGTGCATTTAGAAAATTCTCCAGTTGCTATCAAGTAATTCTGATACCTTTTCAGAGGTAGCAAACTTTTTCTGTAAAAAGCCAGATAGTAAATATTTTAGGTTTTGCAGGCCACATGGTCTCTGTAGCACCTGCTCAACTCTACTGTTGTAGTGCAAAAGCATCGTTGACAATACGTAAACACGGTTTATTGGCTGTGTTCCAATTAAACTTTATTTACAAAAGCAGGTGGTGAGTTGGATTTGGCCTGTGGGCCATAGTTTGACAACCCTTGCCTTAAATGATGAAATCGGGAAATAACATTCTAATATAAATGGAGAAAGGCTTTCAATTTAGGAGTTAAAAACAAATTGTCAAAATGTCATTGTCTTTTTGGGCTGAAAGAGTGCACACTAAGTGTTCAAAATACTGAATTGCCCATTGAAGTAAGAAACCTTTCACTATAAAAGTCAAGTGACAGTGGAGAGTCTGAGACTATTTTCTACTGTTCATTTCTGCTGCATATTTTGTCCTTAAAGGTGCGTTTACTCCTGCTGAGCAATATCATCCATCCCGCATGGACTGCTAATGCAGACAGACCCAACTCCTACCAAGACATAAATGCAGGTTCAGGCCTTCTAAGAACAAAAAAGACTTTCAGTGCCTCCTGCCTAAGCACAGTAATTTTTGACAGTAATTTTAATACCAGAACAAGGAAGTAAACAGAAGTCTCTGATCAGCAAGGTATCTGTTACATGTTTTGTTCTAACCTCATAAAAGCAGAGGTTCTCATATCATTTGGTCTGTTGGCCTTTAGCTAATAGGCTGTTAGAAAATGATGGTCAAATGTGCATGCTGACTAGAAATAAATAACAGAAGAACAGGAGGCTACTCTCATAAGGCAGTCTGGCCACAGCTGAGAAGTGACCACTAGAAAACTGCTAGAAAACCACGGGGTGAGAGCGTTTTTAAATCACAGTCTCCAACCTGGGGTCATTGGTTTTGGGGTCAGAAATACCCTCAGACTCCTCAGTAATACTGAAAAGCTTTGCTATCTTGTGTTTTAGTATAGCACAGCAATTCATTTTATAATGAGGACTGTAATTCATCAAGAAAAGGGTAAGTTGTGAAATATATTTATATATACTCTTTTAGGAAAACAGAACTGCCCCAGTTGAAATAACTTATTAGATATATTTAAAAATTAGGATAAGCAAAACCAATTTATTTCCTAACAGTTCTGAATAATTGTGATTTGTCAGTATGTGACTATTTAGTCCTGGCATTCTGAACTCAAAAGCCCAATAGAGTAGTTCCTTGACTCTTAAAGTGTTTTCTTTTTAGCAAATACATTTTTGTCGCCTCAGACCTCCAAATTGCATAGATTCATATTTTAAATATTAATCTTAGAGTGATTTATCCCCCTCTACTGCTTTTCAAATAAGTTTTTCTTTGTAAATAGGTTATGCCCTTAAGTTTGGATAATTCCACCTTCTTTATCAACATTTAATTTTTTCTATAGTGTAAAGGCAGTTTATTTAAAACGTTATATACTCTGATTTCTTAACTTTAGGGATTTTCCTCCAAATTTGGGAAATTGAGAAGATTAAGTTTTTACACCTTGGTTTAATGTTAATTTGATTATATCCTATACTTAAAAACAAATTTTTTAAGAAATCTGAATTTAAAAATCATGAAAAATATGTCATGTCATTCTCATGTTCAAAATACTTCAGAGACTCCCTTTTACTTAGAGCGTACTACATAAAATTCAAACTCCTTAAAATGGAGTCTGCCCACCTTTCTGGCCCCTGCCTACCTCTCACCCCTCCTTCTTTATCACGTATCCTACCTATTCTCATGCACTTCAAGTAATAAAAACAACTTGTATTGCTGGTAAAAGGTGCATTCTTTCATGGTCTGTGACTTTGCACACATACCCTTGTGGCAGTCTAAAACACCCTTCTCATCTAGCTCTCCCATGTCCAAGCCACCTCTTCTCTGCAAAATCCCTACTAATCTGTAATACTCAGACTTCACCTCTGTGATGCCTTACCTAGCTAGCCTCCTCAGTCAGTTGGAGATTTCCTGTGACTTTTCCAAAGTTCATATTCTGTCTTATAACAATTTTCCATTGTTAAATTTGTTCCTGTGTCTTGTCTTTCCCCAGTAAACTCAACAACCAAAGAGAAAGCATCTATTTACCATTGTTTTCATACTACTTAACCTAGAACCTGGCACAAGCAAGTATTTCTCCAAAAAGGAGGATTCCTCACACCTAAGCCGTAAATAGCTGCACCAATTAAATAGGGATACTAGGGGTTTGGGGGACTAGAAGCACCTGCAAAAGTACCAGCATCTGAGCCACATTCTGAACTCATCTGTGAGCCTTGCAATACCAGTGCTACCTTCACGTTTCAGCACTTGACACTGGCGCTGCTTTATGAAGCTGAAGCTCCTTATTTACTTGCCTCCCTCTGTAAAAGAACCCAAGCCCCTTTTTCCCATCCCTAACTGATGCCAGTCCTGAATAATTCATAATAGCTTGAAAAGATAATATGGGTATACTTAACAGGTTTGTTAATAATATTTAACATTTTTGAGTGCTTACAGTGTGCCAGTCTTTTTGCTTACATGTTTTTCATATATTACCTCATCTAATACCACAGTCTGATGAAGTATATGCCATTATCCCAACTTAACAAATTGGGGCAGGGGGCGGCAGGGGTGGGGAGTGATATAAGGTGCTGTGAGATGAATTAAACTGCTCAAGGCCATACAACTGTTAACTAAGGCAGACAGAATGTGAATCCAGTATAACTTCAGAGCCCATTCTCTTATTTACCACCAGTGAATATTCCTGCCATAACTGAAGTCCAAATAGCAGCATGGTTATAATGTACACTTTGAAATCATCTAGACCTGGATTCAAAATCCATATCTAACATTTACTGGTGGCAAATTACTTCTCTGACCTTCGGTTTTCTCATATGTAAAATGGTTATTACCTACACCAAAAGGGTTATTGCCTGCATAAGTGCAAGATATATACTAAATACTAAGTGTTAGCTCCATTTGCCTCTTCTACACTTCTGTTCTTGTGAGCTCTGAGGGAATGGTTTGAACAGAATAAGGCCTGGCAGAAGAAGACAAATAGTTAGCTTCCTCTTTCTTCTGTATAGTACTACCAGATTGTCGACCAGTGCCTGCCTTCCAGGATCGCCAGGTGTCTTATAGCTGTGATTGAATTTATTCTCTTAATGAGAAGGGCATGTCTTGAGTATTTACTAGTTGTTAATTGCCCATAAATATACTATAGTAGAATAAGGATTAGAATCAGTGATCTCCTGTTGTACTAGACTTCTCTTTTGCTAATTCTTAGGAAACATATGGGACTCTGGGGGTTGTTATTTATTATATATAAAATAGTTGCCTACATGATTCCGTAACATAGATCAGTTAGTGCCATTCAACAAAGAAAACTATAAACACAGCTGCTGTTTTAGTGTGGTTTGTGGTTTGGTTTTGTTTTTGTTTGAACTTTTTTGTGCAGGCAGATCATCATTTAAAAGTAGTCATTTGGCATTTTCCCTTGCATTCTTCAAATTTTTTTGTATGTTTTTAAAAAGCTTAGCTTAAGTCACTTTATAATTATGCACTCAGATTGATCCATCTGGTCTTTTTGCTAGCCAATGAATTTTCTTTTAAAAATATAGAAAATAGGATAATTATATTTTAAATCCTATAACTTCAGTGAGTCCCTTTTATAAATTTGAAGAAAATATTTTCAAGTATTAAAAAATAACTTTTTATGCATGGCTTTCTGCATTACAGGTTTTATGCTGTGTGACTTAGCCAAGTAATGATATTCTATTAACTTCTAAAGATTTCTTAGCACTAATTTCTTTGTAAATTAAGTAATAATCATTTACACTGAAAGTGATTTCTCCCATTCTTTCCTTACCTAACTGTTAAAAATGTTGCACTAGAATATAGCAATGCCAAGGTGTTCAATTTACATCATGCTAGTGAAGCTTAGAAGTTTCGTTAAAAACTTGATGTTCTCAATGCCTCCAGCCATAGTTCTTAGAATGAGGAAGTTATGCCTGGGCTGTATTCTGTTAAATATATTACCGCTATGTTCCTTGCTAACATTAATGTCTAAATATGCTATCTGCAGAGATCTGATGATCAGAGGGAAGGGTGAAAAGAACTTTGAAAACATTTTTGGAATCCACTGACATTTCTCTCTCTCCATAGTCATCACCCTTTCAAATCTACAATCGTCTCTCTGCAGAACTACTGCCTTCTACCACTTCTCCTGGCATCCACTAAAATGTAAATACTTTTCCCTAAAGTGCTGTAATATTTTTTCAGGGATCTTAGAATAAACATCAACATCATTAACATAAATTTTAAGAACTTGTATGATTTGACTTTCTTCTCCATCTACAGCTTTATCTTGACAATTGCCATCTATATTTAAGCAAAATTGACCTCCTTTTAGTGCTACACTTTCTCTATAGTAGAGGTTCACATACAAGACAATATAAATACCTCAAGGGCAATCATCCAAGTTACAAACAAGTTTCACAATTATGTCACATTCATCCATATTCTATTAAGTATGACACTTTAAATGTCATCTTATTTGGTGTACCTCAGGTGCAGAGATTGAATTAATCATGCCCATCATTTTATAGCATGCATCTTCATTAGTTCTTCAAGGCCTTTCTTCTCGTGCTTCATTCCCTCTTCCAACTTTATACAAGACTATTCCAATATGTTGATATTCATCTTGAATCTATATGTATCCTTGAATCTATATAAATCTATAGGGCTGTTTTCTCCAGGTATATATTTTAAGTTTCATAATTATATCATGATTTAAAATAATTATCAGCTCTGTTTTGTTTGTAAGGAAGAGTTGAGTAAATCCAGCTCATTGGATTGCAGTAAACCTAACTTGTTTTACCTGCTGAAATCTGGGTGTGTCAACATAGAGAAGGTTAGGAGAGCTTCTCCAGGTGCCGATTTTTACTTTCTGCTATAATCTACACTATATTTGGTGTATGTAAACTTATTCATTTTAAAGTTAATAATCTTCATTGATAAAATGAAACATGTATGAGTCTGATCATTGATGTTTAATTACCAGAACCCTCCATTATATCTGCTTTCTTTAAGACTGTCCTTGTACTTTTCCATCTGCTTGGAATTTTGAATTCACTACTACCTCCCTCCCACTTCCCTTCAGTTGATTTATGCCCTATGTATCCTTCATATTTTAGCTCAAACATATGTTCCCTAGGAAGTCTTTGATGATGACCCTCGGACCAAGTAAAATCTTCTTTATATATATTAAAAAAAAAAAAAAAAAAAAAAATAACTTTTTATTCCTTATTGTTTTTCAATTGATTTCTGTATTTCCAGAGGTAGGGAGAGGGCTTGAAATTTCTCCTATTTCTACTCCTCACCTCCTTACTATGTTATAACTCTGAAGCATACCATAAACACTTGTTTGCAACTGAGAATGGGTACAGCAGAAATGTGTGATCAAAATAGGTCCTATTGTTCTCTCTAGGTTGCACTGGCTGTGAGGAGAAAGATGGATTGTAGGGGGCAAATGTAGATGTAGTAAGACCATTTAGGCCTTTGCAGTGGTCCAGACAAGAAATAGTAGTGGCCTGACCCAAGGTACTAAGAGATTCAGGATATGGAATTAACGGAATTTGTTGATGGATTAGATGTTGGCGAGTATGACATAAAGGAGTCAGAGATAGGTTTCTGGATTAGATATATCATGCTCCTCACCTCTTTCTCACTGTGTTTGTTCAACTTCTGCTTATCTCTAAAGAATTTAGTTTATATGTTACCTCCTATGGAAAACTTTCCCACTCCAACTTCCATTAAGTTAGGTGACCACTCTATGTGCTTTTATAGCACCTGGCACTTCATGAGAACATTTTTTTTCTGTTTTGTACCTGTGAATTTATTACCCAACACCCATATACACATAACCTTCACACTCTTGACTTTGTCTTGTGAGGGCAAGGGCCATGCCTGTCTTACTTATCATCATATTCCCAGCACCTAACATGGTCCTGGGGACAACACCAATACATTTTTGGTGAATAAACGAAGTGTTATTTATAGCTATTGTCTACAGTGCCTGATAGAGTAATTGAATACGTAAGTTATCTGGGCTCTTTTTTGATTCATTCCTCTTGCTTAACTTTTATTTCTTTTTTATTTTCTTAATATCTCAGACCTTATTTTTTCTTATATCTTTACAGTTTAGCTTACTGAATAAAAGAAAATATAAACAGCAAGAAATAAAATTTTGCTTTGTGGGTTTTGACAGTATCTTCCAAAGGAACCCCTAAGGTTGTTGACATCTAAAATAAGTGAGGGCTTCAGATTGTAATAATACTTAATATTTTTCAAAATATTATAAGTGCTTAACACAGTTTGTTGGAACATTATACTGACAAAAAGAGTAATTGGATGTGTAGATCAGTTCATTTCAATCAGAAGTATTAGCACTGGGTTATTTGATAAAAGGGATGGATCATTGCAAATTCATCATCATATCTCAAGGAAAATGCATTGATGACACTAAATTATACTTAAAAGCTTATTATACTTAAGCTTTATACTTAAGTAAATTTAATTATACTTAAAATACTTAGATATGGTCTAAGATATCACTTAGACAATAATCAATACAAAAAAGGAAATTACAACGATTTTTCTTTCTTTTCTTAAGAAAGAAAAAAAGACTAAGCTATGTAAATTCTAGTTACCACAGGGTGGAGGTAGGGGTGTAAAAGGAAAAGGATTTGACTTCTCTAGCCTTTACTTTACTCATCTTTAAAATAAAAACAATGGACCCATGATCTAAAAGAGCCTTTCCAGCCCAAATTCTGTTGCTCCATAAAATAGAAAAGAATGATATATTATGGGAATTTTGGTTTCAGTTGCAACTTACTATTTATTCTCTCCATAGCCCCAGCTCTGTCTTGATAAGAACTGACTTTAAAAATCCATTCAAATAAAACTTTTTTTATTGAATGAATTTATTAAATACAAGTTTTTTTTTTTCTAATTTCTGCTTTGGAACCAATTCTTTTAGCCTAATTAGGAGCAACAATCTAAGATGAATTGTAATTACTTACCCTAATCATTCAAACTACAGAAAATGAATTTTTGCATTTAGTAATGCCATAAATGTATTCTTCGATGGTTGTTTCTCTTTTAACATATGTTTTCTTTCTTTGGTTTAGATTTCTGCTTTGGGACAGCCACGCATCTAATTCCTTAAAGTACTTTTATATGTAAAACTTGTAAAGGATCAGAACAATGCCTCCAAGACCATCATCAGGTGAACTGTGGGGCATCCACTTGATGCCCCCAAGAATCCTAGTAGAATGTTTACTACCAAATGGGATGATAGTGACTTTAGAATGCCTCCGTGAGGCTACATTAATAACTATAAAGCATGAACTATTTAAAGAAGCGAGAAAATACCCTCTCCATCAACTTCTTCAAGATGAATCTTCTTACATTTTCGTAAGTGTTACCCAAGAAGCAGAAAGGGAAGAATTTTTTGATGAAACAAGACGACTTTGTGACCTTCGGCTTTTTCAACCCTTTTTAAAAGTAATTGAACCAGTAGGCAACCGTGAAGAAAAGATCCTCAATCGAGAAATTGGTATGATAAAATTTTGAAATGGCCTTGTCATCCCATTCTAAATGCAAATAACTTTGAAGCTTAACTATTTTCTCATTAGTAAAATATTTTGTCTGAACTGGTTAATTACCTTTGTAATCTTAAATAAATAGATTTCAAAATAAAAATCATTACAAATCTAAAGTTTTTTTGACTGTTAGGCTGAAGAACTATTTTTAACACCTTGGTATTATTCTGTAAAGTTTTCTTAAAGAAGTATCATTTGTAGGGATGATTTATATTTGTGATATCCCAGTTTTGTTTTGTCTTTTAAAAAATAATTGATATGAATAATGTTTGCTACCTTTGCTCCAAATTGCCGAACAGATCATATTTTATATATTAAAAATATTTGAGATCTTGTCAATTCTTACTATATGTATTCATCAAAAATTTTATTAACAAAGAGAAGCTTCTTTATTGTGATCTTCCATATCTACCAAGTTCCCTATTTACAATAAACATGGTCTTACTGTGTGTTTAACAGAATGTTATATTCTCTATATAATTTTTTTAAGGTTTTGCTATCGGCATGCCAGTGTGTGAATTCGATATGGTTAAAGATCCAGAAGTACAGGACTTCCGAAGAAATATTCTCAATGTTTGTAAAGAAGCTGTGGATCTTAGGGATCTCAATTCACCGCATAGTAGAGCAATGTATGTCTATCCTCCAAATGTAGAATCTTCACCAGAACTGCCAAAGCACATATATAATAAATTGGATAAAGGTAAGAAAATTGTAAATCTACCATAATTGGTCGCTGTAGTGAAAACTTCTATCTGTGCGTATATCTTTGTACAGTCTTTTTATCCTAGCTAGATGATAAGCTTCTTGAAGGCAGGGAATGCTTTACTGACAAGATATAGTTGAGTGCCAAGTACACAACTTTTTTTTTTTAAATCTTGAATTATTTTATTTGTGTGTGTCCTCATGAAATGTGTAATACTTTGTGTGCTGTATTTTCTTTATAATTGAATTTATTTACTTACTTATTTTTTATTGGGGTATAGTTGTTTTACAACGTTGTGTTAGTTTCTGCTGTACAGCAAAGTGAAGTAGAGTTTCCTGTGCTATACAGCAAGTTCTTATTAGTTATCTATTTTATACATATTAGTGTATATATGTCAATCATAATCTCCCAGTTCATCCCACCCTCATCCCCCACTTTCCCCCCTTGGCATCCATACATTTGTTCTCTACATCTGTGTCTCTATTTCTGCCTTGCAAACTGGTTCTTCGGTACCATTTTTCTAGATTCTGCATATATGCGTTAATATACAATATTTGTTTTTCTCTTTCTGACTTACTTCACCCTGTATGACAGTCTCTAGGTCCATCCAGGTCTCTACAGATGACCCAATTTCATTCCTTTTTATGGCTGAGTAATAGTCCATTGTATATATATACCACATCTTCTTTATCCATTCGTCTGTCAATGGACATTTAGGTTGCTTCCATGACCTGGCTATTGTAAATAGTGCTGCTATGAACATTGGGGCACGTGTGTCTTTTTGAATTATGGTTTTCTCTGGGTATATGCCCAGTAGTGGGATTGCTGGGTCATATGGTAATTCTTTCTTTAGTTTTTTAAGGAACCTCCATACTGTTCTCCATAGTGGCTGTATCAATTTACATTCCTACCAACAGTGCAAGAGGATTCCCTTTTCTCTGCACCCTCTCCAGCATTTATTGTTTGTTGATTTTCTGATGATGCCCATTCTAACCAGTGTGAGGTGATACCTCATTGTAGTTTTGATTTGCATTTCTCTAATAATTAGTGATGTTGAGCATCTTTTCATGTGCCTCTTGGCCACCTGTATGTCTTCTTTGGTGAAATGTCTATTTAGGTCTTCTGCCCATTTTTGGATTGGGTTGTTTGCTTTTTTGATATTGAGCTGCATGAGCTGTTTGTATATTTTGGAGATTAATCCTTTGTCCATTGATTTGTTTGCAAGTATTTTCTCCCATTCTGAGGGTTGTCTTTTTTTCCAGGTACACAACTTGTGTGCAGTAAGTAGTGATTGATTGAATGAATGTGTGCATATGGTGCTGATCCCTTGGTGAATTGTTTATCTCAGAATAAAACTGAAAAAAAAAACAACATTGAGTTTGAAATTCACTGTTACAGAATTATAGCTGATTATCTTTTTACAAATAAAAATAAATAGAAATAGAAATATTTTATGAAATTTTGGGGAAGCGTCACACATTCTTACTATATACAACGAAAAAGTAAATTTCCTAATCTTAATGTTAGATGCAGTATTTAACTCTGATCATAGTGAGTGATAATATATAAGTTGACTTTTGATAATATATCAATTTCTAGAATTAAGTGTACATGAGAATATATAAACTAATTGTTTTAGAAATGAAAATATCATTGTGTCAGATAAATGTTTATATTTTTCAGGATAACAAAGTGAAGTTTTTAATTGAAAGTTATAGAATAAGTTAACTTAATACACTATTAAATATAATATTCACTCAGTAGAATAAATTAAGACATCTTATTACTATTTTAGCCATATTTTTCAAAGTAGTTTAATGCTTATATAGCATAAGGTCTTCATTAAAAGTTCATTTCTGGGCTTCCCTGGTGGTGCAGTGGTTGAGAATCCGCCTGCCAATGCAGGGGACATGGGTTCAAGCCCTGGCCCGGGAAGATCCCACATGCTGTGGAGCGGCTGGGCCCGTGTGCCACAACTGCTGAGCCTGCGCTCTGGAGCCCGCAGGCCACAACTGCTGAGCCCCACGTGCTGCAAGTGCTGAAGCCTGTGTGCCTGGAGCCTGTGCTCCACGAGAGGGGCCACTGCAGTGAGAGGCCTGCGCACCACAAGGAAGAGTGGTCCCCGCTCGCTGCAACTAGAGAAAGCCCGTGCACAGAGCAAAGACCCAACGCAGTCAAAAATAAATAAATAAAATAAATTTTAAAAAATTCATTTCTACTTTAGCATACTTTTTAAAATGGAATGCTCTTTTTATTTTTCCCCACTACTCTTTATGAACTATTTCCAACATATAGAAAATTTGAAAGAATTTTACTATGGATACCTACACCACTCTAACATAGTTTTAATCTTTTCATTTTCATTATTTTTTTTTTTTTGGTCCCCCAGCTTATAGCTTAATTATTCTTCTTAAAAGGAAAAAAAATAGAAAATTTATTTTTTCCCCCTTCCTCCCCCATCTTTTCTCTCATTCTGATTCAGCATCTTTCTTTAAGTCTCCATGATTCTTTCCCACAGTTCCCAGAAACTCTTCTACTTAGGGTACTATTGAATATTGAACCTTTGATGCCATCATGAGTCATTCTTCACAGGGGTTGTATCTATGAAGTATGTCATGTAGTTTAGAATGGAAGTTAGCTTGCTCTCAGGTAATTGAGACACACAGTAGTCACAGTTTTGTGTGCTTGCCTTACAACATGAGATTTGGGCATGGTTTGGCAGCCCTATCAGATTTGAAGATTTGGTCGTTCTACCTGATATTTACCTGTATTTAATTAAGGTTGATTATAAGTCATTATGGTTAGTGCATACTTTTTGAAATTTGTCTCTTGAAGAATGAAATATATGTGGTGACTGCATCTAATATTATTTTCCTATTATAGGGCAAATAATAGTGGTGATTTGGGTAATAGTTTCTCCAAATAATGACAAGCAGAAGTATACTCTGAAAATCAACCATGACTGTGTGCCAGAACAAGTAATTGCTGAAGCAATCAGGAAAAAAACTCGAAGTATGTTGCTATCATCTGAACAACTAAAACTCTGTGTTTTAGAATATCAGGGCAAGTATATTTTAAAAGTGTGTGGATGTGACGAATACTTCCTAGAAAAATATCCTCTGAGTCAGTATAAGGTGAGTAACAAACTTCAAAGATCTTAATTTTAAATTTAAAAGGTAAATCACATTGGGAACTGGTATCTGTATTTAGGACATAGTTTTTGAAAATCAAAAAAATTTTTTTTTGGCCATGCTGCACAGCTTACGGGATCTTAGTTCCCCCATCAGGGATTGAACCCGTGCTCCAGCAGTGAAAGCGCCAAGTCCTAACCGCTGGACTGCCAGGGAATTCCCAAAATTAAATAATTAATATTAGTAAATAGCATTAATAAGTTTATTTTTTACACTATATTTAATTTGAGAGACTGATGAATTTGAGACAACTGATGCTATTCTTTTAGATTTTATATAATTAATATTTGGGGACCTGACTACATATATGGGTAAACTGATTAATGTTTTACAGTTGTAACAATAGTTATATCATTATTCAGATACAAACATTTGATTTGGTGACTGTTTAATTGTGCCATGAGGTAAGATATAATAATGTTTCAGGTATTCTACATGCAAAAAATGCATCGTGTGCTTTTCTGGATAGGTCCAGTTCTATAGTGGGAATACTTTTATAGCCAATAGGAATTTTAAATAACATGGAACTTGCCCAAAAGACTTTTCATGTGCCTTACTTTTTTAAAAAAGTGTTTGTTGTATTCATTTGAATAGGCAGTGTAAGCAATAAGGTAAATGTGTTCTTTGTCAAAAAAAAAAAAAAAGTTCGCAGTTATACTAATCCCCAAATATGGGGTATTTAATGATTTTTATCCCCCCCCAAGCAGTGGCACTAGAAGGAATTAAAATAAACATTTCAAAAAATCCATGATCTATAGTTAATTAAGGTATACTATAAATACTTCCCTACTCTCTATTTCTATTCATTAAATAAATACCTATAAGAAGCAACTGTATTTGTACCAAGCATATGTCAAGTACTGATTTACAATACCAAGCAAGACATGGTTCTGGCTTTTAGGTTGCTTACAGTATAGTAGGGCTTATGGGTAAGAAAATAGGTTTTTGTAATATGTGTACAGTTGCTTAAAAATCTCTATCCTAACTACCATTTCAGAGTTCAAACCAATGCATTTTAATATTTTTTAAAACATATTCCATAATTTTATTAGTCTCCTCTCTTTGTGGCTTTTGGGTGTTTTTGTTCTGTTTTTTTTTTAACAAAACAAATATTTCTCAAGAAATGTTGGGACAGAAGAACAAGTGGGCAGCAACTCTTGGATTTGACATCAGTATGACTTAATAGATTGAATGGCAGAGGCTTTCTAAATGATGTTGCTTTTCCTTTAACAAGCACCTGCGTTATGTTTTCACTTGGCTAGAAAACATCTACCTCAGCTTATAGTCCTTTTCTGTAATTCTAATATCTAGTGTTTTCATAATGAGTATCTTCTTATCCTTATTTTTAATTCCATTTTTCTTTTCTTTCGTTTTCCTTCCAGTTAAAAGTAGAGCTACAGTCTAAAAAGCTGACCTTTGTTTTTCTTTTATACAATTTATATTTCAAGATGTGTTTGGTTTTTATCTGTGCTATAGCCTAACTCCCAAATGTTAGTTTTTTAAATGTTATAAATATAGCAACTGCTAAGAAATGTGTCTATAATGTTTGATTTTTTAATTACTTTTGCAGATTAGTATGTAAATTCTCATAGTGCTCTTATATGTTGCCTTTAAAATGAAAAACCTTACAAGAAATGGCTTCTCTCCTCCCACCTTAATCTCTTACAGTATATAAGAAGCTGTATAATGCTTGGGAGGATGCCCAATTTGATGCTAATGGCTAAAGAAAGCCTCTACTCTCAACTGCCAATGGACTGTTTTACAATGCCATCTTATTCCAGACGCATCTCCACAGCTACACCATATATGAATGGAGAAACATCTACAAAATCCCTTTGGGTTATAAATAGTGCACTTAGAATAAAAATTCTTTGTGCAACCTATGTAAATGTAAATATTCGAGACATTGACAAGGTAAGGTCAAGTGTTGATGTTTATTATTGTATATAAATTATTTTATATAAATCTTTTTTATTGAAGTGTATAATGATCTGTTGGCCTGCAGTATGTTTTCAGTTGGCTAGAAAACATCTACCTCAGCTTACAGTCATTTTCTGTAATTCTAATATCCCTAGTTCTAATAATTCTAATACCCATAATTCCAAGCTCTTAAAACCAAACTTTTACAGAATTCATTTGGCAGGAAAACCTGACCTAACCTGAAGCGAGGTTTTTTACAGTCTTTATTTATCCCATTTAGTGTAAATATCCATATGTTTTGTTGCAGAAATATTAATTTCTTTATGGAGTGCTGCTTTAACTGCTAAGAGTACTAAGTAATATTTAGTATATGTACCAATTTATCTTTCTAAAATATGAAAAACTCTGAATTACATACCTGGCCTAAAGGGATTGTGGGCCTATCTTGATTTTTAATAGTGTAATGTCTACCTGAAGGCAGCAGTACATTTTGGTGAAGAATCTGCATCAATATTAATTTACTACACATGTGAAGAAAAAGAGACCAGAAAAGCTACATCTGAACAGAAACTTTAATTGATTCTGTCATTCATATCAGTTACATTGTTTTGATAATGTTTAATATTGGTCTGGTCTAGTATGTATGTGTGCATGTGTGTGTGTATATATATATATATATGTATGTGTATACACATAACTTTTTATTTTCCTTAGATCTATGTTCGAACAGGTATCTACCATGGAGGAGAACCCTTATGTGATAATGTGAACACTCAAAGAGTACCTTGTTCCAATCCCAGGTAAGGAAGTATATATGAGTTTATATTTCCAAAAGTCATATTAGTGTTTAGCAGTATAATAAATAAAAGTAGTATAGTTTACATCATTAGTTTGATACAAGTCATATATAATTACCAGACATTTACATATAGAACATGAGGACATTCCGTCTAATGAGTATCAGTCACAGGATCACTTTATTGATTCTCCCTAAAATGTTATCGGAAGGGTTTTTCTGATCCTCTCTTCTCATTGTGTCAAGGAGAGAACAGAATGTGGTTATAGTTTTGTGCTGATGATTCCTTACATTAGATCCATAAACCTAGCATTTTATTCCTTTTTTATCTCCATTTGCATTTCCATTAATAAGTGAGAGTTGGCAAACAACTTTAGAGCTGGACTACTCTGAGTCAGTTTCCTTTACAGTACTCCCAAGAATACATATTTATGACATTCAAATAAAGAATCTTGGGGAACAAACCAGTTTCTTAATGGGAGGGGGTGTTATTGGGAACATTTTTAAATGATTACTGCCTAGATAAAATGAAAAAATAAAAGGTAGTGTAATTCAACAGCTTGACATCCTGCCCTTTCTTTGCTTCTCTGTATAGAATCATTTGGGGATAAGAGTTTATTCTTGAAATTAATAGTAATATTTTAAGAGAACTCAAATTGGAATTAAATGTTAAAGATGGACTTTTTAGACTAGCAATAGAGCTAACTAGTGGATCTTCCAGAAGTAAATTTCATAATCAATTCAGACTGAGTTCTAGGAGAGTCAAGAAAAAGTTCTGGTGTTGTAATTAGATTGATAGAGGTGAGAGAGCCTATGTAAAGTTCAAAGAGATGGTAGCCTTCTCTACCAGGAGGAAGGGAAATAGTTCCCCACCCTGTCTGAACCATCATAGGTCAGAAAGTATCAATACATCGTTCTGGTTAGAAGTTATGCTGTGGCAACAGACCACACCAGAATCTTCTAAATTTTTTGTTAGAACAACAAATGTTTATTTCCCACTCACACAGCATATCTGTCACAGGTTAGGTGGGTGGTTGTGCAAGGAGCAGAAAAACAATATTTGAGGAAATAATAGCCAGAATTTTCCAAATTTGGTGAAAACTATAAAACCAACAATCTAAGGAGTTCAACAATCCCCAAGCAAAGGCCCCAAAATAATGTTGGATAGATTTATCCTAGTTCTTTCAAGTACCAAGAATAAACAGGCTTTGGAAAAGTAAAAGGTAAATTTATTTAATAATATAAGATTAAAATGTCAAAATTTTAATATCTTAAAGTAGCTATTCATAAAGGACTTATATTTTATTGTCTTTCCTTTAAGAATATCTGTAAGGTAAAATCCCTGTGGTAGTAGTGTAAAGATTTAAGTAAATTTTAAAACTTTTCTGCATTTACAAAAAAAATCAGAGGTAAAAGTGTATGAAGTTATTAGAAAGATAGAATCTTAAAAATTCTTACTGAGATTAAGTGATTGTTCTAAATCTGTTCTTTCTATATGCTAAATAAATTAGATACTTTATGATTTCCTTATAAATGTTACCAGTTATTTCCCAATGTCAAAATCAATTTGGAATATATATATAAAACCATTGCCAAAATAAAGAACTTAATTGGGTATGGGTGGGTGTGTGTGTGAAAGGAACATGCTTTATTCGGTTAGCATAATACTGAACTACATTAATAAGACACAGTTCTCTTAGAAAGTGTGTAGAAAATTTCTCACTAATTATGAGCACTTCTAAAAATTTCAGAGTAGTAAACAGTACTAGGTACATTTGAGATACAGCTTCTAATTTTTCTTGAATTACTGTGGACTTATCAAATCTCACAGTATTTCTTTTCCCTGCATTTGTTGTCTCCTTTCCCTTTCGATTTCCTTCTAGCTAAGTTCCCCCATTTTAAATGTAAGTCTTCTCTGTATAAAAGGACAATATATTTCTTTTTATCTTTGCCCACACTCAAGCAAAGATACTAGAATAAATAGAACTTATTTTACTGATGGTTTTATACCTTAGTCTGACTAATTAAAAGTAGAATTCTTATACTGTTTTGCTAATTAAGTCTTGCTTTATTTATAATCAGAAAACAGAACAGAATTATAAAGAAGCCATTTGAAAAGTTTTCAAAGTTAATATCTAGCACTTGAGCTTTTAACATGGACCAGTTACTGTTCTAAGTGCTTTACTTATGTTATCTCATTTAATCTTCAAAACAACTTTCTGAGAGTAGGTACTATTATTAGTCCCATTTCACAGATGAAAAAACAGACAAAGCGAGGGTTACACATATAGTAAAATAGTAGAAACAAGATTTTACTCCAGGTAGTCTGACTTCTGAGTCCAAACTTTTAGCCATTACTATAATGTTTTTTAATTAAAAAAAAAAAACTACTACTTATTATACTTGGCTCTTTACAAGTATGTTTACCAAATATAGACATAATTTCGCATGTAACATCCAATAAATTGAAGGGAATTTATCATAAAAATTTGATAATTTTTGTCATCACTTGTTGTAGTAGCTTCTTATGCTTTCCTTATTATGAATGTCAAGTTTTATTACCTCTTGTGAAGTAGTTAGTTACTCTAAAATTTACGTACTTTCTCCTTACATATCCTTTATTTTATTTACATACTGACTTATTTAAATTAATAGGCCCTTCTGAATGAAACTACATCATATATAAAAGTAATTAAATATAATTTTAATCATAATAGGAAATCTAATTTTATCTTATTTAGTTTCCCTTTTCTCTTTGCCTCTTCTGTAAGCTAATTTGTTTTTTATTTTTACTGAAATATAGCACAAATGCATGAATTATAATTGCACAGTTCAGTGAATTATCACAAGGTGAATACCTATATAGCCACTGTGCTGGTCAAGAATTAGAACATTTACCAGCATTCCAAAAACCCCTCCTCACACTCCTTCCCAATCCATTAATCTTCTCTCCTCCCCAAAGATAACTACTATCTTGATTTCTAACACTATTGGTTAGTTCTGGTTGTTCCTGAATTTTATATAAATGGACTGAAGGAGTAGATATTCTTTTGTGTCTAGCTTCTTACACTCAATATTATGTTTGTAAGATTTCATCCATATTGTAAATAACTGGTGTTCATTTCTGTTGATATATAGTATGCCATTATATGAATATACTACCATTTATTCTACTGTTGGTCATTTGAATTTTTTGAAGTTTGGGGATACTGTAAATAATTCTATTAACATTCTGTGCAAAAATGCATACATTTCTGTGGTTTTATACCTAGAGGTGGAGCTGAGTCATGGTTCAGTTTTAATAGATTATGCTTTCCAAATTGGTTGTACAAACTACACCTCCCCTAGCATGTATGAGATTTCCTGTTACTGTACCTCCTTACCACCCCTTAGTATCATCAGTCTTTATAGTTTTAGCCATTCTCTTTTATAGTGATATCTTTTATTTTGCATTTTTTGAATGACATGATATTGACTACTTTCTTTTTTTTAAGATTTATTTATTTATTTTTGGCTGCGTCAGGTCTTAGTTGTAGCGCTCAGGCTTCTCTCTAGTTGTGTCGTGAGGGTTTTCTCTTCTCTAGTTGTGGCGCGCAGGCTCCAGGGCACGCAAGCTCAGTAGTTGTGGCGGCGGGCTTAGTTGCCCTGCGGCATGTGGGATCTTAGTTCCCTGACCAGGTTCGGACCCACGTCCCCTGCATTGTAAGGCAGATTCTTTACCACTGGACTACCAGGGAGGTCCTGATATTGGCTACTTTTTCATGTGTATTAGCCATTTAAATATGACCTTGTGAACTCTTTGTTCCAGTCAGTCTCTGGCTTGGTTTTCATTTGATTTATCTTTTTCTTGATGATTTATGGGAGTCATTTATATACTCTAGATAAAGTCTTTTTTGGTAAATTATATTTTTCTTAACTTTTCATAGGTGGAATGAATGGCTGAATTACGATATATACATTCCTGATCTTCCTCGTGCTGCTCGACTTTGCCTTTCTATTTGTTCTGTTAAAGGCCGAAAGGGTGCTAAAGAGGTAAAGTATTTCAAAAGGAACAATCATTTACCTCTAAAAACTCCTAATTATACTGCTGATTGAATTTTTTCAAGAAATGGATATTATTTTTTCTTTGTTTAATAACTTAATAAACATTTTAAAATAATATATTTATTTAGAGAAGAATAGCTTGGTAGAGCTTCCAGAATTTATTTTATGATGAATATGTCCTGAGTTCATACTGATAAAATTTTTAAACTTGCAGAATGACTACATACAAATGTCTGTCTTGCTTGCTTTGGTTCATATTTCCTATTTATAATTTAAAAATACATGTAATTTCAAATGGGAAAAAGGAAAGAAACTATTTATACTTTGAAAAAATTAATGTGACTTGTTATAGATACCATGAAAAAGACAGTTGTTGATTTCTCCTTTCTGGGAAAGAAAAGTATCAGTATTTTGAAATGCGTTTTATAATTTAATCTACAGAGTAGTGAACATTTTTCTGTTTTTTAAGGAACACTGTCCATTGGCCTGGGGAAATATAAACTTGTTTGATTACACAGATACTCTAGTATCTGGAAAAATGGCTTTGAATCTTTGGCCAGTACCTCATGGACTAGAAGATTTGCTGAACCCTATTGGTGTTACTGGATCAAATCCAAATAAAGTAAGCTTTTTATTATCATAAATTAGATTTTTTTTCTTTTGTGTATGTGTAACAGTCAAGTGTAATATGTATAATAACTTTTATTCCATCTCTTAGGAAACTCCATGTTTAGAGTTGGAGTTTGACTGGTTCAGCAGTGTGGTAAAGTTTCCAGATATGTCAGTGATTGAAGAGCATGCCAATTGGTCTGTATCCCGAGAAGCAGGATTTAGTTATTCCCATGCAGGACTGGTAAGGCAAATCACTGAGTCTTCCTTAAGTATCAGTCATAATCAGTGCCTTTGGCTACATACTGTTACTCTTTGTATAGAAAAGGTTTCATGTGTTTTAGTCACACTGGCATAGATAACTTCAGGCTCTAGAACAGTATTGCAATATAATAAAATTCTGTATGCTAATATTTTTACTGCATCTCTGCCTCTTCTTAGTTTAGCCTGCCTCATTTAACAAATATTTATTGAATACTGACTATATGTATATATTTATTATACAATAGGTACCAGGTAATAAAGTTGTGACCTAAAGAGACCTCCACTGATTTACAGTCTAATGGTGAAAATAGGCCTGAAACTGGTAAAAGCAGAAATATAAGATCATAAATCATGGTGAGTGCCATGAAGGAAACAATAGTGTGTCAAGAATGACTAACATAGGGTTTTGGGGAGAAAGGCTAATGTATTTTGGGTTCAGGAAAGACCTCTCTGGGATAATAACCTTGAACTTGAAACCAAGATATAAGTATGTTGTTAGTTGAGCAAGGAAGCAGAGGAAATAGCATACCAGTATAGTCCAGAGATGCTAGAAAAGAATATATATAAAATGGAGTTTAAATATTGATCTATTTGTCTGATCTTGGCTGTAACTTTTGAACCACAGTATAACTGCGTTCAAAGATCATAAACTCTCCTCGGTGCTTTGTGTCCACCTAGAGGGGTGGGATAGGGAGGGTGGGAGGGAGACACAAGAGGGAGGAGATATGGGGATATATGTTTATGTATAGCTGATTCACTTTGTTATACAGCAGAAACTAACACACCATTGTAAAGCAATGCTACTCCAATAAAGATGTTAAAAAAATAAATAAGATCATAAACTCTCCCTTATTTCTCAAGGGCAAAAGTGTCAGTACTGAGAGAAGAGGGTAATTTTGTTCTTTGCTGTCTCTTTCCCCAGTTTTCTAATTTATCACCATTTTCTTTGGCCTAATTGAAGGTTATAGATAGACCATTCAATGAATGTGGTTCCTGAGATAAGCCTACCCCCAGTAACAGTAATATTAGCACCCTGGGGTAGCCTGGAATCCTATGCTTAGGAACTTTATTAGTTTAACTTTATTAGTTGTATTCTCAGTAAGGAGTTTACCAATCCCTTTTGTAAACAGAATAATAATAATAGTAATAATAATCTTCCTACCTGTTTACTTGCAGAACTATGTAGAAGATATTTTGTTAAGTAGAAATTAATTTAAAATCATTACTGAATTCTGTCATTTACTGAAGGTACAATTAGCTTTTTTGACATTAAAAAGGGATTCTCTTTCTTGAAAAACCCTACTCTGTAAGTTTAGTTCTTTGAATATACCTAACATTTATTAAGTGCTTACCATATACCAAATGCCATACCAATTACTTTTCATGTATTACCTCATTTAATCTTAAAAGCAGTCTCTATGAGGGTAGGTGCTATTATAATTCGTATTTTACCAGTAAGGAAAAGGCTTAAGGAGTTGAAATAAGTTATCCAGTGTCACTGTTTAATTAGTATGAAGTCTTTTACTCTTAACCATTCTAACTAGACAGGAATTCCTTACTTTTGAAATTGGGGGTAAAATACTGATGAGCATTTCCATAAAATGTCCATAACCCTATCCAATTAGTTACACCTTTAAACTAACTGAATTACAAGAGTCAAGTCACATACTTGGAAACTCATTTATTTCCTATTTTATTCATAAATTCAGCCATTGAACTCAGTTTGCCATCAAACATCCAACATCATTGGCTTGTTGGAGCAAATTTTAGCTTTTGAGTTTCCTTTTTGAGCAGTTCTAACTCTGTAAGGATTGATATTTTATGACTTTTTCTTCCTTAGAAGAATTTTTTTTATTTCAAAAAGAAAAAAACTTTTTTTTTTTTTTAATAACAAGTGTTGGTGAGGATGTGGAGAAATTGGAACCCTTATCCTTTTTTTTTTTTTTAATTTTATTTATATTTAGGCTGCGTTGGGTCTTTGTTGCTGCGTGCTGGCTTTCTCTAGTTGCGGTGAGCGGGGGCTACTCTTCGTTGTGGTGCGTGGGCTTCTCATTGCGGTGGCTTCTCTTGTGGAGCACGGGCTCTAGGCATGTGGGCTTCAGTAGATGTGGTGCGCGGGCTCAGTAGTTTGGGCACACGGGCTTAGTTGCTCCGCAGCATGTGGGATCTTCCCGGACCAGGGCTCGAACCCGTGTCCCCTGCATTGGCAGGCAGATTCATAGCCACTGCACCGCCAGGGAAGTCCCTGTTTATTTTTATAATAGAATAAAACTGACTCTATCTTTCAATTACCTTTGGATCTATTGAAAACTTTTATAACTCTTAGAAATAATAATAGGATCTTAGTTTTCCTGTATCTTAAAACATTTTACTATTTCATCATTATTCATGAATTAATTCCAACTATGCTAAAAAAAAAAAAAGACTAAAATAATATAAAAATATAAAAGGATAAAATAGCCTAGAAGGATGATACAGTAGTGAGATAAATCATCACTATTACATCATCCTTCAGTCTTCTCATTGCATAGCCCAGTGTTTTGCATCATATTTCCAGATGTATAAAGGAAGTCTGCAAACACCATCTTTGTAGTGTTTTGTTGTTGTTATTTTTTAGGCTTTAATTGAACACTGTTAATAATTCAGAATTTTTCCCTTTCCACTGATAATGCCAAAGAGAAGAAAATTGACAGAGGAAAATATTTCACAATTATTAGCAAATCAGAGTATGAATACAAAGAGACAGATAATAGCACTTTAAAGCAAAGTTTCTCAGCCTCGACATTGCTGACATTTTGGGCCAAAAACTCCTTTGTTGTAGGGGCTGTTGTGTGCATTACAGGATGTTTAGCAGTGTCCCTGGCCTCCACCCTCTAGGTGCCAGCACCACCACTGCCACAAGCTGTGACGATCAAAAATGTGTCCAAACAGTATCAAAGGTTCCTCTTAGAAGGGGCAGAAGCACCCCAGTTGAGAACCACTATTCCAGGCTTGAATGATGATGTTAAAATTGATCATGTAAGTGAAATATCAGATGACAATATCCTAGATGAATTTTTCTCAAACTCAGGAAACGATGAGTGAACAGTGTATCTCCAAGGACAAAAAATGACTAACATCAGTTAGTCATTCTGCAGGAATGACTTTATCACACAGTATTTCTTAACAAGAACCCAGCCCACACCTCATCTTTTGCAGTATTCTTTCCATCTTTTATGATGTTGTGCATCAGAATTTACTTAGTAAGTAGATAAATGCTGCAGGCAGTTATGTATAAAAATGACTGGAAGGAAAAAGGTGATGTAGAAATTTTTTAAATCCTTGGATTGATTATTCTGATTGATATCTGTAAGTATAAAAAATAGAAATGTTTTGCAGTTCTGAAGCAAAGAAGATGGCTGTCCTTTCTTCAACAAAATTATGGGTTATCAGAGTTTTCAAAAGTATTTTGACAATGCAAGTGTGAGAAGAAAAACCAGAAGTAATGATAAACTAGAACTTACTAGATATGTATTTGAAATCTGGAATCAGTATTCACAAGATGGATATATTCAGGCTCACACATGACAGCTGATGAGCAAGTTTGTTGCATTCAACATATGTTGCCCATTTTGGATTATAAATTTGGTTTTACTGTGTTTATATTCTTATTAAGATGTCTAATAAAATTGTTTTTCACCATCACTTTATTCTTTAAATTATTTTGTATTAAAAATATAAACAAAAATCAGTAAGTAAAAGAACTCAGAGTCCATTGGAACCCAGATGATAAGTTTTAATGACTACTTTTTCTGATGAGTTGAGGGTTAAGTATTCTCTTACCTGGACTATTGCAGTAGCCTCCTAACTGGTCTCCTGCTTTCCCCAAAGCAACCAGAATAATACTTATAAAAGATAAATCAAGTAATAGTATTCATCCTTTAAACAGCTTTCGCTAAAAGTAAAATCCAGACGTTTTACCCTGACCTGCAAATTTTACATGATCTGAACATGACCTCCTGTCACTCCTCTCCCTCATCTACTGGACTTCAGATGCCCTGGTCTTCTTCCTGTTCCTCCTTCACACCAAACTCATTCTTTCCTTGGGGCACTTTCACTGTTTCCTTCATCTGCAGTAGTCTTTCCCTGGTCTTAGTGTGGATGGTTCTTTCTTGTCATTTGGATCACAAATTAATATTACCTTCTCAAAGGCCATTCCTGAACACCCAGTCTAAAGTAGCCACTCAGTCCTTCTCTGTCACAGCACCCAGAGTATCTTATCTATATCTACTCCAGTATTTTTATTTGTTCATTTAATTTCCCACTGTAATAGAGGCTCTGTTAATACAGGGTGTTTTACTATTTTCTGAGCCCAACAGTAAGAACAGGACAAGGTACACAGTACATGTATTAATAAAGATTTGTTGAGTGAATATATGCCAGTAATATTTCTTTATGCTGTTGGATAAATTAACAATATTTAAATGTATAAAAACCAAGTAGCATGGATGTCTGCTTTCATTTTTAGCCAATAGGAATATGTGTAATTCATCCTAAGGGGAGTGTGTTTTGCATGATACATTAATATGCGTTCATAATTATTCACTATGTGGTTAATATATTTGTATTTAAAGGGAATAAATATATTACTTGTAATCTTGGAATTACACCAAAAGTTATGATATTTTCTTTTTAGTTTCCAAACATTCACTGTGCAGTGTTTTAATGTGGATGAGTTTTTTTTCTCCTTTTTTCCCTTATTTTTACTTTTAAAATTAGAAAGCCTTGCAAGTGATTATAAGGATATTTTCAGGGAAGGATTATGAAAGAATTTATATTTTTATTTTATTATTTTACTTTTTAATTTTCTCTCTTATTCCAGAAACATTAGCAGATTAGTTAATAGGATACTAGGAAGGGTCCTCATCAGGAAGAGAAGTAAATTGTTCACTACCACCCCCTAGTATCCAAATCTAGCCTTATCCCTGACTAATTTTGGCACTTAACTGTTCTTTGGTTGGTGGTAATGTTAACCAAGTAAATTATTGGATTTGTTCCACAAATAACTGTCTTAAGTGTGTTCTCCCCATCCCTGAAAATAAAGTCTTGCAATGAGAATAAACTGTTTTTTAACAGTTAATAAGCAATGTAAAGTTTATTGAAAATTAATTTTCTTTTTTTGCAGATCAGTCATGAATCGGGGGGGGGTATGGCAAAGAAAATTATATAAGATATTACTTTATTTTACAGAGTAACAGACTAGCTAGAGATAATGAATTAAGAGAAAATGATAAAGAACAGCTCCGAGCAATTTGTACACGAGATCCTCTATCTGAAATCACTGAGCAAGAGAAAGATTTTCTGTGGAGCCACAGGTAAGTGTTAAGATAGAGAGTCTCTGTTCCTTCCATTTCAGAAGAAAGAACTGACTTTGGCTGATCTTGCCATGCTTCTGCCATTACCTATTAGAGTAAATAAAGCGTAATTTACATGATTTTAAATTACAAACATTATCCTTTTTTGAACTGTGGGTATAGATCAGTATTTCTAGAAAATCATGCTGCATTGGTAATAACCTTGCAGATTGAAGGCTTTTTTAAAATTCTGAATCCTTGACATGACATTTTTTAGGATTTGGTTTTTTGGTTTGTTTTCAAATAAAATTTAAGATCCAAAAACAAAAAACAAAACCTTAGTTTTAGATCAGTTTAGCTGTGATTTAATTGGTCTAGATATTTTCATTTTTAGGAGTTCCTTCCATTTTTCATTTTTTCTTACACTTCCTTAAAGTAATACTGTAATGCCTTATTTTCACTTCTGAAGAAATTATCCTGCAACTTAGTAAGTGTACCCTGGTTTATTTAAATAAGGCAGTTGCAGTGCATTTCTGCAGCAAGTTCATTTAAACATAAATTTTGTCCAGTGACCACAGTAGAAGTGGTAACTCTTCTCATCGTTCATGCCGAATAAGTAGATGAATAATAGGAGCTATATAAAGAGTGCTATAACATAAATTCATAATTTTTCCTAAGTACCTGTCCTCCATTTGGATTTTCCTTTAGTCTTCCATGCCATTATAACTGTATCTATGTACATATATGTGCAGCTATAGTGTTAAACACAGGTTTGTTTTGATTTTAAAGAAGGCTAGTAATGGTAAGAAGTTTTAAAAGTGTTTGGAACTTCTTAAAGATTGCATAGTCACAAATTTAGACATCTAGGCCTTTTGAATAATATGTAAGAATGTTTTTTTTGTTTTGTTTTGTCTTTTCCACACAGACACTATTGTGTAACTATCCCTGAAATTCTACCCAAATTGCTTCTGTCTGTTAAATGGAATTCTAGAGATGAAGTAGCTCAGGTAAATGCATGTTTGAGATTACTCAATAACTGTTGCACAAATTTAGTATGTCATTCAAATTGTTTTTTCTCAGAAAGTCTGCATAAGTATAAGAAATGAAATAGACTATGTTTTAAATTAATTAATAATGATAATACAGATGGTCCTCGACTTACCATGGTTCAGCTTAAGATATTATTACTTTACAATGGTGAGAAGGTGAGATGCATTAGGTAGAAACTATACTTCACATTTCGAATTTTGATCTTTTCTCAGGCTAGCAATATGTGGTAAAATAGTCTCTCCTGATACTGGGCAGCAGTAGCGAGCCACAGCTCCCAGTCAGCCGGATGATCGTGAGGGTAAACAAACAGTATCCTTACAGCTATTCTGTACCCATACAGCCATTCTCCTTTTCACTTTCAGTACAGTGTTCAACAAATTGCATGAGATATTCAACACTTTATTATAAAATAGGCTTTGTGTTAAATGATTTTGCCCAGCTGTGGGCTAAAGTAAGTGTTCTGAGTATGTTCAAGGTAGTCTAGGCTAAGCTATGATGTTCAGTAGATTATGTGTATTAAGTGCATTTTTGACTTGAGATATTTTCAACTTATGATAGGCTTATCAAGACATAAGCCCATTGTAAGTCGAGGAAGATCTGTATAGTAGAGAAAAATACTGTTTACATAACTTCCACTGATTAATTAGAACTAAACATTTTAAGCACTGAATTCATAAGGGGGCTTTTGTCTAATTTTGAAATAAGAAATTAAGATAATGTCTTAAGAGGGTTCATTCACAACTATCTTTGGTTTTTAAATATGATCTATTATCTCCCTCATACACAGATGTACTGCTTGGTAAAAGACTGGCCTCCAATCAAACCTGAACAGGCTATGGAGCTTCTGGACTGCAATTACCCAGATCCTATGGTTCGAGGTTTTGCTGTTCGATGCTTAGAAAAATATTTAACAGATGACAAACTTTCTCAGTACCTAATTCAGCTAGTACAGGTAAAATAGAAAAATAATGTTTTATTCTAAATCCATGCACCTTCCAACACCTACTGTACTAGCTGGTTTTATGCATTTTTAAAAGTCAGTTTTATTACCAGTAGTATCTATTTTCTTCCTAAAAAATTTTTCTTTAAATCCAACCATGCAGAAACTGACCTTGATTGATGTAGAGTTGTTTTTATTTTTGTTTGTTTGTTTGTTTTTAATCACATAGGTCCTAAAATATGAACAGTATTTGGATAACCTACTTGTGAGGTTTTTACTCAAAAAAGCATTGACTAATCAAAGGATTGGGCACTTTTTCTTTTGGCATTTAAAGTAAGTCAAATTATTTTCCCATTTAATTCTTTATATATATATTACTTGTATTCTCAGTTGATGTATAAATATGTATTACTTATATACTGTTGTTTTTGTTTGTCTAGAAGAGTTTTCCATACTGAAAGTATATTGTACCAGTGATGAACTTCCCTCAGCTTTTTCTCTTTAACATTAAGTAAGCAGTAAAATTAAAACTAAATTTTATACAGGAATGAGAGCTGAAATATTTTTAAAGATTTTGATTCTACTTTAAGCAAAGTAAAATTTGCTAGGTCCAGATTAATGTTGCAATTGATTTCACCGTATGTGTGGATTAAGATATCCCCCCACCCCCAAAAAATCTTGCCTTGGAATTCAGAACAATAATGACAAAACCCCAAGTTTCTTACTAGAAAATAAGCTAATTAAGAATAAAAAATATTTTGCAGAATATGCTATATCTAATACACAAAGTTAGAGATCATAAACCATGCACTTTTTTATAAATTTAGAAACAGATTTGTAATTAACATGATTTTTTAAATGTTAAAATAAATTTAAAATAGAATCTAGAAGCTAGGTTTGAAATAACTTAAATTCAGGGACTTCCCTGGTGGCACAGTGGTTAAGAATCCACCTGCCAATGCAGGGAACACGAGTTCGATCCCTGGTCTGAGAAGATCCCTCATACCATGGAGCAACTAAGCCCGTGTGCCACAACTATTGAGCCTGCGCTCTAGAGCCCGAGAGCCACAACTACTGAGCCCTCGTGCCACAGCTACTGAAACCCACGCATCTAGAGCCCATGCTCTGCAGAAGCCACCGCAATGAGAAGCTTGCCTACTGCAATGAAGAGTAGCCCCCACTCTCCACAGCTAGAGAAAGCCCGTGCACAGCAACAAAGAACCAATGTAGCAAAAAATAAATTTAAGAATAACTTAAATTCAGACACAGTACAGAAAAGGGACATGTATGCCAGAAGAGTCAAATAGTGTTCACTGAGCTCTTCACTCCCTCTCTATTCATTGTATTATTTTTGTGCCTAATTTCCTTTTTTCATGTTTATGTATTTTGTGCTAAGATTAGTAAATGAAAAGTAGTTGAAATAAACCTAAAATCTAGTTTTTTTTAAATTTATATTTCCAGGAACTACCTGAAACTCTTAATTGTTTTGCTTCTAAATGATAGGTTTTAAATGATTTAAAGCCTATCATTCGTTAGTATGATTGTATTAGTTAGTATTAGTTACATGATTATAACATTTTTTGAATTTAGAAAATGGGTTTCTTAAAAAAGGTTATGTGTATACTACTCATTTGAATCTCCCTCTCTCTCTCTCTCTTTCTCTCTCTCTCTCTCTCTCCCTCCCTCCCTCCCTCCCTCCCACTGACCTTTTAGATCTGAGATGCACAATAAAACAGTTAGTCAGAGGTTTGGCCTGCTTTTGGAGTCCTATTGCCGTGCATGTGGGATGTATTTGAAGCACCTGAATAGGCAGGTTGAGGCTATGGAAAAGCTCATTAACTTAACTGACATTCTCAAACAAGAGAAGAAGGATGAAACACAAAAGGTATGTGACTCTTCAGTTTGTTTTTCAGACTCCTTCATTGCAGTGGGGCAGGGTTATTTGAGAGCCCAGTATATATGCAGATCATGGGCCTTAGAATTAGGCAGATTAAGATTTGGATCCAAGCAATGTAATGTTAGACACATTATTTAGTCTCTTGAGATTCATTTTCCTCATCTGTAAAATGGGAATAATAACTTTCCTCATAGGATTGATGTGAGAATTAAATCATACAAGATATGCAAAGCACCTCTCATAGTCCCTAGAACATAGGAGGTGCCCAGCAAATGTTAGTTCCCTCCTCTTTCCCTTCCTTTCTCTTTTATATAGCCCTAAGTCTTTTTAAAAAAAAATTTTTTTTATTGAAGTATAGTTGATTTACAGTATTGTGCTAATCTCTGCTGTATAGCAAAGTGACTCAGTTATATACATATATACATTCTTTTTTTATATTCTTTTCCATTATGGTTTATCACAGGATATTGAATAAAGTTTCCGTGCTATACATTAGGACCTTGTTTAGCTCTAAGTCTTTTTTTTTGGCTGTGTTGGGTCTTCGTTGCTGCGTACGGGCTTTCTCTAGTTGCGGCGAGCAGGGGCTACTCTTCGTTGTGGTGTGTGGGCTTCTCATTGCAGTGGCTTCTCTTGTTGCGGAGCATGGGCTTTAGGCACGCAGGCTCAGTAGTTGTGGCTCGTGAGCTCTAGAGTGCAGGCTCAGTAGTTGTGGCACATGGGCTTAGTTGCACCACGGCATGTGGGATCTTTCCGGACCAGGGCTCGAATCCGTGTCCCTTGCATTGGCAGGCAGATTCTTAACCACTGCACCACCAGGGAAGTCCCGGCCCTAAGTCTTAAAAATGATTTTTCCTTACTCTGTGTCTTTTCTTTTCTTTTAGTAATGACCCTGAAAATGAGTGGAAAGAAATTAGTTTCTGTATTTCTAAGTTTAAAATGGACTCTTAGTCACACAGTAAATATATCACACACTTGAGTCACCTGCAGTCTTGCTTAGTGTACCTGAGGAACATGAAATGTAAAGGTTTTCATGACCTTTTCCTACTCCTTATCCTTTATTCAGTCCAACACACCCTACAGTAAAAAGTGAGATCATTCCTCACCTCTAGTGAAATGAAAAAAGAAAATCCCAGTTTATTAGTGAGTCCCCAAAGGACAGACAATGTAAATTAGTAGTACTGAATACATTTTTTCAACATTTTCATTAATATTGCTTGAAGAAAAAAACAACTTTAAAAGAAAGTTACTGTATTAATCTAAATGTCATACAGTATGTGATTGAGTTGATTTTATTGAAATTGTGGTATGTAAGTTCAAATACAGGTTATTAGAAAATAATGGTATTGTTTCTGCTGCTGGAATTGTGAGCAAGAGGAAATTAGACTGCTTTGAAATAATAAAATTTATTCTATTGTAACTAAGGTAAGAAAAAATAAATTAGATATTAGTTAAATTTGTAAATATAAGCATTTCTTCTAAAGTGAAGTTTTCATATCACAGATTGGCTGTGATACAGTGGATTAAAAAGTGATTAAAAAAGGATGTTTCTTTCCACTTATGTACTAGAACCTTGAGTATAGTATGAGACTTTCCCCAACCATTTCTTTTAGACTCACTAGACCTTTTTTATTGAACAGAGAATATGGTGTTTTCTGAAAAGCTTAAAAGTAACGTTATTAAGCTAACGTGATGTCTCCAAAGTTTTTCCTCTAGAACAAAGGTCAGCAAACTTTTTCTTAAAAAGCTAGATAGTAAATATTTTAGACTTGGTAGGCCATGCAGTTTGTTGTAACTACTCAGCTCTACTATTCTAGTGTGAAAGCACCAATATCTAAGTGAATGGGCATGACTATATTCCAAGGCAATTTGACTTACAAAAACTGGCAACTGACTTACAAACCATAGTTGACCAAGCCCTGCTCTAGAGCCAGAACACTGCCTCTGTCAGCATGCAGAGCTTTTCTCACAGGAAGGTACACAGTACTGCCAATCTCTGTCTGAGTTGTGCAGCTCTGTGTTATAGAAACCCTTCTAATCAGAATGCAGCCAATCCAGGATATGGATTCAAAGACTACACAGTAATGAGGTTCCAGTGTATAAAAGAGATTAGCAATTAGTTTTACCTTTATCAAATCAACTTCTAACCATGATTATGCTCATTTATCAGGTACAGATGAAATTTTTAGTTGAGCAAATGCGGCGACCAGATTTCATGGATGCTCTACAGGGCTTTCTATCGCCTCTAAACCCTGCTCATCAGCTGGGAAATCTCAGGTAAGGTACTTTATTGGAAGTTTTATTGATACATTTAAACAAGTACTTTCTCTGGAGAAAATCTTGAAAAAGTCAGAATGTCATTGTGTTCAATAATATATGCTTCTCTCTCCCCTTTTCCTACCCTGCAAAATAAGAGTAGTAAAATTTTCTTAAGTTCAGAGCTGCATTTATTCAGAATGAGTTTTTACTACTTTAATAATAGAATTTAAAACTTTTTATGGCCAGAATTTCTGGTATCATTGGATAAGAAATGGAATGCAATATCTGTAAAACAAATGAGATGTCCCTGTATTTGTGGAAAATTCATATTCCATTTATAAGAAATTTTTAAGCTTAATATGTATTTTTTCTTTATACTACCTCAGAAATTAATTCATAAATAAACTGAGGAGAAAGTTTAAAATTGTTATAACACTTCAAAAAGTTGTACAGTATATGTATTTTAAAATAAATTGAGGCTACAAAGAATAACAGCCAAGGTGCCTAGTAAATTTTTCAACTATTTTAAAGGCTTGAAGAGTGTCGAATTATGTCCTCTGCAAAAAGGCCACTGTGGTTGAATTGGGAGAACCCAGACATCATGTCAGAATTACTCTTTCAGAACAATGAGATCATCTTTAAAAATGGGGATGGTAAGGAAGAATATTAATGGACTTATGATGCATGAATTTAGTTATATTTTTATACACAGGATATTTATGAACCATGAAGATTATTGAAAGCCATTTAAGGAATATGCATGTGGTAAAATATATAATATTAAGCAAATGTCTTAACCTTTAGAATATGTATTTATAATTATTGAAAAGGAAAGAAGTACTAGGTTTAGAGTCAGAAGGCCTGAAAATCATTTTGTTCAGCTGTGTATCCATTCACTCCATCAATATTTGACATGCTAGGCCCTGAAGTTGTAAGAGTACACAAAACAGAATCCCTGCCCTCTTAGAGTTTACAGTCTAGCAGGGAAAAGAGACATTAAACAAATAACTACAAAAGCAAAATTACAACCCTGGTACAAAGGAAAAGTGTAGTCTGCTAAGGAATCATAAAAGAAGGTCCTAATTTATTTGGAGAACAGGCTGTGGGGGAATACATTTTTATATACTAAACAAATGTATCATTGATGGGTTTTCATTAGGAAATGACCTTTCAGCACTGAATTCTGTTAATCCAAATATTTTAATATAAACATGTTCAAGTTTAAGGATTCAGAAAAATAAGTAATTTAAATATTTTAATTTAATTTTTTTGTGAAATACATGCCACCTTATCCTACATTGTTATACAGATGTGTTTATGCAGATACTTTAGAAATGGGTTAAAGACTAAGATTATTGCTGCCTTACAGATTATTTTGAAGAGCAAACATAGTTCTGTATATTTTCTGTTTGAAAACATTATGATGATGTGATACTCAAATTTGTGCTTGTGGCATTAAGTGTTGGTATACATATTCTTTGAATTTCAGATTTACGGCAAGATATGCTAACACTTCAGATTATTCGCATTATGGAAAACATCTGGCAAAATCAAGGTCTTGATCTTCGGTAGGTAACCAATAAGACAACATGTATGCTGAAAGTTATCCTGAAAAAGTAAACCATTAGTAAATATAAATTGTAAAATATATTAATTATAAACAATATAGAGGCATATATCTATAAATAAATGTATGGAGTAATAATTAACATTAGTTGATTACACTGTGGTACTTTCTATTTGTCCTCTTCTTCCTTGGCTTAGAATAGCTAATGAGATTCAGCTAGGTAAGAAGAGCTATCTCCAATAAGCTGGTGAAGACTCTGCAACTGGTCACTAACAATCTTCCTTTGGTATCTGCAGGGGATTGGTTCCAGGACCCCCGCCAATACCAGAGTCCATGGATGCTGAAGTCCCTTATATAAAATGGCATAGTATTTGCATATAAGCTATGCACATCCTCCTGTATACTTTGTCATCTGTAGGTTACTTATAATACCTAGTGCAATGTAAAGCCTATGTAAATAGTTACCAGTGCACAGCAAATTCAAATTTTGCTTTTTGGAACTTTCTCGATTTTTTTCCCCAAATATTTTCCATCTACAGTTGGTTGAATCCGAGTATCCAGAACCCTCAGTTATAGAGGGCCAACTGTATTTAGGAACAGGACATAGGAGACACGAGACACAAAAGGCCCCATTTTTCATTTACAAGTTAAGAGTTTAAAAGAAGGTTTCTTTCATTATATAAGTTTTCTAATTCTAAAACTTTATAAATTCTCTAATCTTGAGTCAATTTTTCAGCAAAATTTATGAAAGCAACTAATCTTAAAATTTTTGCCATTTTGTTGGTTTCTGCCCAACCTTCCCAGTTATCAGCATCATCTCCAAGTTTTCTATCCTGTCACATCTTCTCCTAGTCATTTTTCTGTCTAATATTTTATCCTTCTCTTACTTGTCCCTTTGCAAATTCAGAGTTATTCAGGCAAAGCCCACCCTCTTCAAAAATACTTTTGTCTGTAACTCTGGTAATTACAATATTTAATTGTAAATTAGTGGCTATGCAAAAAAGCATCTAAAGTTAAACGAGCTAGATCGTTGGAAAGTAAGTTGGATCTTTGGAGAGTTGTTACACTTTTTTAACTTAAGTAAATTTAAATTAAAATTTTATTTAAAGTTTAATTTTTTTAATAATAAGCCTGTAGGACTATGTAACGCTTTAAACTATGAGCATGTTCAACAGTTATAAAATTAAGAGAAAATGCTTGGGAGTACCACCTTAAGAAATTCCTGTATTTACCAGAGCAGATAGAAGAAAAGATTCCACAAGAAAAATGGTCAAAAGGGTAGGAAGACCAGAGTAAGTGATTCACAGAACCCAGAAGAGGGGAGAGATTCACAAACAGTTTACAGTATCAGGTGCTTCAGGAGTTTAAGAGCATGAGGACTATGAAAAAGGCCTTGGATTTGATGATTCATGGTTAGCTTTAAGAAGAGTTGAGTCAGTAGAGTGATAGAAATTAAGCTACAAGGAATTAAGTGAGAAAATAAAAATAAGTTTAGACTGTTACTCTTTTAGGAATTTAGGAAGTAAAGGAAAGGTGGAAAGAATGGACAGTAGCATATGAGAACAAGAGAGCAAGAAAAACCATACTTCAGTACTTATGTGCCAATGGGCGTATTAGGTGCTTTTTTTTCATTGTCTCTTTAAATCCTCACATCTCTACCCTTGACTACATGTCCTTTTTAATATTACATGTGATGAATGGGAAATACCCATAAAGCACTTCGACTGCACACCAAAGTATGGTTGTATCAAGGAAAAAGCATTGGTGGGTTATTTGAGTTGTGGGCTAAACTAACTGCTTTTATCATGGAACATCATTTTTACTTAAAGAATAACTAACAGACAAGCTATGATTATTCAGACATGGATATTTGGTAGACATTTTCTTGAAAATGAACAATATGAGACTCTTCAGGGAGAACAACTGACAGTTATTTGTTGTCAAAAATCAAATTTAAGCTTTCAAGTAAAAATTAGAATTTTGAAAACCTTGTATCTACTGCTATGAGCTTCCCCCAAATTAAAGACTTTTCTGATGAGATCAGTGATAATGTTAACAATTGTGATTTTTTTTAGTTGGTATAATGAAAAGTATCAACATTTGGAAGATCTCCATAACTCAGTGAACTAATATCTTCCAAATGACCAATATAGGATATTATAAAGTCATATATGGGTAGAAATTCCATTCAGAGGCAAGATAAACAAATGGGTCTTCATGTAACAGTGTATGAAAAGTTTACTGTTATGGTTTCACATTCCATATTGCAACTTAAGAAACTATCTCTTGTCAAGTTTTGGAACAGTAGGAAAGAAAAATATGTACAATTATCTGAAAAGGCTATTACTCCCTTTTCCAAATACATATCTGTGCGAGGCCAGATTTTCTTCATATGCTTCAGTCAAAACATTGCATTAGATTGAATACAAAAGCATTCATGAGAAGCCAGCTCCATACTATTAAGCCAGACATTAAAGAAATTTGAAAAAATGGGAAACAATGTCACTCTTCTAAGTTTTTGTTTGTTTGTTTTTAGGGTTTTTGTTTTGTAAAAGACAGTATTTTTTATATAAATGAGTATTAATATTACTTTAAATGAATTAATAAATATTTTAATTTTAAAATTTTCTCCATTTTAATTTCTAATGTCAATAGATCTAACCCACATAAATAAAAGCTCTTTGGTATCCTTGATAATTTTTAAGAGTTTAAAGGAGTTCTGAAACCAAAAACTTGAGAACTGCTACCCTAAGGTATTGTTTAGATGTCAGTTAAACATCTTTAAATTCACCCATTATTTTTAAAGTCATAAATGTTTATAAACTTTGAATTGCCACAATAATTTTCTTCATGCTTTTCTCATGTACAGTTAAATGCTTTCACAGTTGAAGGTTATAATAAACGATGGCAGATAATTTGATGATTTTTCTAGGTATGTTTGTCATGTTGTAATAAAAGTAAAACTAGATTAAAGGAGTAAAGGTCATGCATGAAAAATTTGCAAATAGAATATTCCTGTATTAGCCTGTTAAAATACTTGCTATTTTAGGGAGCGCCCTTCGACTTGCTAGATGGAATGATGCTCGATTCATGAATCTCCTAATAAAACCAATTAGATCTTCACATTTAATAAAAGATAAAATATTTGCTGTTTTAAAATCCCATCATTTAACTGCAGATGTCTTGTTCCTTTTTCAGAATGTTACCTTATGGTTGTCTGTCCATTGGTGACTGTGTGGGACTTATTGAGGTGGTGAGAAATTCTCACACTATTATGCAAATTCAGTGTAAAGGAGGCCTGAAAGGTGCCCTGCAGTTCAACAGCCACACACTACATCAGTGGCTCAAAGACAAGAACAAGGGAGAAATGTGAGTTTATTATTCTTTTCTTTCTATGCTAGTAGAAGTTTGTATCTGATAGACAAGATTTTTAATGGTTGTGTATATTTCTTTGAGTTAGACCAGAAAAGAAAAAAAAAAAACTGTATTTAATTTGGAAAAAGATATGTTCAACCTTTGAAATATTTGAGATTATTGAGTTTAAATGATCAGAATTGCTTATAATTTGGTGAAATCCTGTACATTCACCTTAAGAATCTAAAATGTATTTTTCTTAATGCTTATTCTTTTTTTTAAGTTATGGTTAAATTAATAAAAATTAAAATTAAAAATTTTACTCCTAATTCATTGTTAAAATGATTAGAAAAAATTTATTTTAATGACATAAGTATTTTTTCACTATAATAAGAATTATGCTTTGGTCAGAGAATATCTAGAAATTTTCTTAGAAACCTTTGAACACTTCAGAATCCCAAAGTTCCTCAGATCTTCAAACATAATTACTTCCTCCCTCTAATGTCAGTGATTGTTTTCATTGTTTTAATACAGACTTTACTAAAAGACTTTGACCATCTTTTTCCAGTTTGGACTGGATCATTCTGTATTTCCATACTAACTCAAAGTTGTTTATTTCTTCTTTGTAGATATGATGCAGCCATCGATCTATTTACACGTTCATGTGCTGGATATTGTGTTGCTACCTTCATTTTGGGAATTGGAGATCGTCACAATAGTAACATCATGGTTAAAGATGATGGACAAGTAATAGCTTCCTCTTTTAAATGTGTCAACATTCTTTTTTTTTAATTTTTTTTTTTTTTTTACTTATTTATTTGGCTGCACTGGGTCTTAGTTGTGGCATGCGGGATCTTCGTTGTGGCACGTGGGATCTTTTAGTTGCGGCATGCAGGATCTTCAGTTGCGGCATGTGGGATCCTTTAGTTGTGGCATGCAGGATCTTTAGTTGCGGCATGAGGGATCTTTTAGTTGTGGCATGTGGGATCTAGTTCCCTGACCAGGGATCGAACCCGGGTCCCCTGCATTAGGAGTATGGAATCTTAGCCACTGGACCACCAGGGAAGTCCCTCGACATTCTTAAATTTACTAATTCAGGACATTGTATTTCTGCATTTGTCAAACTATAACATAATTTCTTATTTTTGAAAGCTGTTTCATATAGATTTTGGACACTTTTTGGATCACAAGAAGAAAAAATTTGGTTATAAACGAGAGCGTGTGCCATTTGTTTTGACACAAGATTTCTTAATAGTGATTAGTAAAGGAGCCCAAGAATGCACAAAGACAAGAGAATTTGAGAGGTAAGTTCAAGAAATCAAAAGCACAAAATAAAGAATTCTTGCTGCTCTACCAAAGCAATCGATATTTTTCAAGCAATTTAAAAATAAATGTTTTATTAACATCGTAGCATAAACTGGATATTTTAATGTGTTTATTTTTATTTATTTATTGTGTAATGCTGTGAAGGAAATGGAAAGAAAAACCAGTTTAATTTATTGAGTTAGTTAAGGCCTAAAAAGGAAGTGATCCTTAAACTTCATAGTACATTAAAAGTTTTTATTCACTGCCGTTTAAAAATTGGATTCCACCTTCTCTTTATTAACAAATCATGTATAGTGCTTCAAACAACACTTTTTAGTCATACAATCTGAGGAATTCAGTCAACCATTAATACCATGTTTATTCATAATTTTTCTTACCACCATAGGGGGTATCATTAGTCTATCTCAAACCTTAAAGTACTTTTAAAAACCTTTTATAAAATTCTCTTTTATCTATAACTCAGTCCTGGCCCTAACCTAATCCCTAGAGGCTTTAGTATGGACCAGTTCATACATTTAATAAATCCTTATTAAATTGCTAATGTGCCAGGCATTCTTTTAGGGGCTGGTGATAGAGCAGTCAACAAAGTCCTTATGGACTCACAGAGTTCACATTCTGGTGTCAGGTAAAGGGAATAGAAAGTGTTGGTAAGAGGAGTAGGGAGAAGAATGCTGTATTTTATAGTTTTGTCCAAGAAGGCCTCTCTAACTTTGTGACATTTGAGCAGAGACCTGAAGGTATTAACACGATTTACTCCACACTAACCAAACTGTTCTTATTACTTGTAGGTTTCAGGAGATGTGTTACAAGGCTTATCTAGCTATTCGGCAGCATGCCAATCTCTTCATAAATCTTTTCTCAATGATGCTTGGCTCTGGAATGCCAGAACTACAATCTTTTGATGATATTGCATACATTCGAAAGACCCTAGCTTTAGATAAAACTGAGCAGGAGGCTTTGGAATATTTCATGAAACAAATGAATGATGCACACCATGGTGGCTGGACGACAAAAATGGATTGGATCTTCCACACAATTAAGCAGCATGCTTTGAACTGAAATGATTAAGAAACTGAGAGCTCAGTATCTGGATTCTATACTGCACTGTTAATAACTGTCAACAGGCAAAGACTGATTGCATAGGAATTGCACAATCCATGAACAGCATTAGAATTTACAACAGGAACAGAAATAAAATACTATATAATTTAAATAATGTAAACGCAAACAGGGTTCGATAGCACTAAAGTAGTTCATTTCAAAATTAAGCTTTAGAATAATGCGCAATTTCATGTTATGCCTTAAGTCCAAAAAAGGTAAACTTTAAAGATTGTTTGTATCTTTTTTTAAAAAACAAAACAAAACAAAAAAAAACCCAAAATATATAGAAATGATGGAGAAGGAAAAAGAATGATGTTCTTTTTTTGTCTTGCAAATGTTTTATGTTTTGAAATGTGGACACAACAAAATCTATTATTGCATTAGGTCCAAGTAAACTGGAGTTTGATGTTAAATTACACTGAGATTGGAAAATAATGAAAATTTTTATTTTTCCATTGCTGTTCAACTTATAGTTTGAAGTGGGTTTTTGACTCCTTGTTTGATGAAGAAAAATGCTTGGGGTGTAAGGGACTCTTGAGATTTCATCAGAGACTTTTCCTTTTTAATAAATCAAACCTTTTGATGATTTGGGGTCTTATCTGCAAAGTTTGGGAAGCAGTCACAAATGAGACCTGTTATAAGGTGGTGTTTTGGGGTTTTTCTTCTGGACAGTATTTACAAGAATCTGATTCTTATTTCCCAGGGAAATTCTGGGCTCCCACAAAGTAAATAATCATCATAGAGAAAGAACGAGCAGGAATAATTCTTGCTCCAGAATTGTACAGTATTCACCTTAGATTGATTTTTTTTCTCCTTTTGCAATGAATTGAATACATTTTTCATGCATGTGTTCCAGAAAATAGAAGTGAGTATTAATGTTATTAAAAAGATTATTTTTTTTATTAAAGGCTATTTATATTATAGAAACTATCATTAATATATATTCTTTATTTACATGATCTGTCCCATAGTCATGCATTGTTTTGCACCCCAAATTTTTTATCGTTTGTAGCAGCATGGTCAGCTTTTCTCTTGATCTGTGGGTGAGGCTCAGGCACTATCCCATTTATACCAATGACTAGTGTATAACTACTTAAGGAAAACAGATGAAAGTTCCTCCTCTTTCCTTTTATTTTCTTCTGTTTTCACTTGAATCCCCCATCTTCCATCCTCTTTTATAGTTGAGACTGCCTCAACCATATGAAATTGGTTACCAAAATTAACACAATTTAGACTATCTTCCTGATTGCTTAACCCCTCTACCAAGGTATGTTCATGAATAATACTTTATAATAGGGGGAATAGAAACCCTGAACTTTTTACCTTTTTAGGCTATTTATTCAATATCTCCATAATAAAATTAGGGCCTTAAACCATTTTAAGATCATGTCCCATTTCCGAGTTGTCAGGGCTCACTCTCCAACTTTATTAAATTGCATTTGAGCACAGAATACATTCTTAAACATTTTGAAAAACATTAACCCAAGATGTAGGGGCTAAGGCTAGTTATCACTCTACAATTTGATATTTTACTCAGTAATTGAAATGAATGATTAATGCCCTAGGACATAGCTTTAGCAAATGTCCAGGTGCCACACCAGAAAAAGTGCAATAATTTACTGACAGTTTTCTAGACTAGGCATATTATTGGAGTACAACTTTATGAAGAGTGCACATTTTATACAGCATCACTTAAAAAACATTCATTTATGAAATCAGTTACCTATAGTAGAAGTCTTGAATAGTGAACGGGACTCTAATACAAATACTCTTAATATTTGACTATTTTAGAACCCTTAAAGGGCATAATTATTGGAGATTTAGGTACCTCACTAAAGCATGTACATAATATTGCCAACAAGAAAAATAAATTTGGGAACTTATTTAGGGAACTTCCCTAAACTGTCTTAGAATAGTTAAGAAGAATTTAAACTTTGTTTTAAGCAGGAGACCAGATAGATTCTTTTGCAGATATAGATTTCATAACGTTAAAATTTCATGATTAACAATTTGTGTCTTTTAGATTTATTCAGTTAATACATACTAACATCCCAGTATTTTCTATATCAGGGATTAATTACAGGAAAACTCAGTGAAATGGTACAAATCTGAAGCTTTGATGGTGGAAACTGAAGTTTTTAACAGAGAACTGTGTTTTACTGAGTGCCAAAAAAGCTTTGAGCTTCCTTGCACAAAGTTTATACAATTTTTGCATTTTTCACATCAGTCCAGATAGTCCCCCTTGCCCTAGGACCTCTCCACCATTAAAACACAAGCCACATAACTTATTTTATCATTTACGTTTATTTTTAAGTTATTACAACCAAATTAATTCCATTTGAAGAAATGTAGACAAATTCTATAAAGAATATACATTAAATGAACTAGCTAAATGCAAAGTACATTTCAAACAAATCCAAGCAGAGTCTATGTAAACAACCTTAAAAATAAGGGAAAAGGGGTAGGTAGTACTCAGAAGGCAAGGAACCAGAAATTGAATTAAATGCTACAGGGGGTGACTAGGATATGTTTCAAGTCAGTGATAATATAGCTACTTCCAGGTACTTCAGTATCAGAGATCAGTTCCAGTTGGTCAGTTCCTGTGGCTGACCATCCTTGTCATTGAATGTGGTATAACTGAGTATTGGCTCAACAATTTCATCTGGTCACTTGAGCAATATTTCCTTCAATGACTATTTTGGAGAAAAGAAGAAAAGCAGGTTTAAAGAAAATAAAACCTAATTTAAACACATTCTAGCAAGAAATAATCAACTATTTGAAAATCATGCTTTAACTTTTTATCATTCTCAGCTATATAAAATCATTTATTTTGAAGATTTTTAGAATGCTGTTAATTTAAAGTCTGTTACTCATATTGTGGAATTTGGTTTTTTAAAAAGATGTTTCTAATTGGGTTTTTTAAAGAAGAATGGAATTTGGTCACTATTTTACGATAGAACCTAAGCTTTTTGTTGGTTCTTAGTGTCCTCTGTAAAACTTAGTGTCAAAGTAATCAACTTTGAGGTTTTCCCTTCTAATCTGCTTTATATTACAAGCCCTTTAGGAAATGGGAACCTGGTGAATATACAATGAATTGTAAAATATTTTAATGTGTAACTTTTTCAACTGTGAAACTATGACTATTGGTTTTTTGAAGAAAACAGCTGCTGATAAAGTATTTTGTGTAAAGTGTAGTTCTTATTAATTAGGAAAATAATCAATTACTTGATTAGAATGTATATACCCTCTTGGATTTTATCTTAAATGGATTGGTGATTTTCAAATAGGTAAAACACAGTCCATCTGTATTTTTTTTTTCCATCAAAAATCGAGTGATTTGGCATTTATTAAAAAAATTATGAGCAGCCTATTTTAAAGGCACCATGGAAATTTCACAGTACATAAACTTGGGTTTCTTAATGATTTGTAAATCCATTTAATTCATATCATGACCAATAGCTCACGCTTGCCAACTTTTGAAGAAATTTAATTTCCAGCATTATTTTAAAATCAGCAAGTTAACATTTTCTGAATGTTGTAAGTTCCTTTTGTTTCCATATCTGCACAAACTGCAGACCTGGGCTGGACCCACACATTCAAAATCCACCTTAAAAACTGACTTTGATGTCCAGGGCGTCCCCAAAGGACTTCAGCTTAAAGACCGTATGTGGTGTTATGGACTGTGGTGCTTCTACTATTTAAAAACAACTTTCATACTTCAGATGTTTTTGAGAAGAGGGGAATGTGGAGGGAGGGGGCAGGACAGGGAGGAGTTGCTTGAATGAATTACATCCTTCATATCCATCCTGCTCAGGTCGGGCACTAAGAGATGGCTGGAAGTTGCGAGAGTGTATTGTGCATACCATGAGGGAATTAACTCTTCATCAAGGATGGGATTGTGAAGGCTGCACTATATAATTTAGCACTGATAGAATCCTCAGACAATATCAATAATTCTTGGTGACAGAGAATAATACAGCTGGGCTGTTTTTTAAAATATAAAGACAAACCATTTTTATTTTTTAATTATTACATTAAAAATTGTAAATGTATCTTATGTGCCATGGCCTGGGAAGCCTTTTTTCTTTTCTCTTAAAAGTTATTTTCACTTTCTGAAAAGAATATAGTGTTTAGCTCAAGATAACTATGGTCCTGATAAAATTGGATGGGTAACTCTACCTCAGAAGGTTAATAAGGAAAAAAAATAGATGAGTCAAAAATCCAGTACTTCCGGCTCTGATACGACAGAAATTTGCAGGGCACTGTATTTTAGATTTATCAAGTCAGAGTTGGCATGCCTTGTTTTTAATGGCATTGGAGACATTAAGAAAAAATTTGTGTTAAAATTTAATCATTGCTCCAACCATTAGGAAAAGGCAGTAGTGCCAGGAGGTTCATGGTACTAGGTTCTTGAATTCGGCATTTGAAATTAGTTTTGTTTTCTTTATTATTAGTGAAATTGGTGTGTGTATATTTGCAGACATTTCTATTTGTATACACAGTGCTTGCTAGCCCTAGTCAAGAGGCATCTTTTATAAAAGGTGTAAACATCAAGGTTCTAAAATTCAGAAGAGTTTAAAATTGATTAGGAGTTTCCCAAGTTGGGATGTTAGTTTTTAAACAAGCTTATTTCCTTCAAGTACTCCACTTGAGTAAGGTTTTGCACTTTTTATCAATGCAGCACCATTCCTTTTGCTTGGTTTTAGATATGTTCATATTTCAGCCATGCTAGTTAGCATAAAGTGATAGTTACGAGCCATAAGAAAATCTTACGACTTAATTTTTACACAACTACACTTAAGAGTTTTAGCAGGGAAGAAAAAAGTAAAATCAGTCCACTGTACATATTAGTGTAGTTTGGTAGCTGATTTTCACTACCAACAGTAGACTCCAGTCCTCATGTTGGTAAGTATGGGGAGGGTAATGCATTTTGTAAGCATTAAATTAAGTTTATGAATCTATCTAAAACATTATTTAATCTCTCACTACAATAATTTTGTGGTTATGCTAAGAGCCATGTATACTTTTAGGTGATTCTTACTTTTGTTAATCCTTCTAGGATAGCAAGGAGGCAGAAAACCTTCAATGTTTTATTATTTTCTCAGAATATCTTTAATAAGACTAAACTTAATTCTAGTATAAATTTCCAAATGTGGTCACTATCCATTGATTTCATAAGAAAAATCCTCTTACCAGATTTATGTTCCTAAGAGTTTTGGACAGCTTGGCCTTCATCTGATTTGTAGAAATGTTTTTGGCTATGGAACCAAAGTTTCAAATGCAGTTAATGGTTTCAATGTGACTCAGTCCTCAGACTTTATTGGATTGAATAAAATCTAAAAGAATGTATGCTTTTAGAACGTAACACTTTAACATCTTGGGAATGTGGCACTACCAAAATTAGACTACTGATACATCAAATGTTGACTTTGGAAGCTTCAAAAAGGAGTTCCCATCACCCTCTTTAGCCCGATTTATTGTAGCAAATCTATTTCACTATATTTTGTCATTCAATGAGTTGGAGTCCTGTGGTATACTGCATTAGTTAGGAGGGAAATGTTTTTAAATGTTCTTTTAATGATGGCCCAAAAAGTATTTGGCACAGCAAGTGCATGTGTTATTGTACTGAGAATATAGAATAATACAGTGTCACTAAATTTAAGACCTCTCCCCAGTCTTGCTGTTCCTGGCAAGAAGTTTGGCCTGTGACTGCACTTAACTGTTTGTGCTCATCAGAAACTGTCAATGTCTGCTTTACTTTAACTTTGCAGTCTGTAACGTCACGCTGTTTATTAAAAAAAAATATTACTTTGACTTGTGTCCAAACAATCCTTAGTGTACTATATGTTAAACAAAAAACTGTGATAATTATGTTTTGCCACTTCTTTTTAATACTTAACAGCAAACCAGTGTTGCTAATAATCAAAATTTAGCTGAATTTGAGTTCTTGTCACTAATGACTAAGTATAGTTGACTAAAAACCTGAAACTATTATGCCTTAAAAGCCAATTTTTCTGTCCCAGTAAAGTGATGAATATTAGAGAAATACCTGTTTAAATATTAACTGACTTCCTTTAAGCATGAAGAATTATGTGCTTGTATTTTAAGCAGAAATATATGTGTACACATACATGTATGAATGTGTTTGTATGTGTGGACAGACTTTTTCCCAAGTCAGTTGATGACTAGAACCTAAAAGTGAAGTTCGGCTAGAAGCAAACTGGTTTTGCATTCAGCTATCATAAACCTTGCAAAAGGTAAGTTTGGGCTTTTCTTGGACCAGTAATGCACATGGGCATTGATATTTAGTACTTCTAAGCAATTCACAGCAAATAATTGCTAAAATTTTGTTTATCTGCCATATGGTTAGAGTGACTGAGTTAACATTGTTGTAAACTGACTTTGTTCTTCAAGCATAATGTCCCTCTTTCCTGAGATGAACCAAGTAGCCACTATATAAATGGAAAATTGTAGTATTTGAAACACTTTAGGTTTCACACTTTCATACACTTCAGGTTTCAGACTGTTTTGAATTTTTTAGAAGAAAAATCCAAAGAACTGCATATTGTTAGATGGGTGTCAAACTTACTAAGAAATGGAATAGATATGTGCCCTTAATTTAAGAAATCTAGAGAATCTCAATTTACAGAATGATTTAAAGTGTGTACGCATACATACATTTTATTACGGGGAAGTCTTTGGCATACAAAATAATTTATTACGACCTTTTAAACAGCATGTTCTGGACCTTAAATGCATATGATATTTAGCCAAGAGAAGGTGGGGAGGAATCCTTTCCTGCAGCTCCCTACCCCAGCCCCTATACCCAGCTGTCCAACAAAAGGTACCAAGACCGAATGAATTTATTTTTAACAAGAATTGTGTATACTTAAGGTTTACAATATGATGATTTGATATACGTATACATAGTGAAATGATTGCTACAGTCAAGCCAATTAACGTATCATCTCCTCACATAGTTACCTTTTGTGTGTGTGTGTGATGAGAGCACCTAAACTCTATTCTCTTAGCAAATTTCCAGTATTCAATACAGTATTATTAACTATAGTCATCATGCTGTAAATTAGATCTCGAGATTTATTCACCTTGTAACAAAGTTTGTACCCTTTAACCAACATCTCCCCAGTTTCCCCCACCTCCCCACCCCTGGTAACCAGCATTCTGCTCTCTGCTTTCTATGTATTTGACTTTTTTAGATTCTACATATAAGTGAAATGCAGTTTTTTCCTTTCTGTGTCTGAATTATTTTACTTAGCACAATGCTCTCCAGGTTCATCCATGTTGTTGCAAATGGCAGGATCTCCTTTTTTTTAAGGCTGAAAAATATTCCATTGCATGTATTTATACACACATTATATATATATATATATATATATATATATATATATATATATCACAATTTATTCATCTGTTGATGGACACTTAGGTTGTTTCCATATCTTGGCTGTTGTGAATAGAGCTGCAGTGAACATGGGAATGCAGATATTTCTTGGAGGTACTGATTTCATTTCCTTTGGGTATATACCCAGAAGAGGGATAAGGCTGACTGAAAACTGAAACTTATCAAAAGTTTTGTTATCTACTAACATTTTTGAGCACCTCTACTATGTACCAGAAACTAAGCTAGGTGTTTTACATACTCTTCCTTGTTTCTTCCCTAAAAATAACCTCATGAAAGAAGAGATCATCCCCATTTTATAGATAAGAGTGGCTCAAACTGTTCAGCTGAATTGCCCAAGGATACATATCTGAAAAGTTGTAATTATGGCCTACAAATGCCAAAAAATTGTACTCTGAGATACATGTTCTCTCCACTATTCCACACTAGAAAGAGGAGAAAACACCAAAATTGTTCACTGCTGGTGAAGTCAATAGTGCTCTATTATTCAGTTTATTTAATAATGTGTGACTTGCACTTATTTGCTAAAAGGAATTAAATTGGCTTAGAGTCAAAGTTTCTGTTTTGATTACATCTACGTATAAAAGTTGTTTCAAAAGTCATTCTTTCTATTGTCCATGATGTACAATTTTTTTAGTAAAATTGTAAAGATACTTTGAGGAACACTGGTTTCAGAACGAACTCTGTTTTCAACTCATATTCAGCTTAACCTGGAAAGCACTTGTTGGGAGAGTCTTGTGACAGTATTTAATAACCATGGTTGATTCATTAATTAAAGTACGGACAATTGTTGACTATCCATGTGGGACTTTTCTGTGATGCGGATTACCTGAGGTGAATGTTAAATTCCATCCAGTACAGCTTCTCCCTACTTCATAAAACATTTCTAGCTATCTCTCCCACTCCCTCCAGAATGTACACGAGGAACAAAATGCGCTTACGGAAAGCATAATTAGAAAAACTTGTCGCTCAAAGAAAAATCACATGGTACACGGCAAGGTTAAGTACAAATAAGGCTAAGCTTAGTGAATTTCCTAGGCAGCAGCTTTCCTCCTTTCTCATGGATGGTGAGGTAAAACAGTAGGTCCACATTTTCTGAAATTATCAGATTATTATCTTTCTACAGTGAATGAACTGCTCTTCACTAAGACTTCTTTGAGAAATGTTTTAATGTGAACTATGTTGCATAGAACTAGACTGGCTGTTCAGTGCTCAGTAGGTTAGAAACCCTCATCGTTTATTTCCACGATGACGAGTTCTAGCTAGAGCTGATACTAGAGGAAGCACAGTGACCGCTAGCTCAGTTTGCCCTGTGGAAAGAAAGAGTGCTTCCCTGGCTGACGTGGAGAGATTTGGAGTAAAAAAAATGGTGAATTTATATGTATTTATAGAATAAATAAATACATAACGAGACTTCTTAATGAGATTTGTCTTTCCCACATGAAATGTCATACCTTGCTTCTACATGGTTAGTTTGCAAGCAGGAATAATTAGGTCCTCAAGTGCAGAAATTGCAGGTATCTGAAGGCCCGGACTTTAATTTGGCCACCAGCTTAAGATTTCTCTGCTCCTTCCTTTGCTCCTCCCAGCACTCCACAGTTTGAATTGATGCGGTGCCATGTAAGGAACTTTGTCACTTTCCTCGTCTCTGAGCACAGTGCTATATTCTTCACATCAGAGGGACGGGTATTGTGTTAATCTCACCATGCCAACTGTCAGGGCACCATCTATCAGTCATGAAGGCCAAAATAAACAGTGGAAGATAACCATTTGGTCATGTTTTTTATGAGAATGACGTCTTCGGATTGGCTGTCTGGAGTGTGGAAGCATGAAAAGGGGGTCCCATTTTGTGATCAAAGAATTCCTCTATGTTCACAGCACTGTCGAGCAAATCATTTCTATCCCAGTAGCACTTAGGTGTACAGAAGCACTAGGAATATGGAGGAGGGAGAAAGGTGAGGGCATTGTCTCCGAAAACAAGCGCTTAAACAAAAGTTTAAATTCTGAAATCGCTTTAGACTGAAGCTGTGAGGAGTTTTAATCTCAGAAGGTGACGAAACCTATTACATAGCTCATGGGGAAGGGTTGCCAGGAGGGCAAATAGTGAAATGGCCATTTCTGAGCACTAAACAGGATGTGGGAATAAAGACATTGAGGTTTATCGCCATATCCACTAAGCACTCACGACACTGTGCCAAGGGCCCACAAAACTGTTTGAGACCTTAAAGATTATTGCATCCAAAATAGAAAACCAAACTCATCAGATTGAAATTAGTGCTTAAGTAAACACAACACTGTAAAATGTCAACTAATCTAATACAACTCAACTTTTATAGTTATGTGAAAATGTATCCTTTAAATCATATGAACCTGTTCAGTACCCTTTAAAGGATAATCTTTTAATTTCTTTGATAAGAAAAATTACTTGTTTAAGGTGGACTGTAAGTACATTTTAACCTTTTCGATATGATGGGGAATGGGACCTCCAAAAATAAGAATTATAAATAACTCTGTTCATTGGCCCAGTCTTTAAATTCCAGACACCAATGTGACCTCTCTTTTCTATATACCCCATTTTTCCTCCAAGAATGCTTTTAGCTTCATTTATCCTGATTGGGTCATTGTCACAATGTTCACTGGAAGAAAACAGATTTATCTAGAGATGGCTACTGCACCTTGCTAGGGACAGTCTGCCATGGAAAAGCTGCCATAATTAGAACTGTTTCATTGCATGAACTTTACGCTACCTTGGAATTTATCTGGACAGCCTCTTCATTATAATGTAGGAGCACTTTCTGACCTGAAGGGGTGAGGTTCACAAACACCTGCAGACACGGGTACTTGCCCTGACATCGGCAGTCCACACCACAGGTGAAAGACAGTCCATCCAGTCGTCCAAGATGTGCGTGTGGATGATAGTGCAGTTAGAGTCTTCTCTCTGGGTGCTTCAATTTGGAAAAAAATAAATGATTTTCACCCCTAGAAAATTTAGTCCTATATTTCTAATGTGGTAACCCAAGGCATCTATTTCAAAGCAACGTAGGATGATTACAGAAGGCATCTAATGATTTGGGCGCATGGAGAACCTTGCAATGGGACAAACAGCAGCAAAGTGCCAAGTTCCATCTCAATTATGACCCTCCTTGCATATTTCTCACTATAGATCAATGGTTTTCAAACTTCAGAATCACCTGAGTGGGTTTCTTAGAACGAAGAATTTGTTAAAACGTGGGTTCTATGACTTCACTCCCAGGGATTCGGGTTCAGTTGATCCAAGTTGAGGCCCAGGAATCTGTATATTTAATAGTATTTAAGTTGCAGGTATTTGGAGAACCACACTTTGAGCAATATTATCCTAAATACCATAACCACAAAGATTCACACTCAGAAATCTTATCTCTCCTGCCTCATCATCTCAAGATGCACCCACTGGCTTGTCCTGGTGAAAACGTGCCTTTGGAAGGAGTCCAACCACAGGGCTCTTAGACAACATAGCCTCCGAAAGCTGTGGTAACAAGGTACAATTCCACTCTACTTCCAAAGAGGCAAATGCAAATCATATGGGGAATCTCTCATTAGAAAACTTGCCATGTTTTTACTATTAGTAATTTCCTTAAGGTCAAGAACTATATCCTATTCGTCTTTATGTTCCTCAAAGCATAAAGCACAATGCCTCTCACACAGTAGAGGCTCAATACGTGTTGTACTGAATTAAATTTTACTTGGAAAACATTCCTTGAGAATTTGCACGTGCACTGCATATACAGGATGTCACAGGGGCAGTGAGACGGGGTAGACAAAATTCCTGCCCATGAAGACTTTGCGGTGGTGTTGAAGAGAAAGGACACTTGTGTATAAAATAGTTAGAGAACAGGTCCAAGATAAAGTAAACGAGAGTGAGAGGAAAGGCTCTGATTGAATGCACAGGTCCACCCCCTCATGTATCCTCACACTCACATCTAGGTGAGTCTTTGTGTTTATTTCCCTGTGCCTTAAACCCAAGAAGTTAGATTAGCAAATTCTAAAGCCAGAATGTTTGAAAAGCATTGTTTAGCTAGGTTCAGACTGCACTCTCATTAAGATCTTGGACTGTATGTAATCATTTTTCTTTATTAACATAACAAACCCGTGACACACAGTGCATTTTAACATGATCTCAAGGCCCAGGGCATAAAAAAAAAATCACTAGATATGGCCTTAGAAGGATAAAATACTGCGCAAGTGAAAATACAAAAATGGAAAATAAGGTCCTTTCACAGGTTTAGCACTGACCTGATTTTCACAAAATTAATTTCTCTACTTATTGAGACCAGGCATCTTAAAGTATTTAGAGCTGTCTGCCTTTCTGTGTTAGAACTTAAAACTCTCTAAATCCTAACCAAGTGCCAAACAGAGTTTGATTTGAACCTTCCTTGAAGATTTCAGGAAGCTCCAATATAGAGAGTGGGATATTCTTTCCTATGTACAAGGGCCAGGCCAGAGGCTTTCAGGTAGAACCAGGAATGTATTTAAGGCTGAAACATTCAGCATGTTCTTTCAATAGTATTGTGCGTCTATTTGTCTACAAATAGACAAATTCCATCGTTTGACTGAGAAATGAGGGTATAAGGGAGTGGGGATAGGTATGAGCTACCCAAGCCTCTCAACTTTTATGAAGCAAAACTTTCATCTTTTATGAAGCAAAACTATTCTCTGGTGGCACAAGATCACAAGGCAAGAGAGATGAGAACTCACCACTCTTAAACATTCCCTTAATTACTTCCAGCAAACTATTTCCAGAAATGCGTAGAAAAGTAAGTTTTAAATATGAGTAACAGTTTGGTACTAGCTTACAGAAGGTAACTTCAAACCATCTCCCAAATATATCACATATCACATTTAAAAAACATAATCTGACCTGCACACACATGCACACACTCACACATTTACTGAACTTATGTAGATGTATATAATGCAGATATAGATATATAGATGGAAAATGGAGTAACAGGAAAAGGAAGGTAGAAAGCTAGAATGAAGGCAAGAGTGAGGTACAAACATGTAGCCTCCAGACCATAAGATCCCCTATAGTTATAAAAGCTAGGCCACAAATTTGGCTCTGAGCTTCCTAGCAGCCAAAGCAATGAAGGAAACACAACCAGATAAAAGATTCCTGGTGTCCACTGAATAAAAGCAAACTGGTTGATCAGCAGCAGAACAGATTCTCCTGCTGCTAATATCAGAGAGACAATTCCCTGGAATCCTTCTAATGGTGGCACTGGGTGCTATAGTGGAGGATAACCTCCATATTATTGCCCTAACAATGGTAACCCAGGAGTGGTGGGAGATGAATCTGATATCAGAATAACAAAAGCAGGCCACACAGTTCCTTTTCTATGACCCTTTTTCTTCACTGAACTCCTAGGCCTCCCTCTTCCCGTATCCCAGGGCCTTCTGTTGCTCTTTGGCTAGCCAAAGGGGAGGTATACCTTGCTTACCCCCTACCCAGTGCCACCCTCCTCCAAAGTACCCCATGTTGTGTGAGCCAGTCTCCAAAATTAAACAGCTCCTCTACAGCCCTAATCAACACTCCCATCCTCCTCACTGCAGCAAACTTCAGTTAAGTATCAGGAGGCAAGCAGCCTTATATCAGAATGAATAGGCAGATTCTTTACTGGCTATATGACCTTGGGTATTCTACTTGGCCTTTCTGAGCCTCAGCTTTCTCATTCATAAAATGAAAGTTAAGTAATAAAATAACGCTTCCATCATGGACTTGCTATAGGTTTAAATAGGATAAAATATAATATATATTTGACATATAATATGTATTTAATAAATGGTAACTTATTACATGTATTTACTAAGGAAACTACTTAAAAGGAAGAAAACTAATATTTATTGAGCAACTACTATGTGCCAGGTAGATATTATCAAACTCAAAAAACTTCTGTTATGCTCATGCAAAAGCTCATGCTCATCCCCTTCCCTGTGATATCTACATGTTAAAGAAAGACTTTACTACCTACAGAAATATCTAATATGTGGACCATTGTTGAAAGAATTTTGAGATTGGAGGAGGGGAGCGGCAAAGGAGTATCTTCCGCTTTCCTACCACCTCTTCCTCCACACTCAGCACTGAGAGAGGAACAGGGATTCTGGAGAAACCAAAGCCAGCCTCCCCTCCCCTCCTCTACCACTGTGCTTGCACCTGATTTGAACTGGAAATTCTAGGTCTCTCTCTGTTTCTTACCTGAGCATGAAGGGCTTTAGAATGGTTATTCCAAGCAAGAAGAACATTAGGACAGAGAAGCCTATCATTGCAAACCCTAGCAGCATGGCTCGGTCCTCTGCACCACTGGATGGCAGCTTCCTGTGCACATCTGGCGGGTCTCCGTCATTGTGGTCTATGTTTCTCTTCCTCCCTGAGGTAGAAAAGGCTGTCCTTTGTGGGAAGAGGGAAGGAGATATTTCAGTAAGCTCATAAAGAATTGGGAACAGTGGTGATTATTCTGTAGAATATAGAAATATTGAATCACTATGTTGTGCACCTGGAACTAGCATAGTGTTGTAGGTCAATTATACTTCAATTTTAAAAATTAAGCAAATAAACTATTTGTTTTTAAAAGCCTAAGTTTAAATTCTAACATTTCTAGAAGAAAACAAATCCTTTATGATCTTGGTTTAGGCAAATATTTCTTAGATACAACACACAAGCACAATCTGAAAGAGAACAAACTGGTAAATTGGACTTCATCAAAATTTAAAATTTCTGCTCTTCAAAAGACACTGTTAAAAGAATGAAAAACAAGCCCAGACAGGAAGAAAATATTGGCAAATCATTTATCTGATAAAGGACTTGAATCCAGAACACATAAAGAACTCTCAAACTCAGTAATGCCACACAATCCAGTTAACGATTTCAACAGCCACTTCAAAGAAGTTACATAAAGAGCAAGTAAGCACATAAAAAGAGGCTCATTAGTAACTTCTACATTAAAACCACACGGAGATACCATATCACCCCCACTAGAATGGGTTTAACCAAAAAGACAGACAATACCAAGTGTTGGAGATGATGTGAAGGAACTGGAACTCTCCTACACTACTGATGGGCATATAAAACAGTATAACCACCTTGGAAAACAGTTGGTATTTCCTAAAAAAGTTAAACATATATGGGACCCTATGACCCAGGTGTTCCATTCCTACGTATTTATTTACCAAGCAAAATGAAAGCGTATGATCATACAAAGACTTGTACACCGATGTTCATGGCACCCCATTTGTAAGGAGCCCAAAACTGAAAACAACCCAAATTTTTATCGACAAGTATAAACTCTTACATTCATACAATGGAATAATACTCAGCAAGAGAACTGATAAACACAGTACCCATGATGAACCTCAAAATAATTATGCTGAGTGAAAAAAGCCAAACAAAAGAGGCCACACTGTATGATTCCATTCCTACAAAATTCTAGAAAATGCAAACTTATCTTTAGTGACAGAAAGCAGATTAGCGGTTACCTGGGGGTTGGAAGAGGATGCAAAAGGAAACTTTCATGGTAGTAGGTGATGGATATGTTTTTTATCTTGATTGTGTGATGGTTTCACTGGTATACACATATGTCAAAACTTACCAAATGGCACACTTTAAATATGTGCCATTTGTTGTATTTCAGTCATAAAGCGTTTTTTGACAAATGTTAAAAAAAAAATGGGAACATTTACCAACCCATGGGGGATGGAGGGATGATCCCGCTTGCCGCCCACCTGAGGGTTGTAAGCAGGCTTGATGCAACACAATGAGATCTTATATTCAGAGCATGGTTAAAAGTCCATCTAAACAAGCTAAAATGATGTGTTATAAATTTTTTTTTTCATGTAACAAAACTAAGGAGTGTTGCCTGGGTTAAGTCTTTAGAGATCTGTTTAATCAATGACTAGGAAAGAATTACCTATAAGTAGCTTTCATTCATTTTATGTAAATAGTGTTATAAACTTACTTATCTTCCAGGGAAATTGCATATTTCCCCTGAAAATATTTTTTACATTCTTTTATGAATTCCATATGGAAAGAATGACTCCGCAAGCTCACATTTGGAATTAACAGCATCCTGAAGTAGGATCTGACTTGTTCTTTCATATCCAGCTGTTGAGAAGGCAGCACATCCACCACATGGCTTTCTGGCCCAGGGCCCAGTCCGTTCAGAACAGTGAGGGCCTCGCTGCTGGTGTCTCCCTCGCCCACCTCTCCTCTGTCCTCATACAGCTCCACTCAAGTGGCCCTACGCCTCTTCTCTCCCTCTCTCTGTTCTGCTCTAGCAAAGGAGGTGATAAATTCTTTCAGAAGGGGGCGTCCAGGGATCAAAGTCCAAAACAAAGGTTGCCAACTGGTGACCCATGGACAGTATCCAGCCCACAGATGTGTTCTGTTTGGCCTTTTCTGTGTGTGTGGTTTGTTTTTTTTTTTAATGTGGGATTCGTTGCTAACACTTTAAAAATCATGAAATTTCTCACAAAAATGCTTATTTCTACTTTTTTTAAAAAATAAATTTATTTATTTATTTTTGGTTGTGTTGGGTCTTCGTTGCTGCACGCAGTCTAGTTGCGGCGAGCAGGGGCTACTGTTCGTTGCGGTGCATGGGCTTCTCATTGCGGTGGCTTCTCTTGATGCAGAGCACGGGCTCTAAGCACGCGGGCTCAGTAGTTGTGGCGCACGGGCTTAGTTGCTCTGCGGCATGTGGGATCTTCCCAGACCAGGGATCGAACGCATGTCCCCTGCATTGGCAGGCGGATTCTTAACCACTGCGCCACCAGGGAAGCCCACACAGCTATACTTTCATTGTTGTAATAATAATAGTCTTCTATTTCTCCAGCAAAATGGACTAGATACGCACTTTAACTGTAAACAATAAAAATTCTGGTCAAAGCTTAAAAAACGAGTTTAAAATACTCAAAGGACAAAAACTATGTGAAAGTAGGAACCCAGAAGGGAAAGTAGACTGGAGCAAATTTTAACCTTGAGGACATCTGCAGAACTTGGTGACCTTGAGCTTCAGTCTCACAGTTTCGGGGTTGGGGGAGACACAGGGACAGAAGACAATGCCCAGGGCCTATCAAAGGTGTGGGAGGTAATGCTCTCAACGAGAGCTGGGACCCATAAGACCTCGTACTCAGTGTAAGGCTGAATTGGAAGTAGCCACCTCCCTCCCACACACAACTCCCTAGGAGACTGCAAGGAAAATGCCTTACTCTAACCTGACACTGAGTACAGGAGGAAAACTATAATCTCCCCTGAGATTTCATAACCTTAAGGTGATCCTTAAGAGAGTTTATAGCCAGAATTCACACTACCTGGGAAATCTAAAACCCTCAAGCTAAGAATTTCACTTAATCTTATCTCAAGTAGTTAGTGCCTTCGGGCAGCTAGCAGAAGCAAAGACATAAATTCTCTGGAGGAGATCACCTTCAACCTAGGTCTCGAAGGAATCCTATAAAGTTTCAAGGAGTATGTACTCTCATTCTAAAGTCATAAAGCACACAATAAGGACATTGGAGTGAGAAAAAGTAGCAACAGAATCAGATCCAAAGACAAACTTCCGATATTGGACAATATATAAAAATATATCTACAATATGCTTGAAGAAATAAAGGAGGGATTGGATATCAGAAAGAGCAAAAGACTCTAAAACATGACCAAGGCAATATTTAAAAGAACCAAACAGAATTTCTAGAAATAAAAAATAAAATAATTGACATAAAAAGCTCAATGGACACCAAGGACCTACTGTAGAGCACAGGAAACTATATTCAATATCTTGTAATAACTTATAATGGAAAAGAATTTGAAAAAGAATATATACATATAATATATATATTATATATATGTGAATCACTTTGCTGTACACCTAAAACATTGTAAATCAATTATACTTCAATAAAAAAATCAATGGACGGATTTAACAGTTAGATTAGATACATCTGAAAAGATAATTAGTAAATAGATGGAACTGCAAAATAAATAAAGTATATTGCTAAATATACTTTAGCTAAAGTATAATACAGAGATTTCTTTAATGGAAAATATTGAAGAAAGGTTAAGAAGCATGGAAGATAGATAGAAAGGGTCTAACATAAAGTCTGTTCAGAATTCCAGAAAAAGAAGAGAAGAAAGCCAAGCAATATTTTTAAAAAAATAATAAAATTACAGAATTGATGAAGACCCAGTCCACAGATTCCAGAAGCCAAGTGGGATAAAATAAAATGAAACCCACACCTATATACATCACAGAGATATTGCACAGACACCAAGACAAGAGAAATTCTTAAAAGCAGCCAGAGAAAAAGACAGATTAAGTTCAAAGGAATGACAATTAGGCTGAAAGCTTACTTCTCTATAACAAGAAAAGAAGCCAGAAGACAGGAATATTGTCAATATGCTGAGAGAAAACAGAACTCTATACTCAGCAAAAACCTCTCAAGAATAAGTATGAAATAAAGGCATTTCAGACACACACAAGGCTGAGTTTGCCATCAACAGACCCTCACTAAAGAAAAAGGTCAAGTATTTACTTCACGCAGAGGGAGAACAATCCAGGTAGAAGAGCTGAGATTTAGTCAAAAATGAAGAGCAATTACAGCAGTAAATAGGTAAGTAAAGATACAAACCTTACAAAATAACAATAATAATAAAACTTCAATAGTTAAATATTTAAATTTTAAATTTTTTTAATTAAAATGATGATGATAATGGTGATGATGTCATCTTGCAGGGTTAAAAGACAAATACATTATAAGAGCACGTACCTTATAGGAGGTGACAGTGTTACTGTGTTCTAAATTACTAATATTTTTTGAGGAGATGATAAAGATATTGATTTCACTTTTTAAGTTCAAGTCTGCATGCTAAAATTGCTGGAGTATCCACTAAAAGAGTACAAATAGGTGATATAACTTCCAAACCAGTAGAGCGAGAAAGAATGAAAGGGGGAAAAAATCAATCCAAAAGAAAGCAAGGAAGAAGGGGAAAAAGAAAAACTCATGGAAAAGACAAGACAGATAGAAAGCACAAAAACATGATAAAATAAATCTAAGTACACCAGTAATTACAATAAATCAAAATGGATTAAATGATCCAGTTAAAAGATAAAGGTTGTCCGACTAGATTTAAATATATGTTTTTACATCTAAAACACACAGATGGGGAGGATCTTCAAGATGGCGGAGGAGTAAGACATGGAGATCACCTTCCTCTCCACAAATACATCAAAAATACATCTACATGTGGAACAACTCCTACAGAATACCTACTGAACACTGGCAGAAGACCTCAGACTTCCCAAAAGGCAAGAAACTCCCCACATATCTGGATGTGTGGCTGACAGGGTTTTCGTGCTCTTGCTGGGTGTCAGCCCTGAGCCTCTGAGGTGGGAGAGCCGAGTTCAGGACACTGGACCACCAGAGACCTCCTGGCTCCATGTAATATCAAACAGTGAAAGCTCTCCCAGAGATCTCCGTCTCAACGCTAAGACCCAGCTCCACACAACGACCAGCAAGCTCCAGTGCTGGACACCGCATGCCAAACAACTAGCAAGACAGGAACACAACTCCACCCATTAGCAGAGAGGTTGCCTAAAATCATAATAAGACACCCCAAAGCACACCACCGGACGCGGTCCTGCCCATCAGAAAGACAAGATCCAGCCTTATCCACCAGAACACAGGCACCAGTCCCCTCCACCAGAAAGCCTACACAACCCACTGAACCAACCTTAGCCACTGGGGGCAGACAACAAAAACAACGGGAAATACTAACCTGCAGCCTGCGAAAAGGAGACCCCAAACACAGTAAGTTAAAAAAAATGAGATGACAGAAATACACAGCAGATGAAGGAGCAAGGTAAGAACCCACCAGGCCAAACAAATGAAGAGGAAATAGGCAGTCTACCTGAAAAAGAATTCAGAGTAATGATAGTAAAGATGATCCAAAAACTTGGAAATACAATGGAGAAAATCCAAGAAATGTTTAACAAGGGCCTAGAAGAACTAAAGAGCAAACAAACAATGATGAACAACACAATAAATGAAATTAAAAATTCTCTAGAAGGAATCAATAGCAGAATAACTGACACAGAAGAACAGAGAAGTGACCTGGAAGATAAAATAGTGGAAATAACTACCGCAGAAGAACAAAAAAACCCCGAAGTTAGCAGAAGGAAAGAAATCATAAAGATCAGATCAGAAATAAATGAAAAAGAAATGAAGGAAACAATAGCAAAGATCAATAAAACCAAAAGCTGGGTCTTTGAGAAGATAAACAAAATTGATAAACCAGTAGCCAGACTCATTAAGAAAAAAGGGGGGAAGACTCAAATCAACAGAATTAGAAATGAAAAAGGAGAAGTAACAACTGACACTGCAGAAATACAAAGAATCATAAGAGATTACTACAAGCAATTATATCCCAATAAAATGGACAACCTGGAAGAAATGGACAGATTCTTAGAAAAGCACAATCTTCTGAGACTGAACCAGGAAGAAACAGAAAATATGAACAGACCAATCACAAGCACTGAAATTGAAACAGTGATTAAAACTCTTCCAACAAACAAAAGCCCAGGACCAGATGGCTTCACAGGCGAATACTATCAATCATTTAGAGAAGAGCTAACACCTATCCTTCTCAAAATCTTCCAAAATATAGCAGAGGGAGGAACACTCCCAAACTCATTCTATGAGGTCACCATCACCCTCATACCAAAACCAGACAAACATGTCACAAAGAAAGAAAACTACAGGCCAATATCACTGATGAACACAGATGCAAAAATCCTCAACAAAACACTAGCAAACAGAATCCAACAACACATTAAAAGGATCATACACCATGATCAAGTGGGGTTTATCCCAGGAATGAAAGGATTCTTCAATATATGCAAATCAATTAATGTGATACACCATATTAACAAATTGGAGGATAAAAACCATATGATAATCTCAACAGATGCAGACAAAGCTTTTGACAAAACTCAACACCGATTTATGATAAAAACCCTCCAGAAAGTAGGCATAGAGGGAACTTACCTCAACATAATAAAGGCCATATATGACAAACCCACAGCCAACATTGTTCTCAATGGTGAAAAACTGAAACCATTTCTACCAAGATCAGGAACAGGACAAGGTTGCCCACTCTCACCACTATTATTCAACATAGTTTTGGAAGTTTTAGCCACAGCAATCAGAGAAGAAAAAGAAATAAAAGGAATCCAAATCAGAAAAGAAGAAGTAAAACTGTCACTGTTTGCAGATGACATGATACTATACATACAGAATCCTAAAGATGCCACCAGAAAACTACTAGGACTAATCAATGAATTTGGTAAAGTAGCAGGATACAAAATTAATGCACAGAAATCTCTTGTATTCCTATACACTAATGATGAAAAATCTGAAAGAAAAATTAAGGAAACACTCTCATTTACCATTGCAATAAAAAGAATAAAATACCTAGGAATAAACCTACCTAAGGAGACAGAAGATCTATATGCAGAAAACTATAAGACACTGTTGAAAGAAATTAAAGATGACACAAACAGATGAAGAGATATACCATACTCTTGGATTGGAAGAATCAACTTTGTGAAAATGACTATACTACCCAAAGCAATCTACAGATTCAATGCAATCCATATCAAACTACCAATGACATTTTTCACAGAACTAGAACAAAAAAGTTCACAATTTGTATGGAAACACAAAAGACCCCAAATAACCAAAACAATCTTGAGAAAGAAAAACGGAGCTGGAGGAATCAGGCTCCCAGACTTCAGACTATACTACAAAGCTACAGTAATCAAGACAGTATGGTACTGGCATAAAAACAGAAATATAGAACAATGGAACAGGATAGAAAGCTCAGAGATAAACCCACACACATATGGTCACCTTATCTTTGATAAAGGAGGCAAAAATATACGATGGAGAAAAGACAGCCTCTTCAATAAGTGGTGCTGGGAAAACTGGACAGCTACATGTAAAAGAATGAAATCAGAACACTCCCTAACACCATATACAAAAATAAACTCAAAATGGATTAAAGACCTAAATGTAAGGCCAGACACTATCAAACTCTTAGATGAAAACATAGGCAGAACACACTATGACATAAATCACAACAAGATCCTTTTTGACCCACCTCCCAGAGAAAGGGAAATAAAAACACAAATAAACAAATGGGACCTAATGAAACTTAAAAGCTTTGGCACAGCACAGGAAACCATAAAGAAGACGAAAAAACAACCCTCAGAATGGGAGAAAATATCTGCAAACGAAGCAACTGACAAAGGATTGATCTCCAAAATATACAAGCAGCTCATGCAGCTCAATATCAAAAAAAACAAACAACCCAATCCAAAAATGGGCAGAAGACCTAAATAGACATTTCTCCAAAGAAGATATACAGATTGCCAACACACACATGAAAGGATACTCAACATCACTAATTATTAGAGCAATGCAAATCAAAACTACAATGAGGTATCACCTCACACCAGTTAGAATGGGCATCATCAGAAAATCTACAAACAACAAATGCTGGAGAGGGTGTGGAGAAAAGGGAACCCTCTTGCACTGTTGGTGGGAATGTAAATTGATACAGCCACTATGGAGAACAGTATGGAGGTTCCTTAAAAAACTAAAAATAGAATTACCATATGACCCAGCAATCCCACTACTGGGCATATACCCAGAGAAAACCATAATTCAAAAAGAGTCACGTACCACAATGTTCATTGCAGCACTATTTACAATAGCCAGGACATGGAAGCAACCTAAGTGTCCATCGACAGATGAATGGATAAAGAAGATGTGGCTTATATACAATGGAATATTACTCAGCCATAAAAAGAAGCGAAACTGAGTTATCTGTAGTGAGGTGGATGGACCTAGAGTCTGTCATACAGAGTGAAGTAAGTCAGAAAGAGAAAAACAAATACCGTATGCTAACACATATATATAGAATCTAAAAAAAATAATGGCTCTGAAAAACCTAGGGGCAGGACAGGAATAAAGACGCGAGCATAGAGAATGGACTTGCGGACAAGGGGTGGGGGAAGGGTAAGCTGGGAGGAAGTGAGAGAGTGGCATGGACTTATATACACTACCAAATGTAAAATATATAGCTAGTGGGAAGCAGCCGCATAGCACAGGGAGATCAGCTCGGTGCTTTGTGAACACCTAGAGGGGTAGGACAGGGAGGGTGGGAGGGAGGGAGACGCAAGAGGGAGGAGATATGGGGATATATGTATATGTATAGCTGATTCACTTTGTTATACAGCAGCAACTAACACAACAATGTGAAGCAATTATACTCCAATAAAGATGTTAAAAAAATAAATAAAACACACTGATATACAGAAAGGTTGAAATTTGTTAGGCAAAGTCTAATGAAAAGCAAGGTGATGTGAACGTTAAGGTTAAAAAGCTTTATTAGAAGTAAAGAAGGTAATGACATTGATTTAAGGTTCAATTCACCTGGAAGATATAATGATACTAATTTATATGTACCTGATAGCATTGCCTCACTGACAGAACGATAGGAATAGACAAAATCCACTATCAGACTGACATATTTTTACATACTCCCCCAGTAATTGATAGCTCAACCAGACAAATCAGTAAGGAAATAGATTTGAGCAAAGCAATTAACAAGCTTTTTCTAAATGATAAAGGTAGAATATTGTCCCCTACAGAATATATATTCTTCTCAAACATACATGAAATATTTGAGACCTAACCACAAACTAAGCCATAAAGAAAGCATCAATAAATGTCAAAGGATTTGTAACAGTAATGAACTTATTTTGTATGCTCATTTTATGAAACTTTGAAAATATGGGTAAGTCTAGAGAAGAGAATAAAAATCGCCTACAGTTCTACCACTCAGAGAGAATTATTATTCACTTACTGGGTTATTCCCCTCGTCTATATTGTTTTAAATAGAATGAGATCACACTGGATATATATATATATATTTTTTAAGCTTGTATTTTTCAGTTAACATAATAACCACTTTCCCATGTTGGTAGCAATTCTCTGTAACCCTTCTGTTGGCTACATAATATTCCATGAATTGGATATACCATAATTTCCTTAACCATTTCCTTATAGTTGAATATTAGGTTTTTTCCAGTTTTCTGAGGCCATAAACAGTCCTGTAATTAAGTTTGTGGTATTTACAAGCACCTTTCATCAAAGGACCTCAAAGTGCTTAAGAGTGATCTAATTTTGTTCTCCAGCCAGTGAGATGAGTGAATAACACTTTCATTCCTCTTTGCCAGCAATAATCTTCACTTCTAACCAATGTGTTACCTGGAGGCATGACCCACCCCTTCCTGTTGCTCCCCTGCAGACAGAACTGACTTTCCCACCAGCCCTGACTACTGCAGTCGCTACAGGTGCCTTCTGGCTTAGCATGAGGCAAACTCAATTTCAAAGAGCTTGAACACGTTCATCTGGGTGTGATCCCTGCGGAAGCCCGCAGCCTCTCCCTCCAACACTGTAACTTGGGCAGAGTGTTCCTTAGAAGGATGATGCAGTTGATCAAAGCTTGATAATTCAGCTGACATTCATTTCACATGTGTATGTAATTTCTAAGTGCTGGGTATGTTAAATAAATATTTCCCTGTAATTTGTTTGTGTTGCAGGTATTTGGGTAATTATTTTTACCCTTCTATTTTTTAATTACAAAATTATTTAACAACTTCTTTTGAAACAGCAAAGGAGGTTGAGAAAAGTCGACATGGTTCATGAAGTTCAGCAAGAGGTAAGATGGGTGATCCAACTGTGCATTTCAGAAGTGAAAATGGCATGCTGTATTGCTTTGGGGAGAACACAACTGCTCTGATAGCTAGTTAATTATGTTACGAATGGGGCATTAAAAAGTGTTCCCTTGCATGTTTGTCATTTGATCTTCTGCCATACAATGGCTCACTTTGATTGTCTTCTCACAAAAGCATTAGTTCACTTGTAGGAGAGAAATGTTTTTGCCTCTATCTCTTTCTTCGGTTTGTTCCTTCCTCCTCCAGCCCCAACCTCCATCCAAACCCCTACCTCTCACTCTCCTGCATTCTTTCTCTCAAATACATAAAGACCCATGAGTGTAGTTAAAGAACAATGGGAGTGGGCAATGTGATGACCATTATGATCTTTACTGTTTCCACTTTCTCAGCTCCCAGCTCCACTTGAGCCACTAACAAACCATCCAGGTTTCCAGATAGAGTGAGTGAACTTAGCGGTGAAAACGTACCCTCCCAGGAGTAAGCTGGCAAGTTTTAATATCTCATTCTTCAAACACCCTCAGGCATTGCTCTTCTCTCCATGTTGGTGCCCACGTCTCAGTGCCCCACTGCCCCACGCCTGGGGGCAGGCAGAAGTACAGCCCCTCTGCTTTGCATTCCCCTGCTCCTCGAGATAACCTGTCTCACTTCCCCATTAAATAGTAGAGGCTGGTGGTTAATAACCACAGCTAAAATGTGAAATGGAATAGTATAGAAAGTAGTACATAGAGAGTATGCTAAGGCATGCAGAGACCATTACTATCTCCATCAGCAGACAAGGGGATGGGGCAGAGAGAGGCTAAGTGACTTGCCCACAGTCATACAGCTATTTAAGTGATGGAGCTGGATTTGAACCCAGGCTGTGACTCCAAGACCCAAGCAGATTTCACCAACGCGACAAATGCTGGTAGTAATTTCATTTAACCAACAGACATTGGTTGAGCACCAACTATGTGCTGGGCCATGTTCTACCGCTGGGGAGCCAGAGAGGAGTTTAAAAAGATCCCTAACCTCCAAAACCTTGCAGCCTAGATGAGGAAGCCAACAAGAAAGGATGCAACCCCTGGATAGCAGTGCTGCTGCGGAAGCCTCCAGGGTCCCCTGGGAGGCATGACAAGTGGACACCCTCAGAGGATGAAGACCAAACTCAACCCCCAAACTCCTTACGGCCGCTCTTCTAGCCACTTGTTCAGCGAGACGCCCATGAAAGCTGAGAGATTCCGGTGGTGACGTACCTCCCCTGGCGTCTCCAGCCGCCCTGGAGTGTAATTTGCACGGGGATGCTGAACAGCTGCATGAGACCAGGGGGCTGGGCAAAATGGACTCCTCCCACCTGAGCCATAGCCTCTGAGGGCTCCAGAAGGGTGAAGTTTAAACAGCAACAGAAGTGGGGTCCCAGGGGAGCCACCAGTCCCCGGCGCAGGCAGCCATCGGAAGCACGTGCGCCTCCAGAGCTGCCACCTGGTGGTGTGCGGTGCCCACTCTCCTGGGGAGGTGGGGGGTTAGGGCAGGCCTGTCTGGGGGTTCTGCAGATTCCTGGCAGGGCGGTCCGTCCAAAAGACTCAAGGCCCTAAGTGGTTTTCTGCAGCCCGACCTTCTCCCCATGGTCGCCCAATGCCTGCCGCCGCCTTATCACCTGGGTTCTGCTTCAGCAGCCGGTGCATCGCCATAGAGACCTACACGCTTGTGGAAAGTTCTGAGGCCCAAGGGACCCTGTATAATTTGCGAAGGACATACGCAGTTCAAGGTTTATAAAAAGAGGAAATGTTTTGCCCTGGCCACGTTTCCTTTTTCATAAATTTTCTGTTAGAGTGCAAGCTCAGAGGATGGATTTTTTCTGGTTAATTGCATGTTCTGATTAAGAGAATTCGTTTCTGGGCTTCCCTGGTGGCGCAGTGGTTGAGAATCTGCCTGCCAATGCAGGGGACACGGGTTCGAGCCCTGGTCTGGGAGGATCCCACATGCCGCGGAGCAACTGGGCCCGTGAGCCACAATTACTGAGCCTGTGCGTCTGGAGCCTGTGCTCCGCAACAAGAGAGGCCGCAATAGTGAGAGGCCCGCGCACCACGATGAAGAGTGGCCCCCGCTTGCCGCAACTGGAGAAAGCCCTCGCACAGAAACGAAGACCCAACACAGCCATAAATTAATTAATTAATTAATTTTTTTTAAAAAAGAGAATTCGTTTCTATACCATATGTGATCTCCCAAATTTTCAAGACTCAAAGGATCATAAAATAACTCACCATTAAAACTCTAACAAAGTTTAAAAAAACTGTATCAAATGATATTTTATCTTTCTTTGATAACTAAAAGACATTTGGGGGATCTTTCGATACCACAAAATCATGAACATAAATTACTATTATATTGTAGCTTACCGAAATGATGATAGAATGTTAGGTAGACTACTTTTGCTGCATGTTTTTTAGTAAAGGTAATATTATCTTAACATTTTCCAAAACATTGGTGTTAGCAAGAAGGTAAGCATAATCTCATCTATAAACATCATATATATACAGCCATATTTATTAACTGTTACTTGCAGCTGTATTAATATCACTTAACGAAAAAAATATACTTATATACTTATGATTTGTATTAATTTTCTATTAGAGTTATGGACCAGTTCCTTTGTAAATTATTTGTTTTTAATGAACTGATGCAATTTGGAATAAAAAATGATACCAACTAGAATTTTTTCCTTCTGCTTCCTACTTGTAACAGCCTTATAAATATATAATAAATCTTCTTTTTCAGATTTAGATGTGCTAATAAATTCCCCTGCAATTTGGTATGTAAACTCTCTTTGAAGAAATTAGTGGTTTTCTGTTATTTTTATGTATTTGATTCAACCTCAGAAACAGGGTACTTTCTGAGCCCCTAAGACCCCCTACTTGAATTTGCACTCGCCTTTACTGGGGCTTCCCATTTCATAATTCTAGTTCCACCTAAGTGAAAATAGTCATGCAGAATCTTTAAAAATTCATTTTAAGAAGGTGTGAACAAAGAAAGTGAGTTATTTTAAATTACTTTTAGTCCCAATTCAAAAGTTCTGATAGATCCAGACAGATTTATTTTGGGTCCTGGACAAGTCTGGGTCTGGTATGTCTTAGAAGTAGCTGGCACAGTTGGCCATCTGAGATTGACCTCAGACCCAGTCTACACTTGGTTTTTTCTTCCTTTTTACAGAGGGTCATCATGGTAAGTGGGAAGGAGTAACTTAACCTGTTACCCTTTGATTTTCTTCCTGGTGCCCCTTCACTTGGTAACTGACTGGCCTCTCTGACCACCAATAGCAGACCACTCCCCTCTCACCCTAACAACAAGTGCCCGACACACACACACTCCACTCAAGGCTCAGAGCCTACCTCTCAAGAAGAACCTAGAGTGGTTGCTATGAATTGCAATCCCAATGCATCCATTCAGGAACACACAAGCTAAGCCAGAAGGAGTGTGGTGGTAAGAGACGCCAGGTGCACGGACCTTCACTGTACATCAGGATCTCTGATCCCCACCCTTGGTCCCTCAGACCGTCCCTGAGTCCCCAGCTTACTCTTTCCTCTCAGAGCTGCTGGAAATCACTTCCTACTCCACAAAAGCCATGAGTCAACCATCAAGCCCACCATTTGGGCCCCCTCCCTCTCTGGGCCAGAGGATTTGGGTACTGGGTTCAAATCTCAGGTTTGTAACTTCAGGTAACACTTTATACATTCCCTGCCCTGGTTTTCCTTAGCAAAAAGAAAGTAAATAAAATTCAGTGTGAGTTGTGTGAGTGTGATGTAGTGAGTGTGATTAGTGCCCATAAACTGTTGTGAGATCTGAAGATGAAAGGGGATGTTACTGTAAAATGCTGGCATCATGGATTCTTGGCTCCACATTTTCTTTGGCACTGAACAGATGCTTTACTCAAGGGAAAAAAGAACCATCTCTCCCTTTCACCAGGCTAGAGAAACCACTTCCTCACTCATTTTCATATTCTCTCAATTACATACTACTTATTAGAGCTACGAATTCTTTGGTAGCTGAAATTCTCCATGTTCATGAGAACTGTATCTCTCTTCAAATTTGGAGATGAACAAATCATATACAACAACCTAAAAAGTATACAACAGCTTATGTTCTTTGTCTGTCTCTGTTATTTGTAGGAGAATAAATAAACCTCTAACTGAACAATCATCCTGGTATGAGTAGTTTTTGCTGGTGCAAGCAGCAATTTAAACTGTCAAAAGTAGAGTAATACGTGATCTTACACTCTCTTTGCAGGAAAAACAAACAATAAGGGAGTATGATTTGTGCTACACGTTTACAGAGTCTTAGATGGTATCTTCCTTTTCTTTTATCATAATGACTAACTCCAGACATCTTTGCTAATCAAATGGACACTGACCCTATATGACCTAGGCTCATGTCAGAGAAACCAGTGTCACCTCTCTGCAGATGGTCTCCCTGCTCTGATGAGTGACAATACTAATGACTAACGTTTACTGAGTACTTACTATGAGCCAGGCATGGTTCTAAGGCTTTACATGCATTAATTCACTTCTTGGGCATTTTATTTTCTTTTCTTTCCTTTTTTTTCTCCATAGGTGCATGGGTTTATCTCTGGGCTTTCTATCTTGTTCCATTGATCTATGTTTGTTTTTGTGCCAGTATCATATTGTCTTGATTACTGTACCTTTGTAGTATAGTCTGAAGTCAGGGAGTCTGATTCCTCCAGCTCCGTTTTTTTCCCTCAAGATTGCTTTGGCTATTCGGGGTCTTTTGTGTCTCCATACAAATTTTAAGATGATTTGTTCCAGTTCCATAAAAAATGCCATCAGTAATTTGATAGGGATTGCATTGAATCTGTAGATTGCTTTGGGTAGTATAGTCATTTTCACAATATTGATTCTTCCAATCCAAGAACATGGTATATCTCTCCATCTGTTGGTATCATCTTTAATTTCTTTCATCAGTGTCTTATAGTTTTCTGCATACAGGTCTTTTGTTTCCCTAGGTAGGTTTATTCTTAGGTATTTTATTCTTTTTGTTACAATGGTAAATGGGAGTGTTTCCATAATTTCTCTTTCAGATTTTTCATCATTAGTGTATAGAAATGCAAGAGATTTCTGTGCATTAATTTTGTATCCTGCAACTTTACCAAATTCATTGATTAGCTCTAGTAGTTTTCTGGTGTCATTTTTACGATTCTCTATGTATAGTATCATGTCATCTGCAAACAGTGACAGTTTAACTTCTTTTCCAATTTGTATTCCTTTTATTTCTTTTTCTTCTCTGATTGCCATGGCTAGGATTTCCAAAACTATGTTGAATAATAGTGGTGAGAGTGGACATCCTTGTCTCGTGCCTGATCTTAGAGGAAATGCTTTCAGTTTTTCACTGTTGAGAATGATGTTTGCTGTGGGATTGTCGTATATGGCCTTTATTATGTTGAGGTAGGTTCCCTCTATGCCCACTTCTGGAGAGTTTTTATCATAAAAGGGTGCTGAATTTTGGCAAAAGCTTTTTCTGCATCTATTGAGATGATCATGTGGTTTTTATTCTTCAATTTGTTAATATGGTGTATCACATGGATTGATTTGCATATATTGAAGAATCCTTGCATCCCTGGGATAAATCCCACTTGATCGTGGTGTATGATCCTTTTAATGTGTTGTTGGATTCTGTTTGTTAGTATTTGGTTGAGGATTTTTGCATCTATATTCATCAGTGATATTGGTCTGTAATTTTCTTTTTTTGTAGTATCTTTGTCTGGTTTTGGTATCAGGGTGATGGTGGCCTCATAGAATGAGTTTGGGAGTGTTCATTCCTCTACAATATTTTGGAAGAGTTTGAGAAGGATGGGTGTTAGCTCTTCTCTAAATGTTTGATAGAATTCACCTGTGAAGCCATCTGGTCCTGGACTTTTGTTTGTTGGAAGATTTTTAATCACAGTTTCAATTTCATAACTTGTGATTGGTCTGTTCATATTTTCTGTTTCTTCCTGGTTCAGTCTTGGAAGGTTATACCTTTCTAAGAATTTGTCCATTTCTTCCAGGTTGTCCATTTTATTGGCATAGAGTTGCTTGTAGTAGTCTCTTAGGATGCTTTGTATTTCTGCGGTGTCTGTTGTAACTTCTCCTTTTTCATTTCTAATTTTATTGATTTGAGTCCTCTCCCTCTTTTTCTTGATGAGTTTGGCTAATGGCTTATCAATTTTGTTTATCTTTTCAAAGAACCAGCTTTTAGTTTTATTGATCTTTGCTATTGTTTTCTTTGTTTCTATTTCATTTATTTCCACTCTGATCTTTATGAGTTCTTTCCTTCTGCTAACTTTGGGTTTTGTTTGTTCTTCTTTCTCTAGTTCCTTTAGGTGTAAGGTTAGATTGTTCATTTGACATTTTTCTTGTTTCTTGAGGTAGGCTTGCATAGCTATAAACTTCCCTCTTAGAACTGCTTTTGCTGCATCCCATAGGTTTTGGATCGTCGTGTTTTCATTGTCATTTGTCTCTAGGTATTTTTTGATTTCCTGTTTGATTTCTTCAGTGATCTCTTGGTTATTTAGTAACGTATTGTTCAGCCTCCATGTGTTTGTGTTTTTTATGCTTTTTTCCCTGTATTTCATTTCTAATCCCATAGCATTGTGGTCAGAAAATATGCTTGATATGATTTCAATTTTCTTAAATTTACTGAGGCTTGATTTGTGACCCAAGATGTGATCTATCCTGGAGAATGTTCCATGCGCACTTGAGAAGAAAGTGTAATCTGCTGTTTTTGGATGGAATGCCCTATAAATATCAATTAAATCTATCTGGTCTATTGTGTCATTTAAATCTTGTGTTTCCTTATTTATTTTCATTTTGGATGACCTGTCCATTCGTGTAAGTGAGGTGTTAAAGTCCCCCACTATTATTGTGTTACTGTCAATTTCCTCTTTTATAGCTGTTAGCAGTTGCCTTAGGTATTGAGGTGCTCCTATGTTGGGTGCATATATATTTATAATTGTTATATCTTCTTCTTGGATTGATCCCTTGATCATTATGTAGTGTCCTTCCTTGTCTCTTGTAACATTCTTTATTTTAAAGTCTATTTTATCTGATATGAGTATAGCTACTCCACCTTTCTTTTGATTTCCATTTGCATGGAATATCTTTTTCCATCCCCTCACTTTCAGTCTGAATGTGTCCCTCGGTCTGAAGTGGGTCTCTTGTAGACAGCATATATATGGGTCTTGTTTTTGTATCCATTCAGCGAGCCTGTGTCTTTTGGTTGGAGCATTTAATCCATTCATGTTTAAGTAATTATCGATATGTATGTTCCTATTACCATTTTCTTAATTGTTTTGGGTTTGTTTTTGTAGTTCCTTTTCTTCTCTTGTGTTTCCCACTTAGAGAAGTTCCTTTAGCATTTGTTGTAGAGCTGGTTTGGTGGTGCTGAATTCTCTTAACTTTTGCTTGTCTGTAAAGCTTTTGATTTCTCCATCAAATCTGAATGAGATCCTTGCCAGGTAGCGTAATCTTGGCTGTAGAGTCTTCCCTTTCATCACTGTAAGTATATCATGCCACTCCCTTCTGGCTTGTAGAGTTTCTGCTGAGAAATCAGCTGTTAACCTTATGGGAGTTCCCTTGTATGTTATTTGTCGTTTTTCCCTTGCTGCTTTCAATAATTTTTCTTTGTCTTTAATTTTTGCCAATTTGATTAATATGTGTCTCGGCGTGTTTCTCCTTGGGTTTATCCTGTATGGGACTCTCTGCGCTTCCTGGACTTGGGTGGCTATTTCCTTTCCCATGTTAGGGAAGTTTTCAACTATAATCTCTTCAAATATTTTCTCCGGTCCTTTCTCTCTCTCTTCTCCTTCTGGGACCCCTATAATGTGAATGTTGTTGGGTTTAATGTTGTCCCAGAGGTCTCTTAGGCTGTCTTCATTTCTTTTCATTCTTTTGTCTTTAGTCTGTTCTGCAGCAGTGAATTCCACCATTCTGTCTTCCAGGTCACTTATCCATTCTTCTGCCTCAGTTATTCTGCTATTGGTGCCTTCTAGTGTAGTTTTCATTTCAGTTATTGTATTGTTCATCTCTGTTTGTTTGTTCTTTAATTCTTCTAGGTCTTTGTTAAACATTTCTTGCATCTTCTTGATCTTTGCCTCCATTCTTATTCCAAGGTCCTGAATCATCTTCACTATCATTATTCTGAATTCTTTTTCTGGAAGGTTGCCTATCTCCACTTCATTTAGTTGTTTTTCTGGGGTTTTATCTTGTTCCTTCATCTGGTGTATAGCCGTCTGCCTTTTCATCTTGTCTATCTTTCTGTGAATGTGGTTTTTGTTCCACAGGCTGCAGGATTGTAATTTTTCTTGCTTCTGCTGTCTGCTTTCTGGTGGTTGAGGTTATCTAAGAGGCTTGATGGGAGGCTCTGGTGGTGGGTAGAGCTGACTGTTCCTTGGGCATTTTTAAGAGCAGAGAGCTACACTGAGTTACAAAACCTCACAGGAGCCACAGAACTGGTCCAACCTGGCATAGAAAAAGCTCATTGGATAATTGAAGCAGAAACTAATAGAAACAATAGCTGAAATTGTTAGATAGTTCAAGAGTCCTTGATTTATGGTCCCGTTTGAAATCCACTGTGACCAAGTCTTCAACAGGTGGCACTGGGCACAGACATATTATATAATAACGTAAGTCAAGGTAACTGACCACTGCTTGAATGGTACTTGATTCCAAGTGTGACCTATTCAATACAGATTCCCAGGCCCCATCTTTAGAGATTCTGATCAAATAGTTGGGGTGTAGCACCCAGGAACATGCATTTTGAAAAGCTCCTCATGTGATCCTAATACAGGTGGTCCTACCTTCATACATTGGAAAACCCTGGGTCATGTTATGGGTTTAATAGGTCTTGGAGGCCTGGTCCTTGGGCTCCTAAACACTGTTTCTAGTCCCAGATCACTAGACCTCTCTGGAACTCAGCTTATTCCTCTATGCAATGAGGGGGTTGGAACAGATGTTTAATGTACTTTCCATCTTTAAGATCCAATAAAGTATATGAAACCATAAGTTAGTTTGCAAGGAAAAGTTATCTCCTCTCCTGGAGTGACAATAATGCAAGAACAGCCCACCTCAGCTGCTGAGTGACAGTGCTCACCTAGAAAAAAGGGAACCCAACCAACCGCCCTCAATCTACTTCTCCTAGAGAAGTAATAACAATTTAGGCACCCTGAGCGACCCTGCGCCGGGTATTGTGCTCAGTGCCTTGGGAACATTATTTCCCTTAGTCACATAACCCAAGGAGGTAGGCATTCACTCATTTTGCAGATGAGGACACAGAGACCCAAATCACAAAGCCACAGCAAGAAGGGGCAGGTCCAGGACTCCAGAAGAGATCAGATTCAAAGCCCAGCTTTTACTAACAGTCTGCCTTCTCACTCAGTGGCTTGGGACATGTGCCTTATTCTCAAGGTTTGCCCAGGAATGTTGGTGGCCAGGTCTTCACAGAGACAGGATGTTCATAAGTTTTGATAGGTCCGGGTGTCTTAGTCAGTTTTAGATAAATTCTTGTTTCTGATTTGACCAAGCCCTCATTTCTTGTCAAGTGATATGTGGTCATTAATTCTAATGCATCCTTTAAAATGATAGAATAACTCTGTTAACAAAAACTCAATCAGAATTCTCAATTAACTAAAAGTTGTTTTGTTTTGTTTCCTGTTTCTCTTTCCAAGGAGAAGACAACGAAGTATATGAAAATGAACTTATATGAGACACTTAATTTTTTAAAATTCCAGGAGAGTTCCTAGGTTAGTAGAGATACAGATCACTCTCCTTGTTCAGGTAATTTTTGGCTAGTGGACTCCTGATCCCACTGCAGACACCTTTAATGTCCATTCCCCGTGAGCTGAAAAATTTAGCTCCATGAGGGTCTGAGTCTGTCTGTTTTATTCATTACTGTACCACCAGCTCCTAGAACAGTGCCTAGCACAGATGCCCGGGATATAGTTCCTGAATGACTGAACAAGCTGGACACTACCTCAGAAATTATTCTGTGGATGGTGTTAAAGGCAACCACTTCCAACCAGTTGGGATAGGCTTGCAAGATTGAAGCATTTGGCTATTCCTGTCTACATCTTCCATTTATATCTACAGCCTTTCCATGGTGTGACTTAAAGTTCAAAATGATGGTTGTGAGGATCTGCAAGATTCTTAGTCATTCTATCCAACAAGCATTTAGTGAGCTTCTCTTAGTGTAGAGTTCAATTATAGTCACATATTACACAGCAGTGATTCTCAAAGGGGACGGGGCCACCCCCTGGTGGACATTTTGGAAACCTGTCGGGTGTTTCTTGGTTGTCACCATGATTGGAGTGGACAGCCAGATGTGGCAGATGTCCTGCAGTTTGCAGGAAAGTCCCACACAACAAACAATTGCCCTGAGTGCCATGGAACTTTCCACGTTCCCGCTGGACATTCATGTAGATGAAAAGTCTGTTAATAATGATCTGAGCTAAAATCAAACACCGTTTTACATACGAACACAAAATATCTTGTGTTTGACTGGCTTTTGCATTTTTCAATATTTGTTGAATTTTCCAAAATGCACCCACTGTGAAAATTGAGAGAAATGTGTATTTGTTTTGTTCAGAACTTTATCAAAAGTTCTTCACCATTTTGGAAACGTATATCACCATCAGCAAAGCTGCACGTGGTATCTGAGTTACCAATATAATAAAACCCAAATCAGCCTATGTTTTCAGCTGTCACATCCAACGTGACTATCCACATAAATGTCAGCATGTGTACTTCACTGTACCACTGATGTGGCCATGCCTAAGAATTCGCATGGAGAATTACATACTAAATGGGAATTTACTCAACTTTTATTTCTTCTATATAACACAGTTAGGGTAGTATATTTTTTAAACATGTGTAGGTAGGTTATATCATCTATGGATCTCATTTCAGAATAGTAAAGTATTGATATTTGCTATGAAGAGGACATTGGGTCTGAAAGGATTGAACACTACTGTCCTCCTTGTTAAGAAAGTGGAGGGACTTCCCTGGTGGTGCAGTGGTTAAGAATCCGCCTGCCAATGCAGGGGACACGGGTTCAAGCTCTGGTCCGGGAAGATCCCACATGCCATGGAGCAACTAAGCCTGTGCGCCACAACTACTGGGCCTGCGCTCTAGAGCCCATGATCCACAACTACTGAGCCCACACGCCTAGAGCCCGTGAGCCACTACGGAAGCCCGTGCACCTAGAGTCCGAGCTCTGCAACAAGAGCCACTGCGATGAGAAGTCTGCGCACCGCAACAAAGAGTAGCCCCCGCTTGATGCAACTGGAGAAAGCCTGCGCACAGCAACTAAGACCCAACGCAGCCAAAATATAACTTAATTAATTAAAAAAAAAAAAAAGAAATTGGATAATTATGTTTCAGGAATTTTTTTAAAACTTGACTCAACATATTCTTTTTTTTTTCCCCCCAACATATTCTTTTCCAGGCTTTTTGATACAGTGTGCCAGTATCTTTCTTGGGCCAAATGGGACATGTCTACTCAGGTAGATTCATAGTCCCATCTCAATCAGCTCATTTGGGGAAATAAGCAGGTGTCAACACACCCATGCAAATAGAAACCCACACGATTCCTGCCCTGGAAACACCCAGCCTTCTCTGAGTTGCTAAGTTCACACACCATGCACAAGAAGAAGTGAACTGTGCTTTTCTCCCTCATCCCTCCACACCCCCACTGCCCCGTACCACCCTCAGCATGAGGACCTCCCTGGTCTGGGACCTGCCACACAGTAGGCTCAAAATAAAAGGTCTGAATGAATAAATGACCCTTGAAAGTATCTGTGCCAGAGGTAATGCAGTAAAAAAAAAGAGGAGAAGCAGGGAGGTGACACAGTAAGGAGGCTGCCTATATTTTTTATTCAGATAGGATGACTGGTACCAATTTATTTTAACCAAAAATGTGGCTTTTGTGCATCAAATGCTGTTGGCACTTAAAACATTTTATGCAATTCTCACCTTGCCTCTTTCTTTGCAGAGAAGAGGAGTGAGGGTCCTTACCCTTGTCTCCTTCAGCTTCTCTCCTCCCTCTCAAAATGTCTCTGTTGCCAAATCACCTCTATACTGGCTCAGCCTCTCCTTCCTTCCCCTCCCCACCAGAGGAAAGGGGTCCTCCTCCTTTCCAAGAAACACTTTCAGCTGATGCTTTTGCTGCCCCCGTCCCCTTGTATTTTCTACAGGATCTTGATCTATCTCCACTTTTGTAATTTCAGCCTTCTGCCCTCCCAACCAAAATGTTCAGATCTACCCTATCTGCTCACATTGCATGAGGCACTATGCTAAGTGCTGTGTGCGTGTGCATGCGTGTGTATGTGTAAAACCTTCACTCATTGTTTCATTTGATTTTCCTAACCAACCTCTAAGGCAGCTAATATTATTCTTGCCTTACAGTTAGGAATCCAGGGGACTCAGAAACTTTCCCAAGTCCCACAGTTAATCAGCTAGTGAGTAGAGGGGTCAGAGTTCTCCCAGAAAACAGCTTCTAGTCTTTGGCCTCCACTCCCCGTTTTTCTGTCCTCTTAACCCTTCGTGGTCTGACTTCTCTGTGCCATCACTAGAAAGTTGCTTTCTTTATGGCTAATATCCTCCTAATGCTCAAATCTATTCTAGCACATCTTATTTATAATAGAAAATCTTAATTACTTGTTTCACACTATTTTGTTTTTAATTCACTAATTAACTCTACTAGTGGTTCTCAATCCTTGCTACATCTGGATCATCCATGGAGATTTTTTAAATTTCCACATTTATTTTGTAATAAGTAATGTGTAACCACGGTTCACCACTTTACAGTGAAGAGCCTTCCTCCTGTCTCTGTCACAGAGTCACCCAGGACCTCGCCCCAGAGGTAGACAATATTACCAGTTTCCTATGTATCCACGAGCTACAGACTGCCCTCCAGGAAACTCAGATTTAATAGGTCAGTATTTTGGAAAACAAAGGTAAGTCTTTTTTTTTTTTTTGGCTGCATTGGGTCTTCGTTGCTGCACGTGGGCTTTCTCTAGTTGCGACGAGCAGGGGCTACTCTTTGTTGCGGTACGTGGGCTCCTCATTACTATGGCTTCTCTTGTTGCGAAGCACGGGCTCTAGGCACGCAGACTTCAGTAGTTGTGGCTCGCGGGCTCTAGAGCGCAGGCTCAGTAGTTGTGGCGCACGGGCTTAGTTGCTCAGTGGCATGTGGGATCTTCCTGGACCAGGGCTCGAACCTGTGTCCCCTGCATTGGCAGGCAGATTCTTAACCACTGCACCACCGGGGAAGCCCAGGTAAGTCTTATGCACTGGTAAGGCTGAAGATCCCTAAACTCTTTCTAAAGCTTCTGACCATTTTTGAGTCACCAGGATGACAAAGTACGTTTCCTGCCATTTGGAAAATTAAACTTGACCATATCTCTCCTCAGTTGAGAACCCTTCAATGGTTCCCCACGCTAAAACGAGTGAATGAGTGATCTGTGAAAAAACGGTCCTGTGGTCAAACCCATTTAGGAAATGCCCTATGACTATGTCCAACATCAGGAAATGCAAAAAGCACCCAGCATACTGCCCCAATTAGCTTTGTTTAAACGTAATAATGATTGTGAAGCCCTTAGCCCAATGTCTGGCTAATAGCATGGGCTAAAAGAATGTTAATTCTTGTTCTTATTAACCTCTTAGCTTATATCCTATAACACAAACTCCTTTCTGGGATGTTCCTACTTGTATAGATGTAAGAAATCATTTGTAGCCATTTGCCTAATTCCTGTCTTCCTCATTGGCCTACAAGCCCCACGAGCACGGGACCGCATATATTGTTCCCCTCTGTCCCCCTCGCCTGTCACAGGATGGTGCACAGCACTCGAGAAAAACAGGAACCAACTGAACAGTATTAATACTGTCCTTTAAATCCGTTTTCCCCAAATTTGGTTAACCAGGAAACCCTTTTACCATGCAAGAGCAATTATCATCACACAGAACAAGTATTCCTTCAAATACGTTTTGAAAAACACTGGTCTACAGGGTAAAATTCAAGTGCCTTACGGGGTCCAGAGACGGCTCTGGTTTGGTCTCATGCCACTCCCAGTCCACGCTTTCCTGGTTTTTGTTCTTGCTATTCCCTCCCTGCTCTCTATCCTTTATCTGACCTGCTTGTACTCATCCCCCAAGACTTTACCCTACCGTGGCCCTCACCAAATGAGACTGAAAGCATCTGCCCTCTTGTCTTGCATCACCCTTTAGACTATCTGCTCCTCAAAGACAAGGACACATCATACTCATCCTTGTCCTCAAACCCTAGCACAATGCCTGCAATGCAACACGCAACTTAAGAATGGTTGGTGAATAAACAACTAATTTTCTTTCACAATGAAAATTTCATCTCAGGGGTGACATTACATAAAATTACCAAATGAATTATGTCTTTAGGTCTTAAATCTGTGATAACACAGTGAGCCAAGTACGGAGTAAACCCATCAATGAATCAAAAGTGAAAAGAACGAGCCTGAGCTAACCCTCATGTTGTGCGTCATTAATCTACACGTGGGCAGGATGAGGTAGGCGCCTCCCCTGCACAGACGCTTTTATGATTAATGAGGCTGAGACTCTCAAGAGCTAGTGACTACAACTCAGGTTAGATGAAAATAGAGCTGTTCAAGAGCTGAGAACGTCACAGACATGACTCTGGAGTTACCTCCAGTGGGTCAGGACACGATTCTGAATTTCTATTCTAGGCTTATGAATAGGAGCATGTGATTGGAGAATGGCTCAGATGGACTTAATTTGACACAATGATGATGACCTGAGCTCTTCTGCACATGACTGGCCAAAGTTTCAAAGGTTTTTCAGTGACATTGTTTTTGGATAAATGGCTGTTAATTACTTGATTTTATTATTGCATGACTAACCCTGACTTATCTCTTGCATATCAGATTCATACATCCAGTTTATTAACCCACTCACCAACTTATATATTCCCACACAAATAACTGTGGAATTGAATTGTAACTCTATATGAGACACCAGGTCCAAAGACAAACCCCACAGAATTCCTGCTGGCGAAAAGGTCACAGTCTAACTGGGGAGGAATACAGTTAAGCAAACAAGTATACAATGCTGTGCAACAGGTGGATAATTAAAGGTTGGAAAGAGGTGCTCCCAGAGCAAGGAAGAAGAGGTGCCTAGTGCTGCTTTGGGAGTCAGGGCAAGGGAAGGTTTGTGAGAGGGCAATTCCAAGCTGAATCTAGGAGTCTGCCTGACAGACCAGGTGGACAGTTCCCGGCAGAGAGCATTAGACAGCTCCAAGTGGACAGTCCTCCAATTCGGCCTGCACAAAATCCATCGCATCTTCTCCCACTGGTATAGACCAGACATGATATAAGCTCAGCAGTCAAGAATCATTCAGTAACATTCCATAAGTAGTTCCTTGAGCACCTCCTGTATCACAGGGCCTGTTCCAGGTCTTCCAATATAACAGTGAGCATAAGAGGGGAGATCCCTGCCTTCCAGGAGCTTTGATTCTAATGAGGAAACAGATAAGAAGCAAAGACCCAAATAAAAGAATTCCAAATATATAGTGTGATGAGGAACAAGAAATGGCGTGAGGATCTAGAAAGAGATGGGAAGAGGGCAGGCAACATTGAATAGGAACATGACGTTTAAGCTCAATCTGAATGGCAAGGAAAAGCTGACCAGACTAGGGAGCAGAGCACTGCCGACAGTGGGGCAGCCAGGGCAAAAGCTCCAAGGTGGGAAGAGTCTGATCAGCAAAGGGAACAGGAATAGACCTAATACCTCTGGCAGGGACCCCAACATGGGGAAGCAGCATCTCAGACTCTTGGAAGAGGTAAGCCCAGTGGCCCCCGGCCAGGTAGATAGTCCAGCAGAGCAGTGCTCTGGGACATCCACACTGTGGCCAATATTCAGGAGTCAGGATGACAGATCATCCCTGAGGGATATTTGTCCATGTGAGGTATGGCCGTAACCAACATGCCAGGAAATCAGACAGAAGGGGATTGCAAGAGATGAGTAGGACACCAAGGCTCAGCCACTGGACAGGTCCTCAAGCAGCGCTGGAGTGCTAAGACTAAGGAGGGGAAACTTAGGAAGCTTATTGTGTGCTGAAACTCAGGCCACCCAATCACCAGGATTCACTCTCAAGGTCCCTTTGGCAGCAACGGAGCCTGAGTCCTGGAGAACTCTGAGAGAAGACATACAGGCCAGACCACTAGACCACCGTAAAAGCCAAATCTAGCCAGACCACTGGATCCCAGGCCTAGAAGAAGGAGCCCCACCAGATAGGGGAGGGCATAGGGAAAAGGGAGGTGGTCATCTCTTGGGTGTCATCAGGAATGGCTCGAGAAATGAAGTGGGGAGGGGGGCTGCGTCTGAGAAGCTGGGGATCATCTCAGCCTGTGAGCTCTATCTGAATTAATGGCATCTCAGCCTGTGAGCTCTATCTGAATTAATGGCATCTCAGCCTGTGAGCTCTGTCTGAATTAATGGCAGCAGCATCACCCCACCCGCCACCCAAGCTGCAGGCTGAGTCACCTCCTCTCCTTCACCTCCACCTCCGCCTCCACCTACCATCAGTGAGTCACCAGAGTCTACTGCTAACAGCTCCTCTGAACTGTCTGTTGAATCTGTGCCCTGCTCCTATTCACACTGGAATGGCTTTCCGTGAGCTGTCTTTCTCTCTCACAGGGCAGGGTGGAAAATGCAAGGGCTGTAGGGTCAGCCTGGGTTTGAGCACTGGCTCCTCTGGTTGCTAGTTGTGTAGTGTGGGGTTAGTTAACTTCTCGGTACCTTAGTTTCCTCACCTGTAGCATGGGAATAGTTACAAACTCCATGGGGTTGTTATTAGGATTGGGGGAAGAACTCTGTAAAATCAAAAACACTCTCTAAATATAGGGATTTGTAACCAGGGTAAACATATGTTTCCTTAGGTTTCAATATAGTGTCACATAAAAAACAAATCCAACCTCCAAAGGTTTAGACAGTAAGTGCAAGCTGTTATTGAAGTCTCTTCATAGTTTTTGTTTCAGCTAGCCAACCTCTGCTCCCCCTGTGCCAGTGCCCCAATTTCCTTGGGGCACCCCCTCCCCCCTTCACTCTCAGTTCTTGTCCTATGTCTCTGTCTCCAGAGTTGACACAGGTGACTCAGGCCTGGCCAATCAGAGCACCACATCCCCTTGGTCAGGTGTGTGATTCAGGGTTGGCCATGTGACTGAATTACAGCCAATTAGACATAAAGGAACTTTTTCTGGGGTTAGGACCTGCCATTTCCACCACAGGGATGAGCACTTGGACAGACTCTCCAGTTCACGTGTACCTACCCCCGGTCACAAGGACTAGTTCAAAGATGAACTCATGGCCCAAGCACAGCAAATGAGCACTTTCTCTGAGGGCAATGTCAGGACGATGGAAGAGACACGTTCTATTTTCACTCAGGGTTGCTAAGCGGGAGAGTATGGGCCTAGGGCTACTGTCACCCACCTTGCCTACCACATGAAGGGAACCTGCCTAAAGAACAGACAAGGACAGACAAAAAGGTAGAGAGAGGGAAGTGGCCTGGATGATAATGTTTGAACCCCTAGATCTAGCTGTGCCTGAAGCTAATCCACTGCTGGCTGCATTTTCCTGTTATATGAGTCAATAAATTCACTTTTTTGCTCAAGGTAGATGGAGTTGAGTTTCTGTCATCTGTCTCTGAAAAAAAAGAGTCAATTTCTAAGCCATTCAGTAAAAGGAAAAAGTTTCACCAGAATATTAAAGTAAGTATTCCTATTCTCTGCTCTCCTTGATAGAAAACGTGGAAACGTGGAAAGATGATGAAGACAGCAGTACACATCAACTCACCCACTTTAAATGCCTAAGGATCTATGAAGGAGCAAATAGGCTAGAAAATCAAATTTTCTCTTTGTGCCAATTATTAATCATAAATTAAAGCCAATAACTATCTACCAATATTGGCAAAGTTAAATTACCAGCCATCCGTCATTTTGGCAGCAAGGAAACCAACCTCCCTTTTAAAAGGACGTGTTACACCATGATTATTTCCAGAGCACACAATTAGGTGCCTGGCTTTGCAGCCACGTGGAGCAAAAACGATCAGCAACTCCATGGATCACCCCATCTGGTTCATCCACGCTGAAATATCTAGGCCACATTTCCCTGCCAAGTTAAAAAGAAGAAAGAAGAAAGCTGAAGAGGAAACCCCATGTCACAATCCTGGACTGGATCCTAAGCACCAAATGCAAAGATTTGTTTCCCCTTTTCCAAATTGTGTTTTATAGCATGGCTTGTCAGTTCTTACAAACCCTTATATTAATTAGCTTGATTTATTTCCATTTGCTCCTCACAAAGAGAATTATAGAAGCTTGATTTCACAAACCTGGTATGTGCCCTGCTATGCTTCCATTGTCGGGAAGTAAGTGAAATGGGTAGAGTGAGGGGTCACATGTAAGACAACAGCACAAACTGCCTGGGAAATTTGAGAGAAAACCATATCCTCATGTCCTAACACTTGGTACTGGGTTTCTTTCCATTTTCTGCATGAAATATTTTCTGTCCTCTGGGAAGCTGAGGATTTGTGAAGCTTCTTGTCTCAACATGAATTCTGTTATCACAGGAAGCATTTTTAAAATGTATTAATGGATTTTCCTGTTTTGCATCTCCATGTGTGTGATCTTCTCTCTAGTCAGGCAGAGACATACAACTCTCTGGGGTACCTGGGCAGAGAGAAGGGGATAGGATTTTACCAGCAGGAATGTCAAGAGAAGAAGACTCCATATTCAGTTCCTGACACCCAAAAATGTGACTTTGGGGTCTGCAGCAGCACAACAGATTTTGAAAAGCAGGCTTGGTCAGGAAAAATGGGTTTCCTACATGTCTTTATGTTCCTTTTTAACAATCAAGAAGTAGATCAGGGACTTCCCTGGTGGTGCAGTGGTTAAGAATCTGCCGGCCAATGCAGGGGACACGGGTTTGAGCCCTAGTCTGGGAAGATCCCACATGCCGCAGAGCAACTAAGCCTGTGCGCCACAACTACTGAGCCTGCTCTCTAGAGCCCGTGAGCCACAACTACTGAACCCGCATGCCACAACTACTGAAGCCCGTGTGCCTAGAGCCTGTGCTCTGCAACAAGAGAAGCCACCACAATGAGAAGCCTGTGCACTGCAACGAAGAGTAGCCCCTGCTCGCCGCAACTAGAGAAAGCCCGTGTGCAGCACCGAAGACCCAATGCAGCCAAAAATAAATAAATGTATTTTTAAAAAAAGAAGAAGCAAATCAGGTGAACTCAGGTCTGGGCAGCTCCGTTTCTTCAAAACCATAAAAAGGATATGTTTTCTTCTCCCCTAGGATACGATGCTGGCAGTGCGCAATGAAAGGACCTGGGGGGAAGTAACTGTCCCGGCCACCCCAGGCCTGACACACAGTGAGTGCCCCGTGACTGTTTATCCACCTGAACTGGAGAGGCTTTTCCATCCTGGTACTGTTAGCATTCTGGGCTAAATGTCTCCTCACTGAAGTATGAATTCAAGCAATCAGAAGAATCCAAGACAGATAATCCACCCACAATCTCCGCACCCCCCACCCCCGCCAACCAGCTCCACACTCCAAATTAGGAAAATGGATCAAATTCATCCCCACTTTGTTTACGTATTGTTTATCTGTTTCTGGTTGATTTTGCTGCAGCTGTGACCCAAACTCAATGCTATTATATGCTGAAAATATAAACTCAGTTTCTTCTCCAGAGCCATATCTGTGACATTGAAAATGAGGCCAGAAGGTCACTGAGTTGTTCCTCAGCATTGAAAGTGGGTGGAGCATGGACCAAATGGGCCCTGCAGGCCCAGTCACCCCAGCAGTCAAGACCCCAGCGGCACCAAGCAGCCTGAACACACCCAGCTCCTCCACAGTGAGCTCACCTCTCTAGAAGTTCTGCTGGATGCACAAGAAACATCAATAACATCAATCCTTTAAAGCTGAAGCATTTTCCTAGACGGAGGGGGCAGGAATCTCATAATAATAAGATAATTGTCTAGATGAAAAGATCCACGTATTAGGAAAATGGATCAACTCAACTTAAAATAAATTGTAAGACCAGTGTCATTCATTCAAAAAATATTTGTTGAGTACCTACCATGTACCAGATGCCAGGAAAGAAATGTACAGGGCCAATTTGCTAACTACCCACTCCACCCCATCCCCAGGCAGAGCCCCTGCGCTACGGAGGGGCTGCTCAGGCTAGATGTGGCACACCTCTAGGCAGTGCCATTCACACCAGCTACTGTGTGAATGGGGTCCCTGGGAGTTTACCACTCTGCCAGAGGCATTCATATTCCCATCAGTGACAGTGCTATAAAGGAATAACTATGTGTGACAGGTGCAGGAATAAAGGTAGGGGCGAGGGGCCATGGGAACCTGGCCAAGTAATGAGGTGGCTCTATCCACCTAACTTTGGTAGGACTACATTTCACTTAAATGGTTGAAAATGTAGCATCCTTACTGGGATATGATGCAAATGTAAACTACATCATATTTCAAAGACAATATGAAAAAGAGTGTAAAATATCTCATGAATGGTTTTCTGTATTGGTTACATGCTGAAATGATAATATTTTTAATATATTAGGTTAAATAAAATATCTTACTTTAAAAATTTCACCTGTCTCTTTTTTACTTTTTATAATGTGACTACTAGAAAACTTTGAATTACATATAAAGCTCACTTTTGGATAGTGCTTGGCTAGATGATCTCAATTACATCTTCCAACAATAAAGCCTATTGTTCTAGGTAGCTATTGTGAAATTTCAGCTCTGAGGGGCTTTGAGCACGAATTTTAAAGTAGAGAGTGTGAATTATAAGGCCACTTGATAGCTGTGTGATTTTGGACAAGTTATTTAACCTCATTGGGCCTCAGTTTCCTCATCTGAGGAACAGAGATAAACACATCTACCTCACAGAGTTGATGAAAGGGTTAAATGAAATAGTCTATGCAAGGTGCCAGGCAAAGTGCCTGTGACCACGTTGAAATAAATTCTCTCCGATCTTCTTGTCTCTTTGATTGTAACTTTTAATACCCATGAGGACCAAAAGAGGAAACCGGGACATGAGGGTTTTAGCACAAGCACCAGTCTTATTAAGACCCAAAGTGAGCAGAGGTCTAGGCGGTCATGGGAAACATGTAGCTTTGTTACCATGAATCAGCCATGTTCAGGTCTGATCCTTGATGTGATCCACTGTCCCACTTTCTAGCCAGACATGCTTATGTCTCATTTTTCTCTTCCCCTTCTGCCCTCACAGTCTTTCTAATTAGATATATTCCCGGCTTTTGAAGCTTCCTGCTCTCAGGAAGTAGGTATGTTGGAAGACATAATTCAGACTGTTTGGGAAAGAAGACATGTCCCCCTCCCTTCCTGGGTATCACTGTGGACCATGGACGTTTCTAGGACGCAGGTGAGAAAAAACACTTCGTAGCAGGTGTCAATGTTGTCTTACTTGGTATGGGCTCCTCATATCCACCCCATCACCCTAACTCCCAAGAAAGGTCCCCAGACAGGACGATGAAACATAAAAAGGGCAAGGTCTATAGAAAACTTGCTTTAGGAAATGGGGCAATCCCAAGTGTCAAGGATACAAATGTATGGCATACAATAGTTTTATTTGATCAATATTTATTCATCACAAGTTTTAGTTTGATTATTGATCATTCATAGTGATGAGGAGAATAAGCTCTGGGGTCAGAAAAAACCTGGATTTGAATGTTAGTCCTGATACCACTGTGTATTATTGGAAATTTTTCTAACTTCTCTGAGTCAATTTCCTGGTTTCCTCTTTTGGTCCTCATGGGTATTAAAAATTACAATCAAAGAGACAAGATCAGAGAGAATTTATTTCAACATGGTCACAGGCATTTTGCCTGGCACCTTGCATAGACTATTTCATTTAACCCTTTCATCAACTCTGTGAGGTAGATGTGTTTATCTCTGTTCCTCAGATGAAGAAACTGAGGCCCAATGAGGTTAAATAACTTGTCCAAAATCACACAGCTATCAAGTGGCCTTATAATTCACACTCTCTACTTTAAAATTCGTGCTCAAAGCCCCTCAGAGCTGAAATTTCACAATAGCTACCTAGAACAATAGGCTTTATTGTTGGAAGATGTAATTGAGATCATCTAGCTGTCCAAAAGTGAGCTTTATATGTAATTCAAAGTTTTCTAGTAGTCACATTATAAAAAGTAAAAAAGAGACAGGTGAAATTTTTAAAGTAAGATATTTTATTTAACCTAATATATTAAAAATATTATCATTTCAGCATGTAACCAATACAGAAAACTATTCATGAGATATTTTACACTCTTTTTCATATTGTCTTTGAAATATGATGTAGTTTACATTTGCATCATATCCCAGTAAGGACGCTACATTTTCAACCATTTAAGTGAAATGCAGTCCTACCAAAGTTATAATGTTGTGTTTAAGAGAAAAATATTTTACACTGCTCCCGTTTTTAAATTTAAATTCAAATTCATTTAAATTAAATTAAAATGTCAGCTCCTCATCAATTGCATTAGCCACATTTCAAGTGCTCAATAGCCCCATGTGGCTGTCAGCTACTGTTTTTGGACAGTATAGATCTAGCCCAATCCCCCTGGACTTACAAAGAAACTGAAGCTCAGAAAGGGTAAGTGACTTGTTCAGGGTTATTGCCAGTTAGTAGTTGAGCCAGAATGAACCCAAGCTTCTCAACACTGACCTTTCTACCACACCAAGGTAGTGAGGCACTGTTGAACTGATGGGCTGCTGTAGCTGATTTGCTGGCATTTTGGGGGGTCACCCCTCAAACTAACACATGTCCATCCCAGCTCTCTCCCTTCTTGGACAAGTTCACCATGGTGACTCCTGCTTCCTCACCATGATTCACTCTGTAAACATCAGCCACTGAGTGCCCCAAAGCCAGGTCCCACACAGCCCTATTTGTAAAGAAAGCTAGAAGTATGAATAAAGATTTAAAACAAAAATGAAAAACAATATGACAGTGACTCAAAGTTAGTCACCTTTACACTATTTCTTTTCAGGGACAATTTAATATTTACATGCCAAGAATCTTTAAGCATACCTCATTCTTCAACAGGAAGAATATGGTAAATTTCCCTTGTTAACATTATTTTATGGGTAGAAAAATGAGATACTAAGAAGTTGGGCAATTTACCTAAGATTATATAAGGATTCTGAAGCAGACTTCAGGTTGGGACACTTTCTATTCCTGTTCTGGGTCTGTCTCTCTAAGTCATAACACTTCTCTTAAACTACTTGCATTTTCCAAACAAGGGATGAGGTCTAAATTTAAAAGAGAAAAGATTGATGTGTAATAGCCCAATAACTGAGATTTTATCATCCAAACAAAAATCCAGGTAAAACTAATATATTTAATCCAAGATACCATGCATGTTAACAATAAGGTAATACACAAATAATACCAAGGGCAACAGACACAGCACTGTCTATAGAGACTAATTTTTCATGCTGATTTGTGAGGAGTCCTTAGCAATATGACACTCATCAGGAGCAATGCTGTGGAGGTTTAGGTAGTCCCAAAATTGATTTATGCTTTACCTCAGGTCTTAGATCTCATTTTTATGGGCAAAGGTAGAACCACATATTGCTCTTAACTGACTGCAGCCATGGAATCCTAAGCCTTGAATTATGCATGTAATGGCCCAGAGAGAATCATCATTCCCCAGAAAGTAGATATGCTGATAGAAACCTGGAGTTTTCTGATCCTGCTGAATCAGGGAACTCATACAGTGAACCTTGGAGAAAATAAGGGAATAAATAATAGGGGGGAAGGAGGTATACCATAAAGATGCCCTGGAAAAAAATAAAACCAGAAAAGGAATGCAACTTTTTTCTCTTCCAGGTTTTGGTTTTAAGATGGTGTTGTTCCTCTGCTGACATGTGACAAATAAAAATCTGCCTATTGGAAGCACCCACATAGTGTATTCATTTGGCTCTCCTTCTGCTACAGGTTAGGCCTTCCAATATCCAAAGACAGCAATCTTGCCAGCTCCCCAAAGACTTCTCCATCTCCAAGTTAGTCATTCTTAATGCCCTCAACTCTTCTTCACAGGATTTATTCATGCAACATGACCAAGTCCTATCCCAGGTGACATGCACTGAGAACACCAAGACAAATATGCTGCTGCCCCACCCATACACTTCCTGATTCAGAGCTTATTTCCAACAAGCAAAAATGCTGCAAAGAATGTGTTGATTTGCAATGAATTAAATTCTAATTCCAGGTAAACTGTGTTGAAACAATATTTACCCTTTGCATACTTATTTGAGAACCTTCTGTGTACAGAGCCTATATTAGGCATTTCTAAGTCAGAAGATCCTTAAGAAATAAAAGAGGAGAAAAACAGTTTTTGCCCTCAAAAACTAAGACCTTACCTTTAAGTTTATTGGTTGTGTTTTACGACTATTCTCATGCTCGTTAGTTATTTATATGCATTATCTTCCAAAGGGCAGAAATTTTGCATCTTTTTCCCTGTAAAGTCATAAATATAGTCAAACTAAAGTAGTGAGTGTGTTCACATAATAATAAGCATCATCTTTGTTTCCTTCTGTTATTAGGCTATCAGCTTTCAACATCCATCACCTATTCATCCATTTATTCAATGAATATTTGAGGGCCTGCCATGTAACAGGCACTGCTTTAGCCTCTGGAAAAAACAATGGTGAATACAACAGACCCAAATCTCTGCCCCTGTGGAGCTTAGCAAAAGCTACAATTACATTTTATATTTAAGAAATAATGCCTTGCAAAATTACAACCAGCCCAAGTATTATTTTAATAAAATTCTCAATAAGTTAATCCTCTGGGTAGGAAAAATGTTCAAATGTAGAAATTATCAGTCATTATATTGCAGGGACAGTGCATCAGCTCTATTAAAATTACGTTTAGAGGGCAGACAGCAGAAGCAAGAAGAACTACAATCCTGCAGCCTGTGGAACAAAAACCACATTCACAGAAAGATAGACAAGATGAAAAGGCAGAGGGCTATGTACCAGATGAAGAAACAAGATAAAACCCCAGAAAAACAACTAAAGGAAGTGGAGATAGAAAACCTTCCAGAAAAAGAATTCAGAATAATGATAGTGAAGATGATCCAGGACCTCGGAAAAACAATGGAGGCAAAGATCGAGAAGATGCAAGAAATGTTTAACAAAGATCTAGAAGAATTAAAGAACAAACAAACAGAGATGAACAATACAATAACTGAAATGAAAAATACACTAGAAGGAATCAATAGCAGAATAACTGAGGCAGAAGAATGGATAAGTGACCTGGAAGACAGAATGGTGGAATTCACTGCTGCGGTACAGAATAAACAAAAAAAGAATGAAAAGAAATGATGACAGCCTAAGAGACCTCCGGGACAACAGTAAACGCAACAACATTCACATTATAGGGGTCCCAGAAGGAGAACAGTGGGAGAAAGAACCCGAAAAAATATTTGAAGAGATTATAGTCGAAAACTTCCCTAACATGGGAAAGGAAATAGCCACCCAAGTCCAGGAAGTGCGGAGAGTCCCATACAGGATAAACGCAGGGGAAACATGCTGAGACACATAGTAATCAAATTGGCAAATATTAAACACAAAGAAAAATTATTGAAAGCAGCAAGGGAAAAACGACAAATAACATACAAGGGAACTCCCATAAGGTTAACAGCTGATTTCTCAGCAGACACTCTACAAGCCAGAAGGGAGTGCCATGATATATTTAAAGTGATGAAAGGGAAGACTACAGCCAAATTACTCTACGTGGCAAGGATCATTCAGATTCGATGGAGAAATCAAAAGCTTTACAGACAAGCAAAAGCTAAGAGAATTCAGCACCACCAAACCAGCTCTACAACAAATGCTAAAGGAACTTCTCTAAGTGGGAAACACAAGAGAAGAAAAGGGCCTACAAAAACAAACCCAAAACAATTAAGAAAATGGTAATAGGAACATACATATTGATAATTACCTTAAACGTGAATGGATTAAATGCTCCAACCAAAAGACACAGGCTCGCTGAATGGATACAAAAACAAGACCCATATATATGCTGTCTACAAGAGAGCCACTTCAGACCTAGGGACACATTCAGACTGAAAGTGAGGGGATGGAAAAAGATATTCCATGCAAATGGAAATCAAAAGAAAGCTGGAGTAGCAATACTCATATCAGATAAAATAGACTTTAAAATAAAGAATGTTACAAGAGAAAAGGAAGGACTCTACATAATGATCAAGGGATCAATCCAAGAAGAAGATATAACAATTATAAATATATATGCACCCAACATAGGAGCACCTCAATACATAAGGCAACTGCTAACAGCTATAAAAGAGGAAATCACAATAATAGTGGGGGACTTTGACACTTCACTTACACCAATGGACAGATCATCCAAACAAAAAATTAATACGGAAACACACGCTTTAAATGACACAACAGACCAGATAGATTTAATTGATATTTATAGGGCATTCCATCCAAAAACAGCAGATTACACTTTCTTCTCAAGTGCACACGGAACATTCTCCAGGATAGATCACATCTTGGGTCACAAATCAAGCTTCAGTAAATTTTAGAAAATTGAAATCATACCAAGCATCTTTTCTGACCACAATGCTATAAGATTAGAAATCAATTACAGGGAAAAAAACATTAAAAAAACACAAACACAAGGAGGCTAAACAATACGTTACTAAATAACCAAGAGACCACTGAAGAAATCAAAGAGAAAATCAAAAAATACCTAGAGACAAATGATAATGAAAACACGACGATCCAAACCTATGGGATGCAGCAAAAGCAGTTCTAAGAGGGAAGTTTATAGCTATACAAGCCTACCTCAAGAAACAAGAAAAATGTCAAATAAACAACACCTTTACACCTAAAGGAACTAGAGAAAGAAGAACAAACAAAACCCAAAGTTAGCAGAAGGAAAGAAATCATAAAGATCAGAGCAGAAATAAATGAAATAGAAACAAAGAAAACAATAACAAAGATCAATAAAACTAAAAGCTGGTTCTTTGAGAAGATAAACAAAATTGATAAACCATTAGCCAGACTCATCACGAAAAAGAGGGAGAGGACTCAAATCAATAAAATTAAAAATGAAAAGAAGTTACAACAGACACCGCAGAAATACAAAGCATCCTAAGAGACTACTACAAGCAACTCTATGCCAATAAAATGGACAACCTGGAAGAAATGGACAAATTCATAGAAAGGTATAACCTTTCAAGACTGAATCAGGAAGAAACAGAAAATATGAACAGACCAATCACAAGTAATGAAATTGAAACTGTGATTAAAAAACTTCCAAGAAACAAAAGCCCAGGACCAGATGGCTTCACAGATGAATTCTATCAAATATTTAGAGAAGAACTAACACCCATCCTTCTCAAACTCTTCCAAAAAATTGCAGAGGAAGGAACACTCCCAAACTCATTCTATGAGGCCACCATTACCCTGATACCAAAACCAGACAAAGATACTACAAAAAAAGAAAATTGCAGACCAATATCACTGAATATAGATGCAAAAATCCTCAACAAAATACTAGCAGACAGAATCCAACAACACATTAAAAGGATCATACACCATGATCAAGTGGGATTTATTCCAGGGATGCAAGGATTCTTCAATATATGCAAATCAATCAATGTGATACACCATATTAACAAATTGAAGAAGAAAAACCATATGATCATCTCAATAGATGCAGAAAAAGCTTTTGACAAAATTCAACACCCATTTATGACAAAAACTCTCCAGAAAGTGGGCATAGAGGGAACTTACCTCAACATAATAAAGGCCATATATGACAAAGCCACAGCAAACATCATTCTCAATGGTGAAAAACTGAAAGCATTTCCTCTAAGATCAGGAACAAGACAAGCATGTCCACTCTCACCACTATTATTCAACATAGTTTTGGAAGTCCTAGCCACGGCAGTCAGAGAAGAAAAAGAATAAAAGGAATACAAATTGGAAAAGAAGAAGTAAAACTGTCACTGTTTGCAGATGACATGATAGTATACATAGAGAATCCTAAAGATGCCACCAGAAAACTACGAGAGCTAATCAATGAATTTGGTAAAGTAGCAGGATACAAAATTAATGCACAGAAATCTCTTGCATTTCTATACACTAATGATGAAAAATCTGAAAGAGAAATTAAGGAAACACTCATTTACCATTGCAACAAAAAGAATGAAATACCTAGGAATAAACCTACCTAGGGAGACAAAAGACCTGTATGCAGAAAACTATAAGACACTGTTGAAAGAAATTAAAGATGATACCAACAGATGGAGAGATATACCATGTTCTTGGATTGGAAGAATCAATATTGTGAAAATGACTATACTACCCAAAGCAATCTACAGATTCAATGCAATCCCTATCAAATTACCAATGGCATTTTTTACACAACTAGAACAAAAAAATCTTAAAATTTGTGTGGAAACACAAAAGACCCCGAATAGCCAAAGCAGTCTTGAGGGAAAAAATGGAGCTGGAGGAATCATGCGCCTGGACTTTAGACTATACTACAAAGCTACAGTAATCAAGACAATATGGTACTGACACAAAAACAGAAATATAGATCAATGAAACAGGATAGAACGCCCAGAGATAAACCCACGCACCTATGGTCAACTAATCCGTGACAAAGGAGGCAAGGATATACAATGGAGAAAAGACAGTCTCTTCAATAAGTGGTGCTGGGAAAACTGGACAGCTACATGTAAAAGAATGAAATCAGAACACTCCCTAACACCATACACAAAAATGAACTCAAAATGGATTAGAGACCTAAATGTTAAGACCAGACACCATAAAACTCTTAGAGGAAAACACAGGAAGAACACTCTTTGACATAAATCACAGCAAGATCTTTTTTGATCCACCTCCTAGAGTAATGGAAATAAAAACAAAAATAAACAAATGGGACCTAATGAAACTTAAAAGCTTTTGCAAAGCAAAGGAAACTACAAAGAAGACGAAAAGACAACCTTCAGAATGGGAAAAAATATTTGCGAACGAATCAACGGACAAAGGATTAATCTCCAAAATATATAAACAGCTCATGTGGCTCAATATTAAAAAAACAAACAACCCAATCCAAAAATGGGCAGAAGACCTGAACAGACATTTCTCCAAAGAGGACAGATGGCCAAGAAGCACATGAAAAGCTGCTCAACATCACTAATTATTAGAGAAATGCAAATCAAAACTACAATGAGGTATCACCTCACACCAGTTAGAATGGGCATCATCAGAAAATCTACAAACAACAAACGCTGGAGATGGTGTGGAGAAAAGGGAACCCTCTTGCACTGTTGGTGGGAATGTAAATTGATACGGCCACTATGGAGAACAGTATGGAGGTTCCTTAAAAAACTAAAAATAGAATTACCATATGACCCAGCAATCCCACTACTGGGCATATACCCAGAGAAAACCATAATTCAAAAAGACTCATGCATCCCAATGTTCATTGCAGCACTATTTTCAATAGCCAGGTCATGGAAGCAACCTAAATGCCCATCAACAGACGAATGGATAAAGAAGTTGTGGTACATATATACAATGGAATATTACTCAGCCATAACAAGTAACGAAATTGGGTCATTTGTAGAGACGTGGATGAATCTAGAGACCATCATACAGAGTGAAGTAAGTCAGAAAGAGAAAAACAAATATCGCATATTAACGCATATATGTGGAACCTAGAAAAATGGTACAGATGAACCAGTTTGCAGGGCAGAATTGAGACACAGATGTAGAGAACAAATGTATGGACACCAAGGGGGGAAAGCAGCGGCAGGTGGTGGTGGTGGTGTGATGAATTGGGAGATTGGGATTGACATGTATACACTGATGTGTATATAATGGATGACTAATAAGAACCTGCTGTATAAAAAAATAAATAAAATTAAATTAAAAAAAAATTATGTTTAAAGACATGCAGCAATGCTCCAGCAGCTTATTTATCAGAAGTTGCAAGTAACTTTCTCCTACTTTCTTCACTTTATCTTTACTTAAGGGTAGTGAAGACACATTCCTCTAGAGGATTGTTTCAGAGAATCCCCTTCTTATTTGTCTCATTTCCAAGTAAACATTAGTTTCCAGATGAACTAATGGGCCTAACAGGAATTTAAAGGTCTTCAAAGCACTGATTAAAGGGGACTGACCAGTTCAGGGGATTGACCAGACCATGTTCTGCTCTCTACTTCTAGGTAATGATTAACTGGAGACCTTCCCCAAGCAATGGACATCCTCTGATGTCCTCTATTAAGTGATCTCCTGATTGGGGTGGGGGGTAGGGCGTATTCCTGTGCCCTCCCTTGATGGCGCTTACTCAAATCTTACCAAGCATCTCTTGCCCAGACTCCAGGGCAGAAAACTCACGAAATGCCTGGAGGTAACATCTGAAAAGAAGAACTGACTCAATAAACCTCCTGCGTATGCACGCACACACACACACACACACACAATAACTTAAACTCCATTTGGCAGTTTTCTAAAAGGTAGGATATGACCACGTAACTCCACTCTCTATCAACATCCACCTATATTACTCATGAAAGGAAAGACAAGCCAAATCTATTGAGAAAAAGGCACACAATTCAATTCAAAAAAAAAAAAAGACTTCAGTAGTTGCTTCACAAAACAGGAAATCCTAATTGCCAATGAAAAAGTACTAAATCTCTTTAGTCATCATGAAAGTGCAAATTTCAACCACAAGGATATATACTATACTGGTACTGGAATAGAAAGGAAAGAAGGAAGGGAGGGAGGGAGGAGGAAGGAAAGGAAAGGAAAAGAAAAGAAAGGAAAAAGGAGAAAGAAAATACCAAATGTTGACAGAGATGCAGAACAACTGGAATGCTCATACACTGCTCGTGAAGTTGTAAATCAGTATAACCGCTTTGGAAAACAACTTGATAGTATCTAGTAAAGTTGAAGATATACATACCCAGTGATGTAGCAATTATATTCCTGGACATATATCCTAGAGAAATGTGTATACATACAAACCAGAATATGTATATGAAAATGTCCATAGGAAGCAATCTATTTTCAATAGAATGGATAAAAGTACAGTGTATATTCATACAGGAATATCACTCAACAACAAAATTAATGAATTTCAACTACATGCAATAATATGATTGACTTACAATGTAATGTTGAATAAAAAAGAAAAAAGCAAGATACAAAAGAATATATACAGTCTGATTTATATAAAGTTCTAAAACAGGCAAACACAACACAACGTTGTTTAAAGATACCGCACACATATATGGTATAGCTATAAAGAAAAGCAAGAAAACAAAAAGAAAAGTAAAAGAAAGGTAACAGTTACGTTTTGGGAGAGGAGAGGAGCTGGGATCAGAAATTGATACACGGATTGGGATGAAGTGCTCATGATGTTTAATTTCTTAACCTTAGTACCAGTTACATGGGTATTTGCTTTATAGTAAATACTTGTTAAACTGTGCCAATAAGCTGATGTATATTTCTGAAAAAATGTGCTATCTTTTACAATAATACTGTTTTAGGGACTTCCCTGGTGGTGCAGTGGTTAAGAATCTGCCTGCCAATGCAGGGGACACGGGTCCAAGCCCTGGTCCGGGAAGATCCCACATACCGTGGAGCAACTAAGTCCGTGTGCCACAACTACTGAAGCCTGTGCACCTAGAGCCCATGCTCTGCAACAAGAGAAGCCACTGAAATGAGAAGCCTGCGCACCTCAACGAAGGGTAACGCCCTCTCGCCGTAACTAGAGAAAGCCCGCCCACAGCAACGAAGACCCAATGGAGCCAAAAATAAATAAATTTATAAAAAAACTTAAAAATAAAAAAAATAAAAATAAAACTGTTTTAAAAGGTTGGGAGGAGTGGCAAGCTAAATAACACCACTGATCGTCTCCCTCAACTTCCCACCCGGATCGTTTATTTATTTTGATGTTTATTACTTAGAATACCATTTCTTATCTGGGGAGTGCTGTCTTTGACAAGAAATAAGAACTTTAGAAGTGATTTTTATCTAATAGATTTCCTATACATTTAGAGGAAAGCAGAAAGAAAGAGAGCTTAGCAGAATAAAAAAAAGAATTAATTCTATTATTGTGCAGCCTAAACATTCTAATGCTCATTTCACTGCAAAGTCTATGACGTAATACATACTTATGTTCTCTGAGTCTCCATCACTGGCCATAAGGGAAGATAAGTAACTGCCTTACCTCACCTAGGTGGGGAGGGAACACATGCAAGTAAGGCATCCAGAGCATGTACAGCTTCATTCAAATCTTGTCTGAAAACAAAATGACTTCACAAAAAAAGGAAACTATATAGAAAAAAAAGACACAAAATGTCTTTGTCACTGTCAAAAAATGTATTACTCATTTATATCAGGGACTCAAATAAACCATCACTCATTCATTCATTCGTTCATTCATTTAATAACATTTATTGAGCCTCTGCTACTGTTAGGCATTGTGGGAACTGAGTTAGACAAGGCTGCTGTTCTGAAAGGGCTTATAATTGAGTACAGAAGAGAACATCTGCACACACTTCTCTACTTAGCTCTCAACTGTTGAAACTTAACCAAGTGCCAAACACTAAATGCCAAATCATTGTTATCTCATTTAATCCTCATATCAGTTCTTTCATGAGTATTGCAGATGTGGAAACAGACACAGAGAAATTAATAAATTTACCCCAGGGAAAACACCCTGTAGGCTAGAATCTGGGCTTGTCTATCCGACCCCAAAGCTCATGCACTACACAGGGTATACTGCTTCTCCATACAGAACACAAGAGAGAAGAAGCTAAATGCTGTAACATACAAACCAGATATTGAAGGATATTTGCTTCCTCAGTGCTGAAATTTGTTACTACAGCATGTATTACTTAAGTAATTTTTAATGAAAAAAAATTGTAATGCTTTGGGACATCGGTCCAACTTCAGTTTTGACTACCTTAACCTGAGACATAATTTTCCAAAATCTTAATTTAGGAACATTTATAGTGGGGAGATAAATTCAAATAAAACAATTCTTGAATCGTCAAGTTTTTGTAAAAGATAAAATTTGGGATGCTACGATTGCACACTCTCACCAAGAGATTATCATCACACTAAGTGAAGTAAGTCAAACAGAGAAAGACTAATACCATATATCACTTATACATGGAATCTAGAAAAATGATACAAGTGAACTTATTTACAAAACAGAAACAGACTCACAGACGTAGAAAACAAATAAATGGTTACCAAAGAGGCAAACAGGGGCGGAAAGGGGGATAAATTAGCAGTTTGGGATTAGCAGATACAAACTACTATATATAAAATAGATAAACGACAAGATCCTACTGTATATAGCACAGGGAACTATACTCGATATCTTGTAATAACCTACAATGAAAAAGAATATGAAAAAGAATGCATGTATATTTATATATAACTGAATCACTTTGCTGTACACCAGAAACTAACACAACATTGTAAATTAACTATACTTCAATTTTTTAAAAATTGCACACTTGACATACTTCAAATTTTCTTTCTGATTCCTGAGTAGGGTTTTGTATTCCTGCTTCCCCTGTTGGAGTTCTCAAATTTTAAAACTAACACATGTGGGGCTTCCCTGGTGGCGCAGTGGTTGAGAATCTGCCTGCCAATGCAGGGGACACGGGTTCGAGCCCTGGTCTGGGAAGATCCCACATGCCACGGAGCAACTAGGCCCAAGAGCCACAATTACTGAGCCTGCGCGTCTGGAGCCTGTGCTCCACAACAAGAGAGGCCGCGATAGTGAGAGGCCCGTGCACCGCGATGAAGAGTGGCCCCCTCTTGCCACAACTAGAGAAAGCCCTCGAACAGAAACGAAGACCCAACACAGCCAAAAATAAATAAATAAACAAAGTAAACAATGCGTTAAAAAAAAAAATTCTTAAAAAAAAAAAATTAAAACTAACACATGTGATTAAGGACAAATAATTAGGTCCCTCTTTTGCTTTATTACCACCACCTGCAAAGTGCCCTTGAAGCCTGCGTGAAGGAAAAGGAGACTCTAGGCCACGCAATCCAAGGGGCAGTCCTCCTGCCACCTTGGACTTGGCAGTCCGGACCTCTCTCTGGTCCGGGAGGGACCCGCAGCCTCCTCCCACCAGGCGCAAGTGGCACAGCCTGAGGCTGGCAGCTGACAGTGTGGGAGGACTCACGGCCCAGGAACGGTCTCTGTGTGCCTGCTGTCCCAATCACTCCAAAAAAGGGGAGCTTGTACAGCTGACATCTAGAATCTTGTCCACTCACCCCTGGCTTTCTCTCGCCATGTCTCGTTGGTCCAGCCTGACCTTGATGGTCAGATTCTAGAAGCACACTATCCAACATACGAACATTCCCACAAACAGCTTAAGTAAAACAAAACATACAAGTGTTCTCTCAACTCTTTCCCCCACCAAAAAAAAGTCATTTTGACTATATTTCGCACATATTTTTCAGTAATTAAGAAGAGAGGGTGAAAACAATTAAAAGGAGGCAACCTGAAAAATAAGAAGATGGGGGGAGGAGAGGCAAGGTCTTCCCCATATTCTATCATAATTGAGCACTTAGAAGATTGAGCAAAAATATTATGGGAATTGAGGAGGTAGAGATGGAAGGACGAGGCGTTTCACTTGGACTTTTGAAGACTGGGCATGGCAGGCAGGAGGGGGCATGGGGGCATTACAACAAGAAAGGAAAGTACAAGGCCTGTTTGAGAAACCTTGAAAAGTCCAGTTTGGCTGTGACCTAGTACAGGGGGGAGAATAAACGGAAATAAAACTAAAGTCTGAACAGAGGAGGAGCCCTAATGGTAGATACTGAAAACCAGCCTAAGGCACTCAAAAGAACTCAGAAAGTCATTTTTTAGAAGTGCACAATCTAGTGGCTTTTAGTACATTTACAAAGTTGGGCATCCATAACAACAATTAATTTTAGAACATTTTCATTACCCTAAAAAGAAACCCACATCCCTAACCATTACCTCCTCAATACTCCTTCCCCCTCCAGCCTTAGATGACCACTAATCTACTGTCTGACTACAGATTTGCCTATTTTGAACATTTCATATAAACGGAATCATACAATATATGGTCATTTGGAACTGTCTTCTTTCACTTAGCACAATGTTTTCAAAGTTCATCCATGTTGTAGCATGTATCAGTACGTCATTTCTTTTTATTGATGAATAACACTCCATTGTGTGCATACACCAAATTCTATTTATCCATTCATCAGTTGATGGACATTTGGATTGTTTCCACATTTTGGCTATTGTGAATAATGCTGCTCTGAACACTGGGATACAAGTTTTTGTGTAGGTGCAGTTTTTCAATTCTCTTGAGTATGTATACCTAGGAGTAGAATTGCTGGGTCATATAGCTCCATGTTTCTTTTTGAGAAACTGCCAGAACATGTCCCAAAGCTATTTCACTATTTTACATTCCCACCAACAATGTATAAGGGTTCCAGTTTCTCCATATCCTCACCAACACTTATCTTTTTATTATTATTATAACCATCCTAGTAGGTATAAAGTGATATTTCATTGTGGTTTTGATTTGCGTTTCCCTGACGACTAATGATGTTGAGCATCTTTTCATGTGCTTATTGAGTATGGTGTATCTCCTTTGGAGAAATGCCTCTTCTTTGCCTGTTTTAAACTGGGCTATTTGTCTTTTTCTTATTAAGTTGTAATAGCTCTTTTTATATTCTAGATACTAGTCTCTTATCAGTTGTATATTTGAAAAAGTTTTCTTCCAATCTGTGATAAACGGGATGTCTTCGAGGCACAAAAGTTTTTAACTTTAATGATGCCCAATTTATCTAGTTCTTCTTTTATTTCTTGTACTTTTATCTAAGAAACCATTGTCTAATCCAAAGTCACAAAGTTTACACCTATGTTTTCCTCTAAGAACTTTATAGTTTTAGCTCTTACATGTAAGTCTTTGATCTTTCTTTTTTTTTGGCTGCGCTGCACGACTTCCGGGATCTTAATTCCCCAACCAGGGATTGAACCCTCCCTCTCAGTAGTGAAAGCACAGAGTCCTAACCACTGGACCGCCAGGGAATTCCCATCTTTGATCCATTTTGAGTTAATTTTTGCTCATGGTATGAAGAGGCAGGTCATTTTTTATCTTTAATCTTTTAAATTCATCAAGATGGGTTTTAGACAGAGCAACCTGTCAGGAATATGTAGAATGGATTAGTTTGGTAGGAGACTAAAGGTGGGGAGGCTACTGGAGAAGTCCAAATACATGGTAATAAAAGCAGCATAAATTAAAGACCTGAAGTAGGGGCCTAAGCATCAATTTTTTTTTTTTAAAGCTCACAGATGAGCAGTCAGCTCTTAAAGGAAGAGGTAGGAAAATATATTGGAGAACAATGAATGATAGACAAGTGCACGAGGGTCCTTCTAAGTGGCTGTGTCTAAGCAAGGTTAGTCCTGGGGTCACTCTGGTCTGGACCGACTACACTCCTGGGAAAAGAAGAGGTGCAGCAGGACCTCTTAGAGAAGGGCTGGAAATGCCCATCAGTGAGTGAGCATACTCTGCTGAAATTTTAGAAAAAGCACCTCAGACTTTAATAAAGTTGAGTCCCTGCTTTAAATTACCTGTAAAGCACAATTTTCTCTTTTGTAATAGGTGAGAAGCGCTCATGCGTTGGACATCATCCTTATTTCATAAACAAGCAGCTGACTATCGCCACACATTCCCATCAGATGCTTCTCTCACTACACTAAGTGGTTTTCAACTTGGGGGAACTAGTCATGGAAATTCACCTGATGAGATGATGAAGTTTGATTAGGAAGTTCAGTCACAAAGGAAAGAACTGTCTTTTGGGAAATGCTTTCTCCATTCAGAAACAGGAAACTAATTGTAAGAAAACACTTTAGCAGATTAAACTGAGGCATTAACATATTGGGTAAATTAGCATTTCCACCCTGAGGAAGCTCAAAGTAGTTTCAGCTGACCTTTGCAAACTTGGTTAACCAACTCTGCATAGACTTTAATCCTACAAAGTCTAATTTAAAGGTTGCTTAGAATACATTGTAGACTAATTGAGTGACCCTGAACCCTGGTCTCTCATTTAGAACTATTTGTTGAGTTGTATGTATTTATTTTATTTTATTATTTTTTAAATTAATTTTATTGGAGTATAGTTGCTTTACAATGTTGTGTTAGTTTCTGCTGTACAGCAAAGTGAATCAGTTATATGTATACATATATCCACTCTTTTTTAGATTTCCTTCCCATTTAGGTCACCACAGATCACTGAGGAGGGCTCCCCGTGCTAAACAGTAGGTTCTCATTAGTTATCTGTTTTATACATAGTAGTGTGTATATGTCAATCCCAATCTCCCAATTTGTCCCATCCCCCTCCTTCCCCCCTTGGTAACCGTAAGTTTGTTCTCTACGTCTGTGTCTCTATTTCTGCTTTGCCATTACGTTCATCTGTACCATGTTTCCAAATTCCACATATAAGCAATATTATAAGATATTTGTTTTTCTCTTTCTGACTTACTTCACTCTGTATGACAATCTCTAGGTCCACCCATGTCTCTGCAAATGGCACTATTTCGTTCCTTTTTATGGCTGAGTAATATTTCATTGTATATATGTATCACATCTTCTTTATCCATTCCATGTCAATGGTTTATTTTATTTTAAATGCTCATTCCCTAGCCCTTATCTGAGAATTCTTTGATGAAACATATTTGAGGTGGGGCACATGTTTGTACTTTTAGAAAGCATGATAAGTGATTCCTATGCCAACTAGGATTTAGAATCAGAGACTTGAGTCGGAATGAAGAAATCTGCTCCTAACCAGGTCTGCCATAACTTGCTACTTTAATCTTGAGCAATTTCCTGAAATCTACCTGAGCCTCTGTTCCTCGGTAAGAAAAGGGGGATAGTAATGACTATAACTACCTCCCAATATCTCATGTAGAGAAAAAAACCTGACATTCCAAATTTTATAAAAGTGCTCCAGGGACTTCCCTGGTGGTCCAGGGGCTAAGACTCTGAGCTCCCAGTGCAGGGGGCCCAGGTTTGATCCCTGGTCAGGAACTAGATCCCACATGCCACAACTAAAAGTCCTCATGCTGCAACTAAAGATCCTGCATGCCGCAACTAAAGATCTCGCGCAATGCCAAGAAGATTCCACGTGCCGCAACTAAGACCCAGCACAGCCAAATAAATTTTTTTTTTAAAAAGTGCTCCAAAAATGTGTCATATAAACAATGAGTTATTGTTATTATCAAATTCAATGGTCACCTTATTTTACTCAACAGTTTACCAGTGTTAGACTCATTTGGCCTCTCCCTTTTTGAAACACTGTCTTCTCATGGCTTCTCTGACATGACACTCCCCTGGTTCTCTCACCTCAGGGACTGCTCCTCTTCCATGTTGTTTTCTGGTTTCCCCCGCACTGTTGGGGCTTTAAATGTTGGACCATCCAGGGCTCGGTCATGGTTCCCCTTGTTTTCTCTATATACACTCTCTCCCTTGGCAATCCCATCCAATTTCATGAGATCTATGATTTAACATAAGCATCTCTGTAGTCATGACTCCCAAAATTTACATCTCTAGCCCTTGTGTCTATTAGCTAAGTGCCTACCTGACCTCTCCATTTGGAGGTCTAAACTATCTCAAACTGAACACGTCCAAAAGAGAACTCCTGATTTGCCCTCCCCAAATTGTTGCTCCCACTAATCCTTTCCATTTCAGTATGTACGTGTGTGTGTGATTTATGACAAGGAATTAGCTTATTTGACTATGAAGGCTGCCTAAGCAAGTCCAAAATCCATGGGACAGGCAGTCAGGAAGGGAAGAACTGGCAGGCTCACACTTCGAACTTCATAGACACAAGTGAAGGCATTATGTTCTCTCTCTTTCTTTTAATTTTATTTACTTTTTTAATTTTTTGGCCACACCATGTGGCATGCGGGATCTTATTTTCCCTGACCAGGGATCAAACCTGCGCCCCCTGCAGTGGAAGCACAGAGTCTTAACAGCTGGACGGCCAAGGAAGTCCCCTCTCTCTTTCTCAAGCCATCTGACAATGGGCCAATAATCAAGTCAGTCCATGGACATTCCATACTCCCTACCATCCGATATTGTCAAGCACAGGAACAACCTCCTCAGAAAATCTACTCAAAGATTTCTGAGTCTATCTCCCTCAGTTTCTTCTGGGCCACAGACTTTAGTAAGGTAGCTTGGTCAGTGAATATGGCTGTCCCCAGACAGAGATTTTCTTTTTCACATATGATTTGAGTTGCATGGATAGAGAGGGCCACAATAGACCGAAAATTTTCCTGTTGCAGTTAATTTGCCTCTCTGAATTATTCACATGGTTCCCTTGGCTCCCAATTGCATAAGATACTGTTTTAAAGACAAAACTCTTTTTTCTTTACAATCCATGAGTTGTGGGATTTTTTCCCTGTAAGACTCTTATCCTAAAATGCTTTCTTGAGTTAAAAAAAAAAAAGAAAAACTTCAAATACAATTTTCTCTCTTGAGACACAATTTAAGATACAAAATGTTTAACAATATCTCTAAGGAAAAGATTTTTTACTGAGATAAAATTGACATATAATAATTCTATATTAGTTTCAGGTGTACACATAATGATTCAAAATATGTAAATATTGCAAAATGATTACCACAATAAGTCTAGTTAAAATCCATCACGGGACTTCCCTGGTGGTCCAGCAGTTAAGACTCTGTGCTTCCACGGCAGGGGGCACAGGTTTGATCCCTGGTCAGGGAACTAAGATCCCACATGCTGCACGGTGCGCCAAAAAAAAAACAAAAAAATCCATCACAAGACATAGCGACAAATTTTTTCTTATGATAGAAACTTTTAAGATCTACCCTCTTCGTGGGACTTCCCTGGCAGCTCAGTGGTTAAGAATCTGCCTGCCAATGCAGGGGACACGGGTTTGATCCCTGGTCCGGGAAGATCCCACATGCCGTGGAGCAACTAAGCCCGTGAGCCACAACTACTGAGCCTGCGCTCTAGAGCCCGTAAGCCACAACTACTGAAGCCTGTGCGCTCTAGAGCCCATGTGCCACAACTACTGAGATCACGTGCTGCAACTACTGAAGCCCGAGCACCTAGAGCCCGTGCTCCACAACAAGAGAAGCCACCACAATGAAAAGCCCATGCACCGCAACAAAGAGTGGCCCCTGCTCGCTGCAACTAGAGAAAGCCCACACCCAGCAACGAACACCCAATGCAGCCAAAAAAAAAAAAAAAGATCTACTCTCTTAGCAACTTTCAAATATACAGTACAGTATTATTAACTATAGTCATTTAAGTCCCCAGGACTTATTTCTTTTATAACATGAAATTTATACCTTTTTACCACCTTTACTATTCCACCCACCCTTCAATCTTCTCATATGTAAAGAGAGAATAATAATATATATCTCACAGGGTTATTAAGAGGCTTAGAAGAGTACAATGTCTAGCATTTGGTAGGTGCATAATAATGATAACTGTTAAAAATAAATGATTTTTGCAGAATTTGCAATTCTATTTTATTTATTTATTTATTTATTTATTTATTTATTTTTAGGCTGCACCGTGCAGCATGTGGGATCTTAGCTCCCTGACCAGGGATTGAACCCATGCCCCCTGCATTGGGAACATGGAGTCTTAACTACTGGACCACCAGGGAAGTCCCAGAATTTGCAATTTTAGAAATCCTTGATGTACATGAGAATTATCTGGGAAACTTTTAAAAGTTGTTGATGCCTGGGCTTCACCCTGGAGATCGATTTACTTAGTCTGGAGCCTGGGCCTTTTTAAAAATTTTTACCCAATTTATGCACATGATTATTCACAGTAGATTCCTTTCTGATAGCCAAAACTGGAAACAAGCAACTAGCAATGCATGAGTGGTTACACAAACTGTGGTATCTCCATAACATGGAACACCACTCAGCAATAAAAAGGAACAATCTACTGTTAACATGCAGCAACTTGAATGGACCTCAAGAACATTATGCTGAGTGAAACAAAGCCAATCTCAGAAGGTTACTATACTACTCAAAATAACTATACAGTACTCCCCAAGGTAATCTACAGATTTAGTGCAATCCATATCAAAATACCCGTGACATTTTTCAGAGAACTAGAACAAATAATCCTAAAATTTATATGGAACCACAAAAGACCCAGAATTGCCAAAGCAATCCTGAGAAAAAAGAACAAAGCTGGAGGTATAACCCTTCCAAACTTCAGACTATACTACAAAGTGACAGTAATCAAAACACTGTGGTATTGGCATACAGACATATAAATCAATGGAACAGAATAAAGAGTCCAAAAATAAACCCACACACCTACAGTCAATCTACGACAAAGGACACAAGAATATACAATGGAGAAAAGACAATCTCTTCAACAAGTGGCGTTGAGAAGCCTGGACAGCTACATGTAAAGGAATGAAAGTAGAACATTTTCTCACACCACATACAAAAATAAGCTCAGAATGGATTAAAGACCAAAGTGGAAGACATGACACCATAAAACTCCTAGAATAAAATATAGGCAAAACATTCTTTGACATAAATCTTAGCAATATCTTCTTAGATCAGTCTCCCAAAGCAAAAGAAGTAAAAATAAACAAATGAAACCTAATCAAACTTAAAAGCTTTCGCACAGCAAAGGAAACCATCAACAAAACAAAAAACAACCTATGGAATGGGAGACAATATTTGCAAATGATGTGACTGATAAGGGGTTAATACCCAAAATATACAAAAAATTCATACAACTCAATAACAAAAAAACAACCACCCAATCAAAAAATGGGCAGAAGACCTAAATAGACATTTCTCCAAAGATGACACACAGATGACCAACAGGCACATGAAAAGATGCTCAACATCACTAATTATTAGAGAAATGCAAATCAAAACCACAAGGAGGTATCACCTCACACCAGTCAGAATGGCTACCATCAAAAAGTCTACAAACAATATATGCTGGAGAAGGTGTGGAAAAAAGGGAACTCTTGTACACTGTTGGTGGGAATGTAAATTGGTGCAGTAACTGTGGAAAACAGTATGGAGGTTCCTCAAAAAACTAAAATAGAACTACCACATGATCCAGCAATTCCACTCCTGGGTACATAGCCGAAGAAAACAAAAACACTAATTTGAAAAGATACACACACCCCAGTGTCACAGCAGCATTGTTTACATTTGCCAAGATATGGACCTAAGTGTCTACCAACAGATGAATGGATAATGAAAATGTGATATATATACATATATATATATATGTATATAATGGAATATTACTCAGCCATAAAAAAGAATGAAATTTTGCCATTTGCAACAACATGGATGGACCTGGAGGGTATTATGCTTAGTGAAATAAGTCAGACAGAGAAAGACAAATACTGTATGATATCACTTATATGTAGAATCTAAAAAAATAAAACGAATGAATATAACAAAACAAATAGACTCAAAACAAACTAGCAGTTATCAGTGGAAAGAGGGAAGGGGGAAGAGGCATTATTGGGGCAGGGGATTAAGAGACACAAACTATTATGTACAAGCTACAAGGATATATTGTATAGCACAGGGAATATAGCCAATACTTTATAATAAATTCAAATGGAGTATAACCTTAAAAAATAAAATAAAATTTCAAGAGGGAAAAATATTGCATAGAACTACACACAGGCACAAGCATGCACAAAGGAGTGTAAATAAAACTGACAAAATCTGAATAAGGTCTGTGGATAGCACCTTTTGATATTATACTATAATTATCTAAGATGGTACCATGGGGAAAACAGGGTGAAAGGTACACAGGGTTTCTCTGTACTGCTTTTGCCATATCCTGTGAATTTATAACTATTTCAAAATAAGAAGTAAAAAAAACCAAAAACTCTTTTGCACGCAACAACTTGGATAGATCTTAAGGGCATTATGCAGAATGAGGAAAACAATCTCAAAGACCACATATTGTATGAGTCCATGTATATAAAATTCTCAAGGGACTTCCCTGGTGGCACAGTGGTTAAGACTCTGTGCTCCCAATGCAGGGGGCCCACGTTCAATCCCTGGTCAGGGAACTAGATCACACATGCATGCTGCAACTAAGAGTTCACAGGCCACAACTAAGGAATCTGCATGCCGCAACTAAGGAGCCCTAGAACTGCAACTAAGACCCGGCAGAACCAAATAAATAAATAAATAAATAATTTTTAAATTCTCAAAATGACAAAAATATAGAGATGCAACACAGACTAGTGGTTTTCAGAGGCTAAATGTTAAGTGGGGGGGGGGGAAAGGGGTACATGTGATTTTAGGAAGGTAGCATATGGGGGATCTTTATGGTTATGGAATAGTTCTGTATTTTGATTGCAGTTATGGTGGTAGGAATGTCCATTGGTGATAAAATGTCATAGGGCTATACAAACACATTGTATCAATTTCCTGATTTGGATATTGTACTAAATTTAACCAAAAATGTAACCACTGGGAGATACTGAGTAAAGGGTACACAGGACCTCTCTATACTATGTTTGCAACTTTCCTGTGAATCTGTATTTCAAAATAGTTTTAAAAAAATAAGACCTCCAGGTGATTTATATGCATACACATTTTTGGAAATACTAACCCTTTTTGCTAACTCAGTCAGAAATATTAAATGAAGGGGAATAGAATTATGATTTGCTCAAATTGTTAGTTAACAATCTAGTCACCTGGGGAGCTAATTTTTTTTTTTTTTAAAGCCCAGGCTCCAAACTAACTAAATTAGATTCTGACACAATGATTGTCAGATTCTGGGGCCTGAGATTCTGCATTTATAACACGATGTCAGGTGAGTAGCAAAGAACAACTACTGTCAAGAAGGGAGCACCGCTACACTGAAATGATGTAGTACCACATAAGCAGATGCTTTTGTTAATATGTATAAGAAAACTCGTCATTAATCTACTTGTTTTCTTTTATCTCCTCACCAAAATAGTAATAGCAACTACCATTGGAAAGCATTATGAGGTTCCAAGTTGTTCTGAAAAATGAAATACATTTGCAAATACAAGCAAATAAAATCTTTTACAAGTATTTCCATAATCCCCAAGTATATCTGCACTGGGAGGAAGGGTCCTAAAGACACTAAACTAGCCTTCAGAGACACAGAAGGGAGCCATGGAGAGAAAAGTGTAAGTCATCCTTATACTAACGGGAGGTGGGAGGAAGAATCCTTTGCTCTAAATCAGCCAAGCTATGAGAATAATGAGAACTGCTAGGAGCTGTCTCTAGCTAACATGTGTCTGCTAGTAGCCACACCCCTCCCTAATCGCTCCATTCCCCTGCCCCTCACTCCACACCCATAACTCTGATCCACAGTGAGGGAAATGAGTCAGATGCACAGAGAGAAACAGGAGGGAGAGAAATTGAGAAATTGTGTAATTGTTCTAGTCATTTCCACCTATCCATCTTCCTGTCTCAGTTATCATGATTTTTAAAATAATGTTTTACTTAGATGAAAGTAATATATGTACTTTTTTTTAAGTTGAATTGTTTTATTAGGCTTCTCATACACAACAGCAGTCTTCTTGCTTTAGCCCTCCACATACCCAGTTTCTGGCCCCCAAGGCAATCCAACTCTTTTGGTCCTGATGCTTTCCTAGTTACTTTTTTATAGCTTCTTTTTTGTTTTCTATGTATTTCTAAACAGCATGATTATAGGGAAACCTCATTTTTCAAATTCAGTTATCTTTTATTGGCATTCTACTCTTGATCAAAAGTGTCTAGATGTCTTGTACCTCCATCTATTTCCAGGGAACAACTTCCCTCCACCACACACATACACACACACACACACACACACACACACACACACACACACACACTCCCTCCCTACACAGTTTTTGTTTTTTGGGGTTTTTTTTGGTTAAACAAGTATTTAGTATTTATATAACAACTTCGTAAATAACTATTACTCTCACCTGAGCCATTTCCTTTCTCAATGCACTTTTAATTTTCCCTGGAGTTAATAAGTGCTTTCTTTGGCTTAATTTTCTAATTCCTTTCAAGTTCTATACCATAACTGCTTTTAAAAAAATAGCAGGTACTCTACTGGATTAACTATTTACTTACTTAATTTTTTTTAATTAATTAATTTATTTTAAATGGATTTTTGGCTGTGCTGGGTCTTCGTTGCTGCACACAGGCTTTCTCTAGTTGCGGCGAGCGGGGGCTACTCTTCGTTGCGGTGTGCGGGCTTCTCATTGCAGTGACTTCTCTTGTTGAGGAGCATGGGCTCTAGGCGTGAGGGCTTCAGGAGTTGTGCCGCGTGAGCTCAGTAGTTGTGGTTTGAGGGCTTAGTTGCTCCTCGGCATGTGGGATCTTCCCGGATCAGGGATTGAACCCATGTCCCCTGCATTGGCAGGCGGATGCTTAACCACTGAGCCACCAGGGAAGTCCCTACTTACTTAATTTTTAAATGTAGACATGTCTGGGATCCTCCACTTTCCTGCTCTAATCTGGGTTATTTTTATTCTAGGCCTGCTACAATACTGTGTTCTGGGAATTATTTTTCCCATCATCCTGGGAATTCACACCTTTCTCTTATGTTGTGTTCCCTATTTACTGAGGCCCTTAAATTCCTTCTTTGATTCACTCCCTTATTTTAATGGAGTACATTCTCCAGAGCTTTCTGAAGAAGAGCACATTGGCATAAGGATTCTGAAGTCTTTCTTGTCTTCTACCCTCACATTTGATTGGTAGTATGGTAGCTATAGAATTCTAGACTGGATTTCAGTTTTCCTTGGAATTCTGAAGGCGTTGCTTTCAAAATTTCCAGCTTTCCTCTCCTTTGAATGTGATCTGTTCCCCCTCCCCAACCCTAGAGTTTTAGAATCTTCTCTTTAACGATAATATTCTAAAACCTCACAATGCTTTTTGTTTGTTTGTTTCATTCATTTCACTAGGCACTCAATGAACCCTTTCAATCTGGAGACTCATGAACTTCTCTTCTGAGAAATCTTTATTTTTTTTCCCTTGATTATTTCCTCTCTTTTCTGTTCTTTTTGGACCTCCTTTATTTGAATATTGGACCTGCTCAAATGATTCTATGTTTTCTCTTCTTATTCAGTTCTCTTTTTTTCTACTTTGATGATGTCTTCAACTTTATCTCCCAAAGCTTCTATTAATTTATTTTTTTGTACAGCACAGGGAAATATAGCCATTATTTTATAATAACTTTAAATGGAGCATAATCTATAAAAATATTGGGGACTTCCCTGGCAGTCCAGTGGTTAAGACTCCAATGCAGGGGGCACAGGTTCGATCCCTGGTTGGGGAACTAAGATCCTACATGCTGCATGGCGCAGCCAAAAAAAAAAAAAAAAAAAGTCGTATAAAAATATTGAATCACTATGTTGTACTTCTAAAAATAATATTGTAAATCAACTATACTTCAATAAAAAATTTAATTTTTAGTTTAACTAATACCTTTTTAATTTCCAAAAACTCTTCCTTGACTGCTGAATATTTATTTTTAGAGCATTTTTTTTCTCATTTCATAGACTCAATATCATCTTTTGCTCCTTGGATTATCTCTTTTCTTGTAAATTTTTTTAATGTTTGTTTTATTTTCTCTTTCATGTTAAATGCTTTTCCCAAATCTCTCATGATCCTTGGGTGCTGTCCATATTTAAGCGTAAGGCATGAAAAAGATAGTTGGAAGCTAAGCGTGGGCTTGTGATCAGGCTGGGACACAGGTGCTTCCCTGGGTGCCCACCTTCCCTACTGCCAATATCTGTAAGTTTTTTTCCTTGGATTAACTGGTTTCCCAAGAGAAGAACCATCCCATTTCTAAGCCTGAAAATCAGTCTTCTGACAGCTGTGTGAGGGAAAGAGGCTGGAGTCTAACCATTAACTCTGCAAACTTTCCCTCAGCTCCCACTCTCAGTTCAGTTGGACCTCCCTTCCCTTTGCTGTTTCTCATATTTCCAAATCCAGTCTCTGAGTCAACCTCTCTAAAGAGTAAACTTTCAATCCTAGAGGCTTGTCTTAGTCCACTCAGGCTGCTATAACAAAGATACCCTAAACTGAACGCTTTAAACAACAAACATTTATTTCTCACATTTCTTTTTTTTTCTTTAATTTATTTATTTATTCATTTTTGGCTGCGTTGGGTCTTCGTTGATGCACATGGGCTTTCTCTAGTTGCGGCGAGTGGGGGCTACTCTTCGTTGCAGTGTGCGGGCTTCTCAAGGAGTGGCTTGTCTTTGTTGAGGAGCACGGGCTCTAGGCGTGTGGGCTTCAGTAGTTGTGGCACGTGGGCTCAGTAGTTGTGGCTCGTGGGCTCTAGAGCTCAGGCTCAGTAGTTGTGGTGCACGGGCTTAGTTGCTCCACGGCATGTGGGATCTATCCCAGACCAGGGCTTGATCCCGTGTCCCTTGCAATGGCAGGCGTATTCTTAACCACTGCGCCACCAAGGAAGTCCTTATTTCTCACATTTCTGGAGGCTGGGAAGTCTAAGATCTAGATGCCAGCTGACCCTTGCAAGTACACACCTCAGGATGGAGGCACTATGGATCCACTGGCAAAGAAGATCTTTAAAGGAGGTTTAGTAGCTGAACTTGTGGACATTTTTGGAGCATATATTTTGTTTAAAAAGATAAACACAAGCCAAGATTTCAGGCAAACAATGAGGAAGAAATTCCCCTTCATCTTGGAAGTTTATTACAAATCCATTGAACACTCTGGAATGTACGGAATCAGAGAGCAAGATCAAGAAAAGCGGCTGAACAGCAAAAATTAGGAATTTGACCATGATAAAGGTTTGCCCTATTTCACAGTATCAGGCAAAATTAAAATACCGAAGTTGACATGGATGCATTTTAGAATATTTAAGGTTAAATGTAAATTCTAACTAAGTCAGAGGTTTTGTTCTTTGGACTAACTGTTAAAAAACTGATGGAAGGTTTGTTTATTATGTTATAAACGAAGTTTTGTTTACTACTCAAAATAAAGTGGTTCTCCTTAAAAAAAAAAAAAAAAAAGAAAGAAAAGATGCCAGCAGATTTGGTGTCTGGTGAGAGCCTACTTCCTGGTTCATAGGTTATGTCTTCTCTGCCCTCACATGGTGGAAGAGACAAGGGAGCTCCCTTTGGGCACTAACCCCAAACATGAAGGCTCCACCCTCATGACCGAATCACTTCCCCAAGCCCCCACCTCCTCATAATATCATATTGGGGGTTTGGATTTTAACATATGAATTTGTGAGGGACACAAATGTTCAGTTCATAACAAGGCCTTAACCGCTTTCTTATGTAGACTTTCATGTTCATATAGACTTTCTCATATTTTCAGTCCCACTCATACCCATACCTGTTGTGTATATTTTGAGCCTTTCCAGGATACTGCTGTGAAAACTGGCCTGCTCCTTGGAATTACCCTCTTATAGGCAGTTAGATTTGAGAAAATGAAAAACAGCCCTGCTGGCAATCAGACAGTGATATTCCTCCAGAACTTAAACAATGTTTCCAAGGGACATGAAGAAGGTCACATAAACAGCATTTCTATACAAGGCGATACCACAGCTGCAAAAATGACTAACAATCTTTTCTTCTAAGTGGTTGCTGCATTGTTACCAATGACATCCCTGGTCTGGCTTTTTTCTTTCAGTTTCCTGAAAAAAAGATTTCTGAGATATCCAATTGATGAAAGGCCCACATTTCTCAACCATATCCCATCCAAAGATGGCACCTCACTTCCCTAATCCCTCTTTAGAATCATGCAGCAAAAACCCTACCCTATAAGAATTCTTTCCCAATTCTCCCTTCCTGAGATGCCTCCAATTTTCCTCTGGGGTGTGTTCTCCCTTGCTGCAGAAAACTAAACAAACATAACTTTAACTCCAGGTGTGTTCCTGATGATCTCTGGTGGGTGAACATTGACAGAATTCAGCTTTCTGTGGTCTGCTAAGTTAGTTAAGTCTTGTGTATCTAATTTCCAGGTTCTAAATATTGTTGTGCTCTCTCTCTGAGGCAGCCATAAGTTGGATCCCCCTTTTCCGCTTGCTGTGAGCCAACACCCTAGTGCCTAAAATTGTTTAAATTAGATTTCTATCAGTTGCAGCAAGTTCCTGAGAGTGTTAATGGCAGAAAATCCTCAAATGAATAAATCTGAGATAACATCTCCCACCCTACGCATGCAAGCCACAACATTGAGTCCTGAGCATATAAGTGTATCTCCAGACCAAGTCCTTCTACAAAGCATTAATCTGCCTACCAAACTCCATCTGTATTGTCAAATTCAGCAATATCAAAACCTAATTCATCCTCCTTTGCCACCACACTTGCTCCCACTCCTGCATTCCCTATGCCAGTTAATCTACCATTTAATCAGACACTAGAAATTCATTCTATATTATATTATAATATTTCCTTTTCTTCATCTCCAAACATCCTATTATCACCAGGTTCTGACAAATTCACCTCCTGAATACTTCTTGAATTTGTCCAGTTCCTCTGTCCTTAACACTACTGCCCTGTTTCAAAGTCTTTATCATCTGCCACCTAGAATAATACAGCTTCTAACTCTTTTCTCTACCTCCTGGGAAGCAACCCTTATTCCATACTGTTGTTGCTAGAAGTCACCATTAAAATGCAAATCTGATGTTTATGCTACCACTTATCAGTGGCTTCCTACTGGCTGCAGGATAAAGTCTAAGCTCCTTATCAAGATAAACAAAACCCTCCCAGATCTGGTCCCTGCCATTTTTCTAGTCTAAAAACACATTCAACTTCAAATTTAACGCTTTATTCCAGAAATACCAAACGTGTTGTTTCTCATCTCCTTTGTATATCCCTCTGGCCAACAAACTTCTCCTTCTTTGTCACATGGCTGATTCCTACTTATCTTCCAAGAAGCCCTGCCTACCCTGCACTCCCCAGCTTAGGTAACATTTGTTTAACCCAGAAGACTATCAGGTTCTCATGGGTAAGGGCTTTCTTTTATTCTACTTTGTATTTCCCAGTGAGTAGCATAAACACAGGCACATAATATGCATCCTATAGATAATTGTTATCACTTAAAATAGGATGTTATAACTATATGATATTTTATATAAGCCTCATGGTAACCAGAAAGGAAAAACCTGTAGTAGATACACAGAAGATTATGATAAAGGAGTCAAAGCATACTGCCATAAATATTTATCAAATCACAATGTAAGACAGCAAGAGAGGGCTCAAGGAACAAAGGATCTACAAAAGAGTCGGAAAACAATTAACAAAATGGAAATGGTAAGTTCTTACCTATCAGTAATTACTTTCAACATAAGTGGATTAAATTCTCCAATCAAAAGACATGGAATGGGAGTTCCCTTGTGGCCTAGTGGTTAGGATTCCAGGCTTTCACTGCTGTGGCCCAGGTTCAATCCCTGGTAGGGGAACTGAGATCCCGTGAGCCACAAGAGTTTCACTTTAGCTTTAAGGACACACATAGGCTAAGAGTGAAGAGATAGAAAAAGATATTCTAAACAAATGGTAACCAAAAAAAAGCAGGGACAGACTTTAGATAAAATAGGCTGTAAGCTAAAAATGGTCAAAAGAGACAAAGATGGTTATTATATAAAGATAAAAGGGTCAATTCATCAAGGAGATACAGCGATATTAAATATTTATGCACCCAACATCAGAGCACCTAAATGTATAAAGCAAATACTAACGGAACTAAAATAGAAATAAACAGCAATACAGTAATAGTTGGGGACTCTAATACCTAACTCTCAGCAGTGGATAATCCTGACAGAGAATCAATGAAGAAACAGCAGGTTTGAACAACACTGTAGAGAAAATATATACAGATACAGAACTTTCCATACAACAGCAGAATACACATTCTTCCCAAGTGCACATGGAACATTTTCTAGGATAAGATCATATGTTAAGCCACAAAACAAGTATCAACAAATTCAAGATAGAAATTATATCAAGTATCTTTTCCAACCATAATGGTATGAAACTAGAAATCAATAACACAAGGAAATCTGAAAAATTCACAAATACATGGAAATTAAACAACACATTCCTGAACAACCAATGGATTAAAGAAGAAATCAAATGAGAAATTTTAAAAAATCATGAGACAAACAAAATAGAAACACAATGTATCAAAACTTATGGGATGCAACAAAAGCAGTTCTAAGAGGAATGTTTATAGTTATTAATGCCTACCTTAAGAAAAAAAGAAAGATCTCAAATGAACAACTGAACAGTACACCTCATGGAACTAGAAGAAGAAGAACAAACTAAGCCTAAATTTAGCAGAAGGAAATAATAAACATTAGAGCAGAAATAAATGAAATAGAGAATAGGAAAGCAATGCAAAAGATGAACAAAACTAACAGTTGATTCTTTGGAAAGATTAACAAAATTGACAAACCTTTAACTAGACTACATACTAACAATGAACTACCTAAAAAAAATAAAGAAAGAAAACAATCCCATTTACAATAGCATCAAAAATAATAAACTACTTAGGAATAAATTTAACCAATTTGAAAGATCTGTACACTGAAAACGCTAAGGCATTGATTAAAGGAATTGAAGAAGACACAAATAAATGGAAAGATACTCCATGTTCATGGATAAGAAGAATTAATACTGTTAAATGTCTATTCTGCCCAAAGCCATCTATAGATTCGATGCAATCCCTATCAAAATTCCAATGGCATTTTTTTTTTTACAGAAATGGAAAAAAAAAACCCTAAAATTTGTATGGAACCACAAAAGAATAGCCAAAGCAATCTTCAGAGAGAAGAACAAAGCTGGAGGCATTACACTTCCTTATTTCAAAGTATATTACAAAGCTATAGTAATCAAAACAGTATGGTACCAGCATAAAAACAGACACATAGTTTCCTAATCTGTAGTATGAGGAAAGCAAAATCACCTATGGACTTGCTCTGAATACTAAATAAAGATTTTTTAGTACCTAGTATAAACAAACAAAAAACAGACACACAGACCAATGGAACATACTTGAGAGCCCAGAAATAAACCAATGCATTTACAGCCAACCTATATTTGACCAGGTAGTGAAGAATACTCACTAGGGAAGAGATAGTCTCTTCATTAAATGGTGTTGGGAAAACTGGATATTTACATTCAAAAGAATGAAACTGGACCCCTATCTTACAACAGTTGGAAAAACTACCTTAAAATGGATTGAAACTTAAATGTAAGGCCTGAAGTCATAAAACCCCTAGAAGAAAACAGGGAAAGCTCCTTGATATTGATCTTGGCAGTGATTTTTTTAGCTCTGACACCAAAAGCACAATCAAGAAAAGCTTAAATAAACAAGCGGGACTACATCAAACTAAAAAGCTTCTGTGCAGCAAAAGAAATGATCAACAAAGTGAAAAGGCAATCTATGGAATGGGAGAAAATATGTGCAAACCATCTATCTAAAAAGGGGTTAATATCCAAAATATATAAGGAACTCCTACATCTCATGGCAAGAAACAAATAATCTAATTTTAAATGGGCAAAGGACCTGAATAAGTATTTTTCCAAATAAGATATACAAATGGCTAACAGGTACATGAAAACATGCTCAACATCACTAATCACTAGGGAAATGTAAATCAAAACTACAATGAGATATCACCTCACATCTGTTAGAATGGTTATTATCAAAAAGATAAGAGATAACAAGTGCTGGCCAGGATGTGGAGAAAAGTTGGTGGGAATGTAAATTGTTACAGCCATTCTGGATAACAGTATGGAGGGTCCTCAAAAAAATTAAAAATAAAACTACCATATGATCCAGTAATTCCACTTCTAGGTATATATCCAAAAGAAGTAAAATCACTATATCAAAGATATCTGCACCTCTATGTTTACTGCAGCATTATTTGCAATAGTCAAGACATGGAAACAACTTAAATGTCCATCCATGGATAAATGGATAAAGAAATTGTGATAAATATATATATATATTTATATTTGTGATATATATATATGCATATATTTCAGTCATTAAAAAAGAAAGAACTCCTGCAATTTGCAATAACATGGATGAATTTTGAGTGTGTTATGCTAAGTGAAATTAAGTCAGAGAAAGACAAATACTGTATGATCTCACTTATACGTGGAATCTAAAAAAAAATGAACTCACAGAAACAGAGAATAGATTGATGGTTTCCAGGAGCCAGTGGGGAACTGGTAAGGGAAATGGGTGAAGGTGGTCAAAGGGTACAAACTACCATTTATAAGATGAATAAATCTGGGGATCTAATGTACAGCATGGTGACTATAGTTAACAATATGTGTTAACTAACCTTATTGTGGTAATCATTTTGTGATATATGTGTATGTCAAATCACCACATTGTACACCTTAAGCTTACACAATGTTATATGTCAATTATATCTCAATAAAGCTGAAATAAATAAATAAATAAAAGCTTTTTAAAGTGGATCAAGAGCTTCGGCAGAAAATAAAAATAATTTTGAAATTATGCTCTCCATAGAAATTTGGTAAGAAATGTTGCTCACTATAAAAAATGTTAGTAAACGCTTACAAAGAAATCAAATAGATATCAATTTTGGCTATTTTACTTCTTCTTTCATTTTCAACCTACCTATGCCATTGAATTTGAAGTTTCTTGTAAGCAGCTATCATTGGATCAAATATTTTTTAATCAACACTGCCAATCTCCGTCTTTTAATGATGTATTTAGACCACTTACATTTAAAGTAAGTATTGATAAGTTAGGGCTTAAGTAGGTCATTTTGTTATTTGTTTTCTGTTTGTTTCCTGTTTCTCATTCCTATGCTTCTCTTTTCCTACCTTCTTGTGGATTTTTGGACACTTAGGATTCCATTTTTATTTATTTGAAGTGTTTTTTAGTACATTGCATTGTATAGTTTTCCTAGTATTTGCTCTACTTATTAGAATACACAAATGCAATTTACCATAGCCTACTGGTATGAATGTTTTACCACTTCAAGGGAAATGTAGAAGCCTAACTTTACTTAGGTCCCTTTACCCCCTCCACTTTTTAAACATAATAATCTCATGCATTTCCTCTATATACAATGAGCACATTATATAATGTTATAATTTTTGCTTCAACAATCAAATATGATTTAAGAAACTCAGGAGGTCTTCCCTGGTGGCGCAGTGGTTGGGAATCCACCTGCCAATGCAGGGGACACGGGTTTGAGCCCTGGTCTGGGAGAATCCCATATGCCATGCAGCAACTAAGCCCGTGTGCCACAACTACCGAAGCCTGCGCGCCTAGAGCCCGTGCTCTGCAACAAGGGAAGCCACCGCAATGAGAGGCCCGCGCACCGCAACGAAGAGTAGCCCCCGCTCGCCGCAACTACAGAAAACCCGTGTGCAGCAACGAAGACCCAATGAAGCCAAAAATAAATAAAATAAAATAAATAAATTTATAAAAAGAAACTCAGGAAAAGGCTAAAACATACACACAAAGCTTGTGCAAATGTGACTTCATATTTGCGCTGGTGTATTTTAAGCATAAATTTCTAGATGTAGGATTTATCAATTGAATGGTAAATTTACCTGTAATTTCGCTAATATTGTCAAAATCTTCCTCAGGGGTTGTACCATTTTGCATTCATGAAATCGCTGGTTTCCCTGCAACTTCTCCAAGAGTTTGTTGCCAAATTTTGGGATTTACACCAATCAGATAGTTAGAAATGATAGCTCAGGGCTGTGTGGCATGTGGAAGCTTAGTTCCCTGACCAGGGATCGAACATGCACCCCTTGCAGTGGAAGCATGGAGTCTTAACCATTGGAGCATCAGGGAAGTCCCAGGGTAGTTTTAATTTGTATTTATATTAATAAGAATTAATTTGAGTATTTTTTTCATATGTTTAAGGGCCACTTCTATTTCTTTCTCTGTGAACTGTTTTGTCTCCATTTTTAAAAAGAAGCTTTCCACATGTTCCCTCACAACTACCTCTGCCTACATCTCATTGGTTAGACCTGCGTCTTAATACCACCTCTATCTTCAAGGGAGGCTGGAAAACACAGTTTTTAAGTTGGACACATTTCAGTCTCAAGTAAGGATTTTGTTCATAAGGAAGATATATAGAGATAGAGAACTGGAAGTCTCAGTCTCAATGATTTTGATTTTAACCTTTAATTTTCAGAGGTCCTTACAGAAATAAAAATGAAACAGCCAAAGAAGCAAGAAGTGTTATAAGCTTGGAAAATGTGACTGAATTATTTAGCTGTACTCAATAATGTTTTGTTTCTCCTCAGAAAATGAGACCTCTGAATCTGTTTAATATTAACAGAGCCAAATAAATTAACAAAAACAGAGTAATTTCTCTCCCCCACCCCAGAAGCCTGGCTATTTTGTTTTGTACTTCTGCCTTCTTTTTGTAAGCTAGCAAAGACTAAGAGAAGCAAAATTCCTTAAAGTGCAAATCTTTAGAGTTCTGTTTGTAATAAAATTTAAAACATTGAAAGTAAAAAAATGTAAATTCATCTTCCACAATCAATGACATGAAAAAAGTGGGAAGGGGGTTTTGCCAGCTTAATTGCAACTAAAGAAACATAACAAGTAGGTTTGACTATAGACCTTGCTTGGATCTTGTTTTGAAACAAATCAACTGAAAAAAGGACATGTGTAAGACAGAGAAATTTGTGTCTTTGATGATATTAAGGAATTAATGTTCTTTTTGTTAGGTATGAAAATTATGTGTGTTTATGTAAGAAAATATCCATATTTTATAGAGAATTGTGTAAGAGTGAAATGACCTGGGATTTTCTCAAAATGCTTGAAAAAGAGAAAAAAGAAGAAAAGGAAGGAGGGAGGGAAGGCGGGAGAGCAAAAGGAAAAAAACAAAAGGCAAGTATGGTTTGGTAATTATTGAAAATGGGATGATGGGTATATGAGGGTACATTTATTATTCTCTCTATTCTTATATACATTTGGAAAGTTTATAAAAGTCATGAAAATATCCAAAACGCACGCAGGTTAAAAATGAAAATGATAAATTTAGTGAGATTATTGTCCAAGTAAACTACCCTTTGAATATGCCGGACCTCATCATTTTTATGAGTAAATCAATGATACATAATCCATTTAAAAATTCTTAAAAGGATTTTACACCTGTGAAGGGCAATAAAATCATGACCGACATTCTTTTTGATGTTCCTCCTCAAATCTTTTTTCTTTTCTTAATGGCTTCAAAGAACCTGAAAATCTTGTAGCTTTTTAAGGGTAACTAAGCTAAGCTTGTTTTTTTGGTTTTTTGTTTTGTTTTGTTTTGATATTTATTTTATTTATTTGGCTGCATCAGGTTTTAGTTGCAGCATGCAGGATCTTTGGTTGCAGCATGCGGGATCTCTTAGTTGCGGCATGTGGGATCTAGTTCCCTAACCAGGGATCGAACCCATGCCCCCTGCACTGGGACCTCAGAGTCTTAACCACCGGACAACCAGGGAAGTCCCAAGCTAAGCCTGTTCTGATGTTACCCTTCCCCTTAAGACTCCATATCAATTTTCCTATTTCAAAACAGATTTAATATTTCAAAACATATTTGGGGGGAAAATTGAATATGAGAGGAATGCCTACTAAGTAAATTTTTGCCATTAAACATACTTTGAACACACAAAACGGACTAAACCTTGTACGAATATTTACACTGTGGTAAGGATTTCATGCATCCTTTCATTTTGTGCTTCATTCATACAATAAATATTAGGTGGTCACTCTGTCAGCACTGTGCTAGGTAAGCTTTGGGGATTAGCAGTCAGCAAGACAGACTGATTTCTTACCTTCTCAAAGCAGTCTACTTGGGAGACCCCGAGAGTCCCCATCCACTGCCTCCAGGAGGTGGTGTTTCACTGTGATTAGTGATCATTATAAATAATTATGTCTTTCGGGTTTTTGACTGCCAACAGGAAAAGCAATGCTACTCAGTTTAGACTAGTCAAAGTTCGGAACAGGTAAACTCTGGATATTCCTGATCATCAAAAGCAGCTCCTGTTACCATTTACTACGGGGCACCACTTGGTATAAGACATGAGAACTGCTACATGAAAATACTCCAAGAAAATCAGAGTTCTAAGAGATTTACATAGATTTTCAGCGTGGCCTGATAAGGCTGCTATACAAGCAACTAAAAACATATTTTTGTATTGTCCCCTCCATAGTGGCTACCACAGTTATCTTGCAACTAGTAAGCTTTAATAAATGCTCGTTAAATGAATAAATAATTGAATTTAAAATCCAAAGACACACTAATGGAATATAGATTTTAATAGACTCTGTTCTTTAGCCTCACACCCTGGATGAAGGAATGTATAAATTTAGCCTTTGTCTTAGTCAGTGATGGAAAGTGATTTTTTTTAATCACAGTGGGGTTTTTTTTTTTTATGTTTCATTTATTTATTTATTTTATTTATTTTGGCTGCGCCGAGTAGCATGTGAGATGGTTCCCCCAACCTGGTCCTCCGCAGGTGAAAGCACCGAATCCTAACCACTAGGCCACCAGGGAACTCCCAGAGAGTGATTCTTCAATAACAAACAATCCCAAAAGCTTATCAATTTAACACAACAAAAGTGTTTCTTGCTCATGTCATGTCTGCTTTGTGTCCTGATAGCTCTCCAGACAGAGGAAGGGAGGGCTAGAGAAGCAAGCACCGGAATGAATTGCCTCCACCTAAGAGTGACACATAGCACTTCTATTGACATTTCAATGACCAAAGCAAGTCATGTGGCTCTACCCAACTTCAAACAGGACAGGGAGTAAAATCACCTGTATGGCTGAGAGTAGAGAGCACCAGAAACTGGATACTGTTTAACAGTAGTAAAGCCTACCACAGACCTAACCAGTCAATGAGTTTTCTTCCTAGGGATATCAAACATATGTATTTACTTCCTAGGGATATCAAATATACCTATTTACTTCCTAGGGATATCAAATATACCTATTTACTTCCCAGGGATATCAAATATACCTATTTACTTCCTAGGGATATCAAATATACCTATTTACTTCCTAGGGATATCAAATATACCTATTTACTTCCTAGGGATATCAAATATACCTATTTACTTCCTAGGGATATCAAATATACCTATTTATTTCTTTTCATCATCTATTAACCTCAGTTTCCCTTGACATGGTTTAGCCTTCAGATCCTCACAGGTATGAGTGTCTGAGTTCAAATTTATCAAATGGATACAACACTTGACCTTCCTTCCCAGATGCTATAAATAAAGTCAATACTCTAGAAAATGAAAAGTGTCACACAAACACTGTGGAAGGTATAATTAATATTCTAATAAATAAGTCTAGCGCTTCCCTGGTGGCGCAGTGGTTGAGAGTCTGCCTGCCGGTGCAGGGGACACAGGTTCGAGCCCTGGTCTGGGAGGATCCCACATGCCGCGGAGCGGCCAAGCCCGTGAGCCACAGCTGCTGAGCCTGCGCATCTGGAGCCTGTGCTCCGCAACGGGAGAGGCTGCGACGGTGAGAGGCCCGTGCACCGCGATGAAGAGTGGCCCCTGCTCGCCGCGGCTGGAGAAAGCCCTCGCACAGAAGCGAGGACCCAACACAGCCAAAAATAAATAAATAAAAATTTATTAAAAAAGAAGTCTAGTCTGATTTTATGCATCCATTCATTGATTCATCCAGTTAAAGAAACAATAAAGACTAATAGCAATTGAAAATTGAGCGCTGAGTGAAAAAGTTTTATTGCCAAGAAGAGAACTTGACCTAGTACAGAGTCTAGGTAGACTCCCAGAGATGAGGTTCAGAGAAGAAGAAATGGAGTAAGACTTTTAGAGCCAAAAGACTATCTCTGCCTACTTTAAGGAAGCAAAGTGAGTGGACTGACTGGCTGGCTAGATGTGGGCTTGCTGGTTTTGAATGCACTAGGCTGGCTGCTTGGAAGACCTCTGCCGTGTAAATGGCTCAGAATTACGGAGTCCAGTTTTCTCTGTTGGGAATGTGAGGTCCCTGATGCAAGACTACGGCATGCCGTTGCCTCATGTTTGAGTCAGGACTATGGCGCCCAGTTAGGTCTACACTAGTGTCATCAGGCTAGGTAACCTGGATAGAGTTTATCAATTCATTCAACAAGCTGAATCCCTAGACTCTTTACCTGCCCCATCCTCCTTAGACCAAGCTAGGCACCTGTCATGAGCTCCCATACACTCTTTACTTACCTTATATATGTTTAGTCATTACATTCCAGTGCTGTTTCATTGCCTATCTTCTCTACTATAAGGACCAGCATGGCAAGGAACATGTCCATCTTGCTCATACTGTACCCCCAGTACCGAATACAGTGCTGGACATAAGATAGATATGCAATGACTATTGTATTGAGGCTCTATGCCTGTGCTAAGCAGGGAGATGGAACAGACTGGAATATAATAAAACTAGAATTCAAAGTCTGTGGACAGACAATATGATAAACAGGGGTGGAGCCAAATTTTGTGAGAACAGAAGCTTATGCCAACTGAGGGCACCAATTTAAGAAAAATAACATTATAAATGCAAAATTAAGTACCTTATCCTAGAAGAGGTTCATGCACTTGCGGGGACTTGAAGCTTAAAGCTTCATTATCTCCACAGTAAATGCATCTTTGATGATAAGTGGACTAATGCACCAAATACTATAAAATCTCTGAAGAGTGATCAGAGATCTCCGCTAGGGGAAATCAAAGACTTCACAGAAGAGATAAATTGTGAGCTTGATCTTACAGACAGAAACAAAGGAAAGGAATTGCAGGTGGAAGAAACATACCGAAACACACAGATGAGAAAGAGCTGGAGCCTATCTGTGGAATAGTGAGAAGCATTGTACTATTTACCCAATGTCAGGTTGGGTGGGGAAAGCCTTAGGCTAGTGGTTCGCAAAGTGTGATCCTGGGACAGCAGCATCAGCATCACCTGATGCTTAACAAGCCAATAAAGAAATAACATACTCCAAACCGAAGATAGATTAATTACACTACCGTTCCAGGCAGACGGGAGGTGTAAGAAATAAAGTCCAAATTTAGTTGAGGTGTACCTTTTCTATAAGTTGGCTCTCAGAAGAGTCGTCTTAGTCAACAGAGAGCTGATGTCCAGCTGCCAGCGCAAATCAAAAGTTCCTCGCTGTCAGGGCACAACGCTAGTGGAATGAAGGCGCCGGCGCTGGCGGTCAAAATGATCTCCTTCCCGGGCCCGCTGCACGGTTTCACCACTGCTGGCAAAGAGAAGCCTTCAGAATGGTTCCATAACACCCCCTAGTGGCTTCCACCGCATCAGGTCAAGAAACAGCCCAACTACCCAAGAGGAGGGAATGAAACATACTGTCCTTTACAAATTTCACAAACCTGTGTCAATTCCCTATTCCGTGCCATAACTTACTATACTAGGATTAAAAGGTGCCTCTAAATCTCTTCATACTTTATTCAGGCCATGCCAGCATTCATAAATAGTCGTTTATTTGGGCTTAACACACACATAAAAGTTATGAAATCGTAAAAAATCGAGACACACACTAGTGTCTCTTTCAAATATGACTTTATCTCCTGGGAGATAGTTGAAGGGGTCAGAGTAAAGTCTATGATAACTATCCGGTGGTTGGTTGGTTGGTTAGTATGTGGTAAGCAAGAAAAGCACAGTAGACGTATGGATAAAAAGACAGATTGCAGTCCTGACTTTTAGAGTGACCTTGGGCACATCATGATCCATATGGGCTTCATCATCCATTTGGACCGGGTGCTGAGGCTACAAAAATGAATAAAACCTAGTCTCTAGACCCTCACAAGCTCACTTGACTAATTTGTAAACTGGGACTAACAACCTTAACTCTTTGTCAAAAAGATTAAACATGTGACCACACCCTGTTCACAAGTTTATTTACGCTTAATTTAATCCTCTCTACCTCTGCTCCTAGAAACTCAAGGTCGGAAAAGGAGTTAAATCATCTAATCCAATCCGCTATAATTTCACACTCATTCCACCAAGATTTTTTGAGTCAGGGAATCCGGCTAAAGCCTAACAATGATTCACGACCTTTTAAGAGCTTAACGCTCCTGCCCTGTGGACAGCTGCCCTTTTCGTCCCCAATAGGCTGCGGCCCCTCTTTGGGGTTTGAAACGCCACATGCCTTGCCTACCCCAAGCAAGACCATTCTGGCACGTCCCCAGGCGGAGCTTAGTGGGAAAAGGCCGCCTGGCGCGCGTCGCTTCTCCCACTTCTTCCGTGCGGGAGGGAGGGCCGGGGGCGGGCGGGGGAAAGTTCCCTCGGCAGCCTCGCCGGGAGCAATTCTAGAGGGTGGAATCGCCCGCTCGTTTCGGGAAGGGCGGTCCCCCGCCCGGAAGGGACCCGCCGCCGCGCGGAGGTGCCTGCCGGGGTGGGGGCGGGCCGCCGGGCCACCCCCGGCGCTTGAGGCCGGTGGTCCCTCCCAGGCTGGGTGTGCTGTGAGGCCAAGCCACCCGTTCCCCTGCCCCCACTCTCACCTAGTCCCCTCCCCGCCCTCTCGGCGGGCCCCTGAGGCGTGCGGCGCAGGCGCGGCGCGAAGCGGTGAGTGCGGCCGCCGAGCCTGGGCCGGGGGCCTGGCAGGCAGGGCATAGGGCGCGCGGGGAGGGAGTGGGGCTGGCCCGTCGGAGCCCCCGGGAGCGTGAGGGCTAGAGCGGCGCCGCCCGCCGCCGTGCGCCCGAGGGCAGGGCTGCGCGGCCCCTCCGAACGTGCTCGGGTGCCTCGTCCGCCGCCTCGGAGCTGCGCCTGGGCTGGCCGGGCGGGGCCCGAGGACTGGTGAGTGTGAGGGCGGAGCGGGCTGGGCGCTGCACTGCTGCAGGGGCCGCGGGCGTGCGGGCGCAGCTTCCTGCGGGAGAGGGCAGGGAAGACCGGATGGCGTCTTTTAAACTGAAATCCTGCCTTCGTTTTCAGGCAGGATGGCGCTCCCCTCCCCCATCCCGAAGGCAGTTCCATCCCCTGTGGAGGACGCTTCCACCCTGGCTCGCCTCGGCCCCCCGCTGTTTTTTTCCGAAAGGTGCCTCTGGGGTCGGGGCTTGGGAGTTTCCGCTAGTCGCCGGGCCCGGGTGGGGCCGGTGCGTGGCGCCGGGGTGGGGGCGGCTGGGTCCCGGTGGCTCCTGCGGGGCTCCTCCGGGCGTCTGGGCCCGGGACACCCGTCGGTGCCACGCTGGCCCTCAGACCCTGCGGGTGACATCTTGACCCTCCGGCGGCGCGTTCCTTGACCGCGCCTCTAGCCTCAACCTTCAAGCCTCGGTCCCGGCTGTAAGTCTCCAGCCAGTATAGCGTAAGCCACTTGTTAGGGTGCTTATAACTCCTTTCGGTCTTTTTTTCAGTACAACCAAGGGACACGAGTGATTTGAGGCAGTTTATCTCTTAGCAAAGAGATAAAGCAAAGACTGACACTAAATTGGACATACAGTGTGGGTTCTAGTTCAAGTTTTCCTGTGGCATTTTTGTGTTTCATTTCTTTTAAAATCTGGAAAATATATACTTGTTTCAAAATGAAGGTGGAAAAGAACGTGCTTTTAAAACTCTTTAGAAGAAAACTGTAGCTTTTTATTGTAAATGCTTGTCTTACGTTTATACCAATTAGAAAGAGAATATTTTACATTGCATGAAAGGCCTTAGAAAGGTTGAAACCTTTGATGTAAGTGCTGACTGCCTATTATCTGTAGTGTGTTTTGTACTTAGACGTTTTTATTGTTGAAAAAAAATGACAGGTGGAAAGATGCTGACGAGTGTCTTGTAAGTTGCTTTTTAAAAAAATATGTTTTGGATGGCGTGATTTTCTTTTTGTAAACGTAAAATATTTGTGAATACCTTAGCAGGAGAAAAATGTCTAGGTGTGTATGCACCAAAATGTTAACAGTGGTTTTTCTGGATGACTAGATTCTAAGTGATTCAATTCATTTTAATTTTTTTCTAATTTTGCTGCAGTGACGTATATTACATCTGTAGTTTGTTTTTAAGTGAGGAAGGGGAGTTGAGTTAAAAGGTGCATGTTCAGAATCTTCCCAATGAAAGGAGGACTGGTGAGCAAATGTGTATGTGACATACCTAAGTAAAAAAGCCAAACTTCTTCATCAGGGCAGTTATACATGCAAAAGACACTTAAAAACATTTGTTGAAATGAAGGATGGTTAGCATTTTTGGTCTTGAGTGGGCATTTTACCATCTTGGCTTAAAGGAGGTCTGGTGAGCATTTGGATATTGTTTCGCCCTAAGTAGGAGTCAAACAATTGCTGATCAAGGTAATCTTATTCCTTCCACCTGACAGTCTGAATCCAGGCCAGCTTGCAACATTAATTCTAATGCCATGCTTCGTTTCCTTTTCTTGCTTTTTTGAAAGAATTTGAAGTATTTAACATGCTCGGCTGACAGTGTTCAGTGTTCTATCTGATACTTGTAGAACATTTAGAACATGAAGTATAAAGGTTTTAGCTGTGTAAATTCTGGAAGTGTACAAAAGGTATTAGGAATAAGTCTTGAGATTTTAGTTTATTACATAAATATGAAAACAGCTTTTCTTTTTTTTCTTTTTTAATGCACTTGATGGGGGTGGGCTCAAGGAATGCTATTTGTGTTGTTAGGTGAGGCATTATATATATTGATACCATTTCTGTAAATCATGGTTGTCAGTTTCTTTGGGTGATTCCCTTCCCCTCCTCCCAGTTGGTGGCTGAGTAAGAACTGGAAGCAAGACGTAACTCTCTGGTAGCAGTGATTAGAAATGACGATTTACTCACACAGTTAGTTGTTCAAAACCCAGAAGTCAGAAGACATGCTTTTTCATCTCTGGTTCTGCTACTTTGTTGACTTGACTTTCCCTGAGTTTGTTTCCTCATCAGTAAAATTGGAGTGGATTTGACAGTAGCCCTTCTATGTACTTCACAGGATTGTTGTGAAGATCAAATAAAATAAGGAAAATTTGCAATAAACTCAACAGCACTATAAGTGTAGTATCACAGCACGTGTAGTGCTGATATACCCAGAACTTAGTGAAGCAGCAAAAACAGTATGTTCACCTCAAGTTCCTTACCACTAGAAATGAGATGGTCTTAGTAATGATGCCAAGTTCTACCTGCTATATAGTATATCACTGTGGTGATAAGAAAAGCAGTTTATAAGCTGGTAGAGAAGACTTCACAATGCATTTTTTTTCTTGACATTCCTTACTTTCCCACTGCTACAGTGGGAAGAACACTAATCTGAAATGGAGTAGGCAGTTCTGATTCTGACACTAATCTATTACTTGAATTGGGGTGATCACTTTATCTCCCTATTTGTTTCCACAACTAAAATAAAGGGATTGAAAGCATGGTCTTCAAAATCAGATCTTTGTTCAAATCCCAGCCCTGTCACTTATTAAGTATTCCACTGACTTAAATTTATGCCTCAGTTTCCTCATCAGTAACAAAGGGTAAAGAATAGCGATTTTGAGAGTGTTGTGGATTTTGCAAGTCATAGGGTTAAATAAAATAATGTACACAGCATGGTACATAATTGGTGCTCAAATGATTATTATTCTTTATTAAATAATCTATAAGGATTTAAACAGTTTAAAGTCTAATTTGGAGTTGGCCTGCATTATATTGGCTTTCACTGTGGCTGAATAAATTAATGAGATTTATATTCCTATTTTGGTGTTAAGATACAACTATAGCTTTAGAAGGTAAATTCATTTCAACAAAATGTGACACATATTTACATATAGTCACATATTTATGGATTTATACAAGTTTTAGTACTTAATACAGTATGTTCAAAAGAATATTGTACTTGAGTTAATTCTGTATAGCTTTCTAGTTGACTAAGATCTGGTACCATTGTATTCTTTTTTTTTTTTTTAACTAATTTTATTTATTTATTTATTTAGGCTGCGTTTGGTCTTTGCTGTTGCACACAGGCTTTCTCTAGTTGCAGCGAGCGGGGGCTACTCTTCGTTGCAGTGTGCGGGCTTCTCACTGCAGTGGCTTCTCTTGTTGTGGAGCATGGGCTCTAGGCGCACAGGCTTCAGTCGTTGTGGCACGCTGGCTCAGTAGTTGTGGCTCAAGGGCTCTAAGCGCAGGCTCAGTAGTTGTGGCACATGGGCTTAGTCGCTCCACAGCATGTGGGATCTTCCCGGACCTGGGCTCAAACCCATGTGCCCTGCATTGGCAGGCAGATTCTTAACCACTGCGCCACCAGGGAAGTCCACCATTGTATTCTTGAGTCTCAGAAATGAACTACATTTTTGCTCTTATGACTTTTGTCATGTTTTTTTCTACAGGCATTTTTTTTACCATCTGTGAAAACTTCCTGTAATTCATTTTTCCTCACTCCAGTATTAAGAATTATATCAAGTAAGTGGGATGTAGTAAAACTAATTAGTCAATTCTATAACAGTCTGTTGGAATTTAATCATTCAGTGGCTGCCATACTCTTTTGTTCTCGACAGAATGTTGAATGTGACCTCATAAGTCAGAAAAGGATTTTTTTCTTGAAAATTATATTCTGAGCTTCTATACAATGAGTTTTGTGTTTTTTTGGTTTTTTTCCTGAAGCCAGGGCATCAATACAGATTTGTGACAGTATTTTTTTGAGGGAATGTATCTACCTGTGGCTTCAAAACTGTGTCAAAATATTCCCAACTGTAAGAAATGTACCTGTAAAACTCTTAATTTGGTGCCATAGGCACAATTTGTCTTCTATAAAAAATAATTTAAGCATAAGGCTTATGTTATTATCCAGTTTTTACAATTGCATCCATATTTGAAAAGGAGTTCTCGACCTCAGTAAGAAAGAAAACAGAACTTGGTGTCCTGCATTTAAACTTGATCAGAAAAATAAATCCAAAATGTAAGCAGAAGGATTGTTTAACATTTCTCTTATGAAGTGGATTTTCATACTTCCTATTGCCAATAAATTATTTGGTTAGAAGAAAATTTTACAACAATATTAACAGTTGTGATATATTTGTTAAATTTTTCCATTTTTAGATTAAAAAGATATGAATGAATATCCTAAAAAAAGAAAAAGGAAGACTTTACACCCTTCTCGTTATTCAGGTCAGTGTGTGATTAAATTATTTAAAAGTTAGGCCGTGTATTCCCATGCAGTTGTGTTTCCATCATTTTCTCATAAATGATCTGATAAGAGTTAAATATCTGGGTCAACTTTTAGGTAAGAGTAAACTTTAAATAAATTGTCTGAAAATATATTTCTCAATGTCTGCCATGTGCTAGGCACACATCAGAACTTTGCAGACATTGTTTAATCCTCACAACTTCGTGGTTTATAGATATTTAAAATTAGGTATCTGAGGTTACATACTTATACAGCATAATTGATATTTGCCTGTGTGATTCCCAAGCTTGTGCTTAAGGCACAGCAATAATCTTGGTGGAAGATATTTTGCATCATTGGGAAAATACTTTATCTTGTACATTATTTTCAGAAATATGAATTTCATTTTGATTGTGTAATTTTATATCCTTTCTTTGAGGTTGGCTCTGCTGTCTTAGCAAATAAGATGTCTTTGGCCATCTGTAACAAATGCAACCCACATGCATATACTTGGGGCAGTCTCAGGTATACCTGTTAACCAACCCAACTTACACATTTTTCATATCTGAGGAAATTAAGCCTGGTTTACTGCTTACTGGCACTTCCCAGGCAAGAGTTGAAATGACTGTATTCAGGGCCCTAACTGGTCCTCAAACTTTCTCCTATGTGTTATGCTTTTCCTACAGTACATGGCAGATCTTCTTGGTAGTTAATTCAATGTTTTTTTTGGTTTGTTATTTTTGGGATTTTTTTTTGTAATTTTTTTTGTTTGTTTTGTTTTTTGGGGTTTTTTTGGGTTTTTTTTTTTTTTTTTTTTTTGCAATTAACACGTATATTGCATATTTATATTTTGTGGGATTCTGACCAAGGCAAATGTATCTTTGTGTTCTTCAAAGTATATATTTTAAATTGTATAATTTATGGTTCTTTCAAAGCTCAAAGTCAGTGTCAGATCTGAATTATAAAAGCCTTGAGAATTGAGGGAAATGTTAATACTTTGTTACAAATACTATGAAATTTTATATATGTTGGATAAAGAGATGGGTGTCATTAAATGTATATATGTTCAGTATGCTTGAAATTTTTAAAATTTTGTTTTCAGATTCCTCTGGAATAAGCAGAATTGCAGATGGATTCAATGGCATTTTTTCTGATCATTGTTACAGTGTTTGTTCTATGAGACAACCAGACTTAAAATATTTTGACAACAAAGGTATATCTAAATTTTCCAAAATATTTTTCATTAAGTTGCTTTTATAATTTTTCATTTCTTTTTTGAAAATGTGGGTGAAAGTGATGATTTCAAAATGGGCAAGTGTTTAAACTTAAGAAGACAAAAGAGTTTTGTGTAAGAAAGTGAATTTTAATTTTTAACATTATTTCAGAGATATAAATCAAAAACAGGTCCTCCTAAATCAATTTTAATCAGCTAGGAATCAGTGGCAAAGCAGGAATGACCCAGAGTTTGGACCATTTATGATGAAAGGTGAAGAATACTGTTACACACAGTTCTTCCACTCAGCTATACCTTTCAGTCTGGAGAGCTAATGGAAGGAAAGAACAGAGGGTGAAGGATTTGGTCATTTTCAATCTTGTATCTTCTATTGACTCCTCTTTTCTAGAGCATTAGATGAATAGTAACTTGCATTTGCTCTCTTCTTCCTCTGAAATAATCAAAACCCCCAGTTCCCGTGAGCTCCTATTATAGGCACAGAAACATAAATTATTTAAAGAACATGCAGAGATTTCCCTGGTGCTCTAGTGGTTAAGACTCCGTGCTCCCAGTGCAGGGGGCCCGGGTTCAATCCCTGGTCAGGAAACTAGATCCCACATGCTACAACTAAGAGGCTGCATGCTGCAACTAAAAGATCCCACGTACTGCAACTAAGACCCAGTGCAGCCAAATAAATAAATAAATAAATACTTTTTAAAAATAAATTTTAAAAAAAGAACATGCAGAGTCAGAGACATCAGTATGAACTCATGTTTGGCTTAATATACACACAAATGGTTACATACAGAAACATTTATGGGTATATCTATATATACATGGTAGTGTACATGCACATATTTTTTGCTTTGTTAGCTGAGGGGGCCTAACAGAAATGACAGCCCAGTAACAATGAGCACATCCAGTGCCCAGATCTTGGTTTCTAATACCATTTTCCAATAAAAGGAACGAGGGCTTCTTGGAGAAATGGCTGATTTAAGGGAGAGGAAACAAATCTGTACAGAAGAATTCCAAATTATTTATGTAGATACTCCTCACTCAAGGAGGTGGAGCATAACTTTCCACTCCTTAAGTATGGACTGCACTTAGTGACTTAATTCCAAGCATAGAGTATGGAAAGTAAAAAAGTGACTTTACAGTGGAGAAACCTGATAAATACCCCAGTTATCAAGTTCAACGTCAGCAGTGATAAACCACGTTAACAGTATGTACTCTTGATATGATGCGATAAAAATTATAGTTTGCCTCTGTGTTTCCTTCCCAATGATCCATAATCACAGTCTAATCATGAAAAAAAAACAAAGTTCATTAGTGGGACATCCTGCAAAATACCTTACCAGTCTCCTCAAAATTGTCATGGTCTTCGAAAACAAGGGAAGTCTGAGAAACTACCACAGTTAACAGTAGCGTAGAGACATGACAACTAAATGGTATGTATCCTGGTTGGGAGCCTGGAACAGAAAAAGGAGGTTATGTAAAAACCAAGGATATCTGGATGAAGTATGGACTTTAGTTAATAACAACTTACCAGTATTGGTCATTAATTGTAACAAATGTTAATGTAAGATGTTAATAGTGGAGAAACTGAATGCAGGATATATGGGAATTCTCTGTACTGTCTTTTTTTTTTTTTCTGTAAATCTGAAACTTCTAAAACATAAAGTCTGTTTAAGAAAGACCTGATGTTGAAGTGCAGTTTTCTCTATTGACTGGCATTTCAGCTTGTCCATGTTAACTTTAAAACATTGGGGCGTTAACAAATTGAAAGAGAAAAATCATATCATCATCTCAATAGATGCAGAGAAAGCTTTCGACAAAATTCAACACCCATGTATGATAAAAACCCTCCAGAAAGTAGGCATAGAGGGAACTTTCCTCAACATAATAAAGGCCATATATGACAAACCCACAGCCAACATCGTCCTCAATGGTGAAAAACTGAAACCATTTCCACTAAGATCAGGAACAAGACAAGGCTGCCCACTCTCACCACTATTATTCAACATAGTTTTGGAAGTTTTAGCCACAGCAATCAGAGAAGAAAAAGAAATAAAAGGAATCCAAATCGGAAAAAAAGAAGTAAAGCTGTCACTGTTTGCAGATGACATACTATACATAGAGAATCCTAAAGATGCTACCAGAAAACTGCTAGAGCTAATCAATGAATTTGGTGAAGTAGCAGGATACAAAATTAATGCACAGAAATCTCTTGCATTCCTATACACTAATGATGAAAAATCTGAAAGTGAAATTAAGAAAACACTTCCATTTACCATTACAACAAATAGAATAAAATACCTAGGAATAAACCTACCTAAGGAGACAAAAGACCTGTATGCAGAAAATTATAAGACACTGATGAAAGAAATTAAAGATGATACAAATAGGTGGAGAGAGATACCATATTCTTGGATTGGAAGAATCAACATTGTGAAAATGACTCTACTACCCAAAGCAATCTACAGATTCAATGCAATCCCTATCAAACTACCAATGGCATTTTTCACAGAACTAGAACAAAAAAGTTCACAATTTGTATGGAAACACAAAAGACCCTGAATAGCCAAAGCAATCTTGAGAAAGAAAAACAGAGCTGGAGGAATCAGGCTCCCAGACTTCAGACTATACTACCAAGCTACAGTAATCAAGACAGTATGGTACACAAAACAGAAATATAGATCAATGGAACAGGATAGAAAGCCCAGAGATAAACCCATGCACATATGGTCACCGTATCTTTGATAAAGGAGGCAAGAATACACAATGGAGAAAAGACAGCCTCTTCAATAAGTGGTGCTGGGAAAACTGGACAGCTACATGTAAGAGAATGAAATTAGAACACTCCCTAACACCATACACAAAAATAAACTCAAAATGGATTAAAGACCTAAATGTAAGGCCAGACACTGTCAAACTCTTAGAGGAAAACATAGGCAGAACACTATGACATAAATCACAGCAAGATCCTTTTTGACCCACCTCCTAGAGAAATGGAAATAAAAACAAAAATAAACAAATGAGACCTAATAAAACTTAAAAGTTTTTGCACAGCAATGGAAACCATAAACAAGCTGAAAAGACAACCCTCAGAATGGGAGAAAATATTTGCAAATGAAACAACTGACAAAGGATTAATCTCCAAAATTTAAAAGCAGCTCATGCAGCTCAATATCAAAAAAAAACCCAATCCAAAAATGGGCAGAAGACCTAAATAGACATTTCTCCAAAGAAGATATACAGATTGCCAACAAACACATGAAAGAATGTTCAACATCATTAATCATTAGAGAAATGCAAATCAAAACTACAATGTGATATCATCTCACACCGGTCAGAATGGCCATCATCAAAAAATGTACAAACAATAAATGCTGGAGAGGATGTGGAGGAAAGGGAACCCTCTTGCACTGTTGGTGGGAATGTAAATTGATACAAGCACTATGGAGAACAGTATGGAGGTTCCTTAAAAAACTAAAAATAGAAGTATCATACAACCCAGCAGTCCCACTACTGGGCATATACCCTGAGAAAACCATAATTCAAAAAGAGTCACGGGGCTTCCCTGGTGGCACAGTGGTTGAGAATCTGCCTGCCAATGCAGGGAACACGGGTTTGAGCCCTGGTCTGGGAAGATCCCACATGCCGCGGAGCAGCTGGGTCCGTGAGCCACAACTACTGAGCCTGCGCGTCTGGAGCCTGTGCTCCACAACAGGAGAGGCCGCGATAGTGAGAGGCCCGCGCACTGCGATGAAGAGTGGCCCCCGCTTGCCGCAACTAGAGAAAGCCCTCGCACAGAAACGAAAACCCAACACAGCCATAAACAAATAAATAAATAAATAAAATTTAAAAAAAAAAGAGTCATGTACCAAAATGTTCATTGCAGCTCTATTTACAATAGCCAGGACATGGAAGCAACCTAAGTGTCCATCGACAGATGAATGGATAAAGAAGATGCAGCACATACATACAATGAAATATTACTCAGCCATAAAAAGAAACGAAGTTGAGTTATTTGTAGTGAGGTGGATGGACCAAGAGTCTGTAATACACAGTGAAGTAAGTCAGAAAGAGAAAAATGAAACCGTATGCTAACAGATATATATGGAATCTAAAAAGAAAAAAAAAATGGTCATGAAGAACCTAGGGGCAAGATGGGAATAAAGACACAGACCTACTAGAGAATGGACTTGAGGATATGGGGAAGGGGAAGCTGTGACAAAGAGAGTGGCATGGACATATATACACTACCAAATGTAAAATATATAGCTAGTGGGAAGCAGCTGCATAGCACAGGGAGATCAGCTCGGTGCTTTGTGACCACCTAGAGGGGTGGGATAGGGAGGGTGGGAGGGAGGGAGGCGCAAGAGGGAAGAGATATGGGAACATATGTATATGTATAACTGATTCACTTTGTTATAAAGCAGAAACTAACACACCATTGTAAAGCAATTGTACTCCAATAAAAATGTTAAAAAATAAATAAATAAAACATTGGGGCTGAGCTGAGGGAATAAAGACTGACTCAAACTCAGTAATTTCAAGTTAAAATTCCCAAGTAACTTTAAAAAGTGTATTCTAGTCCAAATAGGGTATGGAAGCAAAAGTAGTTGCTTGTTAGGACAGATTTTCTATGTATCTGTGGTACACAGATAACAAAGCTTTTCATAGCTAAATCTAGGTCCTTAGTTCTGTTGGAATTCTAAATTATATTTTAAAACATTGGTACTTTGTTTTATAATAATGTTTAATGCTTTGATATAAATAATAAATATTTTTCCAAATCCCTTTTCACAGATGATGATTCTGATACAGAGACATCAAATGACTTGCCAAAATTTACAGATGGAATCAAGGCCAGAAACAGAAATCAAAACTACCTGGTTCCCAGTCCTGTACTTAGAATTCTAGACCACACTGCCTTTTCTACAGGTAAGGGAAAGTAATTAATAGAATTTGCACATTTTATATAGATCAGTGAAAAAATAATAAGTAAAATAAATTTGTTTTTGCCAATGACTTATTTAGTAGGTCTTATTTAGTAATAATAATAATAATAGGCTTGTTTTACTTTTTAGAAAAATCTACTGATATTGAAATTTGTGATGAAGAGTGCGACTCCCCTGAATCAGTCAACCAGCAAACTCAAGAGGAGAGCCCTATAGAAGTTCACACTGCTGAAGATGTTCCAATTGCTGCGGAAGTGCATGCAATTTCTGAAGATTATGATATAGAGACAGAAAACAATTCCTCTGAGAGTCTCCAAGACCAAACTGATGAAGAGCCACCAGCTAAACTTTGCAAAATTCTTGACAAGAGCCAAGCTTTTAATGTGACTGCCCAGCAGAAATGGCCTTTACTGAGAGCTAATAGCAGTGGCCTCTATAAATGTGAACTTTGTGAGTTCAACAGCAAATATTTTTCTGATTTAAAGCAGCATATGATCTTGAAGCATAAGCGTACTGATTCAAATGTCTGTCGAGTATGCAAAGAAAGTTTCTCTACCAACATGCTCCTGATCGAACATGCCAAACTGCATGAGGAGGATCCCTACATTTGTAAATACTGTGATTATAAGACAGTAATTTTTGAGAACCTCAGCCAGCACATTGCAGACACCCATTTTAGTGATCACCTTTATTGGTGTGAGCAGTGTGACGTACAGTTCTCCTCAAGCAGTGAACTCTACCTACATTTCCAGGAGCACAGCTGTGATGAACAGTACTTGTGTCAGTTCTGTGAACATGAAACGAATGATCCAGAAGACTTGCATAGCCATGTGGTAAATGAGCATGCATGTAAATTAATAGAGTTAAGTGATAAGTATAACAATGGAGAACATGGACAGTACAGCCTCTTAAGCAAAATTACATTTGACAAATGTAAAAACTTCTTTGTATGTCAAGTATGTGGGTTTCGGAGTAGACTTCATACAAATGTTAACAGGCATGTTGCTATTGAACATACTAAAATTTTTCCTCATGTTTGTGATGACTGTGGGAAAGGCTTTTCAAGTATGCTAGAATATTGCAAACATTTAAATTCACATTTATCTGAAGGGATTTATTTATGTCAATATTGTGAATATTCAACAGGACAGATTGAAGATCTTAAAATTCATCTAGATTTCAAGCATTCGGCTGATTTACCTCATAAATGTAGTGATTGCTTAATGAGGTTTGGAAATGAAAGGGAATTAATAAGTCACCTTCCGGTCCATGAGACAACTTGATTGTTCTCTTTAATTTCCATAATGTTGATGTAAAATAATAAATTTGACTTTTTTGCAGATGTTAAAATGGATGATTTTAAACTCAACTTATGAGAACTGTTTTTAACAAGATCTTTTTAAATTTTTTTTCTTGGCATTGCTATCTTTTTCAGTATATAATTGTATCCTAAATGTGGTATTTTCAATGTATTGTAGTTGGTAGTTTTAACCACTTTTGGTGACTATCATGTTTCTTGCATGTTCTCTGATTTCATAAATTGATAAGAAACAGATGTACTGAAGAAATTAGACTATAGTTTTCCTTCCGTAAACATAGGTGCTGTAAACTTTTTCTTCTTTAAACTCAAAAAAACAAAATCAGTTTTTCATGTATGAAGTCATTGAAGTACTGTACTATCAGAACTAAAGTGCAACATAATACGCACTTAAGTCCACTGATACTCCCATTAATAAGATCCAGACCCTCCTTTTGCATTCCCCAACAATTATTATCCCCAAGACAATCAATGAACTCCCCATCTGTGTGATTCTTTCAGTGACACTAGGAGGCCAGTGTTATGGTAAGGAGAGATATGGTTTTCTTGGCAGTCTTTTTTTAATTCTTATTCTACTTTAACCCCATCTATGTGCTAAATAATTTTAAAGGGGGAGGAACTGGTAAGGGGTTCGACAATAAAGTAACATTTCATAACTCATTTATAAATGAATAAACAAGTTATAATCTGTTCACATTTCATTTTCAGTTATGCAACTGCAAAGTCATGCCTGAACTTATGATATCAAATCATTTTCTGAGAAAACCCACTGAAGTATTAAAATAGAAATAGGAAGATGTGGGAGATAGGGGTTGCTGTATGAAAATGTATAGATTACTTACGATAGTGGTAAATCAATCTTCTATATTAGTTTCCTGTGGCTACCATAACAAATTTTCACAAACTGAGTAGCTTAAACAATAGAAATTTATTACCTCACAGTTCTAGAGGCTAGAAATTCAAAATTGAAATATTAGCATAGTTGATTGCTTCTGAGAGCTGTGAGAGAAGGATCTCTTCCCCACTACTCTCCTTGGCTTGTACGTGGCTGTCTTCATGTTCACATGGTCTTCTCCCTGAGTGCAAGTCTGTTTCCAACTTTGCCCCTTTTACAAGGAACCAACCAGTCATTGGATTAGGGCCCACCCTGATAACCTCATTTTAACTTGATAAAGACACTATACCCAAATAAGTTCATATTTTGATGTACTGGGGCCCAGGACTTCAACATATGAACTGAGGTGAGTGAGGGAGAGGCACAACAACTACAGTTCAGTAACAGCTTTTTATAGTATCAAGGAGATAGCATTTTGTGCATCATTGACCTCAAATATAATAAACACTGCTGCTGACAAACTATATTGTCATTCAGAAATACTGATAGAGTTGAAAAGACTGATTTATGACCCACAGTGTTTTTTTTTACTTCAAGACCCATGGGAGTTCAGTCTGTTTTGAGAATGGTGGCAGCAACAAGTTTTTCAAAACCAATCATTTTTATTTCCACCATGTTGTTATATGTGCATACCTGTATTCCTAGAAACTACCATTCCATCTGCTTATCACATTCTGGGTAGAGCTGTCTGATGTAAATGTTTCTTAGAAGATTTAAAATTATAATGAAATTGGAAGAAAACATTAGAAACCATCTGGTCTACACCCTCTAGTTTTCTTAAGTTTCTTATAGAAACAGAAACTTAGGTTATTATTAGGCCAGGGTCCCAAAACCAGTTATAGCAGACAGGAGTGGAATCCAAGTTATTTGGCTTCCAGTGTAGTTATGTTTCCATTACACCATGTTACATAAAAATCTAAGGTTTGTCCTTGGGATGTTTTTCATAACTATGTAACCTAGCCATTCAACTACTTTATTGGTAATTCTGTCTTTATACTTTTTTAATATACATCCAGCTTCAGGAATTTGATTTTCAGAAAAACAAGCCTTAAATAAGTAATGCCTGGGTTTTTTTTTAATTGTGTATTTTACAGCTTTACTTTTGATCAGGTGTTAGTAATCAAATTAGAGATTGTAATGCAACTACTCCAGAGGTATTAAATCCAAGTTTTAGAACCATATAATTTAGGGCTTTTTTGCTGAATCTGCAGCTTGAGGCCACATCTCACTGACAGTTTGTCCAATAAAACCTTTTTGCTTTGACTCAGCTTTCAAATAAGCCTATGGGTGTCCATAAATTGCTGAGGTAGCAAGTCTATATTTTTAGCTAAATGAACTTCTTTGGAAAAACAAACCTACCTAAAAAGAAAATTTTCTAATTGCTTCTAGATTTTTTCTGCGCAAAGACAGACATTTCCACTGTACTCTTTTGTGACTCGAGCATACATAACAGATGGTGATGTTTATTAGCACTACAATAGAATTCTTGGCAGTAGTGAACAATAGTGATGGATCTCTTTTTTTAATCTTCACTTTGCAGTTCATGTTATTTGAAAATGATTGTGTGGTACTCAAAAGCTTGTAAATTTGTAAATTTCCTGCTCGTGAATTTGCCAGTTTTACCATTTTAAATCACCTTTCTTATTCCTCTGAGTGTGTATCATCACATATTAACCAGTTTCTCTGTTTCACAGGGTCTGTAGCCTGTTAGGTGATTGCTGAATTATTGGCAGGTGTAGCCAGTAGTGTTTCGTTTTTCCCCAATAAACTAACACTATTCCTAGTCTTTAAATCTGATTTTCAAAGCATTGAATTACTTAATTCCTGGCAATTTACAGTTAATCTTACTCAGCTTGTTTTCCCAGTCTTACCTTTTGCAAGCTGGTTAATATATTCCCCAAACTACTGTGATTAATTTTTGATGGAATTTTCATGACTTTAAAGCACTGTAAGTGACATAAATTTGAAAAAGCTAATAAAAATCAAATAGCCATGGGAATTCCCTGGCGGTCCAATCGTTAAGACTCCATGCTTCCACGGCAGGGGGCATGAGTGAGATCCCTGGTCTGGGAACAAAGACGCCCCAAGACGTGCGGCACAGCCAAAAGAAAAAAAATAAATATCAAATAGCCACAATCCTCTTGAGAAGCAGATTGACTTAAAAAAATCAATACTTTTTATTTAATTGAAAATAAATAGTTTAACTAACTGTAAATCCCAACAGAGAAGCAAATCTGGCTAGTCAGTTTTACCCTACAATTTAACAGTCTCATTCCTATAAATTAAAAATGAACTTTTGAATATATATTCCTTTGTAACTCAAGTTCTGATGACTGAAGATAGAGTATCTACAAGAATTATTCATGGCATTGAGTTTATGGATTTACAAATATATTGGTTTAGCTTTCCATAAATTAAGCTCTTAAGACAACAGTCAAATCTAAGAGGAAGAAATGTGCATGTACATTTATGGTGTAAAATATAAATTCACAAAGCTAAAAGTTGTCACATGTAATTTACATGTTTATTACATGAAGTTATATGCTCAATTTGTACGTTTAAAAAACTAAAAATATTAATAGTCTATTAGTTGCTTGGAGTCTACTTCATACTAGTGATTTGAAAAATAATTTTCTATATAAAGATTTTTCCATATTAAAGCATCACCACAACTTCCTTATTAAGTTCATTCTCCTTGGTAACCTTGGTATTAAACTGGTAACTACCTGAACCCAAAATAAATCACATTTATGAAAAGTAATTTCTTCATTGTAGGAAGAAACAATTTTCTCACATTGCTTAATAGGAATATTGTGTCATCTACTAGTCTTAATCCCACACTTTAAAAGGGATGACTATTTAGATACTTTTTTAGGGTAATTTTTGTTGTCAAAACCTTTAAGTTTGTTGTTGTTTATTTTGAGTTTTAAATAGGCAAACGAATATAACCTGGATAATTTTTTGCTTGCTAAAAATATTGAGCTGAATGAATTACACATTGAAAAATTTAATGAAAAGTATGTTTTGAATAAAAACTCAATGTTTTCTAGTTTTTAAATATCTTATCCAGATAGTGTCCACTACTGAAAAACATTACAGTTGAAATCATTGACACTTCTGCCCTTATTCTTCAGAATAAACTGAGATTAGGAATTGGAATCATACCAAAGTAACACAGAAATGGAATTTCTGGTGGGTAGTGGGTTTTTTTTGTTTGTTTGTTTTTGTTTTTGTTTTGTTTAAAGATTGATTGATTGATTGATTGCTATGTTGGGTCTTCTTTTCTGTGCTAGGGCTTTCTCTAGTTGCGGCAATCGGGGGCCAGTCTTCATCGCGGTGCGCGGGCCTCTCACTATCGCGGCCTCTCTTGTTGCGGAGCACAGGCTCCAGACGCGCAGGCTCAGTAGTTGTGGCTCACGGGCCTAGCCGCTCCGCGGCATGTGGGATCTTTCCAGATCACGGTGTGAACCCGTGTCCCCTGCATTGGCAGGCAGATTCTCAACCACTGCGCCACCAGGGAAGCCCCTTTTTGTTTGTTTTTTGATCCTCTGCCTAAAGACCATTTACCGTGACGTTTTGGATTTTAGTTGGCTGAAATCTGAGATTATTGAATTCTCTTTTCTTGCCTACCCTGCACGTTTTATTTAGGGTTACCACTTCTCTGCTATAGCATTATGTTTTTTAAAAAAACGTTGCTCGAACTATATTCTATGACTGATTACCCTCCTCTGTGCAACTCTTCCTCACCTCATTTGGATTTTCAGAAAGTCTCAAAAGATTAAAATTTTCCCAATTAGCAAGGTGAGAGTGGATTTGTTTTCTTTAATTCTTCCTTCTCTGTATTCTCCAAACTGTGTTTAAAATAACTTAATCCTTTCATACCATATACCCACCACATCACTCGCTTCTATACCCTGTAAATATTTTATAAATTCCTGTCTAACAGCAGTGCTGAATTTAGAAATTTTAATGTGTCTATTTTGGATTTTTAAAAAGCAGAATATCATGGCACTTTTTGGGGGGGGGTGGGCGGGCAGGGAGGAGGCTGCACAGCTCTTGCAGAATCTTAGTTCCCCAACCAGGGATGGAGCACAGGCCACGGAGTAAAAGCACCAAGTCCTAACCACTGGACCACCAGGAAATTCCCTCATGGCACTTCTTTCTTTATGGTTACAAGATTACGGTTAAGTGCCTTGTGGCACTGATCCAGTGTTCTTTAGTGAACAACTAAATTGCTGAAGTAGAGAAACTAACACAAAATGACAGAATGTTAGTTTAAGAGGAACCTCAAATCATCTAATCCAGACTCATAAAGCGCACAACATATAAAAATAATTATATATAGTACATAGTTTTATTTTCATGGTTGTAAATTTTATGTTGTAAGATGTAACATCAAATCTGATTCATGAATATTTTTACTTAGGACAGAACTTTTTTTTTTTTAAAGCAAACAGTTAAGGAAAAACATGAAGTAAATAATAATACATGGACATGGAAAAAATTGAGCAGGTGAAACATGAATGACTGAAGTTTGAGAATACAAAATTCTGATCTAAATTTCTTGTTTATAGCTTAGAAAAATGGTTCTCTAACATCATTAGACAAATGCTGTTTAAGCTAGAATAAACAGGACTTTATAACTCTCTACCACTCTTCAAAGAATTTTCTATAGAAAAAGTGAAAATGTGTCCTATTTTTTCCATGGAATGTCATACCAGACAATTGAGAGAAAATAATGTAATAGAGAGTACTGGACCATGGCATGTGACTTTGTTTTCTAGTCCCTGTTTGCTAACCATAAATTGTGTGACTAACCAAGGACAATGGATGTAATGTTACCAAATTTTTCTTGCAGCTCCTTAAAAACTTCTACTTCACTACTAGTCAGTTTAATAAACAGCTATGGAATATCTCCTATCAAGCCATATGCACAGGGATACACAGATAAACTATGGTTCTTGTCCCAAAGAAATTTACCATATAGGGCAGGAAACTCTTCTCTGTCACCTTTCTGAACTCGAATTCAGTTAAATATCAGGCTGAGTACCTTCTGTGTTTCTAAGTATTCACTTTGTAGATAAGGCTACCATAAACATTCTTGTATGTTTTAAGGTGTTTTGGGGTTTTGTTCTCTTTTTTCTGAGGCGGGGGTGGGCTTTGTGTATATATTTTTTTGTATGCTTGTGATTAAATACCTCCAAAATATTATCCAGAATGGCTCAAGTTTACACGCCCATCAGCTGATCATGTTTCCCTACATCCTTATCGACAGTTTTATACAACTTTTTAATTTTGGTAAATCTGAGGGGCATAAAGTAGTATGTTACTATTGTTTGAATTTGCATTATTTGATTACTAACAAGGTTGAAAATATCTTAATATGCTTATGAGACATTTTGGTTTCTCATTTTGTGAAGTGCTTCTCCATAGCTTGCAGGATCTTGGTTTGCAGAGCAGGGATTGGACCCAGGCCGCGGCAGTGAAAGTGCTGAGTCCTAACTGCTGGACCGCCAAGGAATTCCCCTTTGTTCACTTTTCTATTTGGGTTTTCTGGTTAATTTTCAGAAGTTCTTTAAAAATTTTAAATATTGGTCCTTAGTTGATGATATACACAGCAAAAAATAGATTCCCAGATTGCCATCCGTTACTTATGTCTTTTTATGAACAGAAATCTTTACATTGGAACTTCTCTGGAGGTCCAATGGTTAAGACTCTATGCTCTCAATGCAGGGGGCACAGGTTCAATCCCTGGTCGGGGAACTAAGATCCCACATGCTGCACGGTGAGGAAGGAAGGAAGGAAGGAAAGAAAGAGAAAGAGAGAAAGAAAGAGAAGAGAGAGACAGAGGAGGGAGGGAGGAAGGGAGGGGGGAAAGATCTAATGTAGATAGATCCATCACATTTTACCTCACAGGCTGTGCTTTCTACATCTTGTTAACAAACTGTTTTCCTACATTTTCTCCTAGTAATGTTCTGGTTGTACCTTTTGTGTTTAGGTCTGAGTTTCTTTGTGTGTAAGAATGATTCACGTTTTATTTTTGTTCATTCAAGTGAGCTGATTTCGTCAATACTATTTGTTAAATAATGCATCTTCCCCCAGTGATTCATGATACCAATTTGATCATATATCCACTCCCCATGGGCATAATTGGCATATGGATCTGTGTCTGTACTCATTCTATTCCTGTTTGTTCCTGCAATCGTATCACATGTTTTAACAGTTGCTTTAAACATTATAGCCTTCCAGTATGTCTTAATATCAGGTAGTGTGAATGTATTCTCCCTGCTCTTCTTTTTTTTTTTTTTAATTTATTTATTTATTATTTATTTATTTTTGGCTGTGTTGGGTTTTTGTTGCTGTGCAAGGGCTTTCTCTAGTTGCAGCGAGCGGGTACTACTCTTCATTGCAGTGCACAGGCTTCTCATTGTGGTGGCTTCTCTTGTTGCGGAGCAGGGGCTCTAGGTGCATGAGCTTCAGTAGTTGTGGCATGCAGTCTCAGTAGTTGTGGTGCACGGTCTTACTTGCTCCACGGCATGTGGGATCTTCCTGGACCAGGGCTCGAACCCGTGTGCCCTGCATTGGCAGGCGGATTCTTAATCACTGCGCCACCAGGGAAGTCCTCTGCTCTTCTTTTGAGAACTGTTTTAGTTATTGGTAGACTTTTTCTTCTTCCATGTAAATTTAGCATTAGTTCCAATTCCATTTAAGTCTTGTTGGAATTGCATTATAGTTATGATCATTTTTGAGGGAATCAACATCTTTACAACGTTAAATCTTTTCTTTTGTAAGCATTGTATATTTCTCCAGTTACTTAGGTCTCTTTTAATGTTTTTTTAAATTTTTTCCATAAAGGTTGTGTGCGGCTTTTGTTAAGTCAATTCCTAGATTCTTTACAGTTTTGGTTGCTTTGACATGCTATCTTATTTTCTAATTGGCTACTGCATGTATAGGAAAACGTCTGAGTTTTGAAACATGGATTTTTGTATACAGAAATAATGTTGTTTGGGTTTTAATCTTTTTAATTCTAATAGCTGTCTTTGCTTAATTTTTAATGTAAATAACCATATAATCTGCCGTAAATTATATATTTGTCTCTTTACTTCCAGTCTGCGAGTCCAAATGGCTCTTTTTTCTTATCATCGAATTTGTCAGTACTTCCACTACTATAAGGAGGAGAAATAGCATTAGCAGGCATTGTTTTTTTTGTTCCTAGCCTTAGATGTAAGACTCCTAAAGTTTCCCCATTAAGTGTATTTTCTGTAGGTTTTGATAAGTAGCCTTTAGCAGTTTTCTTAGTTTTTTAAGACGTTTTTATTGTAAGTAGGTATTAAACTTTAGCAATGACTTTTTCTATAGCTATTGAGATAAACAGGTGGGTTTTCTCCTTTAAGTCCACGAATATGAATTCCATTGGTTGATTTTCTAATGTTGAATTATCTTTGTATTTTTAGGAAAACTCTACCTGTACAAAATTTTTTTTCTAATACAATGTCGGATTCAGTTAGGTAATATTTCACATAGGATGTTTGCCTTATTCATACGTGTGATTTTCTTTACTTACACCTCCTATCCAGTGTGGTATCAAGGTTTTTCTAGTCTTATAAGTGAGTTGGAGTGTTTTTTCTCTTTTTCTATGCTCTGCAAAAACCTGTATGAGAAAATATTAATCTTTTCTTTAAAGATTTGGTAAAATGTTACCTCTAAAATCATCTAGGCTCTCTTTTTTTGTATATATGGGAAATTGCCATTTCAATTTTTTGAATGCTTATTAGCTTATTCAAGTTTTCTATTTTTTTCCTCAGGCTAATTTTGGTATTTGATGGTTTCCCAGAAATTTTACACTTCATCCGAGTTTTCAAGTTTTTTGGCATTTATGATATTTTGTATCTAGAGTTATTTCCCCTTTGGTTTGTGTCTTCCCTCACTTTTGACATTCTTAAACAGATTTGGCAGTGGTATGTCAAATTTATAAGTTTTTTTAATAATTAAATTTTACTTTTTGTTAATCTCTATTTGTTTTAGCTCTTATATTTTAATTTTTTTCTTCTTTCTTCTTTATGTTTACTCTGCTGGTTTTTGTATATGAGTCTGTTCCATAAAAAGAAAAACAATGGATTAAATTACTTATTACTTATACAAAAACATTTATTACTTATTATTTTTATAATTTATAACATGCAATGTTACTTTTACTTTGATATACAATAATTATATTAAAGATGTAATTATTTATAAAACTAATAAAGGGATACCATTATGATTTTAAAAATTCAAACAATATAAATAAAGCAAAAGTTTCCTTTGAAATTCCCTATGCTCAAAACTGACTTGAGTGGTTAAGGGTTTCACATAGCTATCAACTGGCATAGTCTAGATTTGAACTGAGGTCTTCAGATCAAGTTCCATGCTCTTTCATTAAAAGATTTCTTCTTCAGTATATATTTGTTTAATGAACATATGAATGATCTCAAGTGTAGTAACTGCCTTCACCCTTCACATGCTGGCTGATGCTTGAAATTCATCCTTAAAATTTCATTCCTTTTTGCTTAATGCCTTAACATGATTGTAAATTATAGTGCTTATTGGTCAGGCAAGTACAAAGGAAATCTTTTGATTTCAAAGTGTTTTGTGCTTTTTAATGCCTTATCTCTTCTCCCCACCCTCCCTCTCCACACCATAAACAAAAACACTTACAGAAACAGTATGCTAATTATTTCTGCTAGGAATCCTTAGAATTGTACTTGTATCAAAATGTGTTTTACAATGAAGATCTTTATTTATTTAAAAAATTTCATATTATGATGCAAATGACCAAGCATAGTCTCTTATTTTGCTGGCAGGAGGGTTAGAGTGTGTGTCAGTTAGGGTTCAGAGGGTAAGAAATTTATTGCAAGGAATATTACAAGGAATTGAGGGCTGGCTAGGCAAATCCAAAATATATAGGGATAAAGAAGATGTGATATATATATATATTATACAATGGAATATTAGTCATAAAAAAGAGTGAGATACTGTAATGCCATTTGCAGCAACACAGGTGCACCTAGAGATTATTATATTGAATACTAAGTGAAGTAAGTCAGACAGAGAAGGACAAATATCATATGATATCACTTATATGTGGAATCTAAAAAATGATACAAATGAACTTATATACAAACAGAAACAGACTCACAGACATAGAAAACAAACTGATGATTACCAAAAGGGAAAGCAGGGGTGGGAGGAAGGAGGGATAAATTAGGAGTTTGGGTTTAGCAGATACAAACTACTGTATACAAAGTAGGTAAACAACAAGGTCCTAATGTATAGCACAGGGAACTATATTCAATATCTTGTAATAAACTATAATGAAAAAGAATATGAGGGCTTCCCTGGTGGCACAGTGGTTGAGAATCTGCCTGCCAATGCAGGGGACACGGGTTCGAGCCCTGGTCTGGGAAGATCCCACATGCCGCGGAGCAACTAGGCCCGTGAGCCACAATTACTGAGCCTGCACGTCTGGAGCCTGTGCTCCGCAACAAGAGAGACCACGATAGTGAGAGGCCCACGCATTGCGATGAAGAGTGGCCCCCACTTGCCGCAACTAGAGAAAGCCCTTGCACAGAAACGAAGACCCAACACAGCCATAAATAAATAAATAAATAAATAAATTTTTAAAAAAAGAATATGAAGAAGAATGTATGTATATTTATGTATAACTGAATCACTTTGCTGTACACCAGAAACTAACAAAACATTGTAAATCAACTAAATTTCAATTTGTCTGTGAAAAATCAAATACCAATCAAGCTAAGAAGAAAGAAAAGAGAATTTTATGTGAGCCAAACTGAGGATTATAACCCAGGAAACAGATTCTCGGAACCTCTGAGAACTGCTCCATTGATCAGGAATTAGAGGTGCAGTTTTATAGATTTTTGAGAGAAAGAAATTATGTATCATATTGACAGGTTAACATTGTATCTATAGTTCAATCAACAATGGTTTTTTTTCCCTGTTTTTTCAATTACGCATGTACAGACAAGCCTTTGGTCAATGTGACCCCTTGTACCTTTGTATGAGATGAAAAATAAATATATTAATCATAGAATTACAATGTTATAATGCTGGAGCCTGAAGAAAGGAGCGGACTTTTTCTCATAGGTTGATTTCATCCTCCTGCTTTGAGGAGGTCTGGTTCAAGTGCATAATGTAGATGCACATTGCACATTGGGAAAGGCCTGCCACAAAGGGGGCATGTCATTTGTCTTTTTTTTCCTTCTTTCTATCTTAGTTTGATTGTCCTGCCACAGAATATTTACGATTCTCCTCATCAGATTAAAAAAAAAATTTTTTTTAAAGGGTGAAAAGGCAAACCATGGACTAAAGAAAGTATTTATAATACATGTGTAATAGGTTGAATAGTATCTCCCAAAAATATGTCTCCAAGTCCTAACTCTTGATACCTTGTGAATATGATCTTACTTGGAAATAAGGCCTTTGAAGATGTAATTAAGTTAAGGATTTTGAGATGAGATCATCCTGGATATAGGATCCAGGATCCAAATCCCCATACTGGATCTAGTGACCGGTGTCCATATAAAAGGAAGGAGAGAGAGATTCGAGACAAAGAGACACAGGGGAGAAGGCCATGTGAAGATTCACGAGAAGATAGAGGCAGAGGTTGGTGCCATGTAGCCTCAAGCCAGGGAATGCCTCTAGCCACCAGAAACTGGAAGAGGCAAGGGAAGGAACCTCCCCCTAGAGACTCCAGAGAGAGCTCAGCCCTGCTGACACATAGATTGTAGACATCTGGCCTCTGTAACTGTGAGAGAATAAATTTTTTGTTGTTAAAAAACAAACAAACAAACATTAGGGCAAGCCATCAGTAAGGGCAGAATGGAAATTCTTGGCCAGGAACTGACACTGCAGTCCACAGAAAGAATTCCTTCATTAGGGAAACCTCGGTTCTGCTCTTAAAGTCTATTAACTGATTGGATCAAGCACACCCAGATTACCCAAACTAATCTCTTTTACATAGAGTCAACTGATTATAGATATTAATCACAAATACTTTCCCAGTAATACCTAGATTAGTGTTTGGTTGAATAACTGGGTACTAGAGCCTACCCACAAAGTAGGTATTATTAGTACTCTGATTTTGTAGATGAGGTTCAGAAAGATGAAGTGGCCTCACTTGTAAAACTGTATCTCACTTGCCAACTCTAGAAAGAAATCCCAGGAGTTTCCTCTGAGCAATGTGCAGACCAGCAGCAGCAGCAATCCACGGATGTTAGAAATGCACACTCTGACCCAAAGAATCAGAATCTGCAGTTTAACAAGATCCTTAAGTACAAAATTCCCAAGTACAAAATTTGAGAAGCAGTTGCCAACGATACATCAATTTTCTAAGTCTCACTTCTAATTCAACATACACACACACACACACACACACCGCTGTACTCCAAGCTCAGGAAGTGAATCACACAAGAACAGAGGGTAGTGGAGAGGTCAAAAGGTTTTCCTTTATTGCTGCTGGCCGAGTAAGCAGGAATCCTTGTCTGACACCCTAACTCCACCTCATCTCATCTCACCCCTCCTCCTTTTAGCTCTCCCTCACTAAACGAGCCACTAACAGCTAGCTACGCCTAGGTTGGGCAGAGCTTTGGAAACTTTGAAGGGAGAGGGAGGCGATGCAGAAGTTGGGGGTGAAAGGAAAAGCATCTTCTGGTTGCATTGCCTGCTCACAACAATTCCTTGCCTTCTGCCCTTAAGGAAAATGGCGCTCGGAGTAGATCACTTCCGGTTACGGAGCCAAACCAAATCGGGAAGGGCAAGAGACCGGAAGTAACCGCCCTCTTGCTACTCCTCCCGCCGCCTTCCAGTCTCCCAGCCTCTCTTGGGAGAATGAGGCGGCTTGAGGGCTGTGGCTGAGGTGCGGTTGCTGGGTGACAAGTCGGAGCCGGGACAGGGTGAGTGCCCGCAGCCTCGGCCGCGGGCCGGTTCACTTTGCTCGGGTGACGTTCGTCCTGCCGGGGGCAGGGAGCGGGGAGTCGTGCGTGGGGCGCTCTGTGACGAGGCGCCGCCGCGGTCCTGCGGAAAAGGAGGGAGCTGCTGCGGTTGCGAGTAGGGCTGGCGGCCGGGTTAGGCCCGCGGAGCCCGCGAGCCCGGAGCCCGGGGTACCGGGAGCCGGGGCCGGCGCACGCGCGCCGGGGGTGGGGTCTGGCCCCGAGCCCTACGGGCGGGGCTCCAGCTCCTGTTGTGGAGGACAGGGAAGGCCTTTCTCCAAGGTCGGCGTTCACCACCAGCTGAACCGAGTTGTTACCCCCACCGTGCTTTCCCGCTCGTCCCCTTTGGTCAGTCATTTCCTGACGCTTTGGAAGGCTCAGCCTTCTTTATGGCCCCTCTGCTCCATTTGACACACATGCATACCAGGATTAGACTGGTGTGTGATCGTTCTTGTTTGGTGTCTTTTCAGGAGAAGCTGCCCCCAAAACTTATTTTTCTTAACTTACACTCCTTGAAGTTCTTGGTACTTTGGCTGGAAACGTTAATACTCGCTTTAAGGCTTGCCTCCTTATTTGCTGCGATGAGAACTACTTCTTTCTAAACGTTAGTATTGCATTATGATCTTGGAATCTTATTTCCGCATTATGATCTTGGAATTTTATTTCCTCATTCTGCATATCCACCTCCACCCACCTAGAGGTCCAGGTTGAAAAACTTAATAACTTAGTTACTGTTCATGAACTTGGCTTCATGTCACTCGCTGCCGTGTTCCCTGATGTAGTTAAGAGTCACATGCAATCAGAATTTGGCCAGTTTCATCATCAGCAAAGGGAACTAAAGTAATTGCAATCAAGATTTTGGCCAATAGAATTCACTTATTTTAGTGGAATATCACCCAAAAGTAGTCTTTAATTGTCTGACTAAAACACTTCTCCCCCAGGGACTTCCCTGGTGGTCCAGTGGTTAGGAATCCGTCCTGCAATGCCGGGGGACGCAGGTTCAATCTACCCCTGGTTGGGGAACTAAGATCCCATATGCCATGGGGTAACTAAGCCCACGCTCCACAACTAGAGAGCCCACGTGCCCCAACTACAGAGCCCACGCACTCTGGAACCCCCCGCGCCGCACCCGACGCAGCCAAAAAGTGAATATATAAGTAAAACACTTATTTTCCCCAGAAATATATCTAACAGTTTGGATGTTTGGAAGTTTGTTTCATTGGGGAGTTAATGTTGCTGGAAGTGTTGTTAACTCACATGTCTTTATCATTCAGTTTAATTTGTACTTTTCTAACTTTTTATTTTCAGCATAATGGCAGAAAGTGCTTCTCCACTGAAGCACTTTGTGCTGGCTAAGAAGACAATTACAGCAATCTTTGACCAGTTACTGGAGTTTGTTACTGAAGGATCACATTTTGTTGAAGGTTAGCTCCTCTAAGTTTTTTAAATAATTACTTTTGAAAATATATAAAGGTGCTTTATTCTTTCAACCTTGGTTACTGAACACATACAGGGGATTGTGCTCAATGAGAGATACCGTAACAAATAAAACCCATTTCTGCCCTCCAAAGGAGGAAGATTGAATTATATTAATAGCAACTAAGAAAGAAGTGCACATGTGAGGTCCTATTCTAAGCACTTTATTTTATTAATAACTCGTTTAATCCTCAAATCAACACTGAGGCAGATTTTAATCACACTCATTTTAAAAATGAAGGAACTAAGGCACAGAAAAGGTAAGCAGCTTACCAAAGATCACGCAGCTAGTAAATGCCCAGACTGAAAGTCAGGCAGCCCACATTTAGCCATTATACTTATCACCCCCATCAACTCAGCAGTTAAGCCAAGATCTGAGACCTATCTTATCTTCTCAAATGAGGCTGGGATGCAGTGGGAAAAGGGCAAAAGGAGTTTTCTTAAACAGAGTGTAACTGTTCAAACAAAGGTGGTGAGAATGTCATACTGGGAAATACTACTTTAGAGATAATTGTTGACCTTCAAGCGTACAGTGAAAAGGGAGGGATTCTGTAAACTCCTGTGACAGTGGGAAAACATTTGGTAGGTTGGTAGAATCAAACATTTTCCCTTGTCCCTCCTAATTCTCTTTCACCAGATTTTGAGTTTCTTGAGAGTAGGGATCCTGCCTCATTATTTTGTCCGTATTACCAGATCTGACACAAGTTTTGCTGTTGAATGAGGAAAAAAATACTGGTTCAGAATCTTAGTTTTCAATTTGGAAAGAATTTGAGCTGGCATGGTGACTTTTGAATAATATTTTATTCTGAAAAAGTTGATGGGAAGTGAAAATGAAGTTAAACGTAACATCTTCTGTGTATTGAGCATGTAATAGATGCTAGGAGCTATTACTCTAGGAGCTAGTGAATTCAGCTTTAGAATCTGAATTCAATGTTACTGTTATTGGTGGGTATCGAGCCAGTAGACATAACCAAACCACGGAGCGGGAGAAGGAAGGATTTATTACTTGCAGCAGGTGAGGAGAACACTGGGGATCTTTCCCAAAGCAGTGTGTCCCCAAACAGCAAAATTGGGGAAGTTTTAAGCTAAGGGTACATGTGTATTCATGAAGGGGCTTGAGCAGAGGAGAATTCAGCATAGAATTGGAGCAAAGATCAACAGAGTCCAGGTCTTGGTTGACTCAAGTCAGGAGGGTCAACATCATCATTCAGTTCTCCACCTGGGTGGGGACTTTAGTTCCTGCAGATCTCAAAGATAGATAGATAGATAGATACACACACACACATATATGTATGTCTGTTGAGGAGGAACTAGGACTCTGCTTTATCACTCACTATTGTTTGACTGCCTTTTCTCTTTTGCTGCATTCCCTTAAGATCATCGGTACTGAGACCTGTTCAAGGGCAAGCATTGTGGCCAGGCTTAGATCACAAAATGGCTTAGGCCAGAATGGATTCTCTTAAGTCAAGAAAGCCATTTCTGGTTCTCTTTCTCCGGGGACCCCCTAACCTATCTGCTTACATTACTGGTTCTAAAACCTCAGAAAAAAATGTTGCAAAAAAGAGGCAAAGCAAGTAAATCAGGAAGCACATAGAAGAGCAAGAATGAAATGAAAAACAAAGATGAATGTAATGGTATTTAAGCCAGTCTTGCCTTTATTCACCAAATTGCACATATTTTATCAATGTACTTGAAAAGTATGGTGAGATGTGAAGCTTAAGTTTAATTAGATGGTCACTCAGTAAGTTGAGTCAGTATTTGTCTCTAATTAGGACCATTCAGATAGCCAAATGAATCTTCATCTGTTCACCTTCAAAACGAGATGATAAAAATGTAAAAATGTATATTCCTGAAATACAAACAAAACTGAGATACTTTCCTACTTTTCAAATCGTTGCTTTCCCAGCTACCCCCATCTCTGGAGGAAGAGAGATTGGGGCTGGGGTAGGCAGTTACTCCCAGACCTGACAGGAGTGGGTTACAGTCTGCAATTCTCTTTTCATTCATGTTCAAGGAGCTGTCTTGCTCCATCCCTGTGGGAAGCAGACAAGAAGTAGTAAGACAGCAAGGTCTTACCTAGCTTGAAGACCTCCTTGAACCATATCTTTATTTTGGGGGGACTACCCATTCAGACCTCACTCTTAGCATGTGAATCCCTCTTCTCAGTTCAAGATTTGAAGCTCCTGTCACGATGGAATAATAATAGGTGGATATTAGGTTCTAGTTTCACTGTTCAGAAATGCTTTTTTGTCTTAGGTGGGTATTTTGTATCTTTGAGACCTAGATGAATAATAAATACCCTTTTGACTGGACCCCTGTACTTTTTAATAATTTTGAAATTCTTTTGGGCAGTATTCTTATGACCCATTGCAACGAGGCATTCACCTTTTACCAAATATTCAGATACCATGTTATTTTTATTTTCAAATATCATGTTAATATAGAACAAAACCCAAATATATGCATATCTTAAGTATTCTGTTTTATAATTAACTTAATATTCATCTATATTACTTTCTCTAATACCGTTTCAATTTTACAGCAACATACAAGAATCCAGAACTTGACCGAGTAGCTACTGAGGATGATCTGATAGAAATACAGAGGTATAAAAATAAGCTTTCCATCATTGGTGAGGTGTTGTCTCGGAGACACATGAAAGTGGCATTTTTTGGCAGGTAATCCTTTATTTCTTCTCAAGGGTAGTTTCCAGATATTAGCTTTTCTTGATCATATCCGCAGCTTTGTTTCTGATGTTGCAGCAAGTGGTATTCTTCCCCCTTCTCTTCACAACAGTTTCTGCCTGTATTAAATGTTAAAGCTATTAGCATGTAAAAGAACTTGTTCATTTTAGCTCCTGGTGTAAAATAAAGCTTTATGAAGGTCAATCATATTTTTATTTTTTAAGGATGCTCATCTCTAAGAATTGGCTTCTTAGCCAGCTATAAGGATAGAAAAACAGATAAGTATAATTTGTGACTTACTCTTTTTAAGTTTCTGTTGATTATCAGATGTGCCTTCCAAAAGGATTTTCAGCTACATGATTCCCAGAGGGAGAATGAGAAGTGCCATTCCTTAATGAAACTTTTGGAGTGGTAGAATGATTTCTGCCACAGCTTAACACATTAATTTAAGGACCATTTGTTAACTACCTATGTACCAATCACTCTGTTAGGTACTAGAGATGCAAAGAGAAATGGCGAGGCCCCCACTTGGTTGTTCAGATATCATGTGCTGTTCACCAGTAGAAGCATTTATTTACTCACTAACCTCGTAGGCCTTCTAAGCTAGTTCCCATCTTAGGACTTTAGCACTTGCAATTTCCTATGCCTAGAATTCTCTTTGCCTTGTTGTATGTCTGACTCCTTCTCACTCTTCAAATCTCATCCTAAATGTTACTACAGCAGAAACCTTTCCGGACCACTCTAAGGTATTCCTTCTCAGTTATTCTCTGCTAAAGCACCCTGTTTATGTCCTTGGAAACTTTTCTCAGAGCTCTGTTTTTGTTTGTTTTTTGTTTTATGTTGTTATCTGCTTCTTCCACTTGACCATATTCTCAGAGCCTTAAACAGAGTCTAGTATGAAGTAGGTCCATGAAAGAGGCCCTACCCCAGGTTAGGGTGGTATAGGAGTGGGAGGGAAGAGGCCTCCTGGAGAAGTGATGACTCAGTTGTCCTGCTTGAGAAGAAGATATAGGAATGAGCTTTGCCTGTGAAAAAGGTCCAGCCCAGATTTAAGATGGGATGTTAGACCACATCTTGTGATGGGAAGAGTGGGCTGTGATTTCAGATTGTAATCTAATGAAATTTTTTTTTTACAAAATTTGCATTCGAAAAAAGTTGGCCTTTGACCCAGTGAAAGAACAAAGTTTTTACCATTATGTTTTGTCATGATTTTGTGTATTCATTCTTCAGGACAAGCAGTGGGAAGAGCTCTGTTATCAATGCCATGTTGTGGGATAAAGTCCTCCCTAGTGGAATTGGCCATACAACCAATTGCTTCCTGAGTGTTGAAGGAACAGATGGAGATAAAGCCTATCTCATGACAGAAGGGTCAGATGAAAAAAAGAATGTGAAGGTATACTGTTTGATCTTTAGCAACATAATGTACCTGAAATAATGTCCTTAACTTGTTCTTTTAAAAAAATTTTTTACAAGATGTCTGCATTGCTAGAGATGGAAGAACCATTAGTATTTCTATTCATAGCTTTTAAAACCATCACTAATATTTTGAATTTTCTAAAATTCTTTTGCTTCAGAGCTAAGTTACTGGAAGAATAAAACCTGTCCTCAACTAAATGAAAGTAAATTAGAATTAAAAGTTTATAAAATTTTTAAAATAGTGTTCCTGGTGAAAAGAACATTATTGAAGTGTGTTGTTGCTGTTTAATCTCAAATCTTGTCTTTCTAAAGAAAACTTTGTTTAAAAAATTGGGCTCTGGAATCTGTTTTTGACACATCTGTGCCTTTAGAAACTGTTTTTGCCTTTGGAATATTTGGTAAGCATATTCATTAGTAAATGTTATAGCTTTATCAGATAAAGGCCAGTGGTAGTTCCCTACCTTTCATAAATTTCTTAAGGAATTCAGTGGCACTAGATTTTTTTCAGCCAAACAAAAATAAAAAGCAGTTAGGATGCAAGATGTTTACTCTGGAATGAAAGCAATTGGTAAAAGGCACTGCTTCTCACTATACTCACTTTATCTTAAGTCGTAAGATCTCTCCCACAAATGCAAAAGTTCAGTGTGTGAAGATCCATGCTATTTTAGTTTTGGCTAAACTATAGGTGAGTTCATAGGTCTAGTCCTCCTTCTCTGAGTTTGCTGTTTGATCAGAGAAGGTAACTCAATCTGTCTAATACCCTTCAGATTACTTACAAACAATAAATAAGATGATATTTATGAAAATATTTTTCAAGGTTTTAAGCCATACAAATGAAGGAATCACTTATTTTGTAATCAAGATAAGTAGCAGACACTATTCTAAAATACTTGTAATAACTCAAACCTCACCACAACTCTGTCAGATGGGTGCTTTTATTATTTTAATTTTATAGGTAAGGTATCAGGATTTTTTTTTAAATTAAATTTATTTATTTATTCATTTTTGACTGCGTTGGGTCTTCGTTGCTACGCACGGGCTTCCTCTAGTTGCGGTGAGCGGGGGTTACTCTTCGTTGCAGCGCACTGGTTTCTCACTGCGGTAGCTTCTCTTGTGGAGCACAGGCTCTAGGCACGCGGGCTTCAGTAGTTGTGGCTCCCGGGCTTCAGTAGTTGTGGCACGCGGGCTCTAGAGCGCAGGCTCAGTAGTTGTGGCGCACGACCCTAGCTGCTCCGCGGCATGTGGGATCCTCCCGGACTAGGGCTCGAACCTGCGTCCCCTGCATTGCAGGCAGATTCCTAACCACTGCGCCACCAGGGAAGCCCAGGTATCAGGATTTTAATACAAGTTTATAATTCTATCAAAAAGTTTATGAAAGCAAGCAGAAGAACCCCTACCTAACATTGTCACTGTGGAGATTCACTTCAAGCCTGATCAGGACCATTGTGCCCATTTGAAAATAGATGTTTCCCTTTAAAATTTCATACAAATCACAAAAGAACCATCGAGGTATGTGTACTGATGCCCTTTCCTTGATTATTAATTTTGTCTTAAGCCCTTTGTACTTAATTGTATGTTTAACACATACATGAAAGGTAATGAACTAATGTATGTCAGAAGTCGTCTTGAGAAATAGAAATATTTTAGGAAATATAAATGGAAAGAGAAGGCATAGTCATTGATATAAAGCAGGCTTGTGTGAATAAATAACTGCCTAGTGACGTTCCTTTATTTTTCCCCCCCTTATTAGTAAGCAATAAACTCAGTTTAGAAGAGTCAGAAAATACAGTTCGGCAAAAAGAAAAGAAACTCCAAAACTCTTACACTTCCAAAACCAGTGGAAATTCTTTGGTAGAGTTAAATTGGTGTTTCTCTGTATTTTTAAAACAAAATGGTTTTATATCATATATGCTATTTTCTTTCTTTTTTTTTAAATAATTTTATTTATTTATTATTTATTTGGCTGCACTGGGTCTTCATTGCTACATGTGGCCTTTCTTTAGTTGCAATGAGCAGGGGCTACTCTTCGTTGCAGTGTGCGGGCTTCTCATTGCGATGGCGTCTCTTGTTGTGGAGCACGGGCTCTAGGCGCACAGGCGGGCTTCAATAGTTGTGGCATGCAGGCTAAGTAGTTGTGGTGCACGGGCTTTGTTGCTCTGCAACATGTGGGATCTTCCCGGACCAGGGATCGAACCCATGTACCCTGCATTGGCAGGTGGATTCTTAACCACTGCACCACCAGGGAAGTCCCATATATGCTATTTTCTGATTTGCTTTTTTTCTCTTAATATATTGTGAATTTCTTTTCATACATACAATATCAATTTCAGGGGTTGCATGGGATTCATTGCCAGAGTTCCATTTGTTGGACATTTAGAATGTTTCCAGCCCAGATTATTGTTGTAGAATGGGATGAGTAAACCGTTTCAAGGCCTTATTTTTTTTCCTACTTGGTAATTTTAAACCTCAGGTTTCTCAATATTGCTCAGATGGTTTTATTTCAAAAGATTTAAAGTTCTGTTTTTTCTACATGTTTTGCAAAAATAAATGTACCAAATCATAATATTTTAAATTTTTATTGAATTTTGTTACAAGTAGAGTTTTATTTTTTCTTTCCTTCCCACTTTAGACAGTTAATCAGCTGGCCCATGCCCTTCACATGGACAAAGACTTGAAAGCTGGCTGTCTTGTACATGTGTTTTGGCCAAAGGCAAAATGTGCCCTCTTGAGAGATGACCTGGTTTTAGTGGATAGGTAAAATTACATATGAATTGTTTTCTACGTATGTATTTGTATTTTTTTTTTTTTAGAAATGCTGCTTGCTTTTAGCATGTAGTACGTAAAAATTTTAAATGTTCAATTGCTTAAAAAAAAATGTTCAATTGCTGCTTTGTTCTCATTTGCTAGATTGTAATGGAACGGATAAGTTATTATTTTTTTGTTTTTTAATGGTTTCATAAAAGTGCCAATTTATCAGTTTAATTCTATTACACGAAATTTCAAGAATTGTCACTTTTTTCTCTAGACTGTAGTTTGGATAATTGGTTGGGCCTTAGAGATTGTCTCATTCTAGATACCTAGATAGATAACTCTAAATAAGTATTATTTTTAATCAGTAATTATTCTTGAGACTTAGTTTCCCAAAATGACCGCTGGACAGTTCATACAGCTTTTCATCATTCAAGAATTAATCGAATGCTTTTGTAATTTATTCGGGCTCTTCTGATTAACCTGCATTTAATATGTTTTTTCAGAAATCATCCTGCTATACTGGTGCTTAATAAAATGGTAATGCATATCTGTTTAGCAGAGTCCTTAACCAAAAAAAGTAGTTAAATGATTTTTTTAAATTGTGGTGTGCTCTTTTGTTTTCTTCAGTTAAAATTTCAGTGTTCTATGGAAATCTTTATTTTTTTGGTTGAGGGTCTTCCCTTTTGATTGAAAGAGAGTTTCAAGTAATCAACAGAAATAGCTCAGATGAGAGAAGGTGCTTGGGAAATTAAAATATTTGGTTTAAATATAATATTAACTAATTAATTTTTCTTTATTTCATGGCCAGACTGTATCCATGACCCCAACCTGTTAACTTGCCAATTTGTCACAGGGCATATCAAGTCAATGTATACACAGTTGGACTATACTTTTTATAGTATAGATTGTATATTAGCCTAGGTTTTTTTTTTCTTTTTTTCCTTTGCTTATTTTCAGTCTTCCAAAGCATAAAGATTTAAATGATTAAAATAGTGAACATGTTACTTGCTTTGTCAAAAATCACGAAGTTTTCTCTCTTTAGTAAATAAACTTTTTTAGCGTTTGTTAAGTTGTTGATTGGACAGGCTCTGGGGGTTGTCAGCAGAATAGAAGTATATAAAGCACAGATTCTCAGCTTTCCACAACTGCTGTCTTATAGCTGAGAAAGTAATTTAAATCTAGGCTTCAGACTGATAACTGGTAGAAATCCTATCCTTTAGACTTCAACTAATTCTTAAAAGTTTAAAAAAATTATGTCTCTGTAATCTAAATTTTCTTTTAAAGAATATATAATACAATTCTTATTTTATTCCCATTAGTCCAGGTACAGATGTCACTACAGAGCTGGATAGCTGGATTGATAAGTTTTGCTTAGATGCCGATGTCTTCGTTTTGGTTGCAAACTCTGAATCAACTCTAATGAATACGGTAGGGTCTAATCATTATTTTGTTTGAATGATAGGAAATGAAATGATGTCTGTTTTAATTCTGAAAAGTGAAGGAAATCCAAGTCATGGATTAGAAAGAAGCTCTAATATCAGAGGTGAACAAAGGGGTTTGTGTTTCTGTGGGATTGGAAGGGCTGATTCTGGTTTGATGGCTCTAGCTTCTAGTAAATATTTGAGTTCATGGTGTGATACATGTGTGTTGTTGACATTCACTGTGGTTATTTACAAGTTTCTGAAGGAATAGGCATCAGAATTGTTAGACTGTTGGCTTAAGTCTTTTGAATAAAGTATAACACTCCCACCTCACCTCCCTATCTGGCAGGCAAGGCTTTTCATACTTTGAGTTTTGTCAGCCTTTTCCGGCTTTATCTGTGTGCACTGTAGATTTCAGCTTACCTGTGTACACTATAAGCTGCTATCAAACATAGAAGATTATTTATCCAGAATGTCTAGAGCCAGACTTATTTCAAATAAACTTTCCAGAGTTTCAATATCTAATATCCAAAACTATTGTATAATCTTAAAAAAATGTTATTCATCAAAAGCATATAAATGGCCAAACACCATTAAAACCTAGGTGTTACCAGCAAGACCTGTTTTGTCACCGTGTTATTAGTGTTTATATGGCCCAATCTATATCACATAAACCATGTTGCTGTGACCACACTGACAGTTGTTTACAACCTGATGGTATAAAAAATAGGGAAATGTTTAAAATCTGTCTTAGAGTAACTGCATTATTTAGGTGTTGGATAAACAAACTTTGATACACATCTTGACTTTGGTACCTTTGTTTATGTTATTCTTTGTGCACAGTTCTTTGCCCTCCCAATTTTTCATCCTTCAAAAAGCCCTGTTGTCAGTACTTTTCAAGCCCATCTTTATCACCGCTTCCTTCTTTATGGAGCATTTCCTAATTTCAATTGGATATTTATACTATTTATGGCATATACCTTTATTGTTTATTATGATGTGTTGTACATGTGTCTTACATTATTATTTACTTAGTCTAAATCTTCAAAAAGATTTGAGGTAGCTTTTTGAAAATATGGACTGTCATATCTCACAGTATCTTTTATGTCATGCATATAGTAGAAACAGATAAATATTGGTTAAATTGAATTTCAGAAAAAGACTGATGGGAGGAGTAGGATAATCTTAACTTTTGCTTTCCTATATCTTAGTTTTGTCATCTTTGAAAGTTTAATGCTCAGAGTGCTTTGGGATCCTTTATCAGTTGGTGTTATCACCGTTGTTAAATGGTTCAAACTTTGAGATTCAAATAAAGTTTCAAGTATAAAGGTAAAAATAAAGTGGCTTTAAAAAGTAAACATACTGTTGGATATTTCATGTTTTTCAGGAAAAACAGTTTTTTCACAAGGTAAATGAGCGACTTTCCAAGCCTAATATTTTTATTCTGAATAATCGTTGGGATGCCTCTGCATCAGAGCCAGAATATATGGAAGATGTAAGTTATTTTTTTCTTTAAGTTTTGAAATACAGTCATGTACATTGCTATCTGAAGAAACAATACACCTCATAGAATAGAACATCATAAGCAGCTATTCTCTTGAGAAGAATATAGTTATAGAAAACCTGAAGTGGATATGTGATAGAGACAGAGTATTAAGCTACTTTGAAGGAAAGTTATGATATAAAAGTACTATCTAATCATTTTAGATCTTGAAATGTCATTTTGTTTCTGTTGTTTTTTTTTTTTTAATATTTATTTATTTATTTGGTTGTGCTGGGTCTTAGTCGCAGGCAGGCAGGCTCCTTAGTTGCAGCTCGCCGATCTAGTTTCCTGACCAGGGATCGAACCCGGGCCCCTTGCATTGGGAAGGCGAAGTCTTAACCACTATGCCACCAGGGAAGTCCCCTGTTTTTTTTAATTCTCTATTTAAGTATAACATGACAGAAAAGTGTACAAATCATAAGTGTCCAGCTCAGTGAATTTACAAATTTGACACCTGTGTAAGGATCCAGATCAAGAAGGATCTGAATCAAGAAGCAGAACATTCCAGCACCCCAGTACCCCCCGTTTCCAGCCTCTATCCTCCAACCCAAGAATAGCCACTTACCATGTCTTCTGATACCCTAGATTAATTTTTCTGGTTGTTCAACTTTATGTAATGAGATCACATAGTATCTACTTCTATGTCAGGTTTTTTGCTCAACATTACATTTGTGGTATGTATGCATACTGTTGTGCATAGCTGAAGTGCATTGCTGTGTGGTATTTCATCCTATGAATAACAGCTGATGTGTTCATTCTGATAGTTATGGACATTTGGATAAATATCCTGTTTTTAGCTATCATGAATAATGCTGCTGTGCATATTCTTTTTTATTTATTTATTTTTTGGCTGTGTCGGGTCTTGTTGCGGTGCGCGGGCTTCTCTCTAGTTGTGGCATGCGAGCTCTGTAGTTGTGGCACGTGGGCTTAGTTGCCCTGTGGCATGTGGGATCCTGGTTCCCCGACCAGGGATTGAACCAGCGTCCCCTGCGTTGCAAGACGGATTCTTAACCACTGGGCCATCAGAGAAGTCCCTGTGCATATTCTTGTATATGTCTTTTTGGTGCACATTGGTGTATATTTCTGCCGAGTATATACCAGTGGTTCTCAATGTAAGTGGCTGGGCGATTTTGGCCCCCAGGGAATATTTTGGTTGCCACAATTGAGGGTGTGTGCTACTGGCATCTGGTCGGTAGAGGCTAGTGATGCTGTTAAGCATCCTATAACACAGAACAGCTCCTGCCCCCAAACCAAAGATTTATCTGACTCAAAGTGTCAATAACACAGGAATCAGTAATCCATGGGTATAATCTAGGAGTGGAATTGCTGGATTACAGATTAAGAATATGCTGGGGGTTTATTGTTTGTTTTTTGGCCTCACCACATGGCTTACAGGATCTTAGTTCCCTGACCAGGGATTGAACTCTCCCCCTTGGCAGTGAAAACAAAAGAGTCCTAACCACTGAACTATCAGGGAATTCCCAAGAATATGCTGTTTTAATAAATAGAGCCCAAGTGTTTTCTGAAGTGCTCATACCAGTTTATATTCCCACCACGAGACTGAGAGTTCCACATGATTTATATCCTTGCCAGCACTTGGTATTTTTTGTTTCTGTTTTTCATTTTAGTCATGCTGGTGGTTTTAGAAACTTCATTTTAGAAAGGATAGAGAATTTGGTATTTGGTCTACAAATAATATTTAATTTGCTTGATACTACTTTTTCTGATTTTAATAGTAGTATGTGTTTATTATTTAAAAAAACCTTAGAAAATGCATTAAAAAATAAAATTTACACTATCCCATCACTATTCACATGTTAGATCATTTGCTTTCATTCTTCCCCTCACCCCTCAAATTGAAATTTTGCTTAATATGACGATTTATATCCTGTTGTTATTAACTCTTGCTTTATAATCATACTCTTTCAAATTGGGGTCTCATTTAATCATCAGAGAATTAGGAAATATCACCCACAGATTGTTCTTCTCCATTCCTATTAAGCTTAATTTTATTAAGTCTTAACATGGAGATCTCTTATCATAGCCATAATACTAAAGGCTGGTACTAAACCCTAACTAACTTCCAATCCTTATTCCTAATTTAGATACCCAAGTGCTATTGTTAAACCTAACTTTAGAGCTCCAATCCCTAGCTAATGCATTCTCCCCAATTTTAATTCCAGGTAGTTTTTTTTTTTTAATATTTATCTTTATTTATTTATTTAGGCTGCACTGGGTCTTATTTGCAGTGTGTGGGATCTTTGTTCCAGCATGTGGAACCTTTTAGTTGCAGCATGCAGGCTTCTTAGTTGTGGCCTGCTCTTAGTTGCGGCATGCATGTGGGATCTAGTTCCCCAATCAGGGATTGAACCTGGGCCCCCTACATAGGGAGCGTGAAGTCTTACCCACTAGACCACCAGGGAAGTCCCCCCAGTGTTTTTTAGAAGAAAAATATACCATCTATGTTCTGATTTCAAAATATAAATAACTTCATTATAGCAAATTTATTGTAGCACTTAATTTCTGATTTTAAAGGTATTAATAGCTTCACTGTAGAAAATTTGGAAAATAAAAGCTTAAGGAAGAAATTAAAGTGCCACCTAGTTTTGTGGGTATTGCCTGTATGCCACCTGTTAATTTACATAAATATATGTACACATCATATATCCTTAATACAGAATTAGGAACCTTTCCCCGTGCCATTAAACACTAATGTTCGTCTACAGTATGTTTCTTTTTTTTTTTTTTTTTAAATGGTTTTCCTTCTTTTTTTTTTTTTAATTTTTATTTATTATTTATTTTTTGCTGTGTTGGGTCTTCGTTTCTGTGCGAGGGCTTTCTCCAGCTGCGGCAAGCAGGGGCCACTCCTCATTGCCGTGCGCGGGCCTCTCACTATCGCGGCCTCTCTTTTTTTTTTTTTAAATTTATTTATTTATTTTTGGCTGTGTTGGGTCTTCGTTTCTGTGCAAGGGCTTTCTCTAGTTGCGGCAAGTGGAGGCCACTCTTCATCGCGGTGCGCGGGCCTCTCACTATCACAGCCTCTCCTGCTGCGGAGCACAGGCTCCAGACGCGCAGGCTCAGTAGTTGTGGCTCACAGGCCTAGCTGCTCCGCATCATGTGGGATCTTCCCAGACCAGGGCTCGAACCTGTGTCCCCTGCATTAGCAGGCAGATTCTCAACCACTGTGCCACCAGGGAAGCCCTCACAGCCCCTCTTGTTGCGGAGCACAGGCTCCAGACGCGCAGGCTCAGTAGCTGTGGCCCACGGGCCCAGCTGCTCCGCGGCATGTGGGATCCTCCCAGACCAGGGCTCGAACCCGTGTCCCCTGCGTTGGCAGGCAGACTCTCAACCACTGCGCCACCAGGGAAGCCCTACAGTATGTTTCTTAATGGTTGTGTAGTATTTGATGATCCATCAGAATTTTAAATTAAATGTTCAAGGAAGAATCATTAAGTTAAGAGGAAGATTTCCTGTCAGCAAGTATCAAACTTCATTTATTAGAATTTTTGGATTTGTTACATATAAGGCAACTGTTACTATATCATATAGTGATAATATCACTATAAATGGAGTTTAGTATAGGCCGGTAACTGTTATATTTGTTTAATTATTAGAATTCTTTTAATACCCTGTTTTTCTCTAGGTACGCAGACAGCACATGGAAAGATGCCTACATTTCTTGGTGGAGGAGCTCAAAGTTGTGGATCCTTTAGAAGCACGGAGTCGTATCTTTTTTGTTTCTGCAAAGGAAGTTCTTAGTGCTAGAAAGCACAAAGCCCAGGGGATGCCAGAAGGTGGTATGTATTCGTTATTTCATCCTTTTGAAATACAAATAGATTACAAAAATAGCATGCTAGAAATCTTATCTTGCTATATACTAGGTTTTAAAATCTTCACCTAAATATTACAGGTGGGGCACTTGCAGAAGGATTTCAGGCAAGATTGCAGGAGTTTCAGAATTTTGAACAAATCTTTGAGGTAGGAATTTTGTGAATGTACTGACTAATGTAAAACCGTAGCATTGGTTGGAGAGTGATCATAATCTTCTGTTTTCACTGCTTATCTTTGTCAATAACCTTTGGTGTTATTTAGTGTAGTTTCTGACACAGCAAGTAAAACGAGGAAAGTTGGAAGAAAGAAAGTCCCTGCAAAATGGATGATCCGTAAGAATAGAAAATTAAAGATTGTAATTTCTTCCTATTCTTCTTCTTTAATGTATTTGTGTTTAAATGAGACACTAGTTTCTAATATTTTGTTGTTCAGTGGGTAAAATATTCTATATTCAATAGTCAGGCACAAGATTAAAGAAATGTAGTTGCTGTTGGAATGGATAATAGAGCAAAGTGAAGATTTTTTTTCTTTTGATAGAACATAGTTAATGTCATTGGACAAAAGTTAATAACATTTCTGAACTGTATCGTCACCTGTTAATTCTCCATGTTTTATGCCAAATGTCCGGAACAAACGAAGACAAAAATAATTAAGATATAGGTCCTGTATTTTAGGAATCTAAACTGCTGAGGTGCATGAATAGATGATGTGTGTGCAGCACTGGGGAGGGAAGATACTCTTATGTTTTGGTGTAGGTGTTTTATTCAGAGACATTAAAACTTTCTACATTGACTGAAAAATTCTTTAGCTGTTAATCTTTTTTTTTTTTTGCTGTTAATCTTCTTGACTCTCATTTAGCTCTTAGTTGTGCTTATTAGATTGCATATCTCCTTCTCACCCCCAGATGAACACAAATACTTCAGAACTGAAAAAAAACTTCCATCAGTAATTATTCTTCCTTATAAGTAGTAACTGTCTTAATAGTAAGGACATAAATGTTGAATGTACTTGGCGGAATTTTTAAAATTAACCATTTGCTCACTATCCCCTATTTTTAATTTGATGAGAGGGAGAAAGACCATTAGGTAGATAAAGACAAGGTGTTTAAGAAAACCCACTCTCTGCTATCTTGGTAAGATGTTTCTGATTGTTCAGAGGCCCCTGGGATATCAGTAGGTGTCTTGTCAAGCTAAGCTATAGGATATATGATACCCAGTTACTCAAAGACCGTTGTTTATCTTCTTTCCCTTTTGCTTTCACAAGAGATTCAATGCTCTCCTCACTCTTACCAGTTACAGTCATTTCATCCATGGAGAAAATATTGGGGAGCGTATCAGTTTCCTTTGTCTTTTCTTATTTATTGAGCTTTTCTTTCTTCCTGTGTGTTTGTGTGCATGTCATTGATTTCTCCTACCAAATCATATACTGTTCAGCTATACGTTTATACCTGTTTCATACTGGTTCCTGGTACAGCATTTGATTTCCCAGAATATCTCCTTGAAGAGGTGGGAATGAGAAGAATAAAAGATGTGCTGTAGAGCACTGGTTTTCAAACCGGGCTGATGATGGGAAACACATGAGGTACTTTAGAGAACTGCAGACTCCTGACTCATCTGAGAGACTAATCCAGTACGGCTAGGATGGACCTAGGAATCTGTTATATATTTAAAGCTCCCTGAGTGATTGCAGTAATCAGGCAGACTTAGGAACTATTTTTAATGTTTTTAGAAGAAACTTGGCATTTCACTTTTTTATTGTAAAAGTTCATTTGAGCATCTAAAAATTATATATGGAAAAAACTGTTTATGAGCAAGAGCTTTTACATGAAGTTGTGGAGAATGTTAGGCTTTAGAGTTTGAAAGTTTTGTTTAAAACTATGATATAAAATGAGAATCAGCTAGAAATTATTTGAATTTACCTAAAGAAATAATCAGATGGCAAAAAATTTTGTCTGGATGGCCAAACCTTTTTTTGGTAACTGCACTGACAACTCTTTTCAACTTTTTGCCAAAGCTGAAATTTGTTACTTTTAAAACTAATTTTGGTAATTTATGATTTCCTATAAATTGGTGTATTTCTGAGAATTTATGATTTAGCATAAAATTGTTTATTTAAAACATTTTTGTATTCCTTTTCTATATCTATATATATACTTACATGTAGATATAGATAGATAAAGGATATAAGAAATATCTGTGTATTTTAAACCTTAATTGGATTTACCAATGATCTGATTGCTTTGCTTTTCCTCCAAAGACTTTGGTTAATTTATCAGTTGATACATAGTATTTTTTGGTTTTTATTCATTAAGTTCTATGTTAATCTTTACACAAAGTTTCTTTCTGCCTTCATTATATAAGTGGGATCGTTTTTTGCTTTTTGGTCTTTAAGAAAGAATTTAGGGCCGTGAATTTGTCTGTGAGTGTAGCTTTGGATATATTCTATAGGGTTTCAGTATCCAGTTTCATTGTTGATTAATTTTTAATGATAGCTTTTGGCATTTCCTATTCAATACAGGAGTTATTAAAATTCAGATGTTTTGATTGTTATCATCTAACTTTTCTTGATTTTTTTTGCATTGTGATCACAAAATGTGGCCTTTACACACATTTTCTCTGTTTTTAGAATTCAATATTGTGTGTGTAGTCTTATAAGATGATTTTTGTGTAAAGAAAAACTGTACCAAGTTAATCATTTTATCAAACAGTCTGATCTTTGCCATGGACCTCTTGAGATTTATTTGGTTTAAAAGAAGCTGAATATTATGAACTTTCAGGGTACCAAGTTAAATAAGGCTTGGAAATTAAATAAAATCAATCAAGAAAATCAATGTTAATTCTATTCATATGTTTTCTTGTTTTCAACCTATATTTGGACAGGTGTATATTCTGAACGCAGTTTAGAAATCTAAAATTTTTTTGCCCAAATATTTGGCCATTAACTATTCTTAATAGTTTTGTGTCAGTGAATTTGTTGTGAAGGACATTTCTGGGACAACTGGTGAAATTTGGAAATGGACTGTAGGTTAATAGTATTTTCCCGGTGATAAAAGTTCTGAATACAGTAATTGTTTTGTGGTTGTATAGGAAAATGTCCCCGTTCTTAGGAGACACATGTTAGTATATTTAGTAGTAAGGCTGTGGTGGTTACAATGAACTGTCAAATTGTTCAGCAGGAAGAAATATATACAGGTATGTATAAAGATGAATATCTATATAGACTTATCTATATTGATCTGCATGAGAGAGAGAAGGAAAGGTAAACAAAGCTGAATGTTAACATTTGGTATATTTACTTGAAAGGTATATTGTATCTTGGTGTTCTTTCTTGCAATTTTCCTGTCAGTTTAAGATATTACAAAATAATACGTTGGGAGTGGTAAATAGCATGTTATTGGGTATTTAGGGTCTTTTATCAAGGGGACTTGACAAGCTTGTTATATGTCTTAATTACACATAAATATTAATATTTACAAATTTCTAAGTACATATGACTAAATCATCAGCTGTTTTCTATAGATGTTATTAGAAAATCAGAAGATGATCATAATTGAGATGTGATTGTTGTTTTGGTTCTAAATCTTTAATAAGTTTTAAAACAACCTACAGGATACTCTGACAAGATGGAATTTAAATTGTCTGGTGTAGTATTTTAAACTTCTCCTTGGAAAATTAGAGTTCCTGATAAAATAAGTCTGGGAACTGCTGCATGCTATATATGTCCCTTTATTTAAATTAGCATTCCCTGGGACTTCCTCAGTGGTCCAGTGGCTAAGACTCAGTGCTGCCAATGCAGGGGGCCCGGGGTCAATCCCTGGTCAGGGAACTAGATCCCACATGCTGCAACTAAGACCTGGTGCAGCCAAATAAATAAGTATTAAAAAAAATAAATTAGCATTCCCTATACTTAGTTTGGAATAGAGTATTCCTTTTGCAGTTGACTTTTGATATTTTTCTGATCAGCGGGAACGTCAGTGTGGGATACTTTTTAATTGGAAAAAGATTGCCTGTTTTCTTCTTTATACTTATTCACCAATGTATATTTTTGAATCAAGGAGTAACTTGTATGTTGCCTAATAACTTTTGGAGGTCTTTTCTTTTTCTCTAGTCTAGCTCTAATACTGTGCTGTTATTTACAAATTTGGGGTCTTCATTGCTGATATCTAGATCTGCTTCATCGAGGAACAGAATTTCTTTTAACTTTTTTTTCTTTAAAAAATATTTTTATTCTTTTATTATAGTTTTTGTGACGGTTAATTTGGCAATTTATGAGATAGTTATTTAAAGTAAAATCAAAACTTTGTTTTGGTCATTAAAAAATAAGCAGTTTGCACTTTAAATGTTTAATATTGTGTAGTTATTGGTGGCTTCTGCTTTGGCATATACAGAACAGGAATACTGTAACTTCTTATTACTAATCTCTTCAGGATTAGTGATAATTGAGTGATGTATAAATGAGCTTGACAATGAGCAAAAGTAAGACTATGCATTGAAAAAAAGTAATGGGCTCTGAGTTAAGACATAAACTGTTAACTAAATGAATTACCCTCATGTGCCCTATAGCTAAAGAAATGAATCTGCTTTGTTTTCTATACCTCAAAAAAATACCAAAGAGAGAATTTAAAAGTCTCTTCTGTCCTAGTGAAATAATCATTTTAGAGATGTGAAGGCTCAGCATAGGTTATAAATAGAACACTAAATAAATAGAGTATTGTGACTACCTTTTAAAGCTTAAAAGCTATTTATTTTGATAAAGGATAGTAATTACTTTCAGAAGTAATTACCACAATTTGTACTGGTTTTATATTAAGTTCAAGAAGATGAATTCACGGAAATATTGGAGAGTTGGGGGGTATATCCCTAATTTGATGTTGTGACCCAGATGAGTGTTCTTGGTTGTTCAAAGACCAGATAGTATTTCTCTACACTTGCAGTTGTTTTCAAATGTTATGTCAGTACAGAATTTGACTTTTCTATGATGTAAAAGTGAAAGGCCAATTTTAATTTAATAATTTTGCTAGCACTTAAATGATGAATCACAGTAAATGTTTTAAATAACAAGTAATATGCACATATATTGAAACTGAAACAAAGTTTCACAAAAGAAACATCCATCATCATATGTGGTGCATTCTGATGTATTCTCTGTGTAAAAAACACTGGTCATGAAACACTAATTGATTTGTACAACTGTTAGTAAGTTGTGAGCTACAGTTAGCTTGAAAGTGAAACATGAGATAAGGCATCATTCTGACCTGTATGCACACACTATAGTCCAATGACAATAATGGGATTATCTTAGAAATAGCTTTAGATATTTTTCTATAAACAATTTAAAATATTACTTAGGTTGTTTGCTGTTAAATAGTATTTTTCAATTTGTTCAAGCTTTAATCTATAGAAGTCCTTTTTACTAACTTTATGTGAATCGTATCATTCATTTTTTTCAATGTAGAATTCTATTTCATGGCTTAAGAACTTCATGAGGTTTTCATTGCAAATATGAGGAAAGTCAAGATAGATGGACTAGAAGTAGATTAAAGGTGATCCAAATAAAATTAGTCATCCTAATAGGAAACCTTTTTTAACATTGAAAATAGCAGCCTTTTTTATTTATTTTAAAAAATAATATAGTCAAACAACCATTGCACATTACTGTGTAAAATTACACAAAGCTATGAACTTGCTGTTAAAGCCTTTTAACTTTTAAATTTTTGACATTTTTTTTTTACCTTTATAATTTTAAGTTATGTTTGTCTTCCATTTATTTTCTATCCTTATGTCTGTTTTGGTTAACATTACAAACAGCAAGTTTTTGTGTTTAAATTCCTGAAAATGTTGGGATGGAATTACAGTAATGTGTTATGGCTTGGGCCCCTCGCAGGAGTGTATCTCGCAGTCAGCAGTGAAAACAAAGTTTGAACAGCACACTATCAGAGCTAAACAGATACTAGAAACTGTGAAAAACATAATGGATTCAATAAACGTGGCAGCAGCAGAGAAAAGGTATGAATTCATTTTATTGCAAAATAAAAATTATTTTTGTGTCAATATGAATTCTTTAGACTAAGGTTTAAAATTTTTATATTATTAAATACCTTTCACACTAACATCAACCTTGTAGGTTTAGCTGATGCCTACTTGCATGTTTTTTAATGAATATTTGAAACTGTAAATTTTTTTTTACAACCTTGAACAAGTACATCATTTACATCCCCTGGATCTCAGTATTCTCGTGTGTGAGCTGTGATTTTAAAATGTTCAGTGGCTTTAAATGTCTTTAAAGCAGTGAAAGAACCATTTCTTCCAGCAGAATTTCTCGAAGAAGTCCAAAACAGGTGACCCTCTTTTTACATTCAATCTATCACTCATCTTTCATATATTCATACATTGAAACCTTGAAATCACTCCTTTATGCCAGTTGTGGTTTTATATCAACTGGTAAACAAACAAGGTGATACTACCTGCCAGCCAGAAAGTGAATTTGGTAAGCATTACTCTATATGTCATACTATACTGCAGTATTTTATTCCATTTATTACCTTGTAATGATGAAAATGAATACACAAAAGTGCCAACACTAGTCGAAGAAAAGGGTAGTTCTCACGAACTTGGTATACTTGAAACAGAGATCAAGATGTTATTAGATGTTATAAGCATAATGATGTTAATTAAGCCTCAATTGGACCTTTAAGTGGGCTTAAGCCAATCAATGGAAAGATATAAAGCATCTAAGATTAAATCCAAGATATAAAATTGGGGATTTTAAATGTATTTGATCTTGCTGAGAACAAAACTCCACTCATATCTAGGTGTGTTGCCTAATTTTGACACTTTTGCAGGAATGCATCATGTACAACATTAGAGAATTTGCAGCATATAAAACCCAAGGATCAGAACCCAGATTCTGATCTCTGGCCCTGTGCACACAGTTTCTGTATAGTGAGCTCAGTTGCTTTATTATGGTAGCCAAAGTAAGTAAGTATTCGTCCACTGGATTGACCTTAATTTTTATAAAAATATAGGACATTGAAATAAACGTAGCACAAAAAAGATGTGATTTGAGGGTGGTTTGTATAATCGTGCGTTGGGAACAGATGTCTTGGGAAAGATGATCTTAAAAGGATCTCAGGCTTTTGTTTTGCTATATCATCCAGGGGTTGACAAATTTTAGCAGATAGTAAATATTCTAGGCTTTGTAGGCCATACTGTCTCTTTGGCAACTACTCAATTCTGCAGTTTTAGAGCAAAAGCAGCCATATACACAATAGGTTCATGAATGCTTGTGGCTCTATTCCAAGAAAACTTTAACAGAAACTAGCGGATGGCTGGATTGGGCTTGCAGAGTGCTGTTTACTGGCCCCTGTTTATTACGTAGACTTAATATTGAGTTAGTTCTGTTTTGACTGTTCATATCTGTGAAATGGGTGGAGATTTAGCATCCTTATTAATCTTTTGTGGGATTCAGGTACCACATGAGCAGAGGGACAGTTTATATCCAATCATCTGTAAAACATTTTATAAGTGAAATATTATTTGAATCCTTTTAGATGTTGAAATACAAGATTTTTTTTTTTCTTCTATCATGCTAACAGATGGTTCAATATATAAGTGAGTGTTTGTACTTAATTTCTTCGGGACTTTAATATACCCTGAATGTTAATTACTTTTCATACTATAATAGGGTTTATTCAATAGAAGAGAGGGAAGACCAAATTGATAGACTGGACTTTATCCGAAACCAGATGAACCTTTTAACACTGGATGTTAAGAAAAAAATCAGGGAGGTTACAGAGGAGGTTGCAAATAAGGTGGGTAACATTAGCTTTGTGATTATAATATCTGGGAATGGAAATACTTTTGATAATGCTAAAAATGTTAGCTGTTACCTTAAAGGAATATTTAAGTTTTTTTCAATTTAATTTTTTTGAGTAGTTGGTAATCTTGTTTAAATATTTTAATTCTGATTTTTTAATATTTTTAGGTTTCATGTGCAATGACAGATGAAATTTGTCGACTCTCTGTTTTGGTTGATGAATTTTGCTCTGAGTTTCATCCTACTCCAAGTGTATTGAAAGTATATAAAAATGTAAGTTAAATTGTAGTTAAGTGTTATTCAGATACAGTTTCCTTATCTTATTCTGACTCTTATTCCACTCTTTAGTGGTTTGGCCATTTTAGTGTCTTCATGGCAATCAGTACATGATTAAACTATTACATCTCCTGTGCACTCTTGTAATAAATCTAAACTGTAAAGTACACAGAAGAATTATCATCTTAGAAAAGAATACGATCATTTTAGTGTTTACTACTTTTTTGACATTTTAATAAAATCTGCATATATTCTAGAGAAAAAATAATGTGGACATTTACCATTGTTAACAGGAGTTAAATAAGCACATAGAAGATGGAATGGGAAGAAATTTGGCTGATCGGTGCACTAATGAAGTCAATGCTTCAATGCTTCAATCCCAGCAAGAAATTATTGGTAATATTTGTCTGCAAGTTCGTGTGTAGTTTTTTCTTTATGTCGTTGTTAAAAGATTTATTATAAAATCCTTTAGATATTTTATAAAATATTATTTACTGTTGTTAACTAAAATATCATAATTCGGTTCTTTCTAGAAAATTTGAAGCCATTACTTCCAGCTGGTATACAGAATAAACTACATACACTGATTCCTTGCAAGAAATTTGATCTCAGCTATGACCTAAATTGCCACAAGTTATGTTCAGATTTTCAAGAGGATATTGTATTTCATTTTTCCTTGGGCTGGTGCTCCCTTGTCCATCGTTTCTTGGGTCCTACAAATGCTCAGCGGGTGCTTCTAGGATTATCAGACCCTATCTTTCAGGTATATATATATATATTTTTTTTTTTTGAGTAGGCTTTTTATTAGGTGGTTATTGCTGTACTATACAGGTATGTATCTGATTCTACCAGTTTAGAGTCTCTTTTTAAAAACTTTTTTGAATTTATCAATTCAATAATTTTTTAAATTAATTAATTATTTTTTTTGGCTGCGTTGGGTCTTCATTGCTGCTCGCGGGCTTTCTCTAGTTGTGGTGAGCGGGGGCTACTCTTCGTTGCGGTGCGTGGGCTTCTCATTGCGGTGGCTTCTCTTGTTGCAGAGCACGGGCCCTAGGCACGCGGGCTTCAGTAGTTGTGGCATGCAGGCTCAGTAGTTGTGGCTCGTGGGCTCTAGGGCGCAGGCTCACTAGTTGTGGTGCATGAGCTTAGCTGCTCCGCAGCATGTGGGATCTTCCCGGACCAGGGCTCGAACCTGTGTCCCCTGCATTAGCAGGCGGATTCTTAACCACTACACCACCAGCGAAGTCCCTCAATTCAATAATTTTTCAGAAAACTTAGAGAGTTGTAAAACCATCGCCACAATCCAGTTTTAGAACATGTCTGTCACCCCAAAGGCTACCCTTGTGCCCATTTGCAGTCAGTTATCATTCCCACCTCCAGCCCTACTGCTAGTCAGGTTTCTCTAGCTATCATTTTTACCCTTCTGGACATTTCATATCAATGGAATCACACAAAATGTGGCCTTTTGTGACTGGCTACTTTCACTTAGCGTAATGTTCTCAAGGTTTGTCATCATGGTATATGAATGTTGTAGCATGTATCAATACTCCATTTCTTTTTTTGGATGAATAATATCCCATTATGGATATCACACATTTTATTTATCCATTCACCAACTGATGGACATTTGAGTTGTTTGTACTTTTTGGCTATTATGAATAATGATGTTTTAAATACTCATAGACTGTTTTTATGTGGACATCTGTTTTCATTCCTCTTGAGTATATGTCTAGGAGTGAAATTGCTGGACCACATGGTAACTGTTTAACTTTCTGAGGAACTGCCAAACTGTTTTCCAAAGCAGCTGCACCATTTTACATTCCCACCAGCAATGTATTAAGGTTCTCTTTCTCCACATGCTCATCAAGACTTGTTATCATCTTTTTTATTATGGCAGATGTGAAGTTGTACCTCATTGTAGTTTTGATTTGTATTTCCTTAGTGACTGATGATTTTGAACATCTTTTCATGTGCTTATTCATGTATCTTATTTTGTAACATGTCTTTTCAAATCATTTGTCCATTTTTAAATTAGGTTATTTGGCTTCTTATCGACTTGTGGGAGTTCTTTATATATATTCCAGATACAAGTCTTTATCAGATACATGATTTCCAAATACGTATGTTTTTCTAGTCTGTAGCTTGTCTTTTAATTTTCTTATGGTGTATTTTGAAGTGTAAAAGATTTTAATTTTGCTTTTATTATTTTTTTATTTTTTATTTTTATTTATTTTTTTTGGTCACGCAGCTTGTGGGATCTTAGTTCCCCAACCAGAGATTGAAACCCGGCCCTCGGCAGTGAAAGCGTATAGTCCTAACCACTGGACCGCCAGGGAATTCCCAGGGTTTTAAATTTGAAGTCCAGGTTTTTTTAAAGGATTGTGTTTTTGGTGTAAAAAAATTTTTTTAAAAAAAATAATTTTATTTATTTATTTATTTATTTATTTATTTATGGCTGTGTTGGATCTTCGTTTCTGTGCGAGGGCTTTCTGTAGTTGTGGCAAGTGGGGGTCACTCTTCATCGCAGTGCACAGGCCTCTCACTATCGCGGCCTCTCTTGTTGCGGAGCGCAGGCTCAGTAATTGTGGCTCACGGGCCCATTTGCTCCGCTGCATGTGGGATCTTCTCAGACCAGGGCTCGAACCTGTGTCCCCTGCATTGGCAGGCAGATTCTCAACCACTGTGCCACCAGGGAAGCCCCCCAAAATTTTTTTTAATATACAGTTTTAATTTCACTTGAGAGTTGAAGGCCTGTTGTTTTAGGTAGACTCATTGTACGTTATGAAGATTCATTCTTCATGATATCATTGGTCCATGTCACAGGAGATAATTTTCAGACCATTTTTATTTTCTTCATGTATTTATGGTAAACTCATTAATTGGAGTCATTCTTTTTGTAGATTTACTACTGTAATTTTTAAAAGAATACAGTCAAATTTTGTAAATGTAACTATTCCATTTGTAGTGGTTTAATTGAATTAATCCTTTCCCCCCACCCCGCAACCTTATTAGCTTCCCAGATCTTTAGCTTCTACTCCCACTGCTCCTACCAATCCAGCAACACCAGATAATGCGTCACAGGAAGAAATCATGGTTACCTTAATAACAGCATTAGCTTCTCTTACGTCTCGAACTTCTATGGGCATCATTGTTGTTGGAGGAGTGGTAAGAAATAGTACCTTTTTTTTTGAAACAGTATTTTTTAGTGTAATTGAAATTGAAATTATTGCAAAGCTACCTGCTAGATAAGGAAAAGAAAGATATATTTACTTCAGTTTCCAGGATCTATAAGACGACATGAAAAGTTGTAAGTTAAAATTAGTGAATTGGGTTTCACAAGTCTAATCTTAAAAATAAATATTTAAAAAAATTTTTAATTGAAATATAATTGACATATAAAATAGTATTAGTTTTAGGTGTATGACATGATTTAATATATGTATGTATTGTGAAATGATTACCACAACATAAACAGTACTTCCTACTTTTACATCATAGCACACGAAGAAACAATATTTGTGCATTGGAGTAACAGGAATGATCCAGGTCCCTTATCTAGCCTTCTCCAAATACCAAAGGGATCTGCCTTAAAGTATTAAATATTATTTTTTGTAGTAGTTCTTATATGCTAAAAGTTTTTTTCATATCATTAACAGCATAGGTTTATTTTGGTTTTTTGTTTTATTTTTATTGACGTATAGTTGATTTACAATGTTGTGTTTCAGGTGTACCGCAAATGATTCAGTTACGCAAATATATATATCTCTATTCTTTTTCAGATTCTTTCCCCTTATAGGTTATTACAAAATATTGAGTATAGTTTTCTGTGCTATACAGTAGGTCCTTGTTGGTTATCTTTTTTTTTCCTTCTTTTTTTTTTTGGCCACACCACGCGGCATGTGGGATCTTAGTTCCCCAACCAGGGATTGAACCTGTGCCCCCTGCAGTGGAAGCATGCAGTCTTAACCACTGGACCGCCAGGGAACTCCCAGTTAACTATTTTATACATAGTTCATTTTGGTTTTTTAAACCTTTGACCTAAAAAAATTAACATTCCTTTTTGAGATACATTGAATCAACTTACCAAATGCCTGGCAGGTTATAAAAGTTCTTGCCTGGTATTTATGTGCTGCTCCTTTTTTCGGCTTGATTTCCGGTAATTTCATATTTTCTCATAGAGAAGGAATATACATTTTTTAAAAACGGATCTGACTCAAAGATCTGTAGGGAGCCAATGAGTTTTCTAAAATGCCTTTTAGTACAATCTCCCTAGTGGTATTTTTCTTTCTCAAAGTAAGCTGTGAATTTATCTTACAGATTTGGAAAACTGTAGGCTGGAAACTCATATCTGTTTCATTAAGTATGTACGGAGCTTTGTATCTTTATGAAAGGCTGACTTGGACCACCCGTGCCAAGGAGAGAGCCTTTAAACAGCAATTTGTGAATTATGCAACTGAAAAACTGCAACTGATTGTTAGCTTCACGAGCGCCAACTGCAGCCATCAAGTACAACAGTAAGTTGAAAGATTCATCTGTTTTTGTTTTAAAGCTTTACTGAAGTAGGACATACATGCAGAAATGCATAAATAAGAGTACAGCTCGAAGAATTATCACAACATGAACACATTTTATAATTGCCACCAAAGTGGAAAACAGAATGATACCAAACAAGTGGGCTCAAAATGCATGGTGGTAAACGTAATTTATTTTTACTATTATAGCCCAGATTTGTAGGTTTAAAGGCATGATTTTTTAAAACTCAAGAGAATTTTATTATAATAATAAATACCTGGGTCCACCGAGTTTACGTATCTTAAATATTTGTTTCATTGATTTAGTGAAAATATATAGAACTCCAGTCAAATCAATGCATAATATTCTGTATTAGAATGCTCCTGAGAGCTGAATTAGAAAGTTTTCTGAGCTAAAGATGATTGCAACTTAATAGAAGAAACAACATGTACATAATTATAATAAAAGGTGAAAAGTAATGAGAGCTTCATAATGTGAGGCTCTAGAATCTTTTTTTTTTAAATCACATTGAGTATTTATGTATTTATTTATTTATTGGCTGCATTGGGTCTTCGTTGCTGTGCGTGGGCTTTCTCTAGTTGCGGCGAGTGGGGGGGCTACCCTTTGTTGCGGTGCGTGGGCTTCTCACTGTGGTGGCTTCTCTAAGTGCGCGGGCTTCAGTAGCTGTGGCTCGCAGGCTCTAGAGCGCAGGCTCAGTAGTTGCGGCACATGGGCTTAGTTGCTCCGCGACATGTGGGATCTTCCCGAACCAGGGCTCGAACCCGTGCCCCCTGCATTGGCAGGCGGATTCTTAACCACTCTGCCACCAGGGAAGTCCCTAGAATCTTAAATCATGAAGGACAGTGGATCAGCAAAGGTTTCCTAGAGGAGAGGTAGCCTGATGAGACTTGAACATCAGAATAGAAAGAGCGAGACAGAGAAAACAGCTCAAACCAAAGGCAAGAATGTTGGGGGAAAAGGAATGTGTTCAGAAACATGAGATAATTTCAGTGTGGCAGATGTGTACATAAGAAGGGGTCCATTCAAGTATAAGCCTAACACTAGGACTGAGGTTTGGATAATTAGGAACCCTGGGAGTGATATCATTAACATTTAGCTCTAGAACAGATAACTTTGCAGTGGTGTGGTGTGTAAAGTGGTTTAGACTCAGGAGACAAGAATTGCAGGGAGATTAAACTGTTTCAGACACAAGATCAGAGCCTGTACTAACCTTGTTAGAGCTGTAGGGAATGGAAACAATGAGGGCACAGAATTGAGACCACTGAATTAGTTCACTCATTTACCAAATATTTCTTGAGCTCCTATTTTACATAACCGTGTTAATTTTGATTTATTTATATTAAGATCTTTTCTTTAATGAGGATAACCTGGACCTCCAAACAAAATCAGCTGAGGTTCACATTCATAAAAACAGAATTAATGAAGCTTACTATTCATTTCATCATCAAACATTTATTAATTGCCTACCGTGTGACAATAACTACGCTAGAAGTTATGGGAAATTAAGTTAAAGATGACTTATATTATTCCTTAGAGGACTTTACACTCTAATGGAGGCAACCTCAAATAATTACTCCAGTTAAAATAATACTAGCTAAATATTAATGTAATAAAATATTAAAATAAAAAGATGCTTCATTTGTCTAATATTGGTATTTGGTCAGATAGGGAGAGAATGGAGGGGGAAAGGACCCTGGGAAAGATGAAGATGCGCAGGAGAATAGTTGCAGAGAAAAACAAGTCAGTTCATCAAATTCCAGCGGTACACACCTACTAGGCATGCTCCCAGTTGCAAAAATATAAATATAATATTTGCCAAAGTTAACATATTAACTAGCACACAAATTAAATACAGCCGTTTTGTTCTAGAAATGTGGTTAAATGTTGCTATAGTTTAAAGTATTTTTTTTTTTTTTTTTTTTTTAATAGTTATTGTTTTGAGACATGGTCTCAGGTCTTTTTTTTTTTTTTTCAGAAATTCACGTTCTTTTATTTATTTATTTATGGCTGTGTTGGGTCTTCGTTTCTGTGCGAGGGCTTTCTCTAGTTGTGGCAAGTGGGGGCCACTCTTCATCGCGGTGCGCGGGCCTCTCACTATCGTGGCCTCTCTTGTTGCAGAGCACAGGCTCCAGACGCGCAGGCTCAGTAATTGTGGCTCACGGGCCCAGTTGCTCTGTGGCATGTGGGATCTTCCCAGACCAGGGCTCGAACCCGTGTCCCCTGCATTGGCAGGCAGATTCTCAACCACTGCGCCACCAGGGAAGCCCTAAAGTATTTTTGACTGTCACAGAAGTTCATGAAATTTTCTTTCCTGTTCTCAGTAATTTATTTTTATAGGCAGGGGACAAGAGTAAGGCTTATTATGCTTCTGAAGAAATATACCCATCCTTTGCCTTTTCATAGCTTATTCATATTCACAGCAATATGGCAGAGTAATATTATTACCCACTGAGCATTTGTCTTGAGGCCAGATGAAATTAAGCCCACAGTCATATTAAGCTTATAAGTGCCATACCCTCCCTCATACCAGTCTTAGCCGTGTTCTTTGATACCTTACATTTTTGGGAATTTTTTAAACTTGTGATCTGTTTTTTATATAAGCTTTAAATTAAAGCTTATTCATTTTAAAAGACATTCATGACTGCTGATAAAATTATTTTTTATTTGAAGGGAAATGGCAACCACTTTTGCTCGCCTGTGCCAACAAGTTGATATTACACAAAGACATCTAGAAGAGGAAATTGCCAGATTATCCAAAGAGATAGATCAACTGGAGAAAATACAGAACAATTCAAAGCGCTTAAGGTATTTGAACCTTTTTTCCTCAATAATATGAACATTTATTGGTTTCATTACCAAAATATAATTATGTAAAATCACTAGCAAATTTATGTTAAAATTTTTGGCTTTCTGCATTGGCTTAATTGTAATTTTGCAATTTCAGTGAAAGCTAATTTGAACAACAACAAAAAAATCTGAATTTAAAGGAAATTTTTAGATCTAAGCTTATAGCTCTATGTTAAGCTATACTAGTCCTTTTTCAGAGCAGAAGTTTTGTAATTAAAAGTATGAATTTTCAGCCCTACATATCCAAGACCCATAGCTTTTCTTCTCATTGGGGACTGTTAGGTATACTTAAATTTGAAGCAACAGAAGTAAACAAGATATCCTAATATAATTTGGAATTCTGGTTTAATATGATTTGCCATGGATTCTTTGGAGTCTAAATAAATTGTGCTTTGGGGGTCAAGACCAGAAGTGTCACCACGAGATCTATGCTTCTTGGCAGTTCTTAACTTTCAGCTTTATTACCCATTAGCTGGCTCACCTACAAGTCTGGTAGAATCATTAAGCATCATTTACTTCCTGCTGCTACTTACCAGGGCACATGCTACATACAGTTGCCTGTATAAAAACAGTTTGCAACGTCTGTAAATTGGAGAGGCTGTCCTTATGACGTGGATTTTGGGACATTATACTTAAAACACCTGTGATAGTGTCCATCCCTGGTACCTTAATCTGAAAAGATTAAGATTAAGCAGTCACATTCTCATTGCATCTCCGTTTCAGGGTCTCTGAAAAAGGTGACTGCCTATCACTTAAACCCCAGCATCACTTCACACACACAAACACACCCAAATGAATTTCACATATTCCATTGCTCCTATTTTAAGTTAGATCATCCCAAGTACAGCCTTTCAAATTTGGTGAAACTATATCCAATAGAAATTTTTTTTTTAACCTAGGTAGGTTTTTAAATATTTTTTCATCTTGCTATAGTAAAAAGCCGTAACTGATAAAATAGATTATTGGTACTTATGTAGCTTTCAGATTTTGGCAGGACTGACTTGAATAAGTATCAATATTTTTGATCTGCTAATTCTTCTAATAGGAAAGTTTAGAATAATATTAACATAATATTATAAGTTTAGAATATTATTAACATAATATTTGGAATCTCCCTTGTTACTAAATTAGGCTTAGCCATTCAGATATAATTTAACTTAACTAATGCTTCAGGAGCATTACCTGAAGAAATATACAGTGGAGTTCACATGAACATTTAACTTACGACCTTGACCATATGCACTTAGCAACAAACAAAACAGGACCAAGAAGAAAAGAGAGAAACTCGTTTAAGTATGTGTGTGTGCCCTGGCAGAGTATGAGAATGGGAGATACAAACCTGCATTCCCCTGTCAATTTACATTGTTTTCCCTCTTGTTATGGGCATTTGGCTGCATCAAGTACAATTTTAATATTAAAAAAAAATATTTTTGGTAACTATGGTCCTTTGACATCTGCCAGCTACTTTGTGAATACATAAAACCACTTATTCTACGCTTTATGCTTAACAGGAATTCAAGAACAATTATGTCTTTATGTGACTTAGGATGTAACTCCCATGTAAGGTGATATGACTCCACTGTCTCTTAGGCTTTTCATTCTTATTAAAGATTTTATCTCAGTATACCTTTCTTCTGGCCATTGGATTCTGTGTTTATTGCAAAGTTACAGTAGCACGTATAATAAATGCTTTAAAAAGAGTTGATGATCTGAGTTCAGACAAATGTAGCAACAGCTGGCTAGTGATTTTTTTTTAAGATTTGCATGGGATGCATTTTTTCTCATTGACCTTTATGATAATTAGATTGGTGTTTTATTCATTTTTTTAAATTAGAAATAAAGCTGTTCAACTTGAAAATGAGCTGGAGAATTTTACTAAGCAGTTTCTACATTCAAGCAATGAAGAAGAATCTTAACAATAGAGATTGCTTTGGTGATCATGATAGAAGATGGAACTTGGAAGATTGGGGCAGTTATTTTTATGAAGTGACTTTAAATATGAATTATACTAACTATACCTAAATAGCAAATCCTTGAGTAGATCCTGGTATTGATCTATCTCAGGGTGTGTGCATTTTTGAAAAGTGTTGTGATGTCTCTTTAGTTTTAATTTTGGGTAAAGAAAAATCCTTTGATATGTGAAAATGATGAATTAGTTTAAAGCAAAAGAACCAACTCTCTGACCCCTGAGGGGTGGGGCCTTGCTCTTAATTAGGGCTCTCTTTGTTTTTGATTCTGAAAAACTCTGCTTCCTGGCATCCAGGAGTTAGAGAATGCTCCTTTCATCTTCTTTCTCAAAACGAATTTTTGATGCCTATTTCAATGGGAATAGTCACATTTTTGTTTTATAAACTGCATTGCTCTAACCACAAAGGAGTGTGGAATGTTCTTGAGTGTATTATTTATGCAGGTTACAATCACTTTTGCCATCCTGGCAGGTATGTAAACCACTAATAAATAATGCTGTTTTTACTCCCTCTTTTATTCCCATTAAAACTGATGTAAAACAGTATATAGGTTTGTTATTATAGAGTCCTTATAAAGGTATTTGGGTCTAAATAGTTTTCTCATGTTTCTCAAGAAACACTTCCAGCCTCAACTCTGATTCCAGTAAGGAAAGCTTTCTATCTCAGTTTTAAGAGTTAAGTTTGAAGTGATAAAAATAGCCAGAGATATGGGAGATCTGAATTTTGGGTGGCTACAGTCATGTACAAATGCTGTTCTTTATTTGCCAAGGATACTGCTGGGTTGTCCCCCGGGGTGGCTTTTAAACATTTATTTAATTGTATGAATTTGACAGGTCATGGTTAAAAATTATTACATTTTTTACCTTAATGAAATGTTTATGAGTTCAAGTATTGTTTGTTTCTGTGTTAAAAACTAATAGAAAACTTATATGGAAACATTAAAAAACTGACATTCTAAGGCTTTGCTACACAAAACGTAGTTTTGAGAACCACCAAATCAGCATCACCTAGATGCTTGTTAGAAAGGCACAATCCCAGAAGACACAGCACATTTGGCCAGTATAGTTTATGCTGCTTTTCCATGGGAGGGATAACATTTCATGCTTTTTTCTTTTAATACTCAGTACTTCTTTTTCTGTGCCTTTAAGGCTCCGGGATGCTATTCAGTCTTTTCACAACAAGTGCGACACTGTTTTCCAGGATATTTTAAGGAGAAAATAACATTATTTAGGCCATAGAAGCCTTTCAAAAATATTTTTTATGCGAATCAGATATTAGAATGCAATATTCAAATCCAAATAAATATTCATTTATGGCTAATATTATTGCTTTATAACCAAAAAATGATACAAGCCACCAAGAAGTGGGATTAGGTTAACAATTTCAACATGAAAAACATGTCTAAGACTGGGTACTGCTAATTAAGTTTACAATTTCAAGGCCTTAATCATCTTTTTTTTTTTTTTTTTTTTGGCCTTAATCTTTATACGCAAGTACTTGAACTCTTGCAATAGCATAGTGGTTTGGTATCACCTCATTAGTATAGTACAGTGCTCCTCACAGTTTAGTCCCTAACAGTAGCACTAGGAAAGTTGTAAGAATTACATTCTTGGGTCTCATCCTAGACCTACTGAATCAAATAGTAGGTTTGGGGACCAGTAGTCTCTGGTCTAACAAGCCTTCAAGGTGATCTGATGCATGCTGAAGTTTGGGAACTACAGAATAGTGGTTCTCGTATAGTAAGTAAGTTTATACTAAGTTTTTCATCACTAGTTTGAATCCAGTTCTGCCTGATCAAGCTTGAAAATATGAGTGTTGGAAATGGGACACTAAAATAATGAAGCCCAGCCTTTATGCTTAGGGATAATAAGTGCACCTATGACCAAGCCCATGAATTATAAAGAATTGTAGCTGTTGTCGTTCAAAGTTATTGCACATTTACTTGACTGTCTACTATGTATGTTTGCAGGATTATTTATAAACTTTGTGTAACCTTCAACTTTTTAAAACTAGATTTTTTATAAGAAGTATGCAAGGTGAAAATAAAATTTGTTTGCCTGATTGATAGTTGATTGATAAATGTAGCATTTATACTGGCATTTAGTGAGTTTTAATCTTTTAATGATTTTTACGGCTCTCTTGGGGAGACTGGCTCATCTTTTTCCTAAGGGAGCTTTAAGGGAAAAAAATGACAATTTCGCTTTTTGATGAAAATCTGTGGCCTTTTAACAGTAGGCTAACAAACATTCACAGTACTACAGAATAGGTCAGTGGCACGCCAATCTCTTCCTTGCTTCCAGCAGCCCATTCATTTTTCATGAAGAAAAATAATTACCAATGTTTAGATAAAGGAATTAGAACTGAACATGAACTATTGGGCTTGGAGTTTAGTTCTGGGACTTACAAGTAATTCTAAAAACATGCTACATGAAATCTGTTAAAAGCACTTTATTGATTACAGTATCAATTCACAGCAACATTATTTCACAGAGCTACTGTACAACTAAAGGAATGAATTACTGCAAGAAAGATTCAAGAATACTGTTAAATCATGATACAAGTCCATAGTTTGGTTTAAAGCTTTTTTCTAAGAGCTTTAATCTAATACATTCACCTTTCCCACAAACGACTGACATTCAGATTCAGCTGGCCACAGCTGTTGTAGAAACCATTCTAGGTGAAGAAAAACATTTTAATCAACTTAAAAAACCCACTTAGACGTGAATGCCTTTGGATAAGAATATGCAAACGCAAGTGTTCAAATGCTTCTTTGAAAAGAGAAAACAATAGGATAGAGCACCATTGTGTAGGACACAGAAAAGGCTTGAAATATCTACCAAGTATATCACTGAAGTTCTATCAATTAAAAAATACTGTATGATGTAAGATTTTGTCAGCCACATTTAACACCAGTTGAAACATATAACCAGCTTTTTCATATGCTGCATTAATCAACTATTTTGTAGGATCAATTGGATTTAAGAAAAAAGACTTAGGAAATTTTATCAACATGCAAACAAATTTGCTAAACACAAGGTGTACCATCATTCTGATTAATAAATTACTTTTTAAAACAATGCTAGCTTAGACATTCAACTACAGACCACTTTACTGAGTACCTATTATAACCAATACTTTTAAATATAGCACTGAATTTAAGGCAACTTACAATGAACAATGGGAGAAAAACTAGTAAATATGAAGGGTACTTCACATTCTACTTAACCTAATTTAAAATACCAATTTTATTCACTGTGCTACCATTTCTCACAAGATAGTCTGACTGGTGGGTGTTTTAAAAATCCTAACAGGAGGTAAGAAACACTTTAAAAGTTTGCTTTCCGCAGTGGCAAAAGGGAGATTAGAAACTGAACATAGTACTTAATTTAAAAATGTTTTTAAGTCTGACTCACACCGTGAAGATTTTAGAAAGAACATCTTTATTACTAAAATCATAGGTCCATTTGGGAGATTGTTTAATCACTTTCCATGAACGTTTAAACACATCAACAGGTAAGCCACAAGTATTCAACTGTTACACTTTAAACTGAGACAATTCACCAATGATCAAGCATAAATTTCCCTGAATGTCTTCATTTTTAAAAGTCTTAATAATATTACTAAATCTAAGACATCAAAAGTGTTGGAGAAGGTTAGTTATATAATATTGGCACAGTATTTTTTTTTTAGCAACAATAAAAATTTCACTTTGTCACCTGGAGAAGCCAAGATCCATTTCTCTTTCAATATGTTAACTTTAAAATCACTTAACATATTCCAGAAGCACCTACCTCCGTTATGTCTAGGAAACTAGTTTACTATCATCATGCAGTGTTCATCAGTTCAACTGAGTCTAAATTAAAATAAGGAGATTGCTTACTAGGCTCTCTTGAAGAATTAAGTATCTCTTGATACTTAAGTATCTCATGAAATACTAAGCCTAAATCTTTGCCTCTCTGAAGATGGAATTCAATATGCTGTTGTAACCGCAGACTCACAACTATAAAAATCTGAGCTAGGGAGGGATCTTGGATATTTAGTCTAAATCTCTGATAGCACAGCTGCCCAAAATGAGGCCTGTCCATCAAAGTGGAGGTGATGGTCTTGGCTGAGAGCACAGAGTGCTTTCTTTAGCAGGTTTATGGGATGAGTTGCTGAAACACATGGCAATCACTCACTCCACTTTGCTTTAGAAAAGAATATGTGCCTTTAAAATATTCTTGCCACATCTTAAAAAAAACTGTTCTTTATGAAGTGATTAAAGACTCTACAAATAAACCTAACTGAGGCGCATGACGTTTAAATGTTTCTTAGGTAAAAAGAAAAAAAATCAGGCACCAGAACTGCAACATTGATAAAATTCCTTAAAACTACTTTTGGCCATATTTTTTTTTAAGTTTTGAAAAACTGAGATTCAAACTGTACTGTGCTTCTACAAATTATACTGACTTTAGGAAGTTCTTATGCACAAAAGAATTAGACGAGCAGATGAACTCAAACTGCAAGTAAACAAGTATTGAGCAACTGGAACCCATATCACTAAACAAAGGTTTAAATAGTAAGTTAATGTGGTAATGAGGTCACCATTCGGTCATATGTATAATACGGTCATAATAGCCGTAGTAGTTGTTAGTTTTCAGTTGCCTAGTACATATTTAATTACGGGAATTGCTTTTTAACTATCTACAAAAACTTTAATAACATTAAATCATTTTTATTAACATTTTGAAGACCACAGACTTCTTACAGTCTGTGTGCCTCTGACTAAAGTATCTTGTTACTAGAACCACTTCCAAAGTAGAGGAGATACTCTCTTTTTATATATATAAGGCTATTTTGCACATGGTAGAAGTGCTTTCTTGAAGAGGATTTTGGAATAAATTGCTGAACTACATGGTAAACCCTCACCCCTCTCTATTTTTGGAAATGAATATGTCTGTTTGAAGTATTCTTGCCTTATCTCAAAGAGCTGCTCTTTATGAAGTGATACAAATAGTCCACAAACATTAACAGCTAAAGTTCATAGAAATCTTGAATGTGTATATAAATATACATTCATGCCTGCCATCTACAACAGTCTGTTTTTTTGGTCCTATATCTTAATCTTCCTTTTTCCATTTTATTCTTTTTAGTATCTTAAAACAGTTACTGATTTCATTATGGTTGATGCACTTACTAGCACATCCACAATATAAAAATGAAAATTTACAAGTAAAATTTGGGAGTATTTAGGTTAGGGTTACAGGTGATCAAAAGTTAACAGACCTATCTCAACAGTTACTGACACAGTTTACTAAGTTACAAAACACAATGCACTCCTACATCAGAAAAACCCCACGACTTTACCATCAAAGAAGACTAACAATCTTCTACTGTCAATCATTTAGATTATTTTTAAGAGAGAAATCTAAGGGGCAAGGATCTCTGTTTAAGTTCAAGGGGGCCCGTTCTAGTAATGCACACATTATTATATCACTGACAAGCAGAGGAATTGCTTAGTATTTCCCTCTGACCCCTTCAAGAACTGCTCTTAGAATCTTCTTTTGGCTTTAAAGTGGGGGTCACTTTGATCTTGGTATCCTTTGAAGCAAAACCACTTAGAAACCAATGTTTTGTGCTAATGGGAGGAAATATTATAGAAGATCAAAAAGCTTGAATGTCTGCTTTTTAAATTTTTGAAGGCACAGAGAGTTAACATCAATTCAGATTTTATGTGAACATAAATTCATAAAGCAACCTTCTTAATGATTATAACTAGTCAGACCTGGTGATTGGTTAGATTTTATACTTCTTTCAAAAACGTAATGCCATCACATTATTTTTCCTACCTAGATACACATTGATGGAGAACACTGGGAAAAATCCTTCAGATGCAAGGACAGTCCAAATGTTCATCTTCTGAAATAAGTGCACCTTACAAACTCAGTTCTAGAATATGAAATCAATAGGAAAGCCCAGCTATTTCGAATGCTACCTAAGTGTCATTTGATCATAACCAGCTTTTTAAAATAACAAGAACCATTCTCATGTGATTACTTCTATCTACCAATTAATGTAATATGAGTTTCTTATGTATGTCTAAAATTTCAGAGTGAGATCTCTATTCCCTGGCCATCAGATTATGTCCCCTTCAAAAGACTAAACATGAGCACGAATTTAAATTGATAAGATGGCAGAGGATATAGCAGAAACTAATGATATTCACAAGGACTCCCTTCAGTGGTACCTAGGCCTGTCAGCATTCTTAAACAGTAAGCAACCAGGATCTCTTTCAGATCAAAATGGTCGGAATACAAGGAGACTTGCTTCAAACATCAGTACACACATCAATGGTATCACTTCCATCTATTACTGTGCCTGGTTCCTCCACCACAAAACTCAAAACTATGACACTTTTTAAGGTATACAAGGTTAAAAATGTAGTTCTTAAAAAATGCAAACACATACTCTCAAACATGATAGGCTGCTATAATGTGTACATTCTGTTCTACACAAAGAAAAAAATTATAGACAGTACAAGCAAAAATTCATCAAGGTTAAATTAGCTCAACTCCTCAGATTAATACACTGGTCCTGATCTCAGCAAGCACCTTTACCTTGTTTTCACCTTTTTTTGTTTTGTAGTTTACTGAAAGCTTCTTTTTGTGTATAATAATCTTAATAGAAAAATCTTCACCTGCAAATATAAGGTAAATTCTTTTTCACAGCTATAGGCTGTAGTACGGATTTCTCCAGGTATCAGTGGAGAACAGAAAATTTGTGCTGTTAATTCCAGATTCTAAGAAAACTGTCCCAAGACCCTGTTGCCACAGCCATGCCATCATCAGTTACACCTAAACAGCTGACACGGTTGTCATGACCAGCAAGAACACCTGAAAAACAAAAGTTCAGTAAAAAGTTAGCAATGGGCAAGTTTTAGAATTAAACAAGTGTATGCATAAAAGATCTGGGAGGGTACTTAAAAGCTAACAGGTTCCCCTGAGTTGAGAGACTGAGTGCCAGGGGTAAGCTGGGCATGTAGGTAAAATAAAATTCTTTGTATTACGTGAACATCTGACATGTGCATCAAATTGTGTTTTTCATTTTTGAAAAATTAGTTTATAATTATGCTTATGTTCAAAATCATCTGTTTGACATGTAGACTTTTATTTTACATCTCTAATAAGTTCACGACACTTCTAAATTTTGCCAATAAGCTATGCTATTTTCAACAAAAACAAAATTTTAAATGAAGCTCAATGAACTTTTACCACCAGAACAACAAAAACATGAGAATGAAGCTGACTTATACTACCACTTCCAAAAATAACAACATAATTTATTTACTTTATTCCTTTAACCACCAAACCCTGGAATGTTTTGGTCATAACTTTCTGAAACCATCAAACTCATCTAGTCTTAGTTTTCTTTTGTATATTTAACCTATTTGATCTTCTGACCACTACAAAGAATAAAATTAAATATTCCCAAATATTTGGGAGGAAAATGAGAAGAGTAAAGATTTAATAGAAAAATTAGAATATATCAAATTCTCAAAAAGAATTTTTCTTTAATATACTGTTTGAGTTTTCATTATCTCCATATGTAATTAAGCATATGATTTTCACCCAATCTCAGGAACAGAAGTTCATCTTGTCTAACTCGTTAATATTCTGTGCAGTACCTTCAGTATGGCAATGTTTGGCAACAGGCAAATTTACCATTATGGGTTGAAATAACAAAAAATGACCATTGTGACTAAATACTCCAAGTCATATTGGAAAGAAGAATGAATTAGCAATTCATGAGTCACATTTCAATTATAAGGTCAAAGTATCCAGTTGAGTCAACTTGAAACCAAACAGCTGTAAGCAAAGCAAAACTAAAACTCAAGCATATGTTTAAAAAAATATGGAAAACAAACATGTTTTTATTTTGTTATGGATATTAATTGATTCGATCCAAGCAAAACACCTAATACCTCAAAAAAGTAATTGGCTTTGGACAAGAGAGTATCTCCAAAAATTTACTTGCAAAATGCTAACCCGTGAACTTTTCTGCAGTCTCAAGAGAGGTTGTAGAAAATTATTCCTGGTAATGTTGACATTGCCTCCACTCCCTCAGAAACCTCAACAACTGTATAGGTGTTTAAAAGGGCAAGGACATAAACCCACAAGGACAGCAAGGATATGAGAGCAAGCAGTGGCAACAAAATTTTGTGAGATGTATGATGGTAAGTGTGTTAGTGGACCCCAAAATGCTAAGTTCAAAGCAAATGGTCTGATAAGCCAAGAAACAAAAGCAAACTGCAGAACCTCCAAAAGGGTCAGATACTAGTGGAACCAGGTATCTCTGGAACCGGACATGGGCAAAGATGGGGTAAACTGAGGCTGCATTAGAAAGTGTCCAGGAATCAGACTCCCCAGGTCTCTTCCTTCACTCTGCAGAGTCAGATGATTTATCATCCTGCACTAGAACATAAGACTAGAGACTTATTTGCCAGAGAGAGTAAAAGAGGGTCTCTTAACTAGAAGAAAATAGGCACAGTTGAGATTGGTGAAACTGCTGAAAATGGGGAATAAGTGAGTTTACTTGCTAATTGTCTTGCACCCCAGCTTTTTCCCGGAAATCAGCCCCCAAACTGTCAGTCAGCTTATATACTTCAGGTAGAAAAGTGGAACAATCCACCTCAGAGAAGACAGCTGGCCCAAGGGAAAAAAGGCCATAAGATATATCAGAGGTTCCCCAATGAAAGCCCGGCCAGATTCACTGTTCAGTGAGGCCTACAGTCAGTACACCCCAACCATGGGCAGAGGGCTTTCAAACAGTTTTAGTGCCTCACTCTTAAGGATAAATAAGAGGCTAAGAATCATCAGAGTTTTAAGGAAATATAATAGATAGGAGACTGAAAAAATAAGAAAGAAGGGGGAAAAAAAGGCAACTTGGAAAACAAAAGATTATGCTTACAGAAGAAAACTTCAAAAAAGGCTTTCATTAATGGCCCCAGAAAAACAAAAGACTTTTATTCATGAAAAAAAGAATGGGGGCCCTGAAAAAAAAACTCTCAAAAAGATGGTAGCAAAAATGGAAAACCAAAGCTTAACAGAAGGTTCATGGAAAGAAAAGGCAAGGATTTCTCCCAGAACATGGAGCAAAAAAAGACAGATGGAAAATATGAGAGAAACTAATAAGAAAGTCCAAGAAGTCCAACATCAGAATAATGGGAGTTCTGGGCTTCCCTGGTGGCGCAGTGGTTAAGAATCCGCCTGCCAATGCAGGGGACAGGGGTTCGAGTCCTGGTCTGGGAAGATCCCACATGCTGCGGAGCAACTAAGCCCTTGGGCCACAACTACTGAGCCTGCACTCTAGAGCCTGTGAGCCACAACAACTGAGCCTGCGTGCTGCAACTACTGAAGCCCGCATGCCTAGAGCCTGTGCTCCACAACAAGAGAAGACACCGCAATGAGAAGCCTGCGTACCGCAACGAAGAGTAGCCCCCGCTCGCCACAACTAGAGAAAACCTGTGTGCAGTAACGAAGACCCAGTGCAGCCATAAATAAACAAACAAACAAATAAATAAATAAATGAAGTTATATACATATATAAAAGAATAATGGGAGTTCTATAAACAGAATGATAATGGAGAAAAAAGTCCAACCAATTAAATAAGCCTCCTAAACTTCCAAGTACTACAGGGTATACGTTTCCAGGTTGAAAAGGTCCACTGAATGCCCAGAATGAGGGATGAAAATGGATCTACTCCCAAACATATCAAAACTTGCAAAAAGTTTGAAGATTAATTAGTGAGAAGTACATCAAAACTAAGAATGTAAGCCAAAAAATTAATTTAACCCTAGAGAATATTCAAAAGCAGCACAGCAAAAGAAGTCACAGCATATACCTCACTGCTTGGCAGTAAGTACTGTTTAAAAATTCATAATTGTGTAATAAACACTGACTGATGTTCTAAACAAAATTCACTACATGGGAAAAACTGGAAGATGGAAGCTGTGGTGGGAGGAGGGATGTTGAAACCAAACCCTCAACAGATAATGCTTAAAAGTAAAAAAAAAAAAAAAAAAATCAATACAGGATGTTCTTTAAAGATATAAAAGTAAATACTTAAAAGTAGCTACCACTGGGAGCAGAGAACATGGGCTGGGGTCAGAGGACTGCTGTGTTTTGGTAACAAGCCATGTAGACCTATTTGATTCCTTGAGTATAATTTTGATTCTAAAAAAATTTTAAGTCACTCTGTAATTTGTTATTAATGACAGTCCCCCGTAGGACTTGATGCTAATATTCTGGAATCTGCAGGGAAGAACACAGAGTATGGGGTTAAGGGGAGACAGTGGTTCCATGTCCTGTCCCATACAAGATCTGAGCCAAAAAGAAGATCCATGTTTCCTGTCAGGTTATAAGAGAACTGTAATTTGGAAAAGACCATACTAAATTATATTCACTATTCATCTTTATGTCAAAACTTACCAAACAAGAAAATATAGAATCAGATATTACTCTTCAGAAAACAGAAACATAAATATGGTTTACAGACTGTAACTGCACTCAAAGATCAACAATGACCATGAACGAGAACTGCCACGTTGCCATTCCCCAGGGTGTCCATGGGGGCCCCAGAAACAACCGATGGGAACCTTTTCACATTTCCTGACAAAATCAAAACCTAATGTGTACTTATTCACTAACCTGCACGATCTCCTTTTAGTGTGTCCCATACGTTACAATTGAAGTCATCATACCCAGCCAACAGGAGACGCCCACTTTTTGAGAAGGCTACGGAAGTGATCCCACAGATGATATTATCATGAGAATACAATAATAACTCTTGGTCTGCACGAAGGTCAAAGAGCCGGCAAGTAGCATCATCAGAGCCAGTGGCAAAGGCATATCCATTTGGGAAAAACTAGAAAGAAAAGCAACAAACATTTATTCCGTAGAAGTACACAAAAATTATGTGAGGCAGTGTAATAATAGACTCTGGGGTAAGACAGACCTAGATTCAAATTCCAACTTGGCTTCGTACCAGGTGAATGATGTTAGGCACTAAAGATTCTTAAACACTTGAGTCTTAGTTTCAGAATTTAGTGTGTTGGTTAGGGCTGAATGAAATAACACATGCAAAGTACCCATAACCCACTGTTCAGCACAAAGCAAGTACTCAAAACATCCTGGCTCTGGTCCTCCATATGTCTTACTAAAACATTTAAATCAAATATTACTATTTATAGAATTTATATATGTACATATACTCTTAAATGTTCCAATAATCTCATTATGAGAAATAAATAGGAAACATTTTATAAAAGAGAACAAAACTCACCCAGTTAGGCTAGGTTATAAAGTTAAGCTAGTAGTAAAGAAAACTATGCATTATTAGTTTGTGAATCCCCTTTCTCAGATACTGTGGCACTACTCAACACTTTTTACAAGGAGGAAATCACTTCATGTATCTATTGGTCATCTGTATACTCTGTTAGTACTTGCTGATGTGTAGGAATAAAATGAAGAATATAAATTTGTTTTCTTTGTGGCAAATATTTTATAGTTTGTCATTTGCCTTCTAATATTGTTTACTTTTTTAAAAATATAAAGCCATTTTTTGGAGGTATCACTCTCCCTGATTTCAAACTGCTATAAAACTATAGTAATCAAAACAGTATGTTACTGACACTAAAACAGACACATAGATCAATGGAACAGAATAGAAAGCCCAGAAATAAACCCATGCACACACAGTCAACAACAAAGGAGGCAAGAATATAAAATGAGGAAAAGGCAGCCTCTTCAATAAATAGTGTTGGGAAAACTGGTCAGCTGGATGCAAAAGCATCGAACTGGATGACTTTCTCACACCATATATAAAAATAAACTCAAAATGGATTAAATACTTACATGTAAGACCTGAAATCATAAAACTCCCAGAAGAAAATACAGGCAGTATGCTTTTTTCTTTTCTTTTCTTTTTTTTTTTTTGGCTGCATTGCGCAGCTTGTGGGATCTTAGTTCCCTGACCAGGGATCAAACCCAGGTCCCCCTCAGCAGTGAAAGCACAAAGTCCTAACCACCAGACCACCGGAGAGTTCCCAGGCAGTACACTCTTTGACACTGGTCTTAGCAGTATTTTTTTGGATCTGTCTCCTCAGGCAAGGAAAACAAAAGCAAAAATAAACAAATGGGACTACATCAAACTAGAAAAAGCTTTTGCACAGTGAAGAAAACTCCTGACAAAAGGAAAAGGCAGCCTACTGAATGGGAGAAGATATTTGCAAACAATATATCCAAAACATACAAAGAATTCACAAAAGTCAATATCAAAAAAACCAAACAACCCAGTTAAAATATGAGCAGAGGAACTGAATAGACATTTTTCCAAAGAAGACATACAAATGGCAAATAGACACACGAAAAGATGCTCAACATCACTAATCATCAAGGAAATGCAAATAAAAACCACAATGAGACAGCACCTCACACCTGTCAAAATGGTTATTATCAAAAAGACAACAAATAACAAGTGTTGGCAAGGATGTGGAGAAAATATCCCTCATGTGTTGTTGGTGGGAATGTAAACTGGTGTAGCCACTATGGAAAACAGTATGTAGGTTCCTCAAAAAATTAAAAATAGAACTACCATATGATCCAGCAATTTCACTTCTGTGTATTTACCTCAAGAAAACAAAAACACTAATTGGAAAAGATATACATGCACCCTGTTCACTGCAGCATTGTTTAGAATAGCCAAGATCTGGAAGCAACCTCAGTGTCCATCAATAGAAGAATGGATAAAGAAGATGTGAGATATACACATACACACACACATACATACACACAATGGAATATTAGCCATACAAAAAGGAAATATTATACCATGCTCTTGAATTGGAAGAATCAATATTGTCAAAATGAGTATACTACCCAAGGCAATCTACAGATTCAATGCAATTCCTATCAAACTACCAAGGGCATTTTTTCACAGAACTAGAACAAAAAAATTTTAAATTTGTATGGAAACACAAAAGACCCTGAAGAGCCAAAGCAATCTTGAGAAAGAAAAACAAAGCTGGAGGAATCAGGCTCCCTGACTTCAGAGTATACTACAAAGCTACAGTAATCAAAACAGTATGTTACTGGCACAAAAACAAACATACAAATCAATGGAACAGGATAGAAAGCCCAGAAATAAACCCACACACTTATGGTCAATTAATCTACAACAAAAGAAGCAAGAAGATACAATGGAGAAAAGACAGTCTCTTCAATAAGTGGTGCTGGGAAAACTGGACAGCTACATGGAAAAGCATGAGAGTAGAACATTCTCTAACACTACACTCAAAAATAAACTCAAAATGGATTAAAGATCTAAGCATAAGAGTGGATACTGTAAAACTCTTAGAGGAAAACATAGGCAGAACACCCTTTGATATAAATTGCAGCAATATCTTTTTGGATCCTTTCCTAGAGTAATGGAAATAAAAACAAAAATAAACAAATGAGACCTAATCAAATTTAAAAGCTTTTGCACAGCAAAGGAAACCATAAACAAAACAAAAAGACAGGGACTTCCCTGGTGGTCCAGTGGTAAAGAATCCGCCTTCCAATGCAGGGGACGTGGGTTCAATTCCTGGTCAGGGAACTAAGATTCCACATGCCGCAGGGTAACTAAGCCCATGCACCACAACTACTGAGCTCGTGCACCTCGATGAGAGAGCCCACGTACCGCAAGTACAGAGCCCATGTGCCCTGGAGCCCATGTGCCACAACCAGAGAGAGAAAATCCACATGCCACAACTAGAGAGAAGCCCATGCACCACAACAAAGAGCCTGCACCGCAATGAAAGATCCTGCATGCCGCAACTAAGACCCAACGCAGCCAAAAAAATAAAGAAAATAAATAAATAAAATAAATAAATATTAACAAAACAAAAAGACAACCTACAGAATGGCATAAAATATCTACAAATGATGCGACTGACAAGGGATTAATCTCCAAAACACACAAACAGCTCATGCAGCTCAATATCAAAAGAAACAAAGAACCCAATCAAAAAATGGGCAGAAGATCTAAATAGACATTTCTCCAAAGAAGACATACAGATGACTCAACATCACTAATTATCAGAGAAATGCAAATCAAAACTACAATGAGGTATCATCTCACACTGGTCAGAATGGCCATCATCAAAAAATCTACAAACGATAAATGCTGAAGAGGATGTGGAGAAAAGGGAACCCTTTCAAAATGAGAAAAAAACATTTCAAGAAATGAAAAATCATATAATAACATCAATATGGATGCAAAATTTAAAATTTTAACAAATCAAATCCACTAGTAACTAAAAAGGATTACGCATTATAACCCAGTGAGGTTTGTCCTAGAAATGTAGGGTTGGGTTAATATTTGAAAACTAATCCACATAAATTCACCATTTAACAGACTGAAAAAGAAAAACCACATGATCATCTCAATAGATGAAGAGAAGACATCTGATAAACACTCATTCCTGATAAATCTGTAGCAAACTAGGAACAGAAGAGAAGCTCATCAACTTGATAAAGGTGGTGGGATGAGAGATGGAGAGGATTGTGTTTGCCTGTTCCAAAATTCTAGTCTTCAAACCAGGTTGGCCTAATATGGGGTGGGGGTAACAGCCTTTACTTTCTCTGATATTCTCTAAAGATTATATAAAATTGACTTTCAATATGCACATGATAAATAAAAACCGATTTTTCCCAAAAAATATCTTCTTGCAAAATTAGAGTGTATCTTATACCCATAAACACTTGCAATTACAGTACTTTAGGAAATTCTAGTCATATCTATACATTTTGGCATCTGATCCGCATAGGACAATTTACCTAAGTCAAGCAGTATCCCACCTCCTCTTAATATCCCTCCCCTCAATTCTGACTGTTTGATAAATCATTTTGATTTTCATTCAAAATGCCATTTTAGTTTTAGTTTATAAAGACGTATGACTAGTTCATTCTCATATATACTAAGTACTTATTGTCTGGCTTAATCTATTTGTGGATACCTGTTTGAGGGTTTTTTTTTTTCCAATATGAAGGAGATTATAAATAATTTATACCATTTATTGAGCATCCAATCTATAGTTTCATTTAGTCTTCACATTATTCTTTAATGTAGGTAGCATTATTCCTACTGAGGAATGTGTAGCTCACAGAGGTTAAGTAGCCCACCTGATCTCACACAGCTGGTTCCCAGCAGAACTAAGATCCAGAGTTTGCTGACTTCAAAAGCTATACTCTCTACACTAAACAGCTGCCTCTGTCTTCCTGACTGTCTCTCTTTGGGTTGTTCCCTTGACCCCAGAGAGATGGGACTTTGTTCTCCTCTTAACACACTGTTGATACTCATGATCTGCTTGTTTGCTCAAGATGATCTATCCCTCTAAATCTGGAAAAAAAAAAAAAAAAACTCATTCCTGTTTACCTGCAAATAAGGACCTAGGCCTATGGATTAAAACCTTTCCAGTTTTAAAAATCAAACCCTTGTTATTTGGGGGTTAAATGTTATAAAAGCATACTATTTATAAGAATCCTTGAAGGCAATGTGTTGTTAAAATCATACTATAGGGTTCAACACTTTATATGCACAGTAAATTTTCCTTAGAAATGCTCTTCACTTACACTGACAGCATTAATATCCGACACATGGCCAGTGAAAGACTGTCTACACATTCCATCTCGAATATCCCATAATTTTGAAGAGGCATCACAAGCACCAGAAACAAAAGTCCTCATGTCAGGACTCAGAGAAAGACTCATCACATCTCCAGAATGCCCAGTGAATGTAGTGGTCTGCTGGGCAGTTTCGATGTCCCATAAAGCACTATAATTAAAAATAGAAATAATTAATGACTGTTCTCTCTTCTTACATTAGTTCCTACTACCACCCTCAACCTCAAAATCAGTAATCTTCTGGAATAAACTTACCAAGTTGTATCTCCTGAACTTGTAACAATTTGGCTGTCATCTAAAAAACGACAGCAGGACAAGTAGCCTACAGCATAGAGAGTAACAAATGTTAGGTTATCACTGATTAATTCAATTACCATATGAAATAGCAATATATATTTTAAAAAATATGATACCTGGGCAACAAGTGTTTGTTAGTATAATCTATAGTTCTACTTTTAATTACTTCCAACTCTATGCTGCCTGCAACTGAATTTTATCAACAAACTCTCTTAGGTATTTGCTGTGTTGATGACTCTGAAAGTTACAAACTTGAGTAAAAGACACAGTCCTTTCCACCTACTACAATTACCTAAGAGAAAGATATCCTTAATACAAATATCTATTATAATCTATAGCAGACTAGGTTAAGTACCTTGGAGAAATACTTTAAAAACCTCAGTGAAGGAAAGGTGGCACTCAAATGCTCAGAATTCACCTGTGCTTCAAAATATGGAAATTGCAGGAACAATACCATTATTGAGATTGTGTAAAAAGCACAGCCAAAGAGTACTTCCAAGAATCCAGAGAGGCTGAAACCTGGTGAGTGGCGATAAATTCCTAATTAACACTGCTAACCAAATACTATATTACTGAACTACAGTGTACACATTGGCAAATAAAGCAATGCACTATCACATAGTGAAAAATACTTCATAAATGTATCTTGATACACACTTTCAATTACATAATTAAGCACCAAAATCCCATAATTGTTATAGGTTTGCAGAGAATACAGAAAATTATATTTGCTTTCTTTTTGTATTTTTCATTATTGTTCAAATTTTTCGCAATAAATTTATAATTTTTACAAAAACAATACTATTTTTTGGAGTTATTTATTTTCTTTCTTTTTCACTGATGTATAATTGATGTACAATATTAAAAACAATACTATTTTTGAAAGAAAAATAGAAGTATGGTCGTATCATTTGTATAATTATAAAAAGTCAGTGTTTCCCAGATTCATGGTAATTTCTACTCTCACTTGATTAATATGCATCCTTTGGCCAGCTGATTCCACTTTGTCACTCCTTCTCCTTGATCAGCGCATTCTTCAGGAGGAATCAGGTTTAGGAGAAAAGGACAATATGCAGTGAGGCTCACCCGTGTGACCCGGTAACTCTCGGCTCACTCTCACATTTCCCTCTCTGGTTTTCAGGTTATATATAGAGCAGATGTTGTCCAGTCCTCCACAAGCAACATAATTACCAGAGGGAGCATAAGCACAGGTCATCACCCAGGAGGACCTCAAAGGAATAGCATGCATCTGTAGGATAAATACAGCACAAAAACTAAGTCAAGAGCACAAAAACAGTCAGTAATTTTTCAAACCTATTTATAGTGAAGCAAATATTACTGCAATTTAAATGTACTTAAAAAACAGGCCAAGTAAAATAAAGAATGAACTGGTTTGAGAAAGTGAACAATAAAAAATAAAATACTAATGCACACTGAAATGCCTGTTATATTTTCTGTATTATTATCAAATCATTTGGATTGAAGTGCTCTTTTCAGAACGTATTCTTTTAAGAAGAACAAGAACATACAGGACATTTCAACACTAACAGAGCCATTTGAAATAGTAAGTGTAAATGTTAAAGAACTTAATAAAATTTTTTGGTTTTGCATTAGTGCTCAAAAGATGAATTTCCTCTAACATAACACTGAATAATATAAGTACTGGAGTTGAACAGAATGGTTCTTCCACAAAGAACTATGACCTTCTAATAACACATATTCTGGGCTCAAATTCAAATAATGGTAATAGTTTGCACTGATCTACTCATACCACTGTATGATGCCTTATTACCCAACACCAAGCATTTGCAGGTCAGGTAGCAAAGTTTAATGTGAATGGGAACATAAAGGCTAAGTGGCCCATACACAGAATCAACACATTGTGGGATTACTATGCTCTCACTTAACCTAAAAGAATATTTTTCTGTTTTAGGAAAATATAGTTGAAAGACACACTCAATTCTGATTGATACAGAAAAACTATTATATTACAAATGTGTCTTGGCTAGCTTTAAATTCTCAACCAGGCTGAAGTTACTGTTTATTTCACAAAATAGTACTTCTAAATCTTTACTAGAAACAGTGGTGTAAGTGCACACAGAATCTAGAAGTATTTGACTTGTGAGCATTTTCCTGGAGCTTCTTCACGACCACTCAACACCTCTATGTCAGGGGTTCCTTCCAGCGGACACATTAAGAGGACCCACTGGCTTTTACCACCAAGGGATCTAAACAAGTTGTAATTTGCCTCCAATCTACTGTAACTTCTGAGCAGTCCAGAAACACAAATCAATGCCTAGTGTGGACCAAAGAAAACATTCTAGCTTATCCACAACTAAAAATAAAAATTGCAGGGTCGCTGTCACATTAGGAAATGGGACCTTTTAAAAAAATCATTTACATGTAAAACTGATGCACACTGTCTTCTAATATTCAAGTATGAAATATGGGACTCAAATAAGACACACTGAACTATATTCCTGTAGTTGTCATTGGGAATAAAAAAAAAAAGCTAAATATTAAAAGCAAACACTAGGTCTAAAGAAAGAATCTGAGTTAAAATTAACGGAGTAAATTTATCCTGGAAAGAAATTAAAGCTTGAAGTAATAGAATAAAGGAAAGAACTGGTGGACATCAAACCAAATAAAAGGTTATGTAAGAGGATGATTAAGAAACTCTACCTTATTTGTTGTATAGCTATCCCAAATAATTAATTTTCCATCTTGGGAAGCACTGACTAGTAGCCTAGAGGAACAAACACAAAAATAACGTGACACTTAGAGGAAAAAAGTAGTTTAAATTAGTTATGCATTGCATTAATGTAGAACAGTTCAGAAAAGACAAAAATAATTTTTCGAATTAAAAACTTGATACCAGAAAATATTCTCACAACTTAAAAAAAAATCTACTCTGCATGCCAAAAAATTTCAACATTAAATTTTTTTAGACATTTTACTAAAAATGTCTCTGGTTATAATTCAACTTTTTCATGGTAGTAACATTCTAGTTCTTATTCAAGATTCTGGTAGCTATTAGCCAACTGGTTTAGTATGTACTGACTTAAATATAATGACAGTAGAGTGCATATAAGCCTAAGAACCACGTTTCATTCAATCTAAAAATATCAATTGAGAGCCTGTGAATGCAAGGCAGTGTTATGGGTACAATACAGGCTATACCGCCTACCCTGGGGCCCTCCATCATCTGGTGGAGATAAGACATTTAATAAAATAAATTAGGTAAATGAAAATAGTCAGAGGAGTGGTATAAAATAAAGGCCATAGGAAAACAAATGAGCGACAAATAAGTGCTAACTGGGTTACTCAAGTAGTCTCGCAAAAGAAAACAAGTCTTGAAAAAATGGAATTTCGAAAGCTAAAGATAGAGAAGTCTGTGTTCTATGAGGAGGGTATGTTCCATGGCAAGAGGTGGAAAAATACAACAGGTGTTTCAGGAATTGTGAATTTTCCAGTTACACAGAGTTTGTAAGAAATGGGAAAAACAGTTTAGAAAAGTAGACTGGGCTTAAACTACAGAAAGCTCTGTTTGCCAGGCTAAATATATGAACTCTTGACTAAGTTGCCTGCCACTGAATTTTTTGTTTTGTTTTGGAATTTTATTTTTCACTATGGTATAAAATTCAAAAACTACAAAAGGATAGATATACAGTGAAAAGAATCACCCTCCTGTCCCTATCACCCTTCACTGTAGGTAAATAACATCAGGTTCTTACGTAGTAATTACTGTAAGTTTTATGAAAGGGAAGATCTAACCACAGGGTATGGGATGGAACCTAAAGTTCTTCAAAAATCAGTTGGCATCATCAGCATTGAGTTGAGAAGGACATTAAGTTACAAGTTGATAATCAGAATGGGTAGAAAGACAATGTGAGATAGGTTCTGTTGACACTTTTGGTTCTCTATTAAGATTAATAGTCTTGAGAAAACTATAAGAAAGTAAGAACCATTAACATTGTTTCAAGTGATTGTATTTTGAGTTACACATCTCAATGGATAGATTACTTCTTAAACTTCTTTAAGAAAAAGAATAAAACATTTGGCCTAGCTTTATGTCAGTTGCCAATTATATAATTTTATTTATTCCCTCCTAAGAGGCACAAGTTCTATATTACTGTATTCAAGTATTTTATTTACATCAAGATGTGCCAGGCATTAGCAACAGGTAGCAACATTTTTAGGTTCTCCTGGAAGAAGAGAAAAAATATGCAACTTCTATTAAAAAATAATTTTTTAGTTAAGACTTTTTCCCAATTAGATGAACCAAATCAAAGGAACAAGTCAACCACTATGGAAGCAGTGCCAGATACTCTGCACTATTGCCAGATACTCTGGAAAAAGCACAGACCACACTGTAACCCTATGAACAAAGTAAATCATCACGACCAACCATCCAACTGCAATCCAGATGGCGGCTGTGTGAGTGTGTGTGTGTGTGTGTGTTCAATACACACACACTTGTATGATGGGGTTAGGGGAATAAAAGATGTATTCAACAAAAATGTCACTGTTTTATGTAATTCCATCCTTTGTGAATTTAGGTAATAAATAATAATGGCAATATCTGGTAACTTGTACATAGCAATATTCAACAAATATTTCCTTATTAACTGAAATTTCAATGTTAATACACAATAAAACTGCCTTGGCATGTTAAAAAAAACACAAAGTATAATACCCCACTACAAAGAAAAGAAATCCTAAACGCTTTTCCTAAATCATTTGATAAAGGATATTTCTGAAAGGTAAATTTGTTTTCCATATTAAAGGTTTCTAAACTTTTAAAGTGTCAATGAATATTTTTATTAAAAGCAAAGAGTTCATATTAGATGCATTTTCTGCAAATACTTCATAGATATAGGTTGTTTCTAAAAAGAAAATGCAAATGATGACTCAACAAAAATAATTCTGCACACAGTCTGAAAATGGCAGGTACAAACCTCGAATCATATCCCCAGTGCATAGCATAGATTTTAGCTAGGTGACCCCTCAGTGTACGTCTTGTTCGCATTTGTATTCGACCCACAGAATCCATATTTGACGTGATCTATAGGAAGTGATGAGAATGTCATTCTTTACCTTAGACATAGCTCAGAAAATAAAGTAGAAACAATTAATAGGCAAAAAAGCAGACATAAAACAAATTTATAGCTATTGAAGGTATTTTAATACAAACAATTCCTAGAGTCATTATAGGATTAATATGCTGTTCAAGAAAAAGTATGATTTATTTGCACACCTTCCAGTGAGAACATCTTCTGTAGACTATTAAGTAAAAAGAACAGACATACCTTCCAACCTTAGTAAAAAACCAGCCACAAATAAAAATCTAATAGTAGATGATCAAATAGTAAAACATTTCTAATTTTAACTATCTAAAGAAAGCCAATTTTATATTTAAACAGCACATAAAATATGTCCTTAATAAAAATGATCAATATTAATTAAACTAATGAAACCTTCCTAATAGTTTATATAAGAAAAAAAAATCTTAACCAGGGCATATCAGAAGAATCAGAAGTTACCTAAAAAGAAACATATACTATATGAATCTACATATTTTTATTGTATTTTTTTGCAGACTTCCATTTTAACAGGTATGCTTTAAAAAGCACTTCTACCAGCATCTGACAAATTACAAAGTGTTTTTAAATAGAGATCTCATTTTTCTTTCAATTAAATACTAATAAAGAGAATCTGAACATCATTTGCATCAGTATCAAGCAGTTTCATGTGAATTAATAAAATGAATTGAGGAAAAATAAAAACTTTACCTGAACAAGCGTGGCATCATTACATGCTTTTCTAGCATCCTGAAGTAAAGAAAGATGATTATACATTTAGATATAGGTATGATTTAAAATAATATTTTCATTGGAAATATAGATTTGAAATATACTTCTTACTGTACCACACAATCTTTATTTTTAAAAGGTTTAATGACATAAAATTCACATAACATAAAATTAACCATTTAAATCACTTTAAGGTGTGTAGTTGTGTTGGTTAGCATATTTAAAATGCTGTGCAACCATCACCATTACCTAATTCCAGAACATTTCCATCACTCCAAAAAAAGAAACCCTATACCTTCCAATTCCCTCCTCCCCCATCCCCAGGTGATCACTAATTTACTTTCCAATGGATCGCTCATTCTGGACATTGCATATAAATGGAATCGTACAATATATGACCTTTTTTGTGTCTGGCTTCTTTCACTTAGTGTAATGTTTTCAAGGTTCATTCAGTTGTAGCATGTGTATTTCTTTTTATGGCTGAGTAATATTCCACTGTATAAAAATATGACATTTGGTTTACCCATTAATTAATTTTATGGACATTTATGCTGTTTCTACTTTTTGGTTTTACGATTAATGATGCTTTGAACATAGGTTTTCAATTCTCCTGGGTATATACCTAAAAGTGGAATTGGTGGGTGATACGGTAACTATGTTTAACATTTTAAGAAACTGTCAAATGGTTTTTCACAGTAGCTGCACCATTTTACATATCCACAAGGAATGTATGAGGATTCCAATTTCTTCCAACACTGTTCTTGTCTTTTTATTCTTCTTCTTTTCAAAAAAAATTATTACAGCCATCTTAGTGGATGTCAAGTGGCATCTTATTGTGGTTTTGATTTGCATTTCCCTAATGATTAGTGATGCTAAGCATCTTTTCATGTGGAGTGTCTTTACATGCGCTTATTAGCCATTTGTATATCTTCTTTGGAGAAATGTCTATCAACTTCTTTGCTCATTTTTAAATTGGGTTATTTGTTTATTGTTGAGCTATAGGAGTTCTTTATATATTCTGGATACTAGGCCCTTATCAGATTATGATTTGCAAATATTTTCTCCCATTCTGTAGGTTGAGTTTTCATTTTCTTGATAGTTTCCTCTGACACACAAGTTTTTATATTTTTGATGAAGACCAATTTGTCTATCTATATTTTTCTTTCTTGCTTGTGCTTTAGTGTCATATTAAACTGTTGCCTAATTCAAGGTCACAAAGATTAACAACTAGGTTTACTTCTAAAAATTCTACACTTTCAGCTGTTATATTTAGGTGCCATTTTGAGTTAATTTTTATATATGGTATGAGGTAGGAGTCCAAACTCATTCTTTTACATGTGGATATCTAGCTGTCCCAGCAATATTTGTTGAAAAGACTATTCTTTCCCTATTGAATTATCTTGTTACCCTTGCTAAAAAATCAATTGGCCATAGATATATGGCTTTATATATAGACACACAATTCTATTCTATTGCACAAATATATTTTTGGTTTATGGTTAAAAGATTTTTAATTGCATCCCCCGAATAAACTGAACTAGACTGATTTAATAAGCCCATCGTATTCAGAGTTATATTTGTTAATAAGCTTCACCAAAAAGCAAGAGTTCTGAGTTGCCTTCTATTTGTTCTGGCAACTAGAAATTGAGGTGATGGGAAGAATATTTACAGTATAATCCAAGTCACTTCAGAAATATTTTTAAAAATATATAGTACTTGAAAACTGGACAGATACATGTAAAAGAATGAAATTAGAACATTTTCTAATACCATATACAAAAATAAACTCAAAATGGATTAAAGACCTAAATGTAAGACCAGAAACCATAAAACTCCTAGAAGAAAACATAGGCAGAACACTCTTTTACATAAATCGTACCAACATTTTTTTTGGCTATGTCTCCTAAAGCAAAGGAAATAAAACCAAAAATAAACAAATAGAATCTAATTAAACTTAAAATCTTTGCACAGCAAAGGAAACCATCCACAAAACGAAAAGAAAGTTAGACAAAATAGGACAGCAGAGAAATATGTTCCAGACAAAGGAACAAGATAAAACCCGAGAAGAACAACTAAATGAAGTGGAGATGGGCAATCTGCTTGAAAAAGAATTCAGAGAAATAATAGTAAAGATGATCCAAGATCTTGGAAAAAGAATAGAGGCACAGACCGAGAAGATATAAGAAATGTTTAAAAAGAGCTAGAAGATTTAAAGAACAAAGAGAGATGAACAATACAATAACTGAAGTGAACAATACACTAAAAGGAATCAATAGCAGAATAAATGAAGCAGAAGAACGAATAAGTGAGCTGGAAGACAGATTGGTGGAAATCACTGCTGCAAAACAGAACAAAGGAAAAAAAGAATGAAAAGAAATGAGGACAGTCCAAGAGACCTCTGGGACAACATTAAATGCACCAACATTTGCATTATAGGAGTCCCAGAAGGAGAAGAGAGTGAAAGGCACAGAGAGTCCCATACAGGATAAACCCAAGGAGGAACACGCCAAGATACATATTAATTAAACTGATAAAAATTAAAGACAAAGAGAAAATATTAAAAGCAACAAGGGAAAAGCAACAGACAACAAACAAAGGAATCCCCATATGGTTGTCAGCTGATTTTTCAGCAGAAACTACGCAGGCCAGAAGGAAGTGGCACAATATATTTAAAGTGATGAAAGGGAAAAACCTACAAGCAAGAAGACTACCCAGCAAGGCTCTCGTTCAGATTTGACGGAGAAATCAAAAGCTTTACAGATAAGCAAAAGCTAAGAGAATTCAACACCACCAAACCAGCTTTACAACAAATGTTAAAGGAACATCTCTAGACAGAAAAGAAAAGGCCACAACTAGAAACAAGAAAATTACAAAAAGGAATGCTCACCAGTAAAGGCAAACATAGAGTAAAGGTAGAAAATCATCCCCAAACAAATATGATATCAAAACCAGCTATCATGAGGAGAATGCAAATGCAGGATATTTGAAATGTATTTGAAATTAAAAGACCAGCAAATCAAAACAATCTTGTATATATATAGACTGCTGTTATCAAAACCTCATGATAACCACAAACTGAAAATCTACGATAGATACACACACAAAAAAAGAAAAAGCAATCCAAACACAAGACTAAAGATAGTCATCAAATCACAGGAGAACAAAGGGGGAAGAAAAAAGACCTACCAAAACAAATCCTAAGCAATTAACAAAATGGCAATAAGAAAAACATATCAATAATTACCTTAAATGTAAATGGATTAAATGCTCCAACAAAAAGACACAGAGTGGCTGAATGGATGCAAAAACAAGACCTGTACATATGCTGTCTACAAGAGACCCACTTCAGATCTAGGGACACATACAGACTGAAAGTGAGGGGATGTAAAAAGGTATTCCATGCAAATAGAAGTCAAAAGAAAGCTGGAGTACCAATACTCATATCAAACAAAGTCGACTTTATTTTTTTAATTTTTTTAAATCAAAGTAGAGTTGATTTACAATGTTGTGCCAATCTCTGCTGTACAGCCAAGTTGACTCAGTTTTACACATATATACTTTTTTTTTTTAATATTCTTTTCCATTTTGGTTTATCCCAGGAGACTGGATATAGTTCCCTGTGCTATACAATAGGACCTTGTTGTTTAACCATTCTAAATGTAATAGTTTGCACCTACCAACTCCAAATTCCCAGTCCATCCCTCTCCTTCTCCCCTCCCCCTTTGCAACCACAAGTCTGATCTCCGTGTCACAAGTCTGATCTCTATCTCTGCGAATCTGGTTCTGTTTTGCAGATAGGTTCATTTGTGCCATACTTTAGATTCCACATATAAGTGATATCATATGGTATTTGTCTTTCTCTTTCTGGCTTACTTTGCCTGTGTGCCACAACTAGAGAGCCCATGCACTGCATCTACTGAGCCCATGCGCTCTGGAGCCTGTGCGCCACAACTAGAGAGAAGCCCACACACTGCAACGAAGAGCCTGTGTGCCACAACAAAAGATCCCACATGCCGCAACTAAGACCCTGCAGTGGAAGGGCAGAGTCTTAACCACTGGACCACCAGGGAGGTCCTCCTTATATATTTTTTTCTTCTCTGATTGCCATGGCTAGGACTTCCAAAACCATGTTGAATAAAAGTGGTGAGAGTGGACATCCTTGTTCCTGATGTTAGAGGAAATGCTTTCAGCTTTTCACCATTAAGTATGATGTTTGCTGTGGGTTTGTCATATATGGTCTTTATTATGTTGATAGTTTCCCTCTATGCCCACTTTCTGGAGAGTTTTTTATCATAAATGGGTGTTGAATTGTGTCAAAAGCTTTTTCTGCATCTACTGAGATGATCATATGGTGTTTATTCTTCAATTTCTTAATGTGGTGTATCACGCTGATTGATTTGCAGATACTGAAAAATCCTTGCATCCTTGGAATAAATCCCACTTGATCATGATGTATGATCCTTTTAATGTATATTGGGTCTGGCTTACTAGTAGTTTGTTGAGAATTTTTGCATTTATGTTCATCAGTGATACTAGCCTGTAATTTTCTTTTTTTTGTGGTACCTTTGTCTGGTTTTAGTATCAGGGTGATGGTGGCCACACAGAATGAGATTGGGAGTGTTCTTTCCTCTGCAATTTTTTGGAATAGTTTCAGAAGAATAAGTGTTAACTCTTCTCTAAATGTTTGATAGAATTCGCCTGTGAAGCCATCTGGTCCTGGACTTTTGTTTGTTGGAGGTTTTTTAGTCACAGTTTCAATTTCAGTACTTGTGATTCTGCTGCTCATATTTTCTATTTCTTCCTGGTTCAGACTTGGAAGGTTGTACCTTTCTAAGAATTTGTCCATTTCTTCTAGGTTGTCCAGCTTACTGTCATATAGTTGCCTGTAGTAGTCTCTTATGATCCTTTGTATTTCTGTGGTGTCCATTGTAGCTTCTCCTTTTTCATTTCTAATTTTATTGATTTGAGCCCTCTCCCTTTTTTCTTGATGACTCTGGCTAAAGCTTTATCAATTCTGTTTATGTTTTCAAAGAAGCAGCTTTTAGTTTAGACAAATATTGTATGGTATCACTTAGATGTGGAATCTAAAGAATAAAACAAACTAGTCAATAAAACAAAAAAGAAAAAGACTTACAGATATAGAGAGCAAACTACTGGTTACCAGTGGGGAGAGGGAAGAGGGAGGGGCAAGATAGGCTTAGGAAATTAAGAGGTATAAACTACTATGTATAAAATAAATAAGCTACAAGGACATATTACACAACACAGGGAATATAGCCAATATTTTATAATAACTATAAATGGAATATAACCTTTAAAAATTATGAATCACTATGTTGTACATCTGAAACTTATATAATATTGTACAACTATACCTCAATTAAAATTTTTTAATTAAAAAATAACACTTCTTTAAAATACTTTGCAAGTATACTGTATACAGGTGCTATTAGAAATAAAATACTTTTGATCTAACATGATAAAAAGATACAGTATGTCAGGAAAATAATTTTTTATATAATGAGTTATATTTTTTTATTAAAAGCAAATTCCCTACATGTAAGCAGGTGTTTTTGCCTAAGTATTATAGGGTAGCCTTTCAAAGAGACCTTTAATTTTTACACAAACTTAAGAGAATTATTAAAAGGAAGATAGTGAAACAAAAATTAATGTAACAAAATAAGTAACGGCAAGCAAAGAACATGTTTAATAAGCAACAAAATGTTTTAAATCAAGTTTATCAGTTAATAATAAATTTAGAGGATTCATATACACGGGAAGCACAATTAATTCTTCCGACTAGATTTGTTCCAATTTTTTCCCCCAAAGGTTAGGGTAGTGTTGTCTTCAACTTTGTTCTTCCCCAGTGTGCTGTGCACGCTTCTGTGCAGAGAGGCACACACGATTTGTTGAATTACTGTCCCCAAAGGACAACCTGTTCCATTCAGCCAGGGGATGCCTGCCACCGTCTGCAACAAAGACTGGATAAGTATGCAATCTTTTTGGCGGCCTTTTCAACCTATTTATAAGCACTTAGACTATTTCTATGTAAGGGTGTTCATAAGTAGTTACACAAACATATGATTTGATTCTCTCATTCTCAGATTGTGGGTTTAGAAACCTCATTTGGCAAGGAATAATTTAGCCCACTTTCCTACAATGAAAAGAATTTCCAGAAACGACAGTGACAGCCTGAGCCATGTCCAAAAATGCTGGAGTAGAAGACAATTCTATAAAAAGACCTGATTTTAAGCTTTATGAAAATGAACTATCACTGTTTAGATCATCTTTCTTAATTCAGTCATTCAATTAAAAAAATCTGTTGCACACTGTGTCAGGTACTATGCTAGGCACCATGGATAGAGCAGTAGACAAACCAAAAATCCCTGCCCTGATAGAGCTTACCTTAATATTAACAACACAATTAAAACACTGCAAGTTAAAATTACTGAACTTATGAACACTTTTATCCATTATAAAACTGAATATAAGAGAATCATTCCCAATTAACAGCTGAATTCCTTATTGCCCACCTTAAGAAATAAAGCTCTGATATTAGTATCTTTGTGCAAAATAAAAGTGGTGTTTCTCACTCCAAATCGAACAAGTAACAACTACAAAAGACAATCTACATTTTCTCTATTTCTGTTTTTTTAATTTAAAATGAATTATAGTTAATCAATGCTACTCCAATATAAAATAAAATAAACTTTTAAAATGAATCATGTATTGCACCAAATAGCATATATTTCTATTATGTCATGTGTTTATACCACAGTTAAATATATAGTTAAATTATATTTCTGGAATTAAGGGGGGAAAAAAAAAGAAAGAAGGAAGAAATGGTCTTTAAATATAGCATGACATGATGAAACTGATAAGAAAAGTACATGGTATTTTACATACACGTGGTTACTTGAAATCATGGAAGATGTTCAGTGAGCAACTATGCCCATGACATTCTGCTTGGATGCTGGTGAGATACAAAGATAATTAAAACACAGAATTTCCCAGCCAAGTACAGGTAGTAAAGACAAATGTGCACAAGGAGCTATAATACAAGGTGGGCTGTAATCAGCCTTGTAACACAAATCCAAAGGACTGTACAAGTAAGGAACTGCCACTTACTGGCATTGATCTAAATCCTTTACATGTCATTTTGTTTTACTCCTCTCCGCAAACCTATACAGTGGGCAAAGACATTGAGCATCAAAAAAAGCTGTAAACATGTCCTGGCCACAAAATAATTAAAAGATGGAATCCATGTCCTTTTCACCAGGTAATGCTGCCTTCCCACAAAAGAATAAGAAATCCAAGTGCAGGACTCTGGTGAGGCTTTTTAGAGGAAGACTAGGACTCAATGAACAGAACTCCCAGGAACAAAATTAGAGCAGAGGTAGTAGTATAATTCCAGGCAAAGGAAACGATCTGAAGAAAGGCAACAAAGTGGAAAAGAGCAATGCATGTTCAGGGAATGACAACCAGATTCATGTGGCTATAGCACAGGCTACAGAGCCAGATCTGAGCAGACATGATGGGGAGGCAGGGCCACAGGAGCACCTATGGCACGGGTTCTGGAACCAAAATACACCTGGATTGAGTCCTGGATCTACCACTTCATAGTTATGTTACCTTCGCCAGTTACTTAATCTCACTGCGGCTCAGTCTCCTCAGCTACGAAGTAACACCATCTACCTCATAGGGTTGCTACAAGCATTAAATGAGATCAGCACATGACCAAGTGATTGGCCAGTCACTCCAGACAAGAATACCACAAGAGGGCTTCCCTGGTGGCGCAGTGGTTGAGAGTCTGCCTGCCAATGCAGGGGACACGGGTTCGAGCCCTGGTCTAGGAAGATCCCATATGCCACGGAGCAACTAGGCCCGTGAGCCACAATTACTAAGCCTGCGCGTCTGCAGCCTGTGCCCCGCAACAAGAGAGGCCGCGATAATGAGAGGCCTGTGCACCACGATGAAGAGTGGCCCCCGCTTGCTGCAACTAGAGAAAGCCCTCGCACAGAAACGAAGACCCAACACAGCCATAAATAATAAATAAATAAATTTTAAAAAAAACCCTAACTCAAAAAGATATATGCACCCCCATGTTCACTGCAGCATTATTTACAATAATCAAGATATGGAAACAACCTAAGTATCTGTTGACAGATGAAAGGATAAGAAAATGTGAGATACATACACACACACACACACATACATACACACAATGGAATATTATTCAGCCATAAAAAAAGACTATCTTGGGGCTTCCCTGGTGGCACAGTGGTTGAGAATCTGCCTGCCGATGCAGGGGACACGGGTTCGAGCCCTGGTCTGGGAAGATCCCACATGCCGCGGAGCAACTGGGCCTGTGAGCCACAACTACTGAGCCTGTGCATCTGGAGCCTGTGCTCCGCAGCAAGAGAGAGGCCACGATAGTGAGAGGCCTGTGCACCACGATGAAGAGGGGCCCCCACTTGCCGCAACTGGAGAAAGCCCTCGCACAGACACGAAGACCCAACACAGCCAAAAATAAATAAATAAATAATTAATTAATTAAAATAAAAGACCTATAAAAAAAAAAGACTACCTTGCCATTTGTGGTGACAACATGGATGGACCTTGAGGGCATTACACTAAGGGAAATATGTCAGACAGAGAAAGACAAATACCACATAATCTCACTTATATGTGCAAGCTAAAAAAAGACAAAAAACAAAAAACCAAGCTTACAGATACAGAGAAAAGATTTTTAAAAATGAGACGGCCACGTGACCAATGTGCTTGGCCAGTCATTCCTGCTCAGCATCTGGAGCAAGTGACACAAAGTAGAGATGGTAGAGAATCCATTCTGGTGGTGGTAGCAACATCTAACTCAGATTAGCCTATGAAGGCTTCTCTAATCATCCCAGAAAAAATAAATCCCTCCTTTGTTTTGACAGGTTTGTTCAGACACCTAAGGTAACCACTCAGAGTTCTCATTCACATCTAAATCATTAACTTCCTTGAGTTCCTGGTGATAAGAATGATTATGATTTTAATCTGCTCAGAATCAACATTTTTCTGCTGAGTGTTCTTCCCCCATCCCTTGTTTTTCCTGCTCCTTTCCTCTCTTTCCTGTAATATCTTTGCATAGATCCTATGATTGTTCCTTTTTTCTTATGCTTCACTTTTAAATTACATAAGTAATTCTGAAATCGCTACCACAAAAGATTCATACTGGAGAGATCACAGCAGTGTTCCAAGTTACTAATAACTTGGATTCTCCCTGCATCGTTATGAAGTTTTTCATTTATATTTGTAAGTTGTTTAGCTCTTACTTTTCCCTGTGAAAAGAAGTAGGCAGCAGCAGGCTACACGTAATTCAGTCTCTCCTCTACCTTCTCACCAAGAGGCTTCCTAAAAGACAGCATGTCTATATCCTTTCATGTTTATCTCTGCCTTCCTTGATATTTCTCAGTCCAGGGAAGCATCTGTTTTCACTGTTCCAAAAGAAAGGAACGATGTTGTCCCTGAAGGAATATGAGATTTACAGTCGCAGAAGCCCTCTCTCAGAGCCTTTCCACACCCTAACATTTGACAACTTTTCCCCACTCTATTAGGTTTTGAAGTTCTAAGTGTCTTTAATTTTGTTAAAGATGAAGCTTGTATTTGTTCCTTATGCTCTTTATTGTTTTGATTTCCAAGAGTAAAGATGACAGATGTCTTCATTATGCCACGAATCATTTTTAATGTTTTTCTGCAATCTAATAATTTAGAGATTAATTTTCTAATATATTACATTATGTGATATTATGATATTATGTAACATTATGATATTACATTATACCTCATCATACCAAAAATCAAACTATGATTCCAGGTGTGTGAGTAGAAGAGAATTACCATGTCAGCAGAGATTACATGTACACTATTAACTTCTTAGGGACACAGGGGCCGTTGGTCCACAAAGGTATTTGTTAGCAATGATTTTTGGAGAGATCTTTAGAGGCATGATAAAAACAAATTGACCATTTCTCACCTTATAAATTATTTAATATATGTAGACTGATAAACTAACGCACAAATTTTGTTCATCGCTGGTATTACATAAAAATGTTAAAATTTCAAAATGAAAAAGTTTGCTCTTACCTGGATCTGATTCCGCAGCTGCTCGGCTTCCTGCCGCAACTGTTCCAGCTCACTCATCCTTGAATTTGTTTATCTCAGAAACTAACAAATGAAAGTCACTATTCAAAAAGAAAGAGAGAGAGACTGACTCAGTTCTCCATTTACATATTAATCTACTTTTTAAATATTGACATGTAACTTCATTTTGGTCCCTCTGAAACTCAAGTGAGATAATTATTACTGGAACTTAAAACTGCTTAGTAAATATAGATCTAGATTATTTACTAAAGGACTTTATGGAGGAATGGGATCAGAGGAGGGAAGAGACAGCTTGAGTTGCAGTATTCAAGACTTAATTATAGAGAATCAGTACTAGAATGGAGTCCAGGGAGAAATACTTTACAACAGTTTCAAGGGCACCAACAGACATCCGCACTTGGGTGCCTAACAGGCACCTCAACTTACTTCAAAATTGAACCCCACACCACCCTGAAGTCTTCCCCATCTCTGTAAATGGCAATTCCATCCTTCCAATTGTTTAAGCCAAAAACCTGGGAGTCATCCTTAACGGCTCTGTTCTGTTTCTTTCATACCCTACATCTAATCCACCAGCAAATCATGTCAGGCATTCCTTCAAAAAATATCCAGGATTTGACCAACTCTGATTACCTCCACTTTGACTACCTTGGTCCAAGCCACCAACATCCACCTGCTCTCCTTTCTACTGCCCTTGCCCACTCTCCAGTCTATTCTAAATATAGCAACCAGAGATGCTTTTAAAACACAAGTCACTCTTCTGCTTTAAATGCTACAACGGCTTTTCACTCCACTCAGAGCAAAATCTAACTCTTTATCTTGACCCACAGAGCCCTACACAGTCTCTCACACACACCCCCTCTGACCTCGTATCTCTCCTCCCCCTACCCCTCTCTGCTCCAGCCGCTCAAAAGCTTTCTTGATGTTCCTTGAACACACTAAGCAGGCTCCAGCTTCAGTGAAAATAATCTAAGAACTAAAGGAAAATTCATTCTAAGGATTTAGCATGAATCCTAGAAGTAAAAGGCAAGGATGTTATAACCTCAGGAAGAAAAGAGAGACTGGAAACTGGCAGTATTCTTTCTCTACCTGTCCTGCTTTTCTCTTCATACCTGCTTTGTTTTTTCTCTTTCTACAGAATGACTTTCTGTAGGTATATCAAGGGGCTCAAAGAGGTCTCATACAACTTTTAAGGGCATTCAAAACCACCTCTTACCCAACTCTACTGCCTTTCCACCCCCCAAAGCCACACATACACAAGGGACCCTCTAAAGAGGAGGTATCTGCAGCTAACAAGAGTTGTTCCAAATGAATGAAATTTTCCAGCTTGGGTGCCAAAAGGATGGAGGTACTGCGAATAGAAATGACAAAGAGGAAGCAGTTCCCTCATCACCACCATTACTCTGTGGAGGGGGAATATTAGGAGAGGCCATGGGGCCCTGAGCATCCCTGCACATTCTGCTGCGTATGCCAAAAATACAAGGCCCTAGTCACTTTTACCTAAGCCATTTCTCAAGGCTGCATTTGGAGTGAGCAACCTTGAGGGATGAGACAACGTCTGCCCCAAGACAAAGAGAGACCTTGCTTCTTCTTACTATAAAAGTGGTAAATTCCCTTAGCTCAGTGTTTCTAGACTGCGATGCAAACCCAATGCATATGTGGCATCCATCTAGGCACACCTGGGTCACCTCCATGGGACTGAGGAGCATGGGGAACGGGCAAAAACCAATATCAGGCCATGCTACTTGGGGTGCTGTGAGTAATAAAGTCCTTGGTCTCTGACCCAAGAGTCTTATGTCTTCTGCCAGCATCCACAAAACACGAACAGGCTAATTTATTAGCTTATAAGTAGGTAAAATCCCAGACCCTTTACAGTCCTTGACAGGGAGAAGGTTCATATAAAAGATGAGGGATCCAATGTGAAATATAGTGAGTTTGTGGCAATTCCCCCTTTTTCAAAATTGAGGTATGTATAGTTGGCATATAATATTGTGTAAGTTTAAGACACACATGTTGATTTGATATTTACATATTTATATGATTACCACCAAAGCGTTAACTAACACCTCTATCACATCACATAATTACAATTTCTTTTTTTGTGGAGAGAACATTTAAGATCTAGTCTCTTAGCAGCTTTGAAGTATATAACACAGCGTAGCTGGCTACACTCACTATGCTGTGCATTAGATCTCCAGAACTTATTCATCTTCTAGTTGCAAGCTGCACTCCCTTCTCGTACAGGCTGAATTTCAGGTCCAGCACTTCATTGACAACTCTGCCAGTACCCTAGTTTCCCCTGCCCTTCTATTTGGTCACATTCAACTGACAAAAATCACAACTTCGATGAACCCAACTCCGTACTTTCTTTCAGCCAGCACTCCATCTATCAAACACTGATTGAAACGTCAAACAGCAGGGCAAGTTAGTTCTACTACAAGTTCATATAAGCAATCTAGCTGGGCCCTCAAAACCACCTGGCTACCATATGCAGCTCTTTACCCATCACGTCCACTCAGTATCAACGATTTCAACTCCTTTGCACCCTTCGCCAGCTTCTGACCTTCTCACAACCCCTCTTGCAGCAAGTGAGCTTACCTTCTACATCACAGAGAAAACAGAAGCCACCAGACATGAACTCTTTCAATTTCTCACTATTAGTTTTACAAAATGATACATACAGGACTGACTCATCATATGCTTCTCCTTCCCTTCTGTTATAACAGAGAAGCTGACTTTTCTGTCATTTGGGTCAATTCCTCCTCCTGAGATTTAGATCCTATCTCTCCCTACCTTTTCAGTAATCTTACATTTCTGATTATCCCTTTTCATCTAGTACATTCAACTTCTCACTCTTTCTCGATGGTTTTAGTCTTTTTATTAAAAAAAATTTCAAACACAGAGAAAGGCAGAGAAATTAATATAACAGACATCCGTAATGTCCACCGTGAAGGTTTACAGATTGTTAATACTGTTACTGTATTTGCTCCATCTTTTGTTTTTGCTGAAGTATTTTAAAGTCAATCACAGACATCAATGGATAAAGATATACACACAGACACACAAACACACACACACACACACACAATGGAATATTTCTCAGCCATAAAAAATAATTAAATAATGCCATCTGCAGCAACATGGATGGACCTAGAGATTATCATACTAAGTGAAGTCAGAGAGAGAAAGACCAATATTATATGATATTGCTTATATGTGGAATCTAAAATATGACACAAATGAACTTATCTACAAAACAGAAACAGAATTACAGACATAGAGAACAGACTTGTGGTTGCCAAGGAGAGAGGGGTGGAGTGGGATGTATTGGGAGTTTGGGATTAGCAGACGCAAACTATTATATATAGAATGGATAAACAACAAGGTCCTACTGTGTGGCATAGGAAACTATATTCAATATCCTGTGACAAACTATAATGGAAAAGAATATGAAAAACAATGTGTATATATATATATGTGTATAACAATCATTGTGCTGTACAGCAGAAATTAACACATTATAAATCAACTATACTTCAATAAAACAAATTTTAAAAAAATCACAGACATCAAGATACTTTACCCCTAGGGCTTCCCTGGTGGCACAGGGGTTAAGAATCTGCCTGCCAATGCAGGGGACATGGGTTCGAGCCCTGGTCCGGGAAGATCCCACATGCCGCAGAGCAACTAAGCCCGTGCGCCACAACTACTGAGCCTGTGCTCTAGACCCCGCAAGCCACAACTACTGAGCCCATGCGCCGCAACTACTGAAGCCTGCGCGCCTAGAACCTGTGCCCCACAACAAGAGAAGCCACCGCAATGAGAAGCCCACGTGCCGCAACGAAGAGTAGTCCCCGCTCACCACAACTAGAGAAAGCCCGCGAGCAGCAACGAAGACCCCAACACAGCCAATAAATGAATAAATTTACAAAAGAAAAAAGATACTTTACCCCTAAACACTTCAGGTACACATCTCCAAAAATATCAAGACATTTTCCTACTAAACCATAATACCATTAACAAACCTCCCAAATTAACACCAACTATTTAGTAGCTAATACCCAGTCCATTTTCAAATTTCCCCAATTATTCCACCAATGTCTTCTACATCAGATTTGTTCAAATTAGGATCCAATTAAAGGACTATATAGTTGGTTTTATCTCTTAAATCTCTCCATCCAGAAGAATCCATCTCCTGCTTTCTTTTTTTCTATGTTAATTGACTTATTGGAGACAGCTGTCCTGTAGAATGTCCCACATTCTGTTTACTTCCCATGGTACTGTTTTAACTTGTTTCTCTATACTCTATACTGCCTATGAACTGGAAGGAAGTTAGAGCTACAGGCTACATGATATTCAAGTTCAATGTATTTGGCAAGAATACTTCTAGGTGAGACTAGACTTCATATGACAATACATCAGAATGAACTTAATGTTTATGCTGCTATTAGCGAAGCTAAGATTAATCAGTGTATTCACGTCCACTGTAAAGTTATAATTCCTCATTTTCATTCAGCAAACAACCTCTGGGGAGCATTTCACTTTCGACTGTATCCTTTCCATTAGGGGTTACACACTCAAGTCTCTCCCTTTAAGAAAAAAAAAAAACTCCTTGATTCTACATTTCACCATCACTAACAGTCCTTTTTCTATGTTTAAGAACTTTCAAAGACAGTTGCCTTTACATGACCCTATTTCCTCATATGGAATTCTGAATTCTCAAGTCTCATGCCCAATGACTTCAGTTAAGTTTAAGCAGGCATAATGGAAAAGAAGGGGGTAATTATAAGGCAACGGATTGTCTGAGAAACGTTTCCAAGCAGCAAAATCAGAACCCTTGTGATGCTTGTGACCAATGAAGGGTAGCAAAATATGCCTCCCCAAAATATGCCTCTTAGGCAGGAGGATTATCTTGAGAAACAACAGACACAAGAGAAACTCTGAAAACAAGAGTAGAAATTACCCCTTTGCAATGGAGAGTGACATTTACAAAGCAAATCTCCATTTGTAAGGGTGTCTCCCTCTCGGTACCAGAAGTGAGGAATGACTATAAATGACAAGAGTCTTAGGATTTAAATCTGCACATCAAACCCTACCCTTGCTTTTCCTAGGATCCTCCCAAGACTAGTCTCCACCCCTAACCTCCCAACCTTTCTTTTGTCTTTAGCTGAAGATGGTATTGGGTTGGCCCAAAAGTTCATTCGGGCTTTTCCTTAAGCTGTTATGGGAAAATCTGAACAAAGTTATTGGCCAGCCCAATATTTAAGCTGGTGGCTTGGGTTACCTCAGGGAGTTACTCATTTTTCCCTGGGTATTTCACATGTTTACTGGAGGTATACATATTAATAAACTTCCGTGTGTTTTTCTCTTGTTAATCTTTTATTACATGGGGTCTCACCCAAGAACTCAGAAGGGTAGAGTGAAAATTACTTTTCTTCCGCTATTGAATACCGCAAACTTTCTTTGGATGTCTGAAAAATATCAAAGCAGCCTTCCCCGCCTATCATATCTGTTGCTAAAAACAGGAACTAACTTTTCACTCTTTAATTGAAAACTTATTAGTGTTACCCGAAAACTGGGTTCACCTCTTGGTGGGTGTCAAGCCAAAAAACACAACCAAGCTAAAGATTGGGAGAAGGAAGGATTTATTACTTGCACCAAGTAAGGAGAACACTGGGGATCTTTCCCAAAGCAGTGTCTTCCAGCAGCAAAACTTAGGAAATTTTAAGCTAAGGATACATGCAGACTCAAGAAGGGGCTTGGCCGGGTCTACAGAGGCTAAACTGTAGTTGACTGAAGTCACCAGGGTCAGAAAAGGTCAACAAACATCATTGTCCCTTAGGTTCCAGTTGATCTGGTGGTTGAGCCCTTCAGGCTAATCTTTTACCACAGAAATAAAACTGGGAGTCTTTATGACTGATATATTATCTTTGTTGTTGTCACTTCTCTTGCCTGTTGTTCTTCCGTTCCCTTAAGATCATTAATTACTAAGACCCGTTCAATGGCAAGCGTTGCTGCCAGGTTTAGAGCACAAAATGGCTTAGGCCAAAATGGATTCTCTTCTGTCAAGAAAGCCATTCTTTTTTTTTTTTTTTTAAGAAAGCTATTCTTGATGCTCTTTCTTGGGGACCCGCTACCTGATCTGCTTACATTAGTCCTGTTACTATGGAGGAAGAACATTTTGATTACACAGACTTTCTGTTGATGTTTTCTTCTCACCTGACAATTGTTGTATTCCCAAGAATACCAAAAAAAAAAAAAAAAAGTACATCCAGCACAGACTAGTAGATTATAAACTACTTCCAGACAAGCCCAGAGGCTGATTAGGGTAAAGAGAAGCAACAGGATAACCCCAGATGAAACCTAATATGATAAATCCTAATAAATTATGCTTCGAAGGGGAGGATTTAAAGAAGTAGCCAATCTGTGTATTTGACATGGTCTGTGTGTATATAATATGGCTAGAAAAGCTTTGAATTCTGAGAACAACATTGTTGCATGAGGTATAGTTTATTAAAGTAGCTCCCTCAAACGATACACCTAACAGCATGCTCAAAATCAGAGAAGTGAAGTCTCTATGGGCATTTATTTTGACTTGTAGAAAACAAAGTCATCTGACTACTTGCCCTCCTGCAGTTCCTTTGCATCCACAGTTAATACAGGACAGAAATCAGGGAAGTGGCAAAATATTTTATAAAGCATTGTAAATTCTATGTGGGGAAAAGAAAAATATGGAAAATAATGACAGGAGAAAACCAGTAAGACAGTCACCAACGAATGAAAAAATCCTCAGTGGGTGTAGCCAGGCAGACTAAGTGCAGTATAAATTAACTTCTTAGATAAAGAAGAGTCTTATCTAAATTTTAAAATAATCAAGATCCAAACCTAAGAAGGGAGTAAACCAAAAAACAGTCTCTGATCAGACTTTCCCTGAGTTATTGACCAAAAAAGGAAGTGATTATAGACAGAAATAAAAGTATACCATCTACACTGGTTACGTGCATAACAGAAAATTGAGTATAACTTCTCCTAAGGACTCAGACCTGGTAACTGGCCCAAAACTGAAAACAAAGAGGCATCAAACACACTACTTTTTAAAAAAGCTTCCAACATATGGGAGCAGAATCACTCTCCAGGCTTACTAAACAGCCCAATAGTCTGCTGCACACCACGTCACACACACACACAGTTGATGATGATTTTCACAGTTATCCCTATATACAAGAAGATGGAGGAGAGGAGGAAAGGTCAGCTATAAGAGCTAGCATCTTCAGCTGTGTAAGTGCAGTGTATGCATGATGAGAAGAGAGTTTCTCCTCTACCCCAAAGAGAAAGAAAGAAAAAAACAAAAAACGAAGACACAGATCGGAAAAGGACAGCTGCAAGCTAAAATTCAAAGAAAGGATTAGCCTCATAAAAAATTAATAAACAGAAAATTAAATAGAGTTGGGAGGTCAGAAGAGGGAGCTCTCACACCCTGTGACATAACACAGACCAAAAGAAAGACACCTCTTCTTTCCTGGCAAGGACTGAGCCAATGAAAAGCCATGGACTCTGTTTACTCCAGCCCTCCCAGCTTCATTTTCGTCTCTATAAAAGAGTTCTCATTCCCTTGCCCTGTGAGACTTGCAGCTGGTTTGCCATGGTTGCAGACCCTGAATTGCACTTCTCTGCAATAAACCCAAATGAACCCATCTTTGCTGGAGAAATATCTGGCAATCTATCTGTTTTAGGTCTGCAGAATCTAGAATTTAAAATTCCTACAAGCTAATAATAAAAAAGGCTGATGACCCAAAAGAAAAACGTGCGAATTATAGCACGAATAGCAGGTCACAGCAGGAAAACCAGTAGAGGCCAACAGACAAATGAGAAGATGCTCAACCTCAGTAATCAGGGAAATGCAAATAAACAATTTCATACCTATCAGATTCACAGAATTTTTTTTCTCATCCAGGAGCTGGCAAAGCTGTGGGAAAATGGTAACATATTCTGGTAGGACAGCTCTTTGGGAAGCAATTTGGCAATATCTAACAAGGGTGATGATATGTGTATCTTCAATCTGACAATTTAATTCCACTTCTGGGTAGATGAGCCCTAAAAGAAACTTAAGTACTTGTGCTCAAGGGCTGGATTCATACAGCACCACCTGTAATAGCAATAAAATAACACCCGCCAATAGGAAAATGGATAATTACAGTGTTTTCACAGCAAATTATTACATCGCAGTGAAAACGAATGAGCTACAACATAGATGAATCTGAAAAATACTGCTAAGAGGAAAAAAGCAAGTTCCAGAAGACACATACCAGCATAATACCCTATAAAACTCAAAACCAACTAAAACTAAATAATATATTGCATAGGAATGCATACATATGCAATAAGACTTTTTTGAAGCAAGAGAATGATAAAAGAGAAGGAAGGAACACACACGGAGTTGCAAGTAATTGTTAATTTCCAAATTCTTGAGTTGGATATTTGCTTTACAGGTGTTTATACATTATCAATAAGCAAGCAAATATAAATATATAACAGTGAGTCATACATGGATCCATGAATACTGTATCTACAATTAATCCAACTCTTGCACATGTTCAGTTAAACAGGGAGGCCATTAGACTGAGGTGATTCTAATACCTTAGCAGCCTGTGTAAGCAAATCAAAACGTAAGCCTGTAAATGCCTCAAGGTTAAGAAATCAAAACCTAAGGACAACCAATGGGGACTTCCCTGGCGGTCCAGTGGTTATGACTCTGCGCTTCCACTGCAGGGGGCTAGGGATGGGGGAACTAAGATCCCACATGCCTCACAGCACGGCCAAAACAAAACAAACAAAACCAATAAGGCAATCACATAAACTACAGCCAATCAAGTAATTCCCTTGCTTCACTTCCTCCTCTTCTCTATAAAAGTCCTACCCCTATCTCCAGAGGTGGCTGGAGGAACACTCCTAACCACTCTGGTTTGGCAGTGCCCGATCCAAATCGATTTCTGCTCAGAAAACTTAAGCTTTTTAATACTGGGTTGGCCAAAAGGTTCATTCGGTTTTTTCCATAAGATGGCTCTAGTAGCGCTTAGTTGTCTTTAACTTCATTCAAAACAATTTTGTTACACTGTATTGTGACAGCTGTCATATTAGCGTGCATTTAAAAAAAAAAACATCAAAATTGGTGAATTTTTGTGTAGCCATTTAATACTGAGGATGGGAGGAAAAAAGCAACATTTTCGACATATTATGCTTTATTATTTCAAGAAAGGTAAAAACGCAAGTGAAAAGCAAAAAAAGATTTGTGCAGTGTATGGAGAAGGTGCTGTGACTGATCAAACGTGAAAAGTGGTTTGTGAAGTTTCGTGCTGGAGATTTCTTGCTGGAAATCGATGCTCCACGGTCAGGTAGACCAATTGAAGTTGATAACGATCAAACTGAGACATTAATTGAGAACGATCAATGTTATACCACGTGGGAGATAGCTGACATACTCAACATATCCAAATCAAGAGCTGAAAATCATTTGCACCAGCTTGGTTATGTTTATCGCTTTGATGTTTGGGTTCCACATAAGTTAAGGGAAAAAAACCTTCTTGACCATATTTCTGCATGCAATTCTCTACTGAAATGTAATGAAAATGTTCCGTTTTTAAAACAAATTGTGATGGGCGATGCAAAGTGGATACTGTACAATAATGTGGAACAGAGGAGATCGTGGGGCAAGTGAAATGAACCACCACCAACCACACCAAAGGCCGGTCTTCAACCAAAGAAGGTGATGTTGTGTATATGGTGGGATTGGAAGGGAGTCCTCTATTATGAGCTCCTTCCGGAAAACCAAATGATTAATTCCAACAAGTTCTGCTCCCAATTAGACCAACTGAAAGCAGCACTCGACGAAAAGTGTCCAGAATTAGTCAACAAAAAACGCATAATCTTCCGTCAGAATAATGCAAGACCGCATGTTTCTTTGATGACCAGGAAAAAACTGTTACAGCTTGGCTGGGAAGTTCTGATTCATCCATTGTATTCACCAGACATTGCACCTTCAGATTTCCGTTTATTTCATCTTTACAAAATTTTCTTAATGGAAAAAATTTCAATTCCCTGGAAGACTGTAAAAGGCACCTGGAACAGTTCTTTGCTCAAAAAGAAAAAGTTTTGGGAAGATGGAATTATGAAGTTGCCTGAAAAATGGCAGAAGGTAGTGGAACAAAACTGTGAATATGTTGTTCAATGAAGTTCTTTGTGAAAATGAAAAATGTGTCTTTTATTTTTACTTTAAAACCGAAGGAACTTTTTGGCCAACCCCATACATCTCAGTTTACCTTTGTTTTTATTTTATTTTTGGCTGCACTGGGTCTTTGTTGCTGCGCGCGGGCTCTCTCTAGTTGCGGCGAGCAGGGGCTACTCTTTGTTGTGGTGCACGGGCTTCTCATTGAGGTGGCTTCTCTTGTTGTGGAGCATGGGCTCTAGGCACGTGGGCTTCAGTAGTTGCAGCACACAGGCTCAGTAGTTGCGATATGCAGGCCCTAGAGTGCACGGGCTTCAGTAGTTGTGGCGCATGGGCTTAGTAGTTGCAGAATGCGGGCTCTACGGCGTGCAGGCTTCAGTGGTTGTGGTGTGTGGGCTCAGTAGTTGTGGCTCGCAGGCTCAGTAGTTATGGTGCACGGGCTTAGTCGCTCTGTGACATGTGGGATCTTCCCAGACCAGGGATCAAACACTGGCAGGCAGATTCTCAACCACTGCGCCACCAGGGAAGTCCCTCAGTTTACCTTTTAACACACCTTAAGTCCACTGGGAACCATAAAATAAATGTAATGGAATGAAATTTTAAAATAAACTGAGGTTAGGTTAAACAACTTGCCTAAGATTAGAAGCAGAGTTGGGAATTGAATCAAAGCGTGTATGACTCTGGAACCCAGTCTCTCAACCACTCCACTATGCCTCCTTGGAAGGGCATTTCGTTAGATCTCTCCATTGAATCTAATGAGCCTCCCTCTTATTCAAGCTTTACTCCAATAGCTTTCCAGATCCCTCACTTCCTAGATCCTCCTTGTACTTCACTGACTATTCCTTATCTGTATCATTGTGGGCTCCTCCCCCCGCCCCCTCCCACCCCCAATTCATTTCTTAAATATGTATGTTTTTCCAGATCTATCTTCGGTCAGCTAGTTAAGAAGCTTCCCTCCTGGGAGGAAGGAAAGATACAGACGTGTATGAGATAAGAGCCATCTCTACCTTCCTTTACAAAAAACAAAAAACAAATCATCAGAAGAATACAGTCAAGGAATTTCACCAACAGTGATTTTTACTCAAGATCCAACTGGAGCTGTTTATCACAATCTCTGCAGTTGTACTGAAATTACTAACTAAAGCAATTTTAAACTAATAATTTAACAGAAATTAGTTTGATATAAGCATACTGCTCTTTTAATTACTATAACTTCTTGACTAGGTTCTTTCTCAACATGAATATTTGATTCATTTAACACATTTTAAATAACTTGATCATATAGTGAAAGCACTGTTAGTTGAGTAGAAGGCAGCATATCAATTATCCTTTAAAAAGTTCAGCTGTACCAGTTACAAATATCAAGAAATACCAATGGGTCATTGTATCCAAGCCAACTTATTAAATAAAATGGAAAAAAAATACAATTGCATAATTCAAATAGACTTCTCTCTACACTTCTTAAAATGTCCACAGAATTTTTACTAAAGCAAGGCATTATGTAGCCTGTACAATTATACTGCTGTGTTAGTGAACAGTTATTTTAATCCATGTAAGACAAAGACATACAAGTATTTCTTAATTATCAATAATTTTCATATGGATCATGAAAGCTCATGTAAGGCATGAAAGAATACTTTAAACTGTACTTTAAAAATTTAAATGTAAACTACTTTTACCTACTAGTAGTCTATCAGAAAAGTTAAGTTTGCTATTATCATCATTAAATTCTCTAATGTTCTGCTTTTCTCTCTGCAATCCTGATTCATAATTCCTGTACTTTATTTATTAAAAAAAAAAAACCCTAAACCCTTAATGAATTAGTTAAGGTATTTAAAGCTTTTATGATCATTCTCAGAGGAATGTAAAATCACACTTGCTTACCCACCCCAAGTAGTCTTCCCATTACAGATATTCCCATGTGGCTTTCTTTCTCAAGAAGTTGGCCAAAAATCTAAAGCTGTATGGGGTGAGTGGATAAGAGAGGAAAATAGAAGAGATGCTGATACTGCAGTATAGGCATTATGTTTTGCTTTTTTATTTTGCTACCAAATTTCTCATTACACTGAACATTTTTAAGTGCCCCAAAAGTAACATGATTCAGCCTCTTGTGAACTAAAGGCAGTCTGTTTTGTCTGCGTTCCAGGAAAAAATAAGGTGCTGCTCTCAAGTCTGTTTCCCTTCACCTAACTGGTTTGTTCTGGCACAGTTCATTCTCTCACCAAACATTTACCGAACGCCTATTATGTGCCAAGAACCGGGGCTACACATGAATTAGATACAGGCCCAGCTCTCCAGGAGTTTACAGTCTAAGAAGGAAAACAGAGGTTTAAGTGCATATTCACAGAAGTCCATAATCCATTACCCTAAGCCCTGAGGGCCAGATGCATTTCAGAATTTGGGAGTCTACAGATTTTAAAAAGATTTTTTAAAAGCTTTTCAGATTTTTTTTTTTGGTCGCACCGCGTGGCTTGTGGGATCTTAGTTCCCCAACCAGACATCAAACCCACGCCCTTGGCAATGAAAGCGTAGAGTCTTAACCACTGGACCACTGGGGAATTCCCAGCTTTGCAGATTTAAAAAGGTATATTCATCACGTATTTCATTCCACACCAACTGGACTCTGGGGCAGCACCCACATAATCCAGAAGGAGTATTTCTGCAGCAAAATGTAAGTGTCGTCACAACTAGGTGGGGAAAAAGTAGACCAGCAACAGTTTCACGTTAGTTCAAGTTAGGTTGTGCCACCAAACAAGTTCAAATCACATAAGGTTTTGCCACTAAGTGATATATGAAAAAAATTGCAGTTTCAAAGCATTCTGGATCTCCAAATTACGGATAAGAGATTCTTTTATTTTTTTAAGCAAATAACAGTTTATTTAAAGATGTTTGAGGCATTCCCAAGAAATGAATACTTTTCCAGTAAATACAATCTATTATGTAGTGATTAATCACTGTATCATTACACAGTTAAAGCAAATCTCCTAGGATATAACAAATGATTTCCTACAAAACTGGTGGCTACACGAGATGTGGCTGGTAACACAAATCAACCTCTCAAGCATAAGCGGCCAATCCTGATTCTGAGCCTCCACCTTCTCATGGCAAAAGCCAAACAAACTTAGCTTGATCCGTGATTCTCAACCCTCGTGGCACACAGAACCACGTAAGCTGGTAAGAGATTCTTGACCTATAATATATAAGAGGAGGATTACCTGGATAACCCCTGATGTTAAAAGATACTTAGTATTTAGCCAACCAAGAGATGACATTTATTGAGCACTTACTATGTGTCATGCACTGTTCACAACTCTTCACAGTAACTCATTTAACGACCTCAAATTAACCTCAAAAGGTAAGTACTAATATCATCCTCATTTTACAGATGAGGAAACTACATGTTTTGGAGGTTATGAACCTCACCCAAGTTCACACAACCTAATGAGAGTTGGAGTATGACTATACTTACTGTGTGATCCCAGAAACTGTTTAACTTCTGAGTCTCAATTCCCTCATCTGTACAGTGGAGACACTTATGTCTACGCCCAAGTGATTGTTTTAGGGATTAAATAACACACATTAACAAAATGTCCTTGGAACTTTAAGTCAGAGCTAATTTGGCCCAACAAGGGAAATACATGAAGAAGGTATAATCATAAACATGACTCAGGCTAATATTCGTATCTGCTGATGGATCAATAGATATAACAAAATAATACTTTAAACAAAAAAGGAAAATAAAATTATTACCAGAAAGAATTCTGTTCATGGTCTCAGCACCCCAATTGTCCTGCAACGTAACCTCTTCTTTCTCTCCTCAGCTCCTTGAGAAGCACTGAAGCTTCCTCCCTGACTCTAGAAGGTATACGCTTGCTGGGAGAGGACCTAAACTACCCCTACCCCGTTTGCACCCTTACTTACAGACTCTCAAACGAGCGTGGAGGAGGAAGATTCAGAGGGGGAGAGGATAGGAGACAAAACATCCAAGCATTTAAAGGGCTATCTCAGGGACTTTCCTGGTGGCTCAGTGGTTAAGAATCTGCCCGCCAATGCAGGGGACACGGGTTCGAGCCCTGGTCCAGGAAGATCCCACGTGCCACGGGGCAACTAGGCCCGTGCACCACAACTACTGAGCCTGCACTCCACAACTACTGAAGCCCGTGTGCCCTAGGGCCCACGTGCCACAACTACTGAAGCCCGTGCTCCGCAAAGGGAGAAGCCACCGCAATGAGAAGCCCGCGCACTGCAACGAAGAGTAGCCCCTGCTCACTGCAACTAGACAAAGCCTGTGTGCAGCTATGAAGACCCAACGCACCCAAAAATAAATAAATTAATAAATTAATTTTTAAAAAAGGGGGCTATCTCAAACTACACCCACCTCCTGAAGATCTCAATACCTGACTCTCCAACAGCACCTTGTCCATCCCACTCCAATGCCATGACTCCTGGATTGGGGCATTATTAACGGTATATCAATCAGGTGTGTAAGGGAAGAAACACGGTAGATAACCACTAATTTAACCAAATAGCCTAATCATTGGTTCTCAAAAGGTGGGGACCAGTAGCACCAGCATCACTGAGGACCTTGCTGGAAATGCAAACTTGTAGGCCCTTTGCCAGGACTAAAGAACCAGAGACTCTGAGATGGAGCCCAGCAATCTGTGGTTAACAAGCACCCCAGGTGATTCTGATGCCTCCTGGAGTTTGAGAACCACAGGTCTAAACTCTTGTCTAGAACCACTGGATTGGAGGAAACCTCAAGGGTGTGTGTTCATGTATTAAGAAGTTCCTAAAAAACTAAATGGCATTTATATTATCTTCCTGGTCAAACACAACACCTAGATACTTTAAAAAAAACAAAGATGTCATCGTTGCAGAAATCTAAACTGAGATGGTAAATTCCATGACCCCATAAAATATCATGCATAAAATTTTTTTTAAAGAATAGGAATTCATGAAATTAAAAGCAAATGGATTTTGTTGTTTCATTCCTACACATTTTTTACATTTGTGTTATAAATTAAATGTGAGACATCTGCAATGTCTTAAGACTATTTGCCATTTATAAAAGCTGTGTTTAACCCTAAGTTCTTTGAGTTTGATTTTTAAATTAAAATTAAATTAAATTTTTAATTAAAAAATTATCCTTAATCAAGGAAAGGGAAAAGAAGGGGAAGAAGTCTTGAGGCAAAGCTAACAAAAACTAAAACTACTGTAATATCAGGTACTACATGAAAACCTGATGCAGAATACATGTTTTAAATATAAAGTGGATATGCTTCTGTTCTTTTTTTTTTTATATAAATTTATTTATTTATTTTTGGCTGTGTTGGGTCTTCGTTGCTGTGCACAAGCTTTCTTTAGTTGTGGTGAGTGGGGGCTACTCTTCGTTGCGGTGCACGGGCTTCTCATTGTCGTGGCTTCTCTTGTTGTGGAGCATGGGCTCTAGGCGCGCAGGCTTCAGTAGTTGTGGCTCACGGGCTCTAGAGCTCAGGCTCAGTAGTTGTAGCGCACGGGCTTAGTTGCTCCACGGCATGTAGGATCTTCCCAGGCCAGGGCTCGAACCCATGTCCCTTGCATTGGCAGGCAGATTATTAACCACTGCGCCACCAGGGAAGCCCTGCTGCCTTCCTTCTGCTCCCTACCAGCTCTTCTGCTTTCCGGTGATATGCTTCTGTTCTTTTTAGTGTATCCCTTTTAAATTCCCACATACATATATACAGAGAGATACAATGGAAAATTTAAGTGAATAGGTTTAGCTTTTTTCCATTTAACATTTTGGGAAGGCTTTCAAAAAAAGAGTTTTCTTCCTGCATTTCCTATTATTTTTATCTCTAGTCCCAAGTACATAATAAATGAGCACTATTCCAACTGCTGTCAATTCAAATCATCATGTGATTTATTCTTCCACTCAACAAACATGTATTTAACACCTACCCTGCACCAGGCACAAGAACTGACCCATCCCAATCAGAAAAATTCACCTTCTCACAAGAAAGATGAGAATAATTATATTAGGATATAAGTGCCACAATACGGCACGTATTTAGAGTGCTATGTCACCAAAACCAAATGTTTCATGAGAATGTGACTGAACTCAACACACTAAGGATTTCCCTTAAACTAAATGCAATACATTCTGAAACCACTGTCTGTGAATCCACTGAAACCACTTTCAGTATGCTTGTATTTTTAGCTGTACAACCTCTTAAAGTAACCAGTTCTATAAATTCGCTGTCAGAGATGTAAAATAGGAGGGTATTTCCCCTTTTACTTAGTCCTCAAACTACTTTCTCTAAGTTGTGACGCCTCTAGTTTTCGTATTTCCAAGGATTTGTGAACCAAACATTAGGAAAGTGAATTACGATTATGTACATTACAGATCATAACCTTGTCAGCCCGTTTTTTCTCATATGACTTCACTCAAATATTATCACCTTTTGGACTTTTTTGATAGGACCATGCATGGTTCATCTCTGTACCACTAAGTCACAAAGTCTTATACCCTTTAAAGTCACATAATTTGCTTTTGTTTTACCAGAAACAACACAAACTCACCAGACCTGATTACATATTACTCTTGGTTATATCTAAAAAATTTTTAAAATTAATCCCACCGCTAAAGGATGAAAATATGACAGCTGGATATATCAGAATTTCATCCAACAAATTTTTATGAGTGCCTAGCAGGCATCAATCATGATCTAACTCATTTGCTGAGTTGGCTTGATAGCACAAAATGTGACTTGTGTAATTAACATATTCATAGAAAGGTAGCTACAATTCTGTATGTTCAGTTTTAATAAAAGTAAAATATCTTAAAATTACCAATAATAAGTAGAAATAGAGTATAGCACTCAGAGTCTTTCTCCCAGGGCAGATTTCATTCTTTCTAACATAAAGCTATAATGCCTATGCACAAGATAAAACTTTGGAAGTTTTACTAATTAAGAAGCAAGTGTACTTATATGATGTTGGTCTGAGATGAACAGATATCCACCAATGCTACTTCAGGATCACACTTTCTTTACCAAAACGTCATCTGATTGCTCTCTTGGGTTTAGACTAACAGCTAATTAATAACCCACACTAGCTATTTGGAACGCCACTCCATCCCCAGCTCCCTACTCCTACAACTAATATCCTCAAAATCCATCAATCAACAGAGAGTTTATCTCCACCAGGTGGCTTGGACAGTGTACGCACCTTTAGTTACATTTACATTGTAGTCGCATACAGTTTTAGTCTACTGCTCAGACTGTCCTATGGATGTTTTCATCCTGCCACACTCACTATCACATACACCAATACTGCCCTTCAGCAGCCTTAAGGAAACACACATTGCTCCTGATGCTTCACAATCCCTTCATAACCTGTCTCTCTATCATCTCTAGAAACTATACGCAGATGTTCCATCATGAAAAGATTAGTTATAACCATGGGGGAAATTTACATACAAACATTTCTCTCCTTTTTTATATCTTAAGGCATGGAGGAGTCTTTGTGCGTGTTTTTAAATTCATTTTCCCCCAAAATCTTCCTTAGTGGCACATTAATAATTAATAAACATAATAAAATCCCTTGTTGATAAAGTTTAATTCCCAAAAGTAAAGGTTAACAGAACCATGAAAACTAATATCTATTAAAACTTTTAAAATGCCAACTGCTTTTGCTTTTTTACACCAAATGACAAGACCACATTTTTCAAAAAGTTTATTCTCTCCCAACAGCTTCCCTAGGGGCACATTTAGTAAGCAATGCACATAATGACGATCCCTTGTTGACGAATTTCAATTTCCTTAAGTAATTAGCTGTCTACCATTTTTCCATTTAAATACATAATTTAATTTACAGAAGCCTAGAAAGTAAAAAATGGTTCAAATTATTTCCTTATAAAACTGGTCATTATAAGCCTTGCTAATTATCCTAAATACAACGTATCAATATAATCTATGTCACATGCCAGTTGTACAACAGAGCCTCATTCAGCTTAAGTTGCATTACTGGGGTTTTAATGTCACAAACCAAAGAGTTAACGTCCAATTTTCGTATTTTAAACAATTCCTGAGTAAAGGTGTTTAGGTGGGGAACTCATAAAAACTGAAGGGGAAAAAAACGGAGTCAAGGGCTTCCCTGGTGGCGCAGTGGTTGAGAGTCCGCCTGCCAATGCAGGGGACACAGGTTCGAGCCCTGGTCCGGGAAGATCCCACATGCCGCGGAGCAACTAGGCCCGTGAGCCACAACTACCGAGCCTGCGCGTCTGGAGCCTGTGCTCCCCAACAAGAGAGGCCGCGATAGTGAGAGGTCCGCGCACCGCGATGAAGAGTGGCCCCTGCTCGCCGCAACTAGAGAAAGCCCTCGCACAGAAACGAAGACCCAACACACCCAAAAATAAATAAATAAATAAATAAAATTTTAAAACAAACAAAAAAAACCGGAGTCAAGCCATTGGTAAATGTCATCATAACAAAAATACCAAAAATTCCTATGTAAGAGTCCAGAGGTTATTAGCACTTTGAGCACAGGGACCACTGTCCTCATCTTTGTCCCTACCAAAGTAGTGTTCTCACTTTATGATACAGATTCTATCAATTTCTCTATAGCTAGAAATGTATTACAAGTTAGATGATGAAGAAGAAAAAGTAAGGCTTCTAAAAACATAGTAGGACTTCGCTGGTGACACAGTGGTTAAGAATCCACCTGCCAATGCAGGGGACACGGGTTCGAGCCCTGGTCCGCGAAGATCTCACATGCCACGGAGCAACTAAGCCCATGCGCCACAACTACTGAGCCTGAGCTCTAGAGCCCACGAGCCACAACTACTGAGCCCACCTGCCACAACTACTGAAGCCCGCGCGCCTAGAGCCCGTGCTCCACAACAAGAGAAGCCACCGCAATGAGAAGCACGCGCACCACAACGAAGAGTAGCCCCCGCTCAATGCAGCTAGAGAAAGCCCGCGTGCAGCAACGAAGACCCAATGCAGCCAAAAATAAATTTAAAAATAAAAAAAAATAAAAACATGGTATTTTTGAAGAGGTAAGAATGAATGTTTAAAGACAGGCATTACCTAATTGTTTATATAACCAAAAATTATAAAAATAAATCAATTGGAGAGCTAAAGGCGAAACTGGGGAAAAAATTTTTAAGCTGTATATTGCCTTAAATATTAAATATGGACATTAAGAGAAACTTTATATTATTTTAGCAAGTCAATAGTACACATGTGTTGAAATCACTTAATGTGATTTTTACTTCAAAACAGATTAAATAAGATATAGTTCTCAGCAATTCCGTAAGAAAAAGCTCTCCATAATGCATACTAGGAAAGTGGTACTGAGGAACACGTGCTGTGAACTTATCAAGCTTTTTTTTTTTGGCTGTGCTGCCCGACCAGGGATTGAACCCGTGCCCCCTGCAGTGGAAGCACGGGAGTCCTAACCACTGGACCGCCAGAGAATTCCCCTTATCAAGCATTTTTGTTGTTGTTGTTCATAACTATTACACCAAAGGAAATTCTTTGGTGCCTGTACCATTCATAGGACATTAGTAGGAAGGCTGTAGTGAAGCACAGTAGTTAAGAGTGTTGCCTCTAGTACCCAACTGTTGGGGTTTGAATACTGGCTTTTCCCGTGGCATATGTTAACTGACAACTGGAAAAGTCAACAAAGGTTAGCTGAAATTATTAGTACAGTTGAGAAAAAGATGTCTTTGAACTAAAGATGGAAAAATGTTAAAAATATTTTAAGAGAAGAATTATATTTAAGCAGAAATTATTTTAAGTAATCAAAACATTTTGGAGCTAGTTTTAGTTTTCATCCTAAGCCAGACAGTTCTTTAAATCTAACTACTGCCAGTTTTCTTTTCATTCTTTCCTACCTTATTATGGTTAATTTTGAGGCTTACCTAAAATTTAAATTTTCAAATCTTTGTAATTTAAAAGTTAATTATCCAGTTTGTGATCAAGACTCATCCACTTTTATTTCTTCCTACTGACCTACTCTACTATCTCCTGCTTATTAGTACTCCCTCCACCAGAGGGCAGACAGAAGAAAGATGAAGTCATGAAACACAAAGCTGATAACTTGTTAGCTTCCAGAAAACCTGGAGCAGTGTCACCAAAAAATAGCACCGATGTTATGGGATTCTCTGAGACAATCTTCTCCAATTGCAATAGCGTTAAATATAATACAGCCAGAAAGTTGGCAAATATTAATTCATGCATTTATTCATTCATTCAACAAATATCTGAATTCCAACCACATGCCTGGCACATTCCAGGCTCCAGGGATTCAGCAGTAAACAAAACAAAGTTTCCCGTGGTCATGGAGCTTTATTCTATATTTGTCTAGGAGAAGATTATAAAGCTCGTGAATAAATAACAATTTCAAGTACAGATAAGTACTATGCAGGGGGGAAAAAAAACCTGCAAGAAGTTAGAGGGTGACCAGGAAGGCTATTTTTAAATAAATTAATCTAAGTAAAGACCGGAATGAAATGCGGGAATGAGCCATGCCTTAAATGGGGAAGAGCATTCCAGGTACAAGAAATAGTACTGATAAATGCAAAGGCCCTGAGGCAGAAACTAACCTGGCAAATTGAATCAACGGGAGAGAGTAGAGTAAGGCTGGAGGGGAGTAAGCAAAGCAGAAGATATAACAGAGGTGGGCAAGAGCCCAAGCGTGTGATCATGTAGGCCTCCTGACCATAATAAAAACTTCAGTTTTCATCTAACAGTAATGTGTTCTGATGACTGGGAGATATAATCTGATTTGATTCATACCTTTTAAAGTTCATGCTGGCTGCTAGGGGACACAGACACTGAAAGTTGAAAGACCAGTTAGGCACTGCTACAGTAGTCTGGACCAGGAAAGATGGTGGTTTGACACAAGGGTAGTGCCAGTGGAGGTGATGAAAAACAGACAAATTTGGAATAATTCTTAAGTTAGAGGCCATAATACTTGCCAATGGAGGAACAGATATAGGATGAGTCAATCAGGATAACTCTTAGGAGTTTTAAACTGAGCAACTGGATGAATAGCGATACCATTTACTGAGTTGGAAAAGAATAAGAAGCCACAGCCAGTGAGGCAGGATGAAAATCAGAGTTAGTGTCCCAGAAGTCAAGGGAAAAAAATGCTTCAATAAGGAAGGAGTTATCTATCACTTGTGTCAAACGTGGCTGAGAGATCTAATTTGGCAAGACTGACATCCCTGGTGACCTTGAATGGTTTTGTGGGATAGGAAGGATAAAGTCTCTGGAGTAGGTTCAGAAGAAGAGGGAGAGAAGGAGTTGCGAAGTAGATACAGCCTACATGGAATCTTTCCAAGATTTTTGGACACTAAGTAGCTTTATTAGTTTTTGAAGTTTTAACTTTCCATGTTTTTGGAATTTCAAACTTAAAGTTGAAAATTTTAATATAGTGAATACTCTTATTCCCTTCGCCTAGATTCACCAGTTGTTAACATTCGCCACATTTGCTTTATTGCTTTCTCTATATGTAATAATTATTATTGCTTATCCATTTGAGAGTAAATTGAAGATATTTTGACCCTTTACTCCTAAATAATTCACTGTATATCTTCTAAGAACAAGGGCGTTTTCCTACATAACTACAGTACAATGATCAAATTCAGGAAATTTAACATATGTTAAATTTGATACAATATTATTTAATATTCAGTACATATTCAAGTTTAATATTTAATATTCAGTACATATTCAAGTTTTGCCAACGTCCCCATAATGTTCTTAGAGTAATTGGATTTCCCAAAACCCAAGATCCAATCCAGGATTATGCATTGCATTTAACTGACAGGTCTCCTGAACTTCCTTTAATCTGGAACAGTTCCTTTGCCTTTCTTTGTCTTTCATGACATTAACATGTTGGAAGAGTACAAGCCAGTTACTTGGTAGAACAATCCTCAGTTAAGGTCTCTCAACTGTTTCCTTGTGATTAGATTTTGGTTACGCATTTTAGAAATACCACAGAAAAGTAATGACATCCCTATTTCAAGCATGTCAAAAGGAACATTTTTTTTCTACCATCTTTATTGGAGTATAATTGCTTTACAATGGTGTGTTAGTTTCTGCTTTATAACAGAGTGAATCAGCTATACATATACATACATCCCCATATCTCCTCCCTCTTGCATCTCCCTCCCTCCCACCCTCCCTATCCCACCCCCCTAGGTGGTCACAAAGCACCGAGCTGATCTCCCTGTGCCATGCGACTGCTTCCCACTAGCTATGTGTTTTACATTTGGTAGTGTATATATGTCCATGCCACTCTCTCACTTCTTCCCAGCTTACCCTTCCCCCTCCCTGTGTCCTCAAGTCCATTCTCTACGTCTGCGTCTTTATTCCTTTCCTGCCCCTAAGTTCTTCAGAACCATTTTTTTTTTTTTTTTTTTAGAATCCACGTATATGTGTTAGCATACAGTATTTGTTTTTCTCTTTCTGACTTACTTCACTCTGTATGACAGATTCCAGGTCCATCCACCTCACTACAAATAACTCAGTTTTGTTTCTTTTTATGGCTGAGCAATATTCCATTGTATATATGTGCCACATCTTTATCCATTCATCTGTCGATGGACACTTAGGTTGCTTCCATGTCCTGGCTACTGTAAATAGAGCTGCAGTGAACACTGTGGTACATGACTCTTTTTGAATTATGGTTTTCTCAGGGTATATGCCCAGTAGTGGGATTGCTGGGTCGTATGGTAGTTCTATTCTTAGTTTTTTAAGGAACCTCCATACTGTTCTCCATAGTGGCTGTATCAATGTACATTCCCACCAACAGTGCAAGAGGGTTAAAAGGAACATGTTTATGCCACTACTGGTGATGTTAATTTTGATCACTTGACTGAAGTGGTATCTGCCAGATTTCTCCACTGTGAAGTTACTGTCTTCCCCTTGGTTGGTAATCTCTAGAGAGATCACTGGAAACAGTAGTAATACCCTTTTCCTCATCGACCTTTCTCTATTAGTAACACTTGCCTGAATCAGTATTATCATGATGGTTGCAAACTAGTGACTTTTCTAACTCTATTGTTCCTTCTACAGTTTTTATTGGTGGTCTACCGGGAACAGTTTTTCCCTTTTTCTTATTTTATTTATTTATTATGGACTTGTGGATTCTTTTCATTCAATGGGTTATAAGACATTACTATTATTATTCATTTTGATGCTCAAATTTTCCCAGATTTGGCTGTTCAAGCTAGTTCCTACATCCCTTTGACATGCCCCCATTATTTTTTTGAATCTTTCCTTACTTTGTGTTCTACGCTCATCCTATACTTTCCCTTCCCCAGCTCTCGAACCAGCCATTTAGGTCTGTGCACTGGTTGTGCTCACTGCTACTAGGGTGTCATTACTTCTAGCCCTTTCATCAGACAGAGCTAGGAATTATATGCATGTCTGTATGAATGTAGGTATATTTTAATCACGAGTTCATATGGATAACTCTAATTCCAGTCCAACACCATAGAGGTCTTCATTGCCTTCTTCTGTTTCATATTTTTTATTTCCCTTCTCGCACAGTGAAAACCCTAGCTCTCAAAATAGCATGAATTTACTCATTTGCTCAATCCTACAATACACACAAAATCGTTTCAGAACTGCTATATCTCTACACTATAGATAACAGCCTACTACACACGGTTCAAGGTTTTTTGTTGTCGTTGTTGGCAGTCCTTTCACCTTTAGGGTAAAGGTATATAATCAAAGTCCTGTGTTAAAAACTTACTTGGATTCATTTTTTTTCTTCTGAGAGTTTACGTTGTTCACTAAAATACAGTTAGTTCATCTGTTGCTGTTTATATTCAATTTTGGAGGCTTTTTTCTCCCAATCCTGTTAATTTCATTTTTGAACATATAAAAATTACCAAGTTTCCAAAGCTCATAACTACACAAAAAGGTATAATCAGAGCAATGCCATTCCCTCCACCATCCCTTTTACTCAGTTCCTACCCACCCTCTACAGGTAGCTAATTCGTTTCTGGTTACCTCTTCTCTGTTTTTGTTCTATCAAAAGATTATGTTTTCTCAATGTGGAACAGAGAAATGGGACAGCATACTGGATGAAGAAAGAATTTTAAGATGGGAGATATAACAGAATGTTTGTATTATAATGTAAATGATTCCACAGAAACTGAAATTGAAGGTGGAGAACGGATGGGATAACTGCAGAAAGAAATATCTATCAAAATAACTTCTGGTTTAAATTTGAGGGATATCAAAAGGTTCCCATACTCCAAAATAGATTGCCATCCTGTCTGTAACCTTCCTAATTAGTTATACCTATGGCTCTAGAGAACCCACATAAAATGGGGTTATTATTTTGGAAGGATAATTAAGCTATCACTACCTATTAATGTCAGTAGGAGAAATTCTGCCCTGGCAAGAGGGAGGTTTTGAACTTTGAGCTAGACATTTAAGCAGGAATAGAGAGGTGAGAAGAGAATGGCTGACATGAGGATCTGTGTAGTAACACAGATGGATAGTAATGATCATGCTAGAAAATCAAACCCACATCTCTGGCACGTCTTGGAAAATTTACAAATATGCTATTGAGTAACTGAGGGTTATTCCTCATGTCCTGGCACTAAGTCAGTGTGGCACAGAGGGAAGAACATGAACTTTAGAAACAGAGCGGTCTGGCCTTAAATCCCAACTGAGTTACCTAACAGCTACATAACCACTGGCAAGTTACTTAACAACTCAGAGCCACAATTTTCTTACCTGTAGAACTGGATAATGTCTCTTTTGCCAAGTTAATGTGGAATATAAACAGAATAATGTATAGCATTGCCCCTGGCCCAGAACATATGCTTAATAAGTAGTTCCTATAATAAACGCAGATTAACAAGGTAAAGAAATTACACAGTGTGTTTCAATAACATGCCTAAAAGAAATCAGTGAAATCACACCATCTCAGGCAGTATTTGGTAAGGGCAAAAAAAAATGTCCAACACGTAGTTCCAATTCTCAATTTTCAAAATGTCCCGGAGTCTATTTTTAAAGTGTAAAAATATGTGCTGACATACTAAAGTGCCAATGATTTAAAAGAAACAATTCTGGGGAGATGTTGATCAAATGTTAAAAACTTCCAGTTAGGGACTTCCCTGGCGGTGCAGTGGTTGAGAATCCGCCTGCCAATGCAGGAGACACAGGTTCGAGCCCTGGTCTGGGAAGATTCCATATGCTGCAGAGCAACTAAGCCTGTGCGTCACAACTACTGAGCCCGCGTGCTACAACTACTGAAGCCCACACGCCTAAAGCCCATGCTCCGAGACAAGAGAAGCCACCGCAACAAAGACCCGAAGCAGCCAAAAATTAATTAATTAATTAATTTTAAAAAACAAACAATTTCCAGTTATAAGATGAATAAGTTCTGGGGGGTTAATGTACAACATGGTGACTACAGTTAACAGTACTGTATTGCATACTTGAAAGTTGCTAAAAGAATAATCTTAAATTTCACACACACACAAAGGTGATGAATGTATTAACTAACTTTAACTGTGGTAATCATTTTGCAATTTACATATCTATCAAATCATCACGTTGTACACCTTAAACTTACACAATGTTATATACCAATTATATCTCAATAAAACTGGAGAAAATAATAAAAGAAGCAATTCTGCAAGTTAACAAAGACCAACGACTCTGAATAACCTAAGTAATGCCTATGGCTCACAAAGAGATGAACATAAATGTATCAAAAGCCATATTAACCAATTTTATAATTTTATAAATGTGTATACACAAGAGAATTAAGGACGTTCAATAAAGCAATGTTTTAAAAGTTTCTATTTCACTTTCAAATTAATCTACAAACCAAAATGCAACATGGAAAGTCTTAAAATGATATTTAACTAAATACTGAAACATACAATAAACTTTCAGAGCCTAGAATCAGTAATAACCCTAAAGCCCCACACTGAAGAGCCTTAAAATGCGCAATGGCAATGAGACTCAAAGCATACAATTTTACGTTACAAACCGTCGTTTTCCTCGCCGACTAGAAATGACTTCTCTTTCATCTTAAATAAGCAGTGTGTGCTCTACCTCTGTTCTAGAAGACGCACTTAGAGGTCACAATCTCAGTATGCAATACCAAAACGATTAGAATTCATCAACAATTCAATGCCGAACGTCTTAAGAAAACTTTCCAGTAGGGTGCTAATCCACAGACCGAGCTATTTTGCTTGTGGAAGGAGAAAGATGCATCCACACCCTTTACTGAAAGAGAAAAGGAAGGAGTGGGAGAAAAGGGAAGAGAGAGAGATGCAAAATAACAAGACGCTGCTTCTATAAACAAATTAAAGTCTGTTTTTAAACTTTGGGAAATTCTTCCTCTACCGAAGAGCAATAAATATCAAAGTACAATACAAGGCAATCATTTGTGTTTTGAAGCAGAAAAAGAATGTGGAGAGAAAAGGAAAACATTTTATCATGTACTGAACTTACAAGTATTCAAAATCCTGAATTCCTCCCCTCCACCCCGCCAAATATTGGGCATCATATCCTTCACAAAATAAATTTAACACGAAACCACTGGACTCATTTTTAGCACTCGGTGGAGAACTTTTATCTCTCCCAGCGCTCACCACCCAATAACCCTTCTGGGAAGCCCTGAATAACCGCTATTCTCGGGACAAACACAAGCTCGCGTTCCAGTGCCCCGGAGGCGCCTCGGGGCGCGGAAAGGAACCTGGGGGTCTGGAGGCCAAGGACCACAGACCGCCCCCTCTCTGCCCAGGAAGTGCCCGAAGCGGCGGCCGAGCGGCTGGTCCCCGCACCGGAGCGGAGCGCCACCGAGGCGCGCCCGCCCCGTCCCTCCCGGGCGGGGTCCGCCTCCTGGAGTCCCCCTTCCCCGAGTCAGGAGGACCCCGCCGGCCGCGCCTCACGCCCCCTGCGGGAAGCCCGGGATGCCCCCGCGGGGCGCACCGACGAGCCGCAGCTAGCGCGGCCGCCGCCTACCTGGAGGGAGCTTGGGTCCGCGTGGACTGGGCGTGCGGAGGTCAGCTGGGCGCTCAGCAGCCCCTGGCGCGCGGAGCCGGCTTGCAGAGCGCAGAGTACGGCCGAAACCAGCACCGCCGAGATCCGCCGACCACACCCAGGCCCGCGCCTCCCAGCAGCCAACTCCGCGGCGCGCGGGGCCGGGGCGGGGACGTGGCTCGAGGCGCGAGGCGCGAGGCGCGAGGCGCGAGGCACGAGGCGCGCGAGCCCGCGGGGACGCGCCGCGGACGCGCGCAGACCCTGGAGCGTGCGCGGCCCGGGCGGGGGGCGAAAGCAGCTGGCGCGGAGCGGAGCGTCTGCTTCCTATTTTCTCTCTCGTTTCCTGCTAGAAGAAGAAAAACATTTATTCCCGGGCAGTTTCGTTTTCTTGGTTCGGCGCCTGGACGCCGGAGCACACTTCTGAGTAGCGCCCAAGTGGTGTGGCCGGTTTCCTTCCTGTCACCGCACAGGCCTCAGCTTGCTCGTGGGCGATAGAGGGGCTGATTTAGAAGACCTCAAGGTCCCGTTTAGGTTTAACATTCTGGAATTCTAAATGTAAGAGAGTAAACTGAAGCCCAGAGTCTTACAAAATTGCATTGCAATCCCAGCTCTACCGTCCCTAGTTGTATGACCGTGTACCATCCCAGGGCCTCAGTTTCATCATGGGCAAAATAGGGATACTGTACCTGCCTCAAAAAGGTGCGAAAATTTTAACTGCGATAACATTTGCACAGCGCCTGCCTCTAAATAAATGATCAATGCTTGGAAGTTATCGTTACTGTTCTCACTGATGAAACCGGGCCTTCCAGATAACCCTGTCAAGTTGCTCATCTCTGCATGAGTTAAACATCACATGCAAACGACTTTTTCTAGATTTCTAGGGGTGTTTTATGTTTAAAATGTCATAAAATGAATGCATCTACCCAATTTGCTTCCTCTGAAGTCAGTACCGCCCGGGAGCAATTTTCCTCTCCCCACCCCCATCTTTCTTCTGAGTTAATTCCAGTTTGACAGACTGTTGCTATAGCATTCCTTCTCTGACGTCAAACAATTTAAAGAAACAGCCCTGGGTAACGACAACTGCAGAGGAGTTCTTTGTGGAGTTTCTGTGCTGGAGAAACGTTTGAACAATATCTTAAGAGAACTTTAACACCTCCGCAGCCTTCCATTTCTTCTTCAGCAGCGTCCCACCATCACCTGGAATAAATCTTTTAGTACCTTCATGATGAGCACACCCTGACTGCAGCTGTGGAGAAAATGTGACCGTTTTGTTTAAAAGCCAGACCATGACAAAAATGGAAACAGCTGTGGTGCTAGGGTGATGAAATTATAGGTGGTTTTTTCCCCCAAATTTTCATTTTCCTTAATGTGGGGTGCTTGTTTCCATTAAGAAGAAAGAGGAGAAATGCCAAATCTACATATCAGTGTCTGAAAAGTTGATTGGGACCCGAATAGTTTGCAGCTGTAACTATTTATATGTTTTAATGATTAAATCCTGAGCTTTATCATTGTCATTTTTAGGAGGAAGCAAAGGTAAATTATTATTCAAGGAACTCCTATTACATACCAGGCTCCCTGCTTTCTTATATTGTACTTAATTCTCATACTAACTTTACAGTGTGCATTCTATCCCCATTTTACAGATAAAGAAACTGAGGCTCAGTGAGATTAAGTAATTTACATAGAATACACAGTAAGTGTCACAGCCTTGCATGGAATCTAGATTGGATTGACTCCAAAGCCCACTTTCTTTTAGATTCTTTTCTGTCTTGTTCTTGTGCACTGGCACTTGTACAGGTCTTTGAGAGGTGGTTGGGTTAAGATTATTTGCTGAAAAACAAGTTGCTGGTATTTAGGAAAACCCAGTGGAAAGTACTGTGTTATTCTATTCCAGAAAGGATTAGGGGAAATATAAATCAACAGCTCCTAAACACAAAAACCTGAAAAAAGTTTACAAGAATTTTACTGACCATTATTTGAAGACTTGAGAATAAATTACACAAAATGATCACTTCAACCTTCCTGAAAATTTGATGTGGACTAGAAGAATAAAGTCTAAGTACAAGAAAGGAAAGTTTATTATCCAAACTAGTTCACTTCCAAGAATATTATATTTCTGTTTTGCCACATCTGTTGCACATTTTTCTGGAAAGAACACTTACTTGTTAAAGGACAAGCCTGTGTTGTAAATCTGAAAGTAGAGCTGATGAAAAGAATTTCATTAGCAGGAATAATTTCCTAAAAGCACAGTGATGCATCTAAGTGACCCAGCAATTAGTAATTTTTCAAATGATAGCATAATCCATGTAGAAAGAAAAAGAGAGAAGGAAAGAAAGAAAGAGAGGAAGGAAAGAAGGAAGGAGGGAGGGAAGGAAGAAAGGAAGGAAGGAGGAAAGGAAGGAAGAAAAAGAAAGAAAGAGAAAGAGACAAAAAGAAAGAAAGAAAGTGTTATTAATATTCTCGAAGCCTGTAGATCTGTGTAGACAATTGTAATGATGTATCCTGCCTGCTTCTAATGTTTAAACCCGGTGTTCTTGTGTTTGGATGCCACTGGCTGATATTTAGATTTCTAACTCATTAGGCCCATGTTGTCAAATCCTATTCTGTTAAAAGAGGATGGTGGGGTCCCTGCTAGAGAACCTTTGAAGACAAAATCCCTGTCTGTTTCATCCTTGTGTTCTTTGTGGTGTTTAACAGAATACCTTGCACCTACTAATTACTCAGTGAGCAGATGAATGAAGGTACCTGGCTACTTGTTTTACTCAAATAACCTTCATACCAACCACCCTCAGGCCCTACTCAGAATCATAGAAAGGAGAAGAGTGATCATTATTTTTCTGGGAGTTCAGTTGTAGTTGCTTCTGCAGGGTGTTTTGCTCTCTTAGGACCAAGTTCAGAGAAGCTCTGCTCTTGGTCCTCTATTGGATGAATCTGAATCCTTTTCTCAGCAAGCTACCCTAAAATCCACAGTGCCATAGGTTCATAACCTCTGCTTTTAAATCATATCCCAGGGCTTCCCTGGTGGCTCAGTGATTAAGAAGCCACCTGTCAGTGCGGGGGACACAGGTTCGAGCCCTGATCTGGGAAGATCCCACATGCCGCGGAGCAACTAAGCCCGTGCACCACAACTACTGAACCTGTGCTCTAGAGCCCAAGAGACACAACTACTGAAGCCCGCGCACCTAGAGCCTGTGCTCCGCAACAAGAGAAGTCACCCCAATGAGAAACCCACGCACCACAACGAAGAGAAGCCCCCACTCACCACAACTAGAGAAAGCCCACGTGCAGCAACAAAGACCCAAAGCAGCCAAAAATAAATTTAAAAATAAAATAAATAACTCATACCCTAGAAATAGTCTATTTTTTTTCTGAGCCTGCTTTGCTGTTAGACAATGCCAAGTGCATTATGAAGAACAGAACCGTCAAAGTGTACAGTATTCCAGTACGACCCTGTTGTATATGTTGTATACATTCCAATTCTATTGTGTTCAGGATGAGACCAAATTACATACATGGAATATACTTTATAGAACTAAAGTAACAGGTTTTCTTCCAACTACAACAAAATAGTTCAAAAATATTAAATGGAAATTGTCTAATCGGATATGCAGCAGAGTTCCTCAAGGATGTGGGAAACGATTCCTTAGTGGACTCTAAGAAGTGAGTTTATGTGCTGTTTCAGACATCCTTAATCCCAAGAAGTCATGTCCAAACACTTCCCTCTTGCTCATGCACATTGCATTTAGATACAAGCTTTTTCTACAGCTTATATTTTGAGCCCGCCTTTGCTGCGTTCTTCTGGCACTCCTAATACATATCAGTTATAGCTCTTGTGCCTTTCTGCTCAGGTTCTCTAACGGCAATTTGGGTCTGTCATCTACATGCACATCAGTGACCTTAGGAGAGCACTGTACTTGACTAATGATGTCTGTCTCAGGCATAGGAGGGGAATATATATTTGCTGCTCTAGGTCCTGTGGTTCATTTCTCTGGAATCTGTTATTGGGAAGGGACAGGCAAAGTGGAAAGAATACTAAACTGCACATCAGAAGACGTGATTTAGAGCTTTGGCTCTGGTACTAAATATCTGTGTGAGCAGATCACAACCTGCCTACATTCTGTCTTGTTCAATATATACAATTGGAGTGCTGGATCTTAACAGGACTGGCAAATAGCACTGATGCCATCACTCAGTACTATGCCCAATGTACAACTTTACTAATCAGAAATGCACTCTTTCCCTCTAAGCCTCATTACCATCCCCCAAATTCTTCTGAATACAGGTATCCTCCCCCCGTTTCAACAGTTCACTTTACACCACTTCACATTTATGAAGGACTTACATCAGAACCTGTTTTTACTAACTGAAAGAAATCTAAAGAGGATTTTGCTTTTATGGAAAAGCAAAAAGACCAAAAGTGAGAATAGCATTCAGCATTTGTTTTGTAACAGCCCTTATAGAGGCATTGCACACCCAGAGCAGCAAGGAAAGCAGCACTGCCCAGCTCCTTCCCTGGGAAATGCACTCAGCATTTCAGCATCCAGCCGCCGTATCTTTGAACTATGTCTGTGAGCATCTGGGCTTTATCTCGATTTATTTTGTGCTTCCATTAGGAAGATGGGTCCTAAGGTAATTACTTCTTCACTTTAGGCTATTTCAGCTTTCAAATGGTTTCCTAGGAAGGTTCTACTTTTGGATAGCAGGGGAAACCTATACCACACACCAGGAAGGCATTCTGATCTATTGGTTTGATAAGTGAGTAGAAACATTGTTATTGGCTATCTATTGCTGTGTGACAAGCCTCCCCCAAACTTAATGGATTAGCGCAACAGCAATCGTTTATGCTGCTCATGATAACCTACTTAGGCAGGGCTTGGCTAACACACTCTGCTCTGCTCTGGGCCGTGTCAGCTAGTTTGACTCTACTTTTAAGATGGCTCTGTCATATGGCTGGCAAGGTGGTGCTGGCTGTTGGTTGGAAGACCATCCAGGGCTGTGGACAGAGACCTCTGTTCCTCTTCACTTGGCCTTTCCATGGGCTACTTGGAATTCCTCACACTACGGTGGCTGGGTTCCCAGAGCAAGTGTTCAAAGAGAACAGGGAGGAGGTGCATAGCATTTTTATCACTTAACTTGGGGAAGCACATACTGTAGCTTCCAGCATCCTCTCTTGGTCTAGACAGTCACAAATTCAAGTCATAGGGACATAGACCTTTTGATGGAGGAGTAGCAAGGTTCTAGAAGAGCATGTAGGCTGACACCTATTGCTGCAGCCATTTTTGGAAATACCATCTGCCACAAGCATATTTGCTGACCCTGGGTTAATCTATGAGTCTAATGATCTAAGATTCTGTTTTTCCATTCCTTTTTCCCATTTAGCATTGTTTTATTTAGTTATGCTAATGTGCTCTAACAGATATTTCAAACAATGGAAAATATCTTGCTTTCCTTGCTAATTTGGTTTTTTGGTTTTTTTAATTTTAATTTTTAAAATTATCATAGTGTGAAATTGATCTTTTTCTTTTGGTGTATGGTTCTATGATTTTAAACACATGTACAGATTCATGTAACCGTCACTACAATCAGGATACAGAACAGTCCTATCATCCCCCCAAAATTTCTCATGCTATCCTATTATTATTATTATCATTATCTCACCTCCCTCCCTATGCCCTAGCAATCCTTGATCTGTCCTCCATCCCTACAGCTTTGTCTTTTCGAGAATATTATGTAAATGGAATCATACCGTATGAAACATTTTGAGACTGGCTTCTTTCACTCAACATAATACCTTGTTCCTTCTTATTGCCGAGTAGTATTCCATGGTATGGAGGTACCACAGTTTGTTTACCCATTCTCCCACTCAGTGACATTTGGGATGTTTTCCAGTTTGGGGCAATTATGAACATAGTTTCTATAAACACTCATGTACAGGTTTTTATGTTAACGTATGTTTTCATTTTTCTAGGGCAAGTAACCATGCGTGGGATTGTAGTGTTATATGGTTAGTGTATGTTTAACCTCATGAGAAACTGCCAAATCATTTTCTGGAGTGGCTAGTCCATTTTTCATTCTCACCAGCAATGTATGGGAGTTCCAGTTGCTCTGAGTCCTTGTCAGCACTTGATACTGTCAGTGTTTGTTAATTTTTGCCTTTCAAATAGGTGTGTAGTGGTATCTCATAATGGTGGTTTATTATTGTATCTTCTTCGGCATCACATGTACAAGGTATCTCCTGCCTTCCCCTACCTTGATCTAGTCCATGCATTTCTGTCAAATTAATTTTCCTAAAACACAATAGTGATTAGATTCACTTTTGGCTCAGAGAACCTGCAACAATTTCCAATTACTTACTGAATTGACTATATCTGCCTTGCACTGGCTTGCAAGGCCTTACATAATCGGACTCCAACCTACATTTCCAGGTTCATCTTTTACTCCTCTATTTTTCTCTCCACCTAGCCTTTTTGCTCTTCTGAGAGTAGGTTCTTTGCCTTCTCATCTTTGTCAGTGTTGTTCCCAAAACTGTCTCCTCTGTCCTTCTTTCTGTATCTCTCAAGAACCAAGAACTTGAGGGGACTGTCCTTGCCCCTCTGTGCCTGGAATACCACCATGTAATAACATGCAATCTAACCCAGACACTCTTCCCAGGCTCTTTGAGCACCCTCCTGGGCAGGTCAGCAGATCCAGGACCGGGCAGGTATCCAGCTGGGGAATGAGTCTCCTTTGCTGATACAGACCAACTACTTTCCGAGTGATTCTACTTGGAAATAATGATATTATCTCATGCCTATCTTACCAGTTCTCTGAGAGGTTTTTTTTTTTCTGTTTTTTGTTTTTAATTATTTATTTATCTATTCATGGCTGTGTTGGGTCTTCGTTTCTGTGCGAGGGCTTTCTCTAGTTGCGGCAAGTGGGGGCCACTCTTCATCGCGGTGCGCAGGCCTCTCACTATCGCGGCCTCTCTTGTTGCAGAGCACAGGCTCCAGACGCGCAGGCTCAGCAATTGTGGCTCACAGGCCCAGTTGCTCCGCAGCATGTGGGATCTTCCCAGACCAGGGCTCAAACCCGTGTCCCCTGCATTAGCAGGCGGATTCTCAACGACTGCGCCACCAGGGAAGCCCTCTCTGAGAGGTTTTTGAACCATTTTTGAGATTTGAGATTAATGATATGGTAATTTTTCAACTGACTTTGCAATAAAGCATGAAGAGCTCTGATAGCTGTCAACAGTATATCACTTCCCTTCAGCAATGAAAGCTGAGACAGAATAATTTAATAACATTAATTGTTTCCTGATAGAAACAATTGCTTTGTTCTGATACCAAGCCACTTAGCCTGGACTTCAAACTCTACCAAGGAAGTTTAAAAAAGAAGGTGAAAAGATGATATATAAATCAACTATTACGCTAAACATTTTTATTTGAATGTTGAAGAGACACCATTCTCAGTAACAACAAACATTAATGAACCTACTCTTTAGAACAAACCTCTAAGATTAAAGGAATGATTTTGAAAGCCTCTGCTTGCTCCAAGGATTATTTAAGAGAAAAAGAGTTATGCGTTGAGACTCCCTTAGCCATATTCTCTAAGTGGACCAGGATATCTAAATCATGTTTTCAAAAGCCCATATAAATTCTAAGAAAGTTAAGTGAAATTGTTAATGATAGCAAATTCAGTTCAGGTCAAGAGTATGATGTATTCAAGTTACATTCTACATAACTTCCCTCTTCTATAATTATGCCCATATTTATAGTGTCTAGAGCATAATATATTATTTGCATGAGCTAGAGATTTACAATTATATGACTCTTCCATGCCACAATCTCACGCCTGGGACTCACGTCTTATCATTGTATCCTTAGTCTTAGCACAGTACCTGCATATAGCAGGGATCTCTCATGTTTGTTCAATGAATGAAACAATACAGAGCTCTAAGGAGAGGTTGCTGGGAGTTTCATTCATTCATTCATACATACATCCACTCATTTATTCATTCATTTGCGAGCATTTAATAAGTTCTCAGACAAAAATGTATCTTCATAGCTATTTAGGAATAAATAAAATCAGACTAACAAAATGCTTGATTCAACATTAATGCTTCTAGGAGTGGAGTCTTCTCCTGGCAGATGGGTGGTCAAGCTGAGGTGGAAGCAGAGCACAAGGTCTAAGGCTTGGGACAGTTTTACGCTTTTCCTTCACTCAGCCCTTTTATTGTCATTTTAAGTTCTTAATGTGCCGTGGGGAGGTGCAGGGGACTGCTCTCACACTTTTGTCATCCAAATGACAGCAGCTAATAAGGGTTTCTGGAGCAATTCACTCTCCTCAGGGACCAAGGATGGGAGAAAACTACTGGGCAGAAGCCAGCCTCTGTTCTCATAGGGTGTGCTGAGTGCAATAATGAGTGTGATATCATCACCTGTTTTTAAGTGCTCTATGGGAAAACCCAGCTCCTTTGCATTTGAGACAGACTATTAGTGGGGTTAATGATGGTTTGAACAGGATGCTTTTCTCTTCTTTAAAGTACCTTTAGAGGAAAAAAATCAACAAATAGGACTAAATATCTGAAAATAAATATTTAAAATGCTCTAGAAACACGGCCGAGTTAAGGTTTTTTCAAAATAGAAACAATCTTCTTTGGAACAGATATCCTAATTTAGTATTTCCCCTTTGGTATCTTTTAGGTTTATATACACTTATTGAATATTTAGGAATCAGCACTTCACATTATTTACCTCATTTACTATCTACAACAGACTTAAAAGGAGATATTATTATTCCTATTGTGCAAAGGAGGAGATTTAGGCTCAGAGAGAGTAAACTCTTGCTCAATGTCCTGAGGTAGTATCAGGGGATGAGAATGAAGGGTTCAGGCTCTCATCCTTCTTATCTCTCTCTAACCTCCACTTCCAACAGCCCTCCTGACTACCCCAATAACTATACAACCTAAAGAAAGGGTTATGCAAATTTTATGTAAATATAGCTTCAAAACCTGCCCCTCCCTCAGCAGTTCCCTGCCCCTTGAGCCTCTCCTGTATCGAATCAAACACCTAATACATGATAGAGCTTTCAAATAGAGCCAGAACTTTCTGACCCGATGCTTGGGTGTGTTCCCGTCCCTGCTCTTTGAAGCCTACTCGCCAGCAGTAACACAACTGCCCTCACTTAGGTTTCATTTTGGATATTGTATTTCTTTCTAAATAAATTAGGTCAAAACCTCTGGTTAATGAATGCCTCAGAAGTTTTTCTATCTCTTCAGTTGTATTACATAAATAAAAATCAGGCAGGTAGAGAATTTAACCACTCCACCCTCATCCAGTTTGACTTGCCCCAACACTTACCCAAATCCAAGAGACTTCACAAATTCCTTCAGTCAGAGAACATCAACTTCTTTGCTCTTGTTTGCCCCCCACCCCTGCCCCTTTATCAGGATAGCTACTTACTGCTCTTCCTGTTTTGCTTTAACTGAAATGAATTTGAGCTCTTATGCCTTCTGCTGTTTGGATTTCCTGGCTTAAAAGCTCTGAATCAGAATGACATTAATCTTACTTTTTCTGCAATGTGGCATTATTATTCATTACAGATACATGTACTGCTCCTTCTCACTTTCTGAGAATTTCATGGACTTTCTCATTGGAAATGAGTCAGTGATTTGGAATTTGCATCTTCCCAAGTAACAAGTAGGCTGCCTCATTTTTTAAATCTCATTTTTTAAAGAAAATTCTAGTCCAATTTACCAATTTTTTCAAAATCTGATTTACTTACACCCAAACCCAGAATTTAATTAACTAGCATTTACATTATTAGCAATGTCCAAATTTAAGTATATTTTCTGTAGAGATCAACCCTAGGGCAGCTGCACAAGTCTCTGCAAGAAGGTTCCTCTTCTTTGGTGACAATGAGTCAGATTTGTATTAACTCAAAAATGAACTTAGGGAGAAAAAAAAAGAAACTCTGTCATCTAATGAGTAACTGTTTCATCTTGGTTTAGTTGATAAAGCAGCAGCTCTAAAAATAAAACTTACTGTAGATTTGTTCTTTTTTCTCTCTTTTAAAAACTAAACTCTTAACTTTGCCCTTTGTCATACCTAATGAATATATAATTTAACAAAATGACTCCAAGAATTAGTAGTTGGAAGGAATTTCTTGGTTTGGAGATGGTGTGCTAATTGTTTGGGTCCACATGTGAGCTGAAATACAAATTTCAAGAAAGTTTAAATGTCCCCAATTTAATTATCTTCCCTGAAATCAGACCTAGTTGTTTTTTTTTTTCCACATTGACAATGATTGCCTAATAAGTCTAACCTAGACCAACTAAAACATGACAACTTTCCAGATCTTTTTCTTCCTCAACCTACAACTATGATGGTATTTTATACATTTCAGTGACATTTATTAAAGTCTGCCTTTTATTGAAGTTATTTGTATAACTGTGTAAAAAGTGATTGTGTAATAAGAGTCTTAGAGATATAAATCAAGTCTGAACCACCTTTGTATCCCTTATGGCACCAAACAGAGTTTTCTGACTTTCTGGGCCCCAATCCATCCAATATACTACTGTTAAATTCATTTTCCTGAAGTTGAGCTTTGCTTAAGTAAATTTTTGGATAAGAATCTACAACATTTTCGTGTTGTTTACTGAATTAAATGCCCCATCACACCTGGCACTCATAGCCTGCCATTACCTAGCCCTATCCTGTCCTTTCCAGCTTTTTCTCTATGGTATTTTCCATTGAAACTTGGCTCTTCCTACTTCTGAGAAGAGGTCCTGGGATTTCCCACATTTCTTGTGCTATTCTCACTAACTAGAAGGCTTCATATAGGAACCTGTCCACAAAGCCACATCCAATCCTCCCAACTGAACACATCTCTCCTTGTTTCTGATCTCGGCAGCACTTGGTTTATACTACTCTTGTGTACTTCTGTCACTACTGCCCACTTTGGCTTACATCATAATCATCTGTGTGCTTGTTTTATCTCCCAGATTTGAGATTAGGCATGGCATGCTGAAGAGAACACGAGCTATGAGGTTGGAAAAATCTAAGTTCATATAGTGCCTCTATCACTTCTGAGCTTTTTTTTTTTTTCCACTTAGAGAAAAGTCGTTGATTCACTTGCCCTCTCATGCTCTGAGTTATCACAAAATTATTGTGAGTAAAAAGAAGATTCTTTCCACCTTACCCAATCCCATTTGTAAGTACCAAAAAAAAAAAAAACTGGTAAAGATAAAAGGGAGTAAACAGGCTAATGAATAAAAAGAGACAGAAAGCTTGTACAGAAAGTCTAAGGAGGTTTGAAAAAAATAACTTAGGGTGTTTAGCTGAGAAGAGAAAGAGCAGAAGAACAGATTGTATTTTTCAATTTCTTTAAGAAATGTTATTAGCGGTCTTTACATTCACTGAGTCAGGAAGCAATATCTGCAGTCACTCAAAGCAAAGAAGCCCCTGGAAATCATAAAGAAGTCAAACTCACTTCTCTCTGAATCTGTCATTCTTCTACTATGTCTTTCAGAAATAAGACATTGAAAAGAAACAGTGCCATCTGGCATATATTGGGAGATTAGATACTTTGTCTCACAAAACAAGAAATTTATCATATTGTAAAGGACAATTTCCTGAAATAAATTTGCCATTGCTTCTGCAGGAGAGGAAAAGAATTAATGTACACATTAGTAATAATAGTAAAAATAATAACCCTAAACATTTGTCAGGTGTTTATTATGAGCCCATTAAGTAATTGTTATCCAAAACTGTTGTCTTGCTTAATAGCCCAATAATTTTGCTACTCAAAGAGTGGTCCACGGAGCTTGTAACAAATGCAGAATTACAGGTCCTGCTCCTCATATTCAACCTATAGAATAGAATCTACATTTTAAAAATATTCCCAGGAAACCACCAACAAAATAAAAAGACAACCTACTGAGTGGGAGAAAATATTTGCAAATCATATACTGATAAGAGGTTAATAGCCAAAATACATAAAGAACTCATACAACTCAACAGCAAAAAAAAAAAAAAAAATATATATATATATATAGTGATTTTAAAATGGGCATTTTTCCAAAGAAGACATGCAGATGGCCAACAAGCACATAAAAAGATGCTAAACATCATGAATCACAATGAGATATTACTTCACGCCTGTCAGAATGACTGTCATCAAAAAGACAAGAATTAACAAGTGTTGGCAAGGATGTGGAGAGAAGGGAACACTTGTGCACTGTTACTGGGAATGTAAATTGGTATAGCCACTGTGGAACACAGTATGGAGGTTCCTCAAAAAATTAAAAATAGAGCTACAATGTGATCCAACAAGTCCACTTCTGGATATTTATTCAAAGAAAATTAAAACACTAACTGGAAAAGGTATATGCACCACCATGTTTATTGCAGCACTATCTACAATAGCCAAGATATGGAAACAACCTAAGTGTCCATTAATGGATGAACGGATAAAGAAGTTGTGGTATATGTATACATATAGTTGTGGTATGTATATATAATAAAATATTATTCAGCCATAAAAAAGAATGAAATCTTGCTATTTATTACAACATAGATGGAACTCAAGGGCATTATGCTAAAGTGAAATAAGTCATACAGAGAAAGACAAATACTGTATGATCTCACTTATATGTGGAATCTTAAAAAACAAAACCCAAAAAACCAACCTCATAGATACAGAGAACAGATTAGTGGCTGCCAGAGGTGTGGTGGTGGTGGTGAAATGGGTAAAGGGAGTCAAAAGGAACAAGCTCCCAGTTCTAAGATAAATAAGTCATGGGGATGTATGTACAGCATGACAAATATAGTTAATACTGTCTTGCATATTTGAAAGTTGCTAAGAGAGTAGATCTTTTTTTTTTAATTTATTTATTTTATTTATCTTTGGCTTCGTTGGGTCTTCGTTGCTGCGTGCAGGCTTTCTCTAGTTGCAGTGAGCAGGGGTTACTCTTCATTGCAGTGCACGGGCTTCTCATTGCGGAGCACGGGCTCTAGGCACACAGGCTTCGGTAGGTGTGCCACACAGGCTCAGTAGTTGTGGCTCGCGGGCTCTAGAGCTCAGGCTCAGTAGTTGTGGTGCACAGGCTTAGTTGCTCCGTGGCATGTGGGATCTTCCCGGACCAGGGCTCGAGCCCGTGTCCCCTGCATTGGCAGGCGGTTCTTAACCACTGCGCCACCAGGGAAGCCCAAGAGAGTAGATCTTAAAAGCTCTCATCACAAGAAAAAATTTCTCTAGCTACGTATGGTGATCGTCATTAACTAGACTTATTGTGGTGATCATTTTGTAATACATACAAATATTGAATCATTATGTTGTACATCTGAAACCAATGTAATGTTGAATGTCAATTATACCTTAAAAAAATCCCCAGGTAACTCATAAGTACACTACAGTTTGCAAAGCACCGATAAAGTCCTTTCCATGAGGATTCTAAGATCCTTAACATTAAGAAATAGTTTTTTCCTCTCTCTTTCCACCTCAGTCTTAGTCACTTGAGGTTCTTTAGTGTCCAATAATGATTTGGACTAATATGGGCTTGAAAAATGCAAAAACATACTAATGTTGATATGGTTGCAAGAAGGTTCTGAAAGTGATGGCATCTTTTCCACCTTGACTATACTGAGGCCAAGGAAATGCAGCCAATAATCAGAGATTCTTTTCTAGTCATCTATACCTGACCTTTTCGGGTGAGTTAGTGTTAGTCTCACATAAAAGAGCTGTGGGTTGAACAGGTGGAAGTAGACTTTGAGGAAATCAAATGGAGAGACCACTTGTAGCAGAATTTCAGATTCAGGTGGATAGTTGTCAGTATACCCTTTCTGTAGGACAATTTGCCAACATGTATCAAGAAAACTAAATCTCTTTGACCCAGTGATACCACTTCTAAGAATTTATCTAAAATACATAATCAAAGATGCACACAAAGATTAATGATTGAAAATTTTGTATGTGCCATTATTTATGTTAGTGAAAGTTATGTCACTTAGATATTCAACACAATAATGGAATGATTAATTAGATGATGATGTAGCCACATGATGAATTAATATGCAGCTAATAAAATTTTATTTTTGATTTCCAAAAAGCTCACAATATTGTAAATGTAAAGGTAAGCTCACCAAATAAAAGTGGAGTATGATCCAAATTTTATACAAAGTATTTACACATAGAAAAGAAATTGCTGAATTGGGCGATTGGGATTGACATGTATACACTGATGTGTGTAAAATTGATGCCTAATAAGAAACTGCAGTATAAAAAAACAAAAAAAAAAAAAAAAAAGAAAAGAAATATATCAAAATATCAACAGTAGTTATTGCTCAGTTTTAAATTGTGGGAATATTTTATTTATTTATTATTTTTATTATTTACCAAATTTTTTACAGTGTGTTATTTCTATCATTAGGAAAAAAATTAAATAACAACAAAATGTATAGTCGGTACTCCTTGATTACTGCTTCTGATTTCAAGTCTTGAGTTGGAAAAGAGAGTGTATTTTTGAAGGAATATTCTATCACTTTTTTCTACTTACTGCCCCTATATTTGGAAAACGACCCTCCACGGACAATAAATATTCCCTTTGAAAATGACAAAGGTCTGACTACAGACACCCCTTCCTTTATTCTTCTACTAAACTCAAGAATATAGCAGTAATTTTATCTAAGGTTAAAAGTCCATTACCCATAGTGAAGGCACTTTAAAAAAAAAGTTTTACTTTGGAATAAATATAGATGCACAGGAAGTAGTAAAAATAATACAGAGAAGTGTGTTGTGCCCTTCACCCAATTCCCTCTTGAAGCAACGTTTAAACATGAATTATTTGCTGGATTTTCATTTTCTTTATAGTAGGAGACTAGTGCTAAGTAGCTGTGTCATCAGTTCTAAAGGCAAGTCCAGTCCTTTCAGTTTCTCTATTTTGAAAACGGGGAAATAACTTTTTTCTTAACTTCCCACGGTGACTCTGAGTCATAGATGTTTACAAAGAAATCTCAGCCTGTTATATTGTATCATTTCTTCTGCCAAATCCATGTGTAAATGTAACCTCTTAGTTGCAGTTTCAGTTCAAGAGTGCATTTGCGCTGAGCTTCTGTCTTTATAGGGAATTACCAGGTACTGCTGGTACTCTGTTCAGCCAAGTTGATGTAATGGATGCAGAGAAAGAGGATGGAAAAACTAGTCTTGACTGATATAAACTTCTCTATTGTTTTTAATGTGTTGAGACTTCAACATAACTGAAACTTAAAACAGTGAGGATTGGGCTTCCCTGGTGGCGCAGTGGTTAAGAATCCGCCTGCCAACACAGGGGACACGGGTTCGAGCCCTGGCCTGGGAAGATCCCACATGCCACAGAACAACTAAGCCTGTGTGCCACAACTACTGAGCCTGCGCTCTGGAACCCGTGAGCCACAACTACTGAAGCCCGCATGCCACAACTACTGAAGCCCGCATGCCACAATTACTGAAACCCATGCGCCTAGAGCCCATGCTCCACAAGAGAAGCCATCGCAACGAGAAGCCCTTGCACCGCAAAGAAGAGTAGCCCCTACTCGCCACAACTAGAGAAAACCTGTGCGCAGCAACGAAGACCCAAAGCAGCCCAAAAAATTAATTAATTAAATAATTAAATCAAAAAACAATTGAGGATTGAAAAACATAATACCCTATTAAAAGACATCTGCTTGATGATGAGATTCAAACCAAACCAAACAAAGTGACAAAACCTGACTACTTTTCTTAACCATTGTTAATGGTAAAATCACGGAGGCTCAGAGATGGCAGGAGTCAATGGTTAAGTGGGCACTCTGGAGTCACTTTGCCCAGATTTAAATTGTGGCTCTGCCGCTTATGAGCTGTGTGGCCCTGGGCAATTTCTTATTCCTCAATTTCTTTATCTTCCTGGCCCATAGTAGGCACTCAAGAAGTATTAGCTATCATTCCTGTTGTAGAAATTATAAATAGTGAATTCACATTCTTTGGGATTACCAACCCCACTTTACTCACATTATTCAAGAAATCTTTTTTTTTTTTTTTTTTTTTAGAGTTTGAGTAGGATTGGTATTAATTCTTCTTTAAAAGTTTGATAAATTTCACCAGTGAAACCATCTGGTCCTGGACTTTTGTTTGTTGGGAGGTTTCTGATTACTGACTCAATCTCCTTACTAGGAATCAGTTTGTTCAGATATTCTATTTCTTCATGATTCAGTCTTAGTAGGTTGTATGTTTCTAGGAATCAAGAAATCTTTAAAACCAGTATAAAGTTACATATGTACTGCGATAATGTTGATTTACAGGACACTAAGATACACTTCAATTTTAGCCTTTAACAAGTGATTATATATAATCTCACGTGTCTACTTGTTTTTAATTTAATTTAATTTTTAATTTTTTGGCCACACCGTGTGGCATGTGGGATACTGTTTCCCCGACCAGGGATCAAACCTGCATTCCCCCCTCATTGGAAGCGCAGAGTCTTAACCACTGGACAGCCAGGGAAGTCCCCAATTGTTTTATTTATTTATTTATTTATTTTTATTATTATTATTGTTATTTTGGCTGCATTGGGTCTTCACTGCTGTGCATGGGCTTTCTCTCTAGTTGTGGTGAGCAGGGGCTACTCTTCACTGCGGTGCGTGGGCTTCTCATTTGCGGAGGCTTCAGCTTCTCTTGTTTCAGAGCACCGGCTCTGGGCACGCAGGCTTCAGTACTTGCAGCATGCAGTCTCAGTAGTCGTTGCTCACAGGCTCTAGAGCCCAGGCTCAGTAGTTGTAGCACACGGGCTTAGTTGATCCGCGGGATGTGGGATCTTCCCGGAACAGGGATCAAACCCATGTCCCCTGCATTGGCAGGCGGATTCTTAACCACTGCGCCACCATGGAAGTTCCTCCACTTGTTTGGGCTTTTTTTTTTTGTCTGCATTGGGTCTTTGTTGCTGTGCGTGGGCTTTCTCTAGTTGCAGTGAGCGGGGGCTACTCTTTGTTGCAGTGCGCGGGCTTCTCATTGCGGTAGCTTCTCTTGTTGCGGAGCACGGGCTCTAGAGCGCAGGCTCAGTAGTTGCTCTGCGGCGTGTGGGATCTTCCTGGACCACGGCTCGAACCCGTGTTCCCTGCATTGGCAGGCAGATTCTTAACCACTGTGCCACCAGGGAAGCCCCCCACCCACTTGTTTTTAAATGGCTGGAATTCTTTTCTCTCAACACACATCTTCAGGTGCCCAGTTGAACAAATTTCCTGTCTACGCTTGTGTTTGTCTCCCATAAACATTCAGGTATCCTAACATTTTTATGTTCATTTTATGTAGAAATTGAAAAGTTATTTGAGAGAAAATCAAATGAGATTATTAACCAGAGGGCCACCACTTTTCAGGCCAAGAGCCCAGGACAGGGATAATTTGGCTTTGTCTATCCAGTGAAGGAGTACCAAAATTGAAAAACAAATAAAAAATCCTTGTCATTTTGCCAAGCTAATGGAGGAGTATTTCCCTAATCCACATAAAGGCATCCTATGAGCTAATTAATTAGTTCAATTAAAAGTAGAAGAAACATTGAAGTGCACAATGTATAAGAGCGCATGTTAGAAAAAATACTCAAATAGTTACAAACTCTTCTTAAATAGCAAGTATCAGATTATAACAGTCTTCAAGTCTTCTTAAGTGCTCCAGCATCCCTTAGAAATATTGTACATTCTCAGGTCATAGAATTACAGAATTTTAGAAACATGAGAAATCCTAAGGATGGTGCAGCCCAACCCTTCATTTTACAAAGGATAACAAGTGCCCCAGTGGAACTGAGTTGCTTAAGGGCATTGGATACATCTAGTAGCTGAACCCAAATATTCTGACCCCCTGTAGTGACAGCGGTAACAATTTTCTGGTGCACAGCTCTGAACACTTTTCCTTATGCTATTTAACTCTCACTGTCTTTATTTTTCCTTCTCTCCATCATAAGCCAGCCTGTCATTCCCAAGGTCCTGGTATCCTCTAGGAGAAGCCTGGGAAATGGTTTGTCTCCTTCACGGCCCTTTTCTCATACCATGCACAATCCCACCCACTACTTGATACTGTCATTAAGTACAGAGGGGTTTGTGTTTATTATCCAAGTCCATACAGATAAGATATAGTGTAAAGAAGCAGAATTTACTATTACATGAAAATACTAATGAAATCACTGATCAAATTCCAACATCTTTAACACTGGTCTTTTCTTGTCCATGGCGTCTACAACTTGGTCAGTCATCTCTATCTGATTTTTAGATATGGTCAACATCTGCTAAAAGAATGGGAATACAGTGCAAACTGACTGAAAACTGAAGTTGTAAATCTTGTTAAAGTTGCCAGAATTCCATGAGGTCTGTAGCTGTAAAATCAGTCCTAAGAAACAGAGTTTCTTACTTCCCTCCTTCTAATTTTTCAAAGACAGCTAATGTCATTGATAATGATGATCTGACACAATTTAAGAAGATTAAACTTGTTAATTAAACAAAAGAAGTAGACAAGAATCATACCACAATAGGCATTTTTTAAAAGAATGATTTAATTTAAAAATCAATGAACCGTCTTTTAAATTATGCTACAAGTATCAAATATATTTTGTTCAATCAATCGCTCCAAAACAAAGTTAAGACTTGATTCATTCTAAGGTTTTGTGCATAGTCTCAACTCCAGCCTAAATTTTGTTCAATATAAGATAAATTGAATTTATTTTCATAATTTGCTCCTTTTAAAGATCAAGTTTCAATCAAATATTTATTTATCATCTCCTGTAAAAGTATGGTCCCCTTCTTTAAGTGATCTTTTTGTAACACCATAGCTCCTCAGAGAGGGAATGTATGCATACATTAACAAAGATTAGAAGACTAGAAAGACAGAGTAAAATCTTAGTACAAAATAGGTCATCTCTGGAGTGGTAGTGTGGCAAGTGATTTTTGTGTTCTTCTGTGACTTTCTCTAAGTTTTTCAAAATTTTCTAAAAAATGAATACATCCTGCTCTTGAAATATGAAAATACTTACTTTTAAAAAGACTGAATTCTCCTTCCACTCCATCTCCTCATAATCCCCCACTCCCACCAAGAACCTGAAGCATTGAGGCTGCAGTTCCTCTTTCTACTAAGACACTAATTATTCCTGCTGTTTTCAAGGGTAGAACCACTTCTACTGCCTGTCATCGATACAGTTAATCTTCAATTTTGCAATTCAAAATTAAAATAATTTATATTTCTAAGTTTGCAATTATTCTAAAGCTTTTCATGACCCTCCTTTTTCAAGCAAGGGAGGTGGTGTAGGTAACATCTGACAGGTGGAAATCTCTTAATTTTTTGTCTGACTTTTCTGGCCTTGGGGTGTAAAGTTAGTCCTGAGAAATAAAGTATCTTATCTTCCTCCCCCTTAAAGATAGTGAGCCTTTTATGATTTTTACCCTTTATCACGTCAAGTGTAGGAAGTCCTTACCCTGAAGCCCTTCTTCTAGCAACAATCAGCTAATGGGCCAGTGGTCCGTTAAGGCCAACCCTGGTTCATGATCATAAAACCACGATGTCCACATATATAAGAAGCCATAGACATAGTTCTGCTGGTTGGAAAACAAGGGCTCACCCTCTTTCTATCCCAAAGACAATTTAATGTTTTCTTTTATTTATTTATTTCCTTTATTTGTCTGTTTTCCTGTGTATGCTCTGTCTCTTTCCACAACAGAGAATACTTTTTCCCTTCTAATGCCAGAATTGTATGGCTGACAACAAAAGACCCGTAAAATGAAAGAGTAAAATAGAAATAAGAGTTAAAAAGTCAAGGATTGAGAAAATTATAAATAAATAGTAATACATTTGTAATTAATTAACATATACTACATTATAAACATATTTTTAGTCAATTTATAAGTAAGTAGTATAAGTTACAAATAGGATTAGGAAGAAGAAAAGGCTCATAAAGGCACAGGTCTTGAAAAACTATATAGTTGTTACTGCTGAGCTTCAAATTTCACTCTAAGCTGCCTGGCAATTAAAGCTAAAAGAAAGAAATAATCAGCATAATTTCATTTTCCTTCGTTAATTCAGTGGGGGACTCTATAGTAGATTTATATGATAAAGCAATTATTGAAATCACAAATGGCAGAAAACCTGTGACAAACAGACAATGGTTTCTCATGATACTAAATATAACCTCTATTATTAAGACTAAAAAAATTGTTACCTTTTACCAGATAATGGTTTAAATAATCTTTTGATATTCTCCGTACATTATTTAGATGGCTTATTTCCATTTTCACTTTAAGAGAATTTTTTTCTTTTCTGACAGTGTCCTAATAAAGATTAGGGTTAGAAAATGTTAACTAAAGTAAATATATTTAAAGAGTTTTATTACAATCAATATAGTTTAAATAATTTTGAATTATCCCTCACCCGTTCCTTCTTAAGCCTCTTCAGTCTCTCAAAATTGCGGAATTCAGACCCCAAAGAAAGGACTTTAGAACTTTTCTTGTTCTGTCTCCTCATTCAGCAGTTATGGGCATATTTTCTCAGTGTCTTAGTCTCTGAAAATGTATAAAGTACAATTTCCAAATTGTAAAAAAAAGTGACTGTCAGGTAAATAAAAAATGAACACGTGTCAAAGATTTTATTCAACTTGTTAACTAATAAAGGAACCAGGGAATTCCCTGGCAGTCCAGTGGTTAGGACTCATTAGGACTTGCGCTTTCACTGCCATTGCTTGGGTTCAATCCATGGGCCGGCAACTAAGATGCCACAAGCAGCACAGCGCGGCCAAAAAAAAAAGGAACCAGAAGATATTAAAATCAGTTCAAAGAGCAAATGAGAAACTGGCCTGACAAAGGCAGACTAATTGATTTCTGTCTTAGGTATAAAATTGGGTAACTCTCCAGCAGAGCCACACACCACGAGCTATAGGGTTCTTTTCACTGGTTAGAAATTACTCGCATCTCTGCAGGATGAAGAAAGTCGATCTTCATTACTTGTGGAGTCCTTATCTGCGAAATTCTGCTCACTAAAACTTATTTGTAACCCCCAGATTGATACTCACTACGCTTTTGTGGTCATTCGAGAACATGCACAGAGCAGCGAAAAATTTGAGTTGCCTGATGTGCATGCTCCCAGCTGAGGTCAAACAAAATGACACTCTGCCTTCTTCTTGAAGCTCTCACATTGTCAACAAGTGTCTTTTTTTGTGGTCTATTGAGTGCCATGTTTTTTACATTTTTGTGGTTTTCTGTTGGTGATTTCACTGTTTAAAATGGCATAGTGCTGAAGTGCTGTCTAGTGTTCCTATTGCAAGCAGGCGGTGGCGTGCCTTGCGTGTGGTGTGTATTAGATACGCTTTGTTCAGGCATGAGTTATAGTGCTATCAGCCATGAGTTCAATGCTAATGAATAAACACTATATATGTATATATTAAATAAGGTATTTCAAACAGAAACACACGTAAAATAAGGTTCTATATTGCTCAGTTAATGAACATGTGACCAGAAGCTCTCAGGAACTTAACATTGTATTTCCCATAGAAGCAGCAGTATTTGCTAATTCAGTGTTCATGGCGACTTTATAGAACACTACTGGGATTAATGAGACTCAGCTGTATCTATAAGTTAATCTCCGAAGAATTATAAAAGAGGCCTGGAAATAGAAAGTCAAACCAGCACTGGACGGCGAGAACATGTGGTAACCCTTTCCCTTATTTCCAAATTTCAGATAATATTTCTAGTAATATTTAATTAGCTTTGTAAAATGCCTTCACACCACTAGAGTTCTCTGCTCTTTTCTGAAACTGTGAAACACAAAGCAGGACATATTTCTCCACTAACATTTTGATCAGTACCATGTGGAGTGCCTTTTCCCCCTTCTAACTCCAGAAATGCATTGTCTTCCAACATATAAAATGCAGTCTCCTGTGCTTTAAACATCATCACTTTAAATTCATATTTAAGCTGTTATTCACTGACTCTTAAATCCCTTTCTGCTATTCCTACTCTTTGGAAAACTTATATTTCAGTTATACAGTTATTATATCATATTTTGGTCTCAACCCAAATATAAGATGGCAAATCAAACTCTTACAGTTCCTTAGATTTGTTTGCTTTTGGAAGTTTAGAGAACCTTATTTAGGAAGTATTGTTTAGGACAAGAGCCATTTAGCTAACTTAAAAAATTTGCTATATACCATCAGAAGACATTTCATCAAGTTCTGTCACTCACTAGTTGTGTGATCACAGGTAAATCATGTCACCACTCTGTACCTCGGTTTCCTTATGTCTGTCTCTCAACTATAAAATGAGGTTGAGAACAACCTAACTTGCTTACCTCTCAGTATTATTTTAGTGGCCAGGTACAAGTGCATAAGGCAAACAATGTCTAACCTAGTCTCAGGGATCAGGAAGTAACATTTGAGCTGAAACTTGAAGAAAATAAGGGGAAAGAAGGGATAGCTTGTGAGAAGTCTCATCTGGAAGACAGAGTGTGACACAAATCCTCACACTGTAAATCCAGTGTGACTGGAGGGTCGAGGGGGCCTATGGTGAGGCTGGATTGAGATGTGGGTTTTGTAACCGTCTTCTTTCCACTAATTGTGAATATTCCTCAAGCCATTCTTCTGTTAAACAATTGAAAATAATCACATGTTTATCTACTTAATAAATCCCCTTTTAGGTGAACATTTCCCTGCTTATTTTGCTCCACATTAAAACTGTGATATTAATCTGACGGATCTTAATCTAGCTTTTCCAGTTCCCAGCTACAGTCATCAATTCTTGCCTAAAGTTGAAGAATATTTGTATATCTTTCGCTAAACAAGAGTAAGAAAATGTAAAAAGTAAACAAGAATACCACTGACATCTCCTGCGATATTATAGGATTCCAACTGAATTTTAGGAGGACTTCCTAGTGACATAGTACAGGTTTTGATCCTATTTTAGTTGATGTGGCAAATTACAAGCACACGTAATCCCAAAAGACATCTTAGCAGGCAGAAACTGGCCAACCCATTTTAGAAAGCAAGGTTTTACCTCAAATTCAGTAATCTGGGTGCACAAACATACTGCTGCACTGCCATGAACTGGATTACGAGGGAAAATCTAAGGCTTCAGAAACAGTTTTCAATCAAAAATTAGGAAGTTGTGTTGCCCTGTGAAAGGTGAGCTTGTGCCTGCAACTTAAAAACAAAACTGTTTAAACATCTGGCCTCACAACACAAGCATACAACTCTTTTAAAGACATATTGGCATAAATCAAGCTGAAGAAATTGGGCCTGTAGTTAGAAAACACTTCTATTTAAAAATGGCTCCTTCTAAGGGAAATCTGAAAGAAAAAAAGAAAGCTTTCATCAGAAGCATGAGACACTTCATTATTTCAAAATCTAACCAAACCTATTTTAAATAGGAGTCATTTAAAGCAGCTTGTGCTTACTCTGAATGTCTTTAGACTATAAACTAATTCCTACAGTGTTTAACAAAGAAAGGCATACTGTTAACTGTGATGAATATGCTAATAACATTTGAAGGAAGGAAGATTATACAACCACATCTTATCACATCACCTGATTTTGTTAGAAAAATATTCTTCATGTGTTATCAGCATCTTATATTAAGTGTTTTTAAAATGGGTCATACATAGGAGCAATGCCAGTTTAAGATCTAAAATGCTAGCTCTAATTGTAAAATATGAATTTCAGTTGTAAGCTGTGACTATTTTATGACCAAGTGTTCATGACTCTGAAATAACTATATCTATTTTAATTTGAAGTGATTTATTTTATAAGGAAATAACAGCAAACTTTCAATTCAGGGACATAAAATGTTTAGTAGTACCATATAAATTAAAAGGCATAGTATATAGTAGCTTTTTTATGGCTATGTTCTATCTACATCCAAAAAGCTTAAAATATTTGACCATAAAGGTCACATTATACTATTTGGCTATTGCAATTAAAAAAATGGAAAATAAAATGGCATGTTATTCTACAGAGGCAAATATACCAATTCCACAAATGAACATATTAATTGCTCATCGCACTTAGCTCTGAGCCTCCTGTCAGCCAAAGCAGGAAGAAAAATACAAGTTACATAATTCTTACCATATGATCAAAAGAAGCATACTATTTCTTCAGGCAATCTTTTCCTGATACTACATTCTAAAAGGAAGTGGAATTAACATTTATTTTGTATCTTATATGTGCTGGGGAATTTATAAACATGATATGATTTTTATCCTCTCAGTGAACATCATAATAATCTATTTTCCATTCTATGAAATGTAAGTTCAAATATAGGACTGCTTAGTTTCAAGGTTTATGCTTTTTTGCACATCTCCCAAATTCTTTGCACAGAGCACTTTAAACCCTGCAATGGATCAGGATACATCTTAAGGACTTTCCTAGCAACTCAGAACCATTCTTCGTATGGTCATTTCTTCTATTTAACCTCTATAGAAATGAAGGACATACATTTTTTAAATGACTTAGTAAGATTCTGTTCTGGGCAAGATAGCACAATTCACTCTATTTCATCCACTGAATGCCACTATGAAATCTAGACAGAATACATGGAACAGCTATTTTAGGACTCTTGAAAAGTAAATCATAGCAGATAGATTGGAGAAGAAGATCAGAATTGAAGTATCACTGAACTGGTGGTGACTTTCCAATTTTTATCCCTCTAATATTCCCTAACCTGAACTGAAGGCAGCCCCAAACCCAGAAGTGTGATCAAAATTTGTAGCCTGAACCCGACCAGGTCAATTACCCACTAAAACAAAAATATCAACATTCTCCATAGGATTTCAAGACCCTATAATATTCAAAATATCCACAGCACAATCCAAAATTACTCAGCATCGAAAGAACCAGTAAAGTCTTGACTCACATTGGAAAAGGCAATCAATAGATGCCAACACCAAAATGACACATACATTAGAATTATATGACAAAGTATTTGAAGCAGCTATTATAAAAACTCTCTAAGAAGTAAGGGTGAACAATCTTGAAACATATAGAAAGATAAAAATTCTCAGCGAAACTCTGAATATTTCCTTCTTTCTAATTCTTTTTGAACCATCCTCACCATCATGCAAGTTCTATCATTCATTAGTGAATTAAATATTTGACATGTGCTCGCTTTATGTTCATATGAAAGTTATATATTTAACTTTTTGAAAATTATACTTTGACATATGAAAAAAGACTCTCAGCAAAGAAACAGAAAATATAAAGAACCAAGTGGAAATTTTACAGAGAGCATAAGCAAAGGTCCCTGTGCTCAAAGCGTTTGTGATCTAATTGGAAGGATAAGAAATGTTTAAGTTACAAAGATCCAAATGAATGGACTGATGTCCATTCACAGATTTCAACAAACTCAGAGCACCTACTAAGACACCTAAATCATGACAATCCATTATGGAAAGTGCGGTGACAGAGACATGCACAAAGAACAGAAGGGCCAGATGGAGGGAGTGGTCAACCCTGGGGTAGAAAAAGATTAGGGTACATGTACTATTTAGGATTAGATTAGCCTAAGAGTGACAGAAACTCCAAAAAAATCACTATTTTTTGCTCTCATAAAAGTCTGGATGAAAGCACTCGAGAGCTGGTATAGAGAGTCTACCATTCCAGACTGACTGGATCCCAGACTGACTGCCTCTTTCTGCTCCACAATCCCTAAGGTAAGGTGTCAACCCTGGCCAGGATGGAGTTTTAGCCATCCTGGACATGTTCTAAGCAGCAGGAAGGAAGGGACAGGAAAGGGCAAAGATTGATTTTGCCCTGCTGTTTTTGTTTTGTTTTGTTTTGAAGGAAGATTCCCTGAAGCAGCCACTGACGTATTATTGGCCAGAACTTAGCACATCACCACAAAAACTTTAAGGGAAACTGTGAAATTTTGTCTTTATTTTGGTTGGCCAGGTGTCCACCTGAAATCTGGGAGTTCTAAAACTCAGGAAGAAGACAAGAACAGATAGCGGGGGGGCACCCCAGGATGTTTGATACAGCAGGTTTCGTGGAGTAACCATTCGAACTTCTCTGGGCTTCTAAGCCTCCCCTTTTTCTTAGTTACTCTCCTGCTTCAAAGGCCTCTCTTTCTCTCCTAACTGGTTTCTCCTTGTTTTTATGTTATAGGTTTAGTTCTCTGGGAGCAGATGCTGAGACAGTTTGGTGTATGAGATGTGTCTTAGGAATCAACACCTATGAAAGGAAGGAGGAGAGAGCCAGAATGGATGGAGAGAGAAGTCACTTGCAGTAGAGGCCCAACAAAACAGTGGTCAGCCCAGTGGGGCACCTGAGCATGTGTTACTGGTCAGCGTTGTCCTGTCATTGGACAAAAATGACCAAGCTTCTATACTCCAGCCCTGGGAGAGGGTGGGGTTTTGGGCAAGGTGTCCATGTTGGCTGAGGAAGCTTCTGCTGGCAGGTAGGGTGAAAGTCTTTCCTTGAAGCGGAATCTGGGCAACACCTCTCTTTGTCTACCTAGCTCTCAGTTTCCAGACCTCGATTCCTCTTTCTTTATAGTTACTCCCTAGATTTTTTCTGGTGTTTATAACTCTAGCCTGAACATGGACTTTTTCACTCCCCTGAACTCCAGACCCAAATATACAGTTGCCTACTTCATATTTCCTCTTGCATGTGTAATGACCATCTAAAACTTAACATTGGAAACTTATAACTGAACTCCTGATCCCCTTCTTCTCCCTCTTAGTATTTTATCCCCATCATCCAATTCTCAGTGAGTAACTCAGGTAAAAACCTGGCGTCGCCCTTGAGTTCTTTCTTTTTCTCATGCCGCATGTCTGATTCACCATCACAGTCTATTTTCTCTACCTTTGAAATGCCCAGAATCTGACCACCTCTCACCACTTCCAGTATTACCTCTTTATTCCAAGTGCTACCATCTCCTGCTTGTGATTATTATACATGCATTTATTTAATAGGGTAATATGCCCTCTTATTCTTCTGTTTTAGACTTTTCTGTCATAACTTTTACAATTATTTTGCTATAGTATAGATGGAAAGTCCCACTGATATTTCAGTTTCAAAGGTCTTAAGCCTATAAATTAAGTTGGGGAGAATCAACATCTTTACACTGTTTAATTTCTCCACTCAGGTATATGGCTTTTTTTTCATATTATTAAAGCCTTCTTTTATCTTTCAGTTGATTCATGGTTTCCTTTATTTATGTTACACATTTCTCTTGTAAACTTGTTCTGAGGTATTTCATATTTTAGATGCATTTGTGAACAGCACCATTCTTATAATATTTTCTAGTCTGCTATTGCTGGTATATTTGTTTAATGAGTGGAGGGAATAATTGAGGAGGTGGTGGTAGCCTGTAGTTTATCCTTTTGGTGGTCTTTGAAATTCAAGCTTTTGAAAAAAAAAAATTAACTTCAGTAAAACTTGATGAGATGGAATACGCAACCCTAAAAGTAAAATATAGTCATTTAGATCGGAGATTAAAAATCTATGTTCCAGGTGTATGCATTTGTTAAAACTTGTCAAGCGGTACATTTAAGATTTGCGCATTTCACTGTGTGTAAATTTTACCAAACACAAAAAAAATCCCTTAACAAATGTTGAACTCTAGCTAATAGGCAGGCTTAAGTGTTAAGAGGTGAAGTGTACTGATGTCTGCAGTTTACTTTGAAGTGCATAAAAAAATAAGATGGATTGGTGTATACATAGAAAGATGAATAGATAGGTAGATATCTATATAAGAAGACAAATATAGCAAAATGTCAATTATAAAATCTAGGTGGTGAATATGTGAGAGGTTACTACAATTTTATCAACTCTGGTGTGTTTGAAATTTTTCATAATAAAATTTCAGAAAAAAATTCCTCTTATCAACTACACAGTTTGTTAAAGTATCCTGGGCTTCAGTAACTGGTCAATATCTCAGTGGTTTTACCTCCAACAGAGAGAATTTCTGCCATTTGTGGCTTGCCATTTGTTTGCTAGTGGTGAATTAAGAACATCTTTGATTTTCTGTTCCATGTTTCTATTCTAAGACCCTTATAATTAACACCGTTGGGAGCATAATGTCATTGCACCCAGTGCTATGTAGTGCCAGCAAGCAGCCCAGACACAGCCATCAGCCTTCATGGTGTGTTGGCTCATTATCCAGATACAAGGATGCAAACCTACTATAGTTGCACTCAAAAGGCTAAATTAAAGGGCAATGGCTTTCAATTGTAGAATGAATCATAAGCCAGACTTGTTCAATCTGTTTTTCATTTGCTAGCAGCCGAGATTTGAAATATTACTCTCAGGTCTCTGCATTGCTTTCTTTTGCTTATAAGATTAATAACAGATAAAGCTAAGTTGAACTAAACTGGGGTATGACTGAGCTCTGAATTCCCAGATCGTTCTAACCCTTTTCCCAGTTGATCAGAGTTTCCAGGGATGGATGGGACATGTAAGTTTTCATAACTGCTTTCATTTGGTATTATAATCCTTTTCATTTATATCAATCAGAATTCTGAACTCTCTAATCTTGTTTGCTATTTCACAAGTCTGTGTTTTTTAAAAAAAATAGTGGTGAAAGTCTTCTATGCAGCTATCTTAGATATAAGAAAGAGGTAACTTTTTATAAAAATAACTAGATGTCACCCTCTCCCATCTCTCACTCATGCCTGATGTTAACCAGTTTAGGTGTAAAACATGTCACAGATAGAAAATATAAATTCTGAATATATATGGCATGGTATTCTTTTGTCTTTGTAATGGTTATTGCCCCAAAGTAGTAAACAAAAGGAGCTTTAAAGAGCTGGTAGGAGGTTATAAAGCTTACTTTGTGACTCTAAGCCCAACTCCCGCCTCCAGCCTGTAGATGAGATGAGGATTGTTGGAGGTGAGAGTCACTTTTGGTAACGGTTATTGGGGAGCTATGCTTTGAAATCTTCCCATCCCACCCCCACCTTAAGTGAGATAAGAGCTGTAAGAGGGAATTCCCTGATGGTCCAGTGGTTAGGACTCGGCACTTTCACTGCCAAGGGCCTGGGTTCCATCCCTGTTTGGGAAACTAAGATCCCGCAAGCCGCAAAAAACAAAAAACAAAAACACTAAGAGAACATCTCAGAGAACTTGCCATGGGTCTTCAGGTGTCTGGAGGACCCCAAAACTGACTTGCACCTGGAAGTCTAAAGACAAGGGCTCGCTAGAGCTGCCGCTGATGACAGAGTGAGGAGTGAGGGCTGTAGTGGGAATAGCCAGCACTTTCAGAATTTGGTGGAGCAAAATATGAGCATTTCCAGTGAACCAGACTGGACATCACAGTAGGTGGTCAGCATGAGTGTCTTAAAGTATCTTCATTCTAGAGGTCTGTCTACCTGACAAGATGTCCCTGAGAGGAAGAGTGGTCCTGGGGTGTCAAGCAAGAAGCACGAGCTATGGGAATAGTGGTGGGGTCAACTGGAAGATGCTTGCCCACATCGGGGAACAGTGCAGGGGGGACCTCCAGCAAGGAGTCTTTAAACAACCCACAAAACATCCCATAAGAGAAAGAACCAGAAGCTCTGCATCTGTTAGACAGAGGGCCTAAACCAATGTGGCACCAGTGAAGCAAAATGATTAGAGGAAGAGGTAGAACAAGTAGAGAAAAACAGACTCACTGCAAGTGTCCAAACCTAGGTCTGATTAAGAGCTGTGGAAGAGAGAAGTGTTAACTGAATGAGGGATTAAAGTTTTTATTTTGATCAAATTGAACTTTTTAAGTCATCAAGACAAGACTGTGTGATCAAAACCTCAAAGGTGTAAGAAAATCTTTCAGATCTGCCCAAGATAACGTCCATAGTTGGGGAAGGGGATGCCGCTCAGTCATATTTGAAAGACAGTAAGAAAAATAAAGCTATTTAATAATTTTTCCCACAAAATCCACCTAGTTCATAAAGATGATGCATAAAGAATAAGCAAAACACATGTATCCATAGGAATTTAGAACTGAGGTGGATTTTATTATTGCTTCAATGACTCACTGTCTCTCCATGTGAGAGGATTCTACTTCCCCACCCACTGACATCAGGCTTCACCATGTTACTTGCTTTGACCAATAAAGTATGAGTGGGAGTGACGTACAAAACTTTCAAGCAAAAGCTTTAAGGGTCATTTCATGACTCCCCCAACATTTTTTTCCCCCTGCCACAGAATGGCATGTCCCAGATAGAGGTTGCTTCAGCCCACATCCCAAAGTGAAGAGCACGAAATATGAGTGAGAAATAAATATTTTTGTTGTTGGGACTTCCCTGGTGGCGCAGTGGTTAAGAATCTACCTGCCAACTCAGGGGACACAGGTTCGAGCCCCGGTCCAGGAAGATCCCACATGCCGCGGAGCAACTAAGCCTGTGCGCCTCAACTACGGAGCCTTTGCTCTAGAGCCTGCGAGCCACAACTACTGAAGCCAATGCACCACAACTACTGAAGCCCATGTGCCTAGAGCCCCTGCTCCACAACAAGAGAAGGCACAGCAATGAGAAGCCTGTGCACCACAACGAAGAGTAGCCCCTGCTCGACGCAACTAGAGAAAGCCCGCGTGCAGCAACGAAGACCCAACGCAGCCAAAAATAAAATAAATAAATTTATTAAAAAATATATTTTTTTGTTGTTGTAAGCCACTGAGATTTGGGGATTGTTGGCTACTGCAGCATAACAACCTAAGCTGATACACACAATATTTGGTAAAACCAAAACACAAGCTTATAAAAAGTTAAATAACAATATAAAAATACCATAAAGTAGGTTGTGATAAGAGGTAAAATAAGTGGCACTGACAATAAACATTTTGAATTTGGAGAAGGGAAAGATGGCATAATGTTGGAATGGTCAGAGTTGTTCTTAATCCTGAAAATTGGAAACGACAATAAAATACAACATAGTGCTATTAGGTCATTAAACATTATGCTATAGAGGAACCTTTAAGGGCAGAGGAGGAGATCCTTGTTATACTGTTTGGGTTTTAAAAAAACATGTTAAAAACCAAAATATACAATATGATCCTCTTTTTGTAAATAAAAAAATATATTTTCTCTCCTCTCTGCCCTTCATTAGGAAAAAAATGGAAAATTATCCTAAAACATTAACAGTATTTATCTTTGAGTAACAGGATTATAAACTGTATTTAAATTTTCTTCTTTTTGCTTATAGGAAAATATTTTTAAGTAAAATATTTTAAAATAAAAAATACAAACAAAAAGAAGGAGAAATACACAGATTAAAGGAACAGGAAGAAAGTGTCTGAGCTCTGGTGATAGCAATGACAATGAAAAGGAAGCTACAAGAAGGTAAAAGAAGGTTCTCCAGCCTCTGAAATTCTCCATGGCTTCAGCATCCATTCATACGGAAGCAATTTTAGGTCAACATACTGTTCGGATCCTTGAGATCAGTTACTTTCTCCATGATTCTCAAATGCAAGCTCCATACTCTCATCCCCATTAATACTCATCCTTCTGTTCTTTTCCCTCTCATTTTTCCTAAGTCACCCTCTCTAATCCTCTCTCTATTGTAAATAAACTCCTGCATATCATAATCTGTTGCAAACTCCCAAGAAAACATTGTGCCTTTCACAGAGTAGAAGTTCAACAGACATTTGTTGAAGGAATCCTTTGTTCATACTGCTATTCCAACTGGTACTGTCATCATTTTTTCCCACCCTCCAGCCTGTTGCTTATCCTTTTGTGCTCCTATTCTAAGTGAATGGTGCCACCACCCACTTAGTTGTCAAAACCAGAAGTCTGGGAGTGTCCTAGAGTCACCATCCATTTGCCAGTCCTATTGGTTCTGTCTCCTTCAAGTCTCTCAAGTCAGTTTTCTTCCCACTATCTTTTCTGCCACTGCTCTTGGTTCAGGCACTCAGCGTTTCTCCCCTGAATTATGGCATTAGTCTTGTCTTCAGATTTTTCCTCTTTCATTTCATTCTTATTCTCTGACCAACCTTAGGGCGATTTTTTTAAAGTGCAGTTCTGATTATATCACTACCCAATTTAAAATCCTTCAAGGGTTTCCCCGAGAGTTCAGGTGAGAAACCAAAATTTGTAACATGGTAAGGGAACAAAATTCTTCACCATCAGGTCTCTGATTCTCTTTCTTCTTCCGCCAAACTGTGACACTCCATGAATACTGAAAAATCTGTAGTTCTTGAAACACATCCTGCTCTCTTTTACCTCTGAGCTCCCGCTGGAATGCTCTTTCTCTCATCTTTTTTTTTTTTAAAGATTGATTGATTGATTGATTGATTGCTATGTTGGGTCTTCGTTTCTGTGCTAGGGCTTTCTCTAGTTGCGGCAAGCGGGGGCCACTCTTCATTGCGGTGCGCGGGCCTCTCACTATCGTGGCCTCTCTTGTTGCGGAGCACAGGCTCCAGATGCGCAGGCTCAGTAGTTGTGGCTCATGGGCCTAGTTGCTCTGCGGCATGTGGGATCTTCCCAGACCAGGGCTCGAACCCATGTCCCCTGCATTAGCAGGCAGATTCTCAACGACTGCGCCACCAGGGAAGCCCCTCTTTCTATCATCTTCATCCTCTTCTTCTCATGAGTAAATCCTACTCCCACTTCCCCCCCAAAACTCAACTCAGGCATCACTCCCTTTGTGAAGTTCTCCTTCATTAGAGTTTTTTGTACCCCTTTGTTCTCCCAAACCATCCCCTGCCTACTTCGATTACAGCACCTTACACCATACCGGGGTCATTTATTTTTTTCTTTGACTTCCCCACTGAAATGTAAGCTCCCCCTTGGAGTCACCAATCATGTCTTATTTATCATGTGCTTGCCATATAGTTGATGCTCAAAAAATATTGATGTCAGATGTCTTAGTGATTGATAGAGTATGAAGACTAAACAGAACAGAGAAGTCCACGTTGACCAAAGTTTTGATACTGGGTGATTAGGTGCTGAGACCACATGGAGGGAAGTTTGGAGGCAGAGTTAGTTCGAGAAGAAGAGGGATGCTTTGGCTTTATACATAATGAATTTTAACTGACAGTATCCAAATGGGAAAGACAAATATGGACATTTCCTTACATAACCACAATGCTCTTACCCACACAGATCCATGGCAAACATACCACCATGGGGGACATGTGGGCACGGCTGACCCCTCACTGGAGTGGCAGCCAGGGCAGTGTGAGTCTCCCCTGGTCACTCCTCTCAGTATTGATTATGAAGGGGGTAGGGTTAAAATAGATACCTATCTGCTTATATTTGCAAAACAAAATGTTGCAAACATAAACCAAGACTAATAAAAATGTAGATGGAAGTAATCCTTCCCAGAGTATACTTTATTATACAGTTTTAGCATCTTGTTAATATTTTAAATTTCCAAGATAAGTCAAAAAAGAAAAAGCAAACTCTAAAAACTGGAAAAGAATTAAAATGAATGTTTCCTTGTTTTAAACTGTGTATCAAGTTGGTGATATAACTACACAGAGAAAATAATTACTTCAAGTTATTAATCCAGCATTTTGACTATATATATATTTGTCCCTATATTCTAGGGACAAATAGAGCTGCAAAGAAATCATAAACTTCATGCATTAAATAGTTTTATTGTTAACAGTAATATTATTTTGTAACTATTTTTTATATTGCAGGATAAAGCAAATAACTATGTTAATGTTGTTAGGAATCAAGATTTTCCACAGTAATTTTATATATATAAGTGTATGTATATATATATATATATATATATCCCTGTAATGTTAAATTTGAATTGGAAATATCAGTATGTGCCTGTGATTTTTTTTTTTAAAGTTTACAGAAATATGTATTTCCTAGCTCTGACCACAGAAAAGTCCTAGATGTAATGACAGCACAGATTGTGGCCTTTAAATACCATTTCCCACTCATGAAGACAAGGCTCCTTGGAGGAATGACTGATTCCAAATCTAAGACCTGGTATATATATGTCATTATATATATATATATATATATATATATATATATATATATATATATAATCACAAAGAAATTTAATTATCAAGCATGTCTTAGACTATGAGGTCCTGGGTTTAACCAAAAGAGATGAATTTATAAAATCAGAATGCTTATTTATTATTTTAGGAGGTGAAGTGAAACTACCAAATAAACTGGGTATTCATATTTGCATTCTCTGTCTGTGGACAGATCTTGGGAAAACAAATTATAAGCAGAAGTAGCATGGGGAGTACCAAGCCCAAGTGACTAGAGTTAGCTGCATAATTCTAGAAGCTGTTGTTACCAAGCCATAACCATCTGAGGCAGTCATCTCCACACAGTTGATTCAATACACACCTGTTACGTGGAGCGGATTCTTGTGCTCTGCTTACCGGGTATTGCAGTATTACAGAGCCTTGGTCTCTGTTCACTCTCTACTCACCCTCCCTTCATTATTCTTTTTTTCTGGCCACTCCTCTCCCCATAGGCAGCCTTTTTCTTTAGATATGGTGAGATTATCAAGTCTTAGGAGCAAAAGACAACATCTGTCCTGCAGATGTGGATTGTGTCACTTAAAGTACAGCATTAATTGCCCACATAGCACATGAAAATACAGATTTCTGACTTCTCTTTTTAAAAAGAAGAAAAATGGAAAAAAGGAACTGGGCAACAATTAGCTGGAGTGATAGGAGCAGCACACGATCCCTAGTTCACCATGAACTCCACCCAGCCCACATCACTTGTTTCTGTCACCTGTCTTGCCACTGTAGGCACTGAGTTTGCAGCTGTCATTTTAAGGTGCCTCTGTAGAATCAGTCACTCTTCTGAGCCACTGCCCTTGTTCAGTAGTTAAGTCTCAGAAGGCAAGCTTTCTTCCTAGTGTCCAGGTTCAAGGCTAGAGCAGGATATCTCCATGGTGGCCTCCTGTCTATATTTGCATCATCTACTGATGCTGGTTAGAGTCATGAAATAGAGTGACTTTGCTGAAGAGGAAGAAACTGAGGCCTGAGTCTTGGGGAAAACCCACAGCAGAAAAGTGAGAGGAGAAGAAGCCTCTTCCGAACAAGGTTCCTGTTTGCTCTTTTCTTTCTTTTAAAATTTTTTTTTTCTTTAACAAAATTTCCCACTTACAGAGTTAAGAATCAGTGCTCTTTCTGGAGCAAAGTCTCTGGAGTCAGAAGCCCTGAAGCAAATCTCTAACTCAAAGTTTCCTAGCTGAGTTTTGCACACGCTTGCTGTGTCACCCACAGACATGACTGACACAAGCATGTGCTCGGGTAGCCCCTGTGTTTAAGTTGTGCACAGACTGAAACCCAAATTATTTTCGGTCCCCATTACAGATGTTAGCCTGCGTTCCATTTTTAACCCTGACATAGGCACGTGCACTGGTTGCCCAGGAGACACGAGTCTGGGCAAACCAGGGAGAAGAGTGCCCTGAGAGAGGGCAAATTTGGTTTCTGTGTGGTCCTGCTCACCCAAGCCTTCGACCTCACCCTTTCCCCACCTCCGCCCCCTCCCACAGAGACCCGTGGTAAACACATTACTGCAGGGGGCACAGCTGACCCTCCCTGGGTGGCAGCAGCCAGGACAGTGCAGGCCCCCTGATCGTCCCTCCTCTGGGTGTTGGTTGCACTGTTCAAGTTTCACCTGCTCACAGGAGTCACGCCTGGCCTCTCTGACTGGGTCAAATCTCATTAAACATTCTCAGTACTGAAGGCCAGTCCTTTGGCACACTTCTCCCCGCGGCAATTGTCCATGTATTTATGTTTGAATAATGTCTGCTTCTCTCACTATGAGAGACCGTGTAGGCTTTGTTTGTCCATGTATACCAGCATCTAATATACCCCCGTCCAGAGAAGACACTCAACAACCACTGCGTAAGTGAATGAATCCTAGGCCATTGGCAGCAGAAAGGACCTCAGGGGGCATTCGGTCTGCTTTCCTCGTTTGATGACTAAGGTGAAGAAATTTCCCCTGGTCACATGGATTTTCAGAAAGGCAGCATTAAGTAGTGGTTAAAACCACAGACTCTGAAGGCAGAATTCCTGGGTTCCTAGCCAGGCTCTGCCACTTACTGGTTCACTAAGTTAATGTCTTTGTGCCTCAGTCTCCTCATCTGGAAAATGGGGATAGTTGTGAGGATTAAATGATTTTATAGAGTGCTCAGAATTACACTTGGTACATAGTAAGCACTACATAAGGGCTTGTCAAAAAAAAAAAAAAAAAGCTGGAATAGGACCAAATTCTGGGTCTCTCAACTCCCTATCTAGTGCTTTTTACAAAACGGCCTAATGTTATTTTGTCATTGGTGTAGACCAGTGCTGTCCAATTGAATTTTCTGTCATGGTGGAAATGCTCTACATTGCCCAATATGGTGGCCCATTAGCCACATGTGTCTACCGAGCACTTGAAATGTGGCTAGTGTGACAAAGAAAATTAATTTTTAATTTAATTTTAATTAATTAGAATTTGAATTTAGACTCAATGAGAGACAGTTGGGAGCAGGTTCCTTGCAGCAGCTGAGTCATCATGGCTGATGGAATAAGTGTCTGGCTACCCTGGGAGATCCTTTTGAGCATGAGAAGCTCAGTCTCCTGGAAGCCAAGAAATTCCCCACATCTTTATTTTGGTCAGGCCTCCCAGGCCAGGCACCTGGCATCAAGGCCGAGTTGCTATTCTATCAGGTAGCTGTGCAGGTTGGTTCCCCTGAAGAACTGTGGTTGAATAAACTAATTAAAAGCATCTTTCCTTTTTTTAGGGCCATACACTGTGAATTTTAAAACAACAGTCTACAGATAAGCAAAAAGTTTCAAAGCTCTAACGTGAACCTTTTTTTCAACTGGATTTAGAATATATATTCTTCAAGAACATTTAAAATGCTTAAAACTCCTTTTCCATGTGTATAGATACCTACTGCCATTTAAAAAAAATCAATCCAAGGAAAAGGCAAGACCTCAACTGGTTGGATTCCAAATTAAGCTACGGCTTGAGCTAAAAATAGCTTGCCAGTGTTGAGAATGTGTTCTCTGAATTTAAATGGCTTGCCTCTCTCCCAGAGGACAACATTCAGTGTGTTCTATGGCAGGATTGGACTTTGGAAAAGCACACTTCATGTTTTCTCTGGACTCATTTCTACTTCGTGTTCAAAGCAGAGTGAAAGTAACCCACCATAGTTTTAGGTTCTACACTGTGCGTTGTTAAGTGTAATGAGCATAAATATCTATAACTTCTCTTGGTAGGTGTGTGTGTGTTTGTGTGTGTGTGTGAATTCAGCTTTGTGTCGATAATCCTAAAAGTATACATAAAAATCTGAAGGAACATTCTGAAATAGATTTTACCTTTTTCCCCCCCCAACCATGCTATCATTTACTGTACTAAAATCTATCTTCTCCTAATTATCACTGAAAGACTGCTTTTTTTTTTTTTTTTTTTTTTTGGCTGTGCCTCACGTGGGATCTTAGTTCCCTGACCAGGGATCAAACCTGCGCCCCCGGCAGTGGAAGCGCAGAGTCTTAACCACTGGACCTCCAGGGAAGTTCCTGTGCTTTTTAATTTCAAAAACAATCTCTGTTTTGTCTCTGGAACTCTGGGATAGCTTTCCATGTAGTGGTGAAGACGAGAAGAGAAAAATTAAATACAAGTTGCAGATTCGATATGTGATAAAAATTATATTTCAAAATGGATTTAATTACATATACTTAAAATTTTTTCAATACCACAGAAATTAAGGATAAGGCATTTATCATGCACAGCATTTTTTTTCAAATTTTCATTTTTGTCAGTAATTCATGCATATATCTTAAATAATCAAGTAATTCTAAAAACCTTGTAAATTACTTTTGAGGACGAGCACCTCTGCATGTGTACACACCTCGGTCAGGTGCCTCCAAAGCCCTCCTCCTTCACTATCTTGGCCACAAAGACAATGCGCTTTAGGTCTAATAACCATGCTTCCTGACATCAATCTACTTCCTCCCACCTACCTCTTTTTAAAGATGTTTGAAACTGTCAATACTTTTTCTTATTAAAAAAAGGAAGGCATATAGATCAAAAAATTCAAACAATTCAAAAATATACAAAATATAAAATGAAAGATCTCTGAAATCTCACTCCTCTAAGGATAACCACAGTTATGCTTTGGTGTTTGTCCTTCCAGATCCCTCCTACTCCGTCTGCTCCTACCTGCTTGTCACTGGCATGCAATTGACATTTCATTCAACTCATTTTTTGGAACATCTGTGTAGAATAAGACTCTACGCTGGGGAAGGATTATGGTGGATGAATCAGAACTAGTTGGCACCCAAGGAACTCATAGAGGAGCTGAAGAAGAATGGAGAAAATGAAAAGTTCTGAAAGGGAGACACCATACTTTGGGAGTTCAGCCGAGAAGGGAGGATTTCCATCAGGGAGGATTGAGACGCGCTTCCTGGAGGAAGCTGCAGCTAGGCTGGATTCTGAGATATAGATATGATGTGGACATGTAGAGGCTGGGAAAGGCATTCTAAGAGCAGGGAACAGAATGAGTACAAAAAAAGAACATACCTCAAGCAAAACAACGCACAATGAATTTTGCTCAAGACATAGAAAAAGCCTAGGAGAAGTGTGGTGAGAGGTAACCCTCTTAGTCATCATGACTTAGGTTGGACCTACTCCCAAGCCAGGGAGGAGAATAAAAATTTTAAGGCAAGGGAATGAGGCAGAGTTTTATGGACTGAATTGTGTCCCTGTCCCTCCCCCCATCAAATTCATATGTGGAAGCCCCAACCCCCAATATGACCTTTAAGAAAGTAATTAAGGTTAAATGAGGTCACATGAATAAGACTGGTGTCCTTATAAGAAAGACACTAGGAGTGTGAGTGCACAGGGAAAAAGGCCAGGTGAAGACACAGCAAGGAGATGGCCGTCTGCGAGCCAAGGAGTTCTCACCAGAAACCAACCCTGCTGGCACCTTGATCTTGGAATTCCAGCCTCCAGAACTGCGAAAAAAACAGAATTTCTGTTGTTTAAGCCACTCTGTGGTATCCTGCTGAGGAAGCCCTAACAGACTAAAACACAGAGTTTAGCATTTGGTTTAGAACATTTCTTGGTTCTTACTAAAGAACTGACTTTAGGGAATTCCCTGGCAGTCCAGTGGTTAGGACTCTGCACTTCCACTGCAGGGGGCGAGGATTCGGTCCCTGGTTGGTGAATTAACATCCCGCATGCTGCACAGTGCGGCCAAAAAGAAAAACAAAAACAAAAAAAAACCAGATTGCTGGACTCCACCTTCAGAGTCTCTGGTTCTTTAGGCCTGGCAAAGGGCCTAAAAGTTTGCATTTCTTTTTTTAAAGGATCATGCTTTGTTCTTTTTTTTTAAATGTATTTATTTTATTTATTATTTTTGGCTGTGTTGGGTATTTGTTGCTGCACGTGGGCTTTCTCTAGTTGCAGTGAGCAGGGGCTACTCTTTGTTGCGGTGCGCTGGCTTCTCATTGTGGTGGCTTCTCTTGTTGTGGAGCACAGGCTCTAGGCGTGTGGGCTTCAGTAGTTACGGCATGTGGGCTCAGTAGTTGTGGCATGCGGGCTCAGTAGTTGTGGCGCACAGGCTTAGTTGCTCTGCAGCATGTGGGATCTTCCTGGACCAGGGCTCGAACCCTTGTCCCCTGCATTGGCAGGCGAATTCTTAACCACTGTGCCACCAGGGAAGCCCAAAGTTTGCATTTCTAACAAGCTCCTCAGTGATGCTGATGCTGCTGGTCCCCACCTTTTGAGAACCAATGATTAGGCTATTTGGTTAAATTAGTGGTTATCTACCGTGGTTTTTCCCTTACACACCTGATTGATATAACACTAACAATGCCCCAATCCAGGAGTCATGCCCCAGTCCAGGAGTAGGATGGGCAAGGTGCTGATCCCTCATCAGGGAACTAAGATCCCACATGCCGCTCAGAGCAGCCAAAAAAAAAGGAATTGACTTTAGAATGGTCACATCTTAAAATGATGGAATTGCTCTTACTGCTTTGTGCTTTGCTTCTCCATTTAAACAACTAAGACTGACACCATTGCAGTTTGTTATTTAGTATGACAGCCAGATATTGAATACCCATTCCTATTTACAGTATGCTAAGTTCTATACAAATATTCCAAGGTCAGGATCTTAGCACACTGAGTAATTTTAGGTAAAATGGCTTAATAATAAAAAAAACCCAATAAAATTAACATAGCGGTTAACACAGTGCTTACAATGTAGCGGACACCCTTCTAAGTGCTCTTTGTGTATTGATTCATTTAATCCTCACAACAATCCTGTCAGGCATTTACTATTATTATCCCCATTTCACAGATGAGGAAATCAGGCACAGGAGGTTAACTAACTCATCCCAGATTTTACAGGTAGGAATTGCAAACTGAGATTGATACAGCTGGAACTGACCTAATTTACCTAGATATTTGTCCATGTGATTAGCATCCTAATAGGAAGTATTACCATTTGACAATGTGTTGAGGATGATTTGTTTATTTTCAGATGCAACTCAAAATTTAAGTAGAATATAGGGACTTCCCTGGTGGTCCCGTGGTTAAGAATCTGCCTTCCAGCACAGGGTACTCAGGTTCAATCCCTGGTCAGGGAACTAAGATCGCACATGCAGCGGGGAAACGAAGCCTACGTGCTCTAGAGCACGTGCACCACGACTAGAGAGAAGCCCGGGCACCGCAACAAAGAGCCCGCATGCCGCAACTAAGCCGCAACGCAGCCAAATAAATAAATAAATAAATAAATAAATAAATAAATAAATGAATGACTAGAACATGAGTTCTGCGATGAAACTAAGTTCTGCGTGTGATGTTGTGCGTCAAGGGCAGGATATGAGTATTTAGCCTCAAACTGAATTCAAGCTTTCTTTGCCCCTCTCCACCCAAGTATCACTGAAGAGAAAACATTACAATCCAATTTGCAGCTTTCTAACCAAACGTTCCTCACAAGATTCTAATGTCTTAACCAAAACTGGGCCCATAATACTGAGGGCTACCCTTTGGAGACTGGAGGGCCTTTCTCTAAAGCTCTGAGTGATCTGCTGATCTCTCTCCAGACATCTCGATTTCATTCTCTCTAACTCCGCACTGTTTCTACTATGTTTATTGCAAAAGTCCGAACTGTGCCTCTGTGCCGAGACCCTGTCAAGTTATGCTCTAGACTGAGTTTTCGTAGCCTGGGTATATAAATTTTGAAAAACAGAGAACAAAATCTTCCTCTCTCTTTTCTATGTTGAGTAGTTCCTTAGATGATAAAGACATTACAGTGTTGCACATATAGAAGATCTTCAATAAACACTTCTGAGCTATAAAAAAATTATCTTTGGTGCCATTCCCAACAAAAATTTAATTTTATATATGATTGGTACAAATGGATACTGTAGAATGTGTAAGAAGTCTTTGGGGAAAGGAAAGGGGAATTCTGTGAACAATTCTCCATCCCAGAAGATAAGAATGTTGTAAGTTTTTACATCGTTCTGGGAAAAGGGTCTTTAGCAGTTAAAGAGTTAAGCCTGAGTGACGGCAGGCAGCAGCTGGAGGGAGCATTTACGGTGCCAGGCAGGAAGGGTGGAGTCCAGGACTTGGACTGGCAGGAAGGGGTAGAGGTGGGGGGAGGGAGAAGAGAGCACGGCGCCTGGAGGGGAGGGTTTTTAGTGGTTCTCAGCCTGGAAGACTTCCTCTCACAATTTGAAGCCAGATGTTGGCCGGGAAATTTCTCCCATTGCTGCAGAAAGGATGAAAAGGTACTGAGTGCAGATAGAGTGATGCCAAAGTTGGGAGATACAGGCCTTGTGCCCAGAATGTATTCGGGACTTCCAGCATTTGAATGGAGCTACCTGAAAGTAGGAATTGAGATGCTTAGACATCTAGAAACACGCTGATTATTATTTAAGAACGCTTTAAGATAGTTCTTAAATAATAATCATAACACGTAACATTTATTTAGCAATTTTTACATGCCAAGAGCTGCATTGAATGTTTTATATTCATTATTCCATTTAATTCTTAAGAACCCCATGAGGAAAGTCTCTGTTTTAGAAAGTATTCCTCAGTGAGGCTTTGCAGGCTACATAGTTTGCCCAAAGTGTAAATTTAAATAGTACAAATTTTTAAAAGTTAGAAACATGATCTCCATACAAATATATAATGTCCAAGATTTGCTTACCTCATTTATGAGGGAAACAGATGGTTCAGAGGGGAGGATAGGAGATTGTACATGTGGGCGCGCGCTCACGTGTGTGTGTGTGTGTGTGTGTGTGTGTGTGTGTGTGTCACCATTGGAAGAAAAGAATCTTAGATAAGATTGCAAAGAAAGATAGAGAAGACTGACTAATGTCCTACAGAGCAATACAACCAAAACCTTTAGGGTTCTTTTCCATTGGACATAAATCATTTGTTTATCTCTGTAGGACAAAAATAATTTGCAACTTAACAATCTTCTAGACATTAACATCTACTTTCAAAGACTTGGAACCCTAATCTATAAAACACAGTAGGTCAAACAAAATTAGATCCCCCAGACAATTGGGTAATCTCAGGTGGATTTATTGGGCAATGTTGTCTACAGCACTATCCAATGAAACTTTCCATGATGATGGAACTGCTCTGCAACTGCACTGTCCAGTAAGGTAGCCACAGGCCACATATGGCTAGTGAGCACTTGAAATGTGATTAGTGTGATTGAGGAACTGAATTTTATTTGATTTAAATTTAAATGGTCACACCTGACTAGTGATTGCTGTTTTGGATTGTGTTCGATGACACAGCTCTTTGAGTTGAAAAAGCACAGTCTGCAGAATGTGCAGATGGTTCCAGATGCACAGTAAATATTAAGAGGCACTTTCTTGGGTGATACTGACAAAAGTTGTCTATTTTTTAATTGGAGTAGAGTTGATTTACAGTATTCTGTTAGTTTCAGGTGTACAGCATAGTGTTTGTTGTTTTATGTTTTGAAAAGCTCTGCTCCAATCCATGCTCTTCTAGAATCCGCTTTCTAAAAAAAGCAAAGGTGGTATTATAGATCCCATTTAACAGACAGGTAACTGATGGTCAGCTGTTGAAGGCAATACAATTAGTGGTAAAGCTGGGATTTGGACCCAGGTGTGTCTGTTGGAAGGTTGAAATCACAAATGCCTACAGAGGCCAGGTAGGGCAGACAGATGAGTCAAGAGCTTTGGTTATAAAACAAAACAGCTAGTCTGGATCTGGTTGATTACAGTCCAGAATTGCCAGGTCACATCTCGTAATTTTTTCAGGAAAATCCGTAATTCTGGACTCTCATGTAATATATTCTTGGTTTTAAGACCCTGTATGGACCAAACAAAACAAATTTGCCACCCTGATACAGCCCGCAGGCCACCAGTTTTCAACCCTGGCTAGCACAACAGTGGGAAAGCTTTCCTCTTTGCCCAGCTGCTTCTACAGGGAACTGAGAACGTGGATTTGGTCTTCCCAGTCCTTTCCAGGCAGAGTCAAGGGCTTCTCACAGCAATGACCCTTTCAATATTTGTCACATGTCACTAGATGGTTATTTACATGTTTGTCTTCTCAGCTAGATTGCAAGTCCCTAGAGGAGAGGAACATCTACTCAGCTACCTATCGCCTGCATAACACCTGGCAAATAGAAAGCATTTAATACATGCTAGTTGAACAAGCATGCATAAAAATTAGAAGCTTAAATAAATACAGCAGTTATGGGCCATTTCTTCATTTTCACTTTAAAATTCTATGACCAAACTTGTTGTATTGTTGTTGTTACTGTTGTTGTTGTTGTTTTTAAGCCTAGGTTCAGACTTCCACACAAATATTACACACAATAATTCAGAAATTATCTCAAAGTAATAATGGCTACCATCTTTTAATTTTATTTTTATTTATTTTTAACTTTTTTTCCTACCATCTTTTTAAAAGACTGCTATGCATAAGGCTCTTTCTGTACATTATCTTATTTAATTCCCTCCAATAACACAGTGAAGTAAACATTGTCATCTCTATTTTACTGAAGAGAAAACAGATTCAGAATCGTTAGGTAATTTGCCCAAGGTCACACAGCTCTCAACTCTGTTGCTTCCCACTATGAACGCTCTGTGAGCTCTGCTCAGTGACTCCCCCTGTGCATTTTAAATCTGTCTGGAAAAAGTTAACATGTCTAATCCCTTTCCTTTGGTGGGGAGTCTGTGAGTGGAGGAGGAAGGTGAGCCAGGGTGGGTCCCTGAGGCCGGAGCTAGTGGGGCGAGGCTGTCTCAGTGGGTGCAGTCTGCCAGAATTAAGCAAACCAGGCAGCACAGAGCTGGTGTTGGTGAAGACCGGTAGGAGGTCTAAGAATGACACTGCAAGAAGGAGAGCCAGAAAAAAGAACCCAGAGCCTGAGAATCTGTGAGGAATAGGAGCTTAGGGAAGAACAGATTGTGCCTGCATCAGAGGGTCATACTGGTTTTCTTTACATAGTCTCTGAAGGTTGATACTTGGGAAAGTCACAGGAAGGCACAAATTCTGTAACATTCCAGAGCAGTGCCAGACACCAAAGCAGGGACTCAATGACTGATGAACTGTCATAAGGTTGCTTATAAGGGATTCGCTAATAGATGTCTCTTACCCTTAAAATTCAAGCAAAACAGAGGCTCAGAAAATTTGAGAAAGCCAACACAACCCAGTGGGTATTTTGAATTGTAATTTTCTCCTCCCCACCCATTTCCTGCACCAGCAATTTCTTCACCCCATGAAGATGTTACCATTCAGCATCTATTAATCCGTTCATTTGTTTTAAGGATCAAACTAAAATCCATTTGCACATTCACGTGAAATGCTGATCACTCTCAAGGAAGGCATCATGGAGCTGGGGAAGTTCCAAAATAACCCAAGGAGAGAGAATGACCTCCAGGATTTTAGACTTTGAGTCCTGGGCCTCTAGTGGAGACTCCGGAAAGTGGTATGATCCCATCCCATGAAATGAGGAAAGGAGTGGACACAGAATTTTCCATCAAACTTCATAGCAAAAGGGCACATGATTTGAAGCTTGACTCTTACAATTCTAAGGTGCATAAAGAGAGGTATATTATTAAATACAATCTTACACACTTGGTACTAAGTTTATGTAATCTTTTGTCAAGGAGTGGTTCAGGCTGAAAATAGAAATTGTCTCAAAAAAAGGTAAATATATTCGATCATCAAATTCACAATGGGTTGGGGCTTCCCTGGTGGCGCAGTGGTTGAGAGTCTGCCTGCCAATGCAGGGGACACGGGTTCGAGCCCTGGTCTGGGAAGATCCCACGTGCCGCGGAGCAACTAGGCCCGTGAGCCACAACTACTGAGCCTGCACGTCTGGAGCCTGTGCTCCGCAACAAGAGAGGCCGTGATAGTGAGAGGCCCGCGCACCGCGATGAAGAGGGGCCCCCGCTTGCCGCAACTAGAGAAAGCCCTCGCACAGAAACGAAGACCCAACACAGCCAAAAATAAATAAATTAATTAATAAAATTAAAAAAAAATTCGCAATGGGTTATTAAGAGAATCTAAGGGTGTTTGAGGACAGATGTGTTTCTGACTCTCTACAGTTGGCATCCTAGAGGGCAAGCGTGCTCAAGAACAAGAAGTCCCTGTATCTCATATAAAACATTTAAAAATGTTTGTTCAAGCATAAAAATATTTCTGTATCTTGCAAAGGATTTCCTTAGAAAACGACTTTTGTTTAATGGTTTGGACTTCATTTGAAAGGTAAATACATGAATTTCAATAATGCCAAAAGATACACACTTAAGAGTTTACAACAGTAACTACTTATTTTGAAATGAATGAGCCACCAACAGAAATAGAATATTGAGGTTCATGCCAGAATGCAATTTTCTAATATTAGGTTGACTTCATTTCAAAACAGAAAGAAATTCAGCTTAACTGTGATGAGTTCCACGCGATGCTTTATTTATTGCTGCCAAAATAAAAATATATTTGTCAATGTGTAAAGTTGTAAAACTTACCCTTTTACTGATATAAAACTTAGAATTAGTGTGATGTGACAAACCTATCCCATTAGAAATATATCAATTAACCATGTTGACTGATAACCCCAAGTATTATTTCTTAATTAATTTTCAAAAGCCACATACTTTCCAAGGAAACTGAAATATTCCCTTTTTAAACAGATTCCAAATTTTCCCATGCCTGCCTTTGAGGTAAACTAGGTCTTTCTGTTGACTTTACCAAAAATTATTTTATAAAATACAGCCAGCACCTCCGCACATTTTTTTTCCCAGAAAAAAACCCGTGGCATATATAAAATTATGTTTCGAACAACTCCAGTCATTAAGAGCAGAGCTGCAAAGACAAGGGCAGGTTGGTGGGCGGTAGTGGGGGGAGTGGGAGAGTTCTTTTCTGTACTTTGAAATTTGGTTCTCTGTGAAGTAGAATTTCATCAAACTGAATGTGTTATGAATTTTAAATATATTTGATGCTAAAAGAGAAAAAATAAGTATGCTGTCCTTTCTTGTAGGCCTGTCTTTAGATGTCATTACCCTGGCAACCCTTACAAATGGCAACTGACGTCAAGAAAAGAGGAAAAACACTGCTGAGAGCATACACTCCATGCATTATAGATCATCCCGAGGACTTAGAATTCTCAGGCTCATACAGGCACTAAATGGCTTTAAGATGAGCACAAGCAATCTTCCCTTTTACAAACACTCTTCATAAACTTTTTAAGGACTCGGAGATCTGAAAAGAGCATCTTCGAGTCTTTAATTTAAGCAAAATACAGTTCAACTATTAGCTTAGGTGTTCTGTCTCACAATAACCGCCAAGCCCATTAAAGTGTTTGTCACTAGTAAATCTTAAAAGCAAATGGAAGCTACCCTTTTCTTCTGAAAGTATTTTTCCCCAGATTTCATTATAAAAGAGTTCAGACATAGGAAGTTGAAAGAATTTTACAGTGAATACCCATATACTCATCACCCAGAGTCTTCCATTACCATTTAACTCTACTGGCCTTATCACATACCTGTCTGTCTATCTATTATCTATCTATCTAGCCATCCGTCCATCCATCCATCCATCCATCCATCCCCTTATTCATACTTTAATCCATCTAATTTTTGATGCATTTCCAGCATCGGAATTGTAGACATGAGTGTAGTTCCCCCTAAATACTTCAGCATGCATATCATTAACTATTTGTTTATAGGTTTTCTTTTGATATAACATTTGCAAACAATGAAATGCACAAATCTTAGATGTACTTTTTTTTTTTTATTTTTAATTTTACTTATTTATTTATTTATGGCTGTGTTGGGTCTTCGTTTCTGTGCGAGGGCTTTCTCTACTTGCGGCAAGCGGGGGCCACTCTTCATCGCGGTGCGCGGGCCTCTCACTATCGCGGCCTCTCTTGTTGTGGAGCACAGGCTCCAGACGCGCAGGCTCAGTAGTTGTGGCTCACGGGCCCAGTTGCTCCGCGGCATGTGGGATCTTCCCAGACCAGGGCTCGAACCCGTGTCCCCTGCATTGGCAGGCAGATTCTCAACCACTGCGCCACCAGGGAAGCCCCTTAGATGTACTTTTGCTGAGGTTTGAAAAATGCATACAAAGTCCTATCAAGCTATAAAACATTACTATCACCACAGACAGTTCCCACATGCCTCTTCCCATTCAATCCCTGCCCCCACCCACCCTCCATAGGCAACCACACTTCTAATTCCTGAAAGTATTTTTAAGAACCTTGTATTAGGGCTTATTACTTCTAAGAGCTTCCTCCCCTGAACTGTCCCAAGGACCGCATTCATCCTTCAGATTACAAGTGTACATGTTCAGTGACATATAAATTAATGTGGTCAGCATTTACTTTTCCTCTGTTATAGCTTTCCCTCCACTTCAACTGTGTAATCACAATACCCACCCTCCAGGGACAAAAGGCAAAATCAGAACAGGCTGTGTAATTTTCGAGGCTCAGTGCAAAATGAAAATGCAAGGCCCTTGTTCAAAATTAATTAAGAATTTCAAGATGGTGACAGCCAAGCAATAAACTAAATACAGGGACCTTCTAAATGCAGGGCCTTTCCAACTACACAGGTTACACACTCATGAAGCTGGCCCCGGTCAAAGTATTGAACAACTATTATGGCGTGGCCCAATTGATCAAATTGTAGCTCAGCCATAGCAGCTGAGTTGGGTTGTGGAGCTACTCTTTTAGTAGCTGGATGGTGAGGGGAGGTCCAGGGGACATGGCAAAGGGCCAAGGTAGTTGGCAGCAGAGAGGTACTTGGGGGATTCCAGCAGTGGTTATATAACAATATATACGGATGTATCAGGATTTCAGCCTTGGGGATGGCCCTTCTGGTGTCCTCCGGCTGAAGAAGTCCCTGGCAAGTGAATCTGGTTCACTCTTTCTTAATAGCCCACTGCCCCTAAGTCATGAAGCAGTCTTGTAACCCAAGCTAGACTAACTGGAGATTTTCCCTATGGTTTTTGTATTTGGAGCTGCAGAGTCGGTACCTCCCCACCTCCAGCCTCCTCCACCATACTACATATTGCATTTTTATAAGAGAACCAAGCTAGGGTTTTTCAGGGTTCTGATTACTTTCAGAGTTTAGTGGGACAGGTTTTCTAGATTTATGGTCCATTTTTCTCCAGGGTCTCCACACATATTATTTTTAATAGACTTTATTTTAGAGCAGTTTTAGTTTCATAGCAAAATTGAGAAGAAAGTACAGAGAGTTCCCATATACCCCCCTTCCCCCCCACATGCATGGTCTCCCCCATTATCAACATCATGAACAAGAGTGGTAAATTTGTTATCATCTATGAACCTACTTGTCACCAAAGGCTGTAGCTTATATTAGGGTTCACTCTTGGTATTTTATATTCCATGACAAATGTGTAATGGCATGTATCCACCATCATAGTATAATACAGACCGGTTTCACTGCCCTAAAAATCCTCCGTGTTCTACCTATTCATCTCTCCCTCTCCGCTCTTCCCTGGCAACCACCGATCCTTTCATTATCTCCATAGTTTAGCCTTTTCCAAAATGTAATATAGTTGCAATCATATAAGATATTGTCACTTCAGATGGGGTTCTTTCACTTAGTGATATGCGTTTAAGGTTCTTCCACATCTTTTCATGGCTTATAGCTCTTTTTTTTTTTTTTTAGTGCTGAAGAATATTCCATTGTCCAGATGTGCCACAGTGTATTTACCCATTTACCTAATGAAGGACATCTTAGTTGCGTCCAAGTTTTGGCAATTATGAATAAAGCTGCAATGAACACCTGTGAACAAGTTTTGCGTGGACGTAAATTTCAACTCATTTGGGTAAATACTAAGGAGCACAATTGCTGCATCATATGGTAAGACTGTTTAATTTTACAAGAAACTGCCAAACCATCTCTGGAAGTTGTCTGTACCATTTTGCATTCCCACCAGCAATGAATGATAGTGCCTCTTACTCCACATCCCTGCTAGTATTTGGTGTTGTCAGTGTTTTGGATTTTGTCCATTCTAATAGATGTGTAGTGATATCTCATTTTAATGTCCAATTCCCTAACGATCTATGATGTTGAGCATCCATCTTTTCCTATGCTTATTTGCCATCTGCATATCCTTTCTTTTTTACTGAAAACTTTTTATTGGCTTCTGTTTTAATTAAATTTTTTTCATTGATATATATTTGACATTTTATATTAAATTAGTTTCAGGTGTACTTTATTGGCCTTTGGATAGAAATGGGAATTTATTTGCCAGGAAGGATGATTCCATCATATTTCTGCTGGAACCAGCGCATGGCCTCCTATTTGCTGATTCTGTGTTTGGCCCCATTGCAACCTGTTCTACACTTCTGTGATGCTGAAACCTGGTCTACCCAACACCACATAGAAGTCCAGACCATAGATACCAGTGCTTGGGTCACATTTGATCCCCAGATCGATGTGTTCCTGGATCCCAAAGCCAAAGTTTCCAGTATCTGAGCAATTCTTTTTTTTCTTAACTCATACTTCATGCCTTTAGACTTCTCTCCAGGATTTCTTCTGCCTTGGCCTCACAATGGATGGCAATCTTTTCATTTCTCCTGATGCCAAAGGACCTGATGGTGTATCTAGCTTTGGAGAACACAGAGGTTCAGCCTGTGAGCTGCTCCAGCCCTGAGGCTGCCCGGGTCAGTCAGTCTCCACTCTGCCCCACACAGATGTTGAGGCAGAGCTTACAGATGCAAAGTTCCCACATAGGCTCTCCTTTTCACTCTGATCCTGAGCCTTGGTGGAGAATGGGAAGAGTATCTGTATATCTTCTTTGGTGAGCTGTCTGTTCAGGAGTTTTGCCCATTCCTTAATCAAGTTTTTTTTTTATTGTTGAATTCTAAAGGTTCTTTGTATATTTTGGATAACAGTCTTTTATCAGAGATGTCTTTTGCAAACATTGTCTTCCTGTCTGTGGCTTATTTTCTCATTCTCTTAACAGTGTCTTTTGCAGAGGTATTATTTTTTTTTTCATTCAAGAAAGTCTATTCAACTGAGGGGACTACTCAGTAGACAAGAAGATCCCTGCCTTCATAACGCCTACACTTTAACGGAGAAAATGACAATAAACAGATAAATGAATAAACATATGACAAGCATTTAAGTGGACATAGTTGGAGAGAAAATTTAAACAGGTTAAGGAGTTAGAGAGTGACTAGAGAAAGATCACTCTGGCTGCTGTGTAGACTTAACGTGGCCCAAAGTAGAATCAACCGTAGTGGGAACAAGAGCAGGGGTGGGGACACCAGGTGGTAGTCTATTGCAGTCATACAAGCCAGGGATATGTGGGAATGGATTAGGGTGGAAGTTGTGGAGGTGATGAGAAGTATCCAGATTCTGGACACTAGTTTTTTTTTTTTTTGGCTGCACCACATGTCTTGTGGGATGTGGGATCTTAGTTCCCCGACCAGGGATTGAACCTGGGCCCTTGGCAGTGAGAGCTCCGAGTCCTAACCACTGGACTGCCAGGGAATTCCCTGGACACTAGTTAAAAGTGGAGCTGAACCCTATCCATTAAACCATTGATGTCTCTGTTGAAAAAAAAAAAAAAATGTGGAACTGACATATTTGCTCATGGATTGGATGTAAGAGAAGTAAATGATTCAGGGATGAAAGCTAGGTTTGGGTCTAAGCAATCAAGCGAATGGTGGTAAAACTGGTGGGGGAGTGGGGAAGGAACAGGATAGGCAAGGACCAGACCTGGGCATGGGACACTCAAGTGACAATTTGGGTGGAGATGTTCGAGCAGGCCATTGTGATTCAACTTGAAAAGTTAGCATTGGAGCTATACATGTGACTCTTCCACTTATGAGAGCATGCTGGATATCTCTGCAGGCCTTCCATATTCTCTCTCCATGCCTCTCCACCCTGCTCCCTGCCTCCATATAGACTAATCCATAGGGATTAAGTCAGTGGACTCCAATCTTCTGGTTTCCGGCAGATTCAGCCGGCTGGCAGCAGATCAGAAGAGAGGAGAGCAAGGTGGGGTGGCTTATTCTCCAACTCCCTCCCTGCAGTTCTCTTCAGCTGCCTGAGCCTCTCTTGTGAAAATTTACAGCTCCCGTCAGGCAGGCTTCCACACAGCTGTCTCTCCAGATGCAGGAACTGCTCTGTCCCTTCACCCCTTCTGGTCCTTGGGTGGAAATAGCTTCTCCCCTTACTAGCCTGAGGTACTGCTGTCCTTACACTTTTACAAATAGTCCCTTTAGTGAGCCCTGCTTGAATTACTGTAATTTGACTGTGCCATCTGTTTCTTGTTGGGTCCTTGACTGAATTTAAAAACCTGAGATTGGATAAGATCACTTAGGGAGTAAGAAGAGATACAAGAGAAAAGAGATTTGCTCTAATATGAAACTGACTCTTCCTTGTGAGTAAATTTGAATTTTGAAACAGTAAAACAATAAGGTTTAATATAAAGCAAAATAAATTTTTTATGTTTATGATCTGCCAATTTCCCAGAAAAAGTTTTGTGGTGACTTTAGTTATATACCAGATACATTAAAATCACCAATGGACAACACATCTTTTATTCAGGTGCCATCTGAAAGTTTTAAAAATTTGTTGACTTAATATCACTGAACTGTCCACTTTAAAATGGTTAAAATGATACATTTTCTGTTGTGTGTATTTTACCACAATTTTTAAAAAATCTGTTGTTTGAAGATTTTTAGGTTTTATAAAGGTATTGTATTAGCATAACAATGAAAATTTTAAAAGACCACCTCTAATCTCATTATCCTATTAAGCAATATTTACATTTTTATTTTCTCTTCCTGTTGTCTATAAACATAATTCCACATAGCTTCAATATAATTTGCCATTCTTATCTTTTCATACTAAATTTAAATTTTATGATTCATAGTTATACTTTTTAACATTGTATTCACAAGGTTTCATTGAGTTGGTCAATTTTTTAAATTGGTGAAAAATTGGAAATAACCTAAAATAAAGTATTGTAAACATCTTCATAAAAAAAAAAGAGAGATTTGCGGATGGACTCCTAGGTCAGTCTTATTTAGAAGCTGGAAAGAGGAGGTGGGTTCCACAAAGCGGAGGTCAGAGGGATGGGAAGAAAAACAGGAACACGTGGTGGTGTCCGGGTGGTGGCTCAGGGAAGACAGGTGCAAGAAAGAGCTCTCCTCCAGCGCCCCAAGCCACCACTGCTCTGGGACTCCCGGAAACTCTTGCTGCCCTCCTTATCACTCCTGACTCCTTCTTGCCTCAGGTGGATTCTCTCTCATGGGTCTTGAAATTGCTTTGTAATTTGGCTTCCGACATTCCCAGGTCAGCTGATATGTTATACGTATCTCAATCCTAAGGTCTGAGGAGGCTCTCAGCAGCTGTGCAAATGTACAGATGCATTAAGTATGGGAGGCGGGGAAACAGAGCGAAACCGCCAAGGAACGCACACACAGGCACACCCAATTACACCTGCCTCAGGCACTGTTCTGTGACTATGGCCAGGGCAGGAACTATTTCACATTCACTCTGATGTTGAGTACTGAACATAACACCCAGTACACAGTGGCAGCTCAGTACATTGTTTTGGATGAATTAATGCTTTTTGAAAACATGGCTTATCGTGATATACTATGCTTTTGGTGCATGAAGGCCCCTTTACAGACTTGACAACTAATTCCTTGAATTGCCCTATTATAATATGTCCCTGATTATGCTTTTGTATACTATGTAATGCCTGGGTGTGAGTGCACTTTTTTTTTTTTCCCCCAAACAGAATTGTATTGAGAAGATGACAACATGAACTCTGCAGAAACAAAGGCTGTGGATTTTGGTCACTTGGGCTCTAGGGCCCTCAGATAAATATGTTACTACTGTACTTCTAAGAACAATTCTCTTTGTTTAAAGTGTGAGACTGCTATTCACTAATATCTTGGTGCCATTCCCAGAAATCATGCTTCATGTAATTGGCAAGTTTTTGCAAAGGCTGTTCGCTATTTGCAGCCTCTGTATTAGTGTTCTTGACTGATTTCCTCAACTCTGACTCAGTACAGGTGAAAAAAAAATCTCCCTCTTCTACAAAGTGGAGTTTGAATCCTGGCTGTGCCAGCTTCACAAGCAGTAACCTTGTGAAAGATCTTAACTGCTTTGAGTCTTAGTTTCCTTATCTGTAAAATGGGATTAATAGTACAGTTGATCCTCATTACTTACAGATGCTGTGTTTGCGAATTCATCTACTTGTTAGAATTTATCTCTAACTCCAAAATCGCTACTTGCAGCACTTGTGCAGTCATTCACAAACATGTGCAGTACAACAAAAAATTTGAGTTGCTCAAGATGCGCGTTCCCAGCTGAGTTCATACTGTAAACCAGTAACCTTTTTATGGTCTATTTAGTGTCATGTTTTTGCATCTATGCTCTTTTTCTTGGTGGTTTTGCTATTTAAAATGACTCCCAAGCATAGTGCTGAAGTGCTGTCCCAGTGTTTCTAAGCACAAGAAGGCTGTGATGTGCCTTACAGAAAAAATACAGATGTTACATAGGCTTTGTTCAGGCATGAGTTATGGTGCGGTTGGCTGTTAGTTTAATGTTAATGAGTCAACAATGTATATTAAATAAAGTGTCTTTAAACAGAAACACACATAAAACAAAGTTATGTGTTCACTGGTTCATTGACGAAAATGTTGTGATCAGAGGCTCACAGGAACCTAATCCTGTACTTCCCTTAGAAGAACTGGTTCAGTATATCGGCTAATTCAGTGTTTGCACAGAGTTTATAAAAGATAGTTAGAATTAGGGTTAGGGTGTACCTTAAAGACCTCATTTTAACTTAATTACCTCTTTAAAGAATGTATCTCCAGATATAGTTACATTCTGAGATCCTGGGGATTAGGACTTCAACATACAAATTTTGGGGGACACAATTCAGCCCATGACACCACCTATCCATCCTCATTTCCCACACCTGATTCTCTAGCCACCAAACTGGCCACTTGTCATTCCCTGAGGTTTCCTTGCCAGGTTTCTGGACTTTGTTCATAATACTGTGTCCTTACAGCATCCCCTATCTCTGCATATCTAAGTCAAATCTACTTTTCAAAAATGAGAATATTGACAAGTGCTCATTAAGGAGGTAATTAAGTTAAAATGAGGTCTTTAAGACTCATTGGTCCTAATCCAATATGATTGATGTCCTTATAAGAAGAGAAAGTTTGGACACAGCCATGGGTGCACACAGAGGAAGGACCATGTGAAGACAGAGATAGAAGGTAGTCATCTACAAACCAAGGAGAGAGGCTGACACTTTGATCTTGGATTTCTCTGCCTCCAAAACTATGAGAAATACGTTTCTGTTGTTTACAGTTGACCCTTGAACAATACGGGTTTGAACTGCATGGATCCACCTACATGTGTATTTTTTTCAATAGTAAATACTGCAGTGTTACACCATCCCCGGTTGGTTGAATCCCAGGTGCAGAACCACATATACGGATGAACTGTGTATAGGGAGGACCAACTATGAATTATACTTGGATTTTCAAACGCACAGAGGGTGGGTGCCCCTAATCCCTGCATTGCTCAAGGGTCAACTGTATAAGCTACTCAGTTGATGGTATTTTGTTAACAGCCCAAATTGACTAGGACACCAGACAAAGGAGTTGGGGTTGGATTCTGTAGTTAGTGTGAGCAACTGAATTTTTTAAAGAGTGATCCATGCTGTGCTTCAAGAAAGGAACTGGAACCATTTTCTGAAGAGAATGAGCTAAAAAGGGGAGAGGCAGGAGGCAGGGTAGATTATTGTTGTTAGAGCGATTCTTACAGGTTTATACACCTAGGGTTGAGACTTTTATAAAACAGTGTATTGTAAGGCCCTGTTATAAAAGGCTGTTCAGGATAGTAGTGGAACAAAAAGGTCAAAGGGTCTGGGACAAGGCCGGGCGAACACTCTCTAACAAAACAATGATATTGCATGGGTTCTGGAAACTTTTGCAATAGCATGTTTGAAATTTTCAGTGGGCCCATGAGGACTACAAAAGAATTTTGCAGCAATGGCCCCTGAGCATAAGATGTACTATTCCCAAGTGTGCTGAGGATATCACTGTGGATATGAAATATTGAGATCTGGCTTGTGAAAATAATAGGTCTCTAGCAAACATTCAACAGAGAGTCCTGAGCTGATGTATGTGCCCGGACTAGAGGTAGCAACTGAAAACTTACTTCATTTTGTATCTTTTTACTTCATTTTGGTTTTGGCCTTCTGGAGTTTGATCATCCTAGGGAAACTGTGGCAATGATTGCATGAGTCTGCAAAGCAGATAATAAAAGCCAGAACTAGTAGCTGTGTTGGTAGTAAGGAGGGTATAGTTTGGAGAGGTATCATAGGGTGGTATTGATAAGACATAGTAACTAACTGGATCTGAGGGTACAGAGGAGAGAAGCTGAGATTGTCCAGAATAACTCAGAGTTTGAATTGAGTAGAATAATTTCACTTTTGGACATGTTGAGTTTGAGGTGCTTTTCCAACTGGGGCATGTGAATGCAAAAGTCTAGCAGGCCAAGACTGGAATGTATAGACTTGAGAGCTATTTGCCTGTGGGTGACAGATAAAGCCAAAGGAATAGATACCAGGAATCTGCAGTGGAAGAAAAGATAGTTAGAGGCTGTGAACAGTTGTTCCCAGGCTGCAGTGGAAAGAAGTGGAGACACGGGAGTGATCAGAGATATAAGAGGAAAACCAGGACACAAAAGCCACCGGCAGAGGAACAAGTGATACAGTTAAGTTTGGAAAGAGATGGATAGATGAAAATACACAGGAATAGGGTTAAAGTGGAGGACACTCAAGAGAGATGAATTTCTTTTCAGAGAAGTGAAAGGCTAGCTCGTCTTAGGGAGTGGGAAAGGAATTAAGGATAATAGAGAATGTTTGGAATATGCCCCATGAGGAGTACACTAGGAAGTAAATAAAGCTGAGCAAAAGGATTGCTGATCCCAGTGAGAATTCAGTTGATACTCTATAGGGTAAAAGTATAAAGGAAAATTGTATGGTTTCCTGATGTTTCCCCTAATGCTTTGCAGCTGTTTTAATCAGCACTTTTTCAGTTGCAAGTGACAGAAATCTCAATTCAAAATAGATTAAAGAAAAAAAGGAAATGTATTGGCTTACATAACAGGAACGTCTAAAGAGCATAATGATTTATGACATGGCTAAATCCAGAGCCTCGAAAAATGTCATCAAAACTATATTTTTCTCCATTGTTTAGCTCTGCTTTCCTAAGTAGCCACTGCCAGCTCCAGAATACAGTCTACCTGCTTTAGCAAGTCCCCGCAAAAAGAGCATTTCTCTCCCAACTTTCCAGCCAAACCCTAATATAGACTACAGTTGGCCCAACTTGGGTAATGTGACCACCACTGGACTAATCACTGGGGCCTAGGGGATGGGATAGTTTGACTGCCTGGGTCTGAGTCATACACTCATCCCTGAAGTCATGAATTATATAAACCCAAACTGAGGAAAGGGTGGTTTGCAAAGGAATGCTGTCAGGTGAAACAGCCAGGTGCACTACAGACCAGGAATATGAGAGGAGAAAACGGATGGGAGGATCAGTATCTGTCAGGATAGGTTACGTTATGTACAATAACAACCCCCTACTCTCAAATGCTTAAAACAACAAAGATTTATTTCTTCTGTCGCTACGTGTCCATTGTCAGTCAACTGGGGCCACTCTCCTCACCCAGAGTGTGCTGTAGATCATGGAGGCGAAGGGAAAGAGAATGTGGTAAAGGAAGCGTTCTCTCTTGAAGCTTCTGTCTGGAAACGAGACTTTTCACTATTACGTTTCATTGGCCAGAGCAGAGGGGTTGGAGAGGTAAGACTCTACCAGTTACCTAGAGGGAAGAGAACTGGAAGTTTTGTAGATGGTCCTAATGATGACCCCAGGGACTAATCAAGTTTAGAATACTGGCAGAGAGAAGATGGCAGAGAAACCAAGACATGAGAGGATCTAAAATGTTTGGAATGTCCTGGAGCGGTGAGGGAAGGAAATAATGTAAGAAAAAAGCAGAGAGCCTGTGGGGTGAGCTACTGGAGAACAAAGGGAGAAGGAAAACCCAGTTGGATAGCAGTGAGAGAGTGGTAGAAATCATGGGGGCTATTATATCTCATTGCATAGCTGGTCACAGAAAAGTTCATTGCAGCTTGGTGGGGTAGACTGAATTGAAGCTGGACCAGTCTACTTGGGTGAACAGGTGCCGAGGATAAAGACCCAGCTGTTGGTACTGGAAGACTGTCCAGCCAAGCAGGCAGAACACAGTAGTCTGGAAATATGTGAACCTATCAAAATCAGGGTCCAAGTGAATGGTCAGCCTCAGGATGGATGTGGCCGCTGGATTCTAGACACAGGTAATGTTCAGAGTTGAGATGACACAGAGAGGCAGGTTTCAAGTGCCAGGAAAGTTTGCCACAGATAAAGCCCCAGCCTTGAACTGGGGGGAGGAGAGAGGTCAGGACCCCTGGAAGCCTATGGGGAGAGGAGACTGTCACAGGCCTTAAACAAAAGGGAGCAAGATGAAAACCAATTTTATTCCTTGGTAACTTCTTGACATCAAGTTGAAGCCCAGTTTCTAGAAATGAAAAATAAAGTCAGAGTTCAACTGCAAGAAGGTCTATTTACTTTTGAGCTTTCCAAATGACGATGCAGAGCTTCCCAAAGCCTTCGACCATGGAGGGTCAGGGCAGAATCAATGAGTGAGCGTTACTGGACCCAGCTGGCAAGGAGAGGAGGCATGTGAAGATTAAGGAATTATGTTGATCCTAGTAAGAATTGTGAGGTCAGAATGTTGGAAAGTTTGTATGCAGCTGTTGAGCTTCATGGCGATAGATAGGGTAGAGAGAAGGATTGAAATCCTGAAATGATCAAGGAAAGTGGAGAGTATCCTGAATTCCACAGATAATTAGAGAAAGTAGGGGAAGGGATGTGTAAGTGAATGGCTTGGGCTTCCAAAACACATATGGTATTGAGAGCAGTGGTGGAGAAAAAGTAGGGAAGTAGCAATTAAATAGAATATACCAATGCCTCCTTACCCTGTGAGCACTGGGAAAACACAATGGGAAGTGGCCTACATTAGAGATGACAGTGGTATTGGTGGAAAACCAAACTTTAATCGTAGTTAGTCATGAACTATATTTAAGAGAAACTGTGTTCAAGGATGTAGGGGAGCTTCTTGATCTTAGAATGGGGAGTTCCTAATGCCCAAAAGAAGATCCTAGTTAAAGACCAGGCATGGGAGATATGAGAATGGATGGAACCAAGGTATGAAAGGAGGGAACTGGCAGAGAGAATATGTGGTTGTGTAATTACAGAAATAGATCATTACAGAACTGTATTTGCCCTAATATCTTCTTCTGCTCTTTTCATGGACATAGCTATTGCCTTTATACTTTAGTTTTAAAAGCAAAAAAATATTAATGGTGTTTTCCAATTAGTGAGTTAGCCAGGCAAAATTATAAAGTAGATTCAAGTATGTGACTGGATTAGGACGGAATAATGGTCCCCCCTAAAATGTCCACGTTCTAATCCCTGGACCCTGTGCATGCAAAAGAGACTTAGCAGATGTGATTAAGGTTAGGACCTTGATACTGGGAGATTATCCTGGGTTATCTGGGTGAGCACAACAAAATCACAAGAGTCCTTATAAAACAGAGGTAGGAGGGTCAGACTCAGAGAAGGGGATGTGTTGACAGAAGCAGAAGACAGAGTGATGTGGGACCATGAGCCAAGGGTTGCAGGTAATCTCTAAAGCTGAGAAGGACAAGCCATGTGTTCTCCCCTTGAGCCTCCAGAAGAAACACAGCCCTGTGAATACCTTGATTTATTCTCCCTAAGATTCAGTTTTGGACCTCCGACCTTTAGAAGTGTAGGAGAATAAGTTTGTGCTGTTTTACACCATTAATTTTGTGATACCTTGTTACAGCAGTAATAGAAAACTAATCTGAAGACATGATTAAGGGAAATCCAGGCTCTGACATTCCAATGTCAGGAAAAGGCAAGAAAACAAGGGCTGGAGTTAGGTGGCAAAAAAAATGAGGGATTATCATTTGCTATTCCTCATCTTTAAAATTTACTAGAAGTAATAGACAAATTCTCTCAGAAAGAAATGCCATGATCCTATGCTTATACACAGATTCCAAGGTGATTTGAAGTTATTTTTGTCAGTCTACAAAGAAAATTGGAAATTCTTCGAAAGATTCAAAGAAAGAGTTATAAATGACAAAAGAGAGGATAAAAGAATTACTGCACTTTAGAAATACTATTCCATGGGTTTATTTTTTACAAGATATTCTGTACAGTTTATGAGAAAATGAATTCTTAGAGCAAGAAAACAACTTGTGACAATAAATTCTCATAAACTTCAAGAAAGAGTATTTTTTAAAGTTTACTGAAAATTCCACACTGTTTTATAAATTATTATGCTGTAGTGTCATCTTCTAGGTCTTCCGAATCAGTTTATTTTCATTAGAATATAGCTAATTGTAAGAGTTAACTTCCTTCATATAAATATGTCCTCCTCACCTCTCTCCCTTGGCATCCCCCCTCCCGCCCCAGATCTCTTTGTGGATGGTATTAGGAGTATGCTGTGATTTAATTTAGATATCTGAAAGTGTGTGTGAGACATTGTCTTCAGAGGGCTAATTGGATTTTTCTTACTTAATGGATTTTTTTTTTCCTTGAGTAACAAATATGCATCATTGCAAACTCCATACACTGCGAACTATTTGAAGAGGAGTTTCATTCGGCATTTGTTCTGTTAGCCTTTCAGAGCTGGGGACCACACAACAAACAAGGCAGGTCAGGAGTTAAAAAGTTGCAGCCAAGGGTGTGAGACTAGTTTGGAAGGCGTGAGCAAGTATAGAGTTCAGGAAGACCAGTGAGGTTGGCACCCTGGGAGTTCAGCTGTGCCTGGCTAGCCAGGGGCACAGGCAGAATCAAGGGAAGCCGGAGTGGGGAGAGCCAGGCCAGGCAGGACCCCAAGCAGTGTGCCTCAGTGTGCCAGTCAGAATTTGGATTTAGCCGGGAGATAGAGTTCAGCCAGAGCCTCGGAAGATCAACTCAGCTGCCAGCAGCCGGAGCACAGTCAGGGCAGGGTGGCTGAGTCCTGGGCAGCAGCTTCCCCTTCCTGCTTTGGTTTTGAGCAGTTTTCCTGATATAAATGAAAAAATGGTGAGCAGGGCCATCCAAGTACATATTGGAGAATTCAGCAGAGGGCTAGATTTTCTGAAAAACAAATAAACGACAACAAAATACCCCAGTTCCTGGTAGCTATACACCTTTTCTTAAAAATAAATCTTTTAATTTATTTATTTATTTTTGGCCACACCATGCGGCATACGGGATCTTAGATCCCCAACCAGGGATCGAACCCATGCCCCCTGCATTGGAAGTGCAGCTTCTTAACCACTGGACTGCCAGGGAAGTCCTTATTCACCTTTCTATGTGTGATACTAAGTACAAAAATTATAAAGAAAATGATGTATTAATATCAATGTCAACGTAAAAAAATTTTAAACTTGTATACATCAATCAGTATTCACAAATATGCAATGACACAGACATCCAAGGTATCTATAATAGGAGATAAAACTATCATTTGATCTACATGAATATTTATAACAGCAGAACATCAGAAATAATTGAAATGTCGATCAATAGGCAGTTGCTTAAATAAATAACTAACTATCCCTACAGTGAAATATTTTTTTAAATTAAGTAATTAATTTATTTTTGGCTGCGTTGGGTCTTCATTGCTGCACGCGGGCTCTCTCTAGTTGCGGCGAGCGGGGGCTACTCCTGCGGTGTGCGGGCTTCTCATTGCGGTGGCTTCTCTTGTTGCCGAGCACGGGCTCCAGGCGCACGTGGGCTCAGTAGTTGTGGCACACGGGCTTAGTTGCCCCGCGGCATGCAGGATCTTCCCAGACCAGGGCTCAAACTCGTGTGCCCTGCATTGGCAGGCGGATTCTTAACCACTGTGCCACCAGGGAAGTCCAAAACAATCATTTTTTAAAATTATGTAAATCTATATATAATATTGTGGAAACCTGTCCAAATATATTAAGTGAAAAAAGCATGTTTCAGAACAGAATGTAAACTTACATAGTATGTTGTTACTTTATTAAATATTATATATGTCAAATTATATAAATAAAATTATGTGTAACTATATATAATTATATATTAAAATATTGTAATTATTTATAAATTATATCTATATCTTTATAGAGATAAAGAGATAGTATAAGCAAAGGAAAAAACCCTGAAATAATACGTACCAAAATGTTACCCTGGAAATTAAAACCCCAATTTAGGACTGTAAAACTACTTTCCTAGTGTAAAATTTTAAATGTGTTGTTAAAGCCAATAATGTTTAAAACAAATTTATGACACAAAACAAAACATTTAAAAACGTACACATAACTCTGCTAGTCACGTACAACTATTTTTGTTTCTCTGTGTTCCCTTTCAATACTTATCTGCACTATATGTTTGTTTTCCTGGTTTTCTTTGCCTTATTCCTATTGTAACTTCAAGGTCAGCAGTTTGCAATAAACACAGCTCAATAAATATTAGTTAATAGTTGTGATTATGATCATAGTGATAGCTATGTGAAATAGAGCAAGTTTAGGTAAAGTTTTTAAAATAAGGCTTCAAACTAGCAATTACAATTAAAACTGTTACTGTCAAGTGTTACTCAAGAACCTTCCAGAAGGGATATCGCATTGAATCCCTCAGAAATCTCCTTGTTCACATGTCCCAGGGGATAGACACCAAAAACTTTCTGGGAGCACTGCTGTCTCTGTTTCTTACTATAGCCCAGCTGGCACAGTGGGAATGACATGGATCCTTCTAACGGCTGACAGAACAACATGAAATAATCAAAGGTTCAGCTTGTAAGTTATTCTGCTTGCTTTTGTTGCCCAGAGTCTAGAGTCCCCAAAAAATACTCCTGGATTTGGTGCAGCACTGATGCTACAAACAGTAAAATCAGCAGCCTTTTAATCCCTGTGTAAGTTTATCAAAGTTTGACAGTTGGTAACCAAGGTGAGTAATCTCACTACTCTCAAGAGTAGTGTAATGTGATTCTATAGAAGCTATATGAGGTAACAGGAGGGGTGGGAAAGAAAGGCTGGACTCAAAAATCATAGTATTTTTTATAGTATAGATTACACATAATAGGCTAACTACGACCTAATTTTATGTTCAAATTCTTCAACGATTGGGTGTTTCCATCTGGATTATGGGCACTTTTTGATTTTTTTAATCAGAAATCAACAAACATAATGGTAAGTTTAAATATAGGCTTTCCTCATTTGCAGCAACATGGATGGATCTAGAAATTATCATACTAAGTGAAGTAAGCCAGTCAGAGAAAGAGAAATATCATATGATATCGTTTATATGTGGAATCTAAAAAAAAAAAAAAAAAGATACAAATGAACTTATTTACAAAACAGAAATAGACCCGCAGACATAGAAAACAAACTTATGGTTACCAAAGGGGAAAGGGGGGGGGGAATAATTAGGAGGTTGGGATTAATATATACACACTACTATATATAAAACAGATAACCAACAAGGAACTACTGTATAGCACAGGGAACTATACCCGGTATTTTGTAATAACCTATATAGGAAAAGAATCTGAAAAAGAATGGATAGATGTATATATGAATCACTTTGCTGTACACCTGAAACTAACACAACATTGTAAATCAACTATACTTCAATTTAAAAAAAGATTATAAATATATGGTGCATTTATAACTGTTGCATTCTCAAGTATACCCTAACAGGGAAGGATATCCATTTTGACCAGATATCTGTTAAAAACTAAACATTCGGCTTATTATTTTACATATCTAATGATTAAAATAATTTTCCACAAAATAAAGCCTTTTGTGTCGTCAGTTTAGAGCTGGAAGATGGCATTTATCAGAATCATCTGCAAATACTGATGATTTTATAATGAATAATTCCTCTGTTTCTCATATTTAAAAAAAAAAAAAACTTTGATATCCTTCCCCTACCACCCGAAAAAAGAACAAAAGAAATACCCTCTCCCCACCTACCAACAAAAATAAAACAAACCTTATAGACTGTTCCCTGGCTGGAGATTCAGAGCACCCTGCAATTAAAATGTGAGTGCCACCTGTTAGGTGTGCCAAATGCCTTCTCTTTTGTTTGCAACTGTCTTATTCATATGCCAGAGTGAAGATAAAAGACTTCAAATGAAAAAATTGCAGAACCACCACCCACCACTTCTCAAGCTTTGGAGGTCTAAGCCTAAATGAACTTGGGCATCCATTCTCCAAGTAGCAACTGGAATGTGTTTGCAGCCGTTTTCACCAAAAGTGGGAACAGTTACAGTTCCTGAGGAGAACCCAGGCTCACTTCTCCCTGTATTCCCGGTGCCTGGCTTAGCGTAGGTATCCGATAAATTAGCTGCTCAAAGGTTCACCTTTCTTTTGTCATCCACAGTCTGGAGTCCCCTGAATGTACTCCTGGGTCTGGTATACCATGAATCAGTAGATTCAATCAGTAAAATCAGGAGCTCTACCTAAACAGCTAGTGAATGAATGAAACATCTTTTATAAAAACTCCATCTTGACAGAAGTTTGATAGCGTTCTGTGTTGGTGAGGTTTGGATGAAAAAGTGTACTTCCGAACATGCTAGTGAGGGAATGTAAATTGTACAACCTCTGTAATTTGGCAATGACCATTGAAATAAATGCATATATCCTGTGACTCAACAATTCCACTTCTGAGAATTCATCCTGCATAAAAGCTCTCTTACATATGCACACAGAAGAGGATAGTCATTGCAGTATTTTTCACACTAGCAAAAGACTAGAAAGAACATAAATGTCCATGTATAGAGAACTGGTGAAATAAATTATGCTGTATACATGTAATGGAATTCTGTCTGATGTTTAAATTTAAAAGATAGAATTATACAAACTAACACGGAATGATCTTCAAGGTATTATGGTTTAGTGAAAGAAGTCAGGTGCAAAACAATGTGTTCAATATGCTACTGCTTATCTAAATAAACAAAATATAGTGGGGGAAGGGATACAAATATATGCTTTTATTTGAAAAGATGATCTCTAGAAGCTTACAATAGGAACTGGTGGGCTTTCCTGGTGGTGCAGTGGTTAGGAATCCGCCTGCCAACGCAGGGGACACTGGTTCGAGCCCTGGTCCGGGAAGATCCCACATGCCGCGGAGCAACTAAGCCTGTGCGCCACAACTACTGAGCCTGCGCTCTAGAGCCCGCAGGACACAACTACTGAGCCCTTGTGCCATAACTACTGAAGCCTGTGCGCCTAGAGCCCATGCTCCGCAATGAGAAGCCACCGCAATGAGAAGCCCGCGCAGCACAAGGAAGAGCAGCCCCCGCTCGCCGCAACTAGAGAAAGCCCGCGCACAGCAACGAAGACCCAACGCAGCCAAAATTAATAAAATTAAAAAACTGGTGAAAGTGGTTCAGTCTGGTGGGAAGAATTGAAAAATTTCAAGGACTGGAGGGAGAGAGACTTGCTTTTCACTCTTTTGTACAGTAACTCGCCTACATACGAATGAGTTCCGTTCTGAGAGCACGTTCATAAGTCCAATTTGTTCGTTAAGTCCAACAAAGTTAGCCTAGGTACCCAACTAACACAGTCAGCTATATATAGCACTGTACTGTAATAGGTTTATAATACTTTTCAAACAAATAATATGTAAAAAACAAACACAAAAAATAAAGAAAGCATTTTTAATCTTACAGTACAGTACTTTGAAAAGTACAGTAGTACAGTACAACAGCTGGCATACAGGGGCTGGCATCGAGTGAGCAGGTAAGAAGAGTTACTGAGTGGAGGGGGGAGAGGAGGTGGGAGATGGTAGAGCTGAAGGATCGTCAGCAATAGGAGACGGAGGGCAAGCTGCACTTTCAGTCACGCCTGACGTTGATGGCACAGGTTCTGGCTCCTTGCTGGATTCAATTCTATCCCTCTTGAAAAAACGATCCAGTGATGTCTGGGTAGTAGCTCTTTTTTTCTCGTCATAGATGACACGGTAGCACTGGATTGCATTCTGAACGGCTGTTGCAACCTTCGTGTACCATTCTACGTTCGGGTCCCATGCCTCAAAAACTAACAGTGCCTCCTCAAATAAAAAAATCCCCTTGCCATTTCCTGCATCAAGAATCCTTCAGTTCTTCAGTTATTTCTTTTTCCTATTGTCTCTCTTTGTCCTTTCTCTGGGTGTCCAATTCCTGGCGCTTCTTAGCAGTACCAGCTACTTCACTGCTGCTTTCACCCTTGCTTCCGGACACCCTGGCCTTAAAATAAAGATACTGTACTACTGTACTCTATACAGTACTGTATAGTAAAGTATACAAAAGCACAACCACTTGTAGAAGATGCACGCACATGACAGTGTATGCCAGACACGTGACCTAACTATTGGACATGACTGGACATGTGAATGCATGTTTGAATCTTTTAAAGTTCGCAAGTTGAGGGTTCGTATGTAGGGGACTTACTGTATTGTTTCAGTTTCTAGCCACGTGTATAGGCTATCCACTAAATTTTTTAAAATAAAAATGTTAAAAAGTAAACATTTTAAAATTAGTTTCCAAGGAGAATGCTTTTTAAAACCCACTAGCGTAATGTGAATTACCATTTATATCAGAAAAATGGGGGGGGGAATATATTTACATAATTACTTGTAGAAGCATAGAACATCTCTGAAGAGGAAAATTGGCAGCTAGGGACACAGGTAGGAGAGAGACATTTCTTTTTGTACATTTTGATTAAAAAAATATATATATATGTAATAAAACTTTACTGAAAGTGTAGAGGAAGTAGAAAGGAAAAGGTATCTTAGGAAGTAGGAACAGCATGCTTGGTAATTTCAAATCCTGACTCTTTCAATAGCTGTGTGATATTGGGCAACTTGCTGACACTCTGGGCCTCTTATGCAAAACCCTCATGAGGATGTTGTGTGGATTACATGGAAAATATTATATATAAAGCACGTTTCCTATGATAGCATGTATTAGGAGGTCAGTAATTTATAGTCATTATTATCATATGGCAGATGAAATTCTTCTGATTCCAAAATGGTTTCAATTGTTCTAGTGAAGCAATACAGGAGCATGAACTTCGGACTCCATTCACCGTTGCTCCTTGGGCTGTGTAACAGTCCCATAACATGGTGTTGGCACTGTCCTAGATCAGTGGGATGCCCATGAGTTGCCCCAAAGCAACCCATGGCAGCATAGTACCCCTTTATGGCACCAATCGATTAAATGCTGACATCGTTTACTCGTTGTGATATCTCACAAGAGCTATATCAAATGAACAAAGAGATTTTAAAGTGATAATGAAATAGTAAAGACATAAAATCCAGAGAGCATCTAGCACTTCATCTGCTTTACTTCTTTGTCTTTTCAGGATCACATTGTTAACACTATAACAAACCAATTGTTGTGTTATAAAGGTACCAGCTATGATCAAATATAATTTCATTTGCTTCTTTGTATATCTAGGTCATATTATTTGAAATGGTGAGCAGATCTCTTACTATTCTAATGGCAAACAGATGAATCTGACTGATCATATGTCTATTGGTAAAAAATTCTAGACTCCAGATATTCATTCTTTATCTCAGTAGTGCTTGCATGAGAGTTTTATTTTTGGAGCTTCTATAAAAAGAGGAGGGTACTTACGATGACTCTTTATATATACACATATCCACACAAAAATGTTTACATTGAAAGTTCTTTTTCATAATTGCTAATGTCATGTATTTTGCAGCATGAAATAATTCTAAATGTACATAAATTTTTGTGTTATTCTTAACAGATGATAATCCCTTGAATGTGTTTCCTAACTTGCATTAATAACAGTTGCAATTCTCTTTTTCAACTCTAAACTCGTTAAAGGCTAAGACAGAGGACAGGAGCAGTAACATTTTGTAATGACTGCTCTGATCTGAATTCTGACAGAGCTGGTAAAAAGAAGGAGCGAGGATGCAGCATCAGACGCTTTCTGGTGCAGTGTTACAATAATAGAAGACCAGCGACTCAGCGAGGCAAAACCGAGGGTTGCACCGAATACACAGGAAATTCTTGATGCTCAGAGATTACAAAGGATTTCTGAAAGGGCACTTATTTCTATAGATCTGGATTCAGAGTCAACCACTGCGTCTACTGTGGGTAGATGTTTACATACATGTTACTTCAATATCTTTTATTTTTAGGTTGACATACAGAATATGCTGGCTCAGGCAGGAAAATTGCAAGCATTGATTGTTTTGGTATATTATGCCCTTGAGAACTGACATACAGACAATAACCTTGAGTTGTTGTTGTTTGATCTGACTAGCTATCAGTAACAATAACGTAGGCTGAGTCAAGACTTTAGAGAAACTATAGGCTATAGAGGAGAAATATTAATGCAAAAAAATCTCTCAGATATTTTATATTTTGTAAAATAGACTCTGCTGGATCAGTATTTTTCTTTTAATGTATATTCCACCAGTTTTCTAATTATGGAAGAATGGAAGAAAACAAGCTGCCACGGTATAAGTCTTGCCTCAGAGGAAATAATGTCATTATTACTGAGGATGCACAGTTCCCTTAGGATGCTGAATAGGTTTCCTTTCTCAAAAGTCCCTTCCTCCAGCAATTTAGTGCTTTAGGGCCAATAATTTTATTGTCCTATTACATTTTTTGCTGATTAAAATTTATGAAAGGCTTACTTGTGCCCCTTTATCTGCACTAACGTGATTAATCCTGACATCAAATGTACTCTGAAGTTCATTTCATTTGAAGTGTATTTCAAGTGGTTTATAAAGCAATGTGTCCACCCGATACATCAAGAGAAAAAGCTGACCTGAAATTACGAATGATCCGTTTTCTTTTTTTTTTAAAGTGAGGTACAGTTGATTTACAGTATTATCGATATATTAGTTTCAGGTGTTCAAAATAGTGATTCAAAAATTTTTTATAGACTGTAGTCCATTTAAAGTTACTATAAAATGTCAGCTACATTCATTGTGCTGATCTGTTTTCTAATATCTTTCCAAATTATCGAATGAAGCAAAACACTTTAAGTAAAAACATCTAACCATGACTTTTCAGTATTTTCTCAAGCTGTCTCTTTGTGCTGTCAGACTGAAGAGTCCCCAGCACTCCAGTGTGTTCTCTGTGGGAGGGGACAGTCACAGAATCTCAGACCTCCCTGGAGGCTAGGGGTGTGGTCCTCATTAACCCTGCAGAACTGTTTTGTTTTCTGATGCACTCTGAACTAGTGGGACAAATATTTCACTCTTTTTCAACCCAAATGGTATCTTATTTCCATGGGAGATGTTAGAGATAGTACTGATGAGAGATATCAATATATATAATCTATTTAAATTGCTATGTATGAATTACTATGTGTTTAAATGGTAAATTGATAAAAATGGATTTTGTGTATTATAAACAAAACTAGTATCTCTTCAATATTTAGCTATTACCAAAGTAATAGTTTTTATATTTTATTCATTTTGCAACTCATCAGCTTTATTAGTCTAACACAACATAAAGACATAGAGTGGAAATAAAATTATTTGGGGGATTTGTTATGTATCCACAGTGAGAACTGTAGTCATGGGGCCCACAGTTAACATAGAGTACTTGGTGCACTGTGGTAGATGTGTTACATGCACTGTCTCTGGGGTCAGTAAACTCTATAAGGGATCCAACAGTAAAAACATCCTCCAGCTTAGTGTGCCACATGGCCTCTGTAGTAAAACTCAACTCTGCCCTTACAGAGCAAAAGCAGCCATAAATGTGTTCCAGTAAACAACTGTGTTCCAGTAAAACTTAGCTTATTATCACAGAAATGTGAATTTCAAATATCACAAAACGTTTTTCTTAAAAATATTTTTAAAAAAATTTTAACGCGATAATCATTCTTAGCTCACTGGCCATACAAAAACAAAGCAGGGAACTATCTATGGTCAATATCTTGTAATAACTTACAATGGAAGAGAATGTAAAAAAAGAATATGTATATACATTTGTATATGCATGTGTAACAATCACTTTGCTGTACACCTGAAACTAACACAACATTGTAAATCAACTATATTTCAATAAAATTTTTTTGTAAAAAATTAAAAACAACAACAACAAAAAACCACACACACACAAAAGCAGGCTGGATTTGGCTCTGGGGTCATAGTTTGCTGACTTCTGCATTATCTCGTTGGGTAAACGGAGTTTCTAAATGATCAGGGATACTGAGACTATACTGCTAAGTGAATAGGAAAGGGTTTTCTCACTAGCCTTGTTCCCCACCCTTCTATCACTTTCTGCCGCGCTACTGGCACTGAGACTGATGGGGTTTTATTCAATTGTTCTTAAGGTTAAGAACTACCTATATGTCTAGACTCTAGACAAACCAATTTAAGAATGGCTATCCAGGCGCATCCCGCGGGCAGCAAGACCCAACGCAGCCATAAATAAATAAATTTATTAAAAAATAAAAAAACAATGGCTCTCAACCCACAAGGGTATACAACCGATCTAGTTTTAGTTGGAGGGACATGATCATGATTTGGGCGTTTTTACAGATCAGGCTGCCTGCAGTGTGGCCAAGAGGCAAGCGACCAGCTGTTGCAGTAATCCAGGGGAGAGAGAACGGTCATCTGGACTGGGCTGGGAGACATAGGGGACTAAGAGCAGACCGTCCTGAGATGTATTTAGGACTAGGTGCTCGCTTGGATGAGGATTGATTACATTGCTTTATACCTGTCTCACAGGATAAAAGAAATTGATGACACTTAAAAAAAAATGTTTCTAAGTGCTACCTAAATTTAGCTGGGATACTGTATCATCTCCTTCTTCTTTTAATTATTAATAACCTTTGTTAAAATTTCTGGGTCCTATTGGTTTGTACGATTCACTGGTGCCTCCTACCCCAAAGTGGAACATAACATTTAATTTTTTCAACATAAGTTAGTTGAAAATACTTTTTCAGAAAAAAAAAAATCCTTCATTCACTACAATCCAGAACCGTCGAAACTATTGCGTGGAGACATCTTCTCAAATTCCAGACTGTTTTCCAGAGGTTTACCTCGCTCTACCGGATTCCCACCGCTCCTCCGCGCCCAGCCACACCCCTAGGCCCGCCCCCGACTCTTGCCTTCGGCCTTCCTCCTCCCTCTCCTGCTCCCTCCGCCCCACTTTCCCGCCCACTAGGAAAGCCCCGCCCCCCCAGTTCCGCAACCCAACTCCTTCCCTCCTTCCGTCGCTTTCCCCCCCTCTCCCCGCCCCCATGGCTGCCTTCGATTGGCTAAACTGGCGGTGCCGCGGCAGGGATGCAGCACAGCCTCATTCTGATTGGCTGAAGCGTAGTCTGGCCTCTCGTGATTGGCTGATAAGGGGAGACAGCAAGTGTGACTGCGCGCCGGGGTGTGTGGACGCCGCTTTGTTGCCTGAGGGGGGTGGCAGTGGAAGTTAAGGGAGTCGGGGACCAGCGCTTCTCCGGACCCGCAGTCGCGGCCGTTGCAGTCACTTCGCCGGGTGGCCTTTAGCGTAGGAGTCGCGTCGATAGCAGCCATGAGCGGCGGGGTGTACGGGGGAGGTGAGTGAGTGCGGCCGATGGAGAGAGCGCGCCTTTTTAGCGCGTGGGGTTTGTAACCGCCGCCCCCAGCCCTCCCCTCTCCTCCCCGGCGGCCCTTCCGGTCTCCCCCTCTCGGGACCCCGGCCTCCCCGCCCCATCCCCGCCCCGCGCTCTGCCCGCCCCTGGAGCCCACCCGGCTCAGCGAGCGCCTCAGGCACCCGGAGTCGCCGCCCCCTGCGGCCCCTTCCAGCCTCGGCCCGCGGAGGAGCCGGCTTTCGAGGGTGCGCGCCGCCCCGGGGATGGGCGGGCAGCTCCTCTCGGGGGCCCGGCCCGGCGAGCCGCGGCTGGGGTGACCGGCCTCGGGGTCCCCTCTCTCACAGCCGGCTCTGTCGGCGTGTGTGCGCTCGCATGTTCTTAAACTTGGGAGGTCCTGGCAGTTCGCTGGCGTGGACGGAAGGTTTCCGCGGCGTCCCGGAGATGGCAGAGCGAGCCCCGAGGAGTGGAACTGATTGAAGGAGTGGCGGTTACTCAGGATGCAGCCTCCTCTGTGTCCGCGCCCCGCGCTCACTCTGCCTCACGCCTTTCAGTGACTTTTGCCTATTTGTTGACTGTGGATGCTCCGGAGTTACCTGTGGGCGGGTGTGCTTCGGCTTAATTTAGGAACACATGTAATTGAAGGATGGTTACGGTTGGGTGGGCTGCGGTGTAGTGAACGATTACCACGGGCCTGGGGACTACACAGACCGGGGTTAGAATATCAGGCTCACCATTTAGTAAGCTCATTGGCCTTGGGCAAGTTACTTAACTTTTCCCAGCTTAAGGCTCCTTTTGTGTGGAATGATGGTTGCTACCCATTGGGGTGGTTGTGAAGGTTAAGTGGGATAATGCTTCACTTGCTGCTCAAAGTATGATCCAGGGATCTGCAGCATCGGCCTCACCTGCAAGCTCGTTAGAAATGCAGACTCTCAAGCCCCACTCTAAATCTACTGTCAGAGCCTCCGTTTTTGCAAGATACCTAGATGAAGCACTGATGTATATGATTCATGCTTTGTGTTGTGTTTGATGAGTTAGAGAAGAAAGAGACGAACCCAAAGTATTGCTTTTGTTATTGTTGCATTCAGAAGCGGATGGCATTTTATAGGTAGGAGATGAAAATAAGGTTTTCAAAGTTTTTAGTGGTTTTGGAGTGAAGTTTGAGTCTCTACTCAGGCGACACGCTGACCCTCACCCTCTCCTTCTCCATATATGCTTTTGGTTTGGATTTCTCAAATGTGAGCGTCAGTAGTTTTCCAGTTTTACTTTGGAGAAAGCTTAGTGGATCTTCATGATTTACTTCCCCATCTGAAGATGTAATCCTGACAGAAAGACTTGATCTGTGTGCCTTTGCCTCATGGAGGCTGCTGACTCTTTTGACTTTTCAGGTTCACTGATCCAAGAACCTAAAGGCTGTCCACTGAGTATTTCCTTACAAGGCATTGTTAAATGTGACTACCGTAGAAATGGATACTAATAATGCCAACAGTTAACGTTTATTGAGTGCATACTGTGTACCAAGAACTGTTCCAGAGGCTTTTCATGCATTGCGTTTAATACATGCATCAGGTCAGTTAATCCACAACAACCACTGGAGGTGATACTACTTACCCCATATTATTAAAGAAGAAAATGAGGTGTAGAAGAGGTTAACCAGCCCAGAGTTACATAACTTTCTAGTAAGTGGGGAGCAGGAAAAGAAAAGGCATTTCAGTAAAATCCTTCCCCATAAAAAAAAATTAAAAATAAAAAGATTTTTGTTGTTTCTCCATAAGCCATTTTTCAAGTATGGAGAACCACAACATATTCATGTATGGTTTAGGTATTCAGAATAAACATCCTGTTCCTCATTTGCTTATGTAGAGGAATATATCTGAAAGCCTATTTCACATATAAAGTATATAAAACTCACAAAAATAAGTGTATGATTTTGTGTTTGAGCTACTACTGTATGGCCAGTATTTATAGTGGGTCACATTTTCCAAAGGGTTGACTGTGAAAGGGTTTCCAAATTCTGAGAATCAAGAGTCTTCCTCAAATTAAAATTCTACTATGTCCAGTTTACCACACTGATTAAGACAGGAAAATAACTGATTTGTTAGATTTTTCTTTTCACACAAAAAAATTTTGAGTGCTTGCTATGTGCAAAGTATAGCTTCTGCCTTCAAGAAACTCGCAGTCTTGTAGGTGAGTCAGTCAAATAAATAGACACCATATTTCATTTATTTTTAGTTGTACGTTCCACCCCAGACACACACACACACACACACACACACACACACACACACACATTTAAAGAGCTGAAGTTGGAATATTATTGATGGTGTGGCAGCATGTTTTTCTCCTAGCGGTGCGTGAACTAATGGTGCATCTTATAGTTTGTAGTGTCTTATATGGATGATAAATTCAGTGAAGTATGTTCAATAATGACAATATATAGAAGATACAAAGGTAGCACAGACAAAAAAGTTATTAACTCAATGTGGAGGAGTCAAGGGACTTTACAAAGGAGGTTATGAGGATGATGAAAGAAGAATAGAGAGGGACAGCATATGCAGAGTAGATGGTGTGTTTAGGAGACAACATACTCTTCAGTAATGGTAGTGTATGAGGTGGGAGGAGAGACTGCTGCCAGATTATGCTAGGTCTTGAATATCACCTGGGTAGAATAATTTGAATTTTATCTTGGGATGATGGAAAACCACTGAATGATTCTCCCTTTTCTTTTCATTGAAGGATTTATGTACCAAAATGTTCAGTTACAGTTTTGAAAGATCACAGTGCAGCAGTTTGAAAGGTGGATTGAGACGGTAAAAGATGGAAGCACAATACCTGTAGGGAGTTGTAATTCCTGGTTGAGATAAGAGCTTGACTCAAGGCAGTGGCAATGGTATTAAAGAAGAAGGAATTTGAGAAATATTTAGCAGAAATATTTGTCAGAACTTGATGAGGGATATGAAATATGAAGGTGTTCAGGAAGATTTTTGCCTCTGATGACTGGAGCCACTAACTGTGATAAGCACAGCTGAGATTAGATTAGGCAGGATGGGGACAAGGAGACAGTGCTTCAGGTATGTTGAATTTGAGGTACCCATGGGACATCAGGTGGAAGCGATGTACAGTAAGAAGTTTGAGATCCGGATCTGGTTGAAGGTGAGGGCTTGAGAGAGAGATTTGAGATTGGAAGTACCACTGTTTAGGTAGAAATTGAGGCTGTCAGAGTGGAGCAGGTTACCTAAGAAAGGGTAAGTTAGAGGCGGGGCTCCTGACATGGAGTCCTTGGCCTCCCTAAGGAGTCCATGGATATAACTAACTGAATTTTATTCTAATTAGTTTCTTTTATAGTCTATTTGAAAACATTCTAAGACGACATTCATAAGTGTCCTAAGCTGTCTGTATTAGTTTGCTAGGGCTGCCATAACAAAGTACCACAGACTGGGTGACTTAAACAACAAAAATTAATTTTTTCACAGTTCTGGAGGCTAGCAGTCTGAGATCAGGTGTTGACAGGGTTGTTTTCTTTGGAGGCCTTTCTGCTTGGCTTTCAATGGCCGTCTTCTCCCTGTGTCTTCACATGGTCTTCCCTCTGCACATATCTGTGTCCAAATTTCTTCTTCGTGTAAGGATATCAGTCATTGGATTAGGGCCCATCCTAATGATCTCATTTTAATTTAATCACCTCATTAAAGACCTTATTTCCAAACACAGTCACATTCTAAGTTACTCGGCGTTAAGACTTCAACATATGAATTTCAGCCTCGATCATTGTCAAAGGGGTCCATGGAACAGAAAAGGTTAAAAGCCCTGGTGCAAGGCAAAAGGTTGATCCTTGAGAACAGGAATAGAAAATTTTGGTTAACCAAGCAATTAATTCATTTAGTTAGGATATTTCTTTACCCAACATTCTGGTTAATCAAAGTGTTAGAATTTACCAATTCATGTCATTGGTATACAATCCTTACTGTTTGTACCTGAGTTTACATGCTGTGGTGAAAACAAATACAGTGTTCTGCTTTTAAGGACCTTTTCTTTCAGACAAAATAATTTGGATCAGAGATTGTATAGAGAAAAGTTGATTACTTTGGGAAATGTAACAAATACAGAAACTTCCTTTCAGACATAGGTGGCTCTTCATTTTATTTCAGTAAAAATGAGATCACTATGGTGTAAAGACACCATCTCTCAACTGTGATAATTGTAGTGTAATAATTGATCTTTATTTTAAAAATTATTTTTTTAATTTTTGAAATACTTTAAACATTAAAAAATAAAGTATATGTAAGTTTAATATGATACTTCTGTACTCACTACTGAGATTAAATAAATGTAATGTTTTGTCAAATTTGCCTCAGATATTTTACGAAATAAAATTGATATTGTTGAAATCAACAGTATAGATAAAATCTATATTGTTGATATAGATTCCTCTTCTCTGCCTCCTTAGAGGTTACCAGTGACCTGAAGTTGGTATGTAATATTCCCCAACCCTATGCATATTTTTATACTTTTATTAAGTGTGTGTGAATCCATAATGAATTAAGTAGTATCAAAATATGTGTGCATAGTAACTAGCTTTTTAAACTTAATTCTTTTGAGATTTATCCATGTTAATACATGTAGATCTAGACCTTTTTTAACTGCTATGTAGTATTTCACTCTATGAATAAACTGTAGTTTATTTTCCTACTGAGAGACCGTTTAATCTTTCTACCTTTTCCTGTGGCAAGCAGTGTGATGATAATAATTATAATGGCAGCTACCACTTATTGTGCTTATTATTTACCAGGTGCTGTTCTAAGTGCTTCCATACTTCTAGCATCCTGCAAGATAGCGACTATTATGCACATTTTACACATGAGGAAAGTGAGGCAGAGAGGTTAGTAAATCACCTGAGATCACATAGCCAGTGAACATTCTCTTACATGTCTCCTTGTGATATACGTGAGAGAGTTTCTCTAGAGAAGACGTAAGTGTAATTTCTATGTATGCACGTTTTCAACTTTAGTAGATATGACTAAATTGCTCATAGTGGTTGTATCAGTTTACAACTTTTTTTTTGCGGCGCATGAGCTTCTCTCTAGTTGTGGTGTGCGGGTTCCAGAGAGCAGGTTCCAGAGCTCTGTAGTTTGCGGCACACAGGCTCTCTAGTTGAGGCGCATGGGCTCAGTAGTTGTGGCGCGTGGGCTTAGTTGCCCCGCAGCATGTGGGATCTTAGTTCCCCGATCAGGGATTGAACCTGCATCCCCTGCATTGGAAGGCGGATTCTTTACCATTGGACCACCAGGGAAGTCCCAGTTTACAACTTTACTAGCAAATGTGTAAGAGCTCCTCTTTTTCTACATCTTTGACAATACTTGGTCTTATCAGCCTTACTAATTTTTGTCAATTTAATTGAGCTAAGTAGTATTTCTTTATTATTTTTAATGACTGAGTGAAAAAATCCTTCTTTGAAAAATCAGTGCCTAGAAAACCCAAGTGCTTTGTTTTAGGAGGCGTGCTGTTTTGGGTGAAGTATTTTTAAAGTGTAATTAGAGGCTTTTCTCTGAATTTGAATATGAAAAAAAGTACTAGCTTTCTCTCTCAGTATTAAACTTTTATCTCCTACAAATCTGTGAAATGTGCAAACTTTAATGATACCTTCATTTTAATGATTTTTACCTGGCCTATATTATTATACCTTAAATTCTTATTCTTTAGGTTCCTTATTTTTCTTGGGGTTTTGCTAAGTTTCTTCCCTAATTACATGAAATATAATGTTGATTAACGTATGAAAAAAATGGTATACCTTAGTATACTGGATAGCTTTCCTTTGCCCCTCCAGATCCACTTTCCACCCATTTCCACCCTCTGTGTGCCCTTAAAGACTGACCCTTGTAGACTGCATCAGTGGGCTCTCTTGGCCTCTGGTTTGGCCAATGGTAGGGTAACCATACTTCCTGCTTTGTGCCTCTTGTCCTGGTATAATTATTAATAGGGGCTCCTATCACATTCAGAAGTGGCTCAGTTTGGGTGAGAAATTCGAAGATCACCCTAGCCAGTGGGGAGAGAGGTTGGCAAATGTATTAGTCTGGTTCCTTTTCCTCAGGGTCAGCCAAGGCTGATTCCATCCCTCAACTGAAGGTCTGATGCCCTTCCAATACACGTCTCTCTCCGGGTTCTGGTAACAGTTCCTTCCCTGTGTTTCTTCAATTCTAAGTGTGGCAACAGATTTCTGTTATTACTAGTCCTAGGGTACCATACTATCCTTTCTGGTTTTCCTATATTTTGCCTGTAGTTTTGTAAGTAGACCCTTTAATAAGTAAACTCCCCTTAAATTACCTAATTTTAGTGTACCACCTCTTTCCTGATTGAACCTCTCCCGATATACTGTGTATGACTTGTTATATTTTAATTAAGTGAATCTTTAAGGTGTATTTAAAACTAGGTTCAAGCTAGTAATAATATGAATATAAGCACATTAAGTACTCTTAATTTTCACATGATACTTGTAAGTCGTTAATGTTAATTATCTTTTCATCTTTTCAGATGAAGTTGGAGCCCTTGTTTTTGACATTGGATCCTATACTGTGAGAGCTGGGTATGCTGGTGAGGACTGTCCCAAGGTAAGTGGAATGGTAGAGTTAATTGGATATGCAAGAGCCATTCATGTAGAGTTAAATTCACACGGAAATTCTGACTCAAATATGGTAAAAGACATTAGTTGGTGGAAATGACTCCTTGGTAAAAGCAGGTAAAATTTGTAAATAATGTTTTTGACTCTTACAGGTGGATTTCCCTACCGCTATTGGTATGGTGGTAGAAAGAGATGATGGAAGTACATTGATGGAAATAGATGGTGATAAAGGCAAACAAGGTGGTCCCACCTATTACATAGATACTAATGCCCTGCGTGTTCCGAGGGAGAATACAGAGGCCATTTCACCACTGAAAAATGGGATGGGTACGATGTTTTTTTCTATGGATTTGATTCTAAATGTAAAGTATGCATAGTATATTTTAGATATAAAGCAATGGCTTCTTAAAAGTTGAACATCGGCTATTTTTTGTTGTTTTTATTCCATAAACTGATGTTCCAGGCACTGAGAATACAAAGATGCATAAAACGTGTTTCTTTTCCTCAAGAAACTCATAGGTAGAGGAGATAGATGTGTGTATATGTGTGTGTGTATATATATATATACACACACACATATATATATATAGGATAAGTGCTATAATATAACTATGTTTGATAAGCAGTGGGATTAGAGAGGGGAGGTATTTAACTCTATCATTGGGGGTCAGAGATGGTTTTCACAAAGGAGGTAACTTTTGTACTGAATCTTGATCACTGAATAAGAATTAGCCCGACTGACAAGGCTGGGTAAATTAGAGCAACCAGCATATGTGAAGAGATGGTGTTGTGGAAGAAACTTACATGTTTAGAAGTGTCATCAATTAAGTATGACTGTAACAGTAGGTACATTATGGCCAATTGCAGGAAAGGTAGGCAGAGAGCAATCATAAAAGGGCTTGTAATGCCAGGAGTATATTAAGCTGGTAACTGAAAGGTAACTCCAAAGGAATTTAAACAGCATTTTATGTATAAATGCTCACATATGCCAGCTGGAAAGATTAGTCTAACAGTACTCTGTAGGCTGGATTGGAGGGAGATACTAGAGATAGGAAGATCAGTTAGGGAGGTGAGTCCAAATGAGAAATGAAGAGGGTTAAAATTTTAATACTGATGGCAGAGATCCTGAGGTGGCTGTCAGAGATATCCAAGACAAATGGTACTAAGTGTTTAAAGAGTTGAGAAAGTTTCCTAGATTTTTGATTGGAGTTACTGAATGGGGGGTACCATGCATTGAGGTTGGAATAGCAGGGGAAGGAGCAAGTTTTTTGGTCTTAAAAAGCAAGTGTAAGACCCAAGATCACTGTCAGGTCCAGTTATTCACTAGAAGGACTCACAGGACTCAGCATGTCAGTGTACTCACAGTTAAGGTTTATTATGCTGAAAGAATACAAAGCAGAACTGACAGAGAAAAAAGGGGCATGTAGTGGAGTCCAGAGGAAACCAGTGCAAGCTTCCAAGAGCTTACAGTGAAGTCATAAAGGATGTGCTTAATCCCTCCAGTAACCAGGAACATGTGTGTGTGGTCTACTAGTAGAGCTCATTAAAGACTCAGTACCCTACTTCACACTCACAGGATGGCTATATTATAAAGACAGACAATAGCAAGTGTGATGAGGATATAGAGAAACTGAAACCTCCATATCTATTTCTGGGAGAGAACAAAAAATGGTGCAGCAGCTTTGGAAAAGTTTGACAGTTTCTTAACAGGTTAAACATAAATTCACCATATAATCCAAACAGTTCCACTTCTAGGTATCAACACAAGAGAACTGAAAACATATGTCCACACAAATACTTATATGCAAACGTTCATAGCAGCATTATCCGTATTAGCCGAAAAGTGGAAATAGCCCAAGGTGCATCACTGGATGAATGGGTATACAAAATGTGGTATACCCATAAAATGAAGTACTATTTGGCAATAAAAAGAACAAAATACTGATATAAGCTAAAATATGGAAGAACCCCAAAAGCCTTATGCCAAATGGAGGAAATCAGATGCAAAACTCCACATAATGTATGATTACTCTAATATGGAATGACCGGAGAAAGCTAATCTATACAGACAGAAAGTAAAGTAGTGGTTGCTTGGGGCTGTAGTTGGAATGGGAAGTGACTGCAAAAGGGCATAAAGTTTCTTTTTGGGGTGATGGAAATATTCTAAAATTAAATTGTAATAATATTCACACAACTTTACAAAAGATTTACAAAAGAAAATCATTTAATTGTACACTTAAAATGGATCCATGTTATGGAAAATTATACCTCTATAGAGCTGTTAAAAAAAAAAAACTGGAAGGACATTTTTTGTTACAGATATTTTATTTCTTATATTATTTTGATACTTGGAATAAATGAGTGTCTTTTGGATTCAGAAAATAAAAGAACTCAGTACCCATGGTTTTTATTAGGGGCTGGTCATGTAGGTACTCTGTGCCTAACATGTTCCAAAACCCCAGACTCCCAGAAGGAAAGGTATTCCACATAAACCACACTGTATAAACAGTTTAGGCACAGTGAGCTACTCGTATTTGGGGAAAGTTTTATATCAGTGTAGGGAACTGTTTACCAGACAAGTTCCTAGATGCCAGCCAAGGGTCAGCCTTGCAAGCAGGCCTTTCTCAGGTCTGCTAAGTTAGCTCTTTCTGCACAGCAAGTAGATGAGTTTATTAGTTCAAAGTGTTTGAATATAGGTGCTGATCTAATAAGCAGGTGAGAGAGATTTTAAGACATGGAGTTGATTTTTTTTTTTACCAGAAAGAGTTTGGGATATGAGAAGAGGATTGAGGATAGGATTCCTTATGAAAATTTATTTCCGTGTATTTAACCAATAGAGGTGCCTGTGAAGGAGAATGAGAAGGAACAGTTAGGGAAGTAGGAGAAAAATTCAGGAGAAGGCCAAGAGAAGAAAAAGTTCTAGAAGTAAAGAAGTCCAGTGATTCTCATTGTTCTCAGCTGTGGCACTGAGCTTTACGCTAAGAAGGGGAAAGAGAAGTTAAAGCTACAGAGGAGGTCCATTGATCAAAAAACCCCCATCCTGATAGGCCTATAGAAGTATGTTTACAAGGAATGACATTGCTTTGTTGGACTGTGGCAGAAAAAGTTTGTAAACTCTTGAGTCAGTACTGTCAGATAGTAATTTAGAGAGGTCAGATGAGATTACAAATGTGAAGCATCCACTGGATTTGCCTGTTAGAAGCTCATTAGTGACTTATGCGAGCAGTTTCAGTGGAATGTTTAGGTGGAAGGCAAATTGAAAACATACTATTCTCTAAATTTTTTTTAAAGTCTTTACATCTTTTTTCATATAGATTGTAAGCTTTTTAAATGTCCGCTCTAGATCATACAGTTCTTCTGTGTTTTCTTCTACCATTTGAATTGCATTTTGGGCCTCTAATAAGTACTTACTGAATAATATTTATTTGGTATTTTAGGTCTATTTGATACATTAATTACATCTGGGACAGGTCTAGGGGTTGTAACTGTTGGGGCTGGAGAAACCGTATCTAGAAGACAAAGATGATGTCTATATAAAGTGCTGTGTTATGAGGCAGAGCTGTAAAATAAGTAGGTTCTGTATATTACACTATCAATATTAGTGTTAAACCATTAGACACAGTTTCTCAAAATATGCTGTATTCATCTTCGATTAAGCATTATTTTCAAGGTATTAATCTTATATTTTAGTTGAAGATTGGGATAGTTTCCAGGCTATTTTGGATCATACCTACAAAATGCATGTCAAATCAGAAGCCAGCCTGCATCCTGTTCTCATGTCAGAAGCACCGGTGAGACACACTTTTTCGAGTTTCTCTAGGTTGTTTATTTACTCATTTGAAGAGTGTTTCGTTTTTCTTTAAGAGACATAGAAATTCATATTTTGAATTTTGAAGATTAGGGAAAGGGAGATTCATTTATAAATACTCTTACAACTTTTATTTTTATTATTTCAATAATTAAAATACTCAAAGAACAATAATTAAAGCACGCTAGTGGGTTCTGGTGGTTATTTATCTATTTTTTCCAGGAATTTAACATTTGATTTCCTTGGGCTGCTTCCCATTTTGGTCAATTGTTCCTTATCCCTCAAGGGCAGTGTATATCTGCTTTTATACTCAACCTTAAGAGTGACTAGATTCACTCTTTTTTTTTTTTTAATATAAATTTATTTATTTGGCTGCACTGGGTTTTCGTTGCTGCGTGCGGGCTTTCTCTAGTTGTGGCAAGTGGGGGCTACTCTGTTGAGGTGCGCGGGCTTCTCATTGCGGTGGCTTCTCTTGTTGCGGAGCACGGGCTCTAGGTTGCACGGGCTTCAGTAGTTGTGGCATGCAGGCTCAGTAGTTGTGGCTCGCGGGCTCTAGAGCGCAGGCTCAGTAGTTGTGGCGCACGGGCTTAGTTGCTCTGCAGCATGTGGGATCTTCCCAGACCAGCGTTCTAACCCGTGTTCCCTGCATTGGCAGGCGGATTCTTAACCACTGCACCACCAGCTAAGTCCCTAGATTAACTCTTAAGATTTAATAATACTTCATGTTTATAAGAATCCTGATATCCCTATACTTTGAAAAGTCTGTAATTTCTAGAATTCATAGCAGACAATTTTACTTATTAAATAATAAAATTTATATTTAAAGTCAATGTTGAACTAGGGCTGGAAATTGCTAGACCAGAGTCTCTTGTGAAATACATTTGATATAGAGTCAAAAGGGCCCAGAAGACTAGATAATGATTATAAATTATCAATATTTTGTTATTGTTTCCTAAACTCTAGTTTCTTTTGAGTACCATCTACAAGTGGGAGAATTTGGTCGTTTAAAATGCATATTTAAGATTTTGATGACTAGATTCACTCTGGTTTTTTTTTTTGACTATTACCAAAGTTTATTTAACAAAAAAGTTCAGTAAGAAAATGTACACGACCCAGTTTTCATCGTAGTAAAATGTGGAGAGGGGACATGTGGAAGCAGTTGATTTCTCTGTTGAAGACAGCTATTGTTCATACTCGTTCCAAGGCTTCTAACATCATGGTACTATTCCTCATATTACCACCATTCCAGTATTGTTCTGTTGCCCACTAGTTGCTATCTCCACACATTCATCTATCACAAGATTCATAAAGAGATCAAATCCCCTTAATATTCCTTGGACATGTCTGCCACCGTTTAATTTCAATGATAACTTCTTGTCCATAAATTTCTTCAACTCGGGAGGGTGAGCTTTGCTCATGATGTCTACTCCACGAGCTCAAAGATGCCTCCGAACGGAATTCGGGTTGTCCCACATGCTTAGATTCACTCTTAAGATGAAAAAAAAAAGATTTAATAATACTTCGTTTATAAGAATCCAGATTTCCATATACTTTGAAAAGTGTAATTTCTAGAATTCATAGCAGCAAACAATTTTACTTATTAAATAATAAACTTTATATTTATTAAATTTATTACAAATACATAGAAATAAATGTTGTAAAGATATGATAAAGAAGATTTTCCATGGTATTTTACTCTATTATTAATGTTTCACATCTTTGTTAATATAGTGCTGAAATGAATTTTGAGATAAATTAACACTTTAGTTTTTAAACAATAAATAATTTGCATTTCTTTTTCCCTCTTTTCAAGTGGAATACCAGAGCAAAGAGAGAGAAACTGACAGAGTTAATGTTTGAACACTACAACATCCCTGCATTCTTCCTTTGCAAAACTGCCGTTTTGACAGCGTATCCTTGAAAGTGTAATACCCAACTTCTCTTTAGGAGTAACTGTGGTGCTGCTAAAGGTGATGCCCTCAGCAGGAAGACAGGAGCCACTTCTTGCTTGTTTGGAAGTTGAGGCGTTTTTCTCCATTGCTTTTAGATATCTATCTTTTAGTATTCTTATTGGAACTGATGCATGTGAAAATGTGAGAGGGAGATAGGAAAGAAGCACTCAAATTCTTCTCATTAATTTAACAAAGTTTAACAAAAACAAAAATTTTTGTTTTTAGAAGAGGAATGTGACGACAGGACAGTATTTAAGTCAGTTGACCTAGTTGAATTCAAAGATTGCCATTTTCTTCCTCTTCTCCAGTACCTTAGAAAAGTGGAAATTGGCTGTAAATTCATTTAAGATTTAATTGCCAAATATTTTTTACAAGCATATTAAGGGACAGACAAGGAAATATTATGTCCTGATCTCAAAGAATAATGTAATATTCTTGTTGAAAACTAAATAACAGATTTAAATAGTACTTCAGAATAGCATTGGCAAAAGTCATAAAGAAGTACATGATTAATTTGAATTTTTCAAATAACAGTTGTAGTTAAGTGGAGTAATATTGTAGCCTGACAAGCCTTTGTAAAGAAAAGAGAATTTAGTTGCAGGATGTGGGGGAAGGAGCCCTATATTTATAGAGTTCAAGTTCCAGTGCTTATAAACTGATCTTGAATTAGGTACTTAAAATTTGACCTTCACTTTTTACTCATTTATCCGGTATACCTCCCTGGATTGCTGTAATATTCAAGCGAATTTTATATGTGTGAGAATCACTGTGGTAACTGTAATCTTACATTTGTCTGTTGTGGTGTGTCTTGGAGATGACTTTAGCACAATTGTGGAGGTGGAAAGTGTAAGCGTTCTTCACAGTGACTTAGTTTAGAGTTGAAGATTTATGTTCGGCTTCAGAACAAGTTGTAAAAATATGTTTAGATCAGACTGTAGAAGTCTTGCATGTTAGATTTTAAAAATGTGAACTTTAGACTCTAGAGAACCATTGCAGGTTTTGAGTAGAGGAAGGAGAGTATTAGCAGACTCATTGTGTGCATTATATCATTTAATTTTCATAATAATCCTGTCAGGAATCGGAGTCAAAGTAAGCAAACTGGTCCCAGTCCACAGCTTGAAAACGGCAGTTCTGAATTTGAACATAAGATCTGTTTGGCTGCTTCCTTACAAGGAGTATGTAAACAGAATTGGTATTGTTTTATTTTTTAACTTTTTATTATAGAAAATTTCTTACACAGAATAAGATAGAATATTATATTGAACCTCCATGTGCCCATCACCCAGGGTCAACAATTTTCAACACAAAGCTAAGTGGTATTAGCTATAACCGCAGGCACTCCCCCTTCCACCATGGTTTTGAAGTAACTCCCAGACATTAAGCATGTATCTCTAAAAGATGTTACCATATGTCTCTCTTTTTTTTTAAAGATATAACCACAATTTATTTTCTTTTTTAAAAAACAGTTTCGTATATTTGGATCAGGACCCAAACAACAGGGATCATGCATTGTATTTTGTTCGATATGTCTCTTAGGTCTCTTGTGGTCTGTGGTCTACCCACCCTCCCCTTTATTTTCTCTTGTAATTTATTTGGTAAGGGAAGTAGATTGTCCTCTAGAATTCCTAACACTTCTGGCTTTTGCTGACTGGTGTTTTTTACTGTGTTCTTCTAGCCCAGAGGTTCTCAAACTTTTTATACCTAGAGCTTTTATTTATGTGGATCATATCTGGTAGTATTTGCCATATTAGAAATTAAGACAGAAACTTAAAAATTATATTTGCTTATTTTAAGTAAAGTAATAAGCCCATTGTATGTTAATATAAATAAAATATTTTAATAAAAAATAACTATGTTTTCCAAAACCAAAAATATTAATGAGAAGAGTGGCTTCGTTTCACAATTTTTCAAATCTCTTTAATGTTGGACTTAATAGCAGAAGTTGGATTCTTATATCACATTCAGTCTGTTGTGTATCACACATGACATAGCCTCTGGAAAAAAACTCTCTTGTACATTTATGAGAGAATGACAGTGAAAAGGGCAAATAACATCTTAGTATTATTCTAAAAATTGTTTTGACTTCTCAACCGTGGCCTTGGGATTCCTTTACACTTTTAAAAATTATTGAGGATGACGCAGAACTTCTGTTTTTTGTAGATTATAACTATCAATATTACTGTTTGAGAATTTAAAACTGACTCCTTTTAACATTTTCTTATTAATTTAATTAAAAATAACAAAAATAGACACATTAACGTCAACAAAAATAACAGTTTTATGAAAAAGATAACTCTGTTTTCCAAAACAAAAATATTAGTGAGAAGAGTACTATTGTTTTATCTGACTTAATTGATAGCTGGGCTCTCATATCTGCCAGCCTCAGGCTTTGTACACTTGACACCTCAATTTGCGAGGCAGGCTTCAGCCTTCTGCTGTCAGAGCTGCATACTGTTGGAGAATTCATTTATTTAAAAAGGTAGCAAAATCACAGAACTCATTGGTGCACCTCTGTTTTTCAAGAATGCATTGCCCTTCTGTTCTCTGCATTTTGTTGGTCCCCCTGCAGTCCTGCGGTTGAATAGTTCAGTTGTCAACCAGAGATTTGGGTAGATTTTATACTCAGATTTTGGGTTTTATCCCTTCTGTGGTTCTCTTACTTCCAGAGTTTCTACCTTAAATGTCCAGCTTTTCTTCCAGCCCTGAACTCCTTTCTGTGTTCACTCAAGGTGGTAAAGTTGCGATTTTTCATCACTGCTTTCCTGAACCATAGCCTTGGAGCTGGGAAGCACTTTTAGGCAAGGAAGCTGCAAACTTGCAGTTTTTACCCCTTCTAGTTGCAGTTTCATGAGAATAAGTTTTGGCTGAGTTTTGACTACTTTTGAATACTTTCCAGTATCTTAAAATGGTCACTTAAAATAATTTGTCCAGGTTTTATAATTGCCATCTTTAGGAGGGCTTACATACTTTCAGTCTGGTGTTACTGTATCACTTTGTACTAACAGAGACAAAATTAGTGTTTATGTATATAGATGACCAGAGATCAATGGAGTACCAGTAATAGCAAAGATAAATTACTAACCTATCTTTCTGGCCATTTATTCTCAGACCTCTTTCCTCTGATCGTTCCTGCCCGTGCCTTAGTTCTCTGCCCTTAGCCCTTCATCTCTCTTGACATGTTCTTTCTGGTTTAACTATCTATTTCCTTGGCTTCAGATACCAGTTATACACTGACAAATTCCAAATCCATATCTGTATCCCAGATCTTTCTTGTGAGCTCCAGGCCCACGTCCAGCTGTCTACTAGAACTTTTTCTATTAGTTATCTGTTTAAGCACTTTAAACTCAATATATCCAAAATTGATCTTCTCTCCCATCAAATTTATTCTTTCTCCTTTGTGTATTATCTTACTCCCCGTTGTCTAGACCAGAAATCTTTCTCATTAACACTTCAAATTTAGTAGTTATCAAGACCTGTCTATTCTCCAGCCTCCCCCGGCCCCAATCCAAACCCTCAGATCCATTTATTTCTCTATCCACTGCCATTGCATTAGGTGCACCCCTTCCTCTTATCTTGCCCATTCTTCACACTGCAGCTCTGATCATCTTTGTTAATTGCCAGTCTGCTAATTTAAGCCAGAATCATCTTCCACAGCCTTGCCTTTCTTCTCCTCTCAGGCCCCAGTGAACTACGCTGCACTTCCCTGACCTCTTAACCATGCTCTCTTGCCTCCTGGCCTTCCCGCATGTTTCTCCTCTTCCCCATGTCCCCCTCCCCAGCTTACACTTGAATTTCCCAGGGATTGGTTGTACTCCTATATACTCCCCCATGGCACCTTAAACTGTTCTTTTTATAGCTTTATTGATCTCTGCTGCACTTATCAGGATATCCTTCAGGGCAGAGACAGTTTTGGTTCACCTCTTTGTGTCGTCTCTGCTTAACGAATGCTAGTGAGAGAATGACCTCCCTGCTGCCCTCCTTTATTGCACACCAGACCTATCACTAGGCACATAATAGATGTTCAGTAAATATTTGATGATCCAGTGAATGGCTCTACTTCTAAATGTCAGTTAATGATGTTCACGTGATGTAGGCCTTCTGCAGCACAGAGCTGTGGAAAATGGGATAAGTGGAGTCTGCTGATATTCACTGGCTGTTGAATCTGCCTGGAATAGCTCTTCCTATTGAGTTGGGGGAGATGATGATAACCGCCACTCAGCTGCCAAACTGCTGAAAGGTTCTTTAATCCTTTGTGAGAATGGTTTTAGTTCTTAGCTCCAATGTCACAGCCTCCCACTGTTCTTACCAAGTTTCTATAGATTTTGTTAAATGCTTCTCCGTTTGTTGTAAGCCCTTTGATCTGTGCCAGGGACTTTGAATAATTGTGCTAATTTGGACCAGTTTAACAGATGTCTCTCTGGGATAAAGGTTTCTCTGACTTCCTCACACCACCATTCTGGAAGTCCTGCCTGTTGTCATTTGTTTTGAAACCAGAGTTATTATTTGATGCCAACTTTCATCCCCGTATTTACTTTAACACATTTTAAGCCACAATGCACATGTTTTAAAAATGCCTTAATAAAACCTTCCCTTTACAATAAACATTATTTTAGGAACCTTGATACTTTCTTTTCCTTAATGCTTTAAACTAGATTTGCTAATGGTCGTTCTACTGGGCTTATCTTGGACAGTGGAGCCACTCATACCACTGCAATTCCAGTTCACGATGGCTATGTCCTTCAGCAAGGTAACTGTATTTAACCAGGGCGCACCGAGGACACAGATCATGAAATAAAGCAATGATTTGGACTATCAAAGTATAGCGTTCCCAAATCATGTCTTTAAGTGTTTTTTTTTTTTTAATCTTTAGTATATAGTGTATATTTAAAACTGATGCATGGCTTCATTCATGCTTGGAGGGATAGTTCCGTTAATTCTGCTTGAAAACAATTAATCCTGTATAAATACACAGAGGAAATTTGTCCCAGGGAGTTTGGATGGAATGCTTTCTTAGCCTTGTTTAATCTGTTTCATAGGCATTGTAAAATCCCCTCTTGCTGGAGACTTTATTACTATGCAGTGCAGAGAACTCTTCCAAGAAATGAATATAGAACTGATTCCTCCATATATGATTGCATCAAAAGTAAGTGATGAATGAATTTTATTTCTGGGATTTATCTCCAACTCCCCACCCCCATGTTGTGAACTCTGTTAACCTAGCGCTTGCTCTTGGCACTCAGGAAGCTGTTCGTGAAGGATCTCCAGCAAACTGGAAAAGAAAAGAGAAGTTGCCACAGGTTACAAGGTCTTGGCACAATTACATGTGTAACGTAAGTAACCCTTATTCTCTTTACGAAAGCATTATAGGCTGTAAGTCTTTGACTAGAGTATGAGTGCTTTATATTTTCAAACTTATATTTTTAATGATATTTTACAAACAAAATTAATAGCTTTTGGCGGAGTAGGGGGGTGCTTTTCATGCTTGTCAGATATCTCAACAAAGTACTGTATATTCACTTGGATTACTGTGGTGAGACCTGAAAGGAGCTTTGGGATAAAAACAAGCATTATGCTATTCTGTACATTTTTTGACTAGGAAAATGGTTTTAGTGTATAGAGACCTGCTGGTATGGCTCAGTTACGTTCTCTTTCCTAATATGAGTCAGCTATGTAAAAAAATGTGTTACTGTTCACAGCAAGGAGCCAACAAAAGGTTTTCTTTACTGAAAATCCATCTCCGAACATGACTTACTGACAGGGGAGAGGTTAGTAAAACAACCTCTCACACCACAATATACATTCATTTTTAACAGTAAAAGGATATGAAAGTCATCATTTACTATGGCAGGGATATATCCTATTTGACAGTTTCTTACACCTAAGGATAAAGATATTTTGTGGGTGTTTGGTACAAGGAAAAATTGTGAAGATGATTAATAATTGCACCTAGACCTTAGACAGGATTTTTCCTTAGCAGCTCAGAGGTCCTATGTATTTCACTGCAAATTTTTTAACTGTTTTATACTATGTCAGTCATTAAAAATTCCATAAGATACAATATATATGCATTTTATATATATTCAGCTAATGAAATCTTGCTTCTAAGCTTATTTTAAAGGGAAAAACAGTAAATCAACTATACTCCAATAAAAATTTTAAAGAAAAAAATTTTAAAAATGGGAAAACAGTGTTCTAAAACCAATTTTGTTATGCAGGACTGGGGTACAAGGGTTCCCACTTGTTTTTATCTCACCATTTTTCCATAACAGTTGTAATTTAAATGTTATATAATTTAGCTTATAATGCGAGTGTTTAGAATTGGGTTTCTTGATGCTCAGAGTCCTTACTGGGTAAATTTATACCCTTGAAATGAGTTAGCCATCCAGGAATGTGGTACAGTTTTATTAAGAAAAGTGTTTTTAAAATAATATTACAAAAGTATGGACTGAAAGACAAATCTCAATAATCTTGTTTCTTACCCTTTTTTTAAAATCCATAGTGTGTTATCCAGGATTTTCAAGCCTCAGTACTTCAAGTATCAGATTCAACTTACGATGAACAGTATGTTTTCTTATTTTTTCTGCAAGACTTAAAACTTAATAGCTTATTAAAACCTTCATACTAATCTTTTAAAAAAACTGTATACTTAATGTATAACTGAATCACTTTGCTGTACACCAGAAACTAACACAACATTGTAAATCAACTGTACTTCAATTTAAAAAAAACTGTAGGGACTTCCCTGGTGGCGCAGTGGTTAAGAATCCGCCTGCCAATGCAGGGGACACAGGTTTGAGCTCTGGTCCAGAAAGATCCCACATGCCGTGTAGCAACTAAGCCTGTGCGCCCTAGAGCCCATGCTCTGCAACAAGAGAAGCCACTGCAATGAGAAGCCCGCGCACCGCAACGAAGACCTAATGCAGCCAGATATAAATAAAAATTTAAAAAAAATTTTTTTTAAACTGTGTACTTCATAAATGAGGAAAGAAATTGATTTGTTTAGTTTAAAAAAATGTAGAATATGCTTAACTGGTCTAAAGGTAAAAAGTTAAGAAATACTGAATAACATTTTAAAAGAAAATAAGATATTACCACTCTGCTTTCTTATAAGTTGATGATTCCTTAGTAGTTTATAATTCTGAAGAGGATTGTTTTTGTCTTTTGTTTAATATTGTTTGATATGTTTTCAGAGTAGCCGCACAGATGCCAACTGTTCATTATGAATTCCCCAACGGCTACAACTGTGATTTTGGAGCAGAACGGTTAAAGATTCCTGAAGGATTATTTGACCCTTCCAATGTAAAGGTATAAAAGCTTATTTTTATAATTAGCCTGGTTTTTCCTTTAAAGATCTCTTGTAATTACAAAACCTAAATAAGACTGACTAAACTTTTTTGGATGTGCTTTATTGTTTGAAGGTCTTCTGTGTGACTACTCGTTTCTGTTTTCTTATAGGGGTTATCAGGAAATACAATGCTGGGCGTCAGTCATGTTGTCACTACAAGTGTTGGAATGTGCGACATTGATATCAGACCAGTAAGTGCCAGTCTCGTTTATGGCATAAAGGTATCTTTTAGGGCAATCTAGTGCCCCATTATTTATAATGGCCATCATTATTTAAGTTGGCAACTTTGGCCGTTGACTTTGAAGTCCATTTTATAAAAATATGTAAAAAAATGAAGTTCTACTAGAAAAGGAAAAATGCAAAACTCTAGAGCTGTGTCCAGTGTGGTAGCTTTTGGCCACATGTGGCAATTCAGTTAAAATAAACATAAATTTAAATTTCAATTCTTCGGTTGCACTAGCCACATTATAAATGTAGCTAGTCGCTGCTTTATGACAGTGCAGATGTAGAACACTTCCATCATCACAGAAAGTTCTTTTGGACACTGCTGTTCTAGAGATTTCCTAAAACGTGACATACCAAGATATAGATTATTGGTGATTTTTAATGTACGTAGTACAGTTTTACTTTTTATTTTTCAGGAAGGTGTGGTTTAAGGTTTAAATTATGTAACTTTTACATGGAGTTTAGATATAAACTTCATATTTTTTGTGCTTTGCCAAGCTGTTTGTTTCATCAGTTTATTTCTTGCCAAGTTTTAAGGACTAACTCCATATTCCATACCATACTAATTATTAGATAGATTATATCTTATTTAAACGCTAGATTTAATTTGTAGCCAACGTATTGCCTTGATTTTCTTTGAGTTAATTCATTTGCTTAGAGCATAGTGCTAATAGCTAAGGGTCTATAAAAAATCATGTTGTTCAAAAAAGACTTCCGGGTAGTTATGAAAAATGTTCTTTATTTCAACTAATTACCTGCCAGGGATGTGCTGCTTCTAGGATAATGGGGTTGTAAGTATGCAATTTTTTAGTATAAACTCAAGGGGAAGGCAGTTGATTTGAAGTACATTTACTGTAAGACATTGCTAACTTTGTTTTTTATTGAGTTTTCTCCTTTAAACTATTGTTGATTGCAGAGGAGATGCTTCTGTATTCCATTTTCTCTTTCAAAAGTTAGATGATTTAGACATTTGGAATAAATTTTTTAAATATGAATTTAGCCACTAAAAAAGCAGGCTGACATTTAACTTTGTGATGCATACATGCAGATTAGAGGTAAATATACTCCTTATTACTGTGAATTTATTTTTGGCGGGGGAGGCCTCAGCACGTGGATTTTGAAAAAGTTCATCTCTGCAAAAGAGCAAGGTAGCAGTCATTTTGGCCAGGACTATTGTCAGAGTATGCATTATCCACCGTAATCATTAAACCTTGTCTAATTTTAAACATTGTAACTTCTAGATGTGCATTCTGAGATGATGTAATTATGAAATAAACCTCTAATGAAATACTGGCAGCTATCTGCCAGAAAATTATGATTGGATTGTAGAATAATTGCTTTAAGATAGTGATTCTTAAATTTTAATGCACAGTAGAATCATCTGGAGAGTTTTCTTTTTTTATATATTTATTTATTTATTTATTTTTGGCTGCGTTGGGTCTTTGTTGCTGAGCGCGGGCTTTCTCTAGTTGCAGACAGCAGGGGGCTACTCTTTGTTGCGGTGCGCAGGCTCTAGGCGTATGGGCTGCAGCAGTCGTGGCACACGGGCTTAGTTGCTCTGCAGCATGTGGACTCTTCCCAGACCAGGGCTCGAACCCGTGTCCCCTGCATTGGCAGGCGGATTCTTAACCCTGCGCCACCAAGGAAGCCCTCATCTGGAGAGTTTTAAATAAACCAACAAAAACTTTTCCTGGACCCCATCCCCAGAGATTTTTATTTAATTGCCCCCAGGCATTGGTGTTTTAAAGCTCCCTAATGAGTTGAATGTGCAGCCAGGATTGAGAACCACTTGATTAAACTACTAGGTCTATGTAGAAGTAAAAAATTAAAAAAGGGAAAATTGTACTGGAAGACATGGTTTTATTTGTAGTTGTGTTTAAAACTGTTGGAAACATGTGGAACTAATTTATTTTTGTTTTCATCCCAGGGTCTCTATGGCAGCGTTATAGTGGCAGGAGGAAACACGCTAATTCAGAGCTTTACCGACAGGTTGAATCGAGAACTCTCTCAGAAAACACCCCCAGTAAGTTTTGTTTGTTCTTTAGTGGTATTTTTCTGTCATACGTATCCTCACTGCTGGTGGAACTTTATATAGATAGTTTGTTTTTCAGTAGATTGATGGTATTTTGTGTCTGCCTGGTATGGTATTACTTAAAGTTAATACTCCTTATTAATCAAATTTTTCTAGATGACATCTATTAGTTACTCTTGTACTGTTTGAATCTCACTTTATTCATTGATTCCATACTTAAGTACCTATAGTCTGCTAGGCACTAAGGATAGAAAATATAGTCCCTTCCCACCAAGGGCTTAGTCAGTTACGAGGAGCAGACATGCAGAAAATAAAAACTGTAACGTGCTAAGTGGTTCAGTATGTCATCAACCAGGCACTCTTAAGAACACTGAGGGGCAAGCACTTAACTCCCTAGGAGTGTCAGAGGAAAGCCTCATGAAGCTGTTTGAATGAATAGGAGTTCAGCTGGTTGGCAGTTTATGAAAGGACATCTAGGTAGAGGGAATACCATGTGCAGAATATGAAGGGAAGATGGCATATTCTAGTATTTTGAAGCAGTTGGCTTATAGTCTGTGTAGAAGTGGGGAGAGCTATATGGCTGGGAAGATGAGCACGATGGTGTATTATGTCCTAGGGCTGCTGTAACAAAGTACCACAAACTGGATGGCTTAAAACAACAGAAATTTATTACCTCTCAGTTCTGGAAGCTAGAAGTCTGAAATCAACATGTCATTAGGGCCATGCTCTCTGAAATGTACAGAATTTTTCCTTCCCTCTTTCTAGCATCTCATGATTTGCCAGTTGGTGTTTCTTGGGTTGCAGTTATAGCACTTCAGTGTCTATCTCCGTCATCGTATGGCATTCTTCCCTTGTGGGTCTGTCCTCTTAAATGAACTCTAGTTGTAATGGATTAAGGGTCCACCGTACATCTGCAGAGACTCTATTTCTAAATTAGGTCACATTCACAGGGACCAGGGATTATCAACATACCTCTTTGGAGGATACAGTTCAACCCACAGAGATAGGTACCAGGTCATGTCACTTACTAATAGCAGACTTACAAGATAAAATTTGGCAGAGGACTGAAGAGCTTTTATGTTTTAAAAACATCCCTTGGTGCACCGTGATAACTTTCAAAAGGATAGAAGAACCTGGTTTAGGGAGAAGGTAGTTTACGTGGTACATCAGTAACAGAGTAGTAGTCATAGTCTTTAGATTTTTAAACTTCCATCAAGTAGTTTTTTGTAAGGTATTCTGCAATAAATATTACATTTTAAAAAACTTTATTAGAGATTACATAGGCCCTAACAGAATCTATAGAGTTTGTGTACTTGATAGCCTTTGGTTTCTCATATAAAGGACTGTTTTACATATGCCACATTTTTATATTTGTTATGTAAGTATTGATATAGGCACAAGATTGATACCTCCTTACATTCTTGGAGATATAGACTGATCTGGCATTTACCTTAATTATAGCACTAATCATTAGATTTCATGAAAGTCCCAGAATAATGAATATAGACTTGGGCTGTCCAAGGTCTGGTCAAGACCAGTTAGATACTATCCTTGTCTTTTAGGAGGCAGTTAAAATGTAATGAAATCCATTGTAATAGATATCAACCAGTTCCTCACCTACAAAACCCTGTATTCATCCCTCCTGCTCTCAGCACCCCTCCCTCCCATTCCACATACTCCACCCCTGCTACATACACAGTTATTTCACTGTGAAAAAGACTCAAACTGTATGTTCATATATAGAATAATTGCTAAGTATCAACAATTTGAGAACTATCCCCAGAAGCAAATCCCTAGGTAGGGGGAAAATCCCTCCATACAGGAAGTGAGATAGGGATAGTGCTGAGCCATAACACCATGTTTACTGAGAGAGTGTTCCAGCAGAACAGAAACACTAACTTGAAAGAAAGCAGTGTGAATAAACTTTCCTGAGATCTTACGTCTGTGTTTTGATTTGGATGGGGGCAGGGAGGAATAGGGAGGGGTGAACTAAGAGAGGAGGGATGAACTAAGAGAGGAGGGAATATGAAGGCCTAAAAAAGTAAGTTAGCAAGTTGAGGAGCACTACAGAAAGGGCAGCAGGTTGGGATAATAATTACACTTGGTGTTGGACAAAATGAAATAATATCTGAAGCACTTAGCACAGTACCTGATTTATAGTAAGTGTTGAGTACTTATTTTGCTGTTTTAGGATTAAATTTTGAATGCCGTGCTCTCTAGTATGCAGTTTTGTAAGGTTTATATAATTTATTTTCTTATTAAACTACACATTACAAGACATAATCAAAGTACTTTAAGATCCTATACAGTAGTCCAACCTATGCCTACTGTTAATCTGGCTACTACAAAATAATGATGTGTAACTAGTGCTTGAACCAGAGCCACTAAAAAGTCATAACTTGAATTTCCTAAGTTGAGCCACTTGTTCTAGTTGATCCTACTAATACTTATTCTTCCCTTTCTATTTTAGAGTATGCGGTTGAAACTGATTGCAAATAATACAACAGTGGAACGGAGGTTTAGTTCATGGATCGGTGGCTCCATTCTAGCTTCTTTGGTTAGTAGATAAACTACTTTGCAAAATCGTTGAAGCTTCTTATTTAACTTAAATGTATCACTGAAAATACCAAATTTAGTAGAAAGAATAAAAATCCCCATGGATCATTTATCTTTGCATTTTTTAGCTATCAAATTAGTAGAGGACCTGATACCAGTTTTACATGTTCCAAAATGACAAAATGCCTCAATGCCTTATTAGCGGGTATTGTCAGCCTAATTACAGTTTCCCCTCTCACACAGAGGCGGGCATCTGTTAACTTATCCTCGCCTCTTTTAACAGTACTCCCATTGGCACTGGTCAGGACTTATCTGCAGCACATTTAAAATTAAATCATTCCTTCTTGGGTTCTGGTTGCTCACTGGCCTGTTGGTGAGGTAGAGGAAGTCAGGAATTGGTTCTTGGGGCAAATGGTGAAGTCATGGTGTTGGGGTTTGCATGCTGCTTGGACTGGTGCCTACCGTGAATCAGGAGGAAGTCCTCGTACTTATCTGCACCCTACATTTGGAGGATTTCCCCTTCACCTCAGAGCAGCCAAAGTAAATGTCACTAAGTACTTATGCTAAACATTTTAAAAAGCTATTAACTATTAAATGTTTGTAACTCTCCATTTATATATTTCTGGTCTATGTTCTGTTTCTAAGTCTTTTAATAGATCTGAGTTCAAAACTGGATACAATATATGAATCCACTTGAATAATCATAGGGAACGGATTTCTCCCGCTTACATGTCTTAGTAGTAATGTAGTCCAGGTTCCTTCCTCCGTTAGTCATTTTCCTCCTTTGACCTTCTGTTTATTTTGCATAGTGCATGTGTACTGTCATTTGTGTACTTGTAAAACTTTATCCTAGTTTGAGTTCTAAATGTTAACCATTAATCAAATGCTAGAACATTTCATCAATGCTGTACTAGGATCAAGCCTTCCAACAAATTTCTGTTGTTGCCTTAATCAGTCCATCGTACTAAACTCTTCATCTTCCTTTCCCAGCATTTTCTAAATCCTCATGACAGTATAGAAAGATTTAATATTCTATATAAACTTGCGCAAGACTAAATAGTGTCTTTGTGTGTTCTGGAGAAGGGCAGAAAAAAGAAGGGTGTAATTTGAGTACTATTTGGGGAGGGGTTTAAGAGTTCTTCAAAAATTAGGAGTTGTGATAATGAAGACATTAAAAGAAAAAATTTTCTAATAGAAAGGTACATATGTAATTTTTTCTTTCCATTTCACAGGGCACCTTTCAGCAGATGTGGATTTCCAAACAGGAATATGAAGAAGGAGGGAAGCAGTGTGTAGAAAGGAAATGCCCTTGAGAAGAGTTCCCAAACGTCTACCTTCTATGTCACCTTACGTTTCATAGCTTTAGTATACTCAGGAAAAGAACAACCATCTTTTGTAGAATGTTTATACATTTTTGCATATTTCAATTTCCACTTCAATTTTTTAAGGCTTTAACTGGCTCTGTAAATTAAAATAAGTTTGTGCTTTCCTTGAAATGCACTTATTCTTATTACAAGCATTTTATAATTTTGTATAAATGTCTATTTTCTCTAAATATTTTGCTTTCAGTAAAATGCTCTCCAACTCTGTTTATGGTAGAATTGCTTTTTATTGACTAGTAAAACTTACTGCCTATGTTTTTTACCTTAGGCTTTTAAAATTAAATAAAAATTACTAGCCATTCCAGAAATACTTTTTTTTTGGACTGCTGTGTTGTAACTTGCTACTTTAAGTACTAAATGTATTTATCATTATTTTGAATGGAATTACTCACTGTTTATTAACAGTAGAATCCACAGCCCCTTCATATCTAGTAACAATAGTAGTAAAAAGGTTACCTGAATTCCAGAATTACCTTATTGCCTTTGCTATAGCAGTTGATATCACTTTCCCACTCTAAGATACAGGCGATTAAAAGTCTGCTTAGATGTCAGAGTTTACAAAATGGGAATTTTTAATCTGAACTTTATACCTGATTTTGACCACTTCCAGATTTAGCATGCCATAATAACACTTAAAACAGTCGACAGTCATTTGACTAAAACACAAGTTATTTATAAACCACTTAATATGTATTTACTTTTGTATGCAGATTGTAATCCAAGAAAAACAAAATGGTAAATTAAGAGTTCAGATATCTTAGACAAGACTTGACTTCTGGGCTTCAGAAAGATGTGGAAACTTTTCCTGAAGAAACTTTTCTTTCTTGCTTGCTAAACTTCTCTTCCTTGCTTTGATACGGGCTTGTTTCTCAGTTCTCAATCTAGGTAAATAAAAGCATAACAGCAATTTATACAAAACTATTTCCCTGTTACTCAGTACTGTCAATATATGTCCAGATCAGTCACTTAAAGACCTCAGTCATGCCCGTCTCTGTATTAGGTGTGTAATGTGTATTATTAAACTTGAATAATCATTGTAAACCTACACAAGTCAAAGAAACATGAAATCAAAAGCATCTGTAATGCTACACCAATTCTCCTTCCTATTTCCTGACTGGAAAGAAAGAACAGACCTGTGAGCCTCTAACAGGCTGGGCTTTCTCCTTTATTTTTAGAAATAATGTAATTTTATTGAATACATTAGATATTTTACATCCTGAGATACGTCCTGAGATGTTTAGGAATTCCCTAATTTCAAATAGCACTCAGTCTAACATCATTTCCCCTACAACTGAGAGAATAAAGCCATGCTGAGAGATGACGCTTAGTGCTAGCTGGACTAGCCACTCTGAGTTTGCCTCTACCTATCAGCATCCCAGGGCATTAGGCCTTTGTGCCTCAGCTAAATTATGTTGACCTCTAAGGTCACTTCGGAATTATCAAAATTGCAAATGATAAATTCATGGATGCCTAGCCTCTACTGTACTTAAATTGAAATATAACAATACAATTAAGAGACAGGTACTGGGACTTCCCTGGCGGCACAGTGGTTAAGAATCAGCCTGCCAATGCAGGGGACACGGGTTTGAACCCTGGTCCAGGAAGATCCCACATGCCACGGAGCAAGGAAGCCCATGTGCCACAACTACTGAGCCTGTGCTCTAGAGCCCGCGAGCCACAACTACTGAAGCCTGTGCACATAGAGCCCATGCTCCGCAACAAGAGAAGCCACCGCAATAGGAAGCCCGTGCACCGCAAAGAAGAAGAGTAGCCCCTGCTCGCCGCAACTAGAGAAAGCCCACGCGCTGCAACGAAGACCCAACGCAGCCAAAAATAAATAAATAAAATAAATTCATTTTTTAAAAAATAATAATTCTATATTCAGCAAAACTCATTCCAGAGTGAAGGTGAAATAAAGGCCTTTATATTAAAAAAAAAAAGGTACTGAATAACTACAATATGCCAGTGCTATGGGGGAGGTCACAGAAATTTGAGATAAGGGTTATATTTGGATAGAAAAATATACAAAATATATAAGCTACTTTATAAATTAAGTATAAAGTAAGACTAAACAAAGTTGAAATCAGATTACGCATTCTATTCATCAGTCTTTGCTCCAACTAAATTTTGGCCATTTAAAAAAATAAACCCATGTGAAAGAATAAAGGTTTGCTAGTCTTAAGAATATTCAGAAGATTATCCTGCATGCTCTGAAGGTAAGGCTAAAGGTAGTTTCAAAAACAATATATTTAAGGCCTGTAAAAGTGACACTGCATTCATAAATTCTCATACATTGAAGTCACGTTATTTACAGCTTCACCCAGTACGGCTAAGGGACAAAAGGATCAAATTGCACATTAGGTTTGGAGACAGCAAGGAGGAAAAGCCAGTGCAGTAAATTTCTTCAATTGCTTATTTCATTTCACCAGCCCTGCAATAACATGAGCTCACATTCTATGCAGTTGAAGTATGTGGACCTTCCTTTTAACAATCCAAAAAGATTTAACCATCTACTTACACAGAGGTTTATGAATAGAAAGACAACAAAACTTTTGAAAGGATATACATTAAAATGTTAACAGTAGCTATTTCTGGATGGTGAAATTACATAAGACTTTAATTTCTTTTTTTACCTGATTTTTCTAGTTTTTTGACAATGAACATGTATTAGTTATATAAAAGCTTAACACACGTCACCTGATGTAAAGATACATTTTAGTACTAACGGTACTTGTGCTCACCTGACAAAACGTTCCACGTAGGGCATTGCAAAGAATCGTTTTCTATTGTATCTTTTATTTAGGTACCAAGGTATAGGCCACTGCTTGAACTTGTGCCTGCCAAGAAAACAAAAAGGTATCACCCTACAGAAAACATTTAATACATTTTCACTTTTTACAGAGTTTCAGCCTTCTTTGAACTAAATATGTTTTCAATAAAATGAGATGTAATTGGCTTTTTAAAGATTTTAAAACTTTTATATTTTAAATATAAGACACTTATGAATCCATTGCAAAATTGCAGATGTTAATATTTTGCAATGTTTGCTTCAGATTACTCTTTTAAAAAAAAATATATATATAAAAGTTTAAAGACACAGCTTAAGTTCTCTACTTTCACAATAGCTTCTAGCCGTAAACAGGAGTGTATCATTACCAGATATATTTTGTACTTTTACTACATATATATGTGTGTACTAATTTTATATATGTACACATAGACATGTAAACACACATATAATTTGAAACATTGACATTTACATGTATATGTTTTGTTTTTAAAATATAAGTAAATTGCACCAACTGACATAGATATCTATCTATATCTACCTCAACATAACAAAACCTAAAAAATCATAATGCTGAGTAGGAAAAAAGGAAATTGTGAATTCATACTGTAACATTTATTTGAAAATATTTCAATTAAAAAAGTAACAGAAGGATTAATCTCAGGGCATATAACCAATCTTCTCTAAAAATCCAGAGTTAATCTGTAATATCAGAAGCCTAAGTTCCAATCTCTTTGTAATTTTGGCATTTAGTATATAATTTGACAGGCAGTGCCGCTGCAGCAATGAACCACACTGCTTTAAGCGGAATAGATAAAGGTACTGAATTCCCTCAGTTCATCAGGAATCCCCTCAGTTCGTCAGGATGATAGTCTACCACTATTTTTCAACAACCAAGGGAAAGACACATCCAAAAAGTATTCTCTGACATTACTGCCACATGATTTTTTGTCAGAAAAAAAAATTCAGATGTAATGTTTTGAAGAATCTCTGCATTTAAAAGACTAATTTAAATATTTTAACATGCAACAGAAAATTAGGGAAAAGGCATTGGAATTATAATGTTTCATTTAATAAGCTACATTGGAAAGATGATGTAACTGCTTTTTTTTTTTTTCTGGCCACGCAACATGTGGGATCTTAGTTCCCAGACCAGGATTTGAACTGGAGCCCCCTGCATTGGAAGCGCCACATCTTAACCACTGAACCACCAGGGAAGTCCTGATATAACTGCTTTGTTCGCTACTTTGTTTAACTCCAGGAAAGTTAAAAAGCAAAAATTTTTAAACCTTAATGAGAATAGCACTCTTACGGATTCTAAAATTGACATACATTCTCACCCATATCCTCACCCTTTCCTAACTGGCCTCAATTGGATTAATCCCAATAAAGTTTAGTAGAAAATAAAATAGATCAAAGTTCTTAGGCAGATGTTTTGGCAATTCCTCTCTCTTCTGCACTGGATTACACAGTTACAGACAACACAGCCACTCCCCTAAATTTGGCTCCAAGCAGCCCCATTACCGCAAACTCCATTAAAAGAATCTACCAAATGCGTAAGCGCTATTTTGTAGTGTAATTTCAAGAGTACAGGGAAGGTCTCCAACCACCCAAAATGCCTTCCTCATCTTGCTGACTGATGACAAAAATTTTACTAAAGATGCTTCCTTTTGGTAGTTCAACCCAAATGCAAATAAACCCCTGGAAGAGAGAATACACTGGGTCTTCTCAATTACTTATACCTCAGTGTGAATGTTTACTATCACATCCTTTCCCAACGTCTGACAGGACTTTGGAACTGGACATAGGGGATAAGATGCCACAAAGGTGGAAAGATTTAATGAAAATAAACTGTTTATTTTATTCAAAATTTGAACTAGGGCCTATCTTAATGGCAATGGGAGCAAACTGAGACCAGTTCACGTGGCCTTATTCCTGGAGAACTTCTTTTTTAATAGTTCCAGGTTCTTAATGGGCAAAGAGGATAGGTGTGTCCTAAAATTAGCTTCATGGGATTTATAACCCTCTAAAATTACATGTGCATATGTAACTTTTTCCTGGGGAAAGGATCTATAACTTTCATCAAATTCTTAAAAGGTCATTTGATTCACATAAGATTAAGAACCACTATTATAAAGAACCTATAAATAACTGAATCATGGGAATGGGATGCCTGGCTACCAGATACAGCTACCTTCATTCATATCCTGAAGTTCAAAAGGGGTTTGGGACCTCTCTGTATATTAGATACAGCTAATATATCTCATATTCTTAAAAGATACTGGATGGGGAATGAGGCATGGGACTTCACTCTCATCTTAGAAGAGCCACTATGTACCAGATGATTCTTCCAAAGATGTCTCTTCTCCAAGCACCAGGTCTAGCTTTTTCTTGACCAGTCTGAAGAAGTCTGAGGGCATCTTCCCTTTCCTGGACAACTTTATCTAATGCATCCATGGAATCTACTACCTGAGAAGAGAATAGAAAGATATAATTTCAACAATCACCACATGACAGAATTCCAAAGAAAGAAAACACATAATGACTATGCTACAGAAAACCTATGATCAATCTTTTTGTCAAAGAACCATTCTGTCAAATATTTCCTAAAAGTCTTTCTGGCTGGGTATGTATATACATAGGTGTGTGTAATATCACTTTTTGTAATTTTTTTAGAGTTTAGTTTCATTTAAATGAAAATCTATTCAGCTCAAATTTCCATATATTACTTTTGTTTGGAGTAGGATACACTTGCATAGATTCCTTTTGGAGACCCAATTTGACTCATCATTTTAAAACTCAATGAGCTATTAAGAAGTGATTAACAGCTGCTTTTTAAATATTAAAACCTATGTTTTGGCCTTAATTAATTAGTGTGTCCCTAACACTCAGATACAGATATGTTGACCTACTTGGCAGCTGTTGCTATTATAGGGAATGGAATACCAACCTATCCTGATACTAATCTCCGAAGATCCATCAAGACACCAGAAGATACCATTAGAACTTCTATTTTTTACCTCTTTCTTTTAACACTTCTATTATGTTTGACATTGTACATAATAATATATTGGCTGAGCAATATATATTTATTCAAAAATAAATATTTATACATTGGGGATTGTAATGACAGGTGAGCTAAACTTTTTCATAATTCTAAGTCCTGAGAGCCATGTTTAGGTAGTGATATATGTGTATTATCTTAAGCATCATAACAGATATGAAATACTTCATATACATACTTGTTCCTTATAAGAAACCTAAAAAGGGGAGGGGTATTAGATTATAAAGATAATTCCCCAGGTAGCTGTGGAACCTAAGAGAGATGTGAAAGCCACATATTTAAACTACTTCATAACCTATATATGCCGCTCACACTCAGCACTTTTATGGCCTACTTGACTCAAAGCCACACTGAATCCTCACACTACTTCCTCTCAACTATATGAATTTCTATAAAATCCTTGAGAAATAAAAGGTGGGTAAGAATGACAAATCCTATCTTGAAGACAGACAAACTTAGAAGAGTGAAGAGACCACACTGATCAGGGCCTAATACAAAGCTCTCTGACCCTTAGGAACTCAGTAAACCTGGCTGTTGACTGACTACATTAAAGAGTGTACCCAAGGTCAGGGCTGAGGTTCCTAACTGAAATCTAATGTTAGCTCACAAAGACAGAAAATAAATGGCTACCAAGTCCACAGAGTTAACATCCAATTATTCATGTTCATGCCAACAGATGAGAAAGAAAATCAAAAGTATCAATTAGATACACTCCATTCAAAAAAGCCAACTTCAAAGAGCTTTCTTTTCTAGTTTACAACTTTCCCAGATCCAAAAGTGTCCTTACATAGTTCCAAAGCCTCAGCTTATATCTTAAATAGAGAATAATTCTTTTAAAACTTTTCTTGATACATTTTCGTTAGTAGTATGTCACAAAGCACTGAGAAAACTGTATTTGAGGTTAAAAAAATTATAATCACTTTCAGTTTAAAACTTTTACTATTTTAGATTCTACTAATTCAGAAAGTATAGTACATGATTTACTGGGCTGAAGTTCACCTCTGAAATATATTTTTTAAAGCAGGCAGAGGGGATAATCTATTATTGCAGTTTAAAAGTCTTATTAGAACAGCACCATTATAGCAAAAGCTTTTTCATCAAATAAACAATGTGCTACTTATAAACAGCCAATCCACCTAAAAGAGTTTCTAAAGCATAACTTTCCTTAAAAGAAGAGTTGCCAAATATACCTAAAAATAAAATAACACTACTTTACAAATGTTTTGTAGCAATGAAAACATGTACCACCCAGATCTTAGTTTCTAAATATACCATTCTCCATTCAAAGGAATCAGGGTTCCTCTGTAAAATGGCTGATTCCAGGGTTGGGGCAGGAAAAGTACAAGATGAATCCAGAATATCTTGCTGTTCCTCATCAAAGAATGATGAGGACATATAGGCCAGCTTGAAGGAAAACACACTGGCCAAATCTAGAATGATGATACTAAAGGATTTTAACTCATTGAATAAAATTGGAATGCATGACTCAAGAAAGAAAAGGGAAAGGAAAGGAAAGGAAGACATGGAGAAAAGGAAAAGCCCTTCCTTACAGAAGAAAGCTAACAAATAATGTAGGATGAACAATAAAATTAGAAAATCACCATTTAGCAAACATCACAGTAATAATCACTGATTGAGGCAAAAATCATCATCAGTAGATGCTAAAACCAATGAGTCCAAGTTGGAGGGTTTAAAAGATATTTACATGGTCTCAATGTAAAGAAAAATTTAGTTACTATACAGTGGAGAAACCTGACACCAGGCTAACCAAATACTAACGCTAACAAGTTCAGTAACAGAACAAATCAACATTGCATGCCTCTTCATATGATGCACTGTGAAGAATACAGCATCATTTCTATGATATTAGTGCCAATCATCATGATTATCATGAGAAACATCACAAACCCAAATTGGCCAATCCTCTTCAACAGTGTCAATGTCATAAAACACAAAGAAAGACTGAGTAATCAGATTAAAGGAGGCTCAAGAGACAACACTGAAAACACACCGGCCAGGATTTTTTTTGCTATAAAAGGACACGTTGGAATAACATGAAATTTCAGTAAGATCTGTAGATTATACTATTGTATCAATGTTAATTTCCTGATTTTGAAAACTGTACAGTGGTTATGTAAGGAAATATCCTTGTTTTTCTTGGCAATATACACTAAAGTAGTTATGGGTAAAGGGATATCACATATATAACTTACTCTCAAACAGCTGAGGAAAAATGTAGTTATGTGGAGAGGAGGCAAAGAAGGATAAAGCAAACGTGGTAAAATACATAGGGAATTTGGGTGAAGGATGCCTCTTTGTATTTTTCTTGTAATTTTTCTGTCAGCCTCATGTTTTATCAAAATAAAGTTTAAAAACCCCAAAATATGATTAACTCAATTTTTATAAAGGCAGAATAACCTTCTCCATAATTAGGGTAAATAATTGAGATTTTATCCCACACCTTCTTTGACTCTCTGCAGGGATATCAGGTCCTCATGGTGCTGAGCAGTGTGGGGAAAGAAACCTGAAGCAGCGGAGGTAAGGCAGCAAGACCGAAGCCATTACAAAAAGCTGGGTTCCAATCTCACTGACTACTTACTATGGCACAGAAAAAAATCAATAAAGAGCTGACCCTGAAAGCACTCTATGAAAAAAAGAAACAACCTGATAAATCTAACTAAATAAAACATAAAACCTCTACATGGAAGAAATACCTTAAACATGTACAGCCATGAAAAAAATAATGGCAGATCTTCTGCACTTACTGATACGCAAAAATCTCCAAAATACACTAGTAAGTAGAAGATGCAAGTTTCAAAAGAGTATAAACTGTATAACCACATTTGTGTAAATAAAAATAATCAGGTACATGCAGAGAAAAATTCTGATGAAATTCTGATGGGTAAATAGGAAACACACAGGATTGATTACCTCTAGGAATGGAAATAAAGAACCCAAGTGATTTCTTTTTAATGATGAAGAAAATCTAACCTAAATAATAGTTTACCTTTTCACAGTAATGTGAACATACTTAATACTATTGAGCTACAGCAGGGGAATCAAGATGGCAGAGTAGGGGGAAGTAGTGCTCACCTCCCCCTCAAAAACACATCAAAAATACATCTACATGTGGAACAATTCTCACAGAAAACTAACTGGAAACTGGCAGAAGATCTCCTACACAACCAATGCCGCACAAAAGATCTCCATGTAACCAGGTAGAATGGATAAAAAAGGCATCAGGTCAGGACCTGTTACCCTGGGAAGGATCTGTAAGGAAGAGAAGGTTCACATGGGCAGACCCTCACCCTAGGGAGGGAGTGAATCAACCCACAATCTGGGCATCCCCATCCCAGTCCTGGGGTTCTGCACGAGGAGACAAGCCCCCTTGCCTGGTGGGAAATCCGCTGAGACAGACAGAAGAGCTAGAGAAGCCTAGACTCTACTTGGGAGGACTGCACGCATGCTGGCTTGCTAACAATTAGGTCTGAGAGAGCCTTGCACCGGCAGCTGCTGCCTTGCTGTACTTCCCAATCCGAAAGGGCTAATGCCCTGAATTCGCTCACTCCACACCATAGTCTGGCATGAGACCAGGGCAAAGATTCAGTCTACTTAGGCAGAGACAGACCAGGGTGCCTGGGATGTGATCTGGGCAGAGCCACAGAGACTATTATCAGTGCACACATGGGGGCAGTGTCTAGTCAGGCAGACACTGTCAGTGGGCGCATTGGGCACTGGCCACAAGAATGTGAAGCAGCTAAGTGCTGAATCTCAGGCAGACAGGCCCAGGGCAAGAGTACCCAGATGGGCCAGGCTTGGTGTCCCAGAGAGAGCACCCAGGCTCTGCCCTCTCTGTGCAGCTGAGCACTAGATCTGGGGAAGACAGGCCCTGGAGAAGTCTGTCACAGAGGCAGCCCAGATCTCAGGCTGGAGCACAGCCACCTCAGTTCCTGCAGACACAATGCCCCAACCCCCAGCCTATTCCACGCCACAGTCTTGCACTAGATCTGGAACAAACACAACACAGAAAGTGACAGGACCTTGGGATGCTTCTGGACAGAACCACACAGGTGGTGCACAGGTTTGCCGTGACCACAGGAGCCTCACTTGCTTCAGCAATCACCTCCTTTGGGGCAGGGCAACAGAGACTAATTGAACCTGACCCTCAGGCTTCTACTCCAAAAACTGGGGAGCGGACCCCACCCGACTGGGCAGTGACAGCCACAGAGCAAAGAGGAAGCCCTGCCTCACATCCAGCACAGACTCTAGACACCAGTCACACGCTCTATCAAGGAAATAACGACGAGTACTCTTAGGAAGGACATGACTGGCATCCAAAACCAGCCCTCACACCAAAAATACTGGACACAGTCTACACAGGGACACTCCCACATAAAAACACCCCTTTAAGACCACAGTAGATAACTGTTTTTCCTAAATTCAGAGAGACAGAGAAGGTTTAGTAAAATGAAAAAACAGAGGAACTACTCTCAATTTAAAAAAACAAGAGAAATCCCCTGAAAGAACAAATAATAAAATAGACCTCACCAGTCTACAGACCCTAAGTTCAAAATGGAAATAGTAAAAGCAGGGACTTCCCTGGTGGCGCAGTGGTTAAGAATCTGCCTGCCAATTCAGGGGACACAGGTTCAATCCCTGGTCCAGGAAGATCCCACATGCCACAGAGCAACTAAGTCCGTTAGCCGCAACTCCTGAGCCTGCACTCTAGAGCCCATGAGCCACAACTACTGAGCCCACGTGCCACAACTACTGAAGTCTGCACACCTACAGCCCGTGCTCCACAACAAGAGAAGCCACCATAATGAGAAGCCCACGCACTGTAATGAAGAGTAGCCCCTGCTCGCTGCAACTAGAGAAAGCCCGTGAGCAGCAACGAAGACCCAACACAGCCAAAAATAAATAAATAAACACATAATTTTAAATAAATAAAGAAATAAATAAAAGCAGATAAAAATAATAAAAATAAAGATCACTATAACAAGGAACCAGAAGTTTTATAAAGATGAACCAATCAAAATTAGACAATTCAATTGCCGGTATGAAAACCAATCTAGAAGCAATGAATAGCACACTAAATGACACAGAAGGACAAATAAGTGATCTGGAAGATAGAATAATGGAAACTACCCAATCAAAATAGCAGACAGAAAGACAAAAGAAAAAAATGAAAGCACCACAATGAAGAGTAGCCCCCACTCGCTGCAACTAGAGACAGCCCTGATGCAGCAACAAAGAGCCAATGCAGCCAAAAAAATTTTTTTTTAATTTAAAAATAAGTAAATAAATAAAAATTTTTTAAAAATGAAAGCAACAGACGAGATCTATGGGATACTATAAAGCACTCCAACCTACACATAATAGGGATTCCAAAAGGAGAAGAGAGAGAGAGAGATAGAAGGGGATCAAAAATGTATTTGAAGAAATCATGGCTGAAAACTTCCCAAGCCCAAAGAAGGAAACAGATATCAAGGTACAGGAAGCATAGAGGGTCCCAAACAAGATGAACCCAAACAGACCCACACCAAGACATATCGTAATTAAAACAGCAAAAGGTAAAGATAAAGAGAGGATTCTAAAGGCAGCAAGAGAAAAACAAAAAGTCAGTTACAAGGGAACTCCCATAAAGCCAGAAGGGAGTAGCATAATATACTCAAGCCCTGAAAGGGGAAAATCCTGCAACCTAGGATACTCTACCCTGCAAGATTATCATTTAAAATAGAAAGAGAAAGAATATCTCAGACAAGCAAAATTAAAAGAATTCAGCAATACTAAACCTACCCTAAAAGAAATATTGAAGGGTCTTCTCTAAATAGAAAAGAAGCAAGACTCTATGGGAAAGGGAAAATCACAGTAAGAAAGGCAAATATATAAAAGGACTGAAAATCATTTAAATAAGCCAGTACATAGATTAAAAAACAATCAAAGAAATTTTGTAAAAGCAATGGTAACTACAATTAACAGCAAAAGGATAAGCATGAAGATGTAAAACAGGACACCAAAATCACAACATGTTGGGGAGGGAAGAATTAAAATGTAGAGCTTTTAGAATGTGTTTGAACTTGTATGATTATCAGCTTAAAGCAATTAGATATAGTTATGGGTCAACACGCCATACTTTTGATATGGTAACTACATATCAAAAACCTACAATAGATTCACAAAAACAAAAAGAAAGGAACTCAAGGGAATTCCCTGGCGGTCCAGTGGTTAGGACTCTGTGCTTTCACTGCCAAGCGCACAGGTTCAATCCTTGGCTGGGGAGCTAAGTATCCTGCAAGCCACGCAGCATGGCAAACAAAAAAAAGGAACTCAAGCATACTACAAAAGAAAATAATCAAGCCACAAAAGGAAAAACAAAAAGAAGAAATTAACAAAGAAAAACTATAAAATAACCCCTGGAAAACAAAGATTAAAATGGAAAAAAGTGCATACTAATAAATAATTACTTTAAATATCAATGGACTAAATGCTCCAATCAAAAGACACAGAGTGGCAGACTGGATTAAAAAACCAAGAACCTACAATATGCTGCCTGAGAGACTCACTTCAGGGTGAAAGACACAGACTGAAAATGAGGGGATCGAAAAAGATATTTCATGCAAATGGAAATGACAAGAAAGTGGGGTAGCAATACTCCTATCAGACAAAATAGACTTTAAAACAAAGGCCATAAAGAAAGGCAAAGGACACTATATAATGATAAAAGGATCAATACAGAAGAGGATATTACACTCGTCAACATATATGCACCCAATATAGGAGCACCTAAATATATAAAATGAATACTAACAGATGTAAAGGGAGAAATGGACAATAATACAATAATTGCAGGAGACTTTAACACCCCACTGACATCAATGGACAGATCATCCAGATAGAAAATCAATAAGGTAACAGAGGTCCTAAATGACACAACAGACCAGTTGGACTTAATTGACATATGGGACACTACATTAAAAAAAAAAAACAGAATACACATGCATTCAAGCATGCATGGAACGTTCTCCAGGATAGACCACATACTAGGTCACAAAACAAGCCTCAACAAATTTAAGCAGATAGAAATTACCTCAAGCATCTTTTCTGACCACAATGGTATGAAACTAGAAATGCACCACAGTGAGAAAAATGGGAAAAGAACAAACACATGGAAACTAAAGAACATGCTACAGAAAAACCAATGGGTCAACAATGAAATCAAAGAAGGAATCAGAAAATACCTCGAGGCAAAAGATAATAACAACCACTGGGATGCCACAAAAGCAGTTCTAAGAGGGAAGTTCGTAGCAATACAGGCCTTCCTCGTGAAACAAGAAAAATCTCAAATAAACAACCTAAACTATCACCTAAAAGAATTAGAAAAAGAACAAACAAAACCCAAAGTCTGCAGAAGGAAGGAAATAAAATAGAGATTTAAAAAAAAAATAGAAAAGATCAATAAAACTAAGAGCTGGTTTTTTGAAAACATAAACAAAATTAACAAACCTTTAGCCAAGCTTACCCAGAAAAAAGGACCCAAATAAACAAAATAAGAAATGAAAGAGGAGAAATAACAACCAATATCACAGAAATACAAAAAATCATAAGAGAATACTATGAACAGTTATATGCCAACAAATTGAAAAACCTAGAAGAAATGGACAAGTTTCTAGAAACATACAGCCTACCAAAAGTGAGTTAAGAAGAAACAGATTATTTGAACAGACCGATCACTAGAAGTGAAATAGAATATGTAATTAAAAAACTCCCTGCAAACAAGAGTCCAGGACTGACTGCTTCACTGGGGAATTCTATCAAACATACAAAGAACTTATATATTTATACCAAACCTTCTCAAACTATTCCAAAAGACTGAAGAGGTGGGAACGCTCCCAAAGATATTCTATGAAGCCATCAGTAGCCTGATTGATACCAACACCAGACAAAGACACTACAAAAAAAAGAAAATTACAGGTCAATACCTTTGATGAATATAGACAAAAATTTTCAATAAAATATCAGCAAACCAAATCCAGCAATACTTAAAAAGGATCATACACCATGATCATGCTGGATTCATTCCAGGGTCACAAGGATGGTTCAACATAGGCAAATCAATCAATGTGATACACCACATTAACAAAAGGAAAGACAAAAAGCACATGAGCAAGCATCTCAATAGATGCACAAAAAGCATTTGACAAAATTCAACATCCATTCATGTTAAAAGCTCTCGCCAAAGTGGGTAGAGAGGGAACATATCTCAACATAATAAAAGCCCTTTATGACAAACCCACAGCAAACATAATACTCAATGGTGAAAAGCTGAAAGCCTTCCTGCTAAATTCAGGAACAAAGATGCCCACTCTCACCACTTCTTTTCAACGTAGTATTGGACATCCCAGCCTCAGCAATCAGAAAAGAAAAAGAAATAAAAGGTATCCAAATTAGAAGGGAAGAAGTAACACTGTCACTATTTGCATATGACATGATACTCTATATAGAGAACTCTGAAGTCTCCACACAAGAACTAATAAATGAATTCTGCAAGGTAACAGGATATAAAATTAATATACAGAAATCTGTTGCATTTTTTTACACTAACAATAAAATACCACAAAGAGAAAGTTAAAAAAAATTTTTTTAATTGTGTCAAAAAAACAAAAAACAAAGCCTAGGAATCAACTTAACCAAGGTGAAAGACCTATGCACTGAAAACTATAAAACACTGATAAAGGAAACTGAAGATGATTCAAAGAAATGAAAAGATACCTTATGCCCTTGGATTGGAAGACATAATACTGTTAAAATAGCCATACTACCCAAAGCAATCTACAGATTTAACGCAACCCCTATCAAAACACTCATGACGGTTTTCACAGAACTAGAACAAATAATCCTAAAATTTATATGGAACCACAAAAGACCCAGAATTGCCAAAGCAATCCTGAGAAAAAGGAACAAAGCTGAAGGTACAACCCTTCCAAACTTCAGACTATACTACAAAACTACAGTAATCCAAACACGGTGGTATTGGCACAAAAACAGACATATGAAACAGAATACAGAGTCCAAAAATAAACCCATGCACCTACAGTCAATTAATCTATGATTTCAGACTATACTACAAAACTACAGTTATCAAAACACTATGGTACTGGCACAAAAACAGACAGATCCATGGAACAGAATAGAGAGCCCGGAAATAAACCCACACACCTATGGTCAATTAATCTTAGACAAAGGAGGCAAGGACTATACAATGGAGAAAAGAGTCTCTTCAGCAAATGGTGTTGGGAAAGCTGGACAGCCACATGTAAATCAATAAATTAGAACACTCCCTTATGCCATATGAAAAAATAAACTCAAAATGGTTTAAAGGCCTAAATATAAGACATGACACCACAAAACTCCTAGAAGAGAACATAGGCAAAATGTTCTTAGACATAAATCACAGCAATATTTTCTTAGATCAGTCTCCCAAAGCAAAGGAAATAAAAGCAAAAATAAACAAATGAGACATAATCAAAATGTAAAAGCTTTTGCACAGCAAAGGAAACCATCAACAAAATGAAAAGACAACATATGGAACAGGAGAAAATATTTGTAAATGATATGACTGACAAGAGGTTAATATCCAAAATACACAAACAGCTCATACAACTCAATATTGAAAAAACAAACAACCTAATCAAAAAATGGGCAGAAGACCTAAATAGACATTTCCCCAAAGACATACAGATGGTCAACAGCCACACGAAAAGATGCTCAACATTGCTAATTATTGAAGAAATGCAAATCAAAACCAAATGAGATATCACCTCACACCGGTCAGAATGGCTATCATCAAAATGTCTACAAATAATAAATACTGGAGAGGGTGTGGAGAAAAGGGAACCCTTTTGCACTTTTGGTGGGAATGTAAATTGGTGCAGCCACTACAGAAAATGTTCCTTTAAAAACTAAAAATAGCGCTACCATATGATCCAGCAATCCCACTCCTTGGTATATTTCTGGAAAAAAGAAAAACTCGAATTTGGAAAGATACATGCACCCCAATGTTCACAGCAGCACTATTTACAACAGCCAAGACATGGAAACAACTGAAGTGCCCATGAACAGACAATTGGCTTAGGAAGATGTGGTGTATATGTACAAATACATATATATACACACACACATGTATATACATACATACATACATACATACACACACACACAATGGAATATTACTCAGACACAATAAAGAATGAAATACTGCCATTTGCAGCAACATGGATGAACCTAGAGAATATTATACTTAGTGAAGTCAGACAGAGAAAGGTGAATATCATATGATATCGTTTATATGCTGAATCTAAAAAAAAAGATACAAATGAATCTATATACAAAACAGAAACAGACTCACAGACATAGAAAACAAACGTATGGTTACCAAAGAGGAGAGGAAGTGGGGGAAGGATAAATTAGGAGTACGGAATTAACAGACAGAAACTACTATACATAAAATAGATAAGCAACAAGGATTTACTGCACAGCACAGGGAATTATGTTCAATATCTTGTAATAACCTATATTGGAAAACAATCTGGAAAAAATACATATATATAAAACTGAATCACTATGCTGTACACCTGAAACTAACACAATTTTATAAATTAACTATACTTTAATTAAAAAACTATACACTTAAAAATGGTTAAGATGATAAATTTTGTTATGGGTTTTTTACATCAATTAAAAAAAAAAAGCATTAAACAAATCTGACCTAGTTGGTGCAGAAGTAGCTAAACCAGAACTAGAAATGTAAAATAGTACAGGTACTTTAGAAAATGGTTGGGCTGTTTCCTAAAATTTCAAACACAGATTTACCAAACAACACAGCAGTTTTACTCCTAGGTGTCTACCCAAGATAAATAAAAACATATGTCCACGCATATGCTGGGGGTTGTAGGTAGGAATGGGAGTGACTGCAGATGGGCATGAGATTTCTTTTTGCGGTGATGGAAATGTTCTAAATTAGATAGTAGTGATAGTTGCATAACTGTAAGTTTCCTAAAAATCAAGCGGAAATAGAAAGAAAGAAATCTACTTGCCAAGAATTATAGGAACCATACACTCACAACTTTTAGCTTTTATCCCACACTCAGCAGTCTTCAGCCTCCCACAAATCTCACCTTTTCTAACCGCTCCGGACTTGGCATTGGCAATCTCTGCCGCTTAGCCTCCTGTTCTAGAGTTAGGAGCATGTTTCTTTCTTTCAGGAGAACATACCTATATCAAAAAACAGAGCTTGTAATGCTATTCTGTGCTTATATTAATTGTGATTTTTTTGACATCAAAATTAATGACCTGTACTCAAAAGTCCTTTAGAATAATCCTTTATACAGAGCTACATCTATTCTTACTCATTTGTTCAATAAATTTTCCATGTGCCACATACTGCATTAAGTAAGGTAAGTGCCAGAAGAGTTACAAAAAAGCATAAAACGTAGTCCCTACGTTCCAAGTGGAGAGAGAAGATGGAAGATAACACTTATTCAGTTCCTGTTATACGCCAGCCAATGTGCTAAATAAGCACATTATATACATTTATTTCACTAAATTCTCACAACAATTCTGAAGTTGGAACTATTTACACATTCTAAATGAAGAAACCAAAGCTGAGAGAAGTAAGGTTTCGGGGGGCACGTGGCTAATTCAAGATTCAAATCCTGAACTCCCTGGGTGGAAAACCCATTCTATTTTTAGCCCACTATGCTCCCTCCACAACTGAAATGTGGTGTGGTATACTCAGTGGTATAGACAACAACTACCAGGAGAATTAAGTGGGAGAAATGAGACATTCCTTCTGGCTAAGATGATCAACGAAAGCTTCATAGAGATGGGATATGTTAGGCTGGAAAGGAAACCAAAGCAAACACAATCAAATCACTGAAATCAAAACACTGAGGTGGTAAAGCTCAAGTGTGAGTGACTTTTGTGAATAAATATGTTTGATTGAGAATCAGAGCTGGAAGAAAGTAAAGGAAATAAATGTAGAGGGCAAAGAAAATGAAACAAAGGAATTGGGGTACTTTTTGGTACGGAAGAAGACAATTTTGGGGGAAGGAGTGGCAGAAGATAAATTATTTGGCTTTAGCCAGGATGAATATTGAAACTGCCTTAACTATCCCTTTACCAATAACCAACAGTAAACGTGCTTTAAAACAACGTATTTTTTACCATGAATCTGTGCTGTTTTAAACATAACACTTCTGACACCAAATGAGGGGTTTTTCTCTCCTGACAGTAACATGTTGTCTTTTCCAACATAACTTTTCCAACTCCCTGGCACTAACTACCTGAAGTCAGAGCCAGATTCCACAAATTTAAGTGTTCAGTCCCACAAGAAAGACTGCCCCCCACTTCAGATGCCAACAGCAATTTCCAGGCCTCCCACATATCTGACTGACCAGCTACAAACTGGGGGTTCCAACAACCCTGTCCATGGGTTTGATAATTTGATAGAATAGCTCACAGAATTCAGGAAAGCACTTTACTCTCTTACTGGTTTATTATAAAGGATACAACTCAGAAACAGCCAGATGGAAGAGATGCACAGGACAAGATATGGGGAAGGGGTGCAAAGCTTCCATGCCTTCTCAAGGCACACCACCCTCCCAGAACTTCCATGTACTTACCAACTTGGAAGCTCTCCAAACCTAGTTGTTTAGGGTTTATTACGGAGGTGTCATGATGCAGGCATGATTGATTAAATCACTGGCCACTGGTGACTGAACTCGATCTCTAGTCCCTCTCCCTCCCCAAAAGTGGGGGTGGTGGTGAGGCTGAATGCTCCATCCGCTAATCACACCTTGGCCTTTCTGGCAATCAGCCTCTATCCTGAAGCTACACAACAATACCCCCCCGGCCCCCACCCCCAAGAGCTGCCTGATTAGAAGACACTCATATCACTCAGGCAATTCCAAGGGATTTAGGAGCTGTGTGTTAAGCGATCAGAGACAAAAACAAAATATATATTTCTTATTGTATCACATAAAGAAGCCTGTAATATTAGTGGTTTTATAAGCATTTTACAGTTCTTTAATCTGCCATGAAAGATAACCCTTTAAATCAACCCTTTAAATCAAAGATACCCCATTTAAATCAAACTTTAAATGCCTACTACAGTGCCTGGACAAATAGTAATTATAAGTGAAGGGAGCTTGGTGAAAGAACAACAAGATGGGTAAGAAGTGGTATGCACTACTCCATTTAGACCAGCCAACTGTCACCATGTAAAAATGCAGGTTCAGTGTTGCAACATCACAGGTCTGATTATTCAAGAGGAGCCAGAAATCCTTATTTTTGTGCGAAACTTCCCAATTTTTAAAACACAGTGCAGCCCAAACAAACATAGCTCTGGGCTAAATATAGTCGATTAATGTGGGGGGATAGGGGGGTCAAAAGGTACAAATTCCCAGTTATAAAAGGAAAAAGTCATGGGGATGTTATGTACGGCAATGGTGACTATAGTCAGTAATACTGTACTGCATATTTGAAAGTAGCTCAGAGAATGGATCTTGAAAATTCTCATCACAAGGAAAAAAACTTTTTGTAACTATGTATGGTGACAGATATTAACTGGACTTATTGTGATCATTTTACAATATATACAAATATTGAACCATTACATTGCACATCTGAAACTAATACAATGTTATGTCAATTATACTTCAGTTTATATATGTATATATACAACGCAAATCTGTCTTAAATCCTCTCAATTCTTTCTAATTCATCAGGAGTATCTGCCAGAAAAACCTACCCAAATTTCCAATTAAGTGCACCCTCCAATACTCTTCCTCAAAGCAAATAAGCTAAAGCTTCCAGACCATGCAAAAGGTAATAAAAAGGAAGAAGGCCTAAATGTGACCAACTCATCCCCATTTTGCTTTATTAGTTTCCTGAAATTCTTAGTATAAAAGTGGTAGTATGACTGGTAGCAGTTACAGTAAAATTTCTAAACTCCCAACTATTTAAGAACTCTGATACATCTGTCATAATGTAATTTAACCTCTGTAGTACTTATAAAAATTTTAATGATCTTATATATCACCAACAGTACTATAAATCACTTTACTTAATTTCTTAAATCAGATAAAGTTTATACCTCATTATTATACTATAACTGCTTCAAACACTTAGATGTTAATGTACTCAGTATACTTACCAAAGTTTATGTAAATCTTCATTACTTTTGTTCCTTAATTGCTGACAGGTCCATGAAGCTCCTATTAAAATGATAAATTCATAACATGAAATAATTTTCTAGCTACATGCCCTTTGGCAAATTACTTAACCTCTCTAAACCTGTTTCCTTATCTGCAAAATGTGTAATAGCTTTATTATATTATAGTACAATATATAATTAGGATTTAATTGTGATTAAATTAGATAACACATATGAAAATATTAGTAATGTGACTGGCAATAGCATTCAAAAAATGTTAGTATTAGTATAGAATGTACCTTCACAGTCTAATGTCAAAATACTTAATATCATTATAAATTTTCAATTATCTCTAAAAAAATGAAATGTAAAACAAACCCCAAACCTCACTTTAGTTAATTTCAACCTACTCCTCTTCTAAACCTTTTGCCAACCTTCCAAGGAACAGTTAACTCTACTATTATACTGTCCTTCTAATCTTCTCTAATAGACATTCCCAAAGGAAATCAAAAAGGAAACACTTAAGTAATTCCCAAACTGAATAAATAATCCCAAAATGACAGAAGGTTCAATAAAATTATTTAATATAGTCAACCCAAATATCTCACCAGATTTCACTTTTTCTTCCCCCCAATTCTTTGGGTCATCAAAAAATTCTTCCAGTCCTCTCCTAGACAATGTGGTATGAAGTAATCTACACTGGTGAAAAGATGTGACATTTGGTGTATTCTTAGTCAACAGACTAAGAGAAAACCTGCAACTGAACATATATAAACAAGTGATTCAAGTTTCACAACATTTGGATTTTATAAGCAATAAACAGAATCATTTCCTCATCTACAATGTCAAAAAATCAACTTGGGGTTTCTGCCCAAGAAATGATAAACTCATAAAATGCTTTAGAAATTATTTTTAACATGCCATTATATATGTTGCTATCCTGTAACTTCACAGCCAATATATTGACATAATTATATATATATATTTTTTAAAGGTATTTTTAAAAATTTATTTATTTAATTTATTTATTTTTGGCTGCATTGGGTCTTTGTTGCTGTGCACGGGCTTTCTCTAGTTGCGGTGAGTGGGGGCCACTCTTCGTTGCGGTGCACGGGCTTCCCATTGAGGTGGCCTCTCCTGTTGCAGAGCACGGGCTCCAGGCGCCCAGGCCTCAGGAGTTGTGGCTCGCAGGCTCGGGAGTGCAGGCCCAGAAGTTGTGGCGCACGAGCTGAGTTGCTCCACGGCATGTGGGATCTTCCCGGACCAGGGTTCGAACCCGTGTCCCCTGCCTTGGCAGGCAGATTCCCAACCACTGCACCACCAGGGAAGCCCGACATAATTATATTTTAAGGTAACATTTTTAGGTCCTTCATGTGCGGCTATTGGGCATATAAGCAGATAAAAACATTCTGAACTTTAATTTCACAACACATCAGAGACCCCAATGCTTCCTCCTTTAACCTAGTAATTCCACTGAATTTAGAAATTTCAACTAAAGAAATTATCAGAGGGACTCCCCTGGTGGCACAGTGGTTAAGACTGCAAGCTCCCAATGCAGGGGGCCTGGGTCTGGGAACTAGTTCCCACATGCATGCTGCAACTAAGAGTTCGCATGCCACAACCAAGGAACCCACATGCTGCAACTAAGGAGCCCTCAAGCCACAATTAAGGAGCCTGCCTGCCACAACTAAGGCTTGATGCAACCAAATAAATAAAAAATAAATAAATTTTTCTTAAAAGAAGACAAATTATCATAGATGGGAATTGATAAATCAAAGTGTCTATTGTGATCATTTTGTAATATATAAAAATATCGAATCACTATGTTATACACCTGAAACTAATATAATATTGTAAGTCAATTGTACTTTTAAAAAGTCTATTAAAGGGGGCTTCCCTGGTGGCGCAGTGGTTGAGAGTCTGCCTGCCAATGCAGGGGACACAGGTTCGAGCCCTGGTCTGGGAAGATCCCACATGCCGCGGAGCAACTAGGCCCGTGAGCCACAACTACTGAGCCTGCGCGTCTGGAGCCTGTGCTCCGCAACAAGAGAGGCCACGATAGTGAGAGGCTGGCGCACCGCGATGAAGAGTGGCCCCCGCTTGCCGCAACTAGAGAAAGGCCTCGGCACAGAAACGAAGACCCAACACAGCCAAATAAATAAATAAATGAATAATAATTTAAAAAAACGTCTATTAAAGCATTATATATGATATCAAAAAGCTGATAATAATGTAAATGTGCAACTGGGGAATGGTTAAAAACATTATTGTGCATCTGTATGATAATCTATTATGCAGTCATCTAAAAGTCATGTTTATAAAGAATATTTAATGACCTGGGGAAATAACTTAAAATACAATAATAAAGTGTATAACAAGTGTTGTATTCCTACCAAGAAAAATTTAATGTGAATCTAATCATGAGGAAACAATCAGACAAATCCAAATGAAGGAATATTCTAAAAAGGCTGACCTTATAAAAAATGTCAATATCATGAAAGAGAAAAAAAGGAACCATTCTGGATTAAAGAAGACTAATGATACATGACAATTAACAGGATAAATGTTCATTGACTGGACTCTGAATTAAAAATTAAGAAAGAAAAAAAAAATTCCCCAGTGTGATCATTGTAGTATTGTGGTTAAGATAGTGTTCTTGTTCTTAGGAGATATATGCTGAAGTGCCATGATGTTTGCAATTCTGACATGCCTCAAATAGTTCAGAAAAATAAAGGCATGGATATAAAAAGTATAGAAAATGTGACAAAATGCTGAGGATTGGTTAACATAGGTGAAGAGTATATGGTTATTCTTTGTACTACTCTTACAACTTTCCTTTTGGCTTGAAATTTTTTAAAATAAAAAGTTGGAAAACAAGGGTAGAACATAAAAATGCATATACGTAAATATTATCCTGATTTTATTTTAAAATTTCATGTATGTCTATATACTCAAAGTTAAAAAGAATAGAAGAAAATCTGTTTATCTCTGAATGGTAAAACCATAGTTGATGTTTACTTTCTTCTTCAAAGCACTTTACCCTATTTTCCAAAGTGTCTGTAAATGAACAGATATTTATTCAACAGTAATGATAAAAATCCAAAAATTTTTTTAAGGAAAAACGATGATGAGATGGAAGAGACGATTGATTCAAGTTTGCTACTTTTCCAGTTACAACCCCTGAACCTCTGCAAAAAACAAACCAAAAAAATTGCTTATCTCTGAGGTTAATGTAAGTTCACTGTATCTGAGAGATGCCCAATAAGTGTGCTGGATTCAAGAGCACATACATTACTTCCTTTTTAAAAAAAAAATGACATACCCAACTACTTGTAAAATTTAACTCATTAAAAACAAACGCTAATAAAAGGGAGGAAATCGTACACCACAATGTCAAAAATGATCGGTCTGTCCAAGAAGACAAGCGGTCTTCCTAGAAATAATAACCAACACGTGTAGGATATTCTTTTCTCACACTTGCAGGGCGGCTTTCTGTTCATTTGGCTACTTTCATTTATTCACTCAACATTTACTGAACAATCTCTTTTTGACAAACTCTGGGAGTACACCCTCCCACCCCTTTTTTAATCCATCCAAACCTGACACAGCCTTCAGTTCCACAGCCAAAAGCTCTTCAGTGAAGTTTTTCCCAACTCACCCAGCCGAACAGGATGCTTCCGTACCTCTAGGTTTAGTTCAACAAATACTGGTTTTCTACAGACCCCACGAACTGCCTGGTCCACAGTAGGTGGCAACAAAATGTTTGAGGAAAATACAGAAATGTCGCAGGTGAGGGACTTCTCCAAGGTCACTCACTCCTCACGGAGGTGGGTTCGGGCCCAGCCATCCCAGCGGCCTTTCCATCCCTAAGCGTTTCGCAGCATCTCGGCAACCAAACAAGATCCAAAGTTGGAGAAATGGACAGACCTACTCCTCACATCACTTACCTTGTGCTAGCAGGGGCCTGAGGACTTATTAACGACCTGGAAGCCTTCAAGGCCGCCGAGACTTTTCGGCAGAAAACAGCCAAACTGGCGGCAGCCATTTTCCGCATAAGTAAGCAAACCGCATTTCCGCCAACAATGATGTCACTTCCGGCGTCTCACGCCGACCGGATGACAAGAACAGGAATTGGCTTTGCCCTCACTCAACGTGGCCACTTTCCGGCTTCGCCCTCGTTGGGAAATTGGCTCTCTCGGCTCCCGTTACATTTGCCCGCTCTTCTCTTGCCCGCAGTAGCCATGGCGGCCATGAGTTTATTACAGCGGGTTTCGGTCTCTGCAGTGGCCGCTCTGTCTGGCCGTCGCCTTGACGCTAGACTTGTATTCGGGGGCTTCCTCACCCGTGACTTTCCGAAGACTGTCGGTGGGTACTGGCTTTGGGAGAAAGCGCTATCAAGAAACGCGGGAGGAGAGATGGAGGACTCTTCCCGGGTGACCTTGGTGGAATCCGGAGAGAGCTGGGAGAAATTGAGGACTTGGGACTTGAGAGACGGAGCATGGGCTGTGTGAGGAGACTGAGGGTTTTCCTAGAGTAATCAGATCGATCGTGTTTAAGTAATTAATTAGAATTTGTGAGACGCTTTGTCATTCACCTATCCTGTTGGTGGTAATTTGCGGATGAAGCTGATGTTAGAAAGGCAAAGAGCTGGGACCCATGTCTCTCAGGCACCAGATTCTTTGTATGTTCCACCTGCGCTATGTTTTAATCTCACAAGGTGGGAAGTCATGTTGCTGAGGAGCTACATGATGCTAAGTAATAATATTGATATATGGACAGGTGGAGAGGCTCCGGGCTAACTCGTCTGCTAGGCACAATGCCTTCATGATACTTCTAGGTGTCCACGAAAATGTTTTAATTTAAATTTCTTTTAAAATCAGAAGGAAAAGGGCTATAATGTTAAAGCATATGTGATGCTGAATCCAGCCTGAATTGTATTCGTTTTCTATCAAATGAATCATAAAATAATTATTTTTAATGTTTTCTTAGAGAGGAAGGGACCTATGAAGAAAAAGTTCCTAGGTCCTAGGAAAGTCGCTGCAGTCATGGGAGGATTATTTGGAGCCTCTTGGAGACTGTGGGTTGAACTCTAGGGGAATGAATAATCATAATAGCAAAGCATCAAATGCTTTGTATTCAGTCTGCTTTATTCCCTTTTGGATTCTGCAAAGTGAATACAGTGTTACCCCATTTTACAGATGAGGAAACTGTGACTCAATTATTACAAAAATAATGCACTACTGTATTAAGTTGAATAATAATAATGGGAGCTAACATTTATTGAGCACGTATTATATGCCGGGCACCATTCTAAGATATTAAAGGTATTCATTTAATCCTCTTGATCAAAAATATACTGTAAGCGATTTGTCCTATGCAATACAAGTAGATACAGAGGAAGTGAAATTTAAAGCCCAAAAGATTCTTCTCCAACTTAAAAATATCTTTTTCTGTTTACTGCTCTTCTCCCAATTTAATTTGAATTATGTCACTTCACATGATGAGGCATTATACACTGATGCCATGAGGGACTTGCTGGAAAAATGGAAAGGACCAGTGGCATTGAACAAATTTCCGGCAGGAATTTGAACCTGTTACAAAACTACATGTGCTTACATTCCTTGATAAAATTCCTTTATAAGCCATTTCTGATTACAAATATCCTCTTCAAATACCCCCTCCCCCCATAGTACTTAATCATGCCTACCTGGAGATAAACTGAGGTAAAATTTCTCCCCTAGATCCCATTTATACACTACTCCCCATTCTTGGAGTTCTGGAAGGATCCTCGCAGGTAATCTACACCCTTTCCACTGGGAGTGGGAAAGGATATGATAGCTATAGTGAGGTTACTGTGTTTCAGCAGTGTACCTGCTTTCAAAGGCATTTTGCATGTGAAACCTAATCTATCACTGTGGAATGAAAGGTTGTAATCTGTTTTACATTATTGTTTATGTCTGCCTCTAGGAGAACGTAAGATCCAGCAGAGGAGAGAACCTTGTCTGGTTTTGTTGCCTCTGGAGATAGACTGCCTAGGTTTAAATCCTAGCTCCAGAGTTTAGTAACTCTGTGAGCTTGGGTCATCACATCTGGGAAGCTAAGTGGAAGGCACTTAATTGCTCCAAACCTGCATTTCTTCATCGTTAAAAAAGAGGATTTAGAAAGAAAAAAAAGAGGATTTTATTACAAGTGTGCTTATTTTCTGTTGACAGGGAAATAAAATAAAACTAATCTCTTTCCCACTGACAAGTATTTATAACCCTGAAATGTGTTTCTGCATAATTTTGCATCTTTCTAGAAATGTCATTTTGAATGAACTTGTCTCTTACCATAAGAACTGTTTTGTTTTGTTTTGTTTTTAAAAAGAGGGTGATAATTTTAACTTACCTCAAAGGTAGTGGTAAAGAGTGAGTGGGAAAAATCTACAGCACCGGGCATTACCTTCTACAGGGCCCTGTGGTCTCACCTTTCTTAAACATCTAGTACTGTCATGTTGTCATCAATCACTCTCAGTGAAAACCTTTCTCAGAAAATAAGCAGATAAAAGTATTCTGTTTAATTATTTATTAAATGTCAAACATCAAGGGATTCTAGAAATAAGCTTAAGTTCTCCCCTCAGCTGCAGAGAACTTTTATGTTGAAGGCTGATGTGCATATAATTATGGCTTTAAAACCTGAGAAGAGGATTAAAATGATTTTATAAACAAAGTAGTGTGGACTTAATTCAGACATGGATGATGAGGCATGTTAACTGGATTCTAGGGATAGTTTTAACAGGTGCAATTGTTGGAAAAGTAAAGGATGTGTTTTCTGATATATCTGAATATGGGGCTCTTGGGATAGGTAGGTGTTGAGAGAGAAGGTTTAAAAAAGAGAAGTTCGGGCTTCCCTGGTGGCGCAGTGGTTGAGAATCTGCCTGCCAATGCAGGGGACACGGGTTCGAGCCCTGGTCTGGGAAGATCCCACATGCCGCGGAGCAACTGGGCCCGTGAGCCACAACTACTGAGCCTGCGCGTCTGGAGCCTGTGCTCCGCAACAAGAGAGGCCGTGATAGTGAGAGACCCGCACACCGCGATGAAGAGGGGCCCCCGCTTGCCACAACTAGAGAAAGCCCTCGCACAGAAACGAAGACCCAACACAGCCAAAAAATAAAAAAAAAAAAAGAGAGAGAGAAGTTAGGACCTAATTAGGGGAGGGACTGAATACAAAGCCAAAGTATCTTAACGATTTTGTAGGCACCCAAGAGTATTTTAGCGGAAGAGCAGCATCAGTAGTATGTTTTAGGAAGATGCTTCCGAATATTGGATGGCTTATCAGGCATGTTGATTACTTAAGCCACTGAGGTGAAGAGATCTTGGAGAGAAATGGAAAGTTTGAATTTTCAAATCAAGAGGCCTTGACAACTGATGAATGAGGCACAGGAAGATGACTGAGATTTTTAGCCTGGGTAATTGAGTTGGTGGTGCCATTAACTGGGAATAGTCTGAGAATGAGGGAAAGAAAATGACCAATTTTGGGTGTTGTCTTGGAGACACAAAAAAATCTGGTATTGTCTTATTTGATCCTCACAAGTATCACAATTGTCCAAAGCGTAACTTTCCTGAAGTTATTTGCATTAAAAAAAATTGGTTAGTGAAACCTTAGTTCCACGTAATTACTGAGTAGCTTAATTGAGACATTCCAGGCTGTAGAGAGTGGAGGAAAATGCCTATTTTTGTGGCAGAAGGATTGAGTTCCAGAAATCCTGGCAGTCACCTGGTTGTAAGCAATGTTCACTCTAATAATTTTAGATTGTAAGCAGATGGCCCTACTACAACAACAAATCATGAAGGCTCAGAATATTTGAAAAGAGTTTAGTGCTATGAAATATCCTTTAGAACAGTTAATAGTATAACAGTTACCTAACACATTTAATGACATGAATAATTGTTGTTTAACAGTAGGGTGATTATATGTAAAGAAAGCAAGAAGTTCACGTTACTAACTGTTTAATATTGCTAGAATGCAGCCAGCTCAAGCTTTCTTCCATAGTTTTGTTTGTTACACTTTCCACATCTACTAATACTGTCATTTGTAATCAGCTGTCCCTAAAACCCCACATAGAGTTTAATCCTTATGTGTTTCTCTGTGTGTGTGTGTGTGTGTGTGTGTCTCTGTCTGTCTGTCCGTCTGATTGAAAGGGAAAGTTGGGAGTATACTGTCTCTTCTGAGAAGATTTACTTTCAGGGACTAAAGAAAGATCCCCTACCAACATTAAATTTACTTAAGAAATGTAAATTCAACAATATTTATGGAGCTCCTACCATGTGGCAGACACTAAAGTGCACTGGAGATACACTACTGAATGATTCAGCTTAGTGCTTATTGTTCTAAAGGAAATAACCAAATGATATTAAGGAGAATAAGTGGGAGACCAGCTTTGGATAGGGTAGTCAGAGAAGACTTCTTTGAGGAGGTAACATTTGATCTTACCTCTGAAGGATGGGGTGAGGAGCTAGCCATTCAGAGAGCCTGAGGAAAAGCTTCCAAGCAAAGAGGAAGGTAAGTGCAAAGACCTGAAAGCAGGAAAGAGCTCTTGGTGTTGGAAGGAAACCATTGAGATTGATCAGTAGGAAAGGTATGTCTTTCTATTCTAAGAGAGGCCATCTATTCAGATTCTTTGAGGGAAAGGACCTTAGAAATCTTCTAGGCCACCCCCTGTAGTATGCTAATCCTTGTTACATTCCATTAGTGATACTCGAATAACTCCATAATGGGGACTGGGGAGGCAGTCCAGTTTTATTTTCAACCACTAACATTGTTAGAAACTTCTTCCTTGTATTAAGCTAAAAATTACTCTTTCGCACATTGATCCTAGTTCTTCCTTTCAGGTCAACACAGAATAGTGTGAGCCTTTGTCATTGGACAGCCTTCAGCTCTTTAAAGACACTTCTCTGGTCTCTATCCTGACTTCTTTTTTGTAGGCCAGTCAGCTTTAGTTCTTTCAGTTTCAGTAGGTCAATTTCCAGGTTGTTTGCCATCCTGGTTGCTTAACTTGGGACGTGCTCCAGATTGTCCCTCTAAAACACTGTACTCTGGGCTGGACACACTTCTGCAGGTCTAGTAAGACATGGAGGTGGAGGGCTCCTTCTGTTCTGACCCTGTATTTCTGGTACATCAGATTAAGATTGGATTACCTTTGGGATTTTTTGGTAACCACATCCACATGACACCAATGACTTTTTTTTTTTTTTTTTTTGGCCACGCCATGCAGCTTGAGGGATCTCAATTCCCCAACCAGGGATTGAACCTGGGCCATGGCAGTGAAAGCCCGGAATCCTAACCACTAGGCCACCAAGGAACTCCCACCGGTGACTTTTCTTAAGTTTGTGAGCCACTAAACTTCTGGAGTGTTCGAGTAGGACTTTTCACTTACTATACTTAATCCTTTTAGATTCAGCCTTTTGTAAATGTGTAGGAGGACTTTTGGGGGGATCCTATTTCATCATTGGTGTAGTAGCCACTCTTGTAGCAGTAGCTCTGTATCATCAGGAATACCATCTCCACCACACTCAGGCCATTCATAGAAATCGTGAGAGAGCCCTTTGGCAGGTTACTGCATTAAGTAATCAGCACCTTTTGGGTATAATCAATCAACCAATTACCCATTACAGATTTCTTCTAACTTGCTACTTCTCTCAGTTTATAATGTGCCTTCCTCATACCTCCCCAACTCCACCAACCTGTCTAAAGAGGGGCTTTACTTCTGAGCCTTTTCTTTTCTGACACTGCATCCTGTTTCTTTCCTTTGTTGTCCTTATAGACAACAGATTGTTGTCTATTACAATATAGATTTGTAATTATATTACCTATTTTTTTCTCCCAGCAGAATCTAAATCCCTCTTATACTATAGACCTAGCATAAGACCTGTACATAGTAGGCACTTAAATATTTATTGAATTAATGAGTGGTTTGTACTGTTATCCAGACCATTTTTTTCGTCTAGTCGACAGAAATTTCTATTGTATCTTTCAAATGATTTGCAGAAATACATACTTACCTTGTCAAATTCTCTTGTTATTTTAGAAGTCTTAGTAGATGATTTATACTTAGTAAACTCGTGCCAGCTTCTAATTCTTTTGTGAATTTACCTTCTAAATTCATTGCAAGCTGCTGCAGGTGGTATCAAAATTTAGGACAGTTTCTGCCTTCGAGACACTTATATTTCAGTGGGGGCAGTGAAAGCAAGTTTACACATCAGTAGAATATAAAGCAGTTCAGAGGTAGGAGAGCTCTCATCTGGTTGGGAAGCATGTTGGTTTCTTGGAGGATAAGATGTCACCTGGGTCTAAAGAATAGATTTCAGGAGAGGGGAGGTCATTCTTGACATTTAAGCTTGAACAAAGGATACAAATCTTTCTGCCATCTATTATGACTAAAATTCCTTTAATGGGAAATTAGTTTTTTATTCAGCAACGACTCATGGGAAATTTCCTTGAATGCGGTTACACAGCAGAAGCACAGTAACCCTCAGTTTCTCAGTAATGTTAGCTTTTAGCAGAAAGGGCTTAGAGTGGCCATAGTGATCCTTCCAGACTTCCAAGAAAGGGAAATCACATAGAAAGCAGATCCAAGAGTGAGAGTTTTGCTTCAGTTTATCTTCAGCAACGGTTGATTAAATACCGTCTGGGAGAGGTTTTGAAGAGAAGATATTTACAATAAGAAATGGCTTACGCATTTGCAGCAACATGGATGGACCTAGAGATTATCATACTAAGTGAAGTAAGTCATACAGAGAAACACAAATATTATATATCACTTATATGTGGAATCTAAAATATGATACAAATGAACTTATTTGCAAAAGAGAAACAGACTCATAGACATAGAAGACAAACTTATGGTTACCAAAGGGGAAAGAAAGGGGAGGGGGATAAATTAGGAGTTTGGGATTAGCAGATACAAGCTCTATATATAAAATAAACAACAAGGTCCTACTGTATAGCAAAGGGAACTATATTTAGTATCTTGTAATAAACTATGGTGGAAAAGAATATGAAAAGGAATATATATATGTATAACTGAATCACTTTGCTGTACACCAGAAACGAACACAACATTGTAAATTATACCTCAACTAAAAAAAAAAAAAAAGAAATGGCTTATAAAGGGATTTTATCAAGATATGTTAGAGTGTTTTCTTTTGAACAAGTTCAAATTCCTGCTAGAGAGATATTGAATAAATATCTTTCCATTTATTTTGCATCAAGTCCCTAATGTATATTGCCTCATCATATGAGGCAATTTAAATTAATTTCTTTTGCAGCATTAGCAAATATTTATTGCAGAGGTAAACAAAGGTACGTAGCCCACCAAGAGTATCTGATCTCCCTGCCTGCTACTGAAACAAATTCAAATAATCATTTAGATATTTCTTCAATAAATATCAATATCTTGAATATTGATGAATGAAAATGATGACAATATTGATGAATATGTTGAATAAAAATGAGGAGAGCTATAGTTTAGAACAGTACATCAATCTCTGTTTAAAGATATCCTAGTCTTCCCTGCCTTTAGTACTCAAATAAAGAAGCATGTATTTTTTTATCTTAATCATATATATATATATATGTATATATATATTTTGGCAGAGAAGGGATGCTTTATCTTAATTCATATTAAACATTTATGCATGTACATTTTCTTATAGTCTGACTTTTATCTCAAAATATAACTATATCCATATAAACCTTGTATATAACAGGGTTATTTAATATTTCCAGCTCCTGTGCGACACAGTGGAGACCATGGGAAAAGACTGTTTATCATCAAGCCTTCTGGATTCTATGACAGACGTTTTTTGAAATTAATGGTGAGTTAAAACTTGTTGAACTAAACTCTTTACATATAAATAGGAAATTTTTTTCCTATTTAGAAAACATCTTTCATTTTATAAAAGATTTTTTTTGTAAATTCATATTCCTTTTCTCAAAAAATATTGAGATTGAGTAGTAAGGTCTGGTTTGTTACTGGATTTATTTTTAAATTAGTGAACCTTTCCTTCTTCAAAAAAAGAATTCATGCATATTGGAGGTAAAAATTGAAACATTCCTTTCTTCTCAAGATTATGGGGTTTTGAAATCATCTGTGTTCCCTGACCAAAAGAAAAATCTATAAATTATAAAACTGAAAATGGATTCATTTGGGGATAATTTTTTGTATTACTAATATATTCTTTAAATTAACAAAGAACTCATTGAAGGACTTCTTTAAATATGTAACTCCATTATTTTGGGATATGATTTTTTATTTCTTTGTTGTTTAGGAACATTGATTTCAGAGAGTGAAGCAGGGCATTGACTGCATGTTTGTATCTCAAGATTCTATAAAGAAAAGTAGAGACTTAGAAGGTGGAAGACTGGACTCTGTTCCACTGTTCCTAAAGCTGTGACCCACTGGCTGCCCTGTAGACCTTCCCTTGCCTGTCCATTGTGCTTAATGCCCTTCTCCATCCCCATGGTTGAGCTCCTACTTTTCTTGTGATGACCAACTCAGACTCCAGAAATCGCCCTCATCTTCTTACACTTTTATTCTTAATATAAAAATTTCTTTTATGACATTGCTTTAACCAAAAAATGAAAAATCACTTAAATATATATTGCATTATACTTGTACAATTAGTCTTTGCTTTCTTCTTTCATTTTTGACGCTAAATATAGGCATCTAAAAGCTAGAGCAAAAGAAAATTACAGAAATAAATAATTTTATACCGCATCTCCAATTTGGCAAGTTTATTTTATAAGAAATATAAGGAAATCATGTAATGAGGACAGTTTGAGTGTGAGGAAAGGAGTTAGGAAATGGTTATGTGAAAACTTTTTTTTTTTTTTTTTTTTTAATCTTAACAGAGATTCTACATTTTGTTGACTGGGATTCCAGTAGCAATTGGCATAACTCTGGTGAATGTATTCATTGGTAAGTATCTCCCCCACTGACTAAATTAGTAAATTTTTAAAACCTGTGTACATTAATATAAAAAAAGAAATTATGGATATTATAAGGGAAAGTTCTTCAAATAATAAAATAAACATAAGCATGAGAATTTATTTTAAAATAACCAAATCTTTTTTTTTTTTTCGATTTATTGATTGATTGATTGATTGCTATGTTGGGTCTTCGTTTCTGTGCTAGGGCTTTCTCTAGTTGCGGCAAGCGGGGGCCACTCTTCATTGCAGTGCGCGGGCCTCTCACTATTGTGGCCTCTCTTGTTGCAGAGCACAGGCTCCAGACGCGCAGGCTCAGTAGTTGTGGCTCACGGGCCTAGTTGCTCCGCGGCATGTGGGATCTTCCCAGACCAGGGCTCGAACCCGTGTCCCCTGCATTAGCAGGCAGATTCTCAACCACTGTGCCACCAGGGAAGCCCAAAATAACCAAATCTTAATCTGCAATAGCACACAGTGGTTCGTTTTTAACTTTTTGTTTTCTCCAAAAACCTTTAAGGTCACTGACTCTATAGGCCACATAAAAGGCCTGTCTTCTTCCTCTTTTTCATGTCCCAAAACCAGCTTTGAGAAGTCTGAATAAGGAAAATAGAAAGAGATAGAGGTGGAAGAGAGGCTGAGGGATGGAAGAATTTTTTTATCCATCCTGGAACATATAAAATTATAATCTTCCAAAAAAGAATGGATTTGTGAATGATAGTAAATATTAGGTCTCCTGGGAAATTCTGCTCACAGTACTTCTAATGTCTTGAATCCTAAATATTTTGTCTAGGACGTTTAAGGAAAACCAGAGGAATAGTATATCTTTTATTATATCTTGTTACACTATATAAAAACAAAATGAGAACCCCCATATAATGCCTATATACAATGCATTACACGTAGAAGACATCTAAAAAGTATCTAATGAATGATTTTCCACCAGATTGAAGTGAATTTAAAATATTAGATATCTTCATTGCTGCAAAACAAAAGATTCTTTAAAACCACAAGAGGTTGGTTTCTTACTTAAATAGTGAAGAATTAACATTGTAAACTCCTGATACTAAAGTTGAATATCACTGTTTTCTCTTATTAGGTGAAGCTGAGTTAGCAGAAATTCCAGAAGGCTATACCCCAGAACACTGGGAATATTTCAAGGTTGGTATAGGTCACTGAAAGTTATTTTCAGTTAGGTGTCTTGTCAATGTACTGGTTAATATCTTAATTTAGCAATTGTGGTATAGTTTTGTATTCAGTTTTTTATATCAAGTAAATGATACATTTTGTGCTCACTTTTTATAAGTAACCTTTGGTAATTTTCTGCATTGTTTTATTACCTTAAGCTTTATGATTTTTTAAAGACTGACTCTGCACTGTTTTCTCAACCTAGAGAGTAACATTCAGAATTTATCCTACGTTCTATGCCATAGGGAAAACTGTACTGATACTAATGCTAGCTGTCATTTATTGAACACCCACTGTGTAGCAGGCACTATGATAAGTGTTTTGCAAATATTATCTCATTCCATGTAAATGGTACTATTATTATTTCTGCTTTAGAGATGAGGAAGCTGAGGCTTAAAAGAGGTTAAGTGCTCTGTCTAAGGGATAGGGTCAGTATTTGAACCCAGGCAGTCTTGACTCCAGAGCCTGCACTGTTAATTAGTCATTTTACCATACTGTCATGGCTACTAAAACTCAAAATTAATTCTGTTACTTGTCTTTACAAGTGTTGTAGTGAGATGGCCTTGATTACAGTATATCTTATCATGTTTTATTATCTGAATAAATTATATTTTAGAAAAGAAATACTTCATTATTAAATCTTAAGGTAAGCCATATAATTAGTTTATCTTGGCTGACTGGTGGAAAGAGCGCCATTTTGAGATCACCAGACCCCAGGTTTGGCTCCAAAATCTGCCAGTTAAAATACTCATAGTGTAGTGTAATAGGAAAGAGCACAGGTTTTAGAGTGAGACAGACCTGGCCTGAGTCCAGATGCTGCAACCCAGTAACTGTACAACCTTGTGGAATTTGCTCATCTATAACTGAGGACAAAGGTAGTATCTACCGAACAGATTAAAATTATTTTAAAAATATATAAAGTGGTTGATACACAAAAGTGTTATTGATTTACCTGAGATGGTCATTTTAGGAGAATAGTAAACTGGAAAAGCAAAGTACTTTTCAGACACTAATTTTAAACACATTTTCTCTTGTAGCATCCTATATCAAGATGGATTGCCCGAACTTTCTTTGATAGTCCTGAAAAGAATTATGAAAGAACAATGGCTATCCTTCAAATTGAAG